>NC_071497.1:23541789-24814733 GCF_028500815.1 Rissa tridactyla | reverse complement strand
AAAATAAATGTTTGACAATACAGACAAAAGAAAAAATACGAAAACTCTACTCATAGATTTTTAGGAATTCACATTTTATATTATTTGCTTTTTTGGTGCTTCGGTAAACTAATGTGTTCAAAAGATTAGATCAGATGAGGAAAGTGTGTCAGTAATTTAACATCCTTAATTAAGAAGCACTAGATTGAGTTTGTGGTATTTTGTCACATGATGTAAGCCAGAAATTGCACATTGATAGTTGACAGTGATCGGACGATTGTAAGAGCCAATTGTTTTAAAATTGCCTACAAAAGGGCTTTGGAATCCAGCTCATTCTGTGTGTATGGGTATTTTTGCTCAAAATGACCACCATAATATAGAATCATAGAATCATAGAATGGTTTGGGTTGGAAGGGACCTTAAAGATCATCTAGTTCCAATGCCCCTGCCATGGGCAGGGACACCTCCCACTAGACCAGGCTGCTCAAAGCCCCATCCAGCCTGGCCTTGAACACTTCCAGGGATGGGACATCCGCAGCTTCCCTGGGCAACCTGTTCCAGTGCCTCATCACCCTTACAGTAAAGACTTTCTTCCTAATATCTAATCTAAATCTACCCTCTTTCAATTTAAAACTGTTACCCCTTGTCCTATGACTCCGTTCCCTGATAAAGAGTCCCTCCCCATCTTTCCTGTAGCCCCCCTTTAGGTACTGGAAGGCCACAATAAGGTCTCCCCAGAGCCTTCTCTTCTCCACGATGAAGAACAACCCCAATTCTCTCAGCCTGTCTTCATTAGGAGAGGTGCTCCAGCCCTCGGATCATCTTTGTGGCGCTCCTCCGGACTCACTCCAACAGGTCCATGTCCTTAATGTACAATAATACTGTGTAATAATACAATGTAATTAAGGGAAAGGGTATTAGAAACTGACTATGCATTCTGCAAATGCTTAAAAAAAAATTCTAAGGGCTCTACAGCTTTTGCTAGACACATTTCATAGATTTGTTTTCCACATGTTCGAGGTGAAAAAGAGGGTAAAGGTCCAGTAGATGGACTTTGTGATTCCATTAGGTCTATTATTTTTCCCCACTTTCCATAAATGCAGTTTTTATGTTTTGACAGAAAGGAAGAAAACATATGAACCTGTATTTTCTGACAAAATAATTTTTTTTTATTTGCAAACTAAAGCCATAATAATCCTACAGCCAGTTCAGGATAAAAGGCTCATTAAAAGCTTCTGATACGAAAACTCTCTTGTGTGAGACTGAGTTCTTGCTGAGAAAAACCTAGCATAGCTCCTAATAGTTTTGCCATGCTGTCAGACATTTCTCTTTTACTCAATGTGCCTCGTGGCCTCTTGCAGCCCGTGGGGACCCCAATTTGTGTTCCTTCTCTGAAGCCACGATTGTCAAACTTGCAGCAAGTTCAGCCACAGAATGTGGGACTGCGGTAATTGGTTAAGTCAGCCTAGAGTGTCTATTCTCTTGTCAGCAGACACCATCAGCCTAACGTTTAAGTAGCAGCACAGAGATATATATTAATCTTTTATTGGCTCAGTCATCACGATTTCATCAATTCCTAAGTGCAGCAGTCCCTACCAGCCGTGACTGGAGTTTACCATCACAGAATTTTCCCTCACTAGAAAAATATGACTACAAAAGTTGTTGTTGTTTGGCTTCATACAGTTGCAAATACAGTTCTTAAGTATTTCTGGTTGCAATAAGCCTCGCATTAAAATACCCTCATGTTCTAGGAGGGAGAGATTATATGAATTTAAAGATAATATCTCCATGACAGTTGTGGAAGGGGAAGTTGAAAATAAAGTTCTTACTAAATTTTTACCCTTTTACTATAATGCTTTTCTTGGTTCTGTCTGGGCAATATCTACCTTTATTTAATTCAGCTTGCAGCGCTGATCACACACTCTTCATCCCTGGGAACTCATCACACACAAAGATAAAAGAGACATATATCAAAGTTGAGCAAAGGAGAAAGAGGAGAAAGATTTATTCGGTTACTAGGATCTTCATCTGACTACAGGAGGGCAGGGTTTAGGAGAAAACTTTGTGGTTTCTTAATGTCAGATAAGGTGGGATGAGAAAATGTTTTGATGCTAAACTGTAATTCAAATATTATTTTGACTGAAATATTGAAAAATATTCCAATGCAAACATTTTCAAGTATCCATGGCACGTCTGCCTGGCCACATCATGCCACATTTGAAGTTCAACACTCCAACATTGGAGAACACTCAAGAGCAGAGTGATGCTATATTTGAGAGTGTGTTACAGAGAGTGCTGTAGGAATCAGGGCTGTGTGTAGGTCCCAAGACTGATCTTCTCATTCCTGCCATTTCAAGGTAAAGGAAATGATCCAGAGACTTGTATTGTAGTTGTAAATCTCCAGTGGATTAATAACAGATTGTGTGAGCATTTCTGGCATTTCTACTCCTTTTCATATTAACCAGATAACACTGGTATCTTCAAAGCAAGAAGCAAGATCATCCAGCTCCCACCTAAGACTAGTGACCTCAGTGCCCAAGTGCTGTCCTCTATTCCCCTTTGAAGTAGTGTTGGAAAAATTCTTTTAGTCACTGGTTTAAGGTCATCTTCGTATTCAAGCTCTGGTCTTGGCTGAAGCTGGCAACCTCGTCTTCTCACCTGTCACATCCTAGGTGAGACCAGTTCCTCTGTATGTCTCCTGCCAGGGGAGAGAGGCACAGAATTTGGCATCCCTCAGATCCGATAGTATGTGAATGCTCCTTCTCCCCTCAGTATCTGTGAAGAGATGAACAATTCAGCTTAAAGTCATAGTGTTTTGGACTGAGATAGAGGGAAGCATTCAGTCCTGTACTCTGCTAAGGGGCAGTGATTAACAGTAGCAAAACTGTGTGCTCCACTGTTACTGACAGCACAAAAACCCTGCTCATTTGAAGTTAACATGTCTGAATTTGCACTGAAAGGGAGAGGAGCAGAAGGAGCAGCACTCACAGTTGGAATCAGCTGACAGGCAGTTTAAGAAACTACTAGCCCTCAGCTGCAGCTAGTTGCTGCCTGCCATCTGACACTGGTGCCTGGCTGCAACAGCGTCAATTGGTTTTAACAGATGCTCGCACCTCAAGCGTGAGAGCGCATTTGGGGTGTGCTTGCAGGCATACTGTGAATAAGCTGGAGGTAGTGACCTCAGCTGCCTGCCTGTGCAGATGTAGCTGCAGATCCTCCATGTAACAGCCTTCTAGAGCATTCAGTGCTCCTCACGACCCAACTGTCTTGTAACTCAAGCCTGTGCTTGCTGGATGTTGCTTCTTCAACTCCCAGCCTTGTTTCCTAGGAGAAAAAAAAAAGGAGGATAGAAAATACAAAGTGACAAAATTGGAAGAGTCTGGAGAGGAAATATGTCAACAAATAAACTCATTCTCTGAAAGACTACCTGTGCTATGAACAACCTTCCTAGCAAGAAGGGAGAAGATCATATTAATGGCCAGAAATTAGTTCGTATGGCAGAAGGACCAAAGAGGAACATTGCAGTTTTTTTGACTCACTCTTTTTATCCTTTAGCACCGAACCAGGAGTCAGGCATGAGTTGTCTTCTGCCAGCTTGTGAAATTTAAACAAAAACCTCCACTTCAAAACCAAGTAATAACCTATAGACAATCTGCCGAATTCCTTCCTCTGAATAGATATATATGAATTTAAGACACAAATTAGAAATTAAACATTTTCGTTTTTTCATGGTAAACTAAAAAAATAGCAGAAAGGTTGGACTTGAGAGTAGTGATATTATTAGTGGAAAAGGATAACTGTTACTATAGATTCCAGCAGTATTTTGACATGCAGATTTTTATAATCTGTGAACCACTTTGAAAGCTTCAAAACCATAGTGTAATGAAGAGTCTGTTGAAATAACCAACTGGCATACATTGCCAAACTACTAATGCATTGCCACTACTCAGTGTGATTGACCTGATGTTTTTCAGCCTTAGCAGCAAACTAATATGTGGTATGTAAATGATTGGGAACCTGAGTGCAGAAGCCTTACTGTGAACACTTAGCCCGCAATAGCTTTGCCAAAACTTAAAGAGCTTTTAAATCTAGTTGTTAATGCCGAGCTGGCACAAGTAGCTCTCCAAATAGAACAGAAAGAGCATGAAAGTCAAAGGGTAAAAAAAACCCATACAGAAATCTGTGGAAAAGCAACTGTGCAAACATAGGACAAAAGAGACAAATAGAATCATAGAATCATTCAGGTTGGAAAAGACCCTTGAGATCATCCAATCCAACCATTAACCTAACACTGCCAAGTCCACCACTAAACCATGACCATAAGTAAGTAGCACCATTTAAAAGACATCTACACATCTTTTTAATTCCTCCAGGGATAGTGACTCAACCACTTCCCTGGGCAGCCTATTCCAATGCTCGAAAACCCTTTTGGTGAAGAAATTTTTCCTAATATCCAATACAAACCTCCCCTGAAATAGAAAGTAGATCAAGACCTGTGTCCACTATGAAGAAAAATGTGATTGGAAAAATCCAAAAAATCGTATAAATGACATTGTATTCAGTAATTATCCCAGAAAAAAATAAAGAGAAGAATATACTAAATTAAGAAGAAAAACAAATCAGTAACTGAGAAGACAAAATTTTGGATGTCTGTGGCATAAATGTAGTGCAGATATGTGAAAGTAAATGATTCGTAAAATTCAGGTGAGAATTAGATGCAAAGACAGAATTTAAGAAATTGAATGGCTAATAGCTACTAAGGGTACAAGGTTATTGGCTACAGACATTTTATCTGGCCTTCACAACTTCAATTTTTTTTCATACAAGCAAAGACAACTTAAAGCTGTGTAATGGCATGGTGTTACAGCCATTGTGTAATTTTTAAGCAGAAATGTTGTAGAAAAACATGTGGGAAAAATTTAGGTTAGCACTGGAAACACAAAATCCACTGCTTTCAGCTAAACCAAGCGGATTCAAGAACCTAGTAACATTAATCTTAGGGCAAAAGATTTGTATGGTATCACAGAATGACAGAATGGTTGGAAGGGACCTCTGGATGTCATCTTGTCTAACCCCCCTGCTCAAGCAGGGCCACCTACAGCAGGTTGCCCAGAGCTATGTTCAGATGGCTTTTGAACATCTCCAGGGATGGAGGCTCCACAACATCTTTGTGTACCCTGTGCCAGTGCTTAGTCACCAGTGCTTCAGGTGTGGCCCCACCAGGGTTGAGCAGAGGGGAAGGATCTCCTCCCTTGACCTGCTGGCAACACTTACCCTAATGCAACCCAGGACACCATTAACCTTCTTTGCTGCAAGGGAATGTTTCTGGCTTGTATTCAAGTTGGTTGTCCTTTTCTGAAAAGCTATTTTCCACCTGGTTGGTCACTAGAGTGTAGAGATCGCTGGAGTTGTTCCTCCCCAGATGCAGGACTTCGCACTTCCCCTTGCTGAAATTCATCAGGTTCCTGTCAACTCATTTCTCCAGCCAGTCCAGGTCCCTCTGGATGGCACTACGACCCTCTCGCATATCAGGTCCTCCTCACAGTTTTTATCATCTGCAAACTTGCTTACATATAAGCACAACAAAATAAAAAATATTAGCAATATGTTTTGCGATTCTTGTGGCAAAGTATTATTGAAATGTGTTTTAAGAACTAGAATATCTTTCAAATATGCTACATGTGGAAGCAGACAAACTCAGTCATTTCAATACAAGCCTCTTCCTCTTGAAATGCACATGTACTAACCAAAGAAATAAAGCTGATTTAGCAGCTTGGTGACCATTTAGGTGTCAAACAGACAAACTTGGAGCATGGCTTAATAAAGCACATAAGCCAACTGACTGTCGAATGCCTGAGGTTTAAGAACTATTTGTTGTCCATCTGTGTTTCAAGGAAAGATATCATCAGTTTCTACTTGGTAAGGAAAGCACTACTTCACTGCATTTAGACATCAGGGTGGATACAAAGACAGCTACATAGTATCCATTTTGCAAGAAAGAATTTTGATTACGGTTTGATAGCATTACCAAAAAAACATTAACAGGAGTAACACAGGTTATATGTCTGACTGATGACCATCTGGAGTAAGGACATGGAGACAGTATGGCAGAAATAATGGTATATTTCCCTCATAGATTCATGGGACACCTTTAAGCTAAATTCATTACAATATATATATTAGAACACCATTAGTATTACAATATATGCAGCATTTGCTAACTTCCTATGGACTATGCCGTGAACTCTAAAGGCTACAGGCTGCTACACTTGATACTAGATTGGTTACGTATGCGTAAAAGAAGCATTAGATTCGTAACCTGTCACAATGTCTCTTAACTATCTCAAGTATGTTTGAATCTCTAGATCAGAAAGCTAGAGCACAAGCATGGTTAGCATGGTTAGATGTTGAGATCTTTCAGTTATTGGCTGTACTCATGGATATTCTCCTATTTTTTGTGTGGTATTATATGAATAAAGGGGTACGTAGATTAATAAAGGGATACTTTTCTGTTAGCAAAGGGACTGGTGGAAACTGTCACTTATTGTCACAATCGCCAGTGGAGGCAAAAATACACCCAAGGTGAAAAAGAAAGTTTTGCTGTAATATTCATAGTTTGAAGAGTTTAATATTTTCCTTAAAGGCAGCTATTTCTACTCTTCAAGCAGAAAGGGACCTTAAGGTAATAGCAAGCACTCTTTAAAAGCTACTGCCATTAGCCTGAAATGCTCTTGTTGGTTTGTTATGGTTTATATTAATTTCATAATATTGAAATTTAATTTCATTAAATTCAATTGAAATATTGAAATTTATATTAAATTCATAATATAAAAATGTTATGGTTTATATTAATTTCATTTTTTTTTAAAGTATATGTACAAAGAGGATTTCCCCACCTCAAAATCATGCTACGTACAAACTGTAGGGAAACTGCGCAGGAAAGTGAGCTTTTAGTCAGAGAGAAACATACAAAAATATAGAAACACACCAAATGTCAGGCGACTCAGATTATGCACTAGTTTTAAATCTCCAGGGCCGAGAAGAATGCAGTTGCAATCTGTTCAGGGTGTAGATTGACAGTGACAAACAAGATACTAAAAAGGCTGTAGACCAGTTGGACACACCCCCACAACTTCTAGGTAAACTCACACTGTGTTCATGACCGGAGAATACAAGACAGCATCCCATGTAAAAGCTGCTGAATGATCACAGTCCTGGATTTAAAACTTGATAGGTGACTGTAATACATGTGGGAATGCAATGCAAGCAGCAAACAAGACACTTCAAACAACATTTTTCGTAGTTTATAGAAAAGGAAGAGTTTCTCTACTAGCCTAGGCTTTTCTGTAGATTACTTTTTGTTCACTTCACGGGAGATAAACACAGGTCTAAATGCTCTCATAAAAATCAGTGAAAGGTTTGAAAAGGTTTGATATTGCAAACCATGTCTATTCAGGCAGGGGGACCCTGTATACCTGCAATGTATTTATGCAATTTACTTTGTCAATTTGTGGACTATATTTTTTTTTTCATGAAAACGTGAGTACTGAATTTGGTATTCCAGTGTTGTGCTGAACAGTGGAAACTGCAGACAATATTATCCTGATGCAAGGAGAAAAGGAGAGATATTCTTGAACATAGTGAGCTTGCTTCATGTGTTTGCCATATGCTATTGCTGCTCTGCAGTTTCATTTTTTACCTCTGTAATAAACTTATTAGAAATGTGCTTACCGTTCCCACTCAGATACATAAGAAAACCAAAATCCAGCCATGTCACTGCATTAGAATGACAGCACAAGTCTAACAGTAAAGCTGTGCTGGCTGTTAAAATCATTAATGCTACTGAAGGAAGTGCAAAAGGAAAGTAAAATGTACAACCAGTCATGCCTAAATTAAGATACAGTTCCACAGACAGTCTTATTGTGTTGTGTCTTGTCATAATGCTTGATGTGAAGATGTGGCCTGCGGTCCCAAAATTATCAGTCAGCAATGATGAGAGAAATAATCAAGAAAAATGAATCAGTCAGCAGTCAAATCCTGTAACACCTAGCAAACTAAGCCTCTGAGAACTAAAAATTTGGTAGTTTAAAGCTCAGACTAATTCTGTAAGCTGCATAATAGCAAATTACATGTATCAAACAAAAGACGATCAAAGGGCTGGAGATCCTGCCCCACAAGGAGAGACTGAAGGTGTTAGGTCTCTTCTGTCTGGAGAAGAGAAGGCTCAGAGGGGACCTCATGATAGTATTCCAGTACTTAAGGGGTGGCTACAAAGAGGACAGAGCCTCTCTCTTCACAAGGAGACACAAGGAGAAGACAAGGAACAACGGATACAAGTTGCACCAATAGAGGTTTCAACTCAATATAAGAAAGAAATTTTTTACAGTAAGAACAATTATTCACTAGAAAAACCTTCCTGGGGATGTGGTAGAGTCCCCATTGTTGGAGTTTTTCAAGGTGTGATTGAACAGGGTGCTAATCTCATATAGCCTCTCTTTCTCATGAAAGGTTGGACCAGATGATCTTTCAAGGTGCTTTACAACCTGGACTGTTCTATGAATTTATGATTCTAATATAATATTGCAAATGCCATGCGTAGGCCTGCGTACACAGGAAAAGAAAAAACCTGGAAGTGGAGCATGCTGTAATGTACATCTGATGAAATTTGGTTAGTAGAACAAAAGAAGGACGTGGTTAAGGAATGTGTAAATAATCTGACAGTGGACCTTCAAAATACCACATCATGAGGTCAGTCAGCGTTATCAGAATTGCCATTTGTTACAAGAAACACATCCACAATTTAGAAACATACATTTTGTACAAGGTATAAAGAAGACTCCCAGGCACTGTAAGACATAAAAGAACAATCTATAAATGGAAAAAGGAAAATTAATTTGTTCCCAAGCTAGTTAAGATGTATCTAATAACATTAAAACAAAAATTAAATGTAATGATAGAATCTGAAGTCTATGTGCAAGTTATGATAATTGTACTTGATTTTGCTATCTTGTGTAAATACAGCAGAAGGTAAGTGAAGAGTAATAGTTTTTCAGTGAAGGTAAATGTCAGGTCTGGAAAGAAAAGCAGGTTCACTAGCTAGAGAATGGTATCCCAGGACAGCGGAATAAAAGCTTCAGTGTTGCATTGCCTCTGCTTGCACATGTTTTTAATGCTCGAACATTGGGTAAGGAATCTTATTGTAGCAGGTCATGGCTGAATCACCATTTGAAATTTTCGGTTTCTATTGAAAAGCTAAATTGGGAGTCTTTATTCAACAGAAAATGACAACTGTAGAGCCAAAAATTGCATCATAACAGACAAGAAAGGGGAATGCAGGGAGAGATGTGATAGCTAAGTGCAGGAAACTTACTCAAAACAAAACCATGGTTTTGCAGAATATAAACTAATATTGAGTACTTTTCAAGTGTCAGGTAAGTTATGTCAGCTTTTTGCTATCCTGAAGTTTCTGATCTTTCTACCAGGACCTTCTAGAGGGAATAACATTACATAAGCTTCTCTTCATCTATATAACTCGTTTAATGAACAGTTTTAAAGTAAGTAATGTGTTTCCGCATGCTTATTATCTACTAGTTGTAAAATGGCTCAAGACATACAGTTGACAGTATGCCCAAGCAAGAAACAGTTGCTTGCTAATAACATTCTTCTGTATATTTTAAAGAACTGCTAAGAAAAACACAGGCCTGAGGGCCCTATAAGCAAAGTCCTTTGATTAATATTATTTTTTAATAAAATAGTGTACCTCTGTATATTGGCAAGCTATCCTATCTTGCTGCAGTTCACCCCAAAGCATAGCAAAAAGTCTACATTTTCACTAAATGAAGCCAGACAGTATGAATAGCTCTTGTGCTGGTTCTTCCTATAGCGGGGGATTATTTTACTCACAGATGACTTTAAGTGTGTGTTTTTAACTGCTGAAAATCATCTAAGATAGAAATTAGTTTGTGGTTATTTGTAGGGAGAATTTTGACATTGTCCCAGGTGATGATGCAAATGCTCTCTCCTAGTTTCTTCTAAACCTACATCTTTGATCAATTTGGACTCGTATTAGGGAGTATGTCTGGCTAGCAGTGTATCTGACTGTTTTGCCCACTGCAAAGCAGTATATCATACTTAGCAACTTGGATACAGAGCTATTCTCTAGTTTTTCTGCTGTATGAGGGTTGGGCAGACAACAGTATTAGTGATGAGTGTAAACTACTTTACCTGTGATAAAAACCATATCATTCAGATAAACTAATTCTACAAAGAGTTGATTGTAGACTTACTATTTCATTAAGTCTGAGTCACCGCTGCATTAATGGCAGAGTCATCACTAAGACAATTTAAGTCCATGTTCCTTGCCATTTTTCACTTTGTGTATAACATCTTTCTGAAGACAATCCTGGCAGCGGGTGATGTCTCCTAGTGATCAACACCAACAACACAATAGGGAGTACTTTGCATTAAGATATCAATTCTTTGTTTTAATTTAAAACCATAACTTGTGCATCATGCTGGAAAGTATTCCGATTTTCATTCCCACGTTGTTACAACTTTCTTCAAAGAAACCTGCATAATTCTGTCAGTTTTGACATGCTGAATACTCCGCATTGTAATTCAAACATATAGTCATAGAATCATAGAGTCATAGCATGGTTCGGGTTGGAAGGGACCTTAAAGATCATCTAGTGCCAACCCCCCTGCCATGGGCAGGGACACCTCCCACTAGACCAGGCTGCTCAAAGCCCCATCCAGCCTGGCCTTGAACACTTCCAGGGATGGGGCATCCACAGCTTCCCTGGGCAACCTGTTCCAGTGTCTCACCACGCTCACAGCAAAGAATTTCTTCCTAATATCTAATCTAAATCTACCCTTTTTCAGATTAAAACTGTTACCCCTATGACTCCACTCCCTGATAAAGAGTGCCTCCCCATCTATTCTGAAGGCCCCCTTTAGGTACTGGAAGGCCAATATAAGGTCTCCCCAGGGCCTTCTCTTCTCCAGGATGAACAACCCCAACTCTCTCAGCCTGTCTTCATTAGGAGAGGTGCTCCAGGCCTCTGATCATCTTCTTTATGCTCCTCTGGGTTTACTCCAACAGGTCCGTATCCTTCTTATGTTGAGGGTCCCAAAGCTAGACACAGTATTCCAGGTGGGGTCTCACAAGAGCAGAGTAGAGGGGCAAAATCACCTCCCTTGACCTGCTGGCCACACATCTTTTGGTGCAGCCCAGGATGTGGTTGGCTTTCTGGGCTGCAAGCGCACCTTGCCAGCTCATGTTGACCTTCTTATCAACCAACACCTCCAAATCCTTCTCGTTAGGGCTGCTCTCAAGCCATTCTCCGCCCAGACTGTATTTGTGCCTAGGATTGCCATGACCCAGGTGCAGGACCTTGTACTTGGTCTGGTTGAACTTCATGAGTTTTGCACAGGCCCACCTCCCAAGCCTGTCCAGGTCCCTCTGGATGGCATCCGTTCCCTCCAGCACGTTGACTGCACCACACAGCTTGGTGTTGGTGGCAAACTTGCAGAAGGTACACTCAATGCTCTTTGCCAACAAAGATGTTAAACAGCATCAGTCCCAGCACTGACCCCAAAGGGGTGCCGCTTGTCACAGCTCACCACTTGGACATCAATCCATTGACAGCAACTCTTTGAGTGTGGCAATCCAGCCAATTCCTTATCCAAGAAGTCGTCCACCCATCAAATCCATGTCTCTCTAATTTAGACCACAAGAATGTTGTGTGGGACAGGGTCAAATGCTTTGCAGAATTCTGGGTAGATATGTCAGTTTCTCTTCCTTTACCCACCAATGCTGTAACCCCACCGTACAAGGCCACCAAATTAGTCGGTCATGGTTTGCCTTTAGTGAAGCCATGCTGGCTGTGACCAGTCCCCTCTCTCTTTTCCATGTGCCTTAGCATAGTTTCCAGGATGATCTGTTCCATGATCTTGCCGGGCACAGAGGTGAGACTGACAGGCCTGTGGTTCCCTGGGTCTTCCTTTTTTCCTTTTTTATAAATGGGGATTATGTTTCCCCTTTTTCAGTCAGCAGAACTTGACATGAATTTTCAAAAATGATGGACAGGAGCTTAACAACTCCATCCACCAGTTCCCTCAGGTCCTGTGGATGAATCTCATCAGGTTGCATGGACTTGTGAACCTTCAGGTTTCTTAAATGGTCTTGAACCTTGTCATCTCCTACAGCGGGAGGTTCTTTACTCTCCCAGTCCCTGCTTTTGCCTTCTGTGACTTGGATGGTGTGGTTAGAGCCGGTGAAGACCGAGGCAAAACAGTCATTGAGTACTTCAGCCTTCTCCATATCCCAGGTGTCTGGGTCTCCCATTTCATCCGGAGAGGGCTCCCATTTTCCCTAGTCCTCCTTTTATCACCGACACACCTATTGAAGTTTTTCTTGTTGCCCTTCATGTCCCTGGCCAGATTTAATTCAATCTGGGCATTCCTAACCTGATTCCTGCCTGCTCGGACAATTTCGCTGTATCCCTCCCTGCTACCTGTCCTTGCTTCCGTCCTATGTAGGCTTCCCTTTTGAGTTTGAGTTTCACCAGGAGCAGCTTGCTCATCCGTGAAGGCTTCCTGGTGTTTTTGCCTGCCTTCCTCTTTGTTGGTATGCATCACTCCTGAGCTTGGAGGAGGTAATCCTTGAATATTAAGCAGCTTTCTTGGGCCCCTCTTCCCTCCAGGCCTTTATCTCATGGTACTCTAGCAAGCAGATTCCTGAAGAGGCCAAAGTCTGCACTCCTGAAGTCCAGGGTAGTGTTCTTACTGTGCTCCCTCCTCACCACCCTAAGGATGTTGAACTACACCATCTTATGGTCACAGAAGCCAAGGCTTCCCTTGAGCTTCACATTCCCCAACAGCCCCTCCTTGTTGGTGAGAAGGTCCAGCGTGGCACCTCTCCTCATTGGCTCCTCTATCACTTGGAGAAGGAATTTATCATTGACACATTCCAGCAACACAGCTTATGCCTTGCTGTGTTGTCCTTCCAACAAATACCAGCGTGGTTGAAGTCTACCATGAGGACCCAGGCTTGTGAGTGTGAGGCTGCTACTATCTGTCTATAGAGGGTCTCATCTGCTCAGTCTTCCTGGTTGGGTGGCCTGTTCAGACCTCCACTGTAACGTCGCCTGTCCCTGGCTTCCCTCTAATCCTGACCCATAAGCTATTGGTTGGCTCCTCATCCATCCCCAGGTGGAGCTCTATGCACTCCAGCAGTTCATTGACATAGAGAGTGACACCCCCTCCTCATCTCCCCTGTCTGTACCTCCTGAAAAGCCTGTATCCTTCCATTCCAACACTTCAGATGTAGGAGCCATCCCACCACCTCTCCATGATGCCGATAAAATCATAGCCCTGCAGGCATGCACATGTCTCTAACTGTTCCTGTTTATTGCCCATGCTGCGTCCATTTGCATAGAAACACTTAGGTTGTGCCCCTGATGAAGGTAATTTACTGGCTGGTGACTAGTATTCCTTTGTGCTGCACTCCAAGTGCTCTCCTGTTGACCTGCAACCCTTCAGGCTCTGTGTGTCTCTTACTGGCATTGGCATAGCCCTGGTAGGAGTGGGATGGATTGAGATTCCCCTTCCCCAGCAACTCTAGTTTAAAGCCCTTTTCATGAGCTTGGCAAACCTCTGACTGAAGGTACTCTTCCCCTTCTTTGACAAGCGGACCCCATTAGGCTCTAGTAGACCAGGTTTCTCAAAGCAAGTTCCATGGTCTAAGAAGCCAAACCCATAGCTGTGGCACCAGTCCTGTAGCCATTTGTTGATTTGCCAGATTCTATTAGCCCTATCAACCCCCTTCTCTTTGGCTGGGAGGACTGATGAAAAAACTACCTGTGCCCCAGAGTCCTTGACCACTGCTCCCAGGGCTCTATTATTTTCTTGATATTCCTCAGGCTGCTCCTGCCTGTTTCACTGGTGCCCACATGAAACAACAGCTGCAGATAGTGGTCAGAGGACCGTACAAGGCTTGGTAGTCTCTCAGTGACACTCATGATATGAGCCTCTGGTAAGCAGCACACCTCTCTAGAGAGTGCATGAGGTCAGCAAATGGGTGCCTCTGTACATTTCAGAAGAGTTGCCTATTACTATCACCCATCGCCTTGTTTGTGTTCATTGTCATACGGGAGCAGATCAGGTTGCCTTACTCAACTACAGCACCTCATCTGATGCAATGGGCCTTTCCTCTTCACTCTGCAGAGCAGTGAAGCAGTTCTGCAAGGGCATCTCAGGCTTCAGGGGAAGTATCTTCCTCCTGCTGGTTCTTGCCATTGCTTGCTTCCATTCTTCTACATTACTGGCCCCACTCTGTTCTCTGTGTGACAATGGGTAAATTTTTCTCTATTTGGCATTGGGCTGTGGCCCCACCACAGACTGCACATGGAACCAGCTGTCTAACTCCTTCTTAGCCTCCCTGATGTTATGCAGCTTTCTTACCGCCTCCTGAAGCTCAGCTGCCTGCTGCAGGAGGTCATTGACCTGGGCACACCTTTTGCAGCCACGTCTGCTGCCTATCCCTGCGTCAGGAGAAAGGTCAAGGCACCTCCTGTGGAGTGCCCTCCATTCTGCCTTGAGAGTCAGGTAGGATGAGTGCCCTTGGCCAGTGCAGGTGGTCAAAGAATGGTGCACGATGCTTGACCAGTGGAATACTCCTCCTTTGAAGAGGCACCCTTCTCATGTGCCCTTCCACATGTACTGCTGGGCCAGGCCCTGTGCGATGCCCCATGTCCAGTTTTTCTACTCTTCTGGCAGCAGTCCTGGTCACTCGTGTTCCCTGGGCTGCTTTGTATAGGTGAGGAGTAGTCATGGTTGCTCTGGCAATGCCTAGGGCTCATCAGCATCTCCCAACAGAGCTGGCAGCTCCTGGCTGGTCTCTCCACTGTCCTGGCATCCCGTTACCTCAGGAAAAAACCCTGTGCACCAAGGTCTGTGGCTCCACATATGAATGGCCAGGAATCAGAATTTTCTGAGAGGAGCTTTTTGTGGACAACTGTCTTTAAATTTCAAGATCATACTCTGTTTAGTATACCAAATCCACTCTTCAATGTTTATCATGGAATCAGAGCTAGCCACACACATTTGTACATACACCATTTTTATTCAGCTAATTTTTACTTGTCTTCATTAATCAATCGGAGTGGAGCAACAATAAAGCCTTACACCCGTTGGTGTATCTGGACTTAGGTGAATATGGCTACAGCAGCATGATCCTGAAGAGCAAAGCTAAGCACTAGGCTTAGCCAAATCTGATGTTTGCTGTCATGAAACTTGCAGGCAGCTCACTCCCAAAGGATACTGTTTTCTCTAGGGAACTCAGGAAGGCTTCCTTCAACTGGGTGGCATTATTCAGCTGGAAGGTGAACATGGAAATAATTTCTTGAGCAGTTGGTTCAGTTGTAGAGCTGAAGTCAAAGGTAATGAGGGTCACTGTGTTGAAAGGTAAACTCTCTGATCAATAAAGTTTCTTCCTCTGGATTTAATCAATAAAAAATACACATCCTTTCTACAAATGATGAACAAGCTTAGCCTGCTTTCATGGAAACTATCAGAGTTCAAGATTAGTTACAGCCTGTAAGCTGGGGTGATTCCGCTGTGGCTTAATTTGTTGGCTGAAGACCGGTTCACCACATACTGGATCACATTCCAACTGATTAGAAAACACTTGCCTGTTGGCTACAGCAACTGAAACACCTGATTAGTGTGAACTTTGTTGACAATTATTTTACCCCATTGATGACTTCTTATGTGCTGCTTTGGTCTGCTGAAACATGAAAGCATCCAAACATCGCACACCTGCAGGGGGTTATCTGACAGGGGGAAGGAATGTCTGAGCACTTCACATCTGAAAAAACCAATACAGTTGTGGTGAATAGTTACATGTTAAAGAGAAATTTCTAAGCGTAGGCCAGAAACACTTGATGCTTTTGTTTGCTTGTTAGATAATATGTAGATAAACACCTTATAGCAACAAGTAA
This sequence comes from Rissa tridactyla, assembly GCF_028500815.1. Lineage (NCBI taxonomy): Eukaryota > Metazoa > Chordata > Aves > Charadriiformes > Laridae > Rissa > Rissa tridactyla. The sequence goes on along the minus strand of NC_071497.1, from coordinate 24,798,753 downwards.
TGTTGAAATTTTTGTCACATGGTTATAACTCCTAAATTTTGGTATATTTGCTGTTTGTTTCTATTTTATGATTATACATTTTCATTTAGATATTGATACATTTTGTAATTACTGCTTGTTGGGGCTACACAAAAATGAAGCAACAATGCATAAATGAGTGTAAATTTGCATGGGATAATCATGCCTCTTCAATATTATAAAATTTGAGCTACACCTAAATTGCTCCCATCCTTTATGGGGTCTAAATAGTCATCTCATGACATTTAAATTAAAAGATATTGTTATTATAAAATACGTGTCGTGGGATAATTGGTACATCTTTTTTCAAAGTTTTGAGTTTGCTAAAGCGAAACCTAAGCCTTTTGATATTGTGCCAGGGAAAACGATAGGTAACTTTAACACCATTTTTTATCCCTGTTTTTATGTCATGCTCTCTGGTGCCATCATTATTTTTTAACACACTACACCCACATACCTGTCGATGAGTAGCAGCTTCCAAAATATCAGGAACTTCACATCAACTCAATCATTTTCCTCCTCTGTCAAAAAAACCCCAAACAGGTAAGACTCAAGCTGCCTAAATTCGGGATTGAAATGGCATTCACATGCTTGTCTGCTTGTTTTGGAGTATCTCCTGGCCCAATTACCTCAAATCAATCAGTGTCCCTACTTTAGGATGACCAGTTGCTCAAGCTAAGAAATGCTCCACTGATTAAGTGGGACTCCCTCTCTCTGTGGATAATAATCTCTAAAGGTCTCTGTTAAATGTATTCAGAACAATCTGTTAAACACAGGCTTCTGGGCAGATGGAAGAGGAGGCTGGGTTCTTCTGATTTTCTATAACAATCTATCTAGAGCCCTCAGGTAGGAAACCTGTCTCTCTGTCACCTTCATGTGGGAGGGTAAGGAAGGACTAGGCTTCCAAATCTCTTAATGTCTGCATTGTTTTGAACACCAGCATCTGGGCTGGACTACTCCCACTAAGCTGAGGCACTCAGCAGAAAGGCATACATGAATCATGGCATTCAGTTAAAAATGAGTAAAGATTCCTGACCCTCTTCCCTTTATCTGGGTAGTCCCCAGGCATTGTATTTCTGGGATTTGGCATGCAGTGCCACTGCTATTTACTCAAGATTTTGTTGTAAGACTGCAAGATTTTCCCTAGAACAGGAACCAGTGCCTCTGTCACTCTTTTCACCAGGCTACAGTGTCAGAAGCTTTCCAACTTCCCTTGTGCTTATTGCGCTGCCACCTTCTTCTACACCAAGTATAAAGAGACTCTGCAGAGAGTGCATTCAGTTAGCCTCACCTTGCTCCACTTTCTTCCAATGTCAAAGTTTCATTAGACTTCATGTGTATTGGCCAAACATAAACTCAGTTTTCAAAGTTATGTTTGAGAGAATTATGTTTAGCTTAAGCAGAACGAACCATTTATTGGTATATGAGAAAGCAAAGAGAAAAGACATAAATCTAAGGGGTTATAAATTCCTACCGTTCCTAAATGAGTAGTGTGAAAAGAAAGCATTTCCAGATTGATATTGACCTTGAATTAGCAGACTCAACTTGAAGACTTTTTGTGGGAATATGTTGTGTTCTCTTCTGAGTTCAATGACAAGAGGCTTTCCAAGCTAGATACTGAGTTGTAGCATATGCACATCCCCAAAGACATTATCTGAAACATGTCCAATTTAGCGTCTCAAGAAAAAACTCGTCTCTGCATGGAAACTTACTGGCATTTTGGTGACAAAGTTCATGCTAATATAGTTACATGCTGCCGTTAACAAAGCTCACATTTTATCGTATATAAAATGCAGCCACATTTCAAAATATGATCATATTTTCCTGTTAAAAATGCATGAAATGAAGCAATAATTTTTTGTCTCCCAAATGTCCAAGTTTAGAGCAAGACTGCATAATCTGTAATAGTAAAGGGCAATATGATGTCTCACCGCACCGAGCCATTTCAGTGAGATACTGTAACTTGTCAGGCATCCTATTGTCATAGAATCATAGAATAGTTGGGGTTGGAAGGGATCTTAAAAGGTCACTTAGTCCAACCACCCTGCAATGCTCAGAGTCCCTTCCAACCTGACCTTGAATGTTTCCAGGAATGGGATACCTACCACTTTTCTGGGCGACCTCTTCCAGTGTCTCACCACCCTCACTGTAAAAAATTTCTTCCTTGTATCTAGCCTAAATCTAGCCTCTTTTAGTTTAAAACCATTACTCCAGCAACAGGCCCTGCTGAAGGGTTTGTATCCATATTTCTTATAAGCCCTCTTTAAGTACTGAAGGGCCCTGAACACTCTGTAATGCGCAGAGCAATGCTGTGTAGTGTGCTTCACGATCAATGCCCAGGGAGCTCTGATAGTTACTGGGGAGAAGGGATGGCCCCCTTTATAATCCTACCCTGCCTCAGTGTTTTATCACCCTGCAAGTGCTAGAAGGAGTTTTGATAGGAGTACTAACAGTCCTTTTTACATGAAGCTTATGAATCTTTTTCTCCCCACTGAAACCACATTGACTAGTGATAAAACCAGGCATAATCCAGCCATCAATTTTCACATTCGCTCGCTTCCCCTCTCCAGGCAAGGCTATGCATTTCTGTTGGTATATGCCTTTGATGTTATGATTTCATTTTTCATCACCCTTAGTAGCTTTGACTAATTCAGTTAAGGACCATTGTCCCAGGAAAAAGAAATACTGTTATATAAAATGTTATGGTTTCTCCCTGAAAAAGCTAATAAATCTACAATGATGTTCAGTAGAACTCTAGGTCTTTAAACAGGTTAATTCCAAATTCGTCCCATAGATCTATTTTCAGACGAAGAGTTCAGGTTTGAAATGAAATTAGAACTGCAGTGAAATTGTAGGAATATTATATTCAGCTGAAGTCAGCTAATGCTTTTCACTTCTATTCACTTGTGAGTTGCTGGCTTTACCTTTGTTGTCCACAGGCTTTCTTTCTGATAGTGTAAAAAGAGGTCAAAAACTGAACAGCCAATGGAAAATGAATTTATGGACAAATCTTGTAAACTCTCGATTGGTATTTTATGCCTTAATGTCAAGGAGGATTGCTTGTCACTTTCACCAGTAGTCTGTTGAAATTAGGACACTGAATTATAAAAAGTCACAGCTAAACATGGACATAGAAGGGAAAAGAGAATCTACAGTAAAAGTACCTATCTCCTTCTTCATTTAACTACTGATGCAAGATTAATATAGGATTAACAGCCACAGACATACATAGGTAGGGATTAAAAATGGAGAAGAGCTGGTGGATTTTAATAACGTATTAATGTTTTATTGCCCTAGGATTTTAAGTAGAGCAAACATACACGGCTGTGTTCTTGCACTTATCTTTTGAGGGGATCTGCTTCATTTTCCATGTCACGTCACGTCACGTCATGTCACGTCATGTCACTGTCCTGCACTGCACTGCGCTTCTACTCTTATTCCAGCCTAGCCCAGCCCAAACAAACCCAACCGACCCTACCACATACCACCCTACCCTATACAGCCCCACCCAGTTCTCCTCATTACTACATATCTATCTGAATTCCCAGCGCTGCAATTTATGATTTACTCTTCTCCTCCTCCTCTGTTAGGAGACTTGATAGTTGTGCTCTTTGGGCACTCATAGCACTATGGTATTTTGCTGTTGGCTTGTAAAAAAGTTGTTTGCACAGAGCTGGTTTTTTTATGCTACCACAGGAAAGGTAAAAGAGTTTTGGTCTGGGAACGGCGGGTGGTCTAATTTGTGGTGATCCTTAGCTTTCCTGGCAGCTTGTTGCACAGTAGTGGCCTTAGAAAAACCTTCCAGGCAAACTTGACCACTCTAACAGAAGGGTCCTCTGTCCCTAAGAATTGGGGCTGTCACTTCAGTTCTCCACACATAGCATAGGAACTCATAAGGAACTCATAGGAAACCATGTTTCCACCATTTTTTTTCAGGAAATAATTTGGGAACTATTGTGATGTTTCTTCAAGACACTTAAGCTTTTATGTAATAGGGTCCACTGTTACTGATCTTGACTTTCTTCTCAGAGAGGCACACTGTAAATATAAAATATGAATATGTGTTGTGGAGAAATAACAGGTCCCACCTGGAGATACTGTTATTGTTGCACAATATTTATCTCTGTTCCTAAACCAGACAGGTTTCTTTAGCTTCTTCCTTTTAATCCTCTTGACAATTCTTTTCACAGATTACCTTCTAGCTTCTACTGATTCTCCAGGATTTTTTACACATTTCTTCCTTTTAGTTCTCTTTACAAATGAGTATGTGATTCAAATTCGATTTTTCCCTTCAAATCTCAGTAGCCAAAATATTCAGATCTATAGATGCTCCAAATCCATTTACATACTCAGTATTTCAGCTTGCAAGATTATAGCAAATGAGACAAAAAAGAATATAATTTTTAAAAGTCCTGTAGAAAGCCAAAAGAAAGGATTATATATCAACAGCCATCCCCTATATTTCAAGGCAAAAAGCTCAGAAAAACAAACCATCCTTAATGTCCAATTTTAACCAAGGTAAAAAATGGAATGAAATGGAATTGGAAAGTGTTAGTGCTTTACTTTAAATGTAAAGCATAAATTCATCTTGAATTTACAAAGCAAAAATGAACTACAGCACTCAAAATCATTATTATACAGACACTGCTTGATTTCACCTTGGTGATGATAGAATCTGGTATCGATATCAACAGTGGGGTAGTGACTGTGGTGTAAAGTTGTTGTGACATAGCCTTTCTTGGATCTATGTTTCCTCGGGGTACAAACTCCAGAACAGTGTAACATTGGTTGAAAATGATAGGTTGATTAAGAGCTGAATCCAGCGCTTTTCTATGCTCAGGTTCTGGAGTCTAACTTTCAGGATAAAGCTGCTCTTGTCTGGAAGAAATCTCTTAAATCGAGTACTGCTCTTACTGGGTGGATGCCAGGGAAGTAAATGATACCTATAAATATAGCCACAGTAGAGCACCTCCAGGCTCCCAAACATCAAAGATGACATACAATTCATATACGATCTGTCTACTGTAATAACTTCTAATTAGGTACTATATCTTTTTTCACTGTTAGGTTTCATGAATTTCTGTATGGTATCAGGGCTGAGAAAATTCAGATATCCTCTGCCAAATTTCTTCTGGATGAGCCTACTGCATTAAATTAGATAGCTTTCGTAAGAACATACTAAAATTACATTTTTGCTAATACATTTTTAAAGTCTTGCTGCATCAGTAGCTTTCATATCTAATGCTAATGAGAGATGATGAATAATTGCTAATACAACTGCCAATTGAAGTCAGCTTGGCAATTTGATTGGTAAAATTAGTATTAATATAGTGTGATGAAATATTGGTATTATAATATAAAGGATTTCCTATCAGGAACGCATACTACTGTTAGTCTCTTCCAGTGTTACAGCTAAAAGATAGCTGGACTAAGATTTCCATACTCATCTGCTCCCACTCCTGCAAAGGCAAATTCTGACAAGGTTCACGTGGTGTGCAGCGTTATCCAATTTTATTCAGGGGTGGAGCAGAACTGGAACTGGGGCAGAACTTGTTTGTTTATTTACAGACAATAACATCCTGCATTCTACATTTCTTGACTCTAAATCAAACACATCCCTTATTTGGTATTTTTCCTGGATATCTGAATGAGCATATTTTTACCTATGGCACCATGACTACTGTTTTGCTGTCTATAGAAGAGATTAAACATAATTTAGACTCTCACACCCCAAAGACTTCTGGCGATTGGGGAGGTTGTGCCTCATTTTTAGCCTATGGAACTAATGGCTCAGTGTTCGGACTGTTACGCAATCTGGGGCAATATGTACACAATCACGTTAATCATGTTACAGTTTTGTATTTATTTTTCAGATACATTAAAGCTAAAGTGTATATGATGGATAGTATTTAAAGTATTTTAATCCTGGTTGCTTCACATAAAGCTAAAAATCATAAATACTTTCTATCCTTTATCCTGAGAGATTTTAAGAGGAGAGGAATTTTGTGGTGGTGGTTATTAAAATAAAAAGCTGCTGATTCATTATTTATGATGAGGCTTTGTATAGCAAACACAAATACATGCCTTTAATTTTTTTTTAATTAATTGATTAGATATTAGCTACAGGGCATTTTGTTTCTCTGTTTATTTTCAATGAAAACCAAAAGCAAGTGTTTCACAGCATGACAATCATTCCTCCACACTTACTGCTGGGAAAAAGTGCTTAATACCCTTCTGGCTTTCCTTCTGAAAACAGAATTCTTTTCTTTAGCTCATGGAATCAAAGAATACCCATTATCCGAGGAAGTGGTTCAAGGTCAGGCATAAGTACATTCCTCCATCTTTCCTTTTCATGAGATATCAGCGGGAGAAAATTCCTCTGTTTGCAGATTTGGGACTCAAGAACTGTTTGAGTTTTATAATTCCTTTTGTGAAGTTTGCACTTTCATAACTTGCTAAAGTGATGCTATTGGAGAAATCAGTCCATTGCACAACAGTTATAGCACAAGCACTAACAGTGTAAACTCCACATCTTGTTCTGTCAAGAAGATCATAAGGACTCACTAATCAGTGGGAGATGACATCTCTGTCGGAAATCAATCACTATAAAGCCTTAAATATTTGTTTAGCATATTTATAAGTCATGTTTCTGTGGACAGTGAGGCTGCTTTCAAATTCTTTTATTACAGGTTGATAATCTACTGCTTTAACTGTATTTTGTAATTGATTTCCAGTATTTCAAAATCAGATATTTTCAGAAATAAGTCACGTTTTGTGGCAGTTGGTACTTGCACGTGGGTCTTCTCCCATGATCTTTTGCATGTTTGCTGAGTTCCTTGAGTGAGGCTTTTATCTGCACCATTACCACTGTTGCAAATTTTCATTTTACTTCTGGGACCAGGTGATTCTCAGTAAGCACTAAGTGCCCAGCAGTACCACAGAGGGGCATCTTTTCCAATGTTTGTTAACCACTCAGTATTAGGTGACATAAGCTTCATCAGGATGTAACAACCAAGCTCCAGCTGAACTCCTGAAGCAGCTTTCCAGGAAAACTGACTGCCAGCATTGCATACTGAACAGATCATCCTTAAACTCAGTTGGTTCTACTGTGGAAGTCCTTGTGCTCTTGTACGTAAGGTTTTAAAAGTAAACATCGTGATCCCTGTTCTGGCATTGCTGATACTTTTCATACAAATGTCACAGTCTTTAAGCAGAAATAATTTCTAATTGATCTGTTGAACTGTTTTTCTGTACTTCTGTGAGAATTCACAGCTCTAGGAGTGAGAGGTCAGGGTGGTTTGAGGAGTGATACATTTTTTGCTTAAGATGTGACAAACATAGTAAGTGGCTGAATGCTAATTCAGGCTATCATCTTTAATTAGGGCATCAAGACTGGAATGAACAGTCTTCACTCTGGAAATGAGCACTCATGATCAAAGAAGAGCTACCTTATTTAAATAATTTAAATGGAGATCAATTTTAATCAAAGTTGATATTGAGTATTGCATACGAAAATGACTACTTTTTTTCTTTAAATTTTGATGTTACCATGTAAATGAGCAATTCTCTTGCTCAGAGATATGTGGCATCTGGCTGGCAATATTCCTTCAGGGTTGAAAATTTGAATGAATATCTACTTAAAGCTGGCTGCATGACTAACACCCTCCATGCAACAGATAAGTCAGGAGTCTGTCTTTCGGCTTTTCCAGGTATGTATTCTATTGAGTTTTAAGTATCTTCTGATTCCAAATGTTTTTGATGTTTTCTAATTTACTGAGGATAACAATTTATTTCTTTACAGAAATTAGAGAAGGAAAAATTGGTCAAATTGTTTGCTTCAGAGAGGACAGATATTCATTAGGATAAATTATAATAGTTAAGTGTAGGAGTTCTTTTAAGTTTCTCTGAGGAAAAAGTTTTTAATCACAGATGTGTTAATATGCAAACCCGGAACAGGTCATGGATGTATATACATGGACTTTTCCAGAGGTATGCATTCATATGCAGAAATTTACGTATCCAGAAGCACACCTGAGATCAGAAAACGAATGCAAACCTCTTTATCCCGTTTACAATGCAATAAAAATGAAGAAAGATGCAGAAACACACACACTCTTTTTACTGGAGTCACCAGTAATACTAGTCAAAGTCAAAGAAAGTTTTCTAATATACAGGCTCACACCAGGTTGTATGTAGCACTAAAGCTGTACGTTTCTGGGAGGCAGAGCATCTTTCTGTTCTCTTCATGCATCAGTGGATCCTAACCTGTAAACTCAACTTCTTGCTGTGGCAACAGAAGAGAAGAAACCTGAGCTTGCCTGTTCAGCTGGCTGTGGACCACCACTGTCCCCTGGTAGAACTGAGTTCCAAAAGACATTGCTAACACCTTCTTTCATTGCTTCTTTTAACCTTCATGTTGTGTTCTAGTTCACTTTCTGGAAATGCAATACCCTGAATAGTTGAAACCTTCTGAAATCTACTGAATTATTTTTTCCAGCATGTAATAGTTATGAATATTTAGAAAAGAATTCAAGTTCAGCTCAGTACAGAGCCTGGAGAAAAAGGAAAAATATTATGGCTAACAAGGTCAAAGTCAAAGGTGATGTCCTATCCATTCTTTTCTGTTCATTTATCAACACAAGAGTTGTTTTCATGAAAGGACATGGATCTTTACGTGTCTCAGCTTTCTTTTCTCAGTTTTATCATTTTCAAAACTTAAGAGTTTCATTGTGAACAAAGATTCTTTCCTTTGACCACTGTTACCATTTCATCATAAGATTTTGGTCATGTCAAGTATCCTATAAAAATGAGTGGGTTTGTACCCTGTCAGCCACTTATTGCTTCTCCTAAGTTGTACTAAACAGTGTTTTAGTACTAAATATTGTTACCTAGTCTGTCACTTGCTAACTAACACAAGAAGTGAAGGATGAGCTGAAATAATTGTTGCTAATGAATCTTAAGAGACATGAGTTTGCATCATGGAGGTCCAAATGCTGATTTACTAGGAGTGAAACACAAGAAATAGTCTGATCTCGTCTTCAGGTTCCCAAAGTTTTAGTGCAGGAAGCACAAGCTTTCTTTCCATTTTAGAAAAATAGTTTATTCAGAAGAAGCCTTAGCACAAGCTTTATATACATATATATATGTGTGTGTGTAATTTATATAGGGAAAACCCCACAATGCTTATCATGTCAAGCATATCCATAGTGACCATATGACTATTTGTATTGTACGCAGAATATTCTTTCTTATACTGTCTTAACCCTGACAGAGTTTTGTTAGCTACAAACTATTTTAACAATTCCTCATGTTTGATCATTGCTGAGTAGAACTACAAACAACAAAGCTGTTTTATTATAACCGGGTGCTCAAAGGCCACCCATCAAAACAAACCAGCCATATTTGCCACATAACCCTATGTTCAGTAGAAAACATAAAAAAAATTTGTCTATCAGTCCTGAAAATTAAAATTGCCAAAATGCTTCAGACAGTAACAGTGACAGCAGAATTAATTTAGCTTGAGTTTAATACTCAAAGATTATAATTTCATGTTAATCTAGAATGTTGCCCTCACTGAGAAGAAGAAATGATTGTCCACGACTGAAGATTGCAGAGTATTGTCTTAGTGTTATGTAGGAAAACTATCACAATACCAGTGGCATTTCAAAGTCAGTTCTAAATAGAGTAATTGAAAGTAAGGAATGCCCTCCTTCAAATGTGGACACAGGCAAGCAAAGTTCTTTCAAAGCCCTACATTTTTCAAGATGCAATAAAAAATGCCTGTGTAAAATGAAGCGAGAAGGAAAACAAAAATGAAAAAAATGAGCACAAGGTTAAAGCTAAGCAAAAAGTGCCTTTTCTTATTTTATCTATGCAGCGTTGGCTTTTTCGGGGCTGAGCAGAGGTCCCCCATCTAATTTTCACATAGACAGTAAAGAGCCAAAAGGGAGTCACCAATTTGCTTTCTAGCCCCTTACATTTTGAGAGTGACTGAGACTTAATAAGGACATTTGCTGCTACTTGTGATAGCCATGAGCCCTCACACACATTCTTGGTGTATTTCGATGCACAGTAGGAAGGTTCACACATCTGACAAGGTATAAAGAATCAATTTACAGCAAAAGGAAACATCAGATATTGGCACTTAAACACCACAGCAGTAGATACCTTGGAAATACCTCAAATAAATTATAATGACCTAATGCTTAAAACAGGGGATGAAAAATGCAACTTCAGACTTAATGTGCTTTTGATTTTGACTGATACTTGAGTAAATTATATGCACATACTAGAGTGAGACTAAAAAATATATGGCTCCTTTACGGTAGTATTTCTGTACTTAAAAAGAGCTGATCAAAAATTATCAACCAGAAAGTTTCCCAAATAAAATGTAAGATTTTTTGCAGAAATGCTAATGCGAAAGTTTTTTATTCCTGAATTTTGAAATTTCCTGGGTTTATTTCCTTTTTTCTCCCTTACATTTTGCTGTCTACAACATAAAAATTGTCTGCATCTTCCTCAGGTTTTGTTTTTCATAAATTTTTGTCCTCTGTAACTTCTCGGTGCTTCCACTGTACTTTGAAATCATAGAAAAATCATTTCATGAAATTAAAATTTCTATAAATTCTCCAATAACTTATAAAAAAGGTTTATGGATGCTTTTTCACTGTAATCCTGTTGATGTACCATAATACTCTTTTGCAGCACAAGTCAAAAATCAAGTCACAAAGGTGTTTATTGATTTTAAATTAATGGCCATTAATAGATCAAATGCATCCTGACAAAAAAGGACCAGTACAATTCTCTGTAAAGTTAATATTAATTTTTCACTCTGATGCTAAACCTGAATTTCTCTCAAAGCTTGCTACAAACTTGATTGTTTATAAAAGAAAATGATGTGTTTAGTGTACTTTCTCTAAAGCCTGTAAGTATGCTTTCTCTTTTCTAGGAGCACTTCAGGAATATAATATATAGAACTGCACTGGGGAGCACACAGCCGAAGTTTATACAGCAGACTTATCCTTTTATGTGATCCCACTAAAAGCATGGAATATGGCTCACCAAATATCCCTGAAATTGCCTGAGTATGAGTAAAATATCATTTCACTGCAGGATAAAATGTTCCATTTAAAGTGCAAGTGCAGGCTCTAGGGTAATATTGACAAAGTGGAGTTAAATTATGAACTAATACCTCTCTCTAGAGGACTGGAAAGATATACCAGTAATCCTCAGTACAGTACCTGTTTCCCCTCATGACAGAAACAGTGCGTATCAGAGAGAATTCATTATTTTTACATAACAAGGTCTGTAAATGCATTTTATAAAAAGTAAACCATAAAATACTGGGAATAACAGCACAGAACTGAGAAACAAACTGGTTTCCTGGATGTCTTTTCTTGCACCTTGGAGAGCATAAAATGGACATAATTCTTCGCTCTTTCTCTGACAGGGCTCTCCAACTGACTGAGAGCTGGAGTCATCTGCGTCAGCCCTCAGCCTCCAGTTTAGGAGAACTAGCTGCGTGAAGATGGGGGGCACATCTCTGGCCTGAGTGCCCTCAGATGTGGTTACTTTCCTCTTTCCAGAGTAGGCAGCAGCTGAAGTGTCCTGTATTTGAGGTAAGAAATTGCAGAACAAGGGTGCACAATGGCTGAATGAATGCCAGAGTATTCTTTACTAGAAAGGGAGAATCAGCTGTAATATTTTGAAAAACTTGTTGCATTTAAAATTTACAGTCTTATGGTAAATCAGTACAGGGGTCCTCTCAATTCTTTTTAACTCATCTTGAGAGTAACTTAGCTTCCTCATGCAGGCACCCACCATTCTCTCCATGAAAACCCATTTACCATAGGTTGAATTAAACACACATGGGAATAAAGAAAAAGAGTGTGTACATCTGTTGGATCCAGCTATCTGACCACATAAAAAAGGGACTTTTTTTTCTGAAATTCAACCAACAACGTAAAAGTGGGGGAAAATCAAAGGCACTCAGTAAACAACAGAGATATTTGATGAAAGATGAGCCAGGAGTGACAAGTTCACTAAAAATGCATGATAAATTTATCTGTTTAAAAAAAGGTGTACATTGGATCGTTCACCAGATCTCACAATAGCAAAGCACGACTCTGATTTCTTGCTTTGTATTTCTGATAATACTAATTTCTGATATGTATCTGTGCCGTGGTTTAGCCTCAGACGGCAACAAAGAACCACGTGTCGCTCGCTCGTGCCTTCCAAACACAGGAAGAATCGTAAGAAAAGGCAAGACTCTTGGGTTGAGACAAAGGCAGTTTAATAGAACAGCAAAGGGAACAGGCAAACAACAACAACAACAACACGGATAGGGGAATATACAAACGCGATTACGGAACCGCCGCTCCCCCCGCCGCTCGCCGCTCGCCGGCCGGACCCGGGCCACCCCAGCCCGCTTTTAAGCAGCAACTTCCTGCCCCCTCCCCCGGCAGCTCAGGGTGGGCGTGGCTCACATGGCATGGAATACCAGGAAAAGTTAACCCTATCCCCACCGGAACCAGGACATTATCCACCCCTTATTCCATACCATCTATGCCATGCCCAGCAGGTTCCAATGAATTGCCACCACTTTCCCCTGTTATATATATATATATATATACACACATATAATACCCTTAGTTTATGGGTCATCCCTCCAAAGTGTCCGTTGAGTTCTTTTAATCCACGGCTTTGGGCTCCATCTGTTAGAACAGTCTCTCAGGGCAGGTGAGATGCTGGGTGGTGCTGGTCTGTTGCATGCTGTATTTTTCGGAGCTTGTGACTGGTGCACCTGGTGTGGCTCATGCACGCAGTCTGTAGGCTGAAGATGTAGATCTTGAGGAAACTGCTGGGCGCCGGCTGCTGAGATCAGTTCTTATCCCATCACCCCTGTGCCTTACTTGTAGTACAACTGATAGCAATGAGGACATACAGTGACAGTGTTACTTAGCAATTAACAGCACACAATCTGATTCATTGGCTATTCTCGCCCAAAATCAGATCTCCATGAGGTACACATCGGACTTCCCCATCCTTCCGCATCACCCACCAAGTGCACCCAGGTCCTTGGGCAAAAGCAATCCCACGGATGGGTTTGCCTTTGCCTGAGGCAGGACTAACCCAGACTGTCTTCCCTAGCATATTCTTCATGTGCACTACGGGGACTTTATCCCCTTCTACAGTACGTGGAAGTTTTGATTGGGCAGGGCCAGCCCGATTGTTAGATCCCCTGGTGTTAACTAGCCAGGTAGCTTTTGCTAAATGCGTATCCCAGTGTTTGAAAGTCCCACCACCCATTGCTCTCAGTGTAGTTTTTAACAGTCCATTGTATCGTTCTATCTTCCCAGAGGCTGGGGCGTGATAGGGGATGTGATACACCCACTCGATACCATGCTCTTTGGCCCAGGTGTCTATGAGGCTGTTTCGGAAATGAGTCCCATTGTCCGACTCAATTCTCTCTGGGGTACCATGTCGCCACAGGACTTGCTTTTCAAGGCCCAGGATAGTGTTCCGGGCAGTGGCATGGGGCACAGGGTATGTTTCCAGCCATCCAGTGGTTGCTTCCACCATTGTGAGCACATAGCGCTTGCCTTGACGGGTTTGTGGCAGCGTGATATAATCAATCTGCCAGGCCTCCCCATATTTGTATTTCAGCCATCGCCCTCCATACCAAAGAGGCTTCAAACGCTTGGCTTGTTTGATCGCAGCGCATGTCTCACATTCATGGATGACCTGTGCAATAGTGTCCATGGTCAAGTCCACCCCTCGGTCACGAGCCCATCTATATGTCGCATCTCTCCCTTGATGGCCTGAGGAGTCATGGGCCCACCGAGCTATGAATAGTTCACCCTTATGTTGCCAGTCCAGATCCACCTGAGCCACTTCAATCCTAGCGGCCCGATCCACCTGCTGGTTGTTCTGATGTTCCTCCGTGGCCCGATTCTTTGGTACGTGGGCATCTACATGGCGTACTTTCACAACCAGATTCTCTATCCGGGCAGCAATATCTTGCCATAGGTCAGCAGCCCAGATGGGTTTGCCTCTGCGCTGCCAGTTGCCCTGCTTCCACTGCTGTAACCATCCCCACAGAGCATTTGCCACCATCCATGAGTCAGTGTAGAGATAAAGTACTGGCCATTTTTCTCGCTCAGCAATGTCCAAAGCCAGCTGAATAGCCTTCACCTCTGCAAACTGGCTCGATTCACCCTGTCCCTCACTGGCTTCTGCAACCCGTCGTGTAGGACTCCACACAGCAGCCTTCCACTTTCGATGCTTTCCCACAATACGGCAGGACCCATCAGTGAACAGGGCATATTTCTTCTCATTTTCTGGCAGTTTATTATATGGTGGGGCCTCTTCTGCACGCGTCACCTCCTCCTCTGGTGACATTCCGAAATCCTTGCCTCCTGGCCAGTCCATGATCACTTCCAGAATTCCCGGGCGACTGGGGTTTCCCATTCGAGTTCGCTGCGTGATCAGTGCAATCCACTTACTCCATGTAGCATCGGTTGCATGATGTGTGGTGGGGACCCTTTCTTTGAACATCCAACCCAGCACCGGCAGTCGAGGTGCTAAGAGGAGCTGTGCTTCTGTACCAACCACTTCCGAAGCAGCTCGAACCCCTTCATATGCTGCCAATATCTCTTTTTCTGTTGGAGTGTAGCGGGCTTCGGATCCTCTGTATCCACGACTCCAAAACCCTAGGGGTCGACCTCGAGTCTCCCCTGGTGCTTTCTGCCAGAGGCTCCAGGTAGGGCCGTTCTCCCCGGCTGCGGTGTAGAGCACATTTTTAACATCTTGTCCTGCCCGGACTGGCCCCAGGGCCACTGCATGGACTATTTCCTGTTTGATTTGTTCAAAAGCTTGTCGTTGCTCAGGACCCCATTTAAAATCATTCTTCTTCCGGGTTACTTGATACAGAGGGCTTACAATTTGACTGTAATCTGGGATATGCATTCTCCAAAAACCCACAATACCTAAGAAAGCCTGTGTTTCCTTTTTACTAGTTGGTGGAGACATAGCTGCTATTTTGTTGATCACATCCATTGGAATCTGACGGCGTCCATCTTGCCATTTTATTCCTAAAAACTGGATCTCCTGCGCAGGTCCCTTGACCTTACTTCGCTTTATAGCAAAACCAGCGTTCAGAAGGATTTGGACTATTTTACTCCCTTTCTCAAAAACTTCTTCTGCTGTGTTTCCCCATACAATGATGTCATCAATGTACTGCAGATGTTCTGGAGCTTCACCCTGTTCCAGTGCAGTCTGGATCAGTCCATGGCAAATGGTGGGGCTGTGTTTCCACCCCTGCGGCAGTCGATTCCAGGTGTATTGGATGCCCCTCCAAGTGAAAGCAAACTGTGGCCTGCACTCTGCTGCCAAAGGGATTGAGAAAAATGCATTCGCTATATCAATCGTGGCATACCACTTGGCTGCCTTGGACTCCAGTTCGTACTGGAGTTCTAGCATGTCCGGCACAGCAGCACTCAGCGGTGGCGTGACTTCATTCAGACCACGATAGTCTACAGTTAGCCTCCACTCTCCATTAGATTTTCGCACCGGCCATATGGGACTGTTAAAGGGTGAGCGAGTCTTGCTGATCACTCCTTGAACCTCTAGTTGACGAATCAGCTCATGGATGGGAATCAGAGAGTCTCGGTTAGTGCGATACTGCCGCCGATGCACCGTTGTGGTAGCAATCGGCACCTGTTGTTCTTTGACCCTCAACAACCCCACAACAGAAGAATCCTCTGAGAGACCAGGCAAGGCAGACAACTGTTTAACTTCCTCTGTCTCCAAAGCAGCTATGCCAAAGGCCCAGCGGTACCCTTTTGGGTCCTTAAAATACCCTCTCCTGAGGTAATCTATACCAAGGATGCATGGAGCCTCTGGGCCAGTCACAATGGGATGCTTTTGCCACTCATTCCCAGTTAGGCTCACTTCCGCCTCCAGTACAGTCAACTCTTGGGATCCCCCTGTCACCCCAGAAATACAAATGGGTTCTGCCCCTCTATAGCTTGATGGTATTAAAGTACACTGCGCACCCGTGTCCACTAGAGCCTTATACTCCTGTGGGTCTGATGTGCCAGGCCATCGAATCCACACCGTCCAATAAACCCGGTTATCCCTTTCCTCCACCTGGCCGGAGGCAGGGCCCCCCTAATACTGGTCATAGTATCCATTACTCACTTCTTGCATAAATGACTTGGAAGTTCCTTCAAGAGGATCAGAAGCAAGATCAAGCCTTCTGCTTTGCCTGGGGAACGGCCCACTGGAAACTGGGGCGGCACTTTTCCTGGAGGGATCCCCTTTTGTGGTTGTCCTTCCTTGCAACTCCTGTACCCGTGTCCGCAGGATCGAAGTAGGTTGTCCGTCCCACTTCCTCATGTCCTCTCCGTGGTCCCGCAGGTAGAACCACAGGGTGCCTCGTGGTGTGTACCCTCTGTACTCTCTCTCTTGAGTGGGGAAATGCCTGCTTCTAATAGCTGAGATACTGGCCCGTGCAGGTGGGGAGTAGGACATATTCTCTTCAAGTTGCTGGACCTTCCGCGACAGTTTCTCCACAGCTGAGACAAGGGGGGAAGAGAGACTTTCTTCATATCGCCGGAGCCGGCCAGCTACCTCATCCACCGTTGGTCCCTCTTCACCTTTCCATTCCATTACTGCCAGGGAGTTGGCATATGACGATGGTGCGCTCCGTACAAACTTCCGCCACATGGGCCTTGTGCATCGCACCTCATCAGGGTCTGTGGGTAAGTCTGCATTGTCCAAGTCATAATAAATCATCTCCCGCACGGCTAATTCTCTCAGGTACTGGATACCTCTTTCCATGGTAGTCCACTTGCTTGGCTGACATACAACATCCTCGCTGAAGGGGTACCTCTCCCTCACGCCTAACAGGAGTCGTTTCCAGAGGCTGAGGGCTTGGGTCTTTTTCCCGATCGCCTTGTCAATGCCGCCTTCCCTAGACAGGGATCCCAGCTGCCTGGCCTCCCTACCCTCTAATTCCAGGCTACTGGCCCCATTATCCCAGCACCGGAGCAGCCAGGTGACAATGTGCTCGCCTGAAAGTCGGCTAAAATCTTTTCGCATATCCCGCAGCTCACTCAAGGATAGGGATCGAGTAATTATCTCTGGTTCTGCCTCTTCCTCCTGCTCTCGTGATGGCCCTGGTTCATCATCATCTCTTACTAAGCGAACTGATTTCTTTGTGTACTTCTTCTTCTGTATGGGGGCAACTGATACTGGCATGGGTTGGTTCCCTGGTTCAGTGGCAGTGGCTACCACGGGGGTTGCAGTAGCCGCAGTGTCTGTCGCAAGGATTGCAGTAGCCGCAGTGTCTGTCGCAAGGATTGCAGTAGCTGCAGGGGCCGCCGCAGGGGCTGCAGCAGCCGCAGGGGCCGCCGCAGGGGCTGCAGCAGGGGCTGCAGCAGCCGCAGGGGCCGCCGCAGGGGCTGCAGCAGCCGCAGGGGCCGCCGCAGGTCTGGTTTCCATCTCTTCCCCTTGAGGGTGCTGCATAATTCTGAGCAGTGCCTGGTAGATACTGGCCAGGGCCCAGCACAGCGCGGTGAGTTGTGCCTCTCTAGAATAGCCACAGCATTTTCCCTTCAAATATTCTACCACTTTATCAGGGTCCTGTAATTGTTCAGGGGTGAAGTCCCAGACCATTGGAGGTGAGTAGTTCTCTAGGTACCTGCCCATGCTCTCCCACATGCCATGCCACCCCTGACTATCCAGCCTCGGAGCAGATCTCCGGGTGGTAGTCTTAAATAGTCGCTTAACCCAAAACAAGACCTGGAACGTATTCAGGAGACATAGCACTACGAACACGCTAGTTTGAGTATCCCAAGGATATTCAAAATTCTCAAAAGCTGTCATACCTGACCCGAAGGAGAAAAGGGAGGCAAAAGGGCTGGGGAAATTATTAACAAATTCTGAGAGACGGTGTCCAATGTACGGACAGGACAGCAAAACCGCATAAACACCCCAAAATAGCCGTCTGAACAGTGATGTTATCATATCATAAACAGATATCGCACAGGACAGCAGAATGATAATCCTCATCCCTGTTCCAGACATGGTAAACAGCATCGCAGGGAGTACATAAGCCATATAGGAATTTATGTAACACAGCCATGAGAACAAACCAAGCAACATGATGACCAGTGACTACTTACCTAATAAAATAAATGCATACAAAAAAAAAAACCAAAACCGTTTTTTCCACGTTCTAGTTGGATTCTGTCGTTATCTCAACCCTTCGAGCCCCACGTTGGGCGCCAAAAGGACTGCCGTGGTTTAGCCTCAGACGGCAACAAAGAACCACGTGTCGCTCGCTCGTGCCTTCCAAACACAGGAAGAATCGTAAGAAAAGGCAAGACTCTTGGGTTGAGACAAAGGCAGTTTAATAGAACAGCAAAGGGAACAGGCAAACAACAACAACAACAACACGGATAGGGGAATATACAAACGCGATTACGGAACCGCCGCTCCCCCCGCCGCTCGCCGCTCGCCGGCCGGACCCGGGCCACCCCAGCCCGCTTTTAAGCAGCAACTTCCTGCCCCCTCCCCCGGCAGCTCAGGGTGGGCGTGGCTCACATGGCATGGAATACCAGGAAAAGTTAACCCTATCCCCACCGGAACCAGGACAATCTGTCATAGACAGAAACAGTCTTGCGACAGTCTGCTGCTTGGGGGCAGTCTTTTAGAAGAACACATGACAGGCTTTTGTCACTCACTGATTACCTCTAAATTCATGTGGTCATCTGCCACTTTTCAGTATTGCTGTTTTTAATGATATAAACGCATTGGAACTGATATTTCCTTTCAAAGCTTCACGGAAATTGGTGTTGAACGAACTCCACAGTGGGGTTTAGAGTCTGTACATGTGGCTATGTACCCTTCTTCAGTACCAAATTGGATCCATCTGTGTGTGTTGGACATCTAACAGCTGTTAAACTTTGATTTTCTCTCCTCAATGTATCATGAATACTAAAATCCAATAATTTTAAGATAGATGCAGCATCCATTCTAATCAAAGCATTCAGCCAGGTGCTACCATTGTCCTGAAGCTGGCAGTAAGATCAGCTGTGTAGACCTTGTTTCCCTGAGTGGTATAAGTTGCCTTCTCCCTATCACAGGGTGAACGTGTGTTCAGGTAGTCTTTGTGGAGTGGGTGATACACTCTAAATTCAAACTCCAGCTTACCGTAAGGTAACGCCTTTAGACAGGACTTTTGAATGTGTTTTTACAGAATTCTTTTTACCTTTTGTTTTGTCCTCTGAGATGTATTGAGGTGGGGCAATTTATTATATATGTTTTTCAATGTAAATAAATTAAACATTCTGCAGTACTGTTAGTTATAATAACACAATGAAAAACAGACAAACTGAAAGCTAATTCTCTAGTAAAACCACCTTTTTACACTCTCTATATCTGATTAAATTAACAGGCTTCTCAGACTTACCTTACCTAGTGTGAAGATTTTTTGTTTAGGCCATTTTCCTGTAAAGCTGACTCCCATGTAGTTCAGTATTGGGTTTTTTTGCTGATAACCAGTTTCTCAACTAGTGAATTTTGAGGTATTAATCACGGAGGATGGTTACATGAAATTATGTATTTTGTATGTGTCATTTCACCTCTTTAGCATTCCTAGTGTTCATTTTTTCTTTGCTCCCATGTAAGATGAAAAGGCAGAGGTAATTGTCCCATGGGATGGGGATGGTCCAAAGGAAGATTCTTGTAGAAACTTCTGTAGTCCAAAGAAAAAGTACCTGAAATGAGGCTGTGGGAGAGGCAGGAGGAGGAGAATGCAGAGAAAGGACATATAACTGATGGCTCCTGAAACAGCCTGTCTCTTTCCACAGGTACTCCCCGTGTATTTGCACCACTTAAAATTCAATCTCTTGTACCTTTTAGGTAAAAGAGTCATATAAATACCTCATTAATTTGAATCTGTAAAAACTTGTGGCTCCTCTTCAGTTCCTTCCATTTGCTGACATTTATGCACTTATTGATCTTTTACCATGTGCAGAGGTTTTACAACTACATAAAGTACAAATGCCATTCTGTATGTCTGGAGAAGCAACCATAAGGTAATTCTGGTAATTTACTCAGTATTTTAGGATATTAATTGCAAACATCTGGGACAGGCAGATATGCTATTATACTATAGTCTTTGGAGATATTCATGGTTATTTTGACACTAAAGTTCATGTGTTGACTCCTTGCAATAAAAGTGTGAGAATGTGGTGACACTATCAAGTGCTAACCAGTACATTTGAGGGCTGCTATCGCATGTCCCTGGCCCTTCTTTAAGCCAAGAGGCCAAGAGCCATGTAGCATTATCATTCTGAAAAAAACCTCAATTAATTCCAAAACAATGCACTGCTGTGCATGTTTAATTGTTAATTTTCAACGACACTTATGAGGAAAAGGTTAGAAAATGAGTCAGAGAGGAGTACACCAGGCTGTCTACTCAAAGGTTAAACTCCTTAGCATTCAGGTCTGTAAAGTTTCCTATTTATTATTTTTTCATAGCTTTCTATAATATAAAGCAGAAATACATATAAGCAAAAGCAAGTATGAGATGTTTGTTGAGTTTTCTAGTCATTTACTGGGATTTTGTGTCCCCCAAAAGTGAAATTTTACTCAGCTCTAAGCCAATGTGTGCGTTTAACTGTTTTTCTCACATTATTTCCAGGTCAAAGGACATTTGATTTTTAAATTCACAGTCAAACAAGCCTTTGCCAGCTTGGTAGAAGTACCAAGTACTGCTGATCTTGCATCCTGTCTGCTTGGAAATATAACCTGTTACTTCCCCTGAGGCCACAACATGGCTGTTTCTCCCAAGTGGTACTCCACCTGCACAGAGCCTAGGTCTTCAGGTGCTGGGCGTTTTGACATGGGCCCTTAGCTGTGTTTTCAGCACTGGTGTGGACAATACCTTGGAGCGTCCTTTTGTTATCTCGTTTAGGCTGGCATGTGGAAGCAGGTAGTAGAAGGAGCCCATTACACTGGGCAGCACAAAGGTTGTATGATGCTCGCACTGGAAAGCTACACAGCTCAAAGGAATAATAACAATATTAGAAATAGCATTTTAAAAAATATATTGGAGGTGCATCAATTATCATTTACATATTTCTTCACTTCTTCTTGTAGATCTTCCTACACCATTTCCACTTCTCCCTTCTAGCAATTGCACAAATAATCATAGAATCACTTTCGTTGGAAAAGACCTTTAAAATCACCAAGTCCAACCATCAACCTATCACTGCCAAGTTACCATTAAACCATGTCCCTAAGCACCACGTCTACACGTCTTTTAAATACCTCCAGGGATGGTGACTCCACTACTTCCCTGGGCAGCCTGTTCCAGTGCTTGACAGCCCTTTCAGTGAAGAAATTTTTCCTAATATCTATTCTAAAACCTTCTCTGGCACAACTTGAGGCCATTTCCTCACTTGTTACTTGGGACCAGAGACCAACCCCCACCTCGCTACAACCTCCTTTCAGGTAGTTGTAGAGAGCAATAAGGTCTCCACTCAGCTTCCTTCCTTTTCTTCAGACTCAACAACCCCATTTCCCTCAGACAGTCCTCATGGGGCTAATTCTCTAGACCCCTCACCAGTTTTGTTGCCCTTCTGTGGACACACTCCATAATTATAATGTCTTCCTTGTAGTGAGAGGCCCAAAACTGAACACAATATCTGAGATGCAGCCTCACCAGTACTGAGTACAGGGGGACGATCACTTCCCTAATCTACTGTCACAGTCATTCCACCCTGTTCACCTCAGAAAAATAGCAAAAGATGTAGATGGAGGAGAAAAACAGAGAAGTGGTCCCTTTCATAAGCTGACAGGAGTGCTCAAGGAACTTGTTCTAATAAGCTCTTCAGAGAAAATGGGGAGAAGGCTGTAAGGGGGCTTATGCCAGCAGCTCCCCAGAAGGACTCTCGTCTTGGTTATGCTTGTGAAACGAAGATTAGATGTGAGCCTTTGTGATAGTCTTAGCCTTCTAGGGAAAGTTAAAGTTGCACTTCTCACAAAGTATAAATCAGAAATTCTTCTGTTCCTGCCAGTGGAATTGCACCCTGTCAACATGGCACAAGTCAGAAGCAGGGCCATTAAATCTTCAACCACATCATTTACCTGTTCTAATAATCTAGAATAGCATTTTTGTCTTATCTTAGTTCTTATCTAAATGGTGCAAATGGGAGTAGAAGTGTTGTGAGTTTTTTTTTTTTTAAGCACACAGAACCCCACTCCTCCAGTGCATATTACTTCCAGTGCAGGACTTTCACAGGGATTTAGAGTGAACTAGTGACAAAAAAGACAACTGAAAATGCAGCCACACTCAATGTGTGGTGAAACTGCTGAGATCAAGCCAAATTTCCTTTGTCTCATAATTCATATATAGTGAAAAGAGTACCTATCAAATTCTTTTAACTTCTTATTTCTTACATCTTGAATCTGCATTCTCAAGAACTCCTGAACTAGAGACAATAGTATTGAAAGAGTTGCTGTGGCACACCATGTCAGCACAGAAAGGCAAGATGAGACGCAGGATGCTAAAAAGCAGAGGCAGAAGGATTTGAGCTGTCTGTGAAGGATTAGGAGGCTGCTTGGCCTCTTCTGCCTGTCAACAATAATGGAATTGAGTTCTACACTGAAGATAATTGCCTCAAGTCATTCTCCAGCCACAGGGAAGGTAAGATTAATAAAGAGCATTTGTTATAATTCTGCAACCAATTTATGTAATGGAACACATAATAAATAACGACATTTAACACAAGCATTTATCATAGCCAATTTATGCATCAATTTGTTCAGTGTGTGTTCAACCATTTGTATGTATAACTCTTATTCTCTTTATGTCCCTTTTTTCTCTGTTTAAGTAAAAATTATTGTTAGTGAGGGGGTTTTTCCCTCTTTTATTTTTATTTTTTTTTTAGATAGAGAGGTGACAGTGACACATATAAACTTCTCAGCCACTGAAATACAGCATAAAGTTCTCCACAGAGCCTGGGCTGCTGCCTGTTGCAATTGGAAGCCCTTATTTGGTCAAAACATCCACAAGGACTAAAACTCTTTTGCAATTAGACTGTGTGTAAGCCCAAACTCCCTGGTTAGATTTGAATTGAAACAGCAGTGTCTCACTCGAGACAGAAAGGAGTATGTTCAAAAAATCTGATCTGAGATTCTGTCCTTGAAAAGAGGGTCTGATCTGGCTGGCCAGGAGAAAAGTATCCTCAGAGTTTCAGAAAGCAGTCAGCTGGAAGTGGCAGAATACCACACACGGACAATGGATCCATTTCTGAAAACTGAAAAAGTAAAAGAATTTAAGTACTTTTCCTGAATAGCATTTACAACAAAAGCATCACTATTTCAAGTTTATCTTTCCTTTCATCTTTATGTGATTCAATGGAAAAAGGTGTTATTAAACTTATTTATGATGACATTGGTTTCATTAGGTACTTCTGTCATGGTATGGGCCAGTATTTGTTTTTCCACATCAGTAACATTAGGCCGTGTATTTTGTGGAAGATCCATTCTCTGAAATTATATGCTGCTGAAAATAAAACAATTTAAGCATACCAACTAACTGCCTGTATCTTTTCAATCCCATTCCACTTCCCTTCAGTGAGATGATGTTTCTCATTCCAGCTTATTTTCCAGTGCCAGGTAATGCGTATAGCTCAAAGCTCAGATTACAATTTAAAAAATGTGTATCCAGACTGCATCTATTGTTAATTTATAGAAACCTGAAATATCAATCTGTGCTTTCCTCTGTCTGTTGCTTCCTTGTGGTCCACATGGTACACACAATCAGTGAATTACACAACTGAATTTTATTTATTTCAGAGTGGCTTTCTTTCAACCTCCATATATGTATTACAGTATGATGAAATGATGAAAACTAGATGCTGTGCCGTATAAATTAATAAATCAATTAATTAATTGTGAGCTATTATTAAGTTGGAAGGAACAGAGGTAAATTTTTTCTTCACCTTTTCCTCTGGCTTCATCTTTGTACAGCCAATACTTGTATGGTGGCCCAGAGAAGCTCTGAGAAGTTTTGAACAAAGAACTATGAAAAGGATTTGTCCCTTTTTAATGCATGCCTTATACCAGAAAAACTCCAACCAGCAGTCATTGTAAAGTAGACTAGGAAATAAAAAGAACATTTTATTGCCCTATGAACAACCATAATCACCTTGTTTTCCATCCTGATTAAAAAGACTTTCTGATTATTGTGGTACTAGGAAAACTATTGTATTAAGTAGATGTTGACTTCTGTTGAGATGCATATCATTATTTATTGATGGAATACATTAATGTGGAACAAGGGGAAGACAAAGTCAATATTTATGATGAGGAAAAATAAACTGATGTTCACTGAAACAAGCCATTAGATTTTCAGTCAGGAAGACAACCCCCTCTGAAGCATGTAATACTGAGATTTATAAGTCCCATAACTTCCTTGCAGGCAAAATGCTAAGTATAAATGTAGAGGATGTGTGGAGGTTTCATTTGCCATTAGTTTATCCAAAACTTATACATTTTCCTATCTTTAGATATTAAGTTAAAATCATCAGATCATAGAATCATTTTCGTTGGAAAAGACCTTTAAGATGATCGACTCCAACCATCAACCTATCACTGCCAAAATCATCACTAAACCATGTCCCTGTGCACCACATCTATGTGTCTTTTAAATACCTTCAGGAATGGTGGCTCAACCAGTTCCCTGGGCAGTGCGTTCCAATGTTTGATGACCCTTTTGGTGAAAAAATTCTTCCCAATATCCAATCTAAAGCTCCCCTGCTGCAACTTGGGGCCATTTCCTCACGTTCTATCACTTGTATACTTGGGAGAAGAGACGAAACCCCACCTTACTACAATCTCCTTACAGGTAGTTGTAGAGGTCTCCCCTCAGCCTCCTTTTCTGCAGACTAAACAAGCCCAGTTCTCTCAGCTGCTCCTCATAAATCTTGGTCTTTGGACCCTTCACCAGCTTCATTGCTCTTCCTTGGACCAGCTCCAGCACCTCAATCTCTTTCTTGTAGTGAGGTGTAGGTTTTAAAGGCATTTTGAAATATTTCATACTTGGATTGGCTATTATTTTGCATGTAAATAAAAGAAGGTTTAGGCTAACATGCACGGGCTGTGCTTTGTTTGCATTATGTCAGAATAAAAACACCCAACAAACCCTGAAGTAACACAACGCTCCACCTTTGTTAGTTCTAAGTATCTTCTATTTTTTTGAGAGGTATAAGAGAAATTTAGGAATTCCTAGTTTAAATATAGAATTTTCTACTTGAAAAATTTGTTAGAATTATTTTAGCTGTGAATATTTTGTTTTATTTTTATATACTTTTTATAGCACTGTTTTCAATGCCTCTTTTATGCAGCATAATAGATGAACATGAAAAAACTCATAAATCTGGACACCAAATATTAATGGCAATAGCAATTTCTTACAGTGTGCATCTCCAATGAAGAAAGCCTTCTACAGTGTACTATGACTGCCTTTGGGTTCTGAAATCAAATTAAATTCCTAACATTTCTTTCCCAAAAAATGTCTTCCAGGAATCAGCTTTGCAAAAGGCCTTATAGTGCAGAACGCAGGCTATTCACACCTATTGACACAAAGCTGCTGATGGACAGCACCTTATGCACTGATTATACCATCGTTTCTATTTTATGATCCCTGTCTCTTTGTAGTAGGTTGTGGGTGGATGCACACACCGTTGCACTGCAGTTTGTGGGATAGAAAAGATGTCTGGTTTTCTTGCTATTGGCTGTAAATATAACCAACATGTTCTGTAACCGTCTCTCCAAAGTGTCTGTAGCTTTACTCATTAATCTAAATATTGATGTCTTTCATATGCTTATCTGAGTCCTACTTTGTACTAAAGCATTGGAGACAGGATTGCAAATACCTCAACTTTAGGCTGTATCGCTTTGCAACTTCCTTTGTGCGTGTTGCTTCGTTTACCATTGTCTTGCGATTGAAGATCTCAGCTGTTTTCTTCTGTCTCTTACTGCTCTGCTGACTGGGAAAAACATTAGCCCAAAAGTAGGGATCCACGCTCCCTGTATACCATGCACAGAAAAACAGCTGACAGAAGCAACCTGTCCTAGTTGTCAAATAAGGCCAAACTGGGCAAAATTTCTCTCTCCTTTCAAAACCGATGCCTCATTATGGTCACCAAGAAGGAAGATTAACACTAGTTCAACAAGTTAAGAGCATTCAAATAGGATGATGGAAGCCAAGGTTCAAGTTTCTGTTACAATAAATAATTATGAAAACTATCTCAGAAATGTGAGTTCAATAGGAAAGGAGTGAGGGAGACATGACTTACAGCAGCGAGTACCCTGGGAAAGTATATTGTCCCTCAGAGAAAATGTAAATAATCCCTGCTCCTAGTCAGCAAGATACAGGTTTAAATCCAGGTCTTCTCCTACTGTGGAAGTCCTCCAATAGTCAGCTGCATGGTATTGTAGACAAATGGGTTCATTTCTTAATTTTCACCAGTGGGACTTAGCTGCCTGTTTCTAGGATGAGTTCACAGCCAGGAGTTTTCTGTAGAAGTAGGTGCAAAGCTACGATCACACCAGCTGCTTAAGCACCTTTGCTTTTCTTAGCATCTCATTTGCCATCTTAGATATCTTCCCACTCCAGCCAGTTTCTGAATATCCCTTTGCAAGTGCCTAACGCTGCCTCTGCGCTGAGTGGGGTTTGGGTGCTTGTCAGGGCTAAGGCTTCAGCTGGATGTTCGGCACTGCAACACACAAGCATTTGTGAAGGTCTGCCCTTTGTGGGTGGCATGCTATAAGCTTTTGTTACTTGACTGAAGAAGATAAGGTAATGTTCTCTAGAAAAGAACACTTACTTACATCTTGTTTCAAAATAAATTAATGTCAATGATTTAATGATTTCCTGTTCTTAGCCAAACAGGATTGTTTGTTATTCCATCTGTGATACAAGAAAAAACAAGTAAAAATGGAAGAATGAGATTCGTAGCATAACATTGATGCTATAATAAAAAATTTTGGTGCGGTTATCCTATTAATAATGGAAAGAAAAAGTTGAAATAATGACAAATTAGCTAGGAGTTACCCTCATGGATATCCCCCCAGAAAAAGAAAAGTCTTGTTAAACATTTGATTTCCTCTGGCAATTTCACATTAAATATATCCCATCTTGCTCCTGTGTCCCCATCCCTTATCTCATCACAACGTCCTTTTCATTTTTAGCACAAGAAGTAAATATCAATTGTGTACTACAATACCTAACACTGATTATCAGCGATCTTCTCTCAAATAATACTGTAGTCCTGCTTCTGACAAATGATATTAGCTTTGTCATCTCTGCTTTGAATGTTTAGTCTGTTTACTGAAACAATTCCTCTGGAAATTTTATCCCTTAAAATCGAAGGATAAGTTCTCTGCTGGAATAAGTGAGGTAGCTGACTCACTGGAATAAGTAATACAACCACCTGGCTGCAGCTATTTTTTTCTGGTTTACTTGTGCATGAACAGGATAGGCTCTGATGTGCTTGATAGATAATAATTTGCATACATAAAAGCATTTCTTTTGACACTTATGATGCTGTTGTAGTTCATGAATAACAACTCTGTTGCTTAATCTTTTGGAAGCTCAAGTGGGAGACACTAAAGTGTCGGAAACTGTCTTAAAAGATACTTAAAATTTTCAAATAAAACAGCAACCTTCTCAAGTTCAGAGTCCTATAAGAACTTATTGAGCTTCATGAAAATTACCTTTTGTTAGTCTTCTACTATGGCAATACACCTTATGAATTTGTATGCTGTAGATAAAATCATGAGATTATTCCTTTGTTTATAACATGACTTGAAAGACAGGTTCTAATCAGTGATGAGAGAGAGTAAGATAAGCATGGATTAGTTCTGAAAAGACCCAATATTGAAAAGAGGCTTGGAATATAATTCGGTAGTATATTTCTTAACAGTATAATCTGACTTCTTATAAGACTGCTGTGAAACCTCCTGAGATACTCAGCCCTTACACAGTATAAAGTAAAATATAGTAAGATCTCTGCTTTAGTCTTTTGATAGTCCCTTTTCTGATGTTGTCCAAATCCCACAAAGAAAATGAAAAGAAAAACCAACCAGAATATGATCCTACCGTCTTACATCCTGTGTAAAGTCAAGTGGCCTTTTCCTTTTATTTCAACACAGCCATTTACTATGTATATATGTTCTTAGCCTTTTGTAGAGTCCAACTGAGTTTGACCAAGTATCACAGAACCACAGAATCACAGAATGGTAGGGGTTGGAAGGGACCTCTTGAGATCATCTAGTCCAACCCCCCTGCCAGAGCAGGGTCATCTACAGCAGGTTGCACAGGAACGCGTCCAGGTGGGTTTTGAATGTCTCCCGAGTTGGAGACTCCACCACCTCTCTGGGCAGCCTGTTCCAGTGCTCTGCCACCCTCAAAGTAAAGAAGTTCCTCCTCATGTTGAGATGGAACTTCCCAGAAGGACACCTCTTGTCCTGTCACTGGGCACCACTGAAAGAAGACTGGCCCCATCCTCCTGACACCCATCCTTTAAGTATTTATAAGCGTTGATAAGATCCCCCTCAGCTGTCTTTTTTCCAGAATGAAGGAACTGAAAGTCCCTCCGCCTTTCTTCATGAGAGGTGTTCCAGTCCCCTAATCATCTTCATAGTCCTTTGCTGTACCCTCTCCAGCAGTTCTCTGTCCTTCTTGAACCAGGGAGCCCGGAACTGGACACAGTACTCCAGGTGTGGCCTCACTAGGGCAGAGTAGAGGGGAAGGATGACCTCCCTCAACCTGCTGGCCACACTCTTCTTGATGCACCCCAGGATGCCATTGGCCTTCTTGGCCACGAGGGCACATTGCTGGCTCATGGTCATCCCGTTGTCCACCAGGACTCCCACGTCTCTTTCCACAGAGCTGCTCTCCAGCAGGTCAGCCCCCAACCTGTACTGTTGCATGGGGTTATTCCTCCCCAGGTGCAGCACCCTACACTTGCCCTTATTGAATTTCATATGGTTTCTTTCTGCCCAACTCTCCAGCCTGTCCAGGTCTCTCTGTATGGTGGCACAGCCTTCTGCTGGGTCAGCCACCCTTCCCAGCTTTGTGTCATCAGCAAACTTGTTGAGGGTGCACTCTATCCCTTCACCCAGGCCATTGATGACTATATTGAACAGGACTGGTCCCAGTACTGACCCCTGGGGAACACCACTTGTTATTTACCTCCAACTAGACTTTGTGCCCCTAAACACCACCCTCTGAGCTCTGTCTTTCAACCAGTTCTTAATCCACCCCCCTGACCATTCATCTAACCCACACTTCCTAAGCTTCCCCATGAGGATGCTGTGGGAGACCACGTCGAACGCCTTGCTTAAATCAAGGTAGACAACATCCACTGCCCTCCCCTCATCTATGCATCCAGTCATGCCATCATAGAAGGCTATCAGATTAGTCAGACATGATTTCCCCTTGGTGAATCCATGTTGAGTACTTCTATCCACTTACTTTTTAACCCAGAAACTCCAGTTATTCTTTCCTAGTAGTGATTTCAAATCATAGGGCAAGATCATCAGGGACTGTAAATCAGTATAGCTCCATTGGCTTCACTGACAGATTTACACCTGCGGATGATTTATTTCAAAGTGTGTTGTAAATAAAAGAAAAATACTCCTAATAATATGTCATAATGATTGACATTTTTCATTGGAAAGACCTTAAAGCACTAAGCTTTTTAAATGAATGTTTGTATTTATGTACGA
Organism: Rissa tridactyla; assembly: GCF_028500815.1. Classification (NCBI taxonomy): domain Eukaryota; kingdom Metazoa; phylum Chordata; class Aves; order Charadriiformes; family Laridae; genus Rissa; species Rissa tridactyla. Next base: position 24,768,921 of record NC_071497.1, on the reverse strand, counting down.
AGCTAGATTAACAGCATTCCCAGAATGAAAGTGCCAACTCTCATTTAGTTTGAGTTCTCACAGCAGTAGAGTGAGGGCTTCTGAGCAGAGAAGATGCTACTCATCTAGCATAAAAACCCCGTTGAAGAAAACTTGCGTTTAAACAACAAATTTATTTGATAATTAGTAAACAGATTGGAGCCAGGAAAATTTTTCAAAGCATGGGAAAGGGGAATAGACCTAAGTTTTCAGCAAACTGTAAGTTTCCCCTTGTGTGAAATTCCCTCTTTAACATTACTCCATGAGCTAAAAGCCTACTAATCCATAACTATGCCTCCAGATATAGAAAATCTCTTTTATTGGGATTTAGCAGGCTAACTGGAAATGCCCCATATTTGTGTTTTGATCTGTGTGGATTCATCTATCACTGAAATGTCAGCGTTTATAATGCCAGTGTTGCAGCTGGGAAAGGGACCATCAGTCACCCGAGAGACTTTAAAACTGTGCCATGAGACAGTATTTAGAATCTGTGACTTTGTAACACAGCTGCAAACTTTATTAAGGAGCAGGAAGAATTTATGCTGGAGGGAAGAATTATAATAGGACCTCACAGGGATTTATACAGACATATTAAAAATTATATTGAATTGAATTTGGTTTTATATTGAGCCTGTCAGACTGAAGACATTCCAAAGTGCTTAAAAAAGCAATGAGTTACTTACCGGTACCAAAATGACTATGCAGACAGCCTTTATGCAGATGAAATGTTTTAAAGCATTGTTTTAGACAGTCTTAGATCAGGTCCTCAACTGCCACCAAAACAATAACGGAACATATATTTTAATATATATAGTATATATATTGAATATATACTATATAAAAATACATTATTTTAAGTATAAATATATTGTAGTTGTGTTGCTTATATTTATATTCATATCATAAATCATACACTGTATATGACATGCATTTTATATAGTATTTATTTTAAAAGTTAGATAAGCTTTATAGATAGCAAATTCACTTTTAAAGATATAAGATGGATAATTTTGTGGTTATATGTTCAAATGGATAGCTTGCAAGTGCAGCAGATCTTTGTCTACAGTTGGGAACACAAATTATATATCAACAATAAAAAGACTGGATGAAAGGCACCAAGTGAAAATGAGTATAATATATCAAATGGCCTATTTCCCAAAATTCAATGTTTCAAGTGAAATTTTGAAACACATAGGAAGTTTATTGGGAAAAAGTATGAATATGTTGAACTGTGGTATAGGAAGTTTCTGTTTGTGTTAGAGGCCAATAACTAATAGAGATAGAGCACTGAATGGTACTAAAGTTGCCGAAGCAAGGATAGTAAAAACAAATGGATTTGAATCATATGACTTACAGTCAGTGAAATAGAAATACCACAAAACACATAAAAGATATGGTGTTTCACAGTAGATAACCTTCAAAGTGGTACCAGCAGCTGAGGCCTTGTCTTTCCGTGGAAAAGAAAGTTGTGTGAACAGAAATGCTGAAGCACTTGTGCCTGTGCGCTTGATGTCATTATTGTTTGCTCTTGTTTTGATTTGACTTGGGTTTACCACTGCAACTTGTTCATACACTCCATTTCCAAGTATGCTTCCTCACTGCACTCATCTGGGGCTCTGAGCCTACGGACACATTGCCTCCATCAAGAGCCCTGGTATGAATCTGAACTGCAGTAAACGTATAATTCTTGTTGATTGTTAAATTCATGTAATTACTACAAATAACAGATTACTCTACAGCGGTCTTCTCCAGCATGTCCAGAGCAATTTAGCTAATAAGGGAGGCAGAGAAGCCGTTTTGATCTGTGACATACAGTTGTTTCTGGGTGACCTGCTGAGAATATATGTCAGAAATGGTTGGGAGATTTTCCTGAGTGGCTTTTTCATCACAGAAGAAGAGATTGCTCAGCCCACAACTTTTCACAGCCGGTGTTAGTGAAAAATATTTGCTTGAGAATTCTCTTGGACCTAGGACATAATTTCTAGTCAAAACTGGAGAAACAGGGAGACACTTCTGAACCATTGATAGCACGGTGATTAGAGATGTTTCTGGTGGGGATTAAAGTGCAACAGTCCCTTCAGGAGACTTAATTTTAAAGCCCTGTTTTACCAGTGAGTGCTGAAACCAAAGGGCTGTGTATAGCTGCTTTGGGGTCAGTTTTTTCTCATGTCAATCTGAAACAGGAGCACACGAGTCACCTCACCTATGCCAGAGGTGAGGAAACAGGAGAAACTATTGAAAAAATATTTGAAAGGTAAAAGCTCTTTCCATTCTAACTTTACAGAAACAAAACTTCACATTTTTTGGCTTCTTCACATTGCCAAAGTACAATTACTGAGATGATGAGGTCTGCTGGGGCAACTACAAGAGCCAAATACACCCAAGGAGATTTACCACAAAGGGAAAGGTCCAGAGCCATAGATCTGTCCTTATATGTCGTCAAGAAAACAAACAGAGCATACCATCTTCCTCAGAACATATTTACCCCTTTTTTAACTGAGTTAAAATCTTGTTTGTTTGTTTGTTTGTTTGTTTTCCCAAATAATGAGAGGAAATAAGGAAGCAGTACAGCAGCAGGTAGTATGGAAATGTGTCCTTAGCTAGGGGCTTTATAAGTGCTTGTAAATAATACTGAAGCTAAATGATCCTTCAAATCTGATACCTCACTAAGAAAATTGCAACTTGCTCAGAAGTAAGAGAGTCACCAGTGGCATTTGCAAAATTCAGTGAATATCTTGAATTTCTAGTAGGGAATTTGACATTTCAAAGTTAGCTTTGATGTTTATAAACAAGATTGCAAAGGCGTCCTCTGTCAGAGCTTAAGCCCACTAGCATTATAGTACTGAGTTTTCAAAAAGCTTTAAACCTCAGGTCCTCAGTCTATGATTTATAGGGTGAATATGGTTTGAATCCATAAGAAAAACAAAACAAAACAAAACAAAACCTTCTTGGCATTGAGATTCAAAACCTGACAAACAAACTTCTCTTCATCTCCGAGAGCAGCGATGATAAGGTGTATCAGTGCAGCAGGCGCACCGAGATAAGCATGCAAAGCTCTGAGCTCTCCTGCTATGTATAACAGAAGGAGATATGCTGATGGCTGGGAGACTTTTTAAAGGGTTGATTGTTTTGATGTAATTCTGTTTGATATTAACAAGAAGAATCCCTATCAGCTCTACCAGAGGATGTGAGTCTTCCTCTAACACCAGACCAAGTGAGGAGTTAACCTGTCCGTGTCACTCTGGCAGCAGCGCAGTGTAAAACTCTCCCTTCTCCCATCCCACAGACAACCTTCTATTATCATTCTGGTGGCCAGGGCTGTGTGTCTGAGGAAGGAGAATTGCAGGATTGGAAAGGACAAGGTGAATGTGTTAACTGTGCTTCATAGCATTACAAACGTACCCTGCTGGGATTTTCTCAGAGGGATTGGTGTTGTAATAATTGAATCAGTCAGCATGAACTCCTGCGTGTTCATCTTGGCCACAGAAGATTTTCCCTCTGTGCCTCAAGACAAAGCTCGGGACAGCTGCTAGCCTTAGTGTGCGACACGGACTGACTCCTGCCAGAGTCGAGCTGTGTTGCAGAGAGAGGGAGTCAGACAGTGGTGGGAACTAAGGGAACGCTGAAAAATTGCTGCACCTTCCCTGATTTACAGACATTTCTAGACTTTCCTCACAGGCTTTGAGAACTCCTTAGGTTACACAGACCTATGAAAATAATTCTCCAACTGTAGGATATGAACCTCTTCAAAGCATCAGGGTAGCATTACATCAGGTCTCTTAAAATATGCGTGCTTAGGGAAGTGAGAACTGCTTCATTCATCGCTGAGGTGACATCCTTGCAGACCTAGATCATCAAGTAAGGAAAGTGTGTGATCACATACAAAGTTTGCAATAGAGCACCTAGGCATTCAGCTCCAGGAAATGTGGCCTCTTGTTGTCAAGAGAAACTGGATGCATTCGAAGATGCTTACAGCTCCAGTTCACTATAACAGATACCTTAAAAATGTCAACCTTTCAAGAATTTAGAAATTGAATTAATTTCTAAAGTACTTGTCAGATGTTACAGTCATCTTCACTCTTAGATTCCCTGTGATAAAGATAAGGTTTAAATGATGCTTCTGCTTTTCTATGAAATATCTCTTAAATGCTTCTTATAAATTATTTACAACTAATTCATATTTAATTGTTTAGTAATGAATAACAACTACTTCTATTTATAAATGATAAATGATAAAATATACTGTGTGATCATAAGTCAAAAGTTAACTGAAAAAATATAATCTGGAAAAATGCACTCTAGTAGGAGCTCTTGTTGTGGTAGCTGTATTGGCTATTCTTCCAAAAAGACTAGTAAAAAATGAGGAGTGCAGCAACATTATTTGTGATTAGATAATAACTGATGCTTTAGACCACTTACTTAATGAACTCCCTCACCAAGTTTAGTTTAGAGTCTAAATGAGACCCAGATACACAAATCTTAAGTGCAAAATAAACATGGAGGATACATGAACCATCTTGGTTGATGGCTCTGAGAGTAGATCAGAAAAATCTTACTGATTTCTATGGTGTAGGACCAAAAGCCAGGTAATATATGGAGGCTTTTATTTGGTGTTTGAGGATGCTGGAATTGGAAGTTCCAAGTTTCACAGGGGCAAAAACATAAGGGCTAAGAAAGTTCTTCTCAAATGTGTTGAAATGGATCTAATTTTTATGATCCAAGGAAGAGTGAGCAAGAGCCTCACTTACAGCCAGGATCTACAGCGCAACTGAAGGGATCGTTTACACTTTCCATAGTGCCATGACAATAAATCTCTTGGGACTCCCAGGGGAAGATCACGTTAAGTGTCTGGATTATTCCACATCTGGTGGAGTTACCCATGATTTTCCAAGAGTTGTTTTGGAGTGCCTGGAGGGCTATGGCACTACAGACATGTTCCTTTACACCAGAAGCATCTGTGCTCTGGAGTATGAGAGGGAATGACCAACACCCGTATTGCCAATTCAGCAACACCCTCTGCTGCTCTGGCCACAGAACAAAGGGCGCCCTCAAGACCAGTGGTCTCACACTATAACTCTCTCGCGGTAAGTTTACAAGGAAAGCACAACCAGACACTGATGAGAATTGCTATTTTTCACATACGCTGAAAATGTCAGAATCAAACTGAACTCATGCATTAGAGTGATGATTTATGCTAGTTAGCGAAGTAGTAACAGTTGACTGCTCTTGATTTATGAGATTCTCATCTGTTGTTTTGGGGGTTTTCTGTTCCGCCTTTTTTTTTTTTTTTGAAAGGCAACACATACAGTTTAGTTTTCTTGCAGAACTTTTTTTCCTCAGGTTTTCATAGTTTCTCTGGAGTGCTCTTGTTTCTTCTAGGAGTTTTTCTTCTTCTTTATGTTATATCTAAAGCTCTTTCTGCCACTGTTCAGAAAATAACTTATTTTTAAATTATAAAATAATACATAAATACAGCAACGCAGAACAAACAAATTTATTTTTAAAGAAATTATTTTAGAATTGGCAGTGTTTAGAGATAATTTTTTAGTATGGTGATAGATGACTGTTATGAGTTGGTAGTCAGAGGTTGCTTTCTTCATGCTGACGCAGGAAAGAAACGCATGAACCTGAAAGGCAGCAGGTATATGTATCTGTTGTAAAACACCTTTCAATTCCTGCTGAGGTCTAACTTAGGCATCGTACTGTTGGCCTGCCTTACATTCTGCATGCTGATGAATCAACAAAACCTGTATATGAAAGGTATTCACTTTTTCAGTCTTTACAGGGAATGCTAAAAGTAAAGTCATTGGGATGAAGAACTGACAAGGCAAAATGCTGCAATGAAGAAGCAGAAGTTCATGTTCTTCTCTTTTTCCTCCATAGTGTTATTACTGTATTATTGGAGATCCTGCAGATACAGACTACCACACACAGAAAAATCCAAGCCTGACTAACGCAACAATAAAGATACCATTTAACCTGGATAGAAGAGAGGCTATATGTCTGGATAGAAATAAAGGGGAGCTGCCTACATGGAAGTAAGCACCAGAGGTAAAAGGCATTTGCAGCCTTGGTCTGCTGCTGCCCCAATCTGGCAACATAGTTCAGATCCATCACAAAAAAAGGCAGCTATCCTGTCTCCAGGAAGAGGCCAGCTGGTCTGCAGATTGGGGAAACACATGTCTTTGCATCCACCTGTGCACATACACCAAAGACTGTATCAAAGCACAGGAGAAAGTGCTGTAAATTGTAGATTGAACTTTGCATTTAAGCATACTTAGGTAGCTGGCTGGAACACTATTGTAGCTACTAGTGTCGTACCCTAAACAAAAAAACCTCTCCTCTACCAAGAAATTCACCCAAAGCCCAGTAGTGTGAGGGCATGCTTTCCAGGACTACAGTAATTCTCATCTGAGGGAAATGCTTTGAATTATCATAAAAATTTCAGTTCACTGGGTATATTATCCATCCACACAGTGACAACTCGGTGTGCAATTAATTCTAAAAGCATGTTTGAGTTACCACCAAATTTTTTGTTGTTGTCAAAATTTCCTTTATAAAATCAGCAATAATGAAGAGGAACGATTTATAATTTACTAGAGGAAGTAAACACAGGAAAAATGATAGGGATAGCAAGTCCAAAGTGAACACAGGAAAAATGATAGGGATAGCAAGTCCAAAGAAACAAACAGACGTTCTAATTGGCATTGGCAAGAAAGGTTATTTATTTACTATTTTTATTTGAGAGAACTGGAGGTGGAATCTTGACCTAGAAATCCAATATGTAGGGAAAAAGCACAACTTATGTAAAGTTTTATGTAAAATGAGTCAACCTGTATCTTATGTTCATTCCTGGATGAAGTCCTTGTTCTTAGGAATGCAAATGAGGGACTTCAAAGCTTGAAGGGATCTTAAAAGATCTTCCATTCTATCCCTCTGACAGATTCTTCTTTCTAAACCTCCCTAGGCGGTAAGTTCCAGTCCTTCACTATCCTGATTTCTAAAAAAGTTTCATCATGTCCAATGTGAATCTGCCTTGTGATTTAAACTTATTGTGTTTGTCTTACGCAGCACTGGTGAAGAGAAAGAGAACAATCTCCTTCCTTTTTGCAATGGCCTCATGAATCTGAAGATTGTTACAACTGCTTTCCCAGCCGTCTTCCCTTCTAGGCTAAACAACCCTAATTCACTCCATCTTCCTCTGTGAGCAGAGAATCCTGCTCTTGTTCCCCCTGGACTCTCTTCAGCTGGCCCACAATCTTTCTGGAAGTGTGGCACTCAAAACGAAGTACAGTGTTTTATCTAAGACCTAGCATTTGCAACAGAGCAAAAGGATTACTTAGCATCTCTGCTTTTGTTTCTGCAGCTGTGCATACAGCTTGCATCTCCTGCATCAGGAGGTCATTGCTACAGTACTGAGTATATGACCTACTGCATCCTCAGATTCTTCGCTGTGGAGCAGCTGCCTAAAGAATTTCATATTCTGCATTTGTGCAATTAAACATTTTGCCTAGATTTCACTTTTCCCTATGAAAAAAAGTTCTACTTTTTCTTACTCTCATCTTCAGATTGAAGTTAATGTCTTTAGGTACTATTCTGAACTCCAGACTGTCAAACACTTGATCCCTCCATTAAATTATAAATTTACTAACAGTATTTCTGTTTAATTGTCTTAACCAGTAACAGTAGTTTTGGATAGCAGCAAAAGTAGACATCAGTTAATACCTATGTCATTTTAATATTGAACCATTGGAGAATTTCAGTGCCATTTCTCAAGTGGTCTTTCACTCACCTTATGGTACTTTAGTCTGGCACATTTCTGGGCTTGGTCAGGAAAATAATACATGTGACTATAAATGCCTTGCTGGTCAAGATGTATGCACCTAAGGAGTGATTCAGCCATGTAGACATACAGAGGTATTGCCATTTGGATACCTGAAGGTATTTCCAAAAGCCTGGAAGATAAGGCAAAGCCAGTGGGATACTTGCACTACTTTGGAGCAGTATTTGAAGAGTGGGTAAGACAACCTAAAAAACCTAAAATAGCAATGCTTCAAGTTAGAAGGAGCTGGACACAGTTCTTCACGTTCCTCTTTGCTCAGATTGTTAGACAGAGATAAAAAAAATGAGGTGCGCCTCACATGTCTTCCCTGTTCTGTTGTATTTCTTCCCAAACAGCTGTCTTGAATGATTAAGAACACCAAACCTATCTGTACTTGGGCAGCAAACCTTTTGCTTGTGATTCATTTTATGTACATAGTGTAGAAGTTGAAAGTGATCAGAGCAGGTTGGATGGCTCTGGCTTAGGAAGTGATTGCTCATTCCCAGTGAGCACCTGAGCATGCCTGGCAGGAAGAGAAGCTTCCAGAGGGTAAGATGGTCGTGCCAACAGGCGGAGAAAGATGGATGTTGGAAAACCTGATGTTGCCTGATTGATCTGGAGCAGTATGAGGCCAAGGCAAATGCTAACAATTTTCATTGGACAACATGTTATTTGCTCGATAGATCTAAGAGCACTCAAAGAAACGTGAGCGTGCAGGAGAAGTGAATGATGATTGTAGCGTGCAGTCTCTTGTGCTAAATTGCTTTGGTACTAAAGGAAGGGAAGGAGGCTGAAGTGTTGGCAGTTTATGAAAGAGTCGTGTGAGAGATCAAAGAGAATACAGACCAGTTGAGCTGCAGGCCACCTGAAATCCATATAGGATGAAGTACAGAACTGTTGTACATGGAGCCAAACTTGTAGGGAAAGAGCTGACATGGCTTTGCAAGAAGAAATTCTGTCATTTGAATCTATGGGAGGGTTTTGTTTGGTTTGCTTGCTTGTCTTTTGGACCCCAATTAAGAAATGAAGAAAAGATATCTGGTTAATGCATTCAGCCTGGGTATATGAAAGGTTTTCCTAAGTTAGTTCAACGAAGACTCTTAAGGCCTGTTAGCAGCCTGGGACAGAGAGGAGGTCTTTGTATAAAAGGTCAAAGGGTGTGACTAAATGTCTCTAACAGAGTTCACCAGGTTTCTGTGTGGTTTAGCTCAGTTGCAAGTGACCTAAAAAAGGGAATGAATGTCAAACTGACAGTTTTGTAAGGATACATGAGGGCCAGCTCAGAAGAACTGCATATGGGTTTTAGAAGGCAATAAAATAGATGAAATTTAGCATAGGTAATTGTGAAGTGATACATGTGGATAAAACCAACCTGAATTTCATACGTAAAATTATCCAAGCAAACCATTACCACTCATGTGAGACCTTGATATTTTCAGGGGAGTACTATAAACTCATCTTAATGCTTAACAGCAGGTAAAAAACAAAAATTATATCAAAAGTTACTTGAGAAAAATAGAGACTAGAGCAGAACTTAAGTTACATGAAACTCTGTGATTCACTCCATCTTGTATGTTATGTGTGTAGCAAACTGGAAGAAAATCAGGAAAGAGTAGCAAGAGTGAGCAAAGGTTTGGAACAACGTCTTTACAAGGAACAACAAAGTATGCTAGGACTATCAACTTTGAAAGAGGCAACACAGGAAGAACAGGACACTGATCAATTTTTCACTGTCTCTTCCAATATTCTATTCTCATAGAAGACATTAAATAGAGCTTGCAGTTTACAGGAAACAAAACAAAGGACACAGATCTTCAGACTTATGGTTAACCTGAAGAACTCCTTTGTTACAGGAAGCTGTAAATGCTGTCAGTTTACAATAGGGTTCAAGAGTTCAAGTTCATAGCAGAAAAATCCATTGAGAGTTGCTGAATATATAGACGCTATTTCTGGAAGTCCCAGTATTACACGTGCTTGGAGCTTCAGGGTGTATATAGGGTAAATATCACCACACGCTTCCCCTACTTTTGTACTTTTTTTCTAAGCCTATCTGCTTTAGGCAAGTGTCAAAGACAGGATGGGTTTTGGGTATAACCCAGTATGAATGTTCTCTAATGATGAAAGAGAAATGTTTCCCTGGAGAAACGGTGTAAGATTGGCAGTAACCTAAGTTACAATTTACAGTCAGTGAGCAGGGATTGAGAACAAACCTGTAAAAAAGGAGATGCCTTGCAAAGACACAGTGGTAGGAGGGAGATATTTTTAAATCCTTTTTTATCTATATACTATCCTCTCCAGTATAAAAAAAATACTTATTATAATTTCTGTTAAAATAAAACCTGATCTACTACTATAAGAACCTTTCTGTTCTTTTTGGAGTACTCAATTCTGAGGTAAAGACCCAGTCTGCCCCTGTTAAAAGTTCAACTGACTTAGTCCTATCATGCCACTATGTTTTCTGTCCTGGGTAATCCTAACAGTTTCACACAAAATCTTTTCTGCTGTCCTGATTTGGCAATATACAGCATATGCAATACATCCAAATGACAAATACGTAAGAACAGAATCACAGAATCACATTTTTTATTGATAAAATAACCTTAACTATGGAAGACATATAAGCAAAGTCTGCTTTTCAATAACTTCCAAAATTATAGTGATTTCTCCAATGGATTCCTTAGACTTCACCTTCACAAATTTGTACTCAAGAAGAATAAATTTGTATCTCTGCAGGAATGTTACGTCAGCCATGACTGGGATATTTTAACAAGGAAGGTAAAAACTAAGTAATAAAAATGGTGTGAAATTAAATAATACAAAATGTGGAGTCAGGTACTTATAAATGTATTTGATATGCACTAAAGCTCACAAGGATGACATCTCTGCAGTGCTTCTATGTAACTGGGTGATCAGATCCTGGTATACATAGGAAAGGTATTTTCAACTAACAGAGAAAAAGATTACGTGAAAATACTAGCTATAAGCGATCTATGAACAATTCTTGGCAGGCAAGTTCAAGAAAAAGTGGCTGAAAATAGAATAAATGCAACTATGGAAAAGACTGGAGCATAGGACGGCTTGTGATGAAAGAGTGAAAGAGCTTGGCTAATTTAGTGAACAGAAGACTGAGCAGGATGGTGTAAACGTAGGTGTGAAATAGCAATAAAGGAGAACTGTTAATTAAGGTAGAACTCAGTTTATTTAAGGACTCAAAGGTGTATCTACCTTTGAAAATAAGTAAATGGCGAAACAGAAAAGAGTCCCAAAATATTTCTCAAGGGAGGTTTAAGGATGGCTCTCAAATCTGACTAATGGAAGCAAAAACTGACTCTAAAACTACTGCTTTTGAGATTAAGGGTGATTTATGAAGATAATGGTTTGATATGGTGCCTACAGTAGCAGGAGACTAGACCTGACAGCACAGAGTATTCTTCTTAACCTAATGTTTCTGAGCATAGAAGTCACAAGTCATGCTCCTAGAAGTAACCAGCCTTGAATTTGAGTTTGATCTGCGTTATAATTATTGGAATGGTATGTGCATGTTTACCCACCCTGTTAATTCCACGTCATGGAAAAGCTATGAGGTTGTCAATGTTAAGTCAAACTTTAGTCTTGTTTATTCTCATGTGATACAAATGAAATACAAAATGCATAGGATTTACCATCGTTATTTTTTTTAACGAAGAAGACGTCATCTCTGAATTAGGAGTTTGCAAGGTCATTAGCACATTTATGACATAGGATGGACCTTCCTCTTTATTGAAGTCACTGAATACTCCCAGTACACCTTGATGGTAAAAGTTTCTATTTACAAAAAATTACTTTACATTTACTGAATTCTACTGCCTTTTGAAGCAAGTACTAGTTTGCTTAGAATGGTGTTCTGTTATAAACTATACTTAATTCTGTAAAGTGGAATTAAATATGAGGGGATAATTCTTGAAGTCAGATGCACACCTTTTAAAGTGTGTTCAAAGAAAGAGAAACAACATAAAAATTAGATATAGCTAGATGTTATTATGTAGACTACTAGTATGACAGACAGCCATTTAGGCTCCTGGGTGTATCCAGTATTACCAAAGTATATTGGCAACTTCTTAACCCTAACAACAGTTGGTGTCCCCATCAAGGTAAGCTACAGTAAAAGTTACCTCTGTAACACTGACATCTTGGCCAAGTATTGAAGTTCAAGGTCAAGTAAAAAGTTTCTTTCAAAATAAACAACAAAAAACCCCAAACCTAAACCCTGAATGTATGGGCATATTTTTAGAAACAGAAATTGCTGCCTGAATGCAGTGTAGTGGATTAATGCATTGCTTTAATAGACTGGCCTTCTGCCTCTACAGCTAATTTAAATTCTACCAAGAACAAAGTGATTAAAAATCTTTCTGATTTGTCAAGGGTGAAGGATAGTCACCAGAAAACTGAATCAAAGGATTTAGGTTGAGCTGTTAGGAATACACAGCAGAAGAAATCAGGGCTCTGTGCTCAGAAATCAAATTTGTGACAAAAGTAAACAGTGCTAATACAGGATGGCTGGGATAACTTAAAAAGGCAATCTATGTGCTGTTGTGTCAATGTCAACAGGTACAAAATTTTGAAATGGCTAATGTTGTAACATTCAGTATTTAAATGCATATGAAAACACATTTTTCAAGTTTGCTCTCCACAGCCAACAGAGATCTGAAGAACTGTAAAAAAAAAAGGTCATTTGCTAAAGGCAAAAGAAGACTGGAAAACAAACTTCATACCTAGTTCTGTATTACCTGTTCTACTTCCATGTTGATTTGGGCAAGGCTAGCTGGATATGGATATGGTGGGCTTTCTGTTGAGTAAAAAGAGAGACAACTTTTATTATACATGCCTTTTCCCAAACTGTAGGAGGGGTTGTTTGCTTTTCAGGGTTCAATAAAAGTTAATTCCACGCTGTTAAATATCAGTAAGCATTCTGCAGTGGTGTCTTGTGACAGCTTTCCTTTTCGGAAACCAGAGACCAGCAGCTGTCTAGATTAGCACGATTAACAGTGTCAGGACTGGTGTGAGGGGCCTTGGAGGTATTTTGAATGAAATATCCAGATCTGCTCTGCCTTTGTAATGGTGTCATTGGCAGTTCTTGCATAGCACCAATCATGAAGTTCAGCTCAAATATGGTGGCTGCCTGACTGCATGATTAGGCAAATAGTAGGAGTTGCGTGGATTCCTGTGTGAACTGGTGTTACTGAGAGTATTGATCTCTGAATTCTTTTATCCAAGGACTAATGTGCACAATGTAAAGAAGTTAGAACAAGAAAATACTAAATTTTGCATTACCGATACCTCTTGAAATGAGAATAGTAGGTAAAATGCTGGCTTCTCTGCCTGCTCAAGTAGTAGAAGCATTCAAACCACCGTACATAGAACACATAGTGGGAGTCTATGATAAGAGACAAAAGGATTTATGTGTAGCAAAGGGGGTGAAACAGTGAACAGACAAGGAAAAATTAAGTTACTTTAGAAGTCGTTAGCAGGGGTCTTTCATATGCAAGATTTACTCGTGATTTCAGTGAATTGTGACTTGTGCCCCAACTAATGAAAATCTCAGGTTTGAGGAGAAAAAACCCATATTAAATCCTGCACTGGAAAGAATTAGCCCTCTGCACCTTTTGGTATGAAATAAAATAAGGGAACATGCATAGGTAGTCCCATAGGGGTTTTCCTTTTTGTGAAAATGAAGAGGTTGCATCACTGCAGAGAACCAATTATTCTGTAACTTTTGTTTGTGAAGAGGCAAAGGAGTTCTTCACATTTGAGGACAACTGTGCTTTTTAAGTTTGAAAATGATAGGAAAGATTCCTTAAGGCAGAAATTATTGGCTTTTCTCTGCCATCTTCTCTGTTGTTGAAGGAATCTGAGTAACAATTATTCTTTCTTTATCACCCTTGCCAAAAGTAGCTTTCCTGTCTGCGGTCCTAAGAAGCTGTCTTCCCTTGTGCTGTTGTCACTGGGTGCTTTGTGGATCTAGTGGGAGTATGAGACTGCCAAAGATATTTTTTTCAAGTTTTCACCCCCTTTCTAACACATATTAGATTTAAAAAGCAATATTCTTGCTAGAACATTGGCTACTTTCATTTTTTCTTTTCAAAGCTAGGGTCAGAGAGGAAGCCACACTTCCACACAACTCAGCTGACTCAGTTAAACTTCAGCACTTGCCACAATATGCGGAAACAAGACAGTAGTTTTCCAAATTGAAATAATTTTGCACCATTAGCAACCTCTGTTGCTGTAATTCACTGCCAGGGTAGGGCCATCCCTGGTAGCAACATTGACAGCTGCAGCGTAGGTATCCCTTAAGCAATATTACCTCTGTGAGTGAAAGTTTTTAAACACCATATCCTTGTCTGTGCTATACACAGTTATTAAGCCCATAGAAACCACAATAGAACCAGGTTGCAGCAACAGAGTTCAATCTTGCTAAACATTTATAGAGTAAAACAGCCAAATAAGCTACAGCCCTGCTGCCATCAAGGGTGGGTGGGAGGACATGATGTCAGGCTGAAGGAGATTTGTCTTCCTGCATCTGAGCTGCAACTTGCAGAACGAAGAACAGAAGCTAAATGAAATAAAGGAATTTACTGAAATTTAAGGCATGCTGTCATTTTATAATTATAATGAAAAATCAAGCTAATGTTTTGCTTGGCACTCAGAGATTTCAGAAGATCAATTTTAGCCTTCACAGTACCCTGATGAGATAAAGAAGTGCGTTCACATGGAGAGAATAAAAAACTAGATCTCATTACATCTGCTTTTGTCTTGTAATCTCAGGATTATGATTCTTTCGTGTTTGGCCCCAGAAAAATTTGTGTTACAATAGCATTTGAAGGTATATAGTGGGATTACACAGGAATAGACAAATTTGTGCAAGTGATCAGGAGCAAAAGAAACATAAAAAAGACAGAAGGAGAAGGAAGGTGGCAAGTATGAATGTTGGCCCTACTACTTCCACTATTTCAATGTATTCCCTAATGTTGGTAAAAATTCTTTATTCTTTTTCTCTCACAACCTAAGCACCTTTATCTTGTTTTTTTTTATTGTATCTGTCAAATAAGTTTGACATTTAATAGATATTTTTCTTTAATTATGCCTACATTGCTTTGTACTTTGGAAGCCTGCAGTAAATAATGAATACTGAACCTAGAAAGACAGGTGGTGGTTAAACATCTGTATCGTGTATTGCTTGGCTGCTGGAGGGAGAGAAGATATGAAGAATGCTAACTCATAATGATGTAAATACAAAGAAGATAGTCATAGGGGTTTCTGGCAAGCCTTTGTTATAAATTACCCTCAAGAGATTGCAAGCTCTCGCAGAATGTGTATATCTAGACAGTCAGTGCTGGTAGATTAGCTATTAACATAGTCTTTAAGACAGCTGAAAGAAAAGTGTCTGAAATAAAGAAGGCTCTTTACTTGTCTTTCACAGTTGTCATAAAAACTTCAATCTAGACAGTCAGAGTTTTTCTAGGCACTGGAAGAGTTGTTTTCTCTTGAATCCTCATCTTTGACTGATGCTTCTCACAAAGTCATGCAAGTTCAGTGTGACAGTGATTCTTATGACAGATTTGAAATGCACAGTGGTGTTAAACAGGGATGTGTTCTGGCAGTGGCTGTCTTCGCCACAGAATTTCCTTTGCTTTTAAATCATGTTTTCTCTCTGTTCCTCAACAGGTACATTTCCATGCAAAAACAACTGCCTGCTGATTGGTGAACACTTCTTATACTGAAATCACCACACCCAGTGCATATAAAGATGCTGAACACTAAAGCCTTTGACTTTTGACTGCCATTAACTTGCAATGTGTTTGAACTAATTGACCACCTAAGGAAAAAAACCTTGACTATATGCCAGCTATATTAGTTCATCTGAAAGTAGATGTACAACAGTAGCTCTACATGTGTTTTACTTTGTCATTTGGTCAGGTTCAGATAACTTATTGCTAGATATTGAGATTAATTCTCCTATTAAAAAGGTAGCTGTAAGAATTTAGTCAAGCAGTAAGCTGTCTATGGGAAAGCAGCCAATAATGGTGAACACCAAGATCCATACCATGAAATGTGCATTGTGCTATAGTAGGACATGGAAAACTTGTTGTGAGAATCAACAAAGATTGGCCACTTCCTCCGTGGGAAAGGTGGAGTCCTGCATGGTGAGAGTCCTCCAAAGTCATGATTAAAAGATGTGAGCAATCAAGGTTATGTAGCCTGATAAAAACTATTCAGAGATATCCTTTATACTGTTTACTTGCTTTGTGAAGCTGCTTGTTTGTGAAAGTTCAAAGTATTAAAAATCTGTAAGAATTTCCTGACTGCCTCTGTCATGTCAGCAATGATTAATCTATATTTTTTACAGCTCAGTGGGCTATCTCTAAAATGTGTCTTTGTAAATTAAGAAGTATCACTTTTCTGATAAGATAAAAAATGGAATAATATACCTTTTTTTAACTTGCTGGCAAAGAATCATGTACACTTTGTTCTTCATTTAAATAATGCCATCTTAGTGTCCTTCATGCAGAAAGATATTTTTCCCCCTTTCCCTGCTGTTCATGGCCTTTAAATAATTGCCTATTTGAAAAAAGCTAGGAATTTCTGTTGCACTCTAGGAGTATTACACAACTAAAACTCAGTCCCAGCTGAGTTTCTATTATCTAGATGAGAAAAACTGAAAATAAAACTTTCTTTATAGTGGAAGATCAATTCTATTTTTAGTATAGTGGTCGTATTAGTGTGAATGGTTAAAAGGAAACAAGAATTCCATGAGGGCTTTGGGTTGGGGTTTTTTGTTTCATTTTTTTTTTAAAGTGTTTTCTAACCTTGTCAGTCTAGTCCCTTTGCTCCAGCTACAAAGGTTGTAATTTCTGGAAGAAATACAAAATCAAAGCCAGCACCCAACTGACTGTGTCAAATGTTTAGCATTGCTGCTAGTGGGTACCATCTTTGACCGGGTGATTGGTTACACTTCCCACTCCTTAACTTCACATTAACTGCTTCTGAATTTTGTTCTGTGCAATATAGCACAACCTTATCCAGAGAAATCATCCAAATTGCTTGTATTTTCCTGGGATTGATTTTGTAGGATCTGAAGTAGAAGTGGTAGTTTGCTCAGTGTGCTCACTAAGTAGCCCAAAATCGACGGAAGATAAACCTGGTCTGAGCAGATCAATTCAGGGCATAGTGACCCACTATTGAAAAGCGTAATAGAAATTCTGGCTAAAAAATTACAGTGAAGCAGAAAGCAGATGTTTATTTATGTATCAGATTCTTCTTTCCTATTTCCATGGGGTGGGTAATATAACCTGAATCCAATCATTCCTAAACATTTCCTTAGGGTTGTGATATTTTAAGGGGGAAAAATAATTGTATCTTACACTTCCCAAAACGGCTTTCAGGAAAACAACAGTTCCACCATTTTACCACTTTCTAATATTCTCCAGCCCTCTAACACCAAGATGTTGCAGCAATGAGGTCTCAGGAACACCGAAAAGCTGATATTTCTAAATGAAATTTTTGCAGTCTGTTGTCTATTTTGCAGCACTATTATGCCAATCTGACTGATACTCTTACATTTTCTTGCGGTAACACAGTCATACACTTTAAACAGGGGAAGTGAAATTACTACCACTGTGTACAGCCTCAAAAGGCTTGATACATTACCTGAGAGCATTGGTGCCACTACGATATTTTGAGCCAACTGGCATACTGAATCCTCTAGCTGCCCAACAGATGTCCATGGTATGAATGAGCTCTACCAGCAGCAAGTATTCTCTAATGTAAAACCACTCTAACTTCACACAGGAGGCTAAATCACCAAGTTGGGTGATTTTAATGTTCGCTCAGCTAACAAGCTTAAACTGCCTTATTGAAATCATGTTGATTTATTGCCAAAATCAAGCTGCTACCATCGTAGTGAAAAACATTGTAATATTTAAGCACAGGTATAGTGAAGCATCCTTAATGTTTTGACATTGTTAATGCATCATATATGGACACTAAATTTATAGTTATAAAATCTTAAAGCTCCTATAAAAAGAAAGTGTTACCAGCCTGTCTTGTTAATTTCACTTGTAAATCTTTGTGATATTGTTCTGATTTCTTAGCCTTCCAACTTCTTCCGTGAATTGTGATAATTTTCTACCTATTGCTTCTTAATCAAGCTTGTACTGTAAATGGGGGGAGCCCTTCTAAACACCTCTGTATTTACAGTACATGGGAGTTTGAAAACAGACCTTTGCTACATGTCTGGTTTTAGAAATCTCTTTTTAGTGAGCAGAGCAAAATTATAAAAGCATGCTGAATAGTATACTGTAAGTACAAGTACCTTCCATCTGAATGTTGCCACCCTCCTGAATGTTGTCTTCCGCCACTGTTTGTGGCCCTGTCACCTTGTTCTGATTCCAAATGGTGCAGCAGCCCTCAAGCAAGCCCAGCTGGTTGTAGAAGAAAGATTTTTGGAGTGGGGCTTAGTTTGCAAAAAGATTTGAATCAAACATTATACTTCATCTGTGAGGAAAGGAATGTGGCAACAGCCTTCCTGTAGCTCTAGGGAAGTCAAAGTGTTATAGCAATACCTTGAAATCTCCCGTCATATACTACGTTGTGCTCATTCCACGTATGGGCAGGGATTTCCTTTCTTCTTAGCATAGAATAAAGCATTGTTGCTAAGATTTTTTTTTAATTTCTTCTTTGTTGTTTATGTTCCTATTTGTGACTCCAGCCAAAGGCATTCACATGAATCCCCATGTATTTTTAATCTACAACTATGTGGTAAAGGCTTTTGTGTTCTTGGGGCAAGAGCAAAATATGTGCAGTCACCCGTAGTAGTAAGAGAAAGTAATTTTTGCAGTTTACAGTCCAAGGCTGCCTACTGGCAGCAATGTACCTCTCATTCCTCCCTTCTCAAGCTACATCCCATGCACCAAGATGATAAGGAGTCCTTAGACTGCCTCAGTACAATTGCAGATATTCCTTCTACTTCAGGGTATGCCTAATAGTTGATTTTGTGGCCACTTTTAGCCACACAGGTGCTGTAAAGGAGGTGTAATGCAAGGGAGAATCTGGCCTAGAATTCAGAAATGTTTTAAATATTTTGAAGGTAAAGTATTCCATACACTTGCAATTAGCGTCTTGATAACTATTTCGTAATTTTCGATGCAGTAAGTGGAAAGAACTTTTGTACTGTGGTATGCTTAATACAGTTGTTGCATTTCCAGCTGGCTGTTTCATTTCTTTCCTTAAATCTGAGTTATTTTTTCTTAGAGCTTTTGTTTCATTTTTCTTCTAGTGTTATGTGTATAATAGAGTTATAATTTGTGTATTCTCCGTGAGCTGGTGTTTTCAATTGTGACTAGATATCTTTTCTGTTTATGGATGGTTATTTCGGATGCTTCTTGGTTTTCTCTGGATTTCCTCATAAATTATTGTTTCCTCTGTCTTCTCATCACTGAGTTATTATAGCTGGATCACATCCATGAAAACTTTTCATTTTAAACTATGGATGAGCTGAACCATTACTTCTTAATTTCAAAAAGGACTTCTGCTGACTGTACTATTTTGGTAACTGCCGTCGTTTTATTCATGTCGAAAATGTTAGATGGTAGCTCCTTAAATTAATAATGGAATGTCATCCACGCATAGTATTGCTCTAATATACATCAAATGATATGGGATGATGAAACCTGACATAACCTAATGAGGAGTGATGCATGCTTCAGAAGTACACTGCAGGGCTCTTATTTTTTAATTATTTTTTGAAAATGTCCAGAAGCAGAGAAATAGCTGCAGGACATGGAGCACTGCCATCAAATCCCAGAAAGTACAGCAAGTCACTGAAATGCTTTCAGTAGTGATCAACAGTTTTTCCATACTGTTTGTGATGAGCTACCAGACACCTACATGCAATCGTATTTGCACAAACCATAGTCATAAGTTCAGTTGCTATTGCACATTGTTATTACTGCAGACCTTCTTTAGGCAAGTTTACTTCATATGCAACACGTTGCATTAAATTGACGGGTCTCTTAAATAGTTCTTAAATATGAACTATTGTTGTGAGACATTTGGATGCCTGAAAAGATAATTCTTTGCCTCTAGTGCATAACCTGGTTTGTGTAGTTTCTTGTGGTCAGATAACTACCATTTTTTCTACTCACATAGTAGAACTGTCCTGCATCTGAAAGTTTTAGTGGGTAACATAAAAGCTTTTCTTTGGAAGGGGCTTTATTTTGTACTCTGATGAGTACTCATGATTTCTAAGTGCCTGTAACCACTACCCAGACTGTCACCTCTAAAACTGAAACTACAGCAGGAAATGTGGAAGTGTGATATAATAAAGGTGACACTTCACCTTCCCTAGTAGGTTCTGTAAGCGAGATTCTGAAATGTTATAGGGGAAACTGGAGTTTCCAGGGGAGTGCTGACTAAGGTTTCTATGACCTGTTTTAATCACATCTGTTGTATGGAGGTTGGTGATAGCTTAAATTTCTAACAACGTAGATTCATTGTAGGGTAGTTATTGTTAAAATTTATTTTAAGAGAACTTATGTTTACATGTAAGAACTTTTTCCATCAAAATAAAAAATTCCATTCTGTGGCTACGTCTCCCAATTTGCACTAACAGCAACTATATATAACAAGATAATATTAAAAATTTTAAAACTGTGGAAATCAGAAAGGAATGCTGAAGATATTGAAATACATTTATATGGCCATAGTCTCAGATGTGAACAGTGCTAGGCTTAAATTTGGGTTGGGTTTTTTTTGTGCTTTTAAGCCTTATATTAATTCAATCTGTGAAATTTTACTATGTATGAGCTCTTTTGAAGACTTGACTGTGCTTTTTCAATGTACTGTTATGCTGGGTTTCTGCCTACTACAGTGCTCGAAAACTTCTTTAAAACTTTTTTTTATTTCTTTAAGACAGGAAACTGGGCGCTGCAGATGACGCAAGGCACATCCCTCCCAGGAGATGGTGTCTTGCCTGAAATGAGTCTGCATATGGTCTGAGCACTTCTTTCCACTGTGGCATGTTAATTCAATTCAATCCATTTAATTTGCTGGACTCTTTATAATAGGACATGTTGTTTTTGCTATTGGATCATTTGTTCTCTGAAGCTAATGAGTAGAAAAAAAGAATTAAAAGTTTCACAAGGGCAAGACTGATGGGACTCAGTTGCTGCGTTTCTGACCTGGTAGAGCAAGCCCTCGGGTGGTAGCTTGATAAACTTAACCTTCTAAATGATGCTTTGTAACTCCTGAAAGAAATCTTCTGCTCCAAGAATACAGATTCATTTTAATCTAAGGTCTAGCAGGAATTCATGTGAAATTTCAAACATTAAATCCTGTAGAATGTCTATATTTGTAGCTGATGTCAAAGTGAAAAGTTTTTAGAGCCCCTTGTGTTGTGTTTTTCCAAAAGTCTGAGCAATAGAGCAGTCATATTATGTAGGCATGGGACAGATCAGGACTTAAGGCAGTTTAGCAAAAATGCTCTTATCAGTGAGTTTTCTGTGGATCATTGAAACCATTAAGTGTTTCCACTGTAAATTCCTCGATCTTCATTTGAACATTGGCACTTGCTTTTTAGTTCTTCTCTGTCACATGCTTTGCATTTCCTTTGCAAAAAAAATGTTTGGCACTGTCCTATCCTGATTTACTAGGCGAAGTTGGGGGGGGGGGTGGAGACAGAGAAGGGGAAAGATGTTGGCAAACTGCCCAAAAAGGAAGTAATTTTATGCTCTATTTGTTTTTCACTATTCTAGAAAAAGATAGCTATCACATATATGGACTCTCATTCAGTGTAAGCTTAGAAATAATGATTTGAGTAGCATGTTTGCCTGAACCTAGGAGTTTGCAAATGTTCTGCTGAAATGTTATTGCACCAATTTACATGTGAATTTTTATAGACCCTCATGGTTTCCTGCTGTAAAAACATCTGCAATACTCCAAAGGTAACAAAAACAAGGCTCAATCCCATAAAAATACTGAACTTCCTAATAGTGAAATCAATAAACTTATATACATAGACTAGACTAGACTAGACTAGACTAGACTAGAATAGAATAGAATAGAATAGAATAGAAAATAAATTTCTGTTGGAAGGGACTTACAATGATCATTTAGTCCAACTGCCTGACCTCTTCAGGGCTGACCAAAAGATAAAGCATGTCATTAAGGATATTGTCCAAATGTCACTTAAACACTGACAAGGCTGGGGCATCGACCACCTCTCTAGGAAGCCCGTTCCAGTGTTTGACCACCCTCTTTGTGAAGAAAGTGTCTTCATGTCCAGTCTAAACCTCCCATGGCACAGCTTTGAGCCATTCCCAGGAATCTTATCACTGGATTCCAGGGAGAAGAGCTCACCACCTCATTCTCCCTTTCCCCTCCTCAGGAAGCTGTAGGGAGCAATTACATCACCCCTCAGCCTCCTTTTCTCCAAACTAGACAAACCCAAAGTCCTCAGTCGCTCCTCACAGGACCATGCCTTAGAGCCCTTTACATGCATTCAAAGACCTTCACATCCTACTTAAATTGTGGGGCCCAGAACTGCACACAGTACTCAAAGTATTTGAGTACCATTGAATATTGCACCAATGCTAAATATAGCAGGATAATCCCCTCTTTAGACCAGCTGGCCATGCTGTGTTTGATGCACCCCAGGATGCAGTTTGCCCTCTTGGCTGCCAGGGCACACTGCTGACTTCTATTGAGCTTACTGTCAACCAGCACCTCTGTATTGGGTTTGCATGTCAAGGTTTTGGTAGTGGGGGGGCTACAGAGGTGGCTTCTGTGAGAAGCTGCTAGAAGCTTCCCCTATGTCCAATAGAGCCAATGCCAGCTGTCTCCAAGCCAGATCCACCACTGGCCAAGGCCGAGCCCATCAGCAATGGTGGTAGTGCTTCTGTGATACTATATTTAAGGGTGAAAAAAAACACACAACAGCAATTGTAACTAGAGAAAGGAGTGAGAATATGTGAAATTAATAACTCTGTAGATGCCAAGGTCAGTGAAGAAGGAGGGGAAGGAGGTGCTTCAGGCACTGGAGCAGAGATTCTCCCGCAGCTCATGGTGAAGACCATGGTGAGGCAGGCTGTCTATCTGCAGCCCAGTGAGGTCCATGGTGGAGCAGATATCCACCTGAAGACTGTGGAGGACCCCACAGCAAAGCAGGTGGATGCACAAAGGAGGCTGTGACCCTGTGGGAAGCCCATGCTGGAGCAGGTTACTGGCAGGACCTGTGGACCCATGGAAAGAAGCCCATGCCAGAACAGGTTTGCTGGCAGGACGTGAGACCCTGCAGGGGACCCATGCTGGAGCAGCCCATTCCTGAAGGACTGCTCCCCATGGAAAGGACCTATGCTGGAGCAGTTTGTGAAGAACTGCAGCCTGTGGGAAAGACTCATGTTAGAGAAGTTCATGGAGAACCATCTCCCATGGGAGGGATCCCACACTGGAGCAGGGGAAGAGTGTGAGGAGTCCTCTCCCTGAGGAGGAAGAAGCGGCAGAGATAATGTGTGATAAACTGACTGCAACCCCCATTCCCTGTCCCCCTGCACCACTGGTGGGGGAGGAAGTAGAGAATTTAGGAGTGAAGTTGAGCCCTGGAAGAAGGGAGAGGTGGGCACAAGGTGTTTTAAGACTTTGTTTTCATTTCTTATTATTCTCCTCTGATTTCACTGGTAATAAATTAAATTGGTTTTCCACAAGTTGAGCCTGTTTTGCCCATGACAGTAATTGCTGAATGATGTCTCCCTGTCCTACTTGGCTTTCTTTATTTTTTCTCTCCCGTTCAGCTGAGGGAGAGTGATAAAGTAGCTTTGGTGGGCACCTGATGTCCAGCCAAGGTCAACCCAACACAACCTCCAAACCCCTTTATGCGGTGATGCTCTCAAGCTGCTCATCCCAAATTACAATTGCACCCGGCATTACTCCACCCCAGGCGCAGTGTGTGGCATTTTTTCTTATTAAATTTCATGCTACTGATGATTGCCAATGCTCCAGTCTATCTTAGATCACTCTGCAAGGCCTTTTGACAATCAAGAGAGTCAACAGCACCTCCCAGTTTGATATCATCAGGAAACTTGCTAATGTTGCATTTAACTCCTGCATCCAGATCATTGACAAAAATATTGAAGAGAACTGGCCCTAGGATTGGGCCCTAAGAAGCACCACTGATGACCAGTTGGCAGCCAGATGTAGCCCCATTCATTACAATGCATTGAGCTTTGGCCTTCTGTGGCTTCTCCCTGCACATATGAACCACAGCTCTGTAATCTTCCTGTGAAGCCCGACCCCGCTTACAGAGATCGTACAAATTCTTTTTCCTCTTGAGCTCCACAAGGAGCTCCCTGCTCAGTAAATATGGTCTTCTGCCCTGCCTGCTTGACTTACAACATCACTTAAATTAATATAAGCACACAATCTTTCAAAACAGACATGGTTAAATAATCTGTCCCCCATACTGTGAAAATCAAATGTTTTGTCCCAAACCAAATCAAGTAAAGTTTTGTCATGGTAACAATCATGTAGAAGTTCATTTTACTTGGTTTGCAAATTTAGCTACATAGCATTCTGATAAAATTACATCTTTATTTTGTGTTTTAATCAGGTTATCTTTTATTAAAAATTCAAGAGTCAAACCCCATAATTATATATATATTTGAAAAAATTAATTTATTGGGAAAATGGTTTGGGAATTAAAAATTTCACTTATCTTGAGGAGCTTAGAATATTATTCCTGAGTGTTGCAAATTCCCAAAATTGGATGGAAAGCTTGCTTGTGAATTATGGTAGAACAAAGTCGCCAGGGCTGCCTACAGCTTGAGAATCCAGAGTCCACTACTGCTTTTATTAATTAACACTGCCTGTTTCAAATGTCTACAAGGCACCTTACATTCCTTATTTCTTGCATATGGAAATTAAGGCACAAACAAACACAACTTGCTTTACTGCTAAACAAAATTCTTCTACTTTTGCCATAATGATTCATAGGCAAAATATCCAGTCTCACTTCATTAGCCAACCAGAATCTAATTACTTTACATCAGTTGTCTAACAACAAACAAACTATCCTCATACATCTAGCAATAAAAAGCAGCACCATGCTTCAAGAAACAAACATGAGTTCACAACAAAAGGCTCACTAACTTAAAAAGAGTTCTTACAATACTAATACCATTGAAATATACTACAAAGTCAATACCATACTCCCATGAATAAACCGTTTCAGATGAGTAGAATTTAAAATTCGAGACTTTGAAGATAGTGGTTAACAGTTAAAAACTTTAATAAATTGTCATTGATTTCATTTTAAATAGCATTCAGATTAATGGAGTATGATGTGCCATGCAAATGTATTCCTCATTTCCAGCATTGTTTGATGGGTTTGAAAAGTAACTGCTTAAGATCACAACTAGTTTAGCACTGAAGGTGCAGTGCTTGTATGCTTTTTGCTTTGCTGAAAGGTCAGTGGGAAGAATTCCACATTTCCACACATGATGCCCTTGTGCCTTTGAAATCACTGGGAATTTGGCTTCAACAGTGCCAGGATCTGAACTGAGCTGCTGGCAGTATGCACTTGAATAGAAGGAGGTAAAATGTTTTCACTGAGGGCAGCTGCAGAGCTATTTGCAGAAGCAATGTTATCCCCGTGACACGTAACCTATCCATTTCCTCTCAGTGGGAAGAAAGATCTATTAATGGTAGGTCCTTCAGCATCACATGAAATGAGTTTCTGCATTGCAAAGGCAAACATGATTTCTGCACTGGGCTGTCAGCTTCAGTCTCCACTTGCTATGTTGGAGATGGCAAACAAGGTAGTCAAGACTGCAGCTCTTTGCCCGTTAGGGTCTTCTTCCTGGCAGGTAATAGTCACTTGTCCCAGTAACTGGCTTAGTGGTCCTGCTCTAACGGATAATGAAGCTATTGCAGGGATCGCACTGGCCTCAAACACCCAGAGATAATGTAAATAAAGATTTCTCTCTATGTAAATTAAATAAATGTTTCACGCAAAAGTGACAGGTGGGTTTTTTTCTGGTATATAAAGAATGAAACTGTCCTTCTCTCTCTGCTAACACCTTGCAGATTTTAATTTTTTTTTTTTTTCACATCCTGTGAAGATTTCTCCGATTTTATCTATGGTCAAAATCTTTTTTCCTTCTTTTCCTTTGTTTCTCTAGTAGCTGTGATTGTGCTTGATGCTATACATCAGAAAACACAGAAGCTATCCCAACTCATGAAAATTTCCTATGGGAAGTGAGATGCAGCAGATGGAAAAAGACAGACTGATGGAAGGAGGAACACTTTGACACCACCAGTAGACCTGGCAGCTGGTAGTCTCAGATCACCAGCATCCTAACAACTGTTGTCAAGCTTCTTGTAGACACTGCAACAAAGGAGAATTTTAAAAGCATATTTTGAAGGAGGAAGATAAGTTTACTTTGCAGTTATTTGTGGAAACATATTAGCTTACAGAAGACAGACACACAGTTTAACAGTATAGGCAATCAAGGTCAGCGTCACAAACATTCACTTCCATCTGAGTGTCATACACAAGTTTATGCAGCCATACATTTTATTTTACATTAGTCAAGCGAAATTCACAATCCATATTTTAGAAAATTCTATGTGAGTGCAAGCTCCCTTCTCTCTCACTCTTCAAGAAAAATTCCCTTACTAGCATGTTTTTAAAAGTCTTGGTAGCAAAAGAAAATGTCAAATTTTGCATTCCATTTTCAGCATGGTTAGAATGCATTATTTCAAGAACAGTTAAAAAGTACATATCCGCCCATTTTACAGGAGATGATGTGAGAGTAAAGAGGTCATGCACCATACTCAGCCTAGGGAAAAATTAGCAGTTTACAGTGCGTGAGCTCAACATGTCTCTGGATTGACAGAATTTCAAAGCTGGAGTTGTTGGGTGGCTCAGGTATTCAGGTTTTTGGATGATAAGGGAGGGTCATTTCCTTCTCAGACAAATCTGGACTTCAAAAGCTGACGGTTGCATACAGATAATCTCCTCCTAACCCAAGGAACTAAGAAGAGGGAAACAAAAGTCTGTGCTGCATAAGCCTACCTAGATAGTTATCTCGGAAAGGACTGCCCACCCTGCTGCAGGCTCACTGATACAAGCTTTACTTCTGCTGTAGTGCAATTTCTTTGTTTCAGTGCCGCAGCATTCACTTAGTGCTATGGTTTCTTACTTCTTTTTTTGGCAATAGCAATGCATGAAAATTGCAACAGAAATGAAAAGCTACCCTGTGGCTCATGTAGTATATTTGTACAAGGCTGGAGGAGGAACTCAGCACAATGTTTGTTCTTGACATTCTTTTCTCCAGAGTCTGTGGAAAACAATAATTCACATCCCAGGGTAAACCACCTATAAAGTGAGACAAGTCTCGTGGCCTGTCATGTCCCAGTCAGCATGCTTGTCTGTAACAGACTAAAGTATATGTTGTGCCTCTGGAGCGGGAGGCGAGAGGCAGGATGTCATTTGGTAGAGCGGGCAGCCTGTGATTCTTGCTGGGATTCTATGACTCCAAATCTTTTCTGCTCTGGGTTTCTATTTCTGTTGTGAACTATTTTCTCTCCTCTAAATTACCACAGAAATTTCGTGCAAAAAATATTTGCTAAAGCACTGATATTATGGCGAATTGCTCAGATAGTGATCACAGTGAACTAAAAGGGTCTGTACTTTTAACAGTGACTAGGGAATTTCTATATAACAATTTTTTAAGTCTTCATCTTGAAAACCATCCTTGTGGATGTTGAATTGCATAGGACTAACATTTCACATTCCCAAACCTGAACCAACTAAACTTGCTTTTGAAATATGCAGGCTGCAGTGCTTATGCAAATAACTGCACATATTTTATCATTGCATATTTAAGTATTTAGTTTGATACTTGTAATTGCACACACATATGCATATATATAGGGAGAGAACAAGACAGAAAGAGATACGTAACTATCATGTCAGATGCCATTCGGTACCTCCAGAGTCATTATGGATTTGTAAAGAACGAAGGAAAAGATTAGAAAAAAAAGAAATACATAGTCCTTTTTATGGTCATAGAATGTCTTTAACCAATTTGCTTTCTCCACAAATTCCAAATCTGTGTCAGCTCTATTATACTTGGCTAGTCTCATAGGGTTTCTTTTTAGGCAGCTCTTTAATATGCTTTTGCAATCTGTTATCTTGCAATTACTAATGCCTTATTATTTTATAAAGCAGCTGTTTTAATTCTGGACATCAGACGCTACAGACAGGACTTTAACACATATCCTCAGCTCCTAGGTCTTGCAGTCACCTCCATCTAAATGTAGAAAAGCAGCTTGAAAATTCTGTACGTATTCATGGGTTTTCTTTCTTCCAGAGCTCTAATCTGCATTACCAAGGGAAAGAGAGATGTGACTTTGGCAGGGCAGCTAGAGGCACTCTGCCGGTGAGTGACAAGTGCCTGGGGAGGGGATGTTCATTATCAAGTTCTTACACCTGGTGTGATAATAAGCTTCACACTTGCACTAGCTGGTGTGTAAAAAGGAGAGAGATGTGGTCATTCCTTTTTCTTACTTCAATATGCCCCTTTGAGAGATGCTGGGGGCAGCCTTAGCTGTGCTGCCTTTCCTGTCTCACCTGTATTTCAGTTCTGAAACCCACATGAAGGCAGAGAGCCTGCCCTAGGTTTTACAGTTGCAGCTCAACTAAAATCACACCTGTCTTCTCGGCCACTGGCCTATGTCTTGGGGTTGAAGGCCCACTGACTGCACCAACAGGAATTTTACCCTGTGAGAGCATTCCGATAAGCTGTCGTTGCCTCCTGCATAGCAGAATATCCTATTTTCCATCTCTTTCACAGATAACGCAGCTTTGCTGTGTGACTAGCATTTCACTCCAAAGCATGGTAGGTTTCTAAGAGTCCCGGATTAGCATTATTTTACTGACTTTTGAGGAGATGGCTATTTGCATAACTCACCTAAAATATCATCCTTATATATTCTCATATGCTCATCTTCAAGATTTCATCAAACTATATTGCTGTGAATAAGATAGGCAGAAGAGGGAGTTAGCTGATTAGGTGTAAAGTTTTGGATCAGTGTGGTGGGAGAATACTAAGTGCTGAGAAAACCTTGGTGACTTTGTTCCTCACAGCTGTAATATGCCTCAGGGAAGACTGCAGAAAAGTAACAACCCAAACGAAATAAAGTTCTTTAAAGCCTATCTCTCTGTTTAAAGTAAGCCATGAAGTCGGTTCATTTTGCAGTGGTAATTTCACTCTAAAGTGTCTTATGCTTGAAGTAATTTCTTATCTTGTAAAAATATATCATGGTTCATGATCAATGAATATTGCATACTAAAATGGAAGTAGCATTCAGATAGATAAAATATGTAATGACACTGTAGTAGACAGGGGCCCAGAGATTTCTGAGTTCTGATCTCTGGTCTGCTATCAGCTTGACTTTATATACTTTCTCACTTACGAAATGTTTACTTCGAACTCTTACAAAATGAGCTCATTTTGCTGAGTAAATTGTTAGTAGGGAATAACTTGTTTGAATAAACAAGGGCTTTGTTTTCTGTTCTGTTTCCTACTCTCTCTATTCAGGAGGAATTTTTTTAGTATATATATTCGTTTGTTACAAGTTATTTTGCTTAATTTGTCATTATCCTTGATGCATGCATGCATGCTATAGAGTAGCAGATTTTTGGGGAGCATTCAGCATTTCAAAATTCTGCATTTTAGTTTTTAGTGCTTAAAACTCACTGTAAAGATGGCGAGACTTTTGATTTCCTTCCCACACTGGGTACAAGTCATGTCATCTAATATCTACTGAAAATATTCATAGATATTGAAGGATCAATATTGGTGACCTGTGACTTGCTTCCTAATGTTTGCATACAGTTCATTATTTCTCTGCATAATTCTGTGGTCTGATTATTTGTAAATATATGCTTGAATGGACACAAAGCGTACAATCATTGGCACAGTA
Organism: Rissa tridactyla; assembly: GCF_028500815.1. NCBI lineage: Eukaryota > Metazoa > Chordata > Aves > Charadriiformes > Laridae > Rissa > Rissa tridactyla. The sequence continues at coordinate 24,739,064 of NC_071497.1, read as the reverse complement.
TATCTAATAAGTTTTCAGTTAATATTCATGAGTATATTCACCTTCTCTTAATTACTGAATGTCCAGTGCTAAGTATTGTTCTTGGTGCTTTGCTGCTTCTGTTATAGGTATATTTGAAGGTGTGAATCAAATAACACATGCAGCTGCTCTAAGACTAACTATTTTCAGAACAATCTGAATTCTTTTACTATTAGACATTTAACTGGCTGCTCCCCTCCATGAGCTACTCATTTGAAGTACAGTAATCATGCAGTAATCATCATCTCCTATTGAGATAAAGATAAATGTAAATACTGAAACAGTGTATAACACCTTAACTCCATTTCACTGTCCTCCCTGTATTAGAGCTATGAGTGGATATAGTTGTTTATAATCTTTTATGGAAATTAAAACAAGTGTAAATTGCTGAAATACTGCACATGGGCAAAATCTCAGATTTGTTGCATTATTAGGGGATTTGCGTTAGTTCTAAATAATAGAAAACAATAGCTTCTAAGTTAATTGCTAGGAAACTGCAAATGTTCCCTGGAGATTTCAAGCCTTACACTCATGTTGAGACATTTCTCCCTGGATATTTCAATTATGAACATTATTGCTACTTAAAAAAAGAGATGGTTTAATATACTATCATTTTTTAAGTTTATTAAATAGTTTATCTGTATTCAGACAATTTTTAGAGTATTTCTCTATCGAAATAATCCAACTACTATGTTGGGGATTTTAGAAATATAGTTTTGACTCCCTGATGTGAGTCAAAATATATATCATGATTTGCAGATGTCTGTGTGATTATTTAAAAAACATAAGTGATACAGATTTGCAGGTTTAACAGAAGTATTTTGAAGGCATTTTTAACAACAGACATCATGCACGTCATTTTTATAGAACATTGCTTTAGGTTGCCATCTTGTGGTGCAAACTCGGTTGTTGAAAGGAAAGGAGAAACTGATCTTGCTGTTGACAGTAATACTCTGTTCTTTATGTAAGGTTAAAAGGGTTTCAAATCTTCTGAAGACATACATACTTCAGCCAAAAGGAAATCCCTAGATCAAGATTCAAATGCAGACTCGTATGTTTATATTACATAAATGCCCAGTATTGACATGGATTCTCTAGGTTACCTTACCTTTACTTTTTATCTACTATAAACCAAACGTTCTCTTTGTCATGACTGTTTTCCAGTTCTTCATAATGTCTAGTATAAATATTAAAAACTCTTTAATAGAGTATGTAATTCCAAGTTCTAATTTGGCATACCTGCCTTTGACTTTTACCTTATATTAATGGAGGCTTAAAGTTTGAAAAAAATCAAGTCCTAAGTATTCCAGGCAGCAGGAACAAAGCCTGTTCTTAGACACACATAATCTCTTGCTGCTGTCAATAGATTTCTGCTGTCTTACAAGTTAATTTAGTCCCACAGAAAATTTTTATTTGCCAACTGCTGTAACAATATCCTTTGAGAGTGGCATAATCCAGTCCCACAGATTTGTCCCCACTCAGCCAGTTTTGCTTATACGTGAATGATAAAAGATGTGAGAATAGCAAGATTTACTCTGTAAAGTGAAATTACTGTTTCACAGTAGCCAAGGAGGGTGCAGGCACTGCTTCCCCACCAAACCTATAAAATCTTGGAAGTGTTTGTACAATATTGATTTTTTTTCTCTAAAACAGTGTGCTGAAGAGACAAGAGGGCTACACTTGGTGCGTGTAAATAATAGAGCCTTAAAAATCAACAAATCTCTTCTTACAGTAGAATTTTTTTTGAGTAAGATAGGTATGTCTGATTGTTCACCTGGGACTTCACAATTGCTGCTGATTTTACTAGAGGGGTTGCCTGCACAGCTCAGAAATAAGCATAGTTGCTAGCCTTTAAGTAAATATGCTATAGTGTTATGGTAGGTCTGTGCCATATGGAGGGAAAAGCTGGCTAGAGAAAGAGCCTAGCTTTGGCCTTCACAGTGTTTGAAAAACAACTTAGTACTCTTCAGCCCTTTCTGAAAATAAACATTTTGCTGTTTGCAGAGAGTTTTATGAGCCTGGGGGGAAGAGGAACATGGTTTTCCACCTGGGAGGGAAGTTCACAGAGGTCAGCACAATCACCGACAAGGTGCAGGGCAGAGTATTAGCAACAAAGGTCTCTGTCCTTTTGTTCCCATTCCAGGCATCCTCCACAAGCACCTCATGCTGCGTGCCCACCCCTGAGTAACATCGTCAAGGAGTTACATGTGTGTCACTGCCAATCACTGTGTGAAAGCCTCATGTGATGAAAAATAAGCTTTATCCTGTATTGAATGTGAGACTACTGGTGCCACGAAGTAAAGGGAAGAACTAACGGGAACACCTGGTGATGTCCTTTAAGAAGGAAGGCCAATTGGAAGAGGGTTCAGCTACTCCTTTTTGGGAGCCCACAACAAATGTTGTGCAGTTGGGTCCTGACAGGTCTAGGGAAGGGAATCATTAAGACAGATGGGGGCAGAGTCAGGTAGCAGCTGTTGTGCACAGCCTGCTATCCTCCAAGCGCTGTCACGTTTATGAATGGAAATCCATGTGGTAGCTAACGCTGCTGAGGCATGTGGCTTTAACCTTTCCCTTAGGAAAACGGATGCAATAGTACTAAGAGATTGTGGGTGTAGAAAGGGATTTTAGACAGCTCTGCTGCCTGCAGGTGGACCAGATGGATAGCACTGTGAGGCTGACAGTTTCTGAGGTTTCTGGTTGTTTTTTTTTTCTATTGTGGTGGTTTTAGAGATGTTCAACTTGGAAGACAGAGAAGCCAGTGTTCTCATTCACTAGATGTTACAGAGCTTGAAGCAATGCAGAATCTCTGCAGTACACCAGTTCCTATTCTCCATTATTTTTATTTTATTCATGATTTTTATTATTGTCTGCATGTCTTCAATGATTTTTCATTGGAACTCCTTTATGACTGTTGTCATAAACTATGTTGCTTGCCCTGTAGCTCAGGAAGTATCTAGCTTTTGAAAACATGTAAGAATTTATCCATAATTGTTCCTGTCAATATGGAAAGCATAGAAATTAACAAAAGCTCTAAGCAATTGATTTAAGCTGGTCTCACTACCAGGAAGAAATTTTGCATATATCCCTCTCTTACGTTTTCCTTAAATTAAGTCTGGGCAGTTTCTTCCCTCATTCCTGCATGTCTCTGCTTATATGGAAAGCCCCTCCAAACATTTAGGCATGCAGTTAGTAGTAATTTTATCTCCAAGATCCATAAAAGGAAGATCTAGACAGTTACAATGCTCATCAGTGCTTTTTCTGCCCATCATTCTCCCACTGCTTTTTGCAGGATAGGACTTTGTGATTTTCCTTGTTGAAGGCAAGGAAAATACTTTGAGATTTAAGTACAAAAGCAAAATAAAATAATTTATTCTCTGATACCTACGGCCTTTCTTTTAACAACTTTATTTATTCTTCTTCCTTTCTTATTAGCCTAAATTTTTGGTTTTGTCTAGAGAACTGAGCCAGGGAGGAAGAAAAGTCATCCTTTCCAGAGGCGGGTGGAGAAGGCTCAGGACCATATGAGAAAATGGCCAGATCTCCTGTCTCAAGCTGAGATGGATCTCTTTCTCAGGCCTGAGAAACACTTCACCTCTTACTTCTCTCCTGATTCTTGTCGTAAGACAAGAAGTGTAAGGCTAATGATTGCTACCCAAACCAGTAGCTGGACCCAGTCCAGTAGCTGAGCCTGAAATGAAAGTTGGAGCACTTGAATATTACACAAGAACAGATACGCGTGGAAATCCCAAGAGCTATAACATAAAATGTTGAGTTCATTAGTTCATTAGAATGGAATGGAATGGAATGGAATGGAATGGAATGGAATGGAATGGGATGGAATGGAATAGAATAGAATAGAATAGAATAGAACAGAACAGAACAGAACAGAACAGAATTTCAGATAGAAGGGACCCACAACGTCCAGCTGCCTGACCTCTTCAGGGCCATCCAAATCTTAAATCGTGTTATTATTACCCAAATGCCTCTTAAGTACTGACAGGTTGGGGCATCAAACGCTTCTCTAGGAAGCGTGTTGCAGTGTTTAACCACCCTCTCACAGTAAAGAAAGGTCTCCTAATGTCAAGTCTGAACCTTCCCTGACTCAGCTCAGAACCATTCCCACACATCCTATCACTGGATCCCAGGAAGAAGAAATCAGCACCTCCCTCTCCCCTTCCTTGATGCATTTTCCATGCATCTAACAGGGAAGAGGGCATCTTCTCTGCTACTCTCTGGCTAACAGGTCTTTTTTCTTACAGAGAGAAAAAAAAAGTACTTAAAGTGAACTGGAGGAGGAAAATAGTTGATCCCCAACACACATAGATGCATGTAACCTAAAACATTATTGCATTCTCTCATTGCATTCTGGACTTAGTTCAAGACAGCAGGGAGGATGATCAGTCTTCTATGAAAAGTGTTACAAGAGCTTAATGGCTCCAGTGAGGCAGAAGCCCTGAAAACATGCTATATAAAAGAAGGTATGTTGATTCTTGGAACTGCTGTGACTCAGTAATAGGTTCTTAGGAATAGTGATCCTTACTAACTCAGCAGTGCTACAACTTTTGTCACTTTACTCCCATACACTGCCATCCCAAAATTACCTTAACTCAAAAAAAACCAAAAAGTAGCATAGCACAGTATGTCTTTGGCAATGCTTTTGTTTAACAGCTGAATGTTCACAGAGTTCCCCTGAGAAGAAAAGGCTTTTTTTACTTTATGCTTTGTAGTATCTTTTGGCCACACAAAAGTGAATGTAAGTGGAAAAGAAAGCATTAATGTACGTAGCGGATATGTACCCGGCTGCACACAAAAAGAAATTCCTGTTACCAACATCTTATTGACAAAATTGTGGTACAACCAACTAAATAATAATTACATATAATTCTCAGACAGTGTATCAAAACCAATCCAAGAAGTTTAACCTGAAAGTTTATTGTGATACTTTATTCTGTACCGCAACTACCAACCACTAGCAGAAAACTGTAATCTAATATTGTAAGATCTAGAGCAGGATCCATAAAAAGCTCTTTACACACATTAAGCTACCATATTACAGTTACAAAAATAAGGACAAAGCTTGAACCTAACTTGACACAGTTTCCATTATTTGTTCTTTCTGTATACGGGGTGGGTTTTTCCATCCATACCTCACATTCTGATGCTTTTTTTTAACCGCTCTCTACATTTATAACACAATCTCCTTTTACGTTATGTGCTTGAAGATAGCTCTCCCTCACTAATTAAAATAACTGCCTCTGTTAAAATATTACTGCTTTAAGTAAAATGAATAGTCTGATGATTAGAATAATTCATTATAATGCCAGACCAAAGGGAAGCATAATCTTTCAGAGTCTGAAGTAAAAATAGCAATGGTAGTACTTAAACTATTTCTTGACTACCTCTGCTCTAGCAAGGCTTCCCCATCACTCACTTCAACAGCATTGCAAAACAAATGTGCCTTTAGTACCTGGCAAGCACGCAAAGGTCCAGGCTTTGCAACCTGCAATAAAGCTGAATAGCCGCTAAGAATTAATGAATACCAGCTATGGTTGTACAGTATGACTCATGGTGAGGAACAATATAATAATCTATTTTCTCTATTACAAAGCAAAATGATTAGGAGGTAGAGAAGGCACTTTTTACAGCTGTGCTTCAGTTGCACAACAAGGGAGCTCAGTGGTGTCTTATGATGGGAAGGATGTGTGCCAAGGCAAGGTTGCACCTGCATGCTTATCTAAGATAAAGATGATTTTCAATAGCAAAAGCCAATGAAAAGACAGAAGGAGAAAAAGGGAAGGAAGAGATGCTGGGAAAGAACTCAATTCTTCCAGTGATATACTCTGCCCTGTGACAGGTCTTTGCTGATTCTGCTTTTGTATCCTTGATGTAAAAATGCCTGATAGGCAATTTATCTAAGTGGATGAATGAGTTTAGAGTGTTATACTTGTGACTGAAGAAAAAGCAGGCAAAAGCGACAGCTTGGATATTGTCAGGGCACAACATGGGCCAGATGCCCCAGGAGAAGTGGGTGCTCCCCTGGCAGACAGGGCAAGAGGTGGTCGGACAGGTCCTGCCTGGTGAGGTCCTGCCCTGCCCACCCCAGTCCGAAAATTGGACTATAAACAGCATAGTGCTACCTAGGCCACTGAAACCATCACAGGGAGAGAAATCTGTTTGCTTATCTGGGCATAATGGCTTTGCTCCTTTGCTTGAACTCTGTGTCCAAAAAGAAGAAAGAGAGAGAAAATAACAGGCTTTGGCCACTATGTTCTGGTTAACGCTTAGGGAGAGTTCACTTTGCATGTGATGGATATTTAACAATTACTAATCTTTAAATTGCAGTAGTGCAGCTGGAAAAGAAAGAGGAAGCTACCCGGAAGATAAATGAATATGGCAGTTAATTAGAGATATATAGTTTCCACTTCAAGAAGCTCTGTGCTTTCAAGGAAGAATTGGAGGTGAGGGGGAAGAGAGCTTGAAGAAGCATAAGGGAAGAACTTTGAAAAAGGGGAAAGTACAATTTCTGAGTGGTGTAAAGGAGAGGAACTGCAAAATAAAGGGCAATTCCACTGAGCAAGGGCACTGAATTTATATGAGTGAGATCACAGTTTACAGGTAGGTATTGTGTTGCTTTATGCTGCTCAGCTTAAAGGAAAAGGGAAAGAAAGAAAGAAAGAAAGAAAGAAAGAAAGAAAGAAAGAAAGAAAGAAAGAAAGAAGGAAGGAAGGAAGGAAGGAAGGAAGGAAGGAAGGAAGGAAGGAAGGAAGGAAGGAAGGAAGGAAGGAAGGAAGGAAGGAAGGAAGGAAGGAAGGAAGGAAGGAAGAAAGAAAGAAAGAAAGAAAGAAAGAAAGAAAGAAAGAAAGAAAGAAAGAAAGAAAGAAAGAAAGAAAGAAAGAAAGAAAGAAAGAGAGGTAATTTGTCAAAAAGTGAGGACAAAAACCTGCTGAAGTGAAATGGAATGAGAGGAGCTTCATGTAAACTCTACTGTACTATGGGACCAGATGCCCTGCCCAGAAGTAAACAAAAATTTTGCTAGTAAATTAAAACAGAGCAGGATTGTGCCCATGGCAATGATATTCAGGCAAAGATTAGATTAGAAAGGTTTAGATTTGTTCTTTTTTTCCTTCCATCTAACAACAGAACAAAACCAAGCCCTTGGTGACTAATGGTTTTGACAGACTTCTTCATATGCCAGCATCTAATAAACACTTTACAAAAAGTCAGAGAAGAAAAAGACAATTTCTTGGAAATAATTCTTTCCCACTTAGGAGTAAAATGCCACTGCTTTTCTAGACTCTGTTGTAGTTTCTGCCAGGTAGAACTATGTGCATATTATCTCTGTCAAAGAAAAATATTCTGAGCACAGTCATCCAATTAAACAAATTACCTATTAGTCACTTGAATGTCAGGAAATTGAGGCAAGCTCGATAAAGACATGTCACGTAGAAAGACGTGTCATCTAAAGAAGTGGATCACAGCACTTCCTCCTTTCGAGTTGCATGTTCAATTCTTCAGACCCAAAAGTATTTGTAGGAACCAAGTTTTTTGTCTGTATTTCTTTTATGCTGACCTAGATGCAGGCTGGGGTTTAATCTGTTGTCACCCAGTGAGATGCTTAAAGTCTGTAAAGAAACCATCACCTCTGTGCCTTTGTGTGTTGGAGACCGCAGGGCAGTGGTCCCTATCTGAGTGAGCTGCTGCCTGTACAGGTTTAGCTTTGCTCTGCAGGTACATAGCACGTGACTGAAGAGGAATGAGAGGCAATTTTTACTTCCTTGTGTTATCAGGACCAGTCAAGTCACAGGGTTTGGGATTTTTTTTGTTTTGGCTTGGTTTGCTTTTTCTCATTCTTGCAGAATAACATCAAAAAACAAACCAACATACTACAGAAGAGAACAAAAAATAAGCCAAACAGATTTTATTTTAATAAAACAGAAAATTATTTCAATAAAATATCTTTTCCTCCTGATTTTGCTTCATGTCATTATTTCAGTAACATGCTGAGGCACTCTGTCAAAATTACTATCCTCTGGTCTTAGTTTTACCCTTTGTTTGAGGGAACAGAAACAACTGAGAAAGCTGGCACATCTCTGCATATTATGGTGTCAGCAGAAGCTCCACCAGATACATGTGCACATCAGTCAGTACAGAAATAGCTGTATGTGTGGGAGAGGAAAATGCACTACCCATCTGGCTCTGAGATTTTATTTATTCAATTTTTTTTTAAATGCAAATCGTATTTAACATATAACCAAGGGATTATTTTTTTTCCTTTATTCTTTTCACTCCATTTCTTCATTGCCTTATTCTGAATAAAATGCCTTACAGCAATGAGTACATCCAAAGCAGCATTGCTCAATGCTTCTGTCTCAGCTGTTGCTGGAGATGACATTGACTACTCACTGGGTGCTTCCAGGTTCAGCAGTATACACTGGGATAAGTCTCCTCTTGCAGGTACTAGGGGGGCTTAAAGACAGAGGGAAAAGTGCTGCAGAAAAGAGAATCCTCTTCCCAAATGGCAGAAGTCACAGGCCTCTGGGGAAAACTGGGTAGGCAGAGAGCAGAAGAAGCTGTTGTACAGTTGTTGGATGATGCCCAAGAGAATACCGGTCTCCAGACACCTCTTCTTCTTTATAGAGCTAAAGTAGGACTGCACCATAACCTAAAAAGAGAACTAAATAAACTGCTTTTGACTAAAATTCAGTCTTAAAGCAGCTATTCAGTGTATTTATTTGTTTAGAAATGAATAGTGTCATCTGTCTCTAAAGAAATTTAGTCCTATGTATCAATAAGAAAAATCAATAGGAAATCAACGGAATTCAGCAGAGTCCTTATTTATTAACAAGCATGCCATATTTCTTACCATTAAATTAAATTAAAAGCCTGCCCAAACAAATAACATGTACTGTGGCCCACAGCCTGGCAAATCTGACAAATATTTGGTAAATAACTGTTCAGCTGTCAGGATATACGTCAGGTACTGAGAAAGAACTTGCTTCATTACTAGATTTCACAACATCACTGGGCATACCCACCAAAAATGTGTTGTTTATGTGTTGTACAATAAAACAGTTTAGGGCTGATCTCATAACTACCCTGACTGAGTAGTGTTCTAGAGTACATTTGTCCTAGGTTTGTAATTTGTGCTGTACGTACATGCCTTAGCTTAAGTTAAAGTTCACTATAAGGATTGTCCTAAGCACAATGTGTAGCAGAAGTCTAACCTTGAGTAGCACTGTAACAAGGAGGAACAGCTGCATTTCACCCTTTACCCCAGGATGATGCAGGCTGGAGGCCACAAGCTATGATGCGAAACTGTGACAGAACTCCCATCTATTGCAAGGTTGAACCCAGTAAAATTGCCTTCATGTTTATATCAATCTGTTACATGCAACAAACAAGAGCCAGATTCCCTGCTTTGCTGATGCAACAGAATCACAGGATCAGTTCAAATAGCCTTAACAGACTACAGAATTCCCAGAGGACAAATGAAAAAAGCAAACTCAATTTTATATACCCCCCAATGTCTCACTTCCCAATCACAGGAAAGGAAAATAGAGGTTAAAAGCAGAAGGACAGCAAGGGATGGTGTATTTGGATGGAACATCACTACATTTTCATCAGATTTTGGGTTGGATGCTCAGCCAATTTAAAATATCACAGCCTCCTTGGCTTGTGTCCCTTTCCTCACCTCTTCCAGATTCTCCATACTGCTCCGGCAGTGCTGGCAATGAGAAAGGAATGGCTTATGTGGCTGCCCCAGCACTCCAGTTCTGCTCCAGGTGCTGGTGTCAGAGTACGTCAGGAGAAAGGAACATACCTCAGTTGCTGACATGCCAAAGCGATCCTTAGATGCTGCAAACACTTCCAGAAGGCTGTGGCTGTCAGACCCAGCTAAAATAAGGCTGGAGTTCAGCTGTGATGGCTGGTAGTTCCAGTCAAATTAAGTTATTGAGAAATGGGAGAACGGTGAAAGCTATAGCTGGCAGTCCTAATTTCAATTACCCATCATTAGGCTATATAGAGAATGCTTCTGAACTTGAAATTCACATCTGTTCATTGAATAATGCTAATCTCAGCTATGAGGGTCTGGGAATCTGTCTTCTTGAAAGCACTTGCTTGCCAGGTTAGCAAGCTGCCGAGCCTACGTACTCCTTCCAGAGCACAGGTTATTCCTGTTGTTAGAAGCCATTAATTTTTGGATCTCAAAGCAGTTTCATACAGTTTTCCAAACTACTGCAGAGAGTTTCTGGGTTATATTCTCCCTTATTTATGTAGCAGACTGTAATCATGCTTCATCTCCAGTCTCACACGTTGTGGTTTTGATGCACATGACAGAAAAAAGCAGCTTTATCTGTTGCCAAAAGCTTTAGTACATTTATATATTGCTATCTCTTCACACAGTATTTTACCATCCTTGAAATAAGTTCAGATTTTAGGATTAGTTGCACTGAAGAAACACTATGGAAAGAAAAAATTATCTTTTCATATTGTAGTATGACCTTTGATATGCTAATCTGATGAGAAATCATTTGGGTAGTTATTGTTTGAGGTCAAGAAGACATATTTGTTACTGACCATCAAAAGCTGATACGGAGAACGAACGGTGGGAGCACCCCTTGGCCTCTGTTGATGCTGAGAGTAAAAGAACATCTACAAGATGAAAGTGATTTCTTAATTATAATTATAATATTAATTTAATCTTCAAGAGACTAGAAATGTGAACTAACTTGGTGTACCATGAACACAGAAAGATAGAAGAAAATCACCACAGCATGGAAAAGTAAGTAAAACATAGACAGTAGCTAAGGTCATCATGACTTTTGTGTACAATCATCTTCCTTTTGTAAAAAAACCAGTCATATAGAACCATTTGTTTGAACTGTATTTTCAACTTTGACACATTTTATGCATATACCATCTCAAGTTTGTTTAAACATGGTGTTATTCACCGAGATCTAGTAATTACATACTTGGCCAACAAGTAGAATATGCACATATTGTCTCTAGAAATGTGACTGAGTAGGGTAACTGTTTCTGAGCTCTCATTGTATTCAAAAGGAGAAAAGTTTCTGGATGCAACATGTTTTTCTGACATTTTTGGGGTCGATTCTGAAAGATTTTTGCATAACAAAATAACACTGTAGATTTCAATGACACACATAAAATTGTAATTCATTTGTGTTCACTCTGAGCAAATAAAATAGTTAATGCTTTGGGTACAGAACTTTTTATTGTGTGGCTGAAATGTCAACATTATTACCACTCTGTTTGCTAATATTGCCAAAATCCTTAAAGTTACCTTTATGTGTGGAAGGGCTACATGATTGGCCTGTAAAATCTTTATTTAACCACTTTGTACGGTACGGAATGATCTCATTTTATTTTGATTGCTGGTTACCCTCCTAGGAACAAAATTTCCAGAGCACCTGATTCAAGTTATATTCACAATGCACTTTAATCTCAAGCAAGATATTTTCTTATTTAAAAGCTTACTCTTAACTTGATAATGCACTGGACTGAGACAGCACACAGACAAGGCTGTCTAAATGCAAAGCACATAAGTGCTTCATCATAAAGATCAGTCCTGATTCAGACAGATTAATTTTCCTCAGAACGTATTTTGCTGAACTTTTTCAGGCATTGAATTCACAGGATCAAGGTAGTCTGTAGCATTATTAAATGTAACTGTCATCGGCATGAGATGATCTCTATCTGTCTTTGCAAACGGGAGGAGAACAGAGTGTACTGAGGGGCTGGAACGGTATCTTTTCAGATAGGGGTGTGCAGCTTTTTCCTGTCTGTCACTCTTCTTGTGGTGTGGACGCTGCATTGTATGGTGTGTCTGTACAGGCATGCTGGGACTAATGGGTGGTAAACAGATCTGAGATAGCATGCTGGCAAGTCTCCAGCCCATGTAGTGGGGGTGGGTTCCAGGAGCTGATGGAGCTTTTGAATTTGAACTTACACAAAGATTTGCTGGATCATTTGCCTCACCTGCTGAACGAAAAGAAAAAGAAGAAAAAAAAAAAAACCAAAACCTGAAACCAGACATATCATAATAAACTGCTTGGAATGAGTTGATGGCAAAAATTATCTGGGCATAATCCATCTACAGACAACTATTAAAAAATCAGGTAGAGTATAATTCTGCTTTCCATAGCTTCTTTCTGTGCCAATGCCTTTGTTTCTGTCAATATAGTTAAAAAAATGCACTCATTTATCAGTAACACAAAATCACAAACATAAGGTAATAATTCACATTGTTGGCTATTTGGATGTTGTCTCATATTTCGGAACACTACTTCTAAGCCAAGATACTAAATCTTAATTTTCTCTAATCTTCAAAGGTCCTTATGAGGTACTCTAAGCGCCCAGCCTTTCATAAGGGTATTTGAAGATTTTAAGGGCCACATGCTGGTTGGTAGCTGTGTGCATAGGCAGTTTGGCTTCTCCATCCAGGAGACTACGAAAACAGCCAGTTTTGTGCACAGGTGGGGAAAGCAGACCTTCTGAATACATGATTGGCCCTTGTGGACTGATCACATGCAGAACTGCTAATGTTGTCTTTATGCAGGCAAATGAGATGTGTAAAAATATGTATACTTAGTTTCAGCGGCTGGAAATTATACTCTTTGCATTTCAGTAGGATGGTGTACAACTCTGTAGTGACTTTTATAAACACATGCAATGTAACCTATCTCCAAAAGACCAAAATAATCCCTCATTTCAGGAGCATGTTGGCTTCTTAAAGGAGACAAATTAAAAACTCCGCATTTCAGAGAGGGAGAGGAGGGTCTTTTCTCTTCCCGTTTCTTTAACAAAACAAGGAGACAAATTAAAAACTCTGTCTGTATTTCAGAGAGAAAGAGGAGGGTCTTTTCCCTTCCCATTTGTTTAACAAAACAAACTTTTCCGTAACAAAAACACAAGCCCTCTAGCGTCGTGTTTCCCTTCTTGTTCATCTCAAGTTGGTGAGGGTGTCCTTGCCTATTTTTTAATTACTTTTCTCCTCTAAGTTAAAACATCAAGTAAGATGCCCATAAGGCATATTTTTCTTGGCCACAATTCGGATATAGTAATTGAAGCTGTTAGCTTCAAAATGTCATGTAATGTTATCATCAGTTACTTTTTATGTACATAACATAATTGCTCTTTCTTGGAAGTAAATAGGATGTCGTATCCTGTCAATTTTACTTTAAAATACCAATGACAAACTATTCGCTGAATATTATAAATCTTTATGCAGCCCTTTACCAGTCATTCAGAATTCATTTTATTTGCCTATCAGTCCTTGTAGTGGTAAGCAGATGGAAGAAAGCATGATTTTCTGTGTTTGTGTGTCAGTCATTTTTGGCATCATTCAGATTGTTTATTTTTGTGATGTGTTTATTACTATTGTTTTGCAGGTACATCAACTCAATTAAGAACATTAGTAAGTGTACAACATATTTCCACAATTTTCTTCAGGTTCTACACATTTTAGATTCTTTAAGAAAAGGTTTCTACTAACATCACTGTATCATTACAGCAGTGTCAGCACTTCTGCTATAAATCCTATTTTTCCAGCATTTATATCTGTAAAAATTCCTTCTGTGTTGTGAATTTGCATTTAAGTTCTCATCTGCTCTGTAGAAACAAGAGGTTGAGTATTCCCTTTCCTTACACACTAAAGGGGAGAAATACAGTTATATGTTTGCTTTTCTATTTTTAATATTTCATAGAGCTCTCCCTGGAGTTCACAAGAGGGCTCTGGACACAAATCAAATACACAGGAACTTACCCTCTGCAGTTCATGGGAAAACTGTCCTCCCTTTTCCTTCCTTTGTGGTGGTTTTGCCTTGACAATTGCATAGGACCTGAGATAAATTTTAGAAAGGGCTTACACACCTAAAATAGGAATTTGCAATATCGTGATTACTGATAGAAGATGTAGGGTTTGCTGCCTTTTCGTTGAAAAGGACAAAGAACGTGTTGCGCGCTCATTCCAGCTGCACTCCAGGGGAGCTGTGTCACACCAGCCTCTTTGAGCATAGAACCAGAATTTCCATCATGATTTCTACATGACAAGATAGTTCATCTTGAAATGTTCTACATGCCAAGAGAGTCCCTTATGTTTGGTTTAGGGTTAGCATACTAAGCTTGTCCTTGCCTGAGATCCTGTGTCTCTCTGTGAAAGTTTCCATGACAGCCCTTTTGAGAAGGGACCCTTAGCCAAGTCTCCTTAAAGCACATTACTGCAGCATGTTACGACAGTCAAAGGAGAGGTAAATTAGGTCAGAAGGAAATGTCTGGCCATGGACCTAATTAGCAAGCCTTTTTTTATTTTTATTTTTTTTTAATTTATTATTGTCAGCTTGGATTTGAACCTTGAAACTCTTCCATTAGGACAGTATGTAATTTTGCAGATCCACCAGCAACCACCCCATATTCTGCTAGAAATCTTTGGAAGAACAGGGTATGCCCAGAATACCATTGGTTTCCATTATCCTCACTTAACGGATAAACGACTGTCACCAGGGATAGCAAGGAGCAGCTATGGGACCCCTGAATCAATACCTGGAGTCAAGAATGCCTTTTGTACCACAAAAACAACAGGACAGGCACAACTGAGAACTGAAGTGTCTGTTTTCAGGAGTTGGGAGGGAGGTAGGCAGCCTAAAAGCTAAGGTGATTGATGAATCCGTGTCAGTAAAGAACAATTACTGTCCTTGAACCACGCAGTGTAAAGGTGAACCCAAACCAAAGAATTGGAAAGTTGACTTTGTCAGAAAAATCATTTTGTTTTATGTTCCTGTATCCTTTCAGCAACGTAGTTTACCCACAGGAAACAAAACAGTATATTTTCTGTGTATTTGTGTACACACATGTGTATTAGTGTGTGTTAATGCATGCATTTATGTATTTTTCTCTATAAAAGACTCACAGCAGAGAGCTCCACAAAACATTGAGAATATAGCATTTAGCCTTGTGGGTCAGAAAAGACAGGACTGAAATCACAGTTACATACATAAATGCACTGGGGTAAAGAGAGAGAAATCTTTCAATATTTCAATTTTCCTAGCAGATGGTAGAAAGTACTTAGACATGATGACTCTTCCTAGATGTGCTAGCATATGCTGCGGAATTGCCCATACAGAAAAGCCTTGCTCATTGCAAATCTCCCAGGAGCTATCACAAACAAAGCACATCAATTAACATTTGCTTATTATGTGACTGTGTGTATGTGGCAATTTTCTATTTTCCTCCCATACATTAGGGCCACAATTTAGTCTGGATGACAGATATGCCAGATGAAAGTCTCAGCACTTAGGGTTCTGCTCTTTTCCTTTTATTTTTAAAAAGGCATACTTAGCTCTTTTCTTTCTCTCTCTGTTTTTTTTTTTTTTTTTGATATTTCATAGATATCCAAATGTTTGAGGCTTGTTGCTAAACCCTGCTATATCTCAGAGTTTGTGAGAGGCAGCACAAGCAATGCAGGCAGCTGCCTGGACCAGCATTATAGCTCAGTGAACCCCAGTACAGGTCAGACTTTCAAGTAGTTTCTACCATTCTATCAGTAACTTACAGGCATGTAAATCCTGCTTACTTGAGACTTGCACCCGCAAGAAGGCATGTGTCTTAGGAAAGGCATAATCCAGATCAAAGACGATTAATGTATCCCAGAAGGCTAGAGACAGATTGTATAAAGTACAATAGAAACTGCACATAAGGGTCTGCAGAAGGAGCCCTCTTGGAAGCACAGGAATAGGAGGGACAACTGGGATCATCTAATTCCCACAGTCCCAGGCAACTGTGCAAAAGATTGAAATGCATCCACGGGGCATCTGGTCCATGAACCTTGTGGCAGTCATAGCAGACCTCATGGGCCAGCAGAATGTGCACCATTACAATGCAATGTAACAAGCAAAAAAAAAATCTAGCACTGTTTCTTGAAATATTGTAACTTTGTGGTAAGCATATATAAAAGTCATGTTTTATGTCTGCAGAGGATCATTATTTCAGTAAGGAAATGGATAGGACATTGCCATAGCAAGGTTGTTGGTTTTATTTCCTTCCTGAAAGTTGAACATTAGTTGCAGTAGTCCCTCTGTGTCTCCTCTACATGCAAACAGTATACTGTGCATCCTCTCTGGGACTCCACTTGCACTGCTATCTCCTTCTCTCCTTCAGAGAATAGTTGGTGAAAAACAAAATCAGTACAATGTTGTATGTAGCCCAATGCTTCAGCATACAAATTGTGTCTGCGTGCTGCATCTGAACAATACAAAGTGCTTCCTACCAGCGTAGTTTGAAATTTTCTGCCAGACATTTTCTACCAATAAAATGTTTATCAGGTAAGTGAATAGTGGCATGTTGGTCATAAGTTTACACTTTAGGTGTGTCTGCTACAAAAACCAATTGTTATGCTCAGAGAAATGCAAACACTAGGTGGTAACA
This sequence comes from Rissa tridactyla, assembly GCF_028500815.1. NCBI lineage: Eukaryota > Metazoa > Chordata > Aves > Charadriiformes > Laridae > Rissa > Rissa tridactyla. Next base: position 24,722,606 of record NC_071497.1, on the reverse strand, counting down.
GGCACAATGATCCTTTTGCTGCCTCGGATCTCTGTGGTCCATCCTTCTGGGACACTTCTTGCAAGTAACATATTTCTTAATCTTAGTAATGTTTTCTGCAAGGAAAAGTTCAGTGTGAGAGAGGACTGTTCCATAGAGTACACATCATCAGTTAATGGAGGAAAAATTGCATCCAGTGATGTTACTGACTCTGAAAGTTCCTTTAAGATGCTGTTGGAACATTGACGATACCACAACTTTTGCATGGAGCAATGTGATTAAGAGCTTTGACTAGTGTTGATAGAGATAAATATTGTTTCAAGCCTGTAGAAGGCATGTGTTCTTTTGTGTGTCATTTTTCCACAAGCTACTATTTTGAGGAGCTATAGATGAACAGGAACTTGTCAATGCAATAGGAGTTGCACAGTCTTGCAAGGAAGAAAAAATTAAAAAAAAACCAGTTGGTGTAGATGATAGGGAGAGGGACCATTTCCTTGCCATGGGGAGGATCCTAGTGTCTCCAAAATGTTATTTCCATCAACAGTTCACTTCAAAAAAAACTCCAAACAGCCCACAGCTGAAAGGCAGAACAGAGAGGGAAAGAGCCAGACAAGCTGGAAGCTTGGAGATTTCTTTGAAAAAGATTCCTCTACTTTCATTAATCAGGAGAAAGCTAGAACTCTTTGTTAACAGAACTTAACATCTACTTCATCTAACTACCTAGATTAACTCCTTTGCAGCGCCTACTCATTCCTAGTTCTAGAAATGCTATCTTTTACTCAGAGATTAAGTTTGCTGACTACTGAAACGCCAGATCCCCTTTTTTGAGCTGCCTGGTGCACAAATACATTTCCACATGCTGAGAGGAAAGGAGACATTAAAATACCACAAACCCCCATGCTGAGTGTAGGTTTGGGAACTTTAGGGAATGCAGGCAGTGCACTAAGTCAAGCGCCTGTAATTTCAGCTCTTTCACCTTCCATGAACTCACTAAATTGCTTTGCCCCTCTGACCAGCGTCAGTGCTTTCCCTGTCTGAGCAGAGCAAGTATTTCCAGGAAGAAGATGAAGAAAAAAAAATAATATTCCTACCACTATACATGAAGATAATAAGAATATAATTCAGCGTTGGCTTGCATTATTTGTTTGGAATTTCATGAGAGCCAGACATGGGATTCCTGCCCTATATTAGGTTATGGAGAAAGAAATTATATTAGTGAACATTTTCCTCTTCATAGAAAATGGTGTGGACAGTAGCCTAAAAGGGATATGTTCAGGTTGTCAGAAATCCACAGGCCATCAAAGGGATGGTACATTTACAGGTCCATTGACTCTCCACAGCAGTCACAATATCCTTCAAAGATAGCCTTGGGAACCAGTCACGCCAAACCCAACATGACTCCGAAGTGCTTTATCATCCTTGGGAGTAGCTTCAGTCAAGATATCATAATGAACTAAATGCATTAATTCCATTTATATGCCTGAATGTTTTCACGGCATGTACATTTCAGGATATGAAAAAAGCCTGTCGTGCTAAGGTTTGAAAATTACTCTTGTAAGCTGAAAGAAGTGCTTATCTCACAAAAAGTAGCTTTTCTATACTTCAGAAAGCACTGGGATTCTTGTTACATCTTCTGTTTACTGCCTACAAGCTGTCTGCAGCTAGTCATTTCAACACCATTAATGAGTTCAGAACTAGGAGGGGAACAGACAATAATCCAGTGAGTGGAGTATCAAAACTATGTAATGGATCAAGAAGTCTTATAGTGAATGGGCTATGAACTAGATCAGAAAAAATAACTATCAATGAAGGTAAAGTTAAAGAGATGTGAAGAATCCAAGGCCCCTGTAGGAGCTGTACCCAGCTTTCAGTCAGCGTTTTGCCATGTGAAAAACACCCAGAGAGAAAAATCTTTTGGTAGCATTGTGAGTAGGGGTAGGTAGAAACAAAGGGTATTTCTCTACAAGCCTGGCTTAAATGTCTTTACAACCATGTTCTCACATTTGCATTGTGGGATCAAATTTTTAGGTCCTAACTTAATCCAAATCTCTTTCTGCTGAGGGTAGATAGCTAACAAACACTACAGAAATAAGATGTTTCCGGAATCAATATCTTAATGCAATGCCCCAGAATGTCTGAAGGCTTCTTCTCTGTTACATTCTATTGACCAAGTTAGTAATTCAGGGTGTGAAGGACTGACCTCTTCTGTGACACATGGCAGGACAATGTAAAATTCTGCTGGGGACAGCTGTGCATGTAAATTCCGCCTGCCTCCAGCTGATATATTTGAAACATTTCTCTCCCATACAGAGAACTTTCTGCAGGTCCAAAAGAAGGCAGAGGTAATGCTAAACATTTAGACACACATCCCTTTCTGTGTGTCTAAAAACATTACAGAAGTGTTAAGTTGACTGGGGTTTGCAAACTCTCCTATTCTCAGAAATATTCTCGTTGTATTCTCAAACAAACAGAAATAGTACGCTTGTTGCACTCGACATGTATAACACAGGGAGGGAACAATCTCCATCATCTTTCAGAACTAAAACAAGGCATTCAGGAAAGTCTGATGTTGCTTCTCTGAATACAGAGTGTTTTTTCTGAATTCCAAATCATTTTACTATGTCAGTGGCAAAACCTGCAGGCTTTGCCCTTTTTGAGCTCTATTATGACAGTGGCTTTCTGTGTGTCAGAAGCTACTTGCATTTTAATGAAAAGTGAATTTACTAATATTTAAGGACATGTAGAAAAATGCAAATTCAGGATAAAATATAGGGAAAAACGGTCCTTCTAAATACACACCTAACACATACATGAAGCAAAAGAAGCACTAATCTGCAGCAGTAAGCATGGAGCTCAGCAGGTATAATACGTACCCACAGCTGCCCTGTACCAATCTGTAGGCAGGCTGGACAGTCTAGTTCTCACTTTCATAGTACATAACATCCCCAAATGATCTGTCTCCTAGTTCAGTACTGTTTAAGATTTTGAGTAAATAGTAATATGCTAATCTTTTATAACACATTAAAAGCCAGAATTTTAAAAGCAGTAGTCAGTGCCTCCTCTGACTTGATTCTTTCAAATTTTCACTGTATTTGCACTGCCTTTTAGGCATAGAAGAGTGATATGAATTTCCCAAGACGTCACACAGCAAGCAAGTAGAGCTGGGATTGCAAATCATTTCTATGGCGTAATTTAGAGATCTAGCCAAAGGCACCATGTAATTCTGGGACACTGATATTCCCATCTTCTCCTACAGGCTAATCTCCCTAGCTGGGCCCTGTCTCCTGATTCACTAAGCATTACAACAAATCACAGGAATTAAATACAGCCCTTCCTGTGTGATAGGAGATAAAACCAAGACTTAAAAGAAAAAGAAAAGAAAGGTAGTCTGAGCTACACTTTCCATGAGGAAATGTGACAAGGAAAATGTTGTGTATTGCTTTATTGAACTAAAAAACAACCATTTTTTTTCTTTTTTTTGTAATGATTCATTCTAATTGTTTTTGAAATAAATCATAATCATGTTTTTATTTTTATTTTCCAAATGGCAAATTGAACAATTTTTGCAGGTTCAAAATATTCCTGCATATTGTAAGACTTCTACAGAAAATGCATTTTCAATATAAGAACTATTCTGATGGGATAGAGTCGGTGAGTTGTTGGTAAGATTTTCAGAAACACAGAAAATGTTGTAGGCCTCTAGGAACAGAGAAAGAATTGCTATTGTATAACTAGAGAGATGCCTTTCTGTAATATGAGTTGATCCACTACTTGCTCCATCTTTCTCCTCTTCTTCCACCTCTGTGTAATGTATCTGATGAGTCTATTTGGAGAAGCTTATGGTGGCAGTCTTAACAACAATGATGTTGCAAATTTTTTTCCACTTTTCACAGTGTGCCAAAGGTGCATCTGCCAGAATTTTAAAAGCAACTGCACTGTATATGCTGGCAAAAACTTCAAAGCTCCTACTACAACCTGTTTTACAGGTCTGTAGACCGGTCACAGCTCTGAGCAGCATTGTTGATAGGCAATAGGAAGCCCCTTGTTTTCGTAGTTCAATTTTTCATTGTTTTGCAACAAGCCTGAAGAAAAATATTTATCAATCCACTTAATTGAGAAGATACATTTATATTCTGTCTCTAGGTAAGTGTTACTTGTGAAAAATTTTATTCTTTCAAAGATTTTAACTAAAGTCTCATTGTAATTCCTTGCAGAAGTCAAAAATATTATTCCAAGAGAAACTATTTGCCACAACGAAAAATTTAACCTACTGTATGCAGACACATTTCAGTGAGAGAAGCAACTGCTTATTCCAGGTCTGAATTAAATGTGTACAAGTGTTCATTACTCATCTTTAGGAAGCATTTGAAGTCATGTCTTTAGCTTTGACCTAGCATATACCTGAGACCAGCGACTGGCTTACAGCCTAATAAGCTTCAGGAAGAGTAAGACACTATCTTCAGCTTTTGTTTCAGCTCACAGCACTGTGGACATAAACCAAGATTCAGAAGAAATGCCCCCACAGGAGAAGTCGTCCATGGTGCCCTCCGTGGGTATCTGTGGAACTGTGGGGGGTGTACAGCTAGTGTAATGCTCCTTAGAGCCTATGGTGGCACTGTGCATCCTCAAGTACAATCTCCTGGGTGGTGAAATGCATGTGAAAAGGTTCTTGATTATGCCTTAAACCCAGTCATTAGACTCTTTATTATTCTGGGCTGCTTACTAGTCATGAAAGACTGTCACCTACCAGTGTTCAAAGACCCCTAGCCTGGGCATTTGCTGCCTGTTCTTCTTCTCCTAAATTAGCTATTACCATTCTGGAAAAGAATTTTCTGTCTCTGGGGACATTTCTCTGGAAATGTTCTGCTCATTGCCAAGCAGCAGTCAAGAAATAAAATAGGAATTATTAAGAAAAGAACAGAGAAGAAAGTGGAAAGCATCACTATGATACGTTAAATATATGATGTGCCTACATCCTGAATACTTAATATCACTCTGGTAACCCTTATTTCAGAATCAGAAAGTTATGATAAAACTACAAAGTATACAAAAAAAAAAAAAAAAAAAAAAAGACCAAAACAGATCAGCAGATGCATGAAATGGCATTTGTATGAGGGGACACATTGGGCTAGGAGACTTCAACCTGGATAGGAGGCAACAAGATATATGACTGGGGTCTATAAAATCTTGAATAGTTTGGAGAAGGTGAATAAGAAGTGATTACTCACTATTTCTTATAATACAAGAGCTAAGGGTCACCCAATCAATCACGAAGTTTAAAATACTCAGTGGAAATACTTTATCACTTAATGCATAAATTATGGAACTTAGTGCTGTCAAGTGTTGTGGAGGTCAGTGGTGTAAATGGGTTCAGAAATAGATTAGAAAAATTTATAGAGGAAAGCTCCATTAAACACCATCATCTGGATGCCTGATCAAGAGGTCCTTAAGCCATAAGAGAGAAGGATATATGAGGAGAAAGACTGTTCCATGCTTCCCTTGTTCTTTTATAAGTTCCTCAGTCTTCTATTACAGACGGATCAGGAAATGATTTGGATGGTCAGAGTAGCTGGGGAGGATTTGTTCTTTTTGTTTACAGTTCTCCCAGTCACTGTATGTAGTCCTTTTTAAAGGGCAAAGTAAGTTGTATCTTGTAGCCCTGTTGGACAAAGGCAAGTATCTAAGAACACCTGGCAAATGGAAGACACATTTCTTCTTTTTTCTAGGCTATTAACAAGTTGAATTCAGAATCTCTCTGTACCACTTCCATCTTGGTTAAATAGATCAGACTTTCTTATCTAATTTCCTAAGGTAATAGGAATGAGCAGTGCATTTAGGACAGAACATATCTTTTCTACTTGTACTGCTTTCAGCAGATTTGTTTTCCTTAACTATAACTCTCCTCATTTCACTTAAAAGATTCATGCCATTTAAAGCATATTTTAAAAAATGAAAAAAAGTAAAAAACTTAGGTATGTAAGTTCTAGAGATACTTTTCTTCTTTTTTTCCTTTTGCGGAAAGAGGGAGAAAGTTATCTGGCCGTAGCCTTCAATTATCACTACATAGGTATTTTTCTGTTCAATTATTATTATGCTGTGACAGATATCCAAATACATCTCCTTTGGTCATAATCTATTCCCATTAAGTTATGTGCAGTGTTTTCATAGAGGCATTTATGGAAGCTTTTGCCTCCTCTACACCTAATTCGATTCCCAATTTCCTTACCTGATTGAATCAAAACAGTTAACTCAAGTGGACAAAGACATGCAGTAACTTGTATAGTACTGTTTTTCGCCCCATGTGTAAGAGAAAACTTGTTTGGCTGAAAATGTTGGTGATACAGGAATTTTGAGTATTGCATCATTTCCCATGCTTTGCTGAATCCAAGCCTCTGTAACATAAAAAGAGATTTGAAATTCCATGAGTACTGTGTCTAGCTCTGGACTCCCCAGTACAAAAGAAACATGGACATACTGCAGAGCCCAATGAAAGGCTGCAAAGATGATTAAGGGATTGGAGCATTTCTCCTACGAGGAAAGGCTGAGAGAGCTGCAACCATTCAGCCTGGAGAAGAGGAAGCTCACCAATGTGTGCAAATACCTGAGGGGAGAGTGTAGAGAAGATGGCTCCAGGTTCTTTTCAGTGGTGCCAAGTGACTTGGAGCAATGAGCATGAACTGCCCAAACAGAGGAGGCTCCATCTGAACATCAGCAAACACTTTTTCACTGTGAGGGTGGCCAAGCACTAACACAGGCTGCCCAGGTAGGTAGTGGAGTCTCCCTCTTTGGAGCTATTCAAAGTCACCTTTTAAGAGAGAGATATGACTTTTTAGCACCAGCCAGTCCATGTTTTGCTGCTTCCCATACCTGAAAAAAGGGCAACTTAAAATCACGCCTGTTGTACTCAGTTACCCAGTGTTGTAATATTCCCTTAACTTCTCTGTTAAGTGATTGAGACACCAGTAGAGGAAAAGCAAACAAACAATAAAGGTGTCCTTGATTCCACATAAAGATAAATTTGGTTTTTTTAATCCCATATTAATTCTCAGATAATCCATGTAGCTCCATGGATTCTATCCATACAGATCTCTGCCTTTCCCTTTAACATACTATTATAGTTTCTGTTCACAATTTTAGCTGATTGTGACATAAATTTTGGTGAAATAGGCTGTTACCTTAAGCTGAAATATATTAGTTCATGTTAAATGTTTTTGAGGGGGTTTTCTTTATAGCTGGCCTGTGACATGGTAGACCTGAGGTCAAATCCTTGCTCTGCTTAATTTGAAATTTTCCAGAATTAAAAACTTTGAGGCAGAGAGTTAAGCTGACGTTTTAGGTCAGTAGCCTAACCATGAAACTATAAAATATGACAGACATATAGAGTTCCCTTGTACAATTCCATTTTCGTAAAGAAGCTTAGAAAGTATTTTTTTTAATCCACTGAAGAATAAATCCCAACTGTGGATTGACAAAGGTTACCACAGACATGGGACTCATCTTTCAGTCAACTCAGTTTTAATATCAAGAATTTCTTTTTTAAACATTTATTTTTATAATATTTTTCAGCCTTCATTTACTGACTAATCTTTGAGAAGAAGAAAGGTCTGTGATTTCAGCATTTAATTGGGACTCAAGAGCCTCTGTTTATTTCCTGATTTTCACAAAACTTTCTTTTGTGCCTTGTTCCAGCCCTATCACTGATTCCTGTGGGCCTCCGCTCCCCATATGTAAACAGGATACAAGGCTTATTTCTGTCTTGACTTCTGTTGTGAAAGGGCATATGAAATTATTCTTGTCCTTTACTTAGTGCCAGTAAAGCCTGGTTAGAGCGTTGTGTCCAGATTTAGGCAACTACACTTAAAGAAAAATTGGGCCATTGGAAAATGCTTCATGAAAAGTGGAAAGAATTACCACAGATACTGAAAATAGACTGTATCAGAAAGTCTTTAATAAACTGCAGTTCTTTAATCTAAGGACAAGCAGGGAAGAAATTGTTCTACCTGTTTTATGGTGGATATGATAAGAAATAATGATTTTAAATTTCAGAAAGATTTAGGTCAGGTGTTAAGGATTAGGTTAGCTGTTAGGTGTTAAGGGCATAAGTATAGTGAAGGCCTGGGAAATTTCCGAAAGGCTGTAAAGCACAGGTTTTTCTAAAAGCTTGCTAGGTTGGCATCTGTTTTGAATTATATAGTGTTACATGCCTCCCATAATCTTACTCACACATACCAGGTAGTCTTACTGGTTAACACAGGTTACTGGAAAATGCTTCTTCATCACTTACTCCTACATTAGTATCCCCTAAACTGTAATGGTAGCTAAATAAGGGCATGCCTGCAAATATCCCCGAAAGCACTGAAAAGGAGATGTCCAGCTTGCAAGAGGGAATGATGCAGTTTTTACTCATCCTCAAGTTGTTATTAGTTCACAAGTTTAAATATCCAAAACAGGCAATATATTTGCAAAGTTCCTAAAACGTGTCAGCAGAAAGGGAAATTACCTAATTTGGTTGCCTCAGAGTTTCCTTTTACCTCATATGAAACTGGCAGGTGTTTCGGAGATTCTTAGCTGGTTTTCCCCAAAACTTGTAACTTTGGGCTGTACTTGCAGAAGGAAGACCAGGCCAGGAGGATGTGTAATTTCTTTGTAATGCAGACCAATCTTTAGATCGTTTAGAAGAAAAATTGTCCCTGTGCTCATTTATTATTCATTTATCTAAGAAGGAAAGGCCTTAGCCCTTCTTCCCAGCAAACTGAGCCACTTAAAAGATGTTAATAACTCCTGGGCCTGACCCAAATGGTTCCCAGTACCTAGATAAATGATTAATGACTTATTCCGTACTTGGCTAAACCTTAAGAATTTAATGTGCTATGAAGCACAACACCCCTTCCCTAGGAGCTGGTACATCCTGGAATCCTGTAGCAAGTTTTTTCATGTATAAAGCTCATGTTCCATACAGGTACATATATACATACACATATTTCTCTTCCTGTGGGCCTGTATTCTTGCCAGCACAAAGGTGCTCTGATTAGAATGGACTTCCCAAATAACACTGCGGGGAAGGCGATATGCAGCCCCACAGTGCTGCGGCCAGTGGAGTTTCAGTGTTGATTTCCAGGGCACCTAGGTCGGACCTTAGGAAACACTTTGTATGTGAGAATTTTCTCTCTGAGCACCAATTTGCATAACAGCCTTTTTACTCCTGTCTCCCACCTGCCATTAGGAATATCGGCAGAACGTAAAGATATCAGCAGTTACCTTTCTGGAAAGTAAGCACACGAGACAAACTCTTCATTAAGTTGGTGTTATCATTTTATAACACAGTCCACTATTAAAAATGCAACTAAATTCTCTGGGGATTTAAAATCCAGAGTAGTCCTTCCTACAAAACAAATATGAAATAGGTCACCTATTATATCACCATTTTACACCAGTCTTTAAATAAAATATCTCTACATTTTAACAAGAATCAAAAGAGGCTAATGGCATGCATACCACTAACCAGTGTCCTTGCTAGTCATGACTCTGAGGATATTCCTTGAATTGAAACTACCTGCATTTTTTATTAAAAAAAAAAAATAAAATTCAATAGCTGAGCTGCAATCAGCATATCAAAAGAGCGATCTCCTCAGCCGTGAGCGTACCTCAGCCGCTATTACAGCACAGAGGACTCTGCCATCCTTTTCCCCATGCTTCTCTTCCTGTAAGACTTTGCATACTGCGTGCCATAATCCTTCTCAACTCACATCCCCACTGAGTTCATTGTAGATCACAGCTAAACTGTAAACTAGTCCATAGTGAATAGCCCAGAATAGTTCCTCACCTGCAAATAATTACATTTTGCTGCATGAAACATGCAACGATTCTGCTATCAGCTGAATATGTTTCAGGAAGTAACAATGAAATAGAAACCTTTCATTAAATGAAAGATTTTTTCTACAACACCAGCAAAATGTGCTTTCAGATCTTTGTGGGCAGAGCTGCAAAAAAATTTGGCTTAGTGATTTGAGACCTCCTACAGGGGATATTTAATTTTGAAACAGAAGAATCAAATCTCGCAGTTCGAGGATTTTGTTGGCATAAGCTCTCAAAAATGAGTTTGTCCAAGAAAACTCTGTTATGTATGTGTGGAACAGAGGAGGAAAGGCTCAGAGGGAGGTTAGGTGATACTTATGCCTGTTGTTAATGGAAATCAGTCTCCATTCCAGTTTCTAAGCTCACAAAAAGATTTCTTTTGAAATTATCTCCATTAACTGTTCTTCAGCTGTTATGGAAAAAACCAGCAATTCCCCTCTTTTGTTTGAAACAGAGAGGGAAGTCAGGTGAATTGTAAGAGCACTCTGTATATCAAAAGCATTAAAAAAGTAGCAGTCATCCTTAAACATCTTGTCATGTTTTCTTGCAAAGCAGTAACCAGTGGGCTTTTTTAAGGTTCCCTTCAAATGGGTAGAGAGAATATTTTGCATATGAACATGTAATAGCTTGAGCCTGAGACGTGCTAAAACACCTTCTGAAAGATGCTCCACATTGTCAACTGTTACTGAAAGCATCCTGACTACGGCTGACTTAGTGATTCACAAGAGGGAGCACAGCACCTTTCTGGATGACTGGATTAGACAGCTATTAATGGAGGCCACTGTGTAATCATGTTTGACTTAAACAAAGGGCCTAGAGGATTTTTTGGTGTTTGCATATGAAATATTCAGAACTGGAGATATAAACTGAGAAAGTTATTGGTTCTTGTTCAAATTTAGAGGAACTTGGAACATACACACCCTATTTAAATATAAAACATGCATAGCTTAGAGCTAGTGGAAATAAAATTTCCATACATAATCTTTTGCACATCAGCCCAGCAAAATAGTCTATCCATGCAAAAGAAAAATTAAATTACAATAAAAAACAGTTATGTATGTAAACAGTATTACTGAATCATTCTGACTAGCTCTCACAGACAATGTTTCTGGTTTTCTTAATTTAATCATTTTAGGATTGAGCAGTATTGTATATATACTTCTATTCAGAGTGCTCTAAATAAGACAAGAGTGTTTTGTTCCAACTGAAAGCTATCAATTTCTGAGAAACAGCTCAGTTACCCAACTGTTTTTGAACATGTGTGGCTTGAGGGACAATCTACAAAAAATTTAAAGCTAACATGCAGAACTATGAACATAATCACCAAGATTTTGATAGCATTATGTTTTGCCAGGGTCACACTAGTAGAATTTGGCCCAGAAATTTTAAGCAAAATATGTAATGGGTTTAAGATGACTGGTCTACTTAAAATAAAAGACACAATACAAGACTTGTAAGATCTTAACTAGTTTTTACTGAAGACCTTTAAAACCACACCTATGACTACAGATTTGGATATTAAAGAAAAAGATAATAGAAGTATAAACAGTTGCAGTTAATTTGTTCCTTCAGTCATAATATTCTGAACTAAATGCACAGATAACAGACTGGCAAACAGAAGAAATAGAGAAAAGATTTACAGAGTGACGGATAATCATAGGTAGGGATCACAAAACAATCGTTGGAAGATTATTTAGTTGAGAACTGGATAGCACACAAAGCATAAGAATGAGCAATGCATGACATGATTTGTACACAATCCAGTCCTGTTCCTACTGAATTATACATAGAAAATATGCCGCAAGATACCTTATAGCTTTCAATAAGCTGCTAAGAAAAATAAAGACATTTTGGCAACAGAACAGACAATAAATGTATTTAGAAAAAGGCTGTTTGTGTTTTTTCTAAGTGGAGGTACTACTGATGAAATGCAGAAGAGAGGCAGGAGAAGTTCATTCCAGATGGCAGGAACTGCAAGAAGCCTGTCCGCCCACAGTGTTATACTTCATGAGGGAACAGACTGGAAATGCAGTACAGAATCTGGGGAGGGAGTTGAACAATGATTAGGAGATACAACGCCTATTAAGAGTTTGGATCAACTCTGTGAAGGTTTCAAGTTACAGGAAGGAAACTTTATGCTCAATCTCAAAATGCATGGGAACCGATGGTCCTACTTAAGGGTTCTCTTAAACTGAGGAGGGAGGTTTCAGCCAAACGTAAAGACTGGACAAAATGCATCTTTCAAAGTCGCTGCTGGGAGGCAGGGCAGGGAGAGATGACCAGCAGAGGAGGCAGCATGGCACAGCAGTTGGCTTACTGAAGTGACAAGCATTACAAGTCTGATGAGGATACTAAATCTCCATGCATTTCTTTTGCTGTTTTGCTACCTGCAACCTGTGTTTTCTGGGAATTTCTTTATATCCTGTTATGAACAGAGAAATGGTCTGTTTTCTTGGCTTGGAAAGATTAACGCTGATTTGAGAGAACGGGAAATACAGCCAACTGTACCTATGCCTAACAAGAAAGATATGTCAAATTGAGCTTGTGTCACTGTACATATTAACACAATATAATTAAGTACAATAGCTTTACAAAGTTTAAAATCTTCATGAAGATTATCAGTTTACTGTTTTTCATTTAGAAAAAGACCAAATTCATTTCACACAAACTGTTTCTCTTTGCATACTCTAAATCTTTTCTCAATGAACAGCAATATATTAGAAGCATGACAGAAAAGCCATAAATCTGAATGTGATTTGCTTTAAAATCTACTAGAGTGATTGCAAATCATAAAAACGTTCAGTCAACTATGTTCCAGCAAGTCACAATTTCTTTTAAAAGCCATTGATGATTTAATAAGAGAGCCATATGGCTCTTCTCTTGTTGATTTAAACTCAGCTACAGGCTCCTTGAAGAGTATTTGTGAAGAGAACCTATCACGCTCAAATGTCACGCAGCTAATTCATCCCCCCCAATCTGTTTATAAAGACAGATGGCAATATGTTGGATTGTCATAAAAATGTGGACTGCAGTTTAATAACCATATCTAGACATTTGCTTGGAAACTTAACTGTTCCAGAACTACTCATCCAGGTTCCCCACAGCATCACATGGCACTGTTCTGTTCTCCTGTCAGTGACCTAGGGGCAGCTATCAAAATATTCTAAATATATTGAAAGGAAATGTGTCCCTGACAGCTCAGCAAGTGATATCCTGGCAAAGATAGAAAAAGCTTAGCATCAGGAGTGCTTAACTAGGAAGAAAAAAAAAAAAAAAAGGGGGGGGGGGGGGGAAGAAAGATAAAAGTAAGACAGGAAAATAGTTAGATATCCAAGAGGCTTGACATAATATTTTGAGTTTTCCATTTTCTTTCCTGTGGTGGTTAGGTCACCACTAATTTAATATGCTTCAAACCTAGGAATTTAAAGGCTAATTTCAGTTTACAACTTCTTCATATCGGTATAGTTCAAATACAAGAGCCAAAACAATTCCCAAATCAAGACCATTTTAAATGAGAAACATTCTTCTGCACATTGACGTTTCTGAAAATGAAAAGAACTGCCTTGACTGTAGTGCTGCAAATTCTGACTTCTCCTTATATATAGGGTGGAACCTGGGAAAAAAATGGCAGTTGACTCTCTCTGCCTTCATGAATGGTCCCCAGGAACTAATTTCACATTGAATTAAGTATTTTATGCATGTTACCCTCACTCAAAGTATTGCAGTTACATTTTTACTTAAACTGCATGAGAGGAATGGAATGGTAGAAGGAAGGCACTACAGAGTCATTAGGCATAGGAGTTACATATGAGAGAGTTACATATAAAGTTACATATGAGTTACATATGAAGTTCATATGAATTTTTACCTCTCTTCAGTAAGTAATTTACTGTATTGCCATATGTAAATTGCTGATGATTAAATGAACCACAGAAAAGCTCTTAGCATAACACTTCTGTCCTAGCCAGGCCTTTAAAGTAACTTGTCACAAATGGAAGTGTAATTTTATGTATCCAGGTTTGAAAAAAGTAACCAGTTTGTGTAACCAGAAGCCTTGCAATTGACATTCTACCATGTAAAGTTTCAATAAATAATGAAATTAACCCCCTGTATTCTGTACTTCATTAATTAAATACACCGCTTTGTTACCCATTTGTCCTTTCACAATGGAAGTTCTTCGTAAAAGCACTTTGATTTTCTGTATTCTGTATAGCACCCTACATAATACCAAATATATCATGGTCTAACTCACTGTTCTAGCAATTGTGCATTGTATGAAAGAGAGGAAGTGTTGTTGTATAAATAGCATTAGAAGTTAAAAATTTGAAAGCCGTATCTTGAAACAATGGTAGAATACAAGTGCTCTGGAGCCACTTTTTGTAAACAGGGTGGTGAGAGTGGTGCTGGGAGATGAACCAAACCCCAGGCTGAGGCACCCCGTTGCTGATGCTCTCATGATGGGTGCTGGTCCAACTGCATGTAAGGAATTAGCTCATGGTGCATCCTTGCAGACTCCTGACTGAACAACTTATGGTGGTAGGACTCTACCCAGTGCATAGCTCATTAAATCTCTTTGTATTTAAGCACAAACACGTGTTTAATTCACCTCAAGGAGTACAATAAAAATACCCAAACATTGCATTTCATGAAGAAAATAAAGATAACTCTCAAATTTAAACAAAAACTTTGCTGAAACTGTTGCTTTTCAAGCAAAATTCTTCACCTTCTATCCCACATGCAAGTTTTTATGGCCCAGATGATGAAATAGGAGCATAGAAAACAGGAACAGTTATACTGGCAATGACCTTACTGGATTGTTATCTGTCTATTCTGTAAGTTCATTTTCAATTACAGTTGTTATTTCGATTAGAAATAATATCTGTATGTGTGCTTATTTAGCTTTAGCTGAGCATTTCTAGAGCTTTCCAAAGCTCTCAAGAACTCATCTCATGCTCTGTTTTCCTTCAGATAAAGTTACAATGCCAGTAGGTCCTCTACCTTCTGTACACCTTCTTGTCTGTATTGTGAGATGGAAAGGAATTTTTTAGCTTCTTCACCCAAATAGTATATGTCACCCTAACTTCTGGCAGGTATACTATGACTTTTCTACACAAATATTTTATTGAATCTCTTTCCTTGGGCTACCATTCTTGTAGGTAGGAAAGGTATGTACCTCTATTGATTGATGATGTTGGTATGTTCCTCAAATGTATAGCTGGCCATACTAGTTTTCACTAGTGACTATCAGTATATATGTTTTCATTGTATTTTTATTCTTACTGCAGTGGAGATTAAATAGAGCATTAAATTAATTGCATGGGGGTTTTTTGTACCACCACTCGTGAAGCTATGTTCTGTGATAGCAGTGTACTTCACAGCTTTATAATAAATTAAATTCACTGATTAAAATAAAACCTTGTTTTGAGACCTGTTTTGTTTTTTTTTTAAAAAAAAAGGAATATCTGTGCTGTAAATCCTAAAACAAAAACTGATTTAGGAGGAATATCAATCTGTTCTGCAAAAGAAAAGAAAAACCAAAGTGATTGAACTTTTGAATATAACCTCATGTAGTGTTTCAAAAGTTAAAAACAAAAACATTGCTTTTATCATCATTATTACTCCATGTTAGTTTTTCTTGAAGGATTAAAGAATGGAAGAATACGTGTGGTATTAACAATTTTTTTAACATTCAGATATTGACGTGACATTTTGTCAAGTGTGTTGCACTTTCCTTTGATTGTGAGATTTTATATTTCAAAAAATTCCTCTACAGTAATTCAGGTGTAAATTCAGAGAATGATCTCTTGGGATAGGGTTTAATCCACTAGAGTCCTGCAATTACTATGTTTAATGAAAAGGTGATGATGGATGGCAGACCTGTCCACCACTAAAGGGTGTTAAAATGCAGATCATATTCTTCCATACTAGTCAAAAAAAAAGTTAAGTCCAGGCTTTTCAGCAAGCTTGTAACATTGCATCCCATGTTGGAGAGTTTGACAGGCCCAGTGTCTTAGCCCGTGGTATGTGATAAATTTATTGTGCATGTGCACTATGTTTATACATACAGATATGGTGTATAAGAATTGCATAGTAAGCATAAAATTTCTGACTGTTCCTATCAAATGTAACTAGCTAAGGGGGAGTCTAAAGGTAGTTGTTATTTTGAAAGACAATGAAAAACACAAAAGGAATTGGGATTCAACCAGTGTCATTATTCTCTGACTCAATACTAAACAAATGCCCAAAAGCATCACCATTACAAGTAGGGTGCCTTTATGAATGTAACTTTTCGCAAAATAAATCTTCTGACAATGTGTAAGTATTAATCGCTCTTTCTATTTTCCCTGAAGCACTTTAACCAAAAGAAGGCTGAGAAACCTCTTTCTCTAAAATGAGCATGTTAACTTCTGCTTAGAAGTACTCATGTTTTCAAAAGGCCAGGCTTTCCCACATATTCTTCCCTTCCACAAGCTAGCTAGGGTCCTTCTCACATGGCCACTGACAGACACACTTTCACAGTGTGTTTTCACCTGGTCCTGATATACATCCAGGGCTGTGCACATTCCCTGTCCAGAAACTTCTGTAACTTTTTTGTGAAACTGGGGTTTTTTCCATGAGGTCTGGCGTGGAAGGATGCCTTGAGAGCCCTCAGCATCACAAGTTATCAGGGCCAAGGCTTGGTGGAGCCTGGCGTACAGCTGGGCCAGTCGGTTTGCTTCATTATTTGTTAATTACAGAAAAACCTCACAGATATTTCTGAAGTATATCCTAACACATAGCAATACCAATAGTGTGCTAGGTACTCTACAAGCTCTTCTTAACACTGTGGTATACAAACCAATGTTTGTAATCTATTCTAGTTCAGGGAAAATGCTTAAAATCTTTAGTGACATCATTTCTAACTTTGATATTTTTATCCTTATAAAAATTGTTACAGATCTATGACAAAATCATCCTTCTCTTTGCATTTGAACAAGCTCCTGTTTGAATATGACCACGTGCCTGTTTCAGGATAAGAGGCCTGGGACAGTTCGTCCTCATTCACAATTTATTAGTGTCAAAAAGTAACATTTTCCACTCAAATGGTGTGAAGGGGACATGATTCTGCTTTTAAAATTCTGAAATCTCTCATTGTATGTAGGTTTCCTTGTTTTGACTGTCTTACTGTGTTGTCACTCATCACGGCAGATGTAAACTGACTGCATGTGCTTTTCATTCACATCTAAACTCCATGGCATTTTCTCACAAACGGGCAGGCCCGGAGCACGCACACACACATTTACTACAGCTCAGCTGGTGGGAGGCAACTTAACGAATTGCTACAGCAAAACTGTAAGCGTGAAGTCTTCGGTACTTTAATGATATAATGAGTTAAAAAAGTTTAATATTTTCTCATCTTCTCTTCTCAGGATGTTATAATTTCTAGAAACATATATTTTACCTTTGCTTTTGTTTTACTAAAATTTTGGGAGATCGCATCAATTTGGAGCCCCGAATCATGTTTAAGCTGTTTGTTCACTTCTCTCCATTTGTGCTTCAACCTAGGATTCATAACAATGGATTCATTGCATCTATGTCCTTCATTTTCTGTACCTCAGTCAGAGTATTCCAGAAATATCCACGAGCTAGCTGGGGTTTTGCTATAATTTACAAATAATTACACTTAGACCTCTCAATTCTCCTTTTTGTTTTTGTTGAACTGTTTACCAGCCCAAGTGATCTCCAGCGCCTTTACTGTGGTTGTTTGCACCTCCAAATTTCATTCAGTTGGGCTATTTCCTCAATCTTAGCAGTGCGATGCAGTTTGGAAAAAAACACACAGGGAAACAGAATGAAAGACTTGTGACAACAGACCACAAAATAATACCATAGCATTGGAGGAAGAAAGATTTTTTTATTTTTTCTTACCTTCCCCTTTTGGCAGCCTCTGTTTGTAATGATATTTTTCGTCCTTAAAAAGAAAAAAAAGCAAATTTACACATACAGGCAAAGTATGCTGTTATGAAGTTGGTTTTTGTAATGTTTTCTTAAGCCTGACAAGCAGAGTTAGAGCATCTTTTTAGAAATAAGGTTCCAAAAGGAACAACACATATATTCCTTTATGACAGATGTCACTGACATTGCTGTGTGGGAAGCAACTTAGGAGAAATAGAACCATTAGAGAGATGATAAGGTTAATAATAGCTTTTCTTTTGTTTCCCTAAAGAACATCTGACAGACAAAAGAAGAGAAGGATTCTTGAAACCCCCCACAGAAAGAGCCTTAGAGGAAATAAATAAGGACTCCTAAACTTTCGGATTAATCTATGCTAGCTGAAGTTATGCAGATAATTTTGAAAAGGGTTAAAAATAGCTTATCACTTTCTCTTGGAGGAGCATATCTTAAAACTTTGCATCACTAGCAGAATATTGGTATTTTATAGCATCCATGGGCCTTTCTTAGTGTGCCAGACACTGTACAAACACAGCACAACTTTATCAGAATATGGTAGGATCTGCTCTAGGTTTGATTCTGACCAGTAACCATGAGTCAGTCAAGAATATAAAGACAGAAGGCAACTTGTATGACATAATACAGAATATAGACTTGTTAGGGTTGGAAGAGACCTTAAAAATCATCTAGTTCCAACCCCCCTGCCACGGGCAGGGACATCTCCCACTAGATCAGGTTGCTCAGAGCGCTGTCCAGCCTGGCCTTAAAAACTTCCAGGGATGGGGCTTCCACCACCTCTCTGGGCAACCTGTTCCAGTGTCTCACCACCCTCATGGTGAAGAACTTTTTCCTAATGTCCAGTCTGAATTGTCCCATCTCTAGTTTTAATCCATTCCCTCTAGTCCTACCATTACCCGACATCCTAAAAAGTCCCTCAGGAGCTTTCTTGTAGGCCCCCTTAAGATACTGGTAGGCCACTGTAAGGTCTCCTCTGAGCCTTCTTTTCTCCAGACTGAACAACTCCAACTCTCTCAGTCTGTCCTCATAGGAGAGGTGCTCCAGCCCTCTGATCATCCTCGTGGCCCTTCTCTGGACATGTTCCAGCATGTCCATATCTCTCTTGTAGTAGGGGCTCCAGAATTGGACGCAGTACTCCAGGTGGGGTCTCACGAGAGTGGAGTAGAGGGGGAGAACCACCTCCCTCGACCTGCTGGCCACACTTGTCCTGATGCAGCCCAGGATACGATTGGTTTTCTGGACTGCTAGTGCATGCTGACAGCTCATGTTGAGCCTCTCATCTACCAGCATCCCCAAGTCCTTTTCTTCAGGGCTGCTCTCAAGCTGGTCACTGCCCAGCCTGTATCAGTGCTTGGGATTGCCCTGACCCAGATGGAGGACCTTGCACTTGGTCTTGTTGAACTTCATGAGGTTGGCATGGGCCCACCTTTCCAGCCTGTCAAGGTCCCTCTGGATGGCATCCCTTCCCTCCAGTGTGTCAGCGACCCCACACAGCTTGGTGTTGTCGGCAAACTTGCTGAGGGTGCACTCTTTGCCACTGTCCATGTCGCTGACGAAGATGTTAAACAAGCCCGGTCCCAGTACTGATCCTTGAGGGACTCCGCTTGTCACTGGCCTCCACTTGGACATGGACCCATTGACAGCCACTCTTTGGGTGCGGCCGTCGAGCCAGTTCTTTATCCACTGAATTGTTAGTCCATCAATCCCCTATTTTACCAGCTTGGAGACCAGGATGTCATGTGGGACAGTGTCAAAGGCTTTGCTCAGGTCCAGGTAAATGACGTCGGTTGCTCTCCCCTTGTCTATTGATGTTGTGACCTTCTCATAGAAGGCCACCAGGTTTGTCAGGCACGATTTGCCCTTGGTAAAGCCGTGTTGATTGTACCCAATCACCTCTTTGTTATTCTTCTGCCTCAGCAGTGCTTCCAGGAGGATCTGCTTCATAATCTTACCAATCACGGAGGTGAGACTGACTGGCCTATAGTTCCCTGGTCTGTCCTTTCCCTTTTTGAAAATGGGGATTATGTTTCCCCTTTTCCAGTCAGTGGGGACCTCACCAGACTGCCATGACTTTTGGAATATCATAGAGAGCAGTTTAGCAACCTCATCCGCCAGTTCCTTCAGTACCCGTGGGTGTATCCCATCAGATCCCATGGACTTGCACACTTTCAGGTTCATCAGATGGTCACGAACCTGATCTTCGCTTACGATGAGCAGTTCTGTCCAACCCCTGCCATTGTCTTCTGTGACTCCGGGAGTGTGGCTGGAGCACATGCCAGTGCAGTCTGAGGAAAAGAAGTCATTGAGAACCTCAGCCTTCTCCATATCACTTGTCACCAGCTCCCTCATTTCCTTTCTGGGGTGGCCCACACCCTCCCTAATCTTCTTCTTACCATTAATGTACCTATAGAAATTTTTGCTGTTTTCCCTTGATCTCCTTGGCTAGATTTAATTCTAACTGATCTTTAGCTTTTCTCACCAGGTCTCTTGCTGTTCAGATGGCTTCCTTATATGCCCCCCATTCTAGCTGTCCTTTCTTCCACTCCTTATAAAGTTTCTTTTTGTGTGATGGTGTGTCCAGAAGCTCCCTGTTCACCCAGGCAGGTCCCCTAGCATTCTTTCCTGCCTTCCTCTTTGTTGGTATAGTTTGCCTCTGGACACGGAGAAGGTGATCCTTGAGTACTGACCAGCTGTCCCGGGCCCCCTTCCCTCTAGAGCTTTGTCCCCTGGCACTTTGGCCAGCAGATCCCTGCAGCGATCAAAGTCTGTGTGCCTAAAATCCACGGTCGTAAGCTTGGAATATACCCTCCTAGTTGCCCTGAGGATCTTAAATTCTATTGCTTCATGGTCACTGAAGCCAAGGTTATCCCTGAGCCTCACATTGGTCACCAGCCCTTCCCTGTTGGTGAGAATGAGGTCCAGCATAGCACCTTTTCTTGTTGGTTTCTCTACCATTTGGAGGAGGGAGCTTTCATCTATGCATTCCAGGAACATCCTGGATTGCTGGTGCCTTGCTGTGTTGTCCCTCCAGCAGATGTCAGGGTGGTTGAAATCCCCCACGAGGACCAGGGCCTGTGAACGTGAAGCCACTTCTATCTGACTGTGGAGGGCCTCATCTGCTTGGCTCTGATGGTCAGGTGGCCTGTAGCAGACCCCTACTGTAACATCACCTTCCCCTGTCTTCCCTTTGATCCTAACCCATACACTCTCAACGAGATCCTCGTCCTTCCCCATGTGGAGCTCCATCGATAATGAAGGACCTCACAATTCTTAGGAGAAGAAAAAAGAGTGAATAGCTGCATAAACAACAAGATACAAGCGGATGAGTAACAAGAATTACAATACAATATTCAGTAGCTACAATTGCAATTAGAGTTGATTCACTCCTCAGAGTGTCAGAGTGGAGTTATGTTTCAAGTGACATCTTGCAGAGCCTGTCCTGAGTCTGATGCTAGTCAGTATTTCCATTAGCGATTTGGCTGATGGAGAAGAGGTTTGCTGCATTTTCAGGTGGTACCAAGACAGGAATGTATGTCTTTTACAAGACAAGAATACAGAATGACCTTGACATCTAAGAGAAATAGGAAGCAGCTTGTGTGAAGCAGGTAGAAATAATCAGCTGCACTGCCAAGCAATGAATTTTACAGAAAATAACTATTACTTACTAAGAGTAACCTGTTTTGCTTGTGTCAACAACACCATATCATTGCAAAACAGTCAAATATCATATGAAAAGACATGTACAAATCAGTAAACAGATACAACATGGGACATCGTCTGTTCAGCCTACTTAACAGTGTTACGTTTTCAGAAACGAAAATGATCAAAGACCTAAAAGAGATGCCTTCTAAGTAAAGAATGAAGGAATTGGGATTGTTGAGTCTGGAAGAGGGAAGATAATTGTTCTCATTGTGTACTAGATTTAAAACAAAAAAAAGCAGGCTTAAATTTGAAGGGATCCAACACCAAGAAGAGCTTTTTAAGGGTGTGGAGTAAGTGGCTTAAAATCTTGTATATTAGCACCACACATAATGTTCTAGAGCCATGTGTATGGAAGGGATATCCCTTTAAAATGTTTTTTCTTGTACCCTGACAGGTCTCTATTTACCAGTATAAATAATCTCTGCAAAACAAGGAGGAATTTTTATGCATGTTTCAGGGACTTGTATGTTTTTAAAGTTTATATATCTAGATTCTTTCTACTAACAAATATTTAAAATACAGACTCTTCTAGTAAGAATTCATTCATTTTCATCAACGACCTGGATGAGAGGACAAAGTGTACCCTCAGCAACTTTGCTGATGGTACAAAATGGGGAGGAGTGACTGACGCACCAGAAGGCTGTGCCACCATATAGAGGGACCTGGACAGGCTGGAGAGTTGGCTGGAGAGGAATCTAATGAAATTCAACAAGGGCAAGTGTAGGGTGCTGCACCTGGGGAGGAATAACCCCATGCACCAGTACAGGTTGGGGGCTGACCTGCTGGAAAGTAGCTCTGCAGAGAGAGACCTGTGAGTCCTGATGAACAAGTTGGCCATGAGGCAGCAAAGTACCCTTGTGGCCTAGAAGGAGAATGGTCTCCTGGGGGGCATTAAAAAGAGTGTGGCCAGCAGGTCGAGGAAGGTTGTCCTCCCTTCTACTCTGCCCTAGTGAGGCCACATCTGGAATACTGTGTCCAGTTCTGGGCCCTCCAGTTGAAGAGGACAGGGAACTGCTGGAGAGGGTACAGCAGAGGGCTACGAAGATGATCAAGGGACTGGAGCACCTCTCTTATGAGGAAAGGCTGAGAGACCTGAGTCTGTTTAGCCTGGAGAAGAGAAGACTGAGAAGGGATCTTATCAATGCTCATAAATATCTAAAGGGCGGGTGTCAAGAAGATAAGACCAGACTCTTTTCAGTAGTGCCCAGCAACAGGGCAAGGGGCAACGGACACAAACTGTAACACAGGAAATTCCATCTCAGCATGAAGAAAAACTTTACTTTGGGGGTGCCAGAGCACTGGAACAGGCTGCCTAGAAAGGTTGTGGAGTCTCCTTCTCTGGAGATATTCAAAACCCATCTGGTTGCGTTCCTGTCCAGCCTGCTGTAGGTGACCCTGCTTTGGCAAGGGGGTTGGACTAGATGATCTCCAAAGTTTCCTTCCAACCCCTACCATTCTGTGATTCTGTGATTAAGACCTTTAGTCTTAATCTTTCTTTCTAGTCTTATTCTTTCAACGCAGATCAGTTAAAATTTGAAAGATGTTAACTTGCACAAGTTAAGTACGTTAGGCAGAAAGGGATTTTTATTTTTCCGAGTTTTATCTATTATTCACTTAATTCTGGCCTGCAATGTATGAGCTTACTGCAATTACAGTGTCCTTAAATTATCATTACAGGGCAATTACCGTTCACTTTTCCACACCTGTAAATTATCATTATTCATACGAGTAGATTGTACACCATATGAATGCGGATAATCCCAGGGTTAATAAAATTTTGAATCAAAATGTGATAACTAAAATTAAAAGTAAGAAGTATGTCAATAGGTTGCAGTAATCAGGTGGCTGATCTTTGGTTTAAGTAATGAACAACTACAGTATAACTCCTGTACCTTGTAATAAAAAAATTATTCATGGCTCTCTGTACATTCTGCTCCCTTTTTCTTCCTAGTTTTTGAAGCATTTAAATGTTTCTGCATTTACTGAGACAAAACAGACATCATAAATTGGATGCGTGCTGAAATGGTACTGAATATTTGGGAACCATTTGTATGTGGTTCTGTAATCCATTGAATTGATGAAATCTTTTCACTGGCTTAATTAGGTGTTGGAGAAGGCCCTTATGTGTCCACGCTTGCTTCTGAAGTTCCTTCAGCAACTGAACTAAGCAGTGAGTAACTCATGGAGTAAGAGCTTTCTTCTCAAGCAACCCAACCTGTCCTTGAAAGCCACTTCTACTATTTTTGGAATAAGGTGACTGTTACTTGGGAAATGGCAAATCAATATGTATGTAACCGACCCTATGTGCTTGCTGCTGGTATGCTTCACTTTCTTTAACTGCCATGCTGAAATTATAGTTTAAAAGAAGAGACAGATAATTTCAATCTTAAAATGGTTAATTAAAAAAAAATCAATATACTCTTTTAACTGTTTTTTCTTAACTGTATCAAAAACTGTTACTGCTGGCAAATGGCACTCTCAGCAATAAGAAAAATAACTAACTTCAAATGATCAGTATTATTCTCCCATTTAAAAAAAAATAATTGAGCGCATTACTTCCATCATTTCTCTGTGTTTTAAAGGTTTCTTGTATTACAAGTCAGGAAAAAAAAATCATCCAGCCTGTGGCTTGGAAAGTATTCTTATTCAGAATTAAATCTGAAAATACAAAACAGGCTATAGAATTGCCATTAAAAAGCAAATGTTATTGTTCAGAAGTTTTAATGAGAAAAAACTAAATAGAAGGACCAGTATTTGTGGAGTTTTGTACAAAAGTCTCTCCAAATGCTCTGGAAAATGGAAGTTAAATACCAAGTCCATTTCCTGTTGCTGGGTTTCTTCTCACTCTGCTTTATAACATTACCTTATGTGTAAAACTGGCAGAAATGGGTTTTTTGACTTATTAGGTACTTACAGTCAGTTGGACGGTGATACTCCAAAAGCTAAAAAAAACTTGCTCCTCTTAGTTCTCCAGGATGCTTTTGTGATTTTGTACAGTCACAGAATCCAAAGAAAGCCATTTTTTGTAGCTCTGAGGTAATAACACTTAAACAAACAGCTTGGAGTACATAGATGTCAGGACAACAGATTTTTTGTGGACTTCCCTTCTTGTTAGTAGGAATATGAAGCTTTGATCAAACATTTAGAAAATCTATTACATTATTAAGGCTTCCACAAAAGAATTTTTGTCTCAGCTATCTAAAATACTGACTATATTGTTGAGAGGTGTACAGAATGACAGAACAATTGAGTCTGGAAGGGACCACTGGAGGTCATTCGGTCCAACCCACCCTGCCCCTGCAGGGCGACATAGAGCCAGTTGCCCAGAACCATGTCCAGACAGCTTTTTAATATCTCCAAGGAGGGAGATACCACCACCACCCTGGGCAACCTGTGCCAGTGCTCAGTCACCCTCACAGTGAAAAAGTGTTTCCTGATGCACAGTAGGAACTTCCGGTGTTTCAGTCTGTGCCCATTGCCTCTGGCCCTGTCACTGGGCATCGCTGAAAAAAGTCCAGGTCTGTCCTCTTTACACATTCCCTTCAGGCATTTATATGCATTGATAAGCTCCCCCTTGAGCCTTCTATTTTCCAGGCTGAACAGTCCCAGCTCGCTCAGCCTTTCCTCCTAGGACAGATGTTCCAATGCCTTTACATCTTCGTGCCCTTTGTTGAACCCTTCAGTCCAACTGTCTCTCCATGTCTGTCTTCTATGGGGGAGCAGAACACTGGGCACAGTATTCGGGGTGTGACCTCACCTGTTCTGAATAGACAAGAAGGATCACCTTCCTTGACTTGTTGGCAAAACTCCTCCTAATGGAGCCCAAGATGCCATTGGCCTTTTTCATTATGTATTGGGATCTGAATACTGTACTAAAATCTAATGTCACATTTATTCATGTTAATTCCCCAAAGTAACTGGAGCAACTAACTTAGTAGAGGAAAAAACCATTGTCATTCCTCTTTTTTAAAATACTGAATTATTTCCCAGATGTTTAATCTGTTGTAATAACTAGGCTGTTTATTCTACCTGCCATCTCAAAGTACTAAGGTCAGCATGACCTTTGATTTTACAGGTCAAAGAAAATAAATGTCACACACCACCCCCTACATCTGAATTGGCACTGCTTTTACCTGCTTCTGAAGACACACTGAGGCGGAAATAAAATCTCTCACTAGATCCATTAAAATCTTCAAGCAGTACAAGTTTATTTTGGCCACCTCTCCAAGGACCAACAAACCTAGTGCTGAATCCAACCTAGATGTTTTAGAACAGAAGAAAAAAAAGGCAAACTTTAATGCTAAATAAAATAATAATTTATTTTTAAAATATAAAACCTACTGGTTGTTAAGAGGTAATTAGTATCCTAGTTTGCAAAAACCAATTAGATTCAGGAGATGCTGACATTTGTTGGAGTCAGTTAATATCAAAGTCTACGGAGAAACTGAAAGTGTGCTAAGTTTTTATGGAAATTTATTGGGTTCATTGTGAAAGTCTGACAAAACCTCTGCCATGGAAAAGTTCTAATTTATCGAAGTTCTCTTTAGATATGTTACAGGAATAGAAAATATACCACAGGGTGCTAAAAAGAGAGTTTCTGTTAAGTTATATGTTACCCACCCTGCTCATTGTGCTTTAATAAATAATTAACTGTTAGAGCTCAGGGATACTACTGTAGATTATTCAGACCTTCTGTTCTGTAGATGGAGATCAGGCCATTATAACAAGAGCCTCCAAATTTATCTTACTTGGACTCCATGACTGTTTGCACAGGTGGAGATATCTTTGGACCTGGAGGCAGACAGAGAATGTCCAAGTATTCTGGTGGTGTTTGCATCCCATTTTGAAGTAGTTTCTACACCACACAAACAGACCAACTTACAGTTCATGCCACTTTATTCTAACGGAGGAGATCTGTTCTTAGGCTACTAAATACAAACATCTATTGGGAGAAATGAATTAGACATCCTTGGCTCCAGAATACTAGCCTTACATACAAGTTACTTATCTAACTAGAAAGGAAGAAAAATGATTCATCATCATTTGTTGACAAGTAAACAAGAAAAACATGAACTGTCAATGAATCAGGTTGGACACATTTCAAGCACATCACTGAGAAAATCAATATTATGTCAAGTTTTAGCCTACATCTTCATTAATGACCCAGAAATGTAGCAAGCGTCAGTGAAAACTGACATATAAAACAAGCATTGTGAAGGTTAGCACGATGACCAGATGAATAACAAATTGTAAGATGCAGGCTGTTCGACTGAAGAGACGGTAATGTGAAATACAAATAAAATATATATGAGCAAAAACCTGGAAAGGAATAATGTTGAAAATACCCCAGAAGTATCAATGAATAACAGCTGAGAGTCTGCTGTACATAAGAAAATAGTAAGGCAACACAAGTCCACAAAAATTGAACTGATGTCACCCAAAGCTTCAAGAATAACAAGAAAGTGCTTTTGAGTTTGCATTGGAGAAAAACTCATTTATAGCTAATTATGTTACACTGTATGGTAGGGAGGTTTTTGTGAAGATTTTCTTGGTCAGCTATATAAGAATATGGTTTTATATATAGACAAATAGATTTATTAAATTGTATTTTGTGTAGATAAGAGAATACAAAACAGTGTCACAGAAGGTGTTAGAGTAATCAATAAAAAAAAAAAAAATTCTATTAGTGTTATCTACCAGAACATCTCAGAGTAGCTTCTTTAAAGTACATGCATGTCCCACCAGCTGAAACATTGGAAGTTAGACTGGACAATGCTCTATTGTGTTGAACAGAAAAATTATCCACATAGGCACAAAAGAGATGGTCTAATGTTCCTTAATGTCTGTGCCTTCTACAGTTCTATGACAAAAACACTCATTTTTTTTTTCTTAAATTAACAATACATGCCTAATGGCTTTGTATATATTAATTCTTATAATTTTAATTAAATTACATTTAAGTTAAAAATTACAATTTTAATTTACATTGTGAACCTGGACGCAAGTCTGAGTTCACTGAGGACCACAGGACCACTTACAGGTTTTAATAGATATGGGTGAGGTCTGTAGAGGTTATGCAAGCAGGTGTTTGTGAGATTCAACTTAAAATGTGATTTTACAGAGAAGTCTATATAGACTTCATGTGGAAAGAAATTAAAAGAGGTATGAAGCAGAAGGTCAACAGGGACATAGTAACAATGTTCTCTTAAAAATACTGCAGCAGCATACAGAAAACAACACAGAGAATCATTCTAGGTTTGATTTTAAAACATAGACAAGTTTTGTTTTCCATTATATTTTTTAACACTTTCCTATCAGTGTTCAAATTTTATGCATACCACTAACTGGTTATGAGTTGATTTCTCATCACAAATTACAACAATCCCTGAGCAATTAAGAGGTTCTGTGCAATTTTGTCAGCCTTAAGAACTGAACTGGGTGGAAGTATTTCATACTTTGTCTGTTGTCTCAGTCGCCTGCAGAAATTAATGTAAACTGGGGCTCACTGATGAAAAAAAAAGAACGGTTTGGTGTCAATATTGTACGGCTGCACAGAAACCACCCCTGTCACAGCAACGTTGTGTTCAGAATCAGTTCCATCTTGTACTTTCCAGAAAAGAAAATGCTTTCATGAAGGGAAAAAAATAGAAATCTTAAACATTTTCACACAGGCAGAGAAAAAAGAAAATTAGGATATTGAAGTAGCAAGGAAACTAGTAAGCCTAACGAACAGATTAGGTGGGATCATTTAGTGTCCATGATCTAAGGCAGCATCTTTGGGTTTCAGATTGCTTTTCAGATTCCTGAAATTATGACCAATTGTAAAAGTCTGTTGTTTTTACACATCAGTTTATGCTGCTCAAAGCCATAACATGGTCACTCGTTTTTTCTTGTGGTTTTTTTTTTCCTCCCCAAATCATTTTAAACTTCTGCTTCCCAGTTCTGAAGTGCTCATTACAAAGAGTTTCATTAGGCATTCAAGTCTGTGAGAGGCTTTCAGGCTGTGAGTCTCTATCTCATGTATGCAGACAACCTAGGACTGCAAGTAGTCGAGGTATCAAATACTATCTTCTCCTTGGCATTTATGAACAGCTAGCTTCCAGCATCTCTCTGCCTGGCTGCTGGCTTGGCTGATTCATATTTAACCGGATGACTGATATCTTTGGGTGGATCTGGGCTGAAATTGATTTGATGGTCAATAGAAGATTTAGTAAGATCCTCTGCTAAAATAACCATCAAGCAAGGACAGAGATCTACACACAGTTATTGTGGGCCAGGTTTGTCAGACCCGTGTTCTAAAAAGCATCATTTTAAAGGAGATTTTGGAGATTACCATTTGGCCTGCATGATATAAAGCAGTGGATAATCAAAACAGAACATAATGGGCACTTTCTACCATCTTACTTTTTATTCTCTTTTCTTCCTTATCACAAAAGGCAGGAACAGGTTGCCACCAAAGGTTTGTGGCAACCAGGAGAGAATAAAGAGTAGTCACAACTGTAGTCAGGAAAGGGACAACCATTGGGGCTCAGAATAGCATTACTAACAGTAGTACCAGCACCAGGAGGAAAAGTTCTACCCAGATATGGAGAAGGCGCAGTCAGGGGAGAAAAGACGCACAAGCAACCGAGAAAAAAGAAAAGCAGTTCAGTTTATGTATTTATTAACTGTATGTGGAAAGCCCATGTCATTATAGGCATGCCTTGGAAATGGCAGCTCTTTTGATTTTAATGCTATTAGATGCAAATGGAAGTTCAGTAAGTGCTACTAAGTGCGCAGAGACCATGTGACATCATGGGTAGGGAATAAAATTGCCCTGTTCCATGATTACTCTTTTAAGAAGTGTCTTCTAATATGAAGTTAATGGACAAAAATCCAGGAGGTTTTCCTATTTTGTGTTTCTTGAAATTCCAAATTAATTTATTGTAATTTTTAAAACTTAAAAAAATACAATTAGAACTGGAGATCTGTTCATGTTAAAGATCACATTAAAAACAAATGTTACTCGAGCAGCAAATTCAAGCTAGCTCATTACTTGCACACATGAAAATGCAGCAGCTCAGATATAACAATTTTCCCTAAGGACTGAATGAATACTAAAGGCAATAACACCAAAAATGAAAAACAGCCTTACTCAGGAGTAGAAAAATTATATTTCTAAACCATTTTTCACTTATTTAAACAAAATCCATTACAATGTTCTGCAGCCTTCACTGAACTAGCTGACTCATGTATACACACACACGTACATATGTATTTTTTAAATTCCTACTGGTTATTCATTTTGCCCTAGCAATTTGTCTCTTTTTGGACACTGAGCTCCACAGAGTCCAAATATATTCCTCAGAGCACCTTTCTTTCAAAGCTGGAACAATGCTTAATATGCAACTGTCACTAACATATACAAACAATAAATAATATAAATAAGTGGCAGGGAAGATTTGGGAGGATAAATTTACCCTTCAGAGGTCATGCACAAGACCTGATTAAATATCTAGCAGACTCCATTTTAGAAGCAGTGAATATGGCTTATTTTAATTATTAGCTTTACAGAAGTCATCAATTATAGCTTGAGATACAAATGTCAACTAGTACTGAAGTGCTAAAAACTAATAATAGGGCAGACACTATACATCTTTAGCTATTGCTATTTTTAGACTATTCTTACACACTTTTCTGGCATGTAACATAGTGCCCTAATCCATTATATGCATTATGTTTGCCAAACCTAGCAATAAAAAGACGCAAAAAATTCTACAGAGGTAGCAGATGTTCTTTAGCAACAGAGGGTTTGTACAGCCAAACCATATGAAGGTGTTTATAGCAGTTTTGTCTGACGATGTGTAGGTTGGGTCATCCCTGATGTAGGTCAAAGCAGGACAGGGTTTCTTCTGAACCTAAAATTGCTCAAAGAAGACAGTTGTTGGACCAGACCTGATGGGATAAAATAAAGAAGCTAAGGCCGAACCTTGGTCTGGCTTGTGTTTCTTTCCCTGGATCTTGCCAAGGTTGTCAGTGAGTCTAAAGGACGTAACGCATTGAGAATGGAGATCTACACTCAGGTTAGCTGACCTAAGCAGTACTACTGCACTGAAGGTCGGACATCACTGGGACTTGTGAGGATTTCAGTTACTAAATCACACAGTAACTCAATTCCAAAGTAAAAACAAAACATTACTTATATACATTGCAGTGCATGCCATTCATATGTGAGACAGAAAAAGAATACAATTATCGCTATGGAGTACAAAACGCGGTGATATGAGATGCTGAAGTGCTAGAAATACCTGGATGGAGAAGGTTTGGGCACACCTTCCTACGGGCAGACAGTCATGCTCTGTCTCTGAATTTTGGACTGGGAGACAGCAAGCCCTGCAGCCAAGTAATCCCACTAACATGCAGCTGCCCTTGTGGTGAGAACTTCACATGAGGGTGTCATGTTCTCACCTTTCTGCTTGGTTTCAAGATGGCATCATTTTGTGCTGTCACATTTCAGATCAACGGAGCATTGACACAGCTGAAGCTGAAAGAGGCACATGCCACATGTGGAGCATGATGTATAGCTTCACAACACCATACTCCTTCCTGGTGCAGGGCTTTTGGAATCACTATTGACCCTTCTGCACCCATCCCTGAGAATGAGAAACGGGGTTGGACCGTTGGAAAACAGCATGTTCCCTTTCTCTCTATCTTCCTCTTCTGGAAATGGCCTAGAAAATCCACCACCACTGAAAGCCCATACTTTATATGTGGCCTTGTTTCCATAAGAACAGAAACAGAAGAATAATGTGGATAAAAGTTACAATATTTAAGGAGGAAAAAGGGAATGGAAAAGAGAAAGACAGGTATATCTTCCAAAAGATGTCTCAGTGTAATAAGATATATCCTTTGGATCTATCCTTTGCTTATAGACCGGGTTATTTCTGTCAGACAAAATAAAGGAAACAAAAGGAAGTAAAATCAACTTTTGAGTGAGATTTCCTCTTTCCGGGGACATGTTTTGCTAGAGCTTTCACAGTTAAATCCAAATGTTGTAAATCAACAGCCCTGGTTGTTGGGATGCCTGAAATTATTTGTGAAGTCAGTATCTTCTATCTTTCTGTAAACAGATGATCTTATAAAGGAATATGTACGTAATATTTGTTCTGTAGAGTTTTTTAATTGCTTTAAATATTTTTTTCATACAGTAACTCTGTTGAACAACACAGATTTAAAGCTTGAGTTATGTGTTTGATGATTAAATTAATAGAAAGCATACAGGAAAACATGCCAATGAAAAATTAATTCTAATCATTCTAGATTAGTTTTTGGTTTAGTTCACAAGTACTGAATACGAAAAAATCGAAACTTAATGAATTTCCCTGAAGAACAGTACATTTCATTTCTGCTGTTTAAGTGCTCAGAAAATAAAGTTAACTTAAAATGCAGGGACAAAGTTCCTAGCAATAACAAATTTAATTTAATAAAAACAAACTGAGATCAGATGTGTATGTGCTTCAAGCAAAAAAAGGATAACAGCAATTTATTGATATATTGAAGGCATACAAATTGCTTACAGTGTATCTGCTTTTGTTGCTGAGATTATAAATCTTTCAGAGGATACATAACTGTGATTAGCATTTAAACCCAAAAGTTGGTGTCAAGTTGGTGTACAATCCTTAGCAGTTTGTGTGGTGGAGTTCTTCCCTATAGAGCAGAAGATGCTTCATGCAGTTGAGGAGATTTGTTGCACACAGAACCCAAATAACAAGGCTGTGCCAAAGAAAGTGTTCAGTCTCAGACCCTTCCTGTGATACTGATGGGTTATGATTCAAAGGAAACTTAAAAAATAAAAAAAAATAGAAACGGAAATTAAATTCATTTGTAAGATCATTTTTCTTTAGTTAGTCTTTATATTTGACTTTTAATCACTGTAGCATTCTAAACGTACATAGTGTTTTGTTTTTCAACAAAATATTGCAAATGAATGTGACGTCTTTCACACTGTGTCTCAAAAAAGCCTACCCACTCTGTTTCTTAGGATTGTTTTCTTCCTGCTTTGTCTAGCATGAAGTTTTATCTTCCTACAGACAAGTTTTTTTTATAGATTATGTGTTACTAGTCTACCCCGTATGAGATCTTGCTTTATCCAGATATGAACTTCATGGAAATAAAGTTTTAAGACAGGGTTGGTTAAGAGCTGCTAACAATTCTCAACTGTTAAGTGCAGTACAAGTGCTGCTGCTGTTTTCACACAGTGACGTAGTGCAGTTAAGCATCAGTAGGGTAGATTGGCCGCCTGTCAAGACGACTTGAGCCTCAGCATCTGGAATCGGATCTCCGATCTCACATCCCTGTGCGCATGCAGAGCTCTCCTCTGTGGTAAACATGTACCAGTGAGACTGCATTTATGAGACTGTAGAATACAGCCCAAAGCACTTTTATTTACAGCAATGTAATTCAAGTGCCAGCATTATTATTTCTTGTGTCAAAATTTTTTTACACCATATTCTCCAAAGGATCTGCAGCAGCTAAGAGGTGTGCTAACATCACAGGGACTGCACTAAATGGAGGAAGATAAATAAACTAAATAAATGGTGTCAAACAAAACTCCTAAGTGCCTGAGTATTTACAGGTCTGAATTCAAAGCTCCAAGCACCTCCAAAGGGTTTTACTTTACCAATCAGAGAAAAACTACATTTAAAAATTAATTAGGTGCATGTCTGTGGTGTTGTGTAACTACCCTCAGTGTAAGGTTATTGGTATCTGTTAGATGATCTCCCACACCAGGCTCAAAAAGTCCTGCTAGCCTAGTCTTGCTTCTCACTATACTTATCGTTCAGTCCTTGGGGTGTGCTGGAGCCCTTTGATGGGAGACATGAATATTTTCTATCAGCTTTTTGGGCTCATCCTTCTCTCAGAGTTGAAAATTGGTTCTAGCCCTGAAACATGTGACTGAATGTTCTACAGAAAACTATCATCAATTATTACAACTTCAGAATGTCCAATTCCTTCTTACTGTGAAAATGTCTTTGAACTAAAATAGTTCAAAATGGCTATACATTTGCAGTCACTCTGCATGGGCAAATAAGGCAACTTACCACTGGTACTTCTAGGCTTTTGTCCTTAAAGAGCTCCTGTGCTGCCAGATGAGTCTGTTCATAGGAAAAGTCAACCATCTTGAACTTCCCATTCTAAATAACTCCACAGCAGAGTTTAGGAGCATAAAGTTCATGCAAATGGCAAAACAGACTCATCAACTCTACTGCTCCTCACTTTGCAGGCACTTAAGTTCATGCAGCTGATGGGTTGTACTAAGCCTCCTGAGTGGCTGTATTCATGAATCAGGGACTCAGCAAATTCAGAGAAATGAATCTGGATTGAAATTTTTTTTTAATTACCCGGGACAATTCAACAGTCACTCATTCTTGGATGCCAAAAGACGCTACTCCTCAATCTGGTAAACCATGAGGCATAATATGTTGTGCAGTGTGCTTCTAAGCATTATAAAAATTAAGCTTTATTAATTGATTCCCCTCTATGATAAGCTTTATCTGTCTGTCCTGAACTTGTCTAATATTCTAAATTCTACTCAGCTTTGTTACTTTTACTTAGGGAT
The DNA here is from genome assembly GCF_028500815.1 of Rissa tridactyla. Classification (NCBI taxonomy): domain Eukaryota; kingdom Metazoa; phylum Chordata; class Aves; order Charadriiformes; family Laridae; genus Rissa; species Rissa tridactyla. Next base: position 24,688,522 of record NC_071497.1, on the reverse strand, counting down.
TCATAACTATGACGAAGAACAGTAGAGCTTGAAATAAGGAAAATAAAAATAGGCAGAGAAGAAGCTGCTGTAATTTTCTCTCAAAAAGTGTAGGTGTGTATCGTCTATAAGTTATTAGCAGCAGTGTCTGGAGAACTGGTTGCATTCAAAAACCTTAGACATATCTGGATTTCAGAGGAAATTCCTTCAGTGCCAGGTACTGATGTTTTTTTTGTTTTTAAAAATGGTTATATGTCTCAATAAAGGTTGGGAATGTACTATCACTACAGCGTGCTAGACACTCCCTGCACTTTCTGTGACTGAAAGGAGGACTTCAGAGGATGTCAGGAAGGTGCTGGTGTCAGACCACTCATTTCTTCCTTGATTTCTTTCTCTAATGATCCATGTACTCAAGACATGCTCATTAATGAATAGAAGCCACTGTTATGAGAGCATTCACTCTTCTTTTGTCTCCATACTCACTGGGGAAAATTGCTCAGAATGAATTAATCTAATTAGGTACGATTTTATCACTTTTGCTTGCAACCTTTCCGTATGTTGGATTTAGTCACAAAGGAGGTGAAAGGTGTCTGCTTCCAGGCTGTTGCTGGTGGAGCAAAGACACGCCAGAAAGCCCTCGGGTGTTGGCTGAGCCAGGTGGGACTCCTCCCAGCACATCTGGGAGCTCCCACAGCAGCTGGCGCACCGCAGGGTGGGCACCGCTGGACCAGCCATAGGCCGTGCTGCTGGCTCAGGGTAACCCATCACCCACCGGCCACGCTACTTCTGGTTGACTTTAGTCCCCAAATTAGGGTAGAGCACAGACACAAAAAGTTGCTTCAATCCTCTTTATTCCCATCTGTTCTGGAACGACAGGCCTTGTTGTGTTTCCCATGCAAAAAGTGAACTCTTTTCCTCGTTGTGCAATTTGTTTATGCTGTACCTCCCTTCCTAACACAGAAGCCTTCCACAAACACTTCACACAGCCTCCTATTCGCACACCTCAGTTACTCCCGTGAAAGTATCTCCATTGCTTGGCAACAATTTAAAACAAAGCACAACGTTTGCCTGAAAATTTAAGTAACACCGGTCATTTTACAGATGCCCTTTCCTCATTGCATTGAATATGTGAGATGAAGTGGGGGATTAAGTTTAAATTGTTCTGTTTGGTCTTGCAAGCTCTCTGCAGTGAGGAATATTCACAATCTCATCTATAGCCTTCCCCTGACATAAGGCTTGTAGGATGTGGCACATTCTCCCTCTTCCCATCTGTTTCAACCCCTTGCTTTGCTCTAAAAAACAATCCTCCTCTTCAGGAATTTAATTCTCTCTTCCCTTTTTTTTTTTTTCTTTACATTTTGGAATAAATTGCCTTTAGAGAGGACTCATTGTGGCTGTTTGTTCTTTCGTATATTTACCAATTTTCCTCTTTCCTCCAGCCACCATAGGAGTATTACATGTCTTTTCTCTGTGGGAAATGGAAGTGTAAAGGTATTAAATAACGTGTTCAAGGTCACAAAGAGAGTTCATACAACAAAATTAACATTTCCTGAATATCAGGTACTTACAGAAAAGATCATCCTTCTGCTGTAAGAAATAAATGCCTAGGAGTCTGCAGTCCTGAGAAGGCACTTCAGAAAATGAATCAGAAAACCATATTTAATTATTGGTCCTCTCTTATGCTCACTTGAAAAGTAAAAACAGACCAATGTGTACGGCTTATGTAGCTCTACAAAAGACACAAACTTAAGTGAAAGTTAATATAATCAACTATATAAAAGAGAGGATGTTTGAGGTTAGCTCTGTGTGACCTTCCTTAAGATACAGAGGACTGCACTTACAAAAGAAGCTTGGTAAGGTATTTCAGGCTATATGTTTGAAATAGGTTTTGTCTTTTGGGGCTGTTTATTCCTCATCACAGTTTAAGCTTTTAGTTCTGTTTTTCTGTCTGTAAAATAGAAATAAATACACTTCCTTTTTGCTGAGAAGCTTTGTGAGTTCCTAAGAGAAAAAATACAAGTACTAAAAATTATTCATACAATAAACAGCGTTTGTATTTAAACTCTGAGAGAAAGCCAAAATTATGCTGGTCAGTTCCTACCTGGTGTTATTCCTTCCTCTTTAATTATATGTTTACCTGAGCGAATGAAGACTTTTTTGCCCAAGGGATGCTTTTGAAGTTATAATAGCCTGTAAGCTAGGCATATAATTAGGCAGTTTTTAATGATATAAATGATAGGCTATTGTGTGTCAAATAATTATGGTCTTATCATTACCCTACTACAGATAAAGCTTGGGAAGTAGAAAAATTACTCAGAAATAACCTTCACATGATGTGATGTATCATCCCTCCAGAAGGGAGGATTAGCAATGGGGGAAGCTGAGAAGCGTGGCCATCAAGCAGTATGCTCACATCCCTACCTGTACGAGGTCGCACATACCCTTAGGGCAGACACTAAAGAACCAGCTTCTCCATACTTCCTCCCAAAACTATATTCCTCATGGTATTTCCCCCAGCAGCAAGGCTGTTCCAGTCCTGCCATGCCATGGGGTGACGCTGCACTAATTCTCCAGCTTCTTCCACCCACCACATTTCTTCCATGCTTTGCCTTACTGGCCTCTGCTTGCTGCAGAGTTAGTGAGAGCAAACGGGAATCGCAGAGAGGTATTACTGCCACACAACGTACCAGGAATTGCATTACTGTATCACGCTGAGACTTCTGTCAAAAAATCTGGGTGGTATCTGTATGAAATGATCCTGTTTCAGAAATACAGGCTGCAATCTCTGCAAAATTAAAATCTTTTTTGTGTCTATCGTTTTGCTGAACTAGCAGCAGTTTCTACAGCTAAACTCAGCTTTCATACTTTTCACTGAGCTGCCAAGCATACTTATTTGATCACTGTAATCCCATCCGATGCATCGTATATCATCTGATTATGTTACCCACCATGCCAAAGAGAGTCTGATCTTGTCCTTCTTCCAAGGTTACATCATATACTGATAATGATTCAGAAGGTACCACGGCACAGCATATGGCTTCCCCTGCCTTCAGCATGAAATGTACAGCTGAGAGGATATTTGGATATGGCTCATAGCAGACCACACAGGCTGAGAGTGCTTTAACAGGAAAAAAAATTATCTTCTTGTTGTTTTATAATTTGCCTTTTACTTAGTGCATGAGATTTAACTTTACTGTTTCACAGATAGAACTATTATCAATTTTTCCACTGCATAGATTTATAAATATTGTGTGACCTCTTGTGGTATAATAAAATATTACACATATGATCGATAGATAGCACAGTTTATGCAATCTGCAATCTACATACAGCCCATCTGCCTTTATGGCTAGATTTCTATTAAACAAAGACTAACTGTTGCCTATGAAACCCTCTATTAACGACAAATCACAATGAAAAATTCTCCCTTCATGGCAGTCATTTAATGAGTGCATGTATTTTGGATAACTCTCAATTGCTAGCTAATTCAATTTTCACCAGGTAAAGGTATTCTTAATTTTTTTTAATTTACGATATGACTTTAAAATTCCACATTCAGCAGTAATATACAGATGCTGCTATCGAAAGCATAGCTTCATTCCTGTCATTAATGATGTTTGGCACTGAAGAAATACAGTAATTCACAAGTCTCTTGAATCTGCTTGCATGCATAGGAGATCTTTGAGATTCTAATACAAGCATGCCAATAGCAAATGGGTAAAAAAAATGTAACTATTTGCACAATTAGTCACTGGATGTTGTATATAAATGCAAGTACTGGCATTCCTTAAGCAACACAGGAAGTTGCAAAGGTATTGTTATTGTGTGTAGGTGCTTTCTATAATCACACATAAAGCTTGGTTAAAAAAAAACAAAACCCAGAAACAACCAAACACAAAAAAAAACCCCAAACCCACACATCAGGGAAAAAATGGTATAATTTTTAAAAATTGCGTGAATCTTTATGCCTTGTATTGTGTATTACTTGTGGCCATGACAACCAATGATAGTAGCAAGACTGCAATGCCTCTGCAGTCTTGCCACAGCAGCAGCCTACTGATGCACTGCATGCAGCGTACACAAAGGATGGAGGCTATGAAATATCATGCGAAGACCTGCCATCAGGCGTCTGTATCAGAAATACTAGCTTAATAAATACATTGGAGCTGAAAGCAGAAACAACTTCATTCCTGTTTCTAATGTAGTCCAAGTTGTTCAGTCCCCTGAATGAGGTATTTAACACCTTGGAGGATTAGTCTATATGCCATTTCTAAAGCTAGCAGAACCTTAAGGATACTGCAATGTCATTTTTTCCCTATCTATAATGGTGTCCTCTCATTACCTGAAATACATGGTGATGTCTAAGAACACTTTCACGAATGGCTTAACAAGTAATTAACATTAATGACATTGCAAGCAGAAACTAAATTTGATCAAACTTTTAAAAATATTCACTTTTCCTACTTACATTAGAGTGTCTTTCAAGATAATAATTCAGAGAGGTGAAGTAGTTTTGATTTTTTCCATATTTCAACTACACTTCCGTGTTTTCCTTTCTATTGCATTTAATTTAACATGTGTTAAGTGTTGACTGCTTTCCTTTGTTAGTTGTGATGCCTGTTTAAGTCAAAAGTACTTTCAGGAAGATGTTGTTGGTTGTCCTGATAATGCACAGTGTTTTACCCTTCAATTCTGTGTAAAGATTGGATACATGTTCTTAGGAAGATTTTGGATTACAAGAAAGGTTGAAAACAAGAAGTATTAAAAATTCAGCTTACCAAACAGCCAATCAAACCCAAAAATGGAAAAAACTCAAGCTTTTTGCTTATACATCAAACCATCTGAGGTATGTAAACAACACCTATAACTTAGAGTAAGAAAGGCCCAAATCTAGTTGAAGTTTACATACATTGTGCAATTATGAACAAATTTATTATTCTACTGTGAGTCTTCAGTTCTCATTAATAAATATTGGAACTTTTTGGAGGGAGGGAGAAAGAAAGAAGAGAAAAATAAAAATCCACAAAGTTTGTTGTTAAATCAGTACATCTTAAAGTGCCACAACTCACTACGTCATACTAACATGAAAAAAAAAACCAAACCAAACCAAAAAAAAGCAATACGATTTGGTAAAACACCAGTGAGAGAAATGTGGGTATCCTCCACCTTGGCAAACACAGATTAGGCTACAAAGTGGGTGCCCCAGGGCCCAAAAAATTCAACAAAAAGTATGTTAAATGCTCGTGTATTTTAATCATGCCCATTCCGAAGCAGAAGAATCAGCTCCTGCATTTCATGGTTCATGGACTTGAATAGTGACTTCATTAACAGACAGATCAAACTAATAGATATGTGAAAAGCCATAAAGCCCACAAAAAGAACTAGAGAACTAATTGCCTCTACATACCCATTGTTAAGGAAACTGAAATCTTTAACATGAGTTTGAAAATCTCTGAAAATCAATCAGAATTTTAAATGTCAGAATAATTGGACACCCTCAAGCAACTGGAGAAAATAACCTTATTTCTTTTTTGGAATAGTAGGTTGTAAATGTGTTGCAGTTGAATGTAGCTGAAGATACAATACAGACGACGCTGAAGGAGTATATGGAATCAAAACATGGGGTCCACATAAGACCCCTGAGCAAGGGGCAGAAAGAGCAGCCTACTGTGACAGATGTGTGTGACAGAGAGAATTATGTCTGTAACTAGGAAAGTAATGGATATCTTCTATTATAAACGTCTTGGGACTTTTTTTTCACTCTCAGGTCTGAGCCTGGGAACACAGACAAAGTGAAAGAATTTGTTCGTGTAATAAAAGTTGCAGTATCTGACTTCCTATTCATCAACTTCCAATTAGACGGGAATGGGAGAAAAAGATCTTACGCATTACAAAACAGCATAAAATATTTACCAAGTATTTTAAGCAAACTTTGTTATTTCTCTTTGATGTTTTTTAATTTGCTGGGCTATTATCCTTGAATGGCAACAAGTATGGATCATTCAAAAATATAAAACAAAAAATCTTTTTGCACTTCCTTCCTTTTCTTCAGTAACAACCACACTCCTGTTATACCTCTCTGTATTGCTTGCATCTCTCCACCAAGTTTCAGTATGAGCTTTTGTCTCCCCACCTGACTCTCTTTCCCTACAGGCTATGTTTTCCACTTGAAGATATTTGCAGCCATAAATTCAAGCACACAGCAGAAACCAGCTGCCACTTCTTCGCTGAGCCACCCACTGCACCCCTACAGTCGCTCCGTGTAAGGCAGCAACCAGTATGCAGCATCTTGGAGAACCATTGCAAGGCAAAATGAACAGCCAGGGGTAAGACAGAGAGGCTGGTCCCAAGACTGACTGCTCCTGAGCTTTGGATACTTTCATTCTGTTTTCTTTCCCCATTATTATTGCTAGTGCAATGACCATTTTTTTACCATAGTAATAGTCTGTGTATGCAAGGCACAAGAGCTGTTATTTTTTGCTAGTCCAATAATTTTTTGCTAGTCCAATAATCCTGAAGTATGAAAATATTGAAGTTTCTTAATGCAAGTAAATTTTGATAAAATGCTAATGGCATAAGCAGCTCAATCTGACAGCAGGTTTCCTGCGGACTATGGGATCAACCCATGAGGCTTGACTTGCCTTTCACAAGCTTTATTTTTATAATCCCACTCTTCATCTTTTCCAGATTCACAGCAATTAACGTAAGAGTAGATTCAAGCATGTAATGGGAGATATTCTGCAGCTTTCAGTTTCGCTCACCTTCGTGTCAGCGACAGAAACTCTCACCAGCTTTAATATATGGTCAGGACTGGGCTCTCCTGTCCTTTTTCTTGATGTTCATTTGGCACAAAAATTCAGAAAAAAGATTAATTTCCTGCTTTCATATCTTAAATAGAAGAATGCGAGTACATTCCACTTCAAAGAGGCTACCTCGTGTATAACATTTTTTTTTAAAAGAAATATCTGAAGAGCTCCAAAGTGGTTTGGCCTGCAGGATTATTCATACTACTAAAAAGAGAAACTTAAAAAAAAAAAGTAAATCTTCTTGCAGAATGCCTGGTAAATGCTTTTTACTGTAAATACAGTTTTCATAGGAGGAAGAAAAATTTATCAAATAACCAGATGTTGGCCCTGATGAGCCCCTCTAACAGAATTTTTAAAAGCTACGAAAGTGGAAAAATGTACTAAAATGTGTGTTGATCTTGCAATCCTGAGATAAACTCTATAGGGAAGAAACTTCAGAGCTCACAAAATGAGAAAAATCTATATACCAGAAAAAAATCCAAACACTAAGTGGTTCTTCACCATGCCTGGAAATAACCTGTCTTTCCATAATGCTTACTAGCTTCATGATCCACTGGAACTTTTACATGCTTTTCTCCTGCAACAGTAAGTTTTCCATTGAATTCAGCATCAATGCATTCTGGAAATTTCAAAGCATTTTCCCATTAATTTAAATCCATCTGGCATACATCATTGACTACTGTCTTGACTGCAGAATAGTTTATCTGCAGCCGTCCATTTTCCATGTAAAACCTTCGATTAGATGAAATTTTCCATACATAAGCCATGCTGCAAGGTGAATATCCTTTTAAAGGTTTGAGTAAAATTAATTCAGTATGCATGAACACATACTACAAATACTTATTTCTGTATCTATAGGTATACAGAGAGAGATACTTTATTCTCCATATTTTACTGCTCAAAACAGATTACTCAGAATTGTCTGAACTTCAAACTTGACAGGCCTGGAAATTATTCTTCCAGAGATGAGTGGGGACAATATCTCTTTTTATTCCTCAGGACAAATCGAAAATAGCAGAACTTCTCCTGCTTAAACCTCCCAGAATACCTCACAACTTAATTCCATTTTAATTATAAGCATGCTTTCAGGCAAGATGCTTTTTAGGAAGATGAAGAGGTATAGAAAAAAAGAAAGTTCAGCAACACCTTATCAATGTTTTGCCCTATTTAAATTAAACAAAAAAAAAAGAGTGTTTTTTTTAAGCATTTATACAAGCCATGAACACAAGCCTTACTATACTGTTTCTCTGTATTGTAGTTATCTGCCAAAAAACCCCTGGAGAAGTATTTAACAGGGAAAATAGAAAGAAGAAAGATTCTGGGACTCATGAGAAGACAGACAGATAAGCATAAAGAAAGTCTTAAATTAGGTTGGAATATTTACCCCAAATTTTAAAGGAGGAGGCTTTAATTTGGATTGATCCCATGTGTGCTTGATTGTGCATCTATCCACAGCACCATTCTTTCTTCTGAATGCGTATTTTTCTTGCTGATGAATTTAAAAAATGTATCCTGACACTCTGTACTTGGTTATGGATAGTGCAAGTGCAAGAATGAAGAGTTCAAACAATTTATCAAGAAACACTATCATTAAAGGCAAGATAAAATCCATATACACATAGCATGTATTTCATATTGCTCTGCTAAATAATCTGTCAAAGAGGGGTGTTTTTTTTCCAGTATTCATGTAGGGTACTAGAAATATGAGTATTTAGCACCATAGATAATAAACACATATGGGAGCAAATAGGAACAAAAAATTCAAGTACTGAAATTGAAGTACTTTAGCAAATTGACTGGATTCTACTCACTTTCTAAAGGTGTAAATCCAAACTATCTATCTACATTGTTTTCATTAAATCAGTACACATTTTTCAACATTGATAAATACAACATATACTGGAAAAATAATTACAAATTTAAAAGTTGCATAACCTTTGCTAACTTGAGTTTTCTTGAATATAATTGTGATTTCTGTACTATGTCACAGCAGGTTTTAAAGAAAATAGACTCTGCAATGAAAAATAAAGCAGAGAGATGTTCTGTATCCATCAGAGGATGGTCCAACAAAATTAAAAGCTTCACTAAGGCTTCTACTGCAGAAACAAAGTGGAAAATGAAGTCATTAAGCTCAATCTGGAATGCTTTGTGAGTTTATAGTAGATATATTACACAGTATATATTATACTAGCTAAATTATTAACAAGTAAAACAATGCTCTGTTTCAGAAGTGAGGTTCTCTCTCTAATAAACTGTATTATGGTATTGCTGATTTTTTGTGTTGAATTGTTACTCAGTTGAGTTTTATGTACAATTGTCTGAATTAACATCAAAGAGTTTGTTGAGAAGGTATAACAAAACCTGTTCTGAGGATAATGTCATCTTTTAAAAGCTTGTGTAATATCAATTTCTACCAGATGTACTGATTTTTCTACTATGTCAGTGAAAGCAGCCATACAAAATTATGGCTGAAAAGGTAGTATTGCTTTTCATGGTTGAAAAGATAGTTAAATTGTTCTTTCAACTATTTTTTCTGTGAAAACAAGTGATGGCTTTTCTCAGTTTTTGGCTAATGATTTGTGTGAATCTTCTGTTCATGAAAGTGACAGATTTATAGATTGCACAGGCAAAATTTAGCCAGGCAGTTACTATGCAAATTTCTCCAAATTTGCCTGTCATGGTGCTTTAATCTTTACTTTATCTGCTTTATCTGCCAACTTCTGTGTAGGAAAAGAAATCTCACAAATCCTGCAAGGAAGAGTGGAACCACAGCCTCACACAAATCTTCCAAGTTCAGCATATCCTCTCCCCCATCTTCATCATCCATATGTTATACGATGAAAGAATCAGTCTTTCTCCCAGTCAATTTCTCAACCTCCTTCACTTGTCAAAAGAAGTGCTATTATTATTTATAGCACAGTAACACCTAGAGATCTCAAGTGAGACGGGAAGTCAGGGTGCAATTTATCTCTCTAAAAGTAGATTACTAACTGATTCAAATGTTTTGCTGTTTGGAAGCTGCTCACCTGAACTCCTCCTCTACCACCAAGAAACAAGTTTGCTGTCTTCACTCATGAAGGCAGCTGCATTCAGGTACTGGTCCGGATTGGGGTCTGGACTGCTTCCTTTGCATAGATTCTCCATGCACACCCATGTTATTCTAGGCATTTAAAACCATGGCCAAAACTGGACATAATTCAACTCTCCCTTACTGACAGCTGCAATAAGCTTTTTGCTCTTTACATAACTATTAATTTTTGTAACGTCATGACCCACCAGCTGCGCATCTCTCAAATAAGACACCTCTCAAGGTGATAGCAATCTGTAGATCACACTTGTTCATGCACCTGGCGTGGTGCCTGGATCAGCAACAGCATAAGCATCAACAACAAAGAAGAGAGAAATCTACTGGACTTTCATGGAAACCCCAAAGCAAGTAAAATAGAGAGATGCAGGAAAGACTGTGTAGAGTTTGGTGGGAGACAGTATTTGGGGAAAGGGGAAGTTTCCATGTAGTGGTGGACCCAGATAGGCTAGCACGAGGTATATCAGGTTCCAGGACAATTGAAAAAGCCCCGTCTAGTGGGAACAGCAATAATATAGAATAGAATATAGAGGTAGTAAAGATAGGCTGGGGGCAGCATCCCAAAACACGCCTCCATGTTTGTCAAGCAACATGCTGTTGTTGTATACCACTTGCAAGAAGAAGAGCACATGGACACAACACTTCAGGGCACCCGTGTGCACAGCCTTTAGGTACCATTGGCTGTTTCTGCAGGCCAAAAGCCTGAGGGAAGGCAGCCACCTCACAGAAGGACGAGGGAAAAAGGTCACCAGGTGAACAGCAACTGCCTTGGAGATCCTGGAGTGAGGCAGATTAATCCACAGTTACACCCAGAGAGTAGATTTCCAGCATCACAGGCACCAAAGGCAGGACAGGAGCTACAGAGGCTCACCAGGTGCAAGATATTGTTGTCACATGCTGCTGCCCTAATCCAGGGAGCTCTGGCTCAGGAGAGGAGCATCCTCTCAGCAAAGGACGGCACAGACAGGTAAGTCTGATGGAAATACAAAAGGATTTGATATGGTCTGAAAAAATGATGTGGTTGTCAATGAGAGTTGTAACAGAAAAGGAGAAAAAACAATCTAGAATTTATGACTGCCTTGTTTATCTCATTGGTCTCTTTTGGACAGTCCCTCTCCTAGAGATGGAGCAGATGGCAGGCCTGGCATCAACCCAGGCACTTTGATGCAGTCTTAGCTGGCCCTTGTTCAGGGATAGTGTTGGGCAAAGGCTTTTCCTTTGGAAAAAAAAAGACTCTTACCTTCCTTTGCTTCACAAGCATGCCCTGCTACTACTGCCTGACAGGCAGAGGTAATAGTAATGTCAGAAGGAGCTACAGTGGCAGCAACAATTCATTCATAGTTGATGTTTATACTTTCAGTCTGGGACACTGTTGTGGGTGTGTTAATAACAGGAATTTCACCAACAGGGCTCAGTTTGTACAAGGCAGTTCTGAAAAGCTTTGCTTGTCCCTGACTCTCAGCAGAGGTGGCCACGTTGCCTCAAACAAGAAGACGTGGTAGACCAGCACTCCTCTTTAAATGATTGCTAGAAATAACAAGCTCTTGGGAAATGAATCTATGGAGTGAAGAACTTGGACACACCTTTGAGAGTTTCTGTTAGCGTGACCACTGTACTGGAAACACAATATGTTGAGTACTGATAAATGGTCTAGTCGGGGACAGTCATCTAGAGATTATAAGCAAACCTTTAAACTGAGTCACTTCCATGGAAGACTTTCGCATGTTGATCTAATTACTTGGCTTGGGAAATGCAGAGCAGTAAGTCTGCTCTGCAGCTGTGCTCCTCTCTACTGCCTAGGGCTCCACTGGTGACAAGGGCAACGAGAGGGAGAGCGTTTGGTTGGGAACCTATAGACCACTGGACTGTTCATTAAATGTGGCTCCGGAGAGTTCCTAGACCGAGAACAGAGCCATGGAAACTGGGTACTGGTATGCTGAATTCCCACACATCACGTAGCTGCCTTTGATGGCTGAGATGCTGAGAAATGGAAGAATTCATGACAGGTGTGAGAATGTCTGACCTGTCCCCGCATCATTCTAGGGAAGATGGGGAGAAAGCCAAATGTTTTGAAGTGCATGAGGTATCCATCAGTTTCCTATCTGCCTCTACCTGAACGTGGGGGAGGCTCCTTTTCTAGCACAGGACAACTCAGTGGAGCTGCTATGAGTGGCGCAGTGCTGCCTGAATGGAAACACAACCTGGACTACAATCATCTAGTGTGTCATCAGTTGGTCAAAGGCCAATTCAGGGCTGAAGAAGGAGGACAGCCAGGAAAGAGAACTTGGGAATGCAGAGAGATGTTGGTATTTCCTGTTGAGGGATAAGATTTCCCTGTCAGGTCCAAGAAAATTCCTGTATTACAGCAGAAATGTGTCAAGATTGGCTCTGACCTTCCAGTAAGTCACTTGAATGATACCGCACTTCTTCCTAACATTAGAATGGGAGAGGCTTCTTCTACTCTAAGGGATGGGACATTTTTTAAATGCTTAGGTGTGTCGGTGAGGGGGGCTTTGGCGGATTTTCTGGCCTTCCATTTCTTTTCCTAGCCTTTCTCTTAAAAGAGCCCTCAGCTTTTAAAGAGCTGAGAAAATTTAAGTAGGTAGCTCTGCTCTTATTTCTTGTGTAGTTCTAGCTACTGCATTTAAGCCCCCTTCTGTTCTATGCCCTTGGCATTGCTTGGTCCCTTCCCCACCTAAGTCCTCTATATATGTCTATATCTATGTTAGTAAGTGGATTTAGCCCAGTAGGAATAGATCTGTAAAGCAGATCAGCTGCTGCTGAGTACCAGGTGTCCCTACATGTATTTCAAGTGGCTAAGTATGTGTACAGGGACCTTGACACAGCACCATGAAGGTAAATCACTATCGAAAGCACAGTTGTCCAGATTTCCCCCACCGCATAAACAGGACAGATGAATTGTGACTCTATAGAAGCACATTTTTAGGAGAGACTTTTAGCCTAAATATGAATTTCAACTCTTAGTCAGGTAAATTGTACCCTCAAAGTTAGAATCACAGTGCAAACTTACAGTAGAGTCCTCAGCATCAGCAGTTTATGTTTGTGAGCATTGTGTTACCTCTTTGGAGACAATCTGTAAAATTCTTATAGTCCTTTCCTCTCCAAAATATCAATACGAAAGAAAACCCATCCTTGATTTCAAAATTATTCTAGAGCTTTCCATCTCCACAGCCAGTGAAAGGAATATTAATTTATTCACTGCAAGATGGAAGCAAGCTCTTGCATCTCCAAATCGGCCTTCTCTTCTTCAGAGGATTCTTGAAGAGAAGAATATTTTACAATTGCATATTCCTCGGTAGTCATATAGTCTGAGACATTCATGCAGCTCCCACTCAGTCAACCAGTGGCTAAACCAGGAATTGATGGTTCAATGACACCATAGTGCATTACTGTTATTTTTTAAATCTATAATACATTTTAGTAGGCAGGTGATAAGACCTGCTCTTTAGTTTGTTTTGAGGACTGATTTAATTTTAAAAGGGAAGATCCTTGACTTGACAGGTAACACGACCCATGTATTATCAACATAAAGCTCTTCTCCTCCTCAACAAGATTTTAAAAAGTAGACATGTGAGACCTAAGTAGAAGTCTATTTTCCAGTACCATAAAAATGTCCACAGATTTCTACCAGTACTGCAGTGGAATGCTAAGTAAAAAGAAATCTCTAAAATTCTTAGGGTTTATTCCAAATCAACATACATTCTAACAGATATTTTAACAATAATATGTACTTTGTGAAACTGACAGCTCAGTTTTTGCATTTTCATCGTGAAAATTTGTAGCTGTCAACATCAGTATTTTTTGAATGAGGTATAATGTGCCAAACCATCATCCCAAGCACAGACCTCTTTGAAGTTCCATTTTACCAGGGAATGACCCTGCACCTAAGACTAAAATAACACAGAGCACTGTTTCTCCTACAAAATAAAAAACGAGTGACTTTGCTTTGTCCTACACATCAGCCTTGTGGACTGTACATCATAGATATTGCATACACATTCATCCATCATTCCTGTTTCCTTTCTACAGGACTAAATCACACTTTTTTTAGCCTGCACTTCAGCTGCCAAAAAAACCAAAAGCTTATACGAATCCTGTTTTAAATTACTTAATAAAGCTTCACTTACATAAATCTTGTTCTACCTAAAGCTCTGTGTGTAAGCAAAGATGCTTTAGGTGACTGCATTGTTTTTCCTCTTATCTGATTTTACCAAGCATGATTCAGAGTGTTTGAGAGCTCCTCTATGAACAGCATCACAGGCAGCCTCCTTTTTTGCGGATTTATATCTGTACCTCCCAGTCACTTCCTCTATACCTTTAGTACACTCAGCACCATCCTATTGCCCTTGCCTTTTCTTCTTCCTCATGGTATTTCCCTGTTTCTTGTCATATCCCTATCTCCTGGACTGATTGAGAGTCAGCACGTGCTGGTTCTGGTTTGGAGCTGACAAAGTGCAGAGTGATCACCTAGTATGCACATCTTGGCTGAGCATCTGAATCCTGGCTCTTAAAACAGATAGGGCTCTGAACTATAGCTTCTTCTCCCTCCGTGCACACTGTAGAGCACTGGTTCCTCTTCTCCACACAGCTACTGATTTTCACAAAACTATAGCAGCTTCATGTTATGAAACATCAAATTTGATTTACAGTAGGTCATTGCAACCAGAAGTTTTTTGAGGGGACAGACACATAATCACTACATAATCATTTATCACTTGGAAAACCAAGCCAAAAAATAGTTAACATTTTCATTTTAAAAGATCCATCAACGTTCTGTGTTTTTTTGTAATAAGACTAATTAAGAAAACATATAAATAAGAAGTTATTTAAAGCTTTTCAGCTTGAGATCATTAAATTCTGTTTTAATAATATTCATTGTTATTCCTGAGCCAGGTTATAAAGAAATGGTGCCTAAACAAGTGTAAGATGAAAGGTGCTTAAATGGAAATGATTTCACAGTTTGACAAGTGAAACTTAAAAAGAGAAGGTTCAAACAGAAAATTCATTGATAATGAATACATTCACTTCATTGATAATGTCAGTATATTTTTCTAAAGTCTTGTTCTTCAAGTAGGAAATAGAAGCCTTTTTCATCTTGGCTTTATTCCAAATTTCATACTTGAGAGCAATCAAGTTAGCTTTCACAGCTTAGTTAAAAAGGCTCAGAGTAATTAACAGAAATATAATTTAAGAAAATTGTACCTTCTTGAATACCACACTTGCACTGAGACAGCATAATTGCTTCACTCCAGGCTTCTGGAAGATTCACGTGTTCCCCAGATCCTGAAGTGCTAAGA
Organism: Rissa tridactyla; assembly: GCF_028500815.1. Taxonomy (NCBI): domain Eukaryota; kingdom Metazoa; phylum Chordata; class Aves; order Charadriiformes; family Laridae; genus Rissa; species Rissa tridactyla. The sequence goes on along the minus strand of NC_071497.1, from coordinate 24,673,334 downwards.
CCGAACTTTCCCTGTTTGGAAGGAAAAGGGTAAAAGGTTAAAGAAAAGTTTTAAAAAAATTTGGTTCATTTAACTAATGAAACACCTTTCTTACAAGTCAAAACCAGTTTTGTTTGAAAGAAAAGTGCATATTTTAGAGATATCATTAAATGAGCTTGCTGATGCAAAACTCAAGAGTAGGAATTAATGAGGCATCTGTGTTAAATCTCTACAGTTAGCACTTAAGTAAGAACAGACATTTATACCTATAATTATAGTTTTATTACCCATTTTAAACACATACCAACAAAAACAATTATTTACACCTCTGTTAACAAATCTGTAACTCCAGCCAAGACAGTGCAAGGATACTACTATGACAACCAATGTAACAATAAAATCACTGGGAAATCTGAAAATGCTTTACCCTGCACTGCTTTAGGGGTTTGGTGTTCACATTTTTGTACATCCGAAAACTTTTTTGTCAGTAGACATCCACTTATGAAATGTTTTATAACCACATGGACTGTGCAATAGCCAAAATGCTGGCACACTCTGGTCATTAAATGAGGAAAATATGTAATAATTAGATCAGTTAACATTTTGCATATATTCAGCAATTCCTATGAAAAACAGAAGAGCCAGAACATTCTTTCCTTTCTGCTATTACCACCCTTCTAGAAGTGATGCTGGGGGCTGACACCATCAGCAGGCCTCATGCACCAGTAATTCCACCATTAAGGAATTAAAATGAACCTTTCCTTCCTCAACATTTTGTACTTACTGAGAAGGCAGCAGTTTTGGGCAGAAAAGATAGGCTCAGCTTCAGGCTGAGGAAAATCAGGCATTTGTCTGCAGTGGCAGACTAACTTGAGTAAAATCACCCCAAAAAGGGGCAGAAAAGGTCTTCCCAACTAATTTGTCTGCACAAGACCCTTGGGAAGCTTTTCTTGGTGGTGATCCTAAGAAAGAGATCTGGCAGTGCGGAGTTAGGTTGATTGCTGGAGGAGCACAGTTTCACAGCTGCACCAAATCCTATTTCCAAACCACTTTACAGTAACAAGAAGCATAGTTGTCCAGGGCTTACTTATTTTTTTCTTATCCATAAGGCAACAAAATTAAGTTTTTTCAACACTGCTGAGAAGGTATGAGGCACTTCTGATGGGAGACTGCAGAATTAACATTATCAGTAAATGCATTAGGCTGAGGCTGTTGTTTTCATCTGTACATGTCTGTTCACTAAAGGGGGCTGCTTCTTTATTACTGAATGTGTTGTAAAGCATTATTCTGGTGCTGAAATGAATCCAGGCTTAATTTGGACAAAAATGGATTGCTAAGCTAAAGCCCAAAAGCAGCCAAACCTCACTAAGATGCCCGTTCTAGGGTGCCAATTATAAAAGTTTTTGGAGTTCTTTTAGCCAATGCGTTTTTCCTGCCAAGTTAAAGAACTGCAGCACAAAGGATAACCGTCAAAATGAAAGTCCATAACTTGCAAATAGGGCTTTAAATGTGTTCTATAATTTCTGCATTTTCCATTTGGAATGTGGACAATTTATATGAGGACATATATGAGGACATAAAATATATGAGGACAAATTATAGTAGCACCACAACCTTCTCTTTGGGGCTTACTGAATGCTAAATGTATTGCTTTCATAATATCTTTCCAATTTGAATGACCACTCTGTTTCTATGCATTATCTATTTTTGGCTTAGGAAGCCCACAAGGAATAATTTTGGGTTGCAGAATACGGTGTTTACTGTTTTCTCCTTTCAAAACAGTTGCAAAGATTTTAATGGAGAGAATAAAATAGAACATAAAATTCATCAAAGCAGTATTACAGCTAAACTACTCCTCATAACATGGCTAAAAATTGTCTTGCAAAAATTTAGATTTATACAACTTTAAGCTAGTTAAAATCTGTATATTATTCTGATACATTTTAAAGTATTATGGAAGCATTAGTTATGGGACCTCAGACACAACATCATCCTTTTGACTATATGTAAGCCATTTGCTGATTTGACATCCCTTTACTATGCTGTGTAAGAGAAATACTATTAAATTACAATTACAATTTCCAGTAGCCCCTGTCATACTCCATGATCGCTAATAACAGGTTTGAAAAAGATTCTGCTTTTAGGAAAACCCCACCCAGGCAGCAGTTTCACAGCAGTGTAAGCCCATCACCTTGACATGGTATTGTGCTCTTAAACAGTGGTGTGGGCCCAGCCCCACCACAGCACTGAGCACATGTGGTTGTATCACAAACCAGCTCAGGAAGCTCGTGTGTTTGGAAACTAACTCTAAGGGGAGGAAACTAACAAAGGGGAGGGAAAAAAAAAGTGATTTCTTATCACAGAGATCAGCTCCCTTGATGACCTGAACCCATGGTCCTGCAAACGGTGGTGGACAGTGGCAGAGGGCGTGGTGGGACTGACTGTACGTGGCCACTGAGGCTGCTTTGTGACTACACCCTAAGAGCCCTTGGGGAGAAACATGGCCTTCGAGATCAAAGGTAAGCTCCTGACCCTGCTGCCACCAGTCTGACCTCCTCTCCATCTCCAAGTCCTCTTTGGTGGTTGCAAGAAGTGATCTGCCTTGACTGAGCTTAGGGGGAGAAATTATGCGTTACCTGACAGTTCAGCAACAAAGCAGTAGATGTTATTTTAAAACATCCGCTGCTTGCTACTGGTCTTATATTACTCCAGGTTACTGGGTGAATAATGTGGTGAGAAACACGTAACGCTAAGATGATGACACCTGATGATCAGGCACAGCCTGAATTTGTTTCAGTTTGAGGCCAAACTACACGTCTTCATAATAGAGCAGGGATTTGCCCATAGAATCATAGAATTGTAGAACGGTTTGGGTTGGAAGGGACCTTAAAGATCATCTAGTTCCAACCCCCCTGCCATGGGCAGGGACACCTCCCACTAGACCAGGCTGCTCAAAGCCCCATCCAGCCTGGCCTTCAACACTTCCAGGGATGAGGCATCCACAGCTTCCCTGGGCAACCTGTTCCAGTGCCTCACCACCCTCACAGTAAAGAATTTCTTCCTAGTATCTAATCTAAATCTACCCTCTTTCAGTTTAAAACTGTTACCCCTTGTCCTGTGTCCTGGTTCCGGCGGGGATAGGGTTAATTTTCCCTGGTATCCCATGCCATGTGAGCCATGCCCGCCCTGAGCTGCCGGGGGAGGGGGCGGGAAGTCGCCGCTTGGAGCGGGCCCCAGCTCCGGTCGGTGAGCGGCGGGGAGCGGTGGTTCCGTAATCGTGTTTGTATATGCCTCTGTCCGTGGTGGTGGTGGTGTTTGCCTGTTCCCTTTGCTGTTCTGTTAAACTGCCTTTGTCCCAACCCAAGAGTCTTGCCTTTTTTTTTCTTCTGATTCTTCCTGTATCGGGAAGGCCCGCGCGAGCGGCACGTGGCTCTTTGTTGCCGTCTGAGGCCAAACCACGACATCCTGTCACCACACTCCCTGATAAAGAGTCTTTCCCCATCTTTCCTGTAGGCCCCCTTCAGGTACTGGAAGGCCGCTGTAAGGTCTCCCCAGAGCCTTCTCTTCTCCAGGCTGAACAACCCCAACTCTCTCAGCCTGTCCTCATAGCAGAGGTGCTCCAGCCCTCGCATCATCTTTGTAGCCCTCCGCTGGACCTGCTCCAGCAGGTCCATGTCCTTCTTGTGCTGAGGACTCCAGAGCTGGACGCAGTACTCCAGGTGGGGTCTCACCAGAGCAGAGTAGAGGAGCAGAATCGCCTCCCTCAAACTGCTGGCCATGCTTCTTGTGATGCAGCCCAGGATGCCGTTCTGGGCTGCAAGTGCGCATTGCCTGCTCATGTTGAGCTTCTTGTCCACCAGCACTCCCAAGTCCTTCTCCTCAGGGCTGCTCTCAAGCCATTCTCCACCCAACCTGTATTTGTGTCGCGCATTCTATAGCTGCAGGGAGGTGATACACTGGCCAAGAGCAAGCTGCCTCTGGAACTGTTGTCTGGTGCTTAACCTGCTCTGTCGCTACACTCCTGTCTAGACTTTACTGCGTCTTGCGAGGCTCTGCATAATGCAGCTCACTTAGCATCAAGTCAGACATCGCTTAATATTGTTGTTCTTTGCGCAGCAGAGACATATCCCGGGAGATTTATCCATTGATTTGACTGGGCTTTAGATGATCCCTGTAAATACTAAGATAAACTTCAAAAGCTGGCAATTCTAATTATGCCTGGCAGGAAGATTTCCTCTGATATCCAGGCACAATAATAGCAAGCCCCACAGAGTAAAAATGGTAAAATATATTTTTTTTTAAGGAACAATGTCACTGTCTGCGTATGTAGCAGTATGCAAGATCACAGCCTGATTTGATTTAGTTTTATGTGTGTCACTGCTTTTTACTGTCTCAGTATTTTAATTATGAAAACTTTAAACTTTTGTTTCTACTTCTATAGAAAGAGTTGATGGATGTGAAAAACCACAGGGGAAAATAAATAAATAATGTATATTATTTATATATAGCAGTAGATAGATAGCAGATAAGTTGATTTCTTCTTTCAGTAGATACCGTGCATCTGGCAAGCATTTTTCTAGCGAGTTCTTATTTTCTGGACTTTCTGATAGATTGGACATATGAATGAATTTGTCTGTGATTTCCAATTTATACCCTGCAAAATATAGAAAACATGGAAAAAATATGAAAATGAAGTTGCAGCTTTACTTTTCGTAATTAATTGCAATGCTTTGCATTTATGATGCAAAATGTATTATCATATTTTTAAATAAGATTTTGATTGAGATACAACTTTCATAATGATATTATACCAAATGATTTAAGTCTAAGCCTTCACAAAATGCTTTGCTTGTAAAATGCTGCAAGGGTGAGCTGTAAAAATTAACAAAGAATTAGTTGCTGAGTTCATAGATGCATACTCACTTCTATCACATATGAAATCCTGGTTTTCATGTAGGAATTTTACCGCTGCTCCCATAAACCAGGATTTCACCCCTTTTTCTTGACAGGAGGTGTGCTATCAGAAGACTCTTCACATCTTCACGGGACTGGTTGTGCGCTCATTTAGCTCCCCCATTTGCCTCGCTGGCAAATGGATGCTGACGCTGACGCAGGGGAGGTGGCAGGAAGGCAAGACTGCGGGTGGAACGTGGAGAAGGAAGGAGCACGACAATGCTTTGCTGTGGCAGCTGGTCCTCAACCACACTGCAAAGCACACCGTCCTTCCCAGCACTGGGACATTTATCAGGCCTTTACCTCGAAAGGCTCCAAGTGCCTTAGGTGGCCTCTGCTACCTGCCTCATCCACAGGTTTCCTCCTCTGACATCAGTGCATAGTGAGCATGAGATTTTTGTGTCTCATTAAACATTGCACCGCAGGGACAATAAAAGTAATTGTCATTTCATCCCAGGTTTAAAAAAAAAAAAAAAAAAAGCACTGTACAGCTTGTAGTGCTTTGCTTCGTATTATATTCAATTAAAGCCTACATTTTAAATGTAAATTAAATGGCCAAACAATTTTCTGTCAGCTGAACCAACATCCCTTTAGAGTTTAGGCCCAGCTTGTACACAGGGCTTTGATAATAACCAGAAGGTACATTTTGAAGCACTGCACTGGAATCAGCACTTAAATAAAGTGGTGAATTAAAACTAACATCAGTAAGTGAATACAGGCAAGAAACAATCAGCAAGTGGCAGAAGGTGAGATACATCCAAGGCAAAACGGAAGCTGAAAGCTGCTACAAAAGAGGCATGCAACATGTAACTTGAGATACAGTGACTTACACAAAGCCTAGTTTCGTCCCTGGACATGCCCATGGCTGGGGAGTGGCGTTGCTCCCCTTGCCCCCTACCACTGTGGCACGCTGAAAGCTGGGGGAGACGTCTCCGGGCTCCTGCGGTTCCTTATTGCTGCTTGTTCACCACTGTGTCAGAACCAGGCCACGATCTGAGGCGGGTCCGCACTGCAGATGAGGAAGCGGTTTGATAATACATACAGCAAACGTAACTAGCTTTAATGTGTTCAGCCGGTGTGCCAGTGAGGGGTCAGCAGCACGGGCTGGTGCCGGGAGGTCAGAACTGCTCTGTCCTATGCTGAAGCCTAAGCCAATGCACCTCCGCTGCCATTGCTGCCCAGACCAGACCAGCTTCACCTCCACAGATAGTGGGAGTGCAGCCGAGGCACATTCTTCTAACAAGACTACGGGTGTTTCAATGCGCTAGCAACAAAAGAATGTAAACCGGAGAGATCCAAAACGTCGCTGAGCCTTTCCCATGGCCCAGGAATCTTTACTGTCCTGTAATGGCTTCAGGGTGAGCAAACTCTATGATGTGTTTTCCATCTCTGATTTTTAAGATTTAGTAATACATAATACATGTCAGAAGTAGAAAATATTGAATGATTAGATGTGGCATTTCAGGTTTCCCCAGGCTATGTAAAAATTAAATCAAAGTGTGCTGTACTTTTCCCACAGTCAGAGGAAAGTCCCAAGGCAAAATCATCCTCTCTAATCTGCTTTTCTATTTCTAGTATGTATTTTACAAATAATTTTTGCCTTATCAATTATTTTACAGATACTAACGGCAGCCTGTGATGCATTATTGAAAAGGAAGAAGACTGCTCATTTGTAGCCTTATGTGTAGAAAGTGAACTGCTTAATTGGATGCTTCTCACAGGCTGCCACAACTCAATTTAATGAATATTTAATGACAATATAATGTAGCTATTTTTAACCAATAGCTGACTGCTGCAAAAAAGGAAAGCTTCACAAATACAGGCATTGGAATCCAATACAGTGCACCGCAACCAAAAAAAGTCACAAAAATGAAAGCATGAGCAAGCATCTACAAAGAAAGAAAAGTCACCTAAAATTAAAAACTCATTTCAGTATGAGGACCAGCCACAGGAATAATAATGGTACCAAAAAATTCTATGATAGCTCATTTTAGATCAAGATTTATTAAGAATCACTTCAAGTTTACGACCCAGTGGTATGATGATTTATTGGTTTATCAGATATATTCCATTACAAAGTTTGCTTAACTACTTTTTTCTTAGAAGAAAAGTGAGGCAGTTTCCAAAATTAGGATAACCAGAATCTTATTTCTTCATCATTTTCATTTTAATTTCTTCTCCGCTTTCTCCGGTATTTCATCTTCTTTCCAAATAGCCCACTCCTTCTTTTCACTTTCTCTTTGCGTTTGGGTACATCACCAGCTAAAGACTGCTGCTCTTTTCAGCCCAGGCCTGGAAAGACACACCACTGGAAAGCTCCAGACTGTTTGCAGAAAAACAGGTGACCTCACAAGTCCAAATGCCATTAGCAACAACCCCACAAGCCCAAATGCCTTTAATAACAGCTGGATCTAGTCTGCAGCTCGTCCAGGTGGAAGTGAGGTGTGGAGGAGATGACTGGATCTCAGGCCACTTGGTGCTTGCAGGCATTCTTTTACCCCACATGCATGAAAAACCTCTGCTTCATTTCTCTACCTGCTACAATCTCCATTTTTCCATTCCCCCACCCCCAGACATTGGGGTTTTTAAGCCAGTCTTGACTCATTCATCTGTGGTCATCAGCAGGAGTCAGCTGCCCATACCTTCCTTCCTCCCTTCTGAAAGGCATAGCTAATGAACGTAATGCAAGTAGAACATCAGCTCATAAATATTGTGAAAATGACCTAGGGCTAACATGGTTGTCAAGCAACCGGTTCCCTCCTAATCACTTCAGCTAGGGACGGAGATAGGTTAGTGTTGATCTGGCAAGTCTTTTCTGAACACAGGAATTGCTATCCTACTCTACTATTATGTGTGGCTCAGTGTCAGGTCTCTAACAGCTCACTGCAATCAGGTATTTCAGAAATGTAAAAATGTTGATGAGTAGGAAATGATTCATACACTGGCAATTTTTTTTAACTCTTAATTTGTAATGACTGGCATAATGTGACCTGTATGTATTTATTCTAATGCAAAGATGAATGTTGTCTCAAGGTGAAGATCTTTCCAACAATGAATTTCACACAATTAACCGTGTTCTGTACCTTCTGAAACACCTTAACTTAAATATAGTTCCTTCAGATCTGTTTGTATCTCTCCTTATCCTTTATTATGAAAAATGATAATTTAAATAATAATTTTCATAGTTATGAAAAATGATAAAAAACCCACACAGTATACAATCACAGTTACTGCTTTCTATACTTCTTTTTATTTTTAATCTAAGCCAGCAAATCTTTTCTGTTTGCTGACACTTAACATTCCTACCATATTATCACTTTGAGAAAGGACTAAGAGAACTGAGTACAGCATTTCAGATGAGGAATTCTCTATGTATCCTGCTGTATACAGAAGGGGCATTTCCACTGAGTCATTCATAAATATCTACACATCTTTTCCTTCTTGATTAAATTAATTTAAAACCCAAGACTGTGGAACAGCGGTAAAACTATTTTTCCATTTTGATTTTATAAGGATATTTCTGCTAAACAATAACAACATTTGAAACTGTATCTCAAACTATATTTTTTCCATTGGCATTTTAACACATTTTCATCTTATTTCAGATTCCTCCTTTCAGCGTGCCACCTTCTACTACCATCTCTTACCTACTCATCTAACTCCACTGGGTCTCTCCGAGTTGTTTTGCAGCTTCCTTTGATTTTGCTTAAGCGGCCTAATTGTTTATTACCTGCAAAATCTGTCTTCTCATGGTTCATACACTTTTACCCAGTGATTGATAAATGCATTAGGCCACATCACTTCTATTGTGCCACAAAAGGACCTCCGCCACAGTGAAAACAATCCAGGAACCATTGTTTTGTTTCCAGTCTCTTATCCAGTTTCTTATCCAGGACAATCATGCACCTCTGATCCAGTGAGCAGCCGGTTTCCAGAGTATGATCTCACTGGAGATTTTTGTCAAAGGTTTTTGAGTCAATAATTATAGCTGGTAGTTCTCCTTTGTCCACTGTTCGGATGTCTCAAAAACAATTACCTGTGACTGTAAAGTTGTGGGTTTTCTCTGCAGAAACAGGGATGGTTTAGCCTTGTATTTTATATTTTATCATTGTTTAAAAATATACACATCATGGTTCAAAGAAGGCTTGTTGAAGTTAAATTTACCTAGTACCTTTAAAAATAGTATTTATTATTATTATTTTACTGTCTTGAAAAAATTGTACTTGTTCTGTTGAGATACTAACTACAGAGAGCCAGAGCTGCATTTCTTTGGTTCAGTTTTTGGGCCATTCTTCCCACAAAGATGGAGCCATAATGGCCTGACTCCATACAAAATGCTTCAGAGGCAAATTAGCTGGAGAGTGAAAGTGATGTCACCCCGGGAGCAGCACTTTTCTGAAGGCTTGATGCACTATTCCATTCCTGAGTTAACTGCCAGAGCTAGTTGTCCTACTGGCAGCAAATGGACTACAAGAGAAACCCTGCTGTCTGGTCAATATGTTCCCAAGCAGCCACACCGCCAATTCGTTCATTTTTAATACAGAATTGCTATGAAGAGCCATGCTGTGATTTGAGGAAAAAATAAATCATATCATATTAATTCTATGTTAAAACACTTGTTCTATTTTGTTATCTTTTTATGTTAACAGAAAGAAAAATTATTTAGACCAGCAAGATGGCAGATTTTTTGGGAGTTTCTGCACAGAATTCTTAGCTCTCTCTAGTTACTTGACTTTCATTGTATGTCTGATAGGATTGGATCCTCTAAAATTGTACATAATTTTTGGCTCTTTGCATAGATAATCTAAAATCTTACATTCCTGAAAAATTAGCTTTACTGGAGTTTATAGTCCAAAGATCTTGCAGGGTGATTATCAGTGATCTCAAGCCATTTAGAACACTGTTAAATAACACAGGATTTATCATGGTTTGTTGGCCTGAGGATTTACAGAGCTGAATGTCCATCCAGAGGCAGTTACACGCTCATTCCAACATAGTAGTCATGAATACCAGACATGGTATATTCAATAATATAATAAAATCTGCTAGCATTTAAAATTGGTAAGAAAAACAAGAGTATACTGTTATTTCGTTGAACATACCAACACATATGGTATAGTTAGTACTAATTCCAGGTTTTATAGTCACTTGCCTAAACTCTCAAAAAAAATGGTAGAGAAGAAAAGGGTTACTGGGAGCAAACAGCATCGGGAATCTATTACCTTGCAGATAGCCTAATTTCTTACTCTTAGCGAGGACACAGCCTTTATTTTCAAGTCCAAAAGAACCACATAGTAGAGACATTTAGTAGGTAATGCATTACTTAAATCAGAAGCTTTTTGCAGGAAGTTAATGGTCTATAAGAATGAAAATTTTAACCGCATGTTGTTCAACAAAAATAAAATTATCTTACAGACATTTATTAAAACTTCACTTACTTAGCCTTTTCTTTCTAGATCTTATGTAAAGAACTTTCAAAATACTCTTTCAGAAATCTCTTTGTATTCCTTCATATTTCTTATTAGACAGCACTGCAACTCTGTAAACCACTAAAAATTTAAGAACTGACATCTTCTGATACTGTGGTTGTTTAAAAAAAAAACCAAACAAACAAACTCTATTACAGCCCCGTGAATTGTTTTTCTGAAATGTGCCCTAACAGCATAAGAAATTTCCACTCAAAATGTATATTTAAAAATGCCAATATACTTCTATATTCCCTCTCTCCTTACAGAATTATACTTTTGAAAAGACGTGATTATAACAAGCAATGTATGCGTGACTTAGAGAAAATCACTTCCCCTCTCTATTGTGTATAGTTTATTTTTAGGTAAAACAAAATAAAATATATGTCTTTTTTAATGGCATAGGGATGAAGGATCTGAGGAAGCAGGTGTTGGCTATATTAACTAGTTTTTTTAAATCACTGTGCATACCTTGGATGAAAAATGCTGTATGCTATGTGTGCAAAGTGAACTCCTATACACTTAAAATACATTTTAATTGAACTTTTTTGTAATCATCAGCATACAAATAGTCATAATTATTTCCTTATGGAATATTTGAGCAAAATAGGAACTCTGTGTCAGCATAATTTTAAAGATCATGTTTACAAAGGGCCTCTTTCTAGCTTCTATACTTGCCCCAACAGTATTTTCATGTCCAAAACTGTGCATAAATCTGATAAACTGCCTCCACATAAATATATTTAATCTATTGTAGTTGCAAATTACTATGATCAGGCAAATGTAGGTGTATCTTAAACACCAGACATCGATTAATGCAGGTATAATAAAGACATCAGACACCTAATAGAGTTGACATTTCAGCTTCTGACCTGACTACATTATTCTTGCCTTCTAGATCCATGGATCTGACACGAATCAACAGAAGGCAGAAAATTAAATGTGAAACTAGGACTTAAACATGGGACAGATTCAGCAAAAATTAATTTCTGTAAAATCAGAATTTTGGAAGCGAAATTTCACTGAATTATTCCCTGTTAAAAGAGCATGAGGTGAGCACAGAGATAAAATTTATATGTAAAAGAAATGCTCCCACATACCTAACTGACTTTCTTGGAACTATTCTATTTCAATAAATCAAATACTAAAATAATCTAAAATCCTTCTTCGATCTTATCTTGTTCTTTTTGAAGGTTTGCATACACAAATGCTGCTAGGCAAGCTCAGGAAAGATTCCTTCAAGAGAACATCCTAACACAGTGACTAGCTGGCTCCACATTGCTTTTACAAAAAGGGGTATCTTCTAGTAATGGACCAAGTGGAGCAGGTAGCCAATTACCATACACTGGGTGTAAATCAGAGAAGAAGTAGCAAGCAAGTGACTCTGCTGGTAGGACTATTAGTAGGGAAAAGAAATGATAGTAAGTACCAAAATCCTGAAAACAATCAGAATCCAGAAGAATAAACTTTGGGAAGAAAACATCTCAAAATGCCTTTTTTGGACTGACTCTACTGATTTTTGTGTTATACATTGACAAAAATATTGTTCAGGTTTGACAGAAACAGAAGTCCCTATTCACAATAAAATCTACAAGCACAAATCCAAGGAACCACAAATTCAAAAAGAAATTAACAAAAAATCTCTTGGATTTGCCTAGGGAATTTGGATCAATCATCCTCATAAATGATATCATTTTCACGTGAGTAGTGACCAGTCTCCAGTTTGCACTGAGTTTATGTCTAAGGCTTGCCTGTTACTCAATACCAACCAATCCTGCATATAATTGACAATGCAAAAAGAGGAGAAAAAAAAATATTAAGATAAGTAGGTGAGGAGAAAGCTACTAGACAACTTCTGGCTTAGTTTACAGTCTTTTTGCGGATTGTTGGTATTTAGTTATTATTCATTACTGTTTGCAAAGTTTGGCTATTATATACTAATTGCACATTCTGAAGAATATAAAATGTTTACAGAAATCTAGAGACTCCTTTACATCCCTGTGATGCCATTGGCAAACAAAAAAAACACAAACAAACAAACAAAAAAAAAAAACCAAGTCATTGGAGCCATCATGAATAAAACTCCCTTTTGCTATCTTCAAGTAGGTCATTAATTTACTTATGCAAAAGGATTTTGGTGAGAACATGCAAAAATAACTAGCTCTTCAGAAGTTCATCTGTCCTTCTGTAAACAGAAGTCTTCAATCTTTGATTCTAGATCTAAGGATTTACGGTGGAAGCCTAGTGAAATTGGTCATGGCTTTTTGCATAGTTTACAATCGGGTATTCAAAACTAATAAAAAGAATTAAAAGTGAATTTGACATATGAAACAGAAAAACCTGTATATCAAATCAGAAACCTTTTACAATATATTTTTGTGCCTGGTCATAATTAATCTCACAGATTTTAAATACCACATTAAGTTTGAAGAAATAAGATTACTAACAGCAAAGCTGGCAGTAGCCTAAAATAAAAGCAGTTTTCAGAACATGTTATTCACAACTGATCATCAGCTAAAGTAGCAGGTGGAGTGACATAATGACTTGGATACCAAATATTACACATAGTGCCTTGCATCACTGAAAATATATTACAAGAGATACTGTAAGACTTTGTTTCTAATTCAATAAAATTAAAATATCGGCACTCATATTTAAAAATCAGACAAGTATCTACTATAATGCTAAGGTGGCTTTAACTGAGAACCTACGTTAACCTGGTATGCTCAACAGCTTTCATAAAGAACAATTATTTTTAAATGTGATCTGTGAGATCTTCAATATAAAGAAACTGTTATATTCTCTCAGGCTTAGACTAGTAAAAAGTACAAACATATTTAGGCTTTGACATAAAAACAAGCTTTGATAAAATAGCGTTTTGCACAACAATATATAGGGTTAAAACAGAACTGAAAGGCTGAATCTAATGCTTAATAGTTTATAAAATTATAATGAATACTGTTGTCATACTTTAAGAGACATCCTTTCAGATTAGTGGAGATTTGTGGATTTAGGGGTTAAATTGCAATAAGAGTATTAGACTTCCTTATTGCAAAATGTGAAGCTCCTAATCTTTGTCTATATAAAGCTAAATTTCTGCAGCCAAGCTCAGTTAGGTTCTAATCAGTGCCTTCAGTAGTTCCTAGCAAACAGGTAAGGACCTACCTGAATTATCTGTTGATATGATATCTGCAGGAATTCATGCACTGGGGAGAGGGCAACAGAACAGCCTCATGATTGTCGGTAAATCTGCTTGGGAAACAGATGTAGCTCTTGTCCAGGAGTCATATGTGAGGTCTCTTGCTCCTTCATACCCTTTGAAAAGGCCATTCCTGAAAAGTATACTTGAGCTAACCCGTAAAATTACCCTTTCACAAATAGAAAAACATTTTGGATTGACATGTTTTTAAAAGTTAAAACTTTTTTAAAAATTAACAGTAACTTATATTTAACACAGACCTTTTGGAATTTTCTGCCTTTTTTGATAATGGCTAAGTATTTTCAGTCTGGAGAAACACTGCAATTATTGTTCTACAAGCACAGTCTCTACATCTTAGTCTGGTTTTGGGATGTGTTTTTTCCTTCTCAGAACAAAACTCTCTTAACTTCATGAAATATTCTTAAAGCGCTTGGATAACATTACAACTTTAGGAACCAAGAAAATCTGTCAGTTCACATGGAGTAAGGCAACTTATTATGGCTAATTATAAAGGTACACGGTGTCAAGGCAACTCATTATAGTGTCAAGACACTGTCAATGTATAAACGTCACCCTTTTAAAATTAGAAAATAAACAGAAATAGATAGTAACATAAATAACCACTATACAAGCTTTTGGCACTTCAAAGGTTTTAAACTACTTAGGCTTACAGAAGCTTAAGTATTATATACAAATAAACATTTTTGGTAAGGTTCCCACAGAATACCAGAGCTGTTTTCTTTTGGCCAGAGGCTGCACACGGAGTCCAAAGCCTGTTCACTGGCTACAGGGTAGCCAACCGTGGGAGAAAATACTCGGCCATTTACCTCCAGAGATGCCGACAAGTTGCTGTGATGAGCGTGGTAAGGGAAGCAAGTGGGTAATCCACCCTTCTGCACTGTGCGCCCTTGAGAAATGCGTCTGTGGTTTGGGCATGAGAGTTTTCAATAACACGGGGAATATTTGCAGTCGGTCAGTGGTCATCAGTCAGAGCTGTGCTAAGTGCTGTTTCGGTTTGTTCTCAGGATTCTGCCCGGGCATGACAGGATTCCTTTGGAAGTGAGTGCGCAAGAACCCTGTTTGGCTTATCTCAGTTTCTTTGTTGGATGATTAAAATAGTAGTTTATGGAGACAGCTTAACCTGGTGCATCCTGCACTTGGAAAAAGTTCTAAAAATCTTAAAGTTTAAAAAAAAAAATCATTAAGTTCTGGGGGAAAATAAAAAGGATGATGCTTCCAAACATTCTGGATTTCACCATGGTGGTTGGGACTATAAGATGGTATTTGCATGGAGAGTAGTAGTTATGACTTCATCACATTAAGTGGGAATAAATAAGGAGACACTAAACTGGTAAGACACTAAACTGGTATTAGAAAATATATCTTGATCACTGAGGAAAACAGTGAGTGGAATTGACTGAAACAAAAAATTTAGGCAGAAAACATCAGTGAGTGGGGGTCATCAAAGGAGAGAATTAGCTGTCTCTACTCCTCCAAAAATGTAAAAGAGGAAAATAGAAAAAGGCTAACAAAATTACAGGTGAGAGTAAAAGTAGAAATAAGGATATTTTTAAGGATGCAAGTTGGGAAGCATGGAAATAGATAGCTATCATCAAAAGGTAAAAGCTAAAAAGTGACTAGAAAGGTAGAAAGGAATAAGAGAGGTGATGAACATCACCATAAAAAACCCTTAATTGCTAGGGTAGATGAAAATAACCGAGACACATATTTTCCAATGTAAGGTTCTTTGGTCAAATACATGTATTTTATAGTGACTTTTCATTTCCTTCTTGATTTTATACCAGAAAGCAAATAAAAATATAAATAACAGGAGCAAATAGAAAGTGCCTACTGATACACTGCGTATACACTGTGCAGTGTGAACAAGAGCGCACTGTGTGTCAGTTAGCAAGAGTTACTGCTAATAAATTAAATATAAATATACTGAAATGCAGAAATGTCTAAGATATAAACTACCAGCTTATCTAGCTACAGCTAGAAGAAAAGAGGGGGAACAATATTACCACAGGAAAGGACAGTTAACCTGCGTTTTCTGATTTCCTCATTGTCCTGAAGAGGAATCAAACTCAGCTTACACTAAAAGGAAAAAAAATATTTTTATGTATGTGTGTATATATATATTTTATATATATATATATCTCCTATGCTAAAAGGAAATGAATTTAAAGATTTATTTTTTTTTTGTGAAAGATCTAACTATGTTGATAAATGTACTTTTGTTTCAGGTCAGGCACAATCCATCAACCTAAAATATTGTTCTTTTCTTATTCAAAAATTTAAACATCCTAAGTCTATAGTATTTATTTAAATTTCTGTACAGGTAGATGGATAGGTATTTACATGTTAAAAAATTCAGATCTTCCCAGTTATAATAAGGTAAAAACAAAATCAGTATCTACTGCTGTACTTGTGCAATGACTCTGTAAATATATAGGCCTTTATGACCTATATTGTTGAATACATGGAAGTGTACATAAATATGCACTTACACTATTTCAATTTTTAGAAACCTTATCTAGGAATTTAAAAAAAAATATCTTGGTAAGCAAAAATAACACTACAAATACAAGATTTTAACATGCTAATAAAAGTAATCAGGATACTCTGTGATTAGTTTGGGGTTTTTTTC
The DNA here is from genome assembly GCF_028500815.1 of Rissa tridactyla. Lineage (NCBI taxonomy): Eukaryota > Metazoa > Chordata > Aves > Charadriiformes > Laridae > Rissa > Rissa tridactyla. Next base: position 24,657,088 of record NC_071497.1, on the reverse strand, counting down.
TTCTTCTCCCTTTGATGCTTGTGTCATGCAGGGATAATATCATATTGAATGGTCTCGCATTCCTAAGCCTAAGCTCAACTTTTCATAGCAGAAGTGCCATTTAAGGTTTTAAATAAGATTTTTCTTTGTTCTGCTAGTTTGTGTTACTCTCCTATGGATACATCAATTTTCTTAGTTCAAGAAAAACAGTGGAGTTTACATGCTTATCTCCAGTGACACTAATAGGACTTACGCTCCGTTAATGTCTGTGCACAATGCCTGTTGTTTCAAGCTCTTCTTGAAATAAATAAGTAATGTCAATTGTCAAAAAAATTAGAAACCCATAGCATAAAAATACAGCTATCACAGAATTTATTTAATTTCTCAGTCATGTTAGGATTGTTCCACACTGTACATATTCCAATGATTTACATACCTTTTAAAATTTCCTTGGAATACTACCACATGCTTAATTAATAAGATTCTTCACGATCAAATGTTTCCATTTTTTTAAAAAACAACAAACCACACTATGGGAAGTCAGAGAAAACTCACCATACTTGCCTCTGTGCCCTTCTCTTTTGGAAGGAAAGAAAAAAATTACAACATTGTCACATGGCAGAGCAAAGAGCAACTCTGCTCCCCAAGAGGTATTTTTCTCTCAAAATCCCTCCAAGTTTCCTAAATGCTATCCGTGCTTTTAGTCAGACGAGATACACAGTTGATCTTTGATTGCGGTTCTTAGTTCTGGAAGAGCAGCTTCCACAAAAGTCTAGGTCCAATGAATGAGAACAACCCATAGAAACACAGTAGTGAGAATGCCGTTACTGTAACGTTACAATGGGCTACATTGAAGAAATTTAAATAATTTCTTGTAGGTAGCAAATAATGCTGAGGTACAGTCAAGGCAAAGTTAGTCTCTATTCTCCAAAGTTCAGACCATGCAGTGCCACTGAAAAAACAGTTGTCTGCTATTCCAGCCAGGTCTACAGTGTTTCAACAGTTACCAGAAAGCCAATCAGAGAACTTAACCTGAAAGTGCACCAGGCGCCTTGTACACAAGCTATAAAATCTGTGTGCCCTATTTTAGAAGAAAAGTTTTAAAAAATAAATTCTGATCCTCAAAACTTTGCTAATAGGAATTGGCATTTGCAAGTTGATGCACTAAAGGCACTCTATAAATTTAAAATTCTTCATTACAGAAATATCAAAGGTTATTTCACATACTGTTGCGCTCTCTTTCTCCTCTCTTATTTCAATCACTTTTCTATTAAAAGACCTATTATTACTAAAAAGTAATTAAATAAATTATAGTACAAGAGAACAGAGACACGACAAACTCAGAGCACTATATGAAATTTACTTATGGGCCTTACATATGTATTTATTTTACTACTCTGAACAATTCCACTAATTCCAAAAGGTTCTCTCACAATAATAAAAATAATTACGTCCCTAGGTATTCAGAGGAGGTCTGCAGATCTGCAGACCAGTCAATCTGTTATTCTGAAGGACTTCCTAAAGTTGAAGTGAATGGCGCAACTCACTACTTTGACTTTTTACAGATCAGATCTGAATTCCCTCAGTCTGCAAACATTCACGCATGTGTATAGCTTTATATTCACGAATAAGCAGATCCTTTGGCTCCAGAAAGACTACAGGCCCGTGTTAAGTTATGCAAGGACGTATTTAGAGAATCAGAAGTCTATGAAGGAAGCAGAGATCAAGTTTGCTCTACGCTGTCACTGGAGGAACAACTTTTGCAAGAGTTCAGGTGTGCAACGGTTAAGCAGGGGCAGGGAGTGATGAAAAATTGTGTTTATAGAGCATTGCAAATGATGTGAGAAGAATGAGGAGTTGTCAGATGGAGTATTAGTGAAGTCTCAGGTTTCTTTCTGGAGTAATTCCGCATTAACTAGCAAATATCTTCGCATGATAGCTGTGTTACAGTTTGACTTGGTGAGATTAAAAGCAACTGCCAGAGGAATTTATTTGCCTTAATCACTAGGCTTAAGTATCTTACTATGATAATAGTATCTCAAACCTATTTAACACATACAACAAACAATGTTCTGTCCTAAAGTGATTAGAATAAATCAGATTATTAATGGTAGGAAAAGTAGAGGTAATGACGCTTAAATGCTGCCAAAGGCTCAGAGATGTAATGTGGAGCTAAGGTTTTGGGTGGGCTTAGTGCGATGACAGAGATGGAAGAAAGCATATGAATGAGCTTCTGCTGCTGAACTGCAGCCACCAAAAGGAGACAGCATGAGAAAGCAGGGGGACTGAGGCTGCCCTACTTCTGGGAAGGAATGGAAAGGGAACTAGCCAAACACTGACTACAGAGTTACCAGCTGGGGAGTGAAGTTAGGAGGAGAAAGGGGAGAAAACCTGAATACCAAACCCAGGTGTGCTGAGGCAGTTAGTCCCCCCCCGGCCCTTGCAAGGGGCAGGAGGGTCATGGTCTGGATTTCTCCTGCTGCATACTTTTGGGACACGGATGATCACAGAAGCAGCTCGCAGCACTAAAGCTGTCAGTACAGGCATTGTGTTGTGCTATTCTACATTGCGCTACACTATAGTATATTCCACTAAACCTCTCCAACATGAGGAAGCAAGCTCCAAGGGGGCCCTCTCTCCCCTGCATGTGAGCTATTGGGCTTGTCACCATGGTTAAGGTTCTGGTGGAAGCAAAGCTCACTGTGATGTGGTAGTAGCCAGGGATGGAGGCCAGCTGGGCAGGGCATGGCAGATGGGAAATTAGGCAAATCATAAGCTTGGTGAGAAAGCTCAGCTGGGGTGGGAAGCATTTAAGCACTGAGGAAAGGGCTGGAAAGGCAGCAGGGAGATCTGCAGGGCATCCCTTCTTGTCCATGAATTTTCTGCCTTCTGTGGGTTTTTTCATTGCAAAGTACATATGTGATGTCCTTCCATAATGTGTCCATAGGAGCAGGAACCTCCTCGGGGACCCAGAGGATGACACAAGGCCCAAGGAGAAGGATCACCAGCAGTTTGGAAGGATTTCTCCTACATTCTTTCACCCCTCCACATGGAAAGCCATCCTTAGAGAGGGATGAAATATGCACCTTACTCCATAGACACGTGCTTTCACCTGTCATGATTCAGGACTGTTTTGCTGTGGATTATGGAAGTGTTTAAGGCACTTATAGTAAAAATGAATCTGAAGTCATGTATGAATCAGAAGATTCATACAGCAATCTCATTCATGTTATCACAAGAGGCAATGAGAAAGGCAGTAGGCGTATTAAGCAACTAGCTCCATTTTGCCTTCAGTGTCCTCATCGGGGCCAGAAAAATCTAGCCCACATCTGCCATTTCAGCAGCGTAACCACTGCAGCAGAAGGCCGATATTTTGAAATTCCCAGTGGTCCCTCTACCGTTCTCTCTGAGGCTGCTGTTGGCTTATTTCCTTTCATTTCAGTGTGTTGGGTTTTTTTCTAGCTGCAAGCTTGCTTGTGACTAATTCAGTAAGAAAAAAAAGCCAGCAAAAATGTATCGTTTGCTCTCTTCTATTGATTTGGACAGACAATACTAGTCCGCAAGCGCTTCCACCATCACATTCAGAATTGTAATTTCTCTTTTTTGTTTTCAGTGACATTTTGTGTCAAGCCCATCACAAATTCACCACAGTGTTTTGAAGACAAAACTGCAGTAATAACTTTGGAAGAGCATGACATCCATATAATATCGTTAACTATGTATGACGTTACCAGCTGCATTTGCCCATTGTTGCTGATACTTAACCTTTACTCTCCTTCTACAACTGGAAAGTGCTTTTCAAATATATGTTACGGTGCGATGAAACAAATTTAGATAAGGCTGACACAGACAGTTTCTTCATTTGACATTGATTTTTCCCTACCAGAAATGCTATTAAAGTAAAGCAAAAGGCATTTTTCTTGAGCACATTTTTAGTACTTCAGCTGATTGAATTCAAAAGTCTATACTAATCAGTACAGGCCTCACTGTAAATAAACATGAAATATTGTACAGCTTCAGAAAGTTTCTTGCCACAAAAAACACTGCAAGCTGGAGAAGATAACAGCATGCACATTTTTGTCACGTAAGTTAGCCAGGTTTCTTCTCTCCTTTGCTTGAATATGGAGAAACTAGTGTTTGCCTCATTATGCTTGAAGCTTTCTAAACGAGAGTTTGGGAACTGGCGTTCCCAAGGGGTTACAGGTGGTGCCTATGTCCTTTACTGGCATTTCTGTTACTGATCTACAGAGCGTGTTCAAATTCAGCCATGCTAAAAAAATCTGTATTTGTGCCTCCAGTGTTACCACCAAAATTAATGACTATTCAGATGAAGTTCCCTCCTCTAGTTCATACCACAATCACACAAACAGTTGCGCTGATACAGCTGAGAAGCAGCATAAATCCTGCCTTAGTCCCGAGACAGGAACGAGTGGCTGGGGACAGGGGAAGCGGGCCAGACCTTACGTCAGTGCTGCCCCTGAATATTTTGCAATATGAATCCGCACACACTAAGATGCATTCTCTTAATATTGTAAGCCTAAATGACATACAGACTATAAATATTTTAAAACTAATTAGTGTGTTTCTTGCAAACTACCACAGTCGACTCATCTAAGGCAGTGATCCTACTGTATGCTTGTTAAAAGTGAACTTTTAATGGCATGCAGTTCCCTAAAGGTGACTTCATGCCCTTCATCCAGTAATCCATGTAAATTGTCTGCAGGCTCTGCTTGGCAATGATTATTTTCCTCCAGAATGTTCATAAAAAGGAAATAACAATACAGCCCGCACAAAAGCCCTAAATGGTACAGGTAAGCATTGCCATTGTCAATTGTTTCCACATCGCACCAAGTATGGTGAATTTTCAGGGATGTCATTTATCCCACAAATTCTTGCTTCATCAATAACATCTATTTTCATCAAATTCTTCTTATACACAGTGTGCCCCTAGCAGTGGCTTATCAGTCAACCCATCAACCTTAGTATAAATTAACCAGGTTGTGCCCTGACTGTTCCTGGCTGTTGGGAGAACAAGCTGTGGTGGCAGTCACTATTTCTGACTTTGGATGTGGGAATTAGAACAGAGGACAACTACGAAACCTTCCCAAGACACATCATCAGGAGACATCTCATCATATGCAAAAACTTCCATTGTGGTCCAGAACAAAACAATCCTTAACCTCCTCACTTAAACCCTAAAAGAGACTGTACTAGCACAGTACTACACCCAGACATTACTCAAAGCTTTCTGACTTCTCTGCACCACTCTTCTGTACAGCTGATGTTCCTGCTACTGAGGACTCACATAATTCCATGTCCTGTTACTTGCCAGAGGGAGCCTTGAAAAACAGCTAAAGGAAACAGAGAATTTCACAGAGGAGGAGCATTCTGAGTGATTGGTTGTAAAGACAAGATTCTCCATGTTCTTCTACCAGCCAAGGTCAAATTTCCAATCTCCATTAGGTCTTCTCTACCAGGTCTATTCCTTTGACAGAGATGTTTCAAATAGTCTAGCGTGTATGCAGATTACACGGTAGGAAAGCATGGGATGTAATAAACTGCACAGCTTTCAGAAAGGGGAGAGTGGATTTAATGTTGTTTGGATTAGTGTAAAGGATGGCTGTGAGACATCAGCATCCCTTCCGCACAACCCAAAAAAAGTAACTCTGTTAACATGGTATGACCGAGACTGCTTTAAATTGGATTTTTATCACATCACATGTTGGCTGTCCTGGGAGAGGGCACAACAACAGGTAGGAGCAGGGATTTCCCTCTCCAAGGCAAAGGTAGGGAATGGCTACAGGGAGTAGCATGGTGGCGGGTATGTGATGGGTATGTGAAGTATCTCATACAGGAACAGTGTTACCTGTTGATCTTTCCCCTGACTTTGTGTTCTTTTGCAGGCAGGCCATAGGCAGCAATGCAGCTTCTGTGGACTTTGCACCAGGGACAGGCAGTGAGCAGGAGGGGGCAGAGGTTAGGGCTGTGCGCGAAATTATCCCAGGTCAAGGTGACAGCGTGTCTGCCCCCTGGGAAGGGTTCATTATGAGGAACAGCCAGTGTCCCCATTCTGGAGTATCTGGCCGGCATGGGATGCTGAAGACAACAAGCAGACACAATTTGAGGGAATGTCCACCACAGCTCACAGGGACACGGAGCGGTCCTGGCCGCCTGTGGCTGGGTAAGATCAGAACTTGATTTGGTAACTCTGGTCTGGAAAAGAAAAGCGTATGTAGTTTAAAATTAAGTAAGTGCTTCAATTCTATACATTTTAAGAAAGTAAAAGCACATGATAAATAGAGACAGCTACTGCAAAAAGCTGTGCACATCTGGAGCCTGAAAGCAGGGCAGAAAGGTATGGAGTCTCATCTTTCAACCTTACAGAAAACCCTTCATTGTCTCACTGTGAGTGAGAAGATTTAACCTCTCTGCCAGCTTTCCAGTTCTTAAAATGGTGATGATCGTATTTAACAGCCTCAGCATGATATTGCAAGTTAACAGCTATATAACAGTAAGCACCATATGAAAGCTGAAGGAATTAATATAACAAACATCTAAATAAATTATTGAGTAAATTACACGGAAAAGAGGATTCCCTAAGGTACTTCATTCATCTTGGCAACTGTATTGGGATGCTTTTCATCTGTCTGTTATTTGTTTTCATAGATTGTGAGGTCCCTGGCAGAGGAGATTTGTCTGTCTTCAGCATTGCTACAAGAGCACGCTGCCAAGGGGAAATAATGTCATGCAATACCTCTGTCAGGGCTATCAGAAGCGTACCAACTTTCACATCTGAGCATCTTTGTGAGTATCCAAGTGTGCTCCTGCCCCCAGGACCTCCAAGGAAGCGCTCCTCTGTTCCACACAAGGACACATGGTGATAAAACTCCAGGAACTGTGGCAGACCAAGAAAATCCCAGAAATAACAAGACCCAGGACTGCACCCAGGTGACACACCTCAGACAGCTTTGCATAGACAAGCAATCCACAAGAGGCCGGCACACGTGAGACAAGACCTTCAGAGGAACCTGTGCCCTTCTGAACTGATGGGCCCAACAGGATACCCTGGGGCACCCAAAGCACCCAAAGTGTCAGTGTTTAACACTACATGCCTGTGTTTACCACTGCCTATCCATGCTTGAGCATTTGCACCCTGTCTCACAGTCCATCCTGAAAGCGGTGACAGAAAACATGACCTTTTGGACAGTCACTGGCACCAGGGAGCGTGGCAGCAGTCATCTCTATTTTCATCTGCTTAGATGCTGGTGTCAGACCCAAAAGCCTATTAACACATGAGGGCTGGCTTCATTTTGAAAGGAGTAGAAATCACAAGAAACTGCCAATGACGTCAGGCTCCTGCACTACAGACTGAAACTAGACTGACTCATTTTGTTGTCGCGGGTAAGTTCAACCTGCAGATCTCTGCCCTTTGCTCTGTCATCACCCGCAGCCTCCTTTCTGTCACACCGCTATTTTCTTGTGGTACTTGCTGTTACCACTACTGTTTCTTATTTGTGGAGAGCTGATGGCATGCTCCAAGGTGGGCGGATGTGCAGGAGACTGCACACACTCTCTTCTTAACAGACAGAGACTGTGTTAAAGACTGTAACATCTCCATGTCCAGATTTCCTATCTGTTGCTTGGAGCCTAAACTGACATCATTCCTTAAACTTCAAAAACCCTAAGACATTGCCTTATTGATGACGAGTTTCTTTTCTTCAGTATTGTTCCTCAGCCCCAACAAGGGCGACAGATTAGTCTAACTTCTGTTGCATTTTAATGATGCTAAGAGTTAGTACACCTGCAGGGTGCCTGTAATGACAGTAGTCCTTCCAAAACAAAACGGAATGACCAGAGTTGGACCTCAGTTCCCAGCACCTCCCTGGGCTGGTGTTCTGGGAGCTGACAGAATCATAGAATTGTCTAGGTGTTGGAAGGGACCTTTAAGATCATTGAGTCCAACTGTAAACCTAACACCGACAAAACCATCACTAAACCATGTCCCTAAGCACCACGTCTACCTCCAGGGAGGGTGACTCAACCACTTCCCTGGGCAGCCTGTTCCAATGCTTGAGAACTCTTTCGGTGAAGGAATTTTTCCTAATATCCAACATAAAACTCCCCTGGTGCAACTTGAGGCCATCTCCTCTTGTCCTATCGCCTGTTACTTGGGAGAAGAGACCAACACTCACCTCGCTACGCCCTCCTTTCAGGTAGTTGTAGAGAGCAATACAGTCTCCCCTTAGTCCCTCTTCCAGACTAAACAACTCCAGCTGCCTCAGCTGCTCCTTGTAAGACTTGTGCTCCAGACCCCTCACCAGCTCTGTTGCCCTTCTCTGGACTTGCTCCAGCACCTCAATGTCTCTCCTGTAGTGAGGGGCCCAACACTAGACGCAGTATTCCAGGTGGGGCCTCACCAGGGCCGAGCACAGCAGGACAATCTGTCCCCTAGTCCTGCTCACCTGATCGATTGCTGGATCAGCTGTCCGTGTTTCAATTAAGTGCAAATGAAACAGGGTATAGCTGAAGCGACTGCCAACAGAATGATTTGGGGAGGGGTCTGCAGCTCCTGTGAGCAATGCAAGCCCCAGCAGCTGCGTCCTCATTTGGCAAGCGCGGCGTTAACCCGTAAGCATGTAACCCTGTAGAATATTACATAGAAGTGTCACACGGTGGTGCTGCTGTTCAGCAAATGTGAAACCTGTGCCAGTATTGGCAAGAACAGATACCACTGTGCAAATGTATTGATTCGGTGCGCGCGCGCGCGCGCGCGTGTGTGTGTGTGTGTGTGTGTGTGTGTGTATGCATGTCTGCAAACACTGCTTGAATTCTGATGTCTTGATGGCGACATTTTTACTGCAGGTGTGCTGCTACCTTAAACACTTTTTCCTGATTTTTTTTTTCTTACTCTAGACATATGTCATTACACACCTCTGTTCTAGTACATGGAAATGAATTAAATGCAAATCTTGATCAGAGACAAGGATCTTTGAGCTCCTTAATGCACGCTTCTCCTCACAAGCCACGCAGATAATACCACTTTGTAGCAGGCAGGCTTACTCCAGTCACCACTTAAACTAACAAGAATTTTCTCACTGCTTCAGGTCTGATTCCCATTTCCCACATGTATTTCTTCAACTCAGCTAGGGAACAGATTCTGAACTTTGTTTATCCATGGCTTTGTATTTATTAATCATATAGTCATCATTTTACAGGATTTGGTATTTTTTGCCAAATGCATTAAAAGAGCATTTATGCACTGTATTGTACACTGTATTACCCTAGGTAGACTTTATCCTTTTTTCTGATTTTGATGGAATTTGGTGTCATTCTTCTTGTTTGGAGGTATATCTAATACCCCAGGTGCTTTGCCTTGGACTTCCAGGGACCAGAGACAATGAGCAACTCTGTCTCCAAAGGCCGCTGTAGAGGCACCCCTGAACACGCTGAAGGGCAGCTAATCCCAGGGAAGGGGGAAATACTCCCAGTTTCTCCTCTCCTGCAGCCACAGCTCCAGCTTCAGTGCTGGCTAGCAAGCTTGGGAGCAATGCTGGATTTATTTTGCCTTCTCATAACAGTTTACAGGGAAAAAAGCTCGGTGTGTTTATGAATACCCAGACATACAGAAGAAAAAAAAAAGAACACTGACAGGCTAGAATGAATGGGAACATTAAAATTTAAGGACTGCAAGAAGGATGTGTCTAATGTCAGCTTTCATCTAACAGACAGAAAATTCAACTTAATTCTCTGTTTCCTTTCTAAGCAGACAACGTTCCCGACCCAGAATGTTGAGCAGTTCCCCCCCGCCCTTTTTCTCTTGCCAAGCCATGTCAACAGCCACATCTGTCAGCACATTACCTATTATGTAATCTGAGTCTTTAAGCTTTATAGCTATTAAAACACAACTACAAATGACAAGCAAGAGAACAAGCACCCCAGATGTGAAAAAATTTTCCATTTAATTGTAATTCCAAGTCTAGCACAGAAGTTTCACTAAACTTCAGATCTGATTTGCTTTATATCAAGACCTTTTTGCTTTTTTTTTTTGTTCCTATAGTTATTTGATTTACGGAAGGTTTTTTCCTTTTTCCTTTGTTGTCGTGTTCTTCGTTTTAAAAGACTAAGTTGAGGCGTATCTCTTATGAACACACCAAAGAAAATACAGCCATTGGCCAATCTTTCGATTACAAGAAAAGTGGACCTGCAAATCCATTTTTCCCTTCCCTTCCCTTTTCTCTCTTCTCTCTTCTCTCTTCTCTCTTCTCTTCTCTTCTCTTCTCTTCTCTTCTCTTCTCTTCTCTTCTCTTCTCTTCTCTTCTCTCTTCTCTTCTCTTCTCTTCTTTCTCTTTTCTCTCTTCTCTTCTCTTCTCTTTTCTCTCTTCTCTTCTCTTCTCTTCTCTTCTCTTCTCTTCTCTTCTCTTCTCTTCTCTTCTCTTCTCTTCTCTTCTCTTCTCTTCTCTTCTCTTCTTCTCTTCTCTTTTTTCCCCTTTCCCTTTCCCTTTCCCTTTCCTTTTCCCTTTCCCTTTCCCTTTCCCTTTCCCCTTCCTTTTCCTTTTCGCTTTCCCTTTCCCTTCTATTTAAACACAAAAAGACAGAACTGAATTATCTTTTCTCATCCTGAATGGAGCTGTAACTCACAGAAGAGTTATCAATCCTGGGGCAGTAGAAACTTGAAGTCAGAAACTTACAAACAATGCACTGATTTCCTCCAGGTAGAGTTTTCCATCCAGGGCAACAGTATGAATGGAATCTAGAGCCACCCACGTTTGGCCTGTCAAATGAAATGTCAGCTGTCAAAATGACTCTTCCTTCTCTCCTCCCTGACCTGCCCTACCACCACAGTCGTCAGCAGGATGCGGCGACACACACAGCGGGGTCCACGCTGCTTCTCTCTCCTCGTCCTCTCTCTCCAAACAGAAGCGGAAAAATGAGGGGAAAAAAAAGAAGTTGAGTTGGTAGCGATTTTCTTCTCCCGCTCTGAAAAAAGGAAATCCAACGTTGAATTTCCCTGGAAAAAATAAGAACAAGATGACAATTAGCAATAACGGCGTTCAAAGCAACGCGCCGGGATGGGCTGAGCGGAGGGCGACAGCCCCTGCCCTGCACAGGGGGCGGGTTTACATGGGGCTGGCGGGGCGGGGGAGGTGGCGGGGCCGGGGCGAGGGGTGCGGGATGAGGGATGATGCGGGATGCGGGGTGCGCTGCGTCCGCACACGGGGGGCTGCGACGGGGGCGGCGGAGGAGGGCAGGCAGCGGGTGTGGAGCACATGGAGGGAGAGCGGTGCAGGGAGAGCTGGCCCAAAAGGGAATTCTGCGCTTTCCTTCATTGCATCCTCCCCTCCCAAACCTCCAGGAACTGTACCATAAAATGTATACAGTCCCGCCTTTGTGGAGAAACTTGTAAGTAAAACCCCTCCCATGGAAAAATACCTGGGGCTCAAAATAAATGTCCAGGTCAAAGCTGTAGGATGAAGCCTGGGCCAGCCCGGTGGAACCTAGGGATGGACCTTTCTTCTGCCTGGCACGGGCTTGGAGATACATGGTGATGGAGCCAGGCAGCCTGCAGCCACCTGCAAGCAGCACCGGCCTCACTGGGGTCGGGCACAGGAGTGCCAAGCAGAGGCATCTGAAGCGGGAACTTTTATCTGTTCTGCCCCATGTACTGATATTTTTGTCAGAAAGATGACAAAGTTCTTCAAAATACTTGACAGACACCAAGACCTATAAGACTTTGAACTGTTTTAGTTTGCAGTTTCCTTCAAGAGTAGTTTTTCCAAGTTTATAGCTTAAAGTTTCACTTGTTTTCCTTCTGCTGTTTCTCTCTACATAAGCACCTTAAAATGAATGCAAAAAACCTCACTTGGCTAATTTCGTACTTACTTTTTAAGGCCAAAACCATGCATTTGCCTATATGTGCTGAATAGTTAGCCACCAGTAAAAAGCAAACAAAAGCAATAAAGATGTCCCTGCTGAAAGTCACCACATGCTCCCTGTGGGTCATTCTAACAAAAACAGGACACAATCTGGTTTTGTCATTTGGGATTTATTGCTCTGAATTACAGCTATACGGTTGAGTACCTCACCATACATACCATGGCATACTGCAGCAACCACATAACTTTTTTTTGTCCTTTAAAACAAAACAAAAGGCATGTAGCAGCTTCTTTTAGCTCCACGTGTGTATTGTCTGTCATTTCTAATTCTGGAATGAGAACCAGGAGCATAGTTTTGTTATCTCTGAAGTAAAACCCACTAGCTGAGGGGTAACAAAGCCATTCCCTAATTCAAGTCACTGCCCTACCTTGGTGGTCCAGTGGCTCTAATAGAGGCTCCATTTACAGATCTATATTCTGACTGATTAAAAGCTAATTTTGTTTAAATTTGGAAGGTTAGCAAAAGTAATTTTGCATGGGTGGGATCTGAATCTTTAAAGGTAAAACCTTAAGAAATTCAGGGAAGTATTTAATGAAGGACCTATTTAATGAAGACAACTGGGTAGAAGAGTTCAGGAACCTCATGAGTATAGGTGATGTTTGGAATTTCTTCAAACCAGGAGCTGTTAAACCTGTCATGAATGAGATGTGCCTAACAAAGCCAAGGAGAGAGAAGGATTCCATGTCTACTTGGGTGAATAATTACCTCAAGAAAAATGTGAAGAATAAACAGGCAGGCTACAAAGAATAAAAAGGAAAGAACTGATCTGAGAAAAAGATCAGTGAAAAAAACAACGAAAAAATAAACCAGTTACACAGCAGGGGTGGGCTAGAAATTAGGGGAATAAAAGCTATGGTTCAAAGCCAAGATATATCTACCTTTTATTGGTTGTTTGGTTGGTTTTTTTACTTTGAAACTACAGAAATTGAGCACAGGAACAAAAGCAGCTACCAGTGATTTGTAAAGTGATTTCTAAGACTCAGAGACTCCATTGCACTCAAACGAGAGGAGCACTAGGTAACACCGTTCTAGATTTCTGAAAGGAACTAGCACACAAAACTACAAAGCATTCAATAGCAAGGGGTCTTAATTCTGATGACATTGTAATATAAATGGTTCATGTAAATATGCATACAAATTAAGTACTTACCAACAAAGCTGTCTTCATTATCCAGAAAGACAAGACACTGATCAGACATCATCTAAAATAATGATTATGCTCTGATCATTCAAGTTACAACAAGATATGTTAAAATTGGAATAGCTGCACATAAAGGCCACCAGTATGGTCAAGGGAAGAAAACCACTGCTAAAGGGTCTGGGCTCTTTAGCTAACAGCAGTTCTCTTAAAAAAATAGTGAAGGAAAATAGAAGAAGAAAAAAACATTTATAAAGTGATGATAATTCAAATTAGTTCTACAATTAGAAGAGTTTCTTAGGTAAGACAGCAATACAGCTCTGCATTAGAAAAAGCAGAACCTAAAACTATAAGCACTTTTTGGATGAAACTAGATTTCTCTAGGAAAGATGTTGTACGCTCTGTCTCCCAACTCTTAAAAGCATTTGAATTGGATGATCCCAGAGGTTCCTTCCCATTCTATTCCCTAGATTTAAAAAATAGAATAGCTTGTTTCACGGAGGATGCCATGATATGTTGCCATTATGTGACTGCTGTAGAAGGATGAATGATGTCTACTTTGCTCTAGCTGAACTTCCGCTTGAAGTCTGACCAATTCTGACAAAATTCAAAATGTTATATATAGTGGATGTTCATGAAACATGTATATGTGCATTTACATACAGAAAATATTCCCAGAAAAAAAACTTGTAATGTAGATTATTTTTGAATCTACACTTTTCCCATGTGGTTGACTTTTTCTTCCCCAACAAGGGTGGGAGTTATTTTTAAGTAAAGGCACTCCTGCTATTTTGGCATTTGCAAACAGAGTAAAAATGTGTGCTATCACTTTGCTACAGCAGGATCCAATTAAACTAGACTTCTTGGATGTAAATCGCTTCTTTTATTCCTAAAAATAGTATCTCTTGATGGCCACATTTGATTGTCAATTAAAAAAATTCTCACCTATTCATTATCCTGAATGATTAAAAGCATCCAATGGTGGATGCCTAGATCAGTGCAGGTATTAAAAGTACAAATGACAAGAGAATGTCAGGATTAAAAAAAACCAATTTTTTTCTTCTTAATGTTACTATCCAAACTGCTGTCAGGTTATTTTCTTTCCACAGCATTAAGGGGAGTTGAATCTACTGGTCCTGTCCTACAGAAAGTCTTCTCTTAAAGTTAATGAGATAGACAGCAGTATGAGGCCCATATGTTTGCCCAAGGCCAGGGATTGAAAGTGACATAAATTACCACACATACTTAATATAAAAGAATATACTTGTCTTAAAGGGTTTTTCAGTACGATTAAGCTTTTTTTATGTTTTGTTTTGTTTTGGGGGTTTTTTTTGTTTATTTTTTGCTGCTGTTGTTTTGTTTGATGGTTAAGACACTACAGAAAAATGTTACTATTACAAATGTCTGAACTTGTGCTTCTGTACATTTCAGAAGCACGGCCCTGTCTTTTCAGTGTTAAATGCCAGACACCACATCTAAGGACTTGGATATATACAGGTACAGCATGGGGTTTGCTGGCCTTTCCACATCATTATGCTGGTAGCAAGGGATGCATTTGAGTGCCTGGCCAAATGTAACAGGAAACATTCAGGTTTTGGGCATCATGACCCGTACCCCTGATTCCTCTACAGAAAAAATGTCCTTGAATAAATCTTTTGAGATGGTCTGGTTTTAATCTACATAAAAAGTGGTTCAAATTACAACAATTGGTTGGAAGGGACCAGAATAAACTAAAAAAATCTAGACATTCAAGAATGTGTAAATATTTCGCTTTTTCTTTCTCCTTTTTAAATTACATCTCAAGTTCAACCTACACAATTGACTTGTTCTGTAAAAACAACTTCCTTACTGTTAAACGTAAGCATCTTTTCAACATTATTTCAGTATACCTGATTTTGACAGGAGGGCAAATGCTCTCACGTGACTTCTTACCGCCACTGTTTTGGACCATTCCTCCTCTTCTATAGGAGGACCTCAGCAGATGCTGTTGAATATCATTTGTTACTCCGTCATTTGGTCTTTTGGATACATTCTCAATTTCTGATAGCTGACTGTAGTTTCTGACTCATAGCTTGTTATGGCTTCTAACCTGAGGATCATGTGTTTTTTCCTAAGTATTGAGCAGGACTGAGTAAAAAGAAAGTATACATACACTAAGCCAGAATTTTCCACGGACAATTCCAGATGGATGCCGCAATCTCATGGTCAGTGCTGGAAGACAGCATACCAGTCTCAGCGCAAACACCGAAATCTTCCTAAGTCTGAACAAGTACAACCATTCCTATCTTTTTAAGAGCTCATCGCCTAATGGAATAATCTTTAATGCACATATTGGTAAAAACTTTAATGGAAGTCAAATTCCTTGTAATGGCACCAGACAGGCATTTGAAATGCAGTCTGAATGCTGCAGATTGTCAGCTACGCATTTCATCCCAACTAATTTCCATGTGAATGACTTGGCATAACTGAGAAGCTAGATATATCATGTCCTATAATAACAGGTCAGAACAGTTTCAGCAGACCTGAAAATAAAATTTCTGGATGTAAATAAAAAGTCAGGTTCCTCCTGTACGTTAGGCAAAATATGTGCACCCTCACTTTGATTCCTCAGGAAAATCTTCCATTTTCTGGAAGAAAGAAATGGACTATTGCAGAGTGTTCCCTACCGCTTGTGCTATGGCTCACACTGCTCTCTTGTTTTCATTCTGCTTTTCTGCTGCTAAAGCCAGCACATGTGTGGCTGCTCCTAGGGTGTGCTTGGCAAGCATCAGAGCACAGATGCCAAGTTCCTGAATGCATTTTTTCCAGCGTTGATATATGGGGCTTTAGCAGTCTTCCTCACTGGATCTCTTTGCACTGCTGGCTGGCTCCACATTTGGCTGCAAAACCTACTGGAGGAGACGCTAACAGGACTGGTGTGAGGATTAGTCTGGTTTAGCTGTCCTAACCTTCAGGATGCCATGATCTTTCAACTTCCCTTTCACAAAGAGAAAAAAAAATAAAATCTTGTTTAAGAACAAGATTCTAGAAGCACTTTTTTTTTCCAAGTGACTTTTTTGGTCAAGGAAGAGGAAGTGCCATATTTATCTGAGCTGCTAGAACACAGAGAGCAAACAAACCCCTGTACAAATTCTGCCCATACTTTTTGAGCAAGCCACAGACGTATCAAGTTCCGTCCTCCACTCGCTCATAGCTAAATGGGAGAACCATATCGCTTTCAACATTTCTTCAAGAGTGGGTATCTTGAATACTTTTAAGTTGGCAACACGCAAGACGACTTATTTATGTTTCCAAAATCATCATGTAAGAACAAGTTACATTGTTTCGTTTGTAACTAAGGCAAGAATACTGAGAAAAATATAACAGAATAGTGAGGCAGGGACCTCTATTTGCATCTTAAACAAACATACCAATCCAAACCTCTTCCTGAATGTTTTATATGCATCAGGTAATGCTGATACAGAAAGAATATCAAGATCTGCCTGAGCTGTCGGGTAAATATCGCAACGCAAAAGTAGGTTGAAGGTATTGACAGATACCAAAGTGACACCTATTTCTTTGCGTCTTGGCTGTATGACAGATGTGTAGATGATGTACATCATGAAAGTGGGCTGTTAGACAGCACTTCTCCACGATATTTCAGATTCTGAAAGGCACTGTAGCCTATCGAGGCAAAAGCCATTATAATGTTCCTTTGGGGATGATGCAGTTCTGCACTGCCTGAATTCAAGGCTGTGCTTACCAGCCATGAGAGGACCCACCACGTGTTCCCTCCATTACCTCTATCTTCCAGCTAAAAAGTATCTTTGGTACTGAATTCTGTCAGAACATCCATTGCTGAGCATAGGCATGGACTGCAGAGGTGAACACCCTTGGCTCTCTCTTTGTGCTTTGAAAAGTTCTCATGCATTTGGTGGCTTCAGTTCACTGCCTGGGGTGGTGTTGCTCCATTCACCATGTGAAACAGACTTCAACTTGCACAGACTGTTCCTCTACCTTTTGCATAAGACCAAAAGTTGTGTTTTCATCAGTGAAGTGCCTGGAAAAAACAGGGGAAAAAGACTAAGAAGCCCAAATTCTTAAAAAATTAAGAACAGGGGAAAAGATGAAGGAATAGAATAAAGGAAGCAACAGAACCTGGGTCAGATAGGTCCGTATTTAGAGACAACAAGGTTTAAAACTTGTGGTCTTACGTGCAAATTACACCACAGGAACATTCAAAACTAAGGCCTGTACGCTAGGCCCCACAGACCTTAAGACAGCTCTGGAATGGAATGATGTACTACTTGACAAGTGTTAGAGGGAAATGTAAACAGCTAGTGTTTTGCCAGAGGCAACTGCAGGGAAAGGACAGTGAAAAGTACAAAAACCCCACCCTCCAATTAAATCTTCATCCATCTGTTACTAAGATAAAAGATTGTTCCTAGGAGGAAGAAAGGATCAAGTGGGATAAACATTTTAGAAAGATCTTTTTATTATTCTGTTTTCTTTTTCTTGTCTGGAGAGGATAGGAAAAATAACTGAACAATTTATTGATCAAAATGGTTTGAAATAAGAAACTGCATTTTTAAAATGCGGTGTGGTGGCTTTCTTTGGGATGGGAGAGTGATACAATAATGGACTAAAAGAATGCAAGAAACTTTAAAGAGTTTAGAGGACAGAGGTGACATTTTATTTTACAGGGTGTTCATTGTCACATCTGTGGCTGGGAGCATGAAAAGTGGGTGTATACTTTTGGGTAAACTTCAAAAGTCTGGGAAGTTCTACTGGATGGTTCCAAAAGCTGCTTATCTAAACCAGTCTGGTTTGGAGGGGATAGGTCTTGCAGTTCATTTCTGTTCTTTTTTCTTGTTATGGTCAAAACCAGGAAGCTGACAGGCAAAAAGAAGAAGAAATGATTGCCAAATGTTTCAACAGCCTAAGACATTTTGTTTTGATTTGCCTTTTGGCATAAAGGTTCCACTCGGTTCTTTCTTCCAAGTTAGTCTGTCAAACCAAGGCATAAACACACCGAGTATGCTAAATAGTCATGGAGCGTCAGCCTGGCTCAAGTGTTGCAGTACCTATTTTTGGTCCAGAATGTTGGTAACTCAGGGAACGCAAGCAAAGGATCACTGTAACCATTCTGCTAACCAGATACATTTGACATATCAGTAATTATAGTAAATTTTGAAGAAACTTATTTAGAATAAATGTCAATAAAATGCCATCCAGCTGCAGACTGTGAATTCTTCGTTGACAAAACTGTCAACAATATTTCCACAGAGATCAAATATTGTTTCTTTCTGATCTGATGTAGGCTCCACACCAAAAAAAAAAAGTGTTAGATTTGATTTTAAGGGTGCACCTGAATTTAGCAAGTAGTTCTTGAGATCACGAACAACATCTTTACAGATTCTACTACAAAATAAGTCCTGTTGTTTGCTGGTGCATGACAGTTTGTACTGCATTTAGTCTGAAATTAATAAGCAGGTATTTAGTCATATGAATTGTGAAATTTTAAATGCAGCTATCTGCAGTTACAGAAGTGAACGAGGCTTTATTCTACACCTCTAGAACTTTGGATGTGATTTTGCTTTGATTTATGTATCTACATGGTGAGAATTAAAAGCACCTTTACAGTAAATTCTGTATTTGCAAAACAATCACATTTTAATTTTAGAAGAACACTCATGCTGAAGTGCGGGAAACCTGTTGTTACTGCTTGCTGTCTAAGCAAAGCTAGAGGTTAGAAGCAGGCCCTTGCCAAGACCTTAATAACATCCTGCAAATACAAAATACTTCGTAAATATCAGCAATGGCATAAGAAAATAGCAATAGTTATACCAAGTACATAAAAAAAAGCTCTGCAAATTTCCCGACTGTCTCGCAGTTATGACAAGCAGAGGGAATATGGGAAAGGGGAGAAAAGAAAGAAAGAGAAGAAGGTGTAAAACAAAATGGAATTAAGCAGAGTGAGATCAGCCTCACTGACATGCTGTCATGCTTAGACAGTGAACTCTACCAGCTGAGAGGACACACAGGCACAGGTCCGAGCGTATTACTCCTTTTTGCCAAAAGAATAAGGGAGATTTGAAGTAGTAAAGGAAATTCCTCCAAATACGTACGAAGAAGCATGTAAGTCAGAATGAACATGTCTAAGTCTTTCAAATTAGAGCCTAACTGGACATCTTTCGCCTGTTGTGAATCAGCTGGGAAACACACAAACTATCTTTCACTAGAACCCACCAGCAGACTAACCAACACTGAGCTCCACTGCACACAATTTAAGGCTGCATGATTTTAATTCTGCTGCACAGGTATCCTCAGAAATTTTAATTATTTTGCTTTTATTTTTGTGGGGCGGTTTGGGTTTTCTTTGGTACTTCACACAAATTTCTGTATATGAGAGAGTACTTTACATGGTAAAGTTTTACATTACTATGGTCACAGAAAGTTAAGCGTTAACAAAATTCTGAAGGAGAAAAAGGTAGGTATTTCTCATAACATCTTCTATTTCTAGAAGTCTAGAAATAAGCCTCAACTGTCATGGCTGAAACTCTTATTCTTCCTGGAGATTTCCCACAGTTAGAAAAAGAATGAGCCCTGCAGAATAATTCAGAATACTTTATACCTACAACTAATGAATTCTTTGGGGCTCTTCCTACTTTTTTTTGCAAATGGAATAGTGAATTTTCAGAAACACAGCTATTATTAACTGGTTCTTCAGGCGGTCAGATTATCGGGGAAAACACAGACAAAGGTAATAAATACACACCAAAAATGTGGACAAGGACACCAAGCCTCGTGTCATTTTCACAGCTTGTACAGAAGCAAGAAGTTTCTCTTTCTTCACCTTCAAAGCAGGAGGCAAAATCTGCTCTAGAATTAGTGCTAGAATCTTTTCAGTCCACAACTGTAGAATTAGAGTAAGCCAGGAAAGCCACATGCTCTTCAAAACAGTAAAGATTTGGGTAGAGAAACTGGCCTTCATTTGCTACTAGACGTTCCTGGGAAAGACGAATGGCTGTCTTGTGTGAGCTTGGTGGAATTGAGCCAAAATCAAAGTGTTTCTCTAACAGCTTTGGAGCATACAGTTTAACCTATTTCCTAATGTGTGTCTATGAAATAGACTTCATCTTACAGTACTCATTATGACATTATCACGCAGATAAAACCAGGCACACAGTTAACATGAATTTTGATATAATAGATCAGAATTACAGATTCTATAAGAATTACAACTCTTAACAAGGAATGGAGACTATAATACGTACATCTGTAGTCAACAATGAATGTAAGGCTTATAGATTGCAGATAATAAATATGGAGTTTTGCACACTTTATGTTTGTGGTGGGGTTTTTTTCAAAATAGTTGAACAGCCAGCTGAATACAGATGGGTGGCTGAGAGAAATGAGAATTATCTTGCCTTCCCATTTTCATTACCAACAAGGTGTTACTGACTTTCTAACTTAATCACACAAGGCTTACTTCATCAGGTACTAATTTTAAAGTTAAAAGGGAACAATTTTAAAAGTTCTTTTTTCTTCTATTGCAGAAAGAAAATCCTACCATTTGTTTCTTTTTGATTTTAATCTTCAAAGATGTATTTTCAAGAAAGCAAAAAAGACTGTTGCAACTAAATCTTTATATTGACAATTATATTTCAGTGATTGTTAAGGGTTTTGAGTTGAAATCCCATACACCTGATGCATGTGATTGAAAATTATTGCCAGAAAGGATCTTCCAAACCTTGTAATATTAAAAGGAATAACAAGAACGCAGTTGAAAAATAATATAGAAAAGCCAATATTTTCTCAGTGATTTTCAGCCTCACTCCAAGGTACATCTACCTCTGGAATTAGCTTAGTGTAAAGCTATCGATATATTTGTGCTTATTTGTCCTTCACCTCTTTGCATTCATTATAGCCTAACTGAAATAAATATTTCTCCTTCGTGGATAGGCTTTATTGGCAAATACCGATACCTGTCATGGTGGGAGAATAAAGTGGTTACTGATTTTTTGTCAAAACTTCAACCCTCATAACAAATCCATGCAATACTCAAACCAAAACAATAAAACCAATGCTGCAATTCCTTTTAGAAATAAAATTTATTGAGAAGAAAAACATGCTACGTAAAAGATCCCTTTTCTGCAGACAGAAATATTATTGGCTTGTTCATTTTCTGACTACAGGTAGACATCTGACCACAGCCTTTTTTCTTTTCCATTCCCAAGACACTTCTTATTTCATTTTGATGCACTTAATGTACATGTATATTTTTGTATAAAAATTAGTAATATATGCTGCTTTGTTCTGTTAGTCTGTATATTTTACATATGTATATTTATGTGAGAAATATTTTACTTATTAAACTTCATGTCAATGAAAAATTAACTTCCCAGGATATTTTTATACAGTAGATCCTGTATTATTTTTATAATCAGAAACGTGACTGTAAGAATGGTTCTGTTTATGAGTGCACCAGTTCCTGTGTGTCTTCAAGTCAGTGGGAAACTACAGTAATGGCTCTGCAATTAAGGAATATATTTTGCAGACTTCACTCTAAAGACACCAGCAACTATTTTCCAGATTCTAAAATGTTTTAAATTGAAAGAATTCTGGATTAGCGTAAACCTAAATTTCAATATATTAGCAGCACTCTAGTAATCAGTAAAAGACACTTCAGACTTTGGTCATCTTGACTGAGTGACAGTGAGATTCATTACCTCTGTTTGCTGTATAGCAATGGAATGGGCCCTAGAATTGTAGAGAGGCTAGGAGATTACTTCTCTTCCCATGGAGCAGTCAACACAGCATGTGGCAGACAGATAGGCAGTATGACACACAGGGAGACTTCTCCCTTTTGCAGACCTTGATCTGAGGCAAACACATTGGCAAGAATGCATTCAATTTCCTATCCTTGGTTGCTTTGCGGCCGTCTTGCACAAGTGGTAAATATATGATCAAATAATGTAATTCAAGAGAGTTTTTTCCTCTATGCTTGTTGCTGACATGACGCAACTTATGTTGAAACATCTGAAGAAAATAAAGAACCTGGGGACAGGTAAAGAAGGAGAGGCCACGCTCTTCTTGCAGACTCCCTAGAGCAGCACACCCGACTTCTTTATAAATGCCGTGATTGAACGCCTGAATAAAAACCTGCGTCCAACACCACCCCAATCCTACATCAGCAAGGAGAAGGGCCATGGAAAACCATAAGGAATCTTAGCCTTTAATTGCTTAGATCAGGTTGCACCATTGGGCGCTAGGCAGAGGTCAGGAGCGTCCTGCTATCACCAAGGACGGGGCTGTGAAGTCACCTACCGATGCATTGTGACCACGTGCCCCTCGCTGCTAAAACCCCGGCACCCAGTCCCACCCACCTGGTTCACGCCCGCATTCCAGCCGAGCACTTCGCAAGGCTGGAGTGTTAGGACAGACCTTGGTGCTGGTGTCTGACTGGGGAGCTACTCCTTGCAGCTCTCCGTATCCGACCACCCAGAGCCATCACAGGAGTTTTCCCCAGCCCTGTCAGCTTCAGGCAGCCGGGGAAGCCAGGAGCCACGCTCGCAGCAGCAGAGGTGAGTTGTGCGGGGACACCTCACCCTGGGGAGCTGGGAGGGCTCCTTCCTTGAGGGACCCGGGCATTTCTTCCACCCTTCCCTGGGCCAGACAATGACCGTGGCCTCTCTTCCTTTTCCAGCGTGACACCAGCTGCTGCAGCGCCACAGAGAGGGAGCAGTTTGTCAGCCCCTGCTCCCCCCAGCCCACCGCAGAGAGTCAACACCATGGAAACAGAGCTGGACAACCGCTGCCCGGTATGCCTGGACAGCTGGGAGGATGGTGCCTATGTCCTACCGTGCCTCCACCAGTTCTGTTTCCAGTGCATCTTGCGGTGGGCTAACAGCAAGCCCGAGTGCCCCCTCTGCAAGAGGAGAGTGCAGTCCATCGTGCACTCGGTGCAGGCTGACACCGACTTTGAAGAGGTGGCCATCACACCATCTGGCCCGGCCTCAGCGTCGGTTAGAGCCCGCCAGGAGGGAGAAGAGACCAGGAACCCACCCACCCACAGCCCCCCTCGCCACCCCGCAACATCTCTGGCGGTGGAGTCGGGGCCCAGGACACCAGTGGGTGGCCTCCAGCCCGACACGTGGGCGTCACTCTTTGACGACCACCCAGGGCTCCTCCAACGCTTTCTGCCCTGGCTGCAACAGCAGCTGGGGCTGATCTTTGCGGAGGAGCCAACGACAGCAGTCGTGCTGGAGGACCTCGTCCTCTCTGTCCTGGGCCTCTTTGGGCTGGACGAAGACGTCCTGGTCCGGCTGCTGCAGACGTGCCTCCAGAATCGCGCGGTGACATTTGTACACCACCTTATCAGTGTCGCCGTGCAACGCTGCAGCAGGGAGGCCCACCGCCTGTTGGGCCTCGAGGACAGCCCCGCGGCCGAGGAGCGGCAGGAAAGACCAGCGGCTGCCCCTCGGTCTGCTGCCTCCCAAAGGGGGTCTCCTGCCCCTGGCACAGCCAACCGTGCCAGCTCTGATGGAGCCCACGAAGAGGAGCGACCCACCACCAGCACCGCTCCTCTTCGTGAAGGTCCTGGCACCATCCCTGACGCCCCTGTTCCACACCACCCGGAGCAGGAAGAGCGGCACGTGGATGCAGAGGAGGCTGCAGCAGGTCCCTCCACTTCCAGCCAGGGAGGGAACCGCTCAACTGGGGGCCAACAGCGAGCCCCGAAGAGGAGGGCGGGCTGCTCCCACCACTCTTCCACGCCGTCCAAGAGACCACCCCGATGGCAAAATTAGAACCAGCACCCAGGAGCTGCCAGAATGAACGCCGGGCCAAAAGATGGGGCACGTGCCGGCCCCCAAGACTATCAGAAGGGGATAGGGGCCAGGGACAACCCACGCCCCACCGCTCATCACCACACATCTGGCCACCTCCTCAACGCACCATCTGCCCCCGCGGCCAGGGGCTCTGCTCTCCTAACAGCCTGCACTGCTTGGTGCAGCTTTGCTACACCAGCACCCAAATCCCTCCTCCGGGGAGACACCATTTGCTGCTGCTCTCTGCACCACCCCAGGCCCGAACCCTGGCATGGCAGGAGCCCCAAGAAGTTCAACAAGAGGAAGTGCAAAGTCCTGCACCTGGGGAAGGACAAACCCAGGCACCAGCACACGCAGCGGGCTGCCCGGCTGGAAAGCACCTTTCCAGAAAAAGCCCTGGACGTCCTGCTGGGCACCAAGCTGATCAACAGACAACTACCTGCCCTTGCCACAAGGAACGCTGACAGAGTCCTGGGCTGCATTAGGAGGAGTTTCTCCAGCAGGTCAAGGAAGGCGATCCGTCCTCTCCACGTGGCACTGCTGAGGCCACACCTGGAGCCCTGTGGCCGGTTCTGGCCTCCCCGGTACAAGAAAGAGACGCACATACTGGAGAGAGTCCGGCAAAGGGCCATGAAGATGACTAAGGCACTGGAGCATCTCTGCCCTGAGGAAAGGCTGAGCGAGCTGATGCTGTTCAGCCTGCTGAAGAGAAGGCTCAGAGGGCATCTCATCAATGCATAAAAAGGCCTGACGGAAGGCTGCAAAGAAGAGGGAGCCATGCTCTTTCCAGTGGTGCCCAGTGACAGAGAAGGGATACTGAAGAGCAGTCTGGATGTGACCCTGGCTCAGCGGCTCTACCTCTCTCTGCTGGAGCTGGCAGCCTTGACAAGGTGACATCCAGAGGTCCCTTCCAACCTCAGCCTTTCACTGATTCTCTGAAAGCATCGGAGTTGCGTAAAGAATCCACTCCAATAACTGCATTTGGGTATATAAAGTAAATAAAGGAAAGCAGTACAAAGTTGCTGATTTTCCTCAAACTCTGTTGACTGAATCATTAATACCATCAAGTACCAACACTGAGGGACACTCCCAAATTACTTGACATACTGACCAATGCAAATAAAGTTTTACAAGGGATAAAAAAACATTTATGAAAATTTTCTAGTCTTATAACTTCATTTGGCTTATGTAAAAGATACAGGTGCAGTTTCTGATGATAAGTAAATGCACTGAAATCTAGGACTGCTAGGAAAGACTCCTAACCATTATGCTCTAGGAGAAATATTTTGTCTCTCCTCTCCTGATCTTGTAATTTTCATTTAAGCTGATACTCTTCCGTCCTCTTGACCTTACTTTAAGAACTTAACAGTGCTGGCCGTGTGTTCAAGGATAAAAAAAAAAAAAAAAAAACAAACACCACCTTTAAAATATTATTCACAAGGGAATAACAACAACAAAATCACACATCTCTACTTCCACTGTTAATAGTAAATCACACCATTCCTCTGCCTGACCCTCACTCCTAGCCTTTGCTTCACGTTCTCCTTGCTCTCTAGCAGATCGTTCACGTTTTCACACAACCTACTCCGTAGTCATGTCCTCTCCTTTACAGCACCTTTAATCTTTTCCTCCAGTCAGGACGACAGTCCAATCCTTCCACAAAGTGTCAGTGGACCATACAGACGGCACAGAATTTTCGTCTCCAAATAGAGTAAATACATTAAAAATTGAGTACGCGAATGGAACAAAGCAACCTTTTAGCCACCTT
The DNA here is from genome assembly GCF_028500815.1 of Rissa tridactyla. Taxonomy (NCBI): domain Eukaryota; kingdom Metazoa; phylum Chordata; class Aves; order Charadriiformes; family Laridae; genus Rissa; species Rissa tridactyla. Next base: position 24,631,458 of record NC_071497.1, on the reverse strand, counting down.
TTTCAAAAGCTATTCAACTTGTGATTTTCAGGTTCAGAAATTAAGGCTTGGTCCATTTCAACTGCTAGCCAACGGCGTAGATGCCTTCCTCTATTCAGGTACTCTGACCTCCTTCTTCAACCAATGAGGCAGCCTGTGACACACATTAAAGTGTCCTTGTTCAGCATTCACATGCTACAACAAGAATATCCTATGACTAAGCTTAAAACACGTGCGCATCAGAAAATATTATTCAACCTAACGGAAGTGCAGAGAACATCTGACAATGGGAGTTAAATGCTACAGAAATGTCTGCTGTGTACTGAACGTCTTGTATTTAGGAGCAAACAGAAACATGACAAAGCTTCTCCTATGACACTGAAACAGTCCCTGCAACAGATTAGACCTTTCCTTTGCTATAATTCTACGGCTTGCTGCGTATGGACCTTTTAACTAGCATCTCTCTGCCTTGGCACCTTTTAAGCATATCAACTAGCAGAGCATAAGTGTCTTCTTTCTCTTTGAACAATTAACTCTCAACACGCTCAGCAAACACGCTGCCTTCCAAGATACAATGTCCCACTGCCTCTCACTCACATGCTTGAAGACAGCTGCAAAGCTGCACAACTACACAACAGGACACCTGGGACACCCAGGAGACAGAAAGGAGGCTTGAGCTGGATGGCGAGGCATGCGCTCACCAGTGAGGCACTACAGGCGAGCTTTGAGGGAACACCTGCTGGCAGAAAAGGAACATACTCAGATTACCCACGCGACCTTCCCACGAGTGAGAGACACAGGCGATTCCCTATTATTTACACACAACCACATCCACCGCGTGTATCTGAAGTCAGATTAGCCTCATTCCTCTCTCTGCTTCCATTACACCTCTCTGACCTTGTCTTCTCTGTCTCTCTGTCTCAACCACATAAACACCCTCACCTACCCCTATCAATGAAACAGTGCCGTGAGCTCCAAAACTGAACTCTTGCTGCCTGTTGATCACAGTGCTCTTAGCAAAGGTAGCGCGTTCTTTTAAGGAATCTGGCAGATTACCTGGAAAACAGAACATCCACTTGACTGCTCAGTCAGTGTTTGGGCTCCCCCTATTTGGAAACCTTTCCTGTTTGTCACTAGTCGTGGGGTTGCCCAAATACTGAAAAACAGTTCATTGTGCATGTTGGGTACCATTGACTACTGTCTTAGTCATTTGTTGTTTACTTCAAGCTCAAGTGCCAAATACACAGAGACACTGAAGAATCTCAGTCTTCAGTACAAGGAAATCTTTTCAGTCCTTGTGACTGCAGAGGAAAAGCTGACAAGAAACAAAGAGGATCAAGGCAGAGAGAGCAAGTAACAGTCGTAAGAGAAAAATGGAGCAGAGCAATCAAGTTTTACCAAATTAAACTCTTATGCCTCACCCCTTCCCTTCCCTACTCTCTCTGCCCTCTGATAACAGCAAACATCTTTCTCTACTCACAGCTCCTGTTGGACACACTGAGACCTGCAAGGTCCTAGGGGAGGTTTTGCTATAAATCAGTTAAAAACAGAGAGAGTACAATGAAGAACACATACTCCCAGTCCGTAAATCCTATCGGATTTTTTTACATCCCCCTTTTTAAAATCTACTTCTGCACCACTTTCCCCAGACATAAGGATCGAACCGTGTGCCAGCTAGAGGCAGAACCTACCTCAGGGAAAAGCCCACTCCCTCGTGGGCCAGGGAGAGGAGGGCAGGCAGCAGCAAGGTCTGAAGGGAAGCTTTGTTTCTCCAGCACGATCCCTGTGATGAGAAGTCACAAACACCACAACTCTGCTCGCTCGTTTTCCCAAGGAAGAGCTGTTTTGTCCCCTGGCCTCTTCAGCTGTCCTTCTCATCACACAAGACACATGGGCTGTAGAAATGGCTTGTATTCACTGAGGGCTACGACACGCTCTGAAGAAAGGGCAAAGCAGAGCCCTCTGCAAAGACAACTCCTCATCTTCCCTTCTCCTCTTTGGCAGCAACAGAGGCTGTCCAGGGCAAGCACAGCACTTCCCAGTGTGGGAGGGGAAGAGGAGGGGAATGGGAGGGGAATGGGAGGGGAAGGGGGGGGAAAGGAAAGCCAGGGAAGGGAAGGGCAGGGAAGGCAAGGGAAACGAAAGGGAGGGGAGGGGAAGAGGAAAAGCGTTTTATTACTTGAGAAAAAGCTGGTTTATTTCTTGATCCCTTACGGTGGATGCATTTCACATTTCAATTTACTTCCAGCTGGAGACAAAAGGAACGTGTGCGCTTCAGAGTTATTGTCTAGCATTTCCCATACTCTAAAAATTTATATTATCACTTTCATTGGTTAAATAGTTTTCAAAAGAGGAATTGGATGCTTCTCCATTCTTCATCTTCTCAGCTGCAAGAATCACAAAAATCTTTGGTTTGTTACTCTTTGCAAGACCATCTGTCTACTTGAGGAGCTCTGAGCTAAACCATTCCTTTAGTCCAGAAGAAGACGGCAGGTTATATTAATACTGAGCTGACAATGTGCAGGTACTTCTCTACTCTTTTCTTAAGCCAACAATCAATCAGCATCTCCGTGCCACTTCCTAGAACCCTGATCCCTCTGGGCATCCCTCCTGCGTGCCGAGGTAGCCAAGGAAGTGGTGGGGCGCATCCGCAAAGAGCCTCTTCTGCCTCTAAACTTCCCACGGTGTCCAGACACCACAACTGCATTTTCAGCTGCCCTGTGTGCACCCGCTCCTACTCCACTTCTTGAGAGCCACCCCGGGGTGGGGCTGATGGCACAGATCCCTCTCTTCACCATCATTGCTGAGTCTGTACCAGGACATCTCAACTGGACGGAGCATTTTGAAAATGCTGAGGGCCTTTCACGTCACCCTCGTATCACAAGGCATTCCTCTACGATACCCAGTGCGGGAAGAGCTGGAGAACTGAAGAAGCTGAAGCTGGAGGAACTGAAGATTTTGAGAGCCAGTAGACCAAGGGCAATCTCATCACGGCCATCTCTTTTTTATGTCTTTAGTTCACATTGCCTAAGGAAAAAACCCTCCTTAAACAAAGACAGTTACAAATTGCCCTATGAGCTTCAGTGGTTCCCCCAGTGGTATATTCCTTGAGCTGGGGCATTTACACCACCGGCAGCAGCTATTAACTACTCCCTTGCCCTGCCGTGGTGCATCAAGGAATCGGAGCCACCATCACTCGCTCTGTTTGGCTTCATTCAAACCCGATGGCAATTACAGTCCCTGCCCCAACGGCTGTACAGCACAAATCATGAGGCTTTTCCCATTGATTTTCATGATCTCTGCAGCAGATCCTCGGGGTTCTTTTCTGATAAAATAGGATTTTCTCAGCGCACGTCAAGGTCCTGATTAACCCAAATGCCTGGAGAGAGTCACAGGAATAGGGGTCAATCAGTCTGAACGGCAGATCCCCACCAGGCATTTCAAAGGGCAGTTCTGCACACTTCTACGGACAGTTAAGGACTCCTGCAGCAGCGGCAAAGTGACCCCGCCAAAACCAGGGCTAGCACCACAAGCTACGAAACACTCTGCAGACTCAAAGGGCTGCCCCGCACTACGGGCCTGCAATCTGCACAAGGCAGAGTCACACCCAGATTGAGAAAGCTCCACAATGATGCCACCAAAATGTTCACGTTTTTAAGGCTCGTCCTGGACTAACACCATGGTAATGAGCAAATTAGCCAGGAGAACCTGATTGTAATGATTCGTCCTCACTGATCGACCTACAGGGAAAAGATCAAACTGCTGTAGGCTGTTTTGGAGGAAAAAAAAAACCTCAAGATCCATTGAGTTGTTTGCAAGCCCCAAGAGTCAGGTAAAAACCAATCACATGGACGTAGCACAAATTTCACCCGAGCTAAGGGATGGGCGTTTAGTTCACTCAACGGGGAAAAAGTATGGGAGGGTGATTAGGAACACTCAGTCCAATAGTGGTAGAAAGTCCTTGCAAGAGTGCAATAGAGATGTAAAGCACAAACTGCAAGCCTCTGGATGGCACAAGGGAACCTGGTTTTATAACCTGGTTTTGCTTACACTCATTGCGACAGCTGATGATGTTCTCAAAACTAACCTTGGGGATCCTTTGCTCCCAGCAGGAAAAGGCTTTCTTCACTTGGGGACAGCTCTTGGGGACACCACACCTGTCCTCTGCAAGCCCTTCACAGCCAAAGTCTTACGGAGATGAGACAGGGTCTCCAAGTCAGCAGGGAGACACCCGAGAAACACCCCAAAGGCTGCTCCTCTAAGAAGGCGTCACAGCCAACAGCCCGGCTGAGGTGCCTCTACACGAATGCATGCAGCATGGGCAGCAAACAGGAGGAGTTGGAAGTTACCGTGCTTCTGGAAAGCTACGACATAGTGGCCATTACTGAAACCTGGTGGGATGAATCCTATGACTGGAACGTGGCTATCGATGGCTACAAGCTGTTCAGAAGGGACAGGCGAGGAAGGAGGGGTGGAGGTGTTGCCCTCTATGTTAACCGAGGGATAGAGCGTGAAGAGATGTCCCTAAAGAACAGCCAAGAGGAAGCTGAAAGCTTATGGGTAGGAATCAGATGCCGAGGCAACATGGGGAACCTTGTGGCTGGTGTCTACTACAGGCCGCCTGATCAAGGGCACCCTACTGGTGAAGCCTTCTTCCTCCAGCTACAGGAAGCATCACGCTCAAAGGCTCTTGTCCTCCCGAGGGATTTCAACCACCCTGACATCTGCTGAAAAAGTAACACGGCGAGCTGTAGACGATCCAGGAGGTTCCGGGAGTGCCTCGATGATAACTTCCTAAGACAAGAAATAGACAGCCCGACCTGAGGGGATGCCATACTGGACCTCATAGTCACCAACGCGAGTCAGCTCATCGGGGATGCCAAGATTGGAAGCAGCCTGGGCTGCAGTGACCACGCACCGGTGGAGTTCGCGGTCCGGAGGGATACATGCCAGACAAGGAGCCTAACCAGGACCCTGAATTTCAGGAAAGCAAACCTCCAGCTCTTCAAGGAGTTAGTCAATAGGACCCCCTGGGAAACTGCCCTCAGGGACAAGGGGGCAGAACAGAGCTGGCAGGTCTTCAAGGACGCTTTCCATAGAGCACAAGAGCTCTAGATCCCCAGGTGTAAGAAATCAAGTAAGACAGGGAGGAGACAAGGTGCAGCTGGAGCTGACCTTGGCAAGGGATGCTAAAAATAACATGAAGGGCTTCTACAGGTACATCAACCAGAACAGGAAGGTCGAAGAAAGCATGCCCTCCCTGGTGACTGAGAATGGCAAACTGGTAACAACAGACGAGGAGAAGGCTGAGGTTCTGAACATTTTTTTTGCCTCAGTCTTTACTGCCAGCCGCTCTTCTCACGCCTCCTGGGTTGAAGGACCGCAAGACAGGGACCTGCGGGACAAAGTCCCTCCCACTGTAAGTGTAGACAAGGTGCATGACCACTTGAGGAACCTCAATATACACAAGTCTGTGGGACGGCATGAGATGCACCCCAGGGTCCTGAGGGAACTGACTGATGTAGTTTGCCAAGCCAGTCTCCATGGCATTTGAAAAGTCATGGCAGTCAGGAGAAGTCCCTGGCAACTGCAAAAAGGGAAACATCACTCCCATTTTTAAAAAGGGTAGAAAGGAGGACCCTGGGAACTACCACCCTGTCAGCCTCACCTCTGTGCCTGGGAAGATCATGGAACACATCCTCCTAGAAGCTATGCTAAGGCACATGGAAGACACGGAGGTGATTCGAGACAGCCAGCATGGCTTCACCAGGGGCAAGTCCTGCCTGACCGACCTCGTGCCCTTCTACAACAGAGTGACTGCATCAGTGGACAAGGGGAGAGCTACGGATATCATCTATGTGCACTTCTGCAAGGCCTTTGACACGGTCCCCCACAACATCCTTCTCTCTTAAGTTGGAGAGATACGGATTTGATGGGTGGATTGTTCGGTGGATAAGGAACTGCCAGGATGGTCACGTCCACAGAGTGGTGGTCAACGGCTCGATGTCCAGATGGAGAGGGGTCACAAGTGGTGTCCCTCAGGGATGCGTACTGGGACTGGTGCTGTTCAACTTCTTCATCAGTGACATAGACACTGGGATCAAGTGCACCCTCAGCAAGTTTGCCGACGACACCAAGCTGGGTGGTGCGGTCCATGTGCCAGAGGGACGGGATGTCATCCAGAGGGACCTGGACGAGCTGGAGAGGTGGGCCCGAGCAAACCTTACGAAGTTCAACAAGGCCAAGTGCAAGGTCCTACACCTGGGTCGGGACAACCCTTGTTATCAATACAGGCTGGGGGATGATGTGATAGACAGCAGCCCTGCGGAAAAGCACTTGGGGGTACTCGTGGATGAAAAGCTGGACACGAGCCAACAATGCGTGCTTGCAGCCCAGAAGGCCAATCGCATCCTGGGCTGCATCAAAAGAAGCGAGACCAGCAGATCCAGAGAGGTGATTCTCCCCCTCTACTCTGCTCTCCTGAGACCCCACCTGGAGTACTGTGTCCAGCTCTGGAGCCCTCAGCACAAGAAGGACATGGACCTGTTGGAGCGGGTCCAGAGGAGGGCCACCAAAATGATCCAAGGGCTGGAGCACCTCTCCTATGAGGACAGGCTGAGAGGGTTGGGGTTGTTCAGCCTGGAGAAGAGAAGGCTCTGGGGAGACCTTATAGCGGCCTTCCAGTACCTGAAGGGGGCCTAGGAGAAAACTAGGGAGGGGCTGTTTGCAAGGCCCTGTAGTGACAGGACGAGGGGTAATGGCTTTAAACTAGAGCAGGGTAGGTTTAGATTAGACATTAGGAAGAAGTTCTTTACAACGAGGGTGGTGAAACACCAGAACAGGTTGCCCAGAGAGCTGGTGCAGGCCCCATCCCTGGAGACATTCAAGGCCAGGCTTGATGAGACTCTGACAAGCCTGATCTAGTTGAACAAGTCCCTGCTTACTGCAGGGGGGTTGGATTAGATGACCTTTAAAGATCCCTTCACATCTAACAGGTTCTATGAAATACCTACCACCACTTTCTGCAAATGCTTTTATTTATAGGTTGATCTAAAATCCTGCTGCCTCAGGAGCTTGCAATGACAACCCTTGTGTCACTCATACTATTGCTGTTGACCCCACTCTGCAGATCTCAGCTGTAGGGTTTCCAGTGTGTTATTTCATCTCTTCTCCTGGTGGGAAGTTAGGGTTGAACTGAGTTCAGCCAAGGGCAAGGAGCATGACTGAGGCATGGGAGCATCTCCTCTACGAGGACAAGCTGGGCGAGCTGGGCCCCGTCAGCCTGGAGAAACGAGAGCTCAGGGGATCTTACCAGTAAGACCTGATGGCGACACTACAACCAATACCTGATGGGAACGTGGAACCAAACGCTTAGGTCCAAGCTTTAAACCAGACAGCACTGGAGAAGCATGCAATCTGAAGTATTTAGTTTTCTTTACAAAGGGAAGAAGAAGGTTTTGGGGCTTGCATGGGGGAGACACTCTACATAGAATCATAGTATCATAGAATTGTCTAGGTCGGAAGGGACCTTCCAGATCATCTAGTCCAACCATCAACACAACTCTGACAAAAACCATCACTAAACCATATCTCTAAGCACTATGTCTACCTGTCTTTTAAATACCTCCAGGGATGGTGCCTCAGCCGCTTCCCTGGGCACCCTGGTCCAGTGCTTAATAACCCTTTCGGTGTAAAAGTTTTTCCTAACATCCAGGAGAACATAGTATTTGCTTTGCGTAATCTCATGCAAAATGACTGCATTCTAAAGTGCAGGGCACTCGGGCCTGACAGTCCCATGATTACAGCATTTCTGTGGAGTTTTTCTTCTCTCTGTGGCTGTGCTTCTCTTGCCTGACCCCTGCTTTTCCACAGGACACAGGGCGTTGCCCTCTGGCACCTGTGGGGGTGACGTGGCTGCCAACAGGAGTGCCACCGGGTGTCCCAAAGAGATTGAATTGGACTCCTTTCATGTTTCTGGATCTCCAGATTCCTGCTACTCCATGGAAGTGACAGAAATAAGGGACCCCATTAAAGACCAGGCAAGTTTCCAACATCCGATGCCACAGTGCCCTCCTCTGAACTCTCCTCTTTCTCCAAATGTCCTTAGGTTATCCTTCCCAGTCCAAGGAGATGCCATTCCAGCTTTAAAAACTCAGGCATGGAAAGCACAGGGAGATATTACACTGCCTCTATGCCTTCAGTAAGCGCATCTAACCAGCTTCCCGACTTCACACAGGAGACACTGTGGACACAGCATGTTGGCGTGTTGTCTCTTGCCAGTCCCCCTTGCCTTCCACATAGATACTTAACTGCCCGTAAAGGTTTACACTTCTTCTCATAAGCTGGATGCCTTCGTAGTTCTTGGATTCACGGTCCTTCTGAAAAGCGGCCTCTTCCAGAGAAGTACCTGGGCACGCTGGTAGGAGCTCATCGGCATGGAGGAGTGTGTTTGACTTTCCTGGGTCGACACTGTGGTGTCAGTCGAATGCAGATGCATCTCTCTGTCTGTCCTGTCAGCAGTGCCATGAAAGCAGTAGCTAAACCATAATCAAGACCTAACTTCTATGTTATCAGGACTGAATATGGGAAAATCCAAGTTCTCGTGGCACTTTCAAGGCACTCTGCTGAATTTGAGCTGTACTTTTTCTTTGCTCAAGCTTATTTTATTAAAATAACGATGCCAAATGCAGAAGCACAATCATCAAAATAAGCTGTTTTTCTATAGGACAATGAATACCATTTAAACGATTACACTTGGGAACTATTATGCTCTCATGAGGCAGCCGTGCTCAACCTTCCTTGGTCAAGCCAGCCCAGCTTTCTTGTTAAAGCCAACAGAAGCAGTGGCATCAGTTGAAACGGGGCTGTGTCAAAACACAGGAAGAAGAAATAATACCTTTGAAATGGAGAAAAGGTGTAGGACGCAGGCAAAGGCCTTTACACCTTTGAAGAAATATATAACACCACAGTCTCCACCAGTGGAACCTGCCTCCAGAGGATCTGGGAGATGACTGCAGTGCGAGATTGGGTGGGGAAAGCTGTCCTGCCGCATCAGACCCACAACACACCTTTTCCAGAAACCTGCTTCTAACAGAGGCCAACGATCTCTGCCTCACAGGAAGCTGGAGTTCTTTCTCCCCTTCCTCCTGCCCCCAAAATCTTCCATGGAAGGCGGCACAGACTTTACAGCAAGATTAGCCTATTGAGAGGCACTTGGGAAGGGGTGGGGAAGGGGATTTTTCATACCTCTGGTCATTTTATCTTCCCCATCAAATTCTCCTGCCCTCCTTTGAAGTCTTTGCTGCAGTGAAATCTGGGATCAAAGAGACCTTACAGCTCATTGTGGATACTGCTCACAGGTTTCCTTTGAGATTTCAAGTAACATCTAATTTTATTTTCACGTTTTCATACTTTCCATTCCAGCTTGGATTAACATGCTTTTTCTTCCTACGTATTTGCTATTCTAATTATTCAGGGGCACTTTTGGTCAAGAAGATAAGCAATGCCACAAAGTGGCTCAACAGAACCGAAAGCTAAAGCGTGTCATTAAATAGTTTGCTACTCTCAGCAGAACACACTCTAGTGACAGAACACACGTATTGGCGTGCGATCCATTTTCTAGCTCTGTCTGCCCTGACTTGAATCTGCATGGACGTGGAATTGAATGAGAGCAGCTGACTTCAAGTGCAAGACCACAACATCTTCTCCTTACTGGGAGGAAAAAGTGCTGCTTCTCTTGTCTTGCCTACCCATTCAACAGACGTACTCAGAACTATCAAGATCAAGAATAATTTTTCCTTTTGCATTTCTGCTGTGCTTGCTCTTGTATGTTTGCGCAGTGCCATGAAAAACCATCTGTCCTCGGGGAAGGACAAGGGCAAAACCAGAACGCCACTCTCTTCCCAAGGTGGCATCCTGGGTAATGCCAGGAGACCAAGGACTGGGTTTTAATACTGCTCCCCTCTGGCTCCAGGGCAGCTGCCACAAGGCACGCCCAAGCAGCCATGATTTAAGATGGAAGCCCACACCTTGTGGAGAAACCTCTGTTTCCAAGGAACTGAGCGACTAAGAAGGAATGGGACAGCAGTTCCTAACTCCTCTGCAAACAAACTGTAAGCCCACTACCAATGACATCACTACTGAGGGCATGTTGGTGAATGGAGGAGGCCAGAAGAAGAAAAGGAGACTTGTGTACTTTTTCCTCTCAGCTCACAGGACCAACAAGTCACCGTGACCTCAAATCTTCCCTTCTCGGGATCACCTTTTCTGAGCTGCTCTTCTTTCATGCAGTCTGAGGCATTCCTTTGATTGGGGCAACAATCACACAGAATCACACAGAATCACACAGAATCACACAGAATCACACAGCGAGCTGACGCTGTTCAGCCTGCTGAAGAGAAGGCTCAGAGGGCATCTCATCAATGCATAAAAAGGCCTGACGGAAGGTTGCAAAGAAGAGGGAGCCATGCTCTTTCCGGTGATGCCCAGTGACAGAGAAGGGATACTGAAGAGCAGTCTGGATGTGACCCTGGCTCAGTGGCTCTACCTCTCTCTGCTGGAGCTGGCGGCCTTGACAAGGTGACATCCAGAGGTCCCTTCCAACCTCAGCCTTTCACTGATTCTCTGAAAGCATCGGAGTTGCGTAAAGAATCCACTCCAATAACTGCATTTGGGTATATAAAGTAAATAAAGGAAAGCAGTACAAAGTTGCTGATTTTCCTCAAACTCTGTTGACTGAATCATTAATACCATCAAGTACCAACACTGAGGGACACTCCCAAATTACTTGACATACTGACCAATGCAGATAAAGTTTTACAAGGGATGAAAAAACGTTTATGAAAATTTTCTAGTCTTATAACTTCATTTGGCTTATGTAAAAGACACAGGTGCAGTTTCTGATGATAAGTAAATGCACTGAAATCTAGGACTGCTAGGAAAGACTCCTAACCATTATGCTCTAGGAGAAATATTTTGTCTCTCCTCTCCTGATCTTGTAATTTTCATTTAAGCTGATACTCTTCCGTCCTCTTGATCTTACTTTAAGTATTTAAGAGTGCTGTGTTCAAGGATAAAAAAGAAAACAAACCCACCTTTAAAATATTATTCACAAGGGAACAACAACAACAAAATCACACATCTCTACTTCCACTGTTAATAGTAAATCACACCATTCCTCTGCCTGACCCTCACTCCTAGCCTTTGCTTCACGTTCTCCTTGCTCTCTAGCAGATCGTTCACGTTTTCACACAACCTACTCCGTAGTCATGTCCTCTCCTTTACAGCACCTTTAATCTTTTCCTCCAGTCAGGACGACAGTCCAATCCTTCCACAAAGTGTCAGTGGACCATACAGACGGCACAGAATTTTCTTCTCCAAATAGAGTAAATAAATTAAAAATCTAGTACGTGAATGGAACAAAGCAACATTTTACCTACCTTTTTCAAAAGCTATTCAACTTGTGATTTTCAGGTTCAGAAATTAAGGTTTGGTCCATATGATTTCAGTTGTTAGCCAACAGCGTAGATGCCTTCCTCTATTCAGGTACTCTGACCTCCTTCTTCAACCAATGAGGCAGCCTGTGACGTATATTAAAGTGTCCGTGTTCAGCATTCACATGCTACAACAAGAATGTCCTGTGACTAATTTTAAAACACGCACATCATAAAATATTATTCAGCTTCATAGGGCTTGTGTACCTATTGCTTCTCCTATGACACTGAAACAGTCACTGCAACAGATTAGTCCTTTCCTTTGTTATAACTGTACAGTTTGCTGCTTATAGCCCTTTTAATTCTGCATTTGATACCGTTGACTACTGTCTTAGTCTTTGGTGGTTTACTTCAAGCTCAAGTACTAAATACCCAGAAATATTTAAGAATCTCAGTTTTCATTACAAGGAAATGTTTTCAATCCTTGTGATTGCAAAGGAAGATCTTAAAAGAAACAAAGAGGAACAAAGCAGAGAGAATAATAAAACAAAACTCCACATTTTCCCACTTTCTGACTCCATATCACAGGAAAAGCCCCACAAATCAAAACCAGTGAATTTGGTCACCAATTTTCTTGAATTCAGTTACAATTCTGTGTTCCCAAACTTCAAAGCAGAGGCTATGTAACAACTGTTCAAAACAAGTCTGAGATTATATGATGTCTGTGGATTAGGATTTTGCACAGCACAGCTCCCTAGAGGGAGCTCCAAGGCGGCGAACAATACCCAAACTGGTATAAATTCTTTAGAGCCTGCTAAGAACAAGATACAGGAGTAAAATAGCTGGGAGACCTCAACTGGGATATCTCCAATTGGGTGCCTTCTACAGATTGGTCAGTCACAACTATTTCTTATGACATGTTTTCCCATTTAGGATAGCTCTAAAATAGATACAAGAACATACATTTAAGATATATCCCAGGGCCCTACGTACAATTTTTATTACCTCTGTGTTTGTGTCTGCATATAGTGCATCTTCCATTTATAAGGCTTGTTTACTAAACTATGGACATTTATTAGTTTATTTTGATAAAAACAACAACAAAATTACAACAATATTGACAAATCCCATTTTTTTCCTTAAAATATGTTTTAACACTTTTAAAATCACTTATTAAAACTAAAATTTATTTGAAAACTAATTGGAATAATTGAAAGATGGCTCAGAGTGACCCAAGTTCCATAAAAAATGAGGAACAATACTTCCTTTATCCGGTTAGCTCTTCAGAGCAGGCACCCGTTTACACATACACACACAAATCCTATCCCACATAAAGAGCCTCTATTTCAGTTCAGGACAACACAAAGAAAAAAAACACAGCAAAATTAAAAAGTTACATTCCCCCAACTCCCACAAAAAAAGAAGAGCTCATTGATCAAATAAGTATTTTTGCTGTTAAGCACCTGAATAAAATTTATAGTCATTGGGGGACAGCTAAAATAAACCAAGCAACTTGAGAAAAAGTACAGGCCATTTTATAACCACTTGTGCAGCAGTACAACCCAGCTGGCAGACAGGCAGAAAACCTCTTGAACACTACCTGCCATAGCCTGCATGACAAAAAATTCAACAGTTATGAGATTACGGGGGTAAGACCAAATATACAAGATCTGAATACATCCAAAAAAGTTTTCACTTCTTCTCAGGCTACCGCTGACATCAACAGATATGGAAAAGTTGTGTAACATCAAAAGATCTTGTGAATACCTGTCAGAGGTGAGAATAATTTCTTAGAATCATAGAATTATAGAAGGGTTTAGGTTGGAAGGGATTGTAAAGATCTGGTTCCAACCCCCCCTGCCATGGGCAGGGACACCTCCCGCTAGACCAGGCTGCTCAAAGCCCCATCCAGCCTGGCCTTCAACACTTCCAGGGATGGGGCATCCACAGCTTCCCTGGGCAACCTGTTCCAGTGTCTCACCACCCTCATAGTGAAAAAGTTCTTCCTGATATCTAACCTAAATCTCCCCTCAAACTCTCCCAGTTTGAACCCATTACCCCTCGTCCTGTCACTACACGCCTTTATAAAAAGTCACTTTCCAGCTTTCTTTTAGGCTTTCTTGTAGGAAATTCTTAAAGAATTTCATTCACTCCTTTGCTTCATTTACACCTAATCACTGTAACTTAAGCACACACAACCATCTTCAGCAGCACTACAGTCTAAATACAAATTATATGTTTTCTTCATAATATAAATATATTTGATGAGTATTGAGCCCAATATAAAATTGTGTCAGTTTGTTATATTATTTAATTTTATTCATATGTATTATCCCAAAATATCTTCATAACTTTCAAGTGCCAATCAGTTTCTTCAGTACAGCTCCACTTCAGTTCTGTTTTCTTTGTTTTTTCCTCTTTTGCCTCAGTTACTATAACTTAACATTTTCACTGAGAATGCTTTTTGCTTCCTTCTGCCCCTTTCCCTGTTCTGTTGATTAGCTTCTTCATCCTATTCCCAGCTTGAATAAAACCTTTTTTCATCTTTTTCTTTTTTTCCTCTTTTTTGTCTGTTGTCCTTAGACATAGGACCATCACTGATTATTTTCTTATCAGGGAGGGTCAGATGAAGGTAATTGATCTCAAATATAATGCTAGATGTATGCTCTCCTCCCCCCCAGAAATTAACCTCTATTTCAGTTACATCTTCTGCCTCAAACCTTTTTCACTATCCTCTGCAACATCCTCTGTTGCTGTCCCTCCTAGGTCTCTGAAATTGCATGGGCCAAGTTCTTGTAGGCATTGCAGAACTGGCATAAAAATTGCTGCCTTGCACAGAGGAGGGTTTCTACTGATTACCTGGCCGCATCTATGCAAGTCTTCCCTATTAACCCAGTAAGAACCTGTAGGGAAGCAGCTACCGCAATCACTGGTTCACTGCATCTGTCATGAGGTATACAGGCTCTCAACTCCTTTGATAAACAGACATTCCAAAATTCAGTCCGAGAAAGTGTCCAGACACTTGGACTGGGAATACCAGGTGCAATAAACACATTGGGCTAAGACACCTTAGCAGCAGTTTTCCCGAGAACCATCCAAAAGCTCCCTGCTTTCAGAAGTTCTCACCCTATATTCAATTATTATATTTCTTCATTTTTCCTCTTTTCTCATGTATCCAAGCTTGATAGCTTTATCTGAAATCCTCTCCCTTCTCCAAAAGGATACTCTTCCCAAGGTATGCATTTCTACTCAGTCCAAACCTGTTTACTTCCCGTTATGTCACTTATGTGCAGAGGAAGTGAGCACTGTTCTTTCTCCTTCTACATGGGATGAAGGCAAACTTAGATCAGTGACAGAATTCTCCTTTCCCACTGCTTCTTTCTCCCTTTAATCCATGGTAAAGAAGGAAGAAAGCATCAGTGCCTTTCCACAGCACCATACCTCTACAGATCATCAATTAAAAAAAATTCATGGGCTATGTGCAGTAATACAAATATCATTTGTTCAGACAGACTCAAGAAACCAAAGGAAATGGTCATGCTAGAAAAAACCTGCTCTTATACGTACAACTGAGGATGAGGCCTCTTATTCAATGTTTCTTTTTTTAAATTTTTCACGGGGAAAAATTCAACAGGAAAATTTCAACATCTGCTTTTTTCTTAAAATAAAAAAAAAAACAAACAAAACAAAACAGACAAAATCAAATTCTTGAATCTTGTGTGTTTACAAATCAAGAAAAGCAGTTGACGAAAAGAACAGACTTTGACAGAAAATATAAAAGGGCATTGTATATCAGAGAGAGTAGAGCACAAGCTCCCGAACAGGTTCTGCTTTCTTGTTAATCCAACAGCAAGTCTCAAGTTAAATACTGTAATCGTGGCAGTCATTGGTTACTACTTAGCCTCCTGTCTCCAGCCCCGAAATTAGTTTGCTCGGAGCCCAGGTAGCTGAACAAAGAGTCACATTTTATCATATAACTGAGCGTAAGAGGCCAATTTGAAGGAAATAGGTTCTATATTAGGAAGAAAATGCCTAATTTAAAAGAAATTAATTTACAGAACAATAAAAGGTATGCTTTTAAAATACAGCAATGTAAAAAATAACAAAACAAAATCTCTTATAACTCTGATGTGACTTGCAAGGGAAGTTCACATAACCTTGAACTATAAAATTTTAAAGAGTTATGAACTGTTGCTAACCTCAGTTTAAAATTAAACTACAGAAGCATTTCATACTGTAAAGTATTACTGACAACTGTTGCAACCAACAAATAAAGAAATCATTGCCTTTTGCATTTTGTTGGAAAGCATAAACTTCTTACACTAAAAGCATAAATTACAAATTACTGTTGAACAGAATAGGCATTTAAGGTACGCTTTACATTTCTTTCATGTACTCTAGGTCATGTAAAGCATAAAAAATTTAACATTTACAATTACTATATTAAAGACTTTTTATAGTCATTACCAAGATATACTAAAGAATTCATATTTCCTTAACTGAATAATAGTACAATAAATTAGTAACTACTTCTATTTTGAGTATGAGAAAGTCTAGACAAGACCAAGGCTCAAGCTATAAAGCAACCTAACATTGTCCAATCCCTTGAAAATCCATCCTAAACTGAAAGACTTCATAGTCTATTATTTTAGCCAGAAGGCAGGTGTGCATTTTACAAAGACATATTTCTGAAAATGGCAGTAAATATTAAGAGAGCGTTTAACAGAATAATGCTTCCTATTTCCCCACTAACCAAAATACAGAAGATCTGAGTCCTTGTGCTTTGTTCATAAGAAGCAACTACAAAGAATGGGCTGGATGTAAAATGTAACAGCAGAAACCTAAACCAACAGCGATTAATAGAATTCTGTAAATCTAGTTTTGAGAATGAAAGCGACAAGCAATTAGAGACAAAGAAACAAATTAACCCTTTACATTTCCCTGTTGCTTGTGACGTCTAGTGGGTATACAAAACAGCTTGGAATAGCAAATAGAAACTCCTGCTTTTTCAATGTTTGGTTTAGTTATTTTCTTCATCTACATGGAAACTTTTTTCCATTTCACAGTCAAAAAATTTTTAAAAATGGTGCGAGATATTTTCACAATTTATATACAGCTTTGAGCACTTCAGAGCTGAATTTTAAACAAAGAATTGCACAGGATTCCCTTCAGAAAGCCATTTCTAAACAAAATGAATGACAAGAAGGTGTTTGGGAGCAGTCAGCATGGGTTTACCAATGACAAATGTCATCACTGCTTTCAACCCTGAGGTCACTGGTGCTGAGGTGAAGGAGAGGGTGGTAGATGTTCCTTGACTTGAGCCAGGCTTTTGAGAAAGGCTCCCGTAGAGGGATTGTGATTGGTGAGATACAGGCTGAACAATTGAACAATAAATAAGGTGAGTGGAAAATTTGCTCAACTTCTGTCTCAAAGATAAGCGAAGTCCAGCTAGAGGCCAGAAAACTAGTGCAGTGCCTCAGGGGTGAGTACCGGGACAAGTAACAGTTAATGTCTTCATTAACATCCTGGGTGATGGTACAAGAGCGCACTCTCAGCAAGATTGCAGATGACACTAAATTTGGGGCAACCAAGTTGGTCAGGGAGCTGGTGAACTTGCCCTGTGTGGAGCAGCTGAGGGACCTGAGTTGATCCAGCCTTAAGAAGAGAAGGTTTCAAGGGGACTTTATTGCTGCCCATAACTACCTGTTCAGAGGATACAGAGAAAGCGAAGCCAGATTCTTCTCAGAGGCTCACAGAAATCAGACAAGAGGCAACAATTCCAAGTAATGCAAGTTGGAAGATGCAAAATTGTAATTATATATTAGGGAATTATTTATTTTTTTCCTGCCATGAGGATGGTCAACTACTGGAACTTTGGCCAGAGATGTTGTGGAATCTCTACCCTAAAACCTGACTGGACATGGACCTGAGCAGGCTGCTCCGACTAGACCTGCTTTGAGCAGGTATTGCACTAGAGGTCTTTTCTGATTTAAATTATTTTATCAATCTAAGAAGTCTACTTCTGCCCTGAATGGGGTGTCTTGTCCACTGATAATGTGAAGTAAGAATGTGACTTTCTGTTTTCTATTAATGCAAATGATCCTATCTCCCTTTTTAGTATTGACAACCTTTTGAATATTTTAAAGGAGAAGGATAGTAATGCACGCTAGTATTCAGCATTTCACGCTATGGTTGCTCAGTTCTCATCTTCTTTTCTATGAGAACATGTATTCACAAACACACCAACTTGGAGAAAGATAAAGAATAGTATTTCTGCTAAACTCTTCAGTATCATCTTCGATTATTCATGAAAACTTCATGTTAAGTGATGTACAACATTATTGTTTTGATAAGTAATCCTCACTGTATCCAATCATTAAAAATCCATTCTAAAGAGCAGTGATTTGGGTTACACTTGTCAGTTTATGCACACTAAGTACGTTCTACAATTGTATCTAATGTTGAGCAGTACTATATTTCTTGGTTTCAAAACATAAGCAATGCTCTGATTTATTAAAAAACAAGAAGTATTGATTTCTGAGAACAGAAGCACATTTATTCTAAATCGCTATTGTTGCTGGCTGGGGCTAAACCATGACAACTATACATGGACTCAGTACCTTCATTATTTTTGTGCTAATCACATACTGTAAGGCTAAAAATGTTTTGTTCAGCATCATTAAAACTGACCTTCCCAGCATCTCTAAGCCCATAAAAGGCAGCTGAGGGATTTCTCCATAAAATTTTAAAATAAAATCCCAGTTAGTCCCCAATTCATGAAAGCACTGTAAGTTAAGCCACGTCTAAGATGTTTTCTTGAATAAGAATAGTTTTAGGAACGGATCTCAGTAATATGGTAATTGGTTAATTTTTTGCTTCATCTCTGACTTTCTCCTATAGCACAGAACTAACCAGAGCAAATGACTTCCCAAGTTCCTCTTATGAAAGAGCTGTTATACAGAAAACCAATCCTTCCATTAGTTACACTTATGCAATTCTAACACCATCAGCAATTTTGCTGTAATGTTACTTCACGTAGCTGAGAGCAAAATATAGCTGCACTTTTAACTATTATATGAACAAAATAAGCAGCCTAAATTAGCTCAAATTCCTACCAATTGTGACAGCTTTGTACCTGCCAGTCTGAAATGCAGCTACTAGACTAAAAAGGAAGACGCTTTCTAAAATTACAAATAATACATGTTTTCTTGGAAGCTTATTGGCTCAGACAGAAAATAAACAGCATAAAATATGTATGCATTGTATTGTTGCATATAACTGCTTGTAATTTCCTTCCTTATTTATTTATTTTACCTCTTTCACACTGAGGGCCAGTAAATCCGTAGACACATGCGCAGCGATTAGGTCTAATGCACTGTCCTCCATTCTAGCAGCTATTTTCACAGACAGCTTTAATTAACACAAAAAAAGGTTTTAAATGTGATAGTAATGATGTTCCAAATATTACCATATGCTGCATTCAAAAATAATTATTTTCCTCTCAACTGCTCTAAATCTTTGTGGACCTGAAGATCAAACTGATCTCCTTCCTATCCATCATCACCAACAGTAATGATTGTTCAAGTCAAAGTCCATTAGCCCAAATTCCATTAGCACCTGTTTAATGCTAATTGCAAGCAGCTGTTTAATTAATCATATTCAGCACAAATTCCTAGCAGATGTTTAATTTAGACATATTTGTAAACAGTTGTGCAGCTCTAGTCACTAATCATAGAACTTATACCCATCACCAAAGTTAGCAGATAAAAACTCAACTATTTTGAGGCATTTTGAGGATATTAAGTTGTGCTAGTCTGTTACAACAGCAACAAACCTTTCAAGATGGGAGGGTTGGGGAGTCCAAGAGACAGATAATTCAGCCCTCAGAGTTGATAATGCTGGCAGAAGTGATATTTAAAGCAAGGGAAATGAATTACCAATTTAACTCATCTTTAAGTACCTTCAAAAACTGTGTTCCTAAAAGATCCCAATCAGAAAATTATTTTGCGGGACTACAAATCCACAGTATATATAGATGGAGAAAGTACTTTACAGTTGCAGGACTTCCAAGCACCTACTTGGGCTATTTATCAACAGTGTGAATCAAGAAGAAAGCCTCCTGCCAAAGCACTGAAATCTTCTCAATTTGAAAGGAAGACAGTTCTTCAGCGATGTTGAAAAATACAATTAAAAGAGTGCTTTAGATAACTAATTCTGCCTGTTTTCAGGCTCATTTCTTCCAGGACATATAGGCTTGTTCAGAATTAGCATATCTTCCAAATCAAAGTATTTCACCTTAAAGGACAGCCCCACCCTTTTTAAGTGTCTTTAAACAACAGCAAAGAGATTTTAGTCTAGAAGTCTCTAGGCTACCTTCCCCCATAGGTCTCCCCAGTTTGAAGGTAGAGTTTGTAACATATTTGAGTATCCACCGCAAAAGAACCTCAGCAATCTAGAGAAGGTAAATATTTCAAACTGGAAAAAAGGTACACATGCCTCCTATATCACAATAGGGAACATAAAATATACTGTTATGTGGAAATGTGATAAAGCCTTACTTCTTATCAAGAGCTATAAACCTGAATTACTTTTTACTGAGAATGCGTATCTTATGCATAAAATGAAGATACTTTTCTGCATGTGTTACATTACTGAATTAATGGACAATGGCACTTATAGTGAGAAAATGAATTTCAGTAGATTTAAGACACAATTACTTTTTAGTAAAAAGAAATACAGACACCTTGTATTCCCCAGGCAGATCCCAGCTTGCCTAAGAGCTGATACACGCACACAGTATTTAGGGAGTGGACTGAGGAGGACCCTTCTGCATACAGGTCCCTCCTCTCTTACAGCTTTCCTTTTCAGATAGCTGGTGCCAAACAGCCGCTCTTAGTAAGACTAAACTTCAGGTGTTTTGCATCAGATGAGTTACCTCCTCAGGTTATATCAGCAGGAAGATGTCACAGATCCAAGTCTACAATGCCCACAGCTGCTGAAAACCAGCTGAAAGCAGCTGGAAGGAAAAGAGCTCTTTGGTCAATGGTCCCACCGCTAGGACATAACGAAGAATGCTGTGGAGGTCAGTCCTGCAGAGGCCTGGGGAAAAACTAGCCAGTTTGCTGTTCCCTCCTCTGCAGAACTTGGCTGTGCGTGAGCCTCCTCCTGGTGCTCATGCATCTGTGCTCGCATCCTGAACTGTGATGGGATGCAAAATATTAGCATGGGGTTAAGACGCAAATCACGGAAGCGCCCTATTAAAGCCTGTGGTAAATTAACACTCAAACCTGTCCCCAGGTTTACCAGAGGGAGTGCTGCTGGGGGTCACACCGGTGCAGCTGGAAGCAGATGCAAGGAGAGTCAGTGCTACAGCCCACCCTCCTACATATCTCAAGGGAGGAGAGGAGTCAGTTTTGGCTCTCTGAACAGTGTTATTCCATTTATAAGTGGGAGTAGAAGAGAAACACCTTGCAAAGACAGAAAGTGACACATGTTCTTTTTGGGTTTATATTTATTTTTATTTTGAACACAACTTTGAAATATTCTGTGGATATATTTAACATACAGTGACAATATAGGATGACTTTATGAAACTCCAGCTTCCAAGCACTCTTATGAGAAACCTTAAAAGTTACATACAAGCAATACTCTACTCTACTTTTTAGAAGTGTTGGGTGTAAAACATGCCACATTATTTTTCGTGGTGAATCAAACCCCTAGCATCTGTTGACTATACTATACTATACTTTTCAGCTGCTGCTCTGCAGCAAGTTTCCTTGCTGCCTCTACAAACACTCTTACATCTTATCATTCCTGGAAAAGAAGATGGAGACTCATTTTCCCTTTCATTTATCTGAGCTGTGGCTGTCCAAATAATGCTGCTGTCACATTCAGTTCTTTGTGGCTCCTTCTCACAATCACTGTCAATTGTAATGGCTGCTGGAGAAGCACAGGCTGGGCTACTCATGTGATGTTTCTGGTGTTTCTGCTTTTGCTTTTTGGGAGGCCTCACTGTCTGTCACTTTTCCTTCACAGACTCTGTAGCTGGACTCCTCAACCTTTTTTTCTTTTTCTTATGCTCTGTCTGACTTCTTGCTGGATTGTCCAAAAGGCTACCTTCACTTGTGTAGCAGTCACTGAATTTTGATAAGGTTTTCTAGGGGTCATTTTCTCTCTACATTTGTGTGTTCCCTGACTGTGCTCTTCATATGGCGAGTTTTGTGCCTCCCTTTTCTACCAGGTTTTTCTCTTCTCATTCTGTCAGTCCCTCCAAAAGGGGTCCTTGACCCCTCGATCAACTCCTTAACTTGCATCTTTTGTAATAGCAATAGTGTCTCCCACAGGGTCCCTCTGGCTCTGCAGACCTGTCCTTTTGGTAAAGGCTTGTATGCTGTATTCTGGACTAGTGGATTTTCTTGGATTATGAACATTAGACTGAGCTCTCTACCTGCTTGAGGATTCATAGCCACCTCTGACCATCTTTCAAGTATAAAAAGCGAAGACCTGCAGGTACCTACTTTGGTCGTTGTCTCCTCTATAGTAATGATCACTGCCTTTGCTGCTTGGTCTCCTTTTGCTGCAGCCTTTTCTATGTGACTGTGATCTGCTTGCTTCTCTGAATGAGGTGTTCTCATGACTTAGAGAGACTCTCTGGCTTTTTGGAGGGATGACAGTGTCATCAGCTCTTGACCTCCTCTTGCTTCTTTGGTCCTATCTTTGCTTCTACCCCTGCTTCTCAACTGTCCCCTTTTCAGCTGGATTTTGATACAACATTCCTTAATAGTCCTATGGCCATGACTGCCTTGGCTGTGCTGTGAGTGAGACTGTGGACACCTGGAGTTCCTTTAACATCCTCAGAATTGTTAAGGGAATGGAAATGGGCAGTAAAAGCCTCCTAAGTAGCCTGAAGCATGTTTAGAAGTGGGGACAGTTATATTCCAGCAGGAAGAATATACTGGGTAAAAGAGTACACTGGGAATATTAGAAAACATTCCCCACACCCCAGTTCTACTGTGGGACAAAATTTTAACCATGAGAGAAGTCCGGTGAGTCAGCCCGGAAGAAGAACCTGGTGGGCACCACTGGTGGTGAAATGTAATTTCCTTATTCAGCCAGGGTGAATACTGCAGCTATTTCCTCTGCTTTATAAATTTTTATTCTGCATCCCTTCATCTTCTCTTTCATTTACCTCTTTCCTTGTCCAGGTTGTTCCAGTTGCTGCTCATGTGGAAGCTTCCTTTGCCTCCAGTGAGTTTTATTGCTGATCTATATTTTTTTCCTCTGATTTTCATCTGGTTTAACAAGATCTGACAGCAGGACAGTGCAGACTTTGTAATACTGGAGTGTCACTTTATATCTCAGGTAAGTTTGTGGAATAATCTGCCCAAAGGAAGGGAGTAACACTGAGTGGGACCTGTCTAAAGCAGAGTGCAAACACACAGGGTGAAGAGCTGTCTTCTTCCAGGCAGCCTAGCAGGCTCTTTTCCACCCAGCATTTCTTACAGCCTGTCAGAGAACAGTACCCTTCCACCTCTGTCATCCTGTTTCTCTGCCAACAGAGGACAGTTGAGATGGAGCAAATGGATAGCACTCTACTGACCCTGTCTGTCCCTGCACCCAGCAGGGTCTATCGGTGAGATAAAAAAACAGTGATTGAAATGAGGCTTCTAGAGATCTACACTTATGCACTGAAATAAATACCCCTCATTCAAAAGCAACAAGGATCTACATGTTCCTATTGACACAAAGTAGGTCTTCTGGAAGAGGTTCTTAAGGTTGAAGCCTCCGCTGTCCATCAAGATGATGAGGAGAGGGTCCTCCATGGTATGGTCTCCATGGTCCTCCACAGATATTTCACTAAAGGTCACCTGAAGTTTATCTCCATTCAAAACTAAAATGGGGCATCAAGTATTTTATATACTTTTTCAGGACTGAGATTGAGGTGGAGTTCAGGCTGCTTGCCCTGTTTATTGGACCTTTTAAATAATTAAGTGCTCCATTTTGGATACAGAAGTTCATGCCCTTGAGGAAAGTGCTATAGGCTTTGAGGTGAGTTGGCTGAGGTTTTTTGGCCTGCAATACATTCTTTCAAATTTTGCTTCACATGCCCTTAAAAAAAATTACAAAATTATTTTTCTAGGGTATAAAGTCTCTCAGTTTCTAAAGGTACAATGTTCCAGGTCCAAGCCCTGTACTTACCAACAAAATTGACTGAGGTTTTGCTGACCTTTTCCAAACTTGTAGGCTAAAAAGGTCAGAAAAGAGGGAATACTTCTATCTTGAGACTTCCCTGAGATCACACAAGTCCTATATTAGTTGTGATGAGTTTCTTTTTTGAGGTGGGTTTTATCACAATAAGAAGTTGTCCAATAAAATTAATCCACTTGCAAAATGCTTTGAGACACACTGTTGCCACCACCGTGCGTAGGGCAACTTGTGCAAAGAAGGTTCACTTACAAAGGAGTGAAGAGTCAGCAGCAACTGTGGGCAGTCCAGCCATTCCCAAATACCACCAGGGACCTTCCTGCCTGGGACAGACAGAGCTGCAGTGGAGATGACCTCTGCATTTGGTCACCAGACCCTTGATAGTTGTCAAGTCATGACATGAGTGTGTCATGCTTCACCCCAACAGGGTTCTAATCCCATGGAGCCTCCTGCCCATTAAGGTAAACCCAGTATGTTCCACCCCCTGCCTCTGTGAAACAGATATTTAAGAATTATCATTAAAATATCCTTTTATCACACAATCTTCACAAGCTTCACTTAAATCAACAAAAAGAATCCCCCACGCTGAAGTCAAAATAACATCATCACAACACTGACAAAAGATGGACAATTTGCACACACTCCATCCTTTGTCCCTTCACCACATTACAACAAAAAAATTACCCCACAATTATTCCACTTTCTGGCAATGTCCAGTCAGAGTTTTGCCCATTATTTCTCCCATTTATTGTCCTTACCTTGAATCCCTTGACAGCCCCACTGTGGAGTACCAGAAAGGACTATGTTGGGTTGACCTTGGCTGGCCGCCAGACACCCACCCAGCCACTCTCTCACTGTCCTCAACAGGCAGGAAGGGAAAATAAGATGAAAGAGCTCGTAGGTCAAGATAAAGACAGGGAGATCCCTCACCAGTTACTGTCATGGGCAAAAGAGACTCAACTTGGGGAAGATTAATTTATTGCCAATTGAAAATATAGTAGGATGGTGAGAAAAAAAAAACCCAAAACTTAGAACAACTTTTTCTTACCCTCTCCCCTTTCTTTCCAGACTCAACTTCACCCTTGGCTCTTCTACCTGCCCAAGCAGTGCAGGGGGATGGGGAAATGGGGGCTGGGGTCAGTTCATAACACTTCACCTGTGCTGCTCCTTCCACCTTACAGTGTTTTCCTGCTCCAGCAGAGGCTCCCTCTCATGGTAGACAATCCTTCATGAAGTGCTCCAACAGGTGTCCTTCCCACAACCTGCAGTTCTTCAAGAACTGCTCAAGCATGGGTCCTTTCTGTGGTGTTCCATCCTTCAGGACAAACCTGCTCCAGTGCAGGACACCATGGGCTGCAGTTCCTAACAGAAAACTTGCTCTGGTGTGGGCTCTCCATGGGCTGCAGCTTCCTTCAGGGCATCTCTACCTGCTGTGGTGGTGGGTTCTCCACAGGCTGCAGTGCATATATCTGCTCCACCATTGTCTCCATGGGCTGAAGGGGGACAGCCTGTGTCACCATGGTCTCCTCCATAGGCTCCAGGGGAATCTCTGCTCTGGTGCCTGGAGCACCTCCTCCCCCTCCTTCTTCACTGACCTTGGTGTCTGCCGAGTTGTTTCTCTCACATATTCTCACTCCTCCCTCCCAGCTGCTGTGCAGCAGTTTTTACCCTTTCTTTCTTAAATATATTCTCACAGAGGTGCTAACAACTTTGCTGATGGGCTCAGTTTTGGCCAGCAGACAAGAAGTACCAAAAGACAAGCTACGAGTAGCAGTGCAAAGACACACGCTGGTACAAGCAAGCAGCGTAAACCAGGTGTTAGGTATGTGTAAACAGAAAAGGTAATTTGTGTTTTCTTGTTTAGGTGAGATATTGAATAAGACAGACACTGAAGGCTTGCATGTGAAAAAGCATTCCCCACTGAGCCATCAGATAGCTACTTGTTCGCAGCTTCCTAGAGAATAGATGCCCTGCGTGCACAGCCTGTGAACACACAGGCTTCTAGTAAGCTATGTGAGTATACACAGAGTTGACAGTAAGCTGCTATGTGGGATGCATTTCTTTACCTTGCATATAGGATCCTGAATGACACAGGCTCCCCTTCCTGAAGTTCAAGCTGGCAGGACATTTGTCCTGAAGAATGTAGCTCATATTTCCAGTAAGAATTACCATTGCTCTCAGGATCCAGTTCTCTTTCAGCCTTCCTCACATTATAGATAGAAATCTTCGTAGAAGGAAAGTGAGACAAAGCCTTGATAGTCTGCTCAAGTATTCTTGTAGGGACTGAAAAACAAAAAATCCTTCTTTTTCAGAAAATTGTTTTTAATGATGAGGAGGGGTATGGTAGCTGGTAGATGAATATAATGATGTATAGGAATGGGTGATGTTTATCTATGACATACAGTTTCCTCACCCAGATCAATTCTCTCTCTCTCACGCACATACTGAGTTAATAAGCCTTGTTTTAGAAAAGACAACAGATCTGGCTTATTTTTCCAATGTCAAAAAAGACTGCATTTTTCTTTAGAACAACACTCTTTCTCCCATGTTCTCTGAGAGAGTGTTGTTTGCTGCTTTCTTTTCTTGACAATGTTCATTCTTTTTTCTCTCCTGCAGGCTGGTCATGCCACTAAGAGAGGGCAGCAACCAAGCACAGAAACTGCACACCTGGCCCTATATTAGGTCACATGAGAATTTAATTTAAGGTATCACTAGCACAGAAGCTCTGTGTCTTACTGTAATTACTACTCAATGCACTTAGCCTGCTGCCAATTTGATCTCTCTGCAAAAGTAAACCTCTGAATTGTTCTCTTTTTTTTTCTCTTTCAAACAAAGAAATCAGCCGAAACTTCTGTTGAATCATTTGAAAGGAAGTTCTGCGCCACAGAAGCGGTCAGACAAACAGCAGAGGCTGCTCTGGAGATGCTGTGTAGAGGGCATAGATCCCACACCTGCATTTCCGTTTAATAGTACAGTTTAATTGCTTCATCAGTACTGTTTAATATCTTCATCAATGACAAAGACAGTGGGATTGAGGGCACCATCAGCAAGTTTGTGGACGACACCAAGCTGAGTGCTGCGGTTGACACGTTTGAGGGACAGGATGCCACCCAGAGTGACCTGGACAAGCTTAAGGAGTGGGCCCATGTGAACCCCATAATGTTCAACAAGGCCAAGTGCAAGGTCCTGCATCTGGATGAGGGCAACCCCCAGTATCAATATAGGCTGGGGCATGAATGGATTGAGAGCACCCCTGCTGAGAAGGACTTGGGGGTACTTGTGGATGAAAAGCTGAACAGAACCCAACAATGTGTGCTTGCAGCCCAGAAAGCCAACTGTATCCTGGGCTGCATCAAAAGAAATGTGGCCAGCAGGTCAAGGGAGGTGATTCTCTCTCTACTCTGCTCTGGTAAGACCCCACGTGGAGTACTGCATCCAGCCATTGAGTCCTCAGCACAAGAAGGACATGGATCTCTTGGAGCGGGTCCAGAGGAGGGCCACAAAAACAATCAGAGGGATGGAACACCTCTATGAGGACAGGCTGAGAGAAATAGGGTTCAGCCTGGAGAAAAGAAGGCTTTGGGGAGACCTTGCTACAGTGTTTCAGTACCTAAAGGGGGCTTCTAAGAAACATGGGGGCAGAATTTTTAGTAGGGCCTGTTGTGATAGGACAAGGGATAACGGCTTTAAACTAAAAGAGAGAAGGTTTATACTAGATATAAGGAAGAAATTTTATACAATTAGGGTGGTGAAACACTGGAACAGGTAGCCCAGAGAGATGGTAGATGCCCCATCCCTGGAAACATTCAAGGTCAGCCTGGACAGGGCTCTGAGCAACCAGATCTAGTTGAAGATGTCCCTGCTCATTGCAGGGAGAATTGGACTAGATGGCCATTAAAGGTTCCTTCCAACCCAAACTACTCTATGATTCTGTGATTTCCACAACTTTGCAAGGGACTAAAAGCATGTAACAAACAATTGTACAGCTATGTTGTACCTTTATTTCCGACTGCAAGACATTTTCATTGTTCACGCTGTCACCTTCCTACTGCAGGCTGCATTACTGACAATACACTGCTCTGCTATTTAATGGGCAGCATTTTCTTTCAAATCTGTCATTCTTGTAAGATCCAGAGCCACCTCCTTCAGGTGTAAGGCTGCATGATCAGGTCACCACATATCTTTAAAGATATGTATATTCCAATATTTGTTGACCTGTTCCAGATTGAACCTGTTTCAGAAACAAAAGTAACCTGGTTGGTTTTAATATGGATAATTACCCCAAAAAGAGCTGCAATGTTTTGGCCCCTGCCTCCAAATGCAATTGGTGCTTCTGCCCATATTTTTGAGATTGCAACATTAAAACACGTTGCCAGCGGACTTTCAGTTAACAAGGAAAATGTTGTGGCCCAATAAAAGCAGTGGTAGAGAGAAGGAGGTTCCACTGGGGTTTTTGTGACTGTGGGACAAAAGTGCTGTTGCTCTCTGGGGCTCTGCTTTTCCCACATCAAACACGGGTGGTGGCTCTTTACCTGGTTACAGAAAACACCTGAATCTCTAATGGTAAAATGAAACTAATATTTAAGTGAAGAAGAGGAAACCATCCCCAAACACAGTGTGCAGAGCCAGACAGGGCTATAACAATGGCAAAGCACAGAGCAGTGGATGACTCCTGCCACCTCTGCTATACTTAGGCTTCAACTAATGCTGGCTTGACCTTGTGTGTAAAAAAAGGAAAAGCCATGGGTCGGACCAAGAGCCATCTGTGGGAGGCCTTGACGGGCTTCTCCAGGCAGGAGGAGCCCACAGGGAAGGTGTCCAGGCCCGGAGGCCTCACACCCAAAACCTCTCTGGCTGGCCAAAGAGAAACACCTGCCATCTCACTGGTGACCCTGCTCGTTTCTCCTCAGCCAGGGGGCTGCGCAGCAACCTGCATTTTAGGGGGAAGGAGATTAAACGAGAGGAGGGGAAAGGGAGTTAAGGGGGAAGTTAGCCCAGGCAGGCTCTCCCCTCAAACCCCTCCCGCTCTGTCTCCCCCGTGGGGTCTGCGAGCACAGTTACCACCTCCCGGTTCCGCTACCCGCTGTGCAGCAGGGAGACGGGTGGCCCCTTGGGCTTGGGTCTCACTGACCTCGGCCGAGGTGAGAGTTCACCAGGCAGAAGGGCTGGCAGCTGTGCTGGCAGGAGACTCCTCTGCAGCCCAGGCGGGTACCGGGGCTCCCTTCAGCCCCGACGCGCAGGCCGTGCCCGGACCACAGGCACGCGAAACGTGCCTCACCCAGCCCAGCGCGGCCCCGCTCGCCCGTGCCGGCCCTCCGGCGCGACAGGGGGAGCCCTCGCTCCTCCCCCGCCGAGCCCACCTCCCTCCTCCCGCCGGGTTTGGGGAGGAAGGACTCTATTGGCCCAGCCGGCCGCCGGCCCCGCCTTCTCCCCCATCACGTGGCCTCGGCTTCGCCTTCAGCGGGGCGCGGCTTCTCCCCCCTCGACTTGGCGACCGGAAGTAGCCACCGGGGCGGCTGGTTGCGGGCTCCGCTACCGCCGGCCTGTGCGCGGCCCCCGCCCGCCTTCCTCCCTCCCTCCCTCCCTCCAGCCTTCTGCCATGCACCCGCGGCGCCCCGAGGGCTTCGACGGCCTGGGCTACCGCGGCGGGGGCCGGGAGGAGCCGGGCCCCGGCGCCAGGCCCTTCGGCAGCGCCTCGGAGCTGGGCCACTGGGTGACCAGCCCCCCCGACATCCCCGGCAGCCGCAACCTGCACTGGGGGGAGAAGACGCCGCCGTACGGGGCGGGCACCCCGCTGGGGGGAGCCGGCCTCAACGAGGAGCCTAACCTCGGGGCGGGCGGCCCCGGCGCCGGTAAGGGAGGGCCCGACGGGGCAGCCGGCTTCTTGCTCGTCCCCCGGCCCCCGCCCGTTAGCAGGTGACCCGCCGAGGCGGGCAAGGGCGAGCGGGCGGCGGCCACGGGCTTGCGCCGCGGCCTGGCCGCGTCCGTCCGAGTTTGCCTGGCGTTGGTCCTCCGCCGCGCCGGGCCCGGCGACGCGCTGCAGCCGTGGGCTGGCGATGCTGAAGCGCCGGGCGGGGGGGGGTGGGAATAAAAGTTATTTAGAAGAAAGAGAAGCTGGTCTATCTCCTGTTGCACTCCAACACCCGTGGTTACAGGCAGGTAGGATTGAGAGTGCCAGAACGCACCCTGCAGCTTGTAGCTAAGCAGTGGTCAGCTCCCCGTTCCCATGTAAGCTATAGCCGGCAGAAACACCCCATCTTCTATAAGGGAAGGAAGTACCTTCGGGTCTTAACAGTATATTTTGTTATTTAGTCAGTGCTGATGCGTCTTTTGGCCGCCTTATTATTGAAAAAGTACCTGGGGCACGGCCTGAGCTACTAAAGTAAACACACACACCCCCTTCTCTATGCATAACAGTGAAGGAACTGCGGAACTGGTAGAATTTGAGGGAGCAACCATTTTCAGTTCTTTTCCAGTAATGGTTGGGAAACGGAGCAGAAACCCTCAGAAGTACAGTATCACTTTATGTCTTTGTGAAATTGAGGTGAATTAAGAGAGACTTGCTAAATCTAGGCTACTGAACATTGCTTCCTTTAATTAAAAGGATGTTCTGCAGCAGTTTACATACACTTGAGTATCAAAGTTTTATGAAAGACTAACTTATTTAAAATTGCATTGTATTAATGGGTGAGCCTTTTTTTTTTAAGCTGTGGTGCAGTATTTTTTTCAGGTCTTATGATGAATACAACCCTTAACTGGGCTTTCATCCATGCAAGCACTGCTTAAAGCACTACTTAAATATTACCTCATACTTAGACTCTACCTTTTTTATTATTTTTTTTGTCCTATCTACTCGTGGAGAGTATCTTGATTCTGCGTTTTTGGGGACTGATTAGGAGTTGCTGTATCACTGAGTCCAACTTCTGCAAGTGCAGAGAGTCTTATCATTCCTCTTAGGAGGGCTGCCACGTCTGTGTGGAGCTCCGCTGGTTACTGTCATTACCCATGCTTACAGGCTGTTTGCACCTTGTAGGTTGTAGGACTGAGCATTAATTTGCAGTTGCCCTTACAGTTCTGATACTCTTCTTAAAGTCTCTTCTGATAATTACCAATGTGTAGATGTCTGTCTGCTAGCAGACAATAAAGAATTCAACCCATTAATCTTGTTGCAATTTTAACAGTTCTCTAATAATGGAATTTTTGCAAAGGAGTGGAGATGAACAACTGACTTGAAAATTTGCATTGTGTTGATGTTTGTTTCATCATCAGTTGTGTTTTGTGTTACTTTTCCCAAAGTTCTCTCTTTTTACTGTTTTTGTTTTTAAAATTATTTTCACCTCAGATATCTAAATTTATGTTTCAGAATTATTGTAAACTGTCATGCATGCTACAGTGGTTGGTTTGAGTTAGATATTTTAGATGTTAAAATATTCTGGTTTACTGCTCACTTTGTCACTTTTTTTTTCCTGTTGCTGTTTTAAGACAATAACAGTGTTATTTATAAAAGTACGTACAAACTCAAATGCTGTCCAAAGTGCATGTATTCCTGAGGGAGTCATTTTTTATATCCCGTCTTGCTGAGTTGCCATAAATGTTGTTGTTTAGTGCTTGTAATATTCTGAAGCAAGTACAGTATAGAATTAGTTTTTCAGATCATCTGCGTGACATTTTCTCATGCTTTGTGATTATCACTGCTGTATAATCTGTTTTCATTTTTTTCAGAGCAGTTGAACAGATTTGCAGGCTTTGGTATTGGCCTTGCAAGGTAAGTGTTGTATAATAGTTTTCAGTGATGATGAAGTAGTAATGCTATAGTTGTCTGTGATCCATATGTACGCTTCTGTGTTGTGTTTTTATGCCAGTATACTTACGCAGTTGAAATTTTAGAAGCCTACTACCTCAGATCCTTGTAGGTTTCTGTTCTCTTTAACTGAAGTGTTTCTCAAAATTACTTAGTCAGCAGTGAATATAAGAAACAGTTTTTTGTACAGTATGCCCAGGATATGTGTACCCTATCAGAGCAATCTGAAAATAACCAGAAAACTGTTTTCATATTTGCCACTCTTATTACTATTTTTAGGTAATATGAATGTTTCCTAAGAAAGTGAAGATGTCTTCAAGTATATTGTCAAAGTATCCTGGAATAGTAGTGTTGATCTAGCCAAGTGGTCTGATAACCGTTTTATTCTTTATTATGGTGACACTGATTATTGATAGTATTTTTGAGAAAGTGGTGGACTTTAACATGCTTAGTAAGATTTTCAGATCTTAAATTGCAAAGTGTAAGGATCATGATAAGTATAGGATTTTTTTTGTAGGATGCTTGCTCAGTCACGCTGACCTGATTAGCTTTTTCTTGGTCAACGTACTGATGCAGCTTGAGAAGGGGTGGGAGGTGGGGATTTTGTCTTGAAAAATTTAGGACTGAAAAAAGGTTTACTCCTGGTTGACCTGAATGTGAGACTTCTCAGAGAAAAGTGCTTCTCCCCTCAAAATATGAGAGTCCTTGTGTCACTTACCCAGTTAGACCAACATGGGAGGCCGTGTCAGTTGAGGTTCTTATAGTGTATTTCTACTTAAAGAGGACCTTTTACTTGACCGCCAGCCTGTCCTGCTCCTTACCCCATTGTTATCACCCTTGATGCCCATCAAGATGAACGTCTTCTAGGTTCATCTTGACAGATGAACAGAAGACAAAGTCAATGAAAGAACTGGGTGATTTTTTTTTTTTGCTGTTTCAGTTAGGTGGATTTACCTGGGAGTTGACTAGCTGTGAAAGCTAGCAGGCACAAACTAACTGTACCAGAGAAGGAAGGGGTAAAGAAGGAGGACTAGGAATGAGCGGTTTTGGCAAGTAATGAGTTGCTTAAATTAGATCATCCCATCTGCCTGTCCCTCATCTCCCACTGCTTCCCTTGCAGTGGCTTGGCCAGGTCATTCAGACCCCTTGATAAGCCTGTTCACTTAGTTAAAATAGAGTTGATGGGGGGAGGGTGAAGAACTAGTGTGTGTGTCCCCAAACCTGTAAAGAGTTATTTGATTTCTTTCCAACCTTGTCAAGCTGAATGAGCTCAAGAGAGCAAAGGATTAGAGCCATAGGGCAAGAGTATGTTGATCTTCTTCAGAAGCAGAGGTGTGTTAGCGTGGCTCAGTTGTCCTTTTTCAATTAATTTTGATTTAATCAAAGTTTTCCACAGCCTGAGCACCCTGGCCACTAGGACTAAAATGAACATGTGGTTTTAGGAAAGAGCTGATCAACATTGTATCATTGCTGAGAGCAATTCTCCTTGCTTCTGCTTTTGCGTTTGTAATAGATCACTCGTCAGACACACATGGTTCAAGCCAGAAATCTTTGGGTAGAAATCACCCAAAAGAAAAGGTTAGTTTTTGTGAAGTTAGTGGAGTTGGCTACCAGGAGGACTTAATAGATAGCAGCTGGAGCACAGGGAAAGTTTCACCTCTTCTGGTAATAGCAAACTACTAATTGGCTTACTAGTTATGAAACTGCAGTCTCAGTACTTTTCTGTGATGATTAGTACTTGTTTATCCAGAGTAAAATCCCCGTAAGGAGCCTGCTCTGGGTGATCCTGTAGGTTGGTGGTCAGAGCTGTTACTTGGGATGCTTAGACAAAGCTTGGAGGTTTTGCTTTTCTAATCCATATCCCAGGTCTGAACCACATCCGGGTAAGTATCTGATCACTCAGGCACTTTGAGATGAAATGGAAAGTTTCTCTGCATGGCTGTGAGCAGGAACCCTACTTTAGAGTTGAGAGGACTTTCCTGTGAAGGTTTAATAGAAGTATCATTTCTGGGGGTGGAGGGCGAGTTGGTTTTGGGCAGTAGCATTTTCTGATGAAGAAAATGTCAGCTGTTAGTGCTAATTCTCTGGCCCTGCTAAGGAGAGTCTTGATAAATAATGTGGTATGTGGAATTGACCTAACACTGGAAACTAATCCTTCCATAATTCTGGCTCTGGCCTGTTTTGTTCCCTAATATTTTGCAGAGGGAAAGCTTAAGAAATCTGGTACATTGTTTTGCCTATAAAAATACATACATACTGTATATATGTGTGGGCTTTTTCATAATGAATGTATGTGTCCAATTTTTTGATACTTGTTCTTTTATAGTATTGGCAGACTATCAGGTAGCCATCCAAAATGCCTCATTAATTCACTAGCTAATGTATACTTTTTCCAAATGCTGATCCAGTGTTGCTAGAGAAAATTAACAAGACTTTTTCTAATAAATTTACAATGATTTCTCATGCTTTGAATACACTTTTCTTTTAAAGCCTATTTACAGAAAATGTGTTGGCACATCCTTGCATTGTTCTACGTCGTCAGTGCCAGGTATGTTTTATATTACCTCTTCCAGTCAGAGCTCCTGTGTACTGTGGTATTTCTGTGTTGTCATACTCTGTAGAGTATAAGGAAGCTTTACAATTCTTAGGCAGACACTACTAGATTACTGTATGTTTATTTGTAGCATACATCTTTTCCATTCTGAAATTTAACTTGTCTTGAACATGCTTATTCATTTTTGTTTGGGCAGTAGAAAATTAATTACAGCAAGTGTTTCAGAGTCCATGCAGAAACTCCCAGATCCCCATTTACAAGCAGGGTGCTTTGTTTCCACTATTTTCTGGTTTATGTTTGATTTATTCTTTACACTTTCAGCATACACATACTTAAAAGTTTTGCCTGTTTCTCTAAATTTTAGTGAGAATTTATTCATATTCTGGTCACTTTATCTGACCTTTACAGAGATAAAGTCTTTGTTTTGGAAGTGCTTTTTCCTTTAGAGTTGTAACATCTGCGAGTGTGTTTATAAAACTGCCATTATTTATATTTTTAACAGGTTAACTATCATGCTCGGAATTATCATCTCACTCCATTTACTATTGTCAATATTATGTACAGCATCAATAAGACACAGGTCAGTATTTTCTGTCAGGCTGTGTCTGAGCAGTGAAGGTTACTATAGCACATGTGAACGTTGATATCTTTAACTCTTTATGTAACTGGTGATTAAAAACATGGCTGTTGTCAGGGTTTGTTATTTTTATGGTTGTGGGAATGTTTCAAGAAGATAATTGTAAATTATTTAATTTTTTTTTAGAAGTATCATATTTAGTGGGGAAGATTTGCAGATGTTAGAAAACAAAAGGTGGCTGAAACTAATTTTTTCATTAGGATTCTAAAAAATAATTAATCTGTATGTGGGTAAAGACATCATCCAAATAACTACTTCCAAAGACAATAGTGCATGAATTTCCAATTCTGCATGGGAATGGCAATCCTGAAACTCATATCAGAAGACAGTAATAAAAGACTTTCTGGATTTCTTACAAATCTGTTTTAACATCTCGAGTTTATTTTGTCCACAGAAAATGGTGTTAAGCTTATAGTACAGAGTATTAACAGTGAGAGATATGCCTCCAAAATTGTCGACAACTGTTTGAAATTATTGAAGAACAAAAGTTTCTTCAGAGTTAAAAAGTTAGTTGTCCCCTGAATTTGGTGATAATGAAGTTCAATGGTAGAATTATAGCCCTGTGTGGTCTGAATTTACTGCAATTTTGTAAAAATTAGTAAGATGAAAAGATTTTTGAGTTTTATGTTGCATGAATCAAAATATGTTGCATATTTCAAAACACAGGGTCCAAGAGCTCTCTGGAAAGGAATGGGCAGCACTTTTATTGTTCAGGGCATAACCCTGGGAACAGAAGGCATCATCAGTGAATTTACACCTTTGCCAAGGTATTGCATGTTTGTGTTTTTTTACTACTTCACCAAATTGATCATCAGTTGTTGACTCATATGCAAAGTGTTAGAAATGTTAGGCTGTTTGAAGAAAAATTTCTTGACTAGAACAGTCAGACACTGAATAGGTGTTTTCAGTACAGCGTGGTTGTCTTGTCAAAGCCAACCTTGTAATTAATGAATTATGAGAGGCTCTTTCTGGGAGCTTTGTATGTTTAGTATGTCAACCTAGTGGTCTGAGTAGAGAAATAATGTAGCAAGTTGGTCTTCAGTATAATTCCACTGTATTAAAGGCATTCATAAGTTTCATTTTGTGTTTTGGTTTGTATTGTGTGGTACTAGAAAATACCATGTCTAAAGTAAAAAGTTCTAGTTTCATTAATCTGAATACAGGAAACTTTGACAGCTAATGACCCAACGCTGGCATCTTGCTGAATGTTTTCACTCTTTGGCAGGGGAGAGAACAGAATGGCCTGCATTAATAAATGAGAAGACGTGGTAAATAAGAGTCTATGTGGCTGTCGGCTTTGTCTTCTGTCCTCCTTTACCAACAATTATATGGACATTGTTCAATATTTTTATAATAAAGGGATTACAACTAAAAATGAATGACTTA
The DNA here is from genome assembly GCF_028500815.1 of Rissa tridactyla. Lineage (NCBI taxonomy): Eukaryota > Metazoa > Chordata > Aves > Charadriiformes > Laridae > Rissa > Rissa tridactyla. The sequence goes on along the minus strand of NC_071497.1, from coordinate 24,595,465 downwards.
ATTTAATGAGATATTGACCATTCTACTGCATTGTGTCCATTTTCGGCCGTAGTAGTTTGGTAATAATTTTTTATTCTTATTTGTCACTCTGCCTACTTTTTATGCTGAACTAGAAGTCCAGGATTGTGATAAAACATTGTGGTATCTTTCTGCTTTGAGATACAAGTCTGATAAAGAGTTTTGGTCTGAAGACTTTTTATCAATGTCTTGTTTTATAGTGGTCCAGAGCTGACAACCATAATAATACATATTGTCACATGTTGTTAGCTTTGTTAAAGATACTTTAAGAGTAAGTAGGTTGCGTGAGAGAGTTTATTAAGTGAAGTAACTAAAACTTTTAGTGAAATGCAAGGAGACTGTGAGAAAATCAAAAGTTAGGAAAAGATACTTAACAGTTGCAGGGCACACATTGAAACCAATAAAATGATAAAGACCTGTCTTGGAAAAGACATTAGGGAGGCAGGCAAGTACTTGTCTTGAAGGCTGTTTAAGTTTGAGTGGACCAGTGGGCTTGAGAACCACGTTAGCTTTCAGAAGAGAATAGTGCCTATTTTTAATGTGTGGACAGAGATGAAGTACTTAAGGGACATGGAAACTGACCTAGTTTTAAAGATAAGAAATGTAGACAGGCTGAATCAAACTACTGTTATGATGCATGCATGGATACCAATAAAAGTAAGTCTTTGCAGGTTCTGGCATTCGTCAAAAGCATTAGCAAAAGCGTTTCATGCTTAAATTGTGTGGAGCGTGTATTTAAGTTTTTTGGTCAGCTCTGTCTCACACGTAACTGAAATTCCCAGGCGTACGCTTTCCACTGAGTGTGACTTGTTCTTGTAAATACTGCTGTGGGAGATAGTTAAGTTCATGAGATGTGATATAGTGTTTATGTCTTCATGGTTTTGATTTCTCTCCAATGTGAGCAAGGATTTTCTTCTTGTGAGCCAGTTGTTCAGTAGTTTGCAAAGTAAGCTGGTGCTGCTGCCGAAAGAAGCAATCCTTTCTGCTAGTACCTGCTCATTCCTTCCTCAGTGCTACCGCTAACCTTGTGCCAACACAGTATGTAAACTGTCACAAAATGAACTGGATTGGGGAAGTGATCTGGCCAAAATGGTCATCTTGGTCGTGCACCACTCCACCATGCAATTTTCTACTGGATGCTCTCCCTTCCTTTTTAATGGTACTGTACATGTTTGGGCTGTCACAGGGAGGTGAAGGTTATTGCTTATAGCAGCAGTGCCAGCAAATCTGACTTAAAAGGTTATTTAACTACATTATCAAGCTCCAAAGGACACAAGGAAGTGAGATGTCAATTCCAATTCTATATCATAACATCAAGAAAGAATCCCCCTGTTCTAGGAGAGGGGCCCAGGGCCCAGAAATGGATGCTAACATTTTTGTGGCAATTTGAACATGTTTTTTTTAGTAGACAAACTCATTCTGTAATTGTTATTCCACTGCAGGAATAGTTATACCTAGTGGATTGACAAGTTAGGCTTTCACACATTAGTTTGGCTGGTTTCATTTTCCACCTCTTTTAAGTATTGCGGCTCGTTGGATGTGGATCCAAGTGGCCGAAATACATAATGGTAAATGGTCTTCCCTTCCTCTTCAGTGACTGACCTATGTATTTAGGAAAGTGATATATACTAGTAACACACAGTTCCTCAAAAAAGTAAAAGAATTTCTTTTCTTGGATTAGAATTGTTGTAATTACAGGGAGTGGATGAGTGCGATTCCCAGACAAGAACTGAAGCAGAACACTTTATAGTTTGTTATTAAAAATGCATAGTTTCGTGTGTCCAACATTTCAGACAGAAATACCTTTACCTCATAGCTAGAGTATTTACCAAATGTATGGTAAATACATTTGGTATTTGAACATTATCTTGAGCTAGGTGGGATTACGTTTTCTGTCAAATGGAGTGTAGTTAACATTTACTGTTCATATTTTGAAGTGTACAACTAGAAAATAATACTTTAAGGGGATTTTTTTTTAAAGTCACCTTTGTGTTAAACACACGGGTTTTGTTTCATTTTACCAGGATATGCTAAAGATTGGTCATAAGCCAAAAGACTTCAGTAAAGTCTGTACAGAACTACATAAGTGCCTTATAGTCTGACCTATTGTACTTGATTTGGTCTTGCCTAACTGTGTCAGAATGTGATTTAGGCTTTCAGGAAAGAAACAACTGGGTAAACAACCTCAAAGAACAGGAAAAACATAACTAAAGCAAAACATAATAAAAAATACATGTTGATAAAGGAAAACTATTGAGATTTTAAAATAATCCAGTGTTCCCTGAAAATGGCTTTGAGAGTTATTCCATAAGGATGTAAAATAAATGCAAAACACTAAAGCCAGTAGCTGTGAGAGCTACAGACATCTTATTAATAATTGAAATCTGCTTTGATAGAATATCTAACAGGCCTGAATAACTTCTAAAAGTTAAGCATAATTTATTAGATGTGTAGCTGATGTGTCTTTCCACTACTGGAAATCCTGCAATGTAAACCAATAGTAGAACACCAATATGAAAGCTGGATGTTGATACCCATGGAAGAAATGGTTGAGAATAATGTGTTATCATCCATATTACAGTAAATACTTTTCTTTTTAGGGAGCTTTCGTATAAGTGGAACCTCAAGCAGATAGGTGGACACCTTCTACTCAAAGGGTAAGTATAGTATGTGTTATTACCCTATGTCATATTATCTAAACATTAATAAAACTACTAAATGTACATTAATTTAATCTGTAGCTACAGTTACTTGACAGGGTGCTAATAGACACTTTCAGATTTTTATATTTTTGAACAATCTTGCATACACCACCTTCACAGATTATTTTCTCTTGCTAGATCCCTGTGTCTGTATGGAACCTGACTAATTTAAAACATTATTATTCTTTTAGTAATTACGATATCTGGGACACCTGAATCAGCCTGGTTACATGGAAATAGAATTAAACAGAACTTCAGACTAAAGTTTATCTCAAATTATTGATGTGCATTTTAATATTTGAGTTACAGTTTGTTGGTTTTCTCTCAGGTATGACTTGGGAGATAACTTTATGGACTTTCAGGTGCATATTTGGATAAATTATAGTATTGTCATGACCTTAATTCTTATCTTGTTTATTTCTACAGTTTAACACATGTGATAGCAATGCCTTTTTATTCTGCGAGCCTGATTGAAACTGTACAGGTAACTTACATATATTTACAACATTTGAAAAGATACTGTAACTCTCTATAGATTAGATCATGTGGAGAAGTGAGCCTTTGGCTTTGGATTCAGGTTTATGTTGCAGTAGTTGCATTTGTTTTGCTTAAGGCTGTATGACATTAACTGGGATAAAAAGTATTTACAATGATGGGTATATTAGTTTTACTATCTTAAGTCTAAATCTAGAATTAGAATGGACATTTAATATAAATACTTGGAATATATTATCTATGAAATAAGGACAAGTTACATCTGTGTGTTCTAGCAGATGAGCCACAAAGAAGTTTTGCTTATCTTAGGGTTTTAAAACTTGCTAGGCAAGTTGTTGCAGTGACCCCTTCCCCTATAACAACTATAAAGCTTTTCCAGTAATTCAGCTTTGTTTTGCTAAAATACACTCCACTATTTCTCTATATAACTCTACTATTTCAGGACTGCTTTCATTCAGTCAACTTTTTGCTCTTAAATTTTAACCTCATTCTTCTTTAGCCATGAAAATAAATATCTGGAGCTGTCACTTATAATACAGCTTAACTTGTTCTATAACTGTATAGAGTAACTCATCGCACTGTATTGCAGATTGTGTTTCAGTGAGTTGTTGCATCTCTTTCTGGCGAAAGAGACAGGGTTTAATTTCTATGCAGAAGTGGTCCAAGGTAATTCTTCCAGCTATCTCTATCTAATGAGTCGCTCTTAATTAACATGGTAGTACCTTTGTGCAGCTAATGCAACTCTTACTGTAAAGTGAGCTGTCGTGTGCAGGGTGGATTCTGATAAACTATACTGTTCAACAGTGTTAGTTTGACACAGTTCTCCAAATAAATATATTTCATCAAAATAGCTGTAAATGGTAGAAATTTGTAGCTGTCACATTCCTGGTTTTGTCTTTAACATTTCAAGCCACATGGTGGCGTGCTTGACAAAAGCAAGCACGGTTTTGAAGTAGAGTGACTGTAATGATACGGAGAGGAGGATTCAGTAGGGGTTGTGGTGCTTAACTTGTACTTGAGTCTGAAACAACGTTGTATTCTCAAGTATTTGAAATAGTTTCTCTTCTGTGCAGACCGACCATGAAGGCTTTGCAGGCTGTTAGTCCTTCCCCAGAATACTGAGGAATGTTCTGGTGGTTTATGCTGGCATGAGGTCAGGACAGCCAGCATGGACTCAGAGACTCAAGCATTGAGGAGAACTCCCAAATCCTGAATTTCGGATGTAACAGAGATGATAAAACATTTAGTTTGTATAAGCATTAGAAGGGGAGACAATGTTTTTTGCTTAATCCTACAGTCGTCGGTGGAGTTGAATGGAGTAAATAATTACTAAGTGAATTCGTCATTTTTGCTACACGAACAAAAAAAAAATCTCTTTTGTAAGAGGCAGCATGGGTAAAGTGTGCTATTTTAGATGCAAATAATGGAATGGAAATGTTCAGAGCTGAACCTATTAAATTCAAATCAAAAATGATCTTTCAACTCATCTTTAGTTACAGAAGTTTTTATTATGCACATTCAAGTATAAAGATTAGAGTTATAGTCACTAAAGGAAAAGACTTTTGAATTAGATAAATACTTCCTGGTGTTTTGTTCTAGAAGTAGGCATTTTCAGTACATGACTGTTTTACAAACTGATACTTTCAGCAGTAGGATGAAAGTTCATTTTCTTTGGCAGTAACACAAATAACTGGAATGTACATTAAATAAAGACTTTTTAAGATGCGTTCATTTCTTAAAAGCAAGTTTACTTGAATGCTATCAAGAGTCTCAGAGCAACGAATTTATATCAGTATAGCCGTGTAGATATGGTAGCATGCAAATGTTTAACTGTCTCATGAAGTTCAGCAGTGGTAAACTGTCAAAGTGAATGTCAGCATTGTTATGAAATGGGCAGCACAAGTTGTAACTATTCCTTTGTGCTTGCAGAGCGAAATAATTCGTGATAATCCTGGCATCCTGGACTGCGTGAAAGAAGGAATTGGCAGAGTCGTAGGCATGGGAGTACCCCATAGCAAGCGTCTCCTTCCTCTGATGGTCTTGACATTTCCAACTGCTCTACATGGAGTTCTTCACTATGTCATCAGTTCCATCGTCCAGAAGCTTGTTTTGTTTGTTCTGAAGAGGGATAATTCCCACAACCTTCCAACTGAGAGCTCCACTTCTGTGCAGAGCATGCTGGATGCGTATTTTCCAGAACTTATTGCTAGCTTTGCTGCTAGCCTTTGTGCTGATGTCATGCTTTACCCACTGGAGACAGTTCTACATCGCCTTCATATTCAGGGGACACGCACAATAATTGACAACACAGATCTTGGCTATGAAGTGCTTCCGATCAATACTCAGTATGAGGGGATGAGAGACTGCATAAATACTATAAAACGGGAAGAAGGAATGCTAGGTTTTTATAAAGGATTTGGAGCTGTTATAGTACAGTATACCTTGCATGTGGCAGTTTTACAGCTTACCAAAATTATTTACTCAACACTGCTTCAAAATGTTTCTTAATCTGTTCAGGTGTGAACAAGAAGTTTGAAGAATCCACTCTGTGGATTCTCCTTACGCTGTAAAAGAACTTGTTTTAAAAATGGGGATATAGATACCTAAGTGTAATTAAAAAAGTACTGTTTAAATTTATAGACGCACATTGAATATATAATGTGCAGTCATAGAGAAGGGGATTGAATTTCAAATGTGATTGGAGTGAGGATTTACCTTTCCTCTTACCAGTTAACTGACTTAAGGAATGGATATGAATTCTTAGTATCTGCTTTATAAACATCACATCCAATATTTAATTTGAACTGCTAGTCAGTTCAAAAGAATTTATTTTCATAATGGTAAGAACTTGCATGTGGGAGTCTGATGGATTCACTGGTCTTTTAAAAATGTTTGCAACCTCACTGTTAATGGAGCTGTGAGCAAAACAGAAACTGTAAAAGTAACTTAAGTAGACATAAATGTCATAATTTACAGGTACATAGAAGACTTCTTATTTTGCTGCAGTATGGCACAAGACGACGAGGGATTTTTTGCTTTGTACAAAATAACAAAAACGGGTTTGGGTAAAGTTGCACAGAATGCAAATTTGGCTGTCTTGCAGCTTGTTTGCAAGGCTTACAATAATTGAAGTGTGTGAATAAAGCAAATCAGAAACTGATGTGTGCATGTGTAAGTGCCATTTTTAGTCTACTTTCCACTGATAACTTCAGGGTTTAGTTTTACTCTGCTACATTGTATAAGAGTAGAATAACCTTACATATATATGTAGTATCAGTGTTCAAAGTGTATAGAAAATGTAAAAAAACTAATTGGCTATCTCTAGAGTTTCTCTTTTGTTAGATCAGAGAGGTATGTACACGAATATCTACTTGCTATTTAGCACTGATGTCCTTCACTTAAAGTCTCTGCTGGATTAGATATTTTGTGGAGCAAAATTAAGTCTGTTTATGTGCAAGCAAACTGCTGAAATAGTACCATTTTTGCCCTCTTCCCCTAGTAAATCAAGACTTTCAGTCTGAAAATGAGTTCTGATCATTCTAGATAACTTAGTCCTTCTTGGTTTCATCAGTAAATATAATGAAATTTGGGGAGGGTGGGGGGGTGGATGACTTTTAGCAAATAAAACAAGCATGTGGAGAGTCGCTTTTAAATTATATGAGAGGCTGCTGCCTTTTTCACACTTTCATGTGGCAAGTCTGTCTTTGTGAATACTGTAAACTGATGTGCATTTTAATCATTAATCATTGTATAGTAGTTATCACTTGTGGAAAGAAGTCCTGGCAAAATAATGAAAAGATGTTGCTGTTCATTAAGTTCTGACTTTAAATCACTTGCAGGTCTACTTTGCTGTTATTAATCTAACTTTCGTGTATTTTAAATGCATACGTGTTGAAATGGAAAGTATAGTGCACTTGGGAACTGGTTTTATTTTGAAATATTGTTAATTGCAAATTTAGTGTATAGAATGGAAGCAATGAAATAAAATGAGAATTCACAGTAAATATTTTGAAGTAATTCACTGAAGAGGCATGTAAAGGAGTACCAATTTGTGTGTTACATTTTATTGTGTACACTTCAGAGTGGCTTTTTAAAGTTTCTCAACTTTCCTAAGGGAAGAACATGTTGAATTAAACTACATGCAAGAACTTGGGTAGAATACTCAATTCCTGGTTTATATTTTTGAATTCTCTATGAGTATGAAGAGAGATATACGAGAGAATCATCCAGATTGGAAAGGATCTTGGCAGGCTGTCTAGTCCAAATTCCTACTCTAAGCAAAGACATCATTGACTTCAGACCAGATTGTGCAGGCCCTTGTCCAATCAAGTTTTTTATTCCAACTTCGAATACATAAATTCAACTGAAGGCAACTATTCCATCACAGTTGACTTGAAGCAGTAACTAAGTGTATGTTGGAGACCAATGCTTGCAGATCTATCAGTGAAATTGTGCAATAATGTTTTTCTAAGAATAAAATCTTAGGGAAGGCATTTTGCCATACAAAATGGAGCATGTGCCTTAATGTGTTCTGCAAGAGGTGAGATAGTGAGTTGTCAGACCAGCACTAGATACTGGGCTAGAATATTAACTTGTGACAAACGCACTTGTGCTCATTGCTGAGAATTTTGCAGTTCTAGTCTATACTGGAGTTTCAGGTCTGTAACTTTAAGCAGCGTGAGAGAGAATGCTGTCAACTTACAGCAACCGTTCTGCGGTACGAAAGCCGTTTGCTTTGGGCTTTTCTTTTTTGGTCCTCTTCCCATCAGTTAGAGTGAACATGTTTTGATTCTTCGTATATACGTGCTTTACCTTCCAAAAAAAAGTAATATTCTGCTTTGTCTAGAGTTGCTATTTTTGCCCATGCAAAAACATAAATGAACATGGCATGAAAAAAATCTTTTTTAACCTTTTTGGTGATGCGTACTTTGGATCTTAAATTTTCATTTGTATCTTAAATCTAGATACTCAATTTTTAGCTCAAATAAGTGATCAATAGGTGGCTTTAGCAGGATGTACCATTGAAAACTACAAAATACTGAATTGCTCTGGAAAGTAAGTTTTTAATTTTCTAGAATATGAAAAAATCTTATGCACTGTATTCTTGCTGGTAACACTTGTCTACATTGTTTTTCTGACTCTTTTTTTTCCTTTTTTTTTTTTCCCCACTTTTTAAAGAAGAGAGCTGACTTCAAGAAGATAAGTGTTACTGAAAACAGGCTCAGTGTAATGTTCCCACCCAGTGAAGAATTATTTGGCTTCTTATCCGGACCTTGTAAAAGGCAACACTTGATGTGACAACAGACCAGGCAGGAAACTTAGAGCTGTGGAGACAGATGGACACCATTGCTGTTGTTGTTTCATGGACTGTCTTACAGATCAGACATGGCTGTTTGTTGTGTTAGAATAAAGCTTTTAGATCTAGCGTTGGTGCAAGCGACTGCATTCTTCAGCGAGGTTCCAGCTACGTTCGTTCCTTTTAGCACACCTGCTTTGGGGCGCACGAATTGATCTTGCTCTGAGTCCTGTCTGTAGTACTTGAGATGTGTGTTTTACGGATTTATGCAGAATGTGTAAGGCTCAAACTATGCGTTTTTCTTAGCTCTTGTGAATTTTGCAGCAAGTTCAAAGCAAGTATGTAAGCTAATATCCTTCTTGCTACTTATCCCATCTGAGGTGGTCGTTCAGCTGGAAACACGCCTTCAGCTACAAACATAATCAATCAGAATGCACATGATGTGAATGAGGCCTGTCTCTCCATTAATGAACAAGTTCTTGCAGTGCTCTAAGGTTGTAGCTGTTATAATTCAGGACTGGCAGTGGCCACTATCAAATTATTTACCTTTTCAATGATATATGAGGAGAAGAGGTCACACGCTAAATTTTTCCACTGAGTGGTTGTTGCTAAGAGATTTGAGAGCAGCACGTAACGGCAGCATTCCCTCACTTGTATGGGAAGAGAGTTGGTAGCAAAATGTGAATAAACTATTTGCATAGTTCTGTTTTAGAAGATGTAATGCGTATCTCCAGCAGGGGCAGAAGAAGGTAAGATCTTTATTTAATCAAGAACTGTTGGCATCTGTGTTTTAAAAGTAAATCTGATTTTGAGGACCTGAATAAAACTGTATTTTCAGATTTTTTTTGATGGAATAAAGATAATTTGCTCTTCACCTTCAGCACTCCAGCCTTTCCACAGACAGTCTGTCAAACTGTGAACAAAATTTGGGGCTGGGAAAGAAGCAATATTGAAAATGGAATGTAGAAATTGCCCAAAAATGCAGATAAACAAAAGTCAATAATTAGTGTTCTCAATTGCAAAAAATTGATAAGATAAAGTAGAAATGTCCAAATGTTATTTGTGGAGGGTTACATTTGAAAGTCTATTTCTGTCTTTATCTTTCATAAAGTGTTTTTAAAGATAAATTAAAATCACAAAATATTTTAAGCCAAACATACCCTTTTTTCCCCAATACTTGGAAACTAACTCAACTAAAAAGCCTGGTACTCTTTCAGGTTTTTTTTTTGGGGGGGGGAAGCCATGTACATCTTCCCTTCAAGTCATGGCACCCTTTCAATGTATGCAAATACCATTATACAGCAGTCTAATACTGCAGCAATAGATTATTTTTTTGTTATTATTTGAACTGCTAATGAGTTGGCTGCAGTTCACGTTGCCTGTGGCAGCTTGATCTGGGTGAGAGACAGTATCACTCTTCTCTTGCTTTCAAAGCCTAGGAACAGGATGTGACTTGCGCCCACCAAAGTAATAAAGTCAAAAGGGATGGTTGATCTGTGACTGGAAATTCTGAATCTTGCCCTTATTTCACAGCCTTAAGCTTGTCCTTAAGGCAAGTCACTAAGGCTTGTCACTAAGGCAACAACAGGACTTGTTGGACAGGACTTCACTCTGTTCTGCATAGGTGGTTCATGTCTTTGCCCATTCTGAATTTCTAGAGGCAACAGGCTTATAAATTGGTGCTCCCGATTCTTGGTTTTAGGGTACCTCCAGAAAAGCAAAACAGATTTGCTTTTCCTGCAGCAGCGAGTGGTAACTCACTGAAGTTTTCGATCCCTGAGGTGGTATCCTGAATTTATGCGTGTAATATTTGAGCCTTCAAGCACGTCGTGTAGGAAGAAGCACAATTGTGCACAGCTCCTGGCTGGTATCAGCTCTGTTCGGCGCTGTTCGAAATGGGTGTGACACCTTCGGTGTCCACACAGACCACTCGTGTGTTTTATGGTCTCTACAGATATCAGTCTAAACCCGCTGAAAAACGCAAGTGCAGGCAGGATTTTCAGAGACTCTTACTCATGGCCTAACTCCGTGTGTGCAAAAGGAGGCAGAAGAAAAAAAAAAACAAAACAGATGAAGGCAACTGGAAAGAGGATTCTTGAAACTGAGTATGTGCTCACCAACGTGAGCACCTTGACAAGGACGTTCATGTCACTTCAGCCGCTATTTCAGCACAGCAGGGGGAAGGAGGCAACTTCTCATGTAGCTACATGTGTTTTCAGGAGCTTAAAAATGCCTACAGAGTTTTCTTTCAAGGGTAAGGGGCTTTTTTATGTTCATTACAAGAAGAAAAAAAAAAAAACTGGCAAAAAGGCTGCTGTGATGCAGGAAACTTTTGTGTAACCGTTCTGACATGCTTTGAAATGTTCTAAATTACATTCAGTTTGGCTAATATTTTTTTTTTAATAAAAAGCAGCTACTCATCACCTTTATAAAGACTGCTTTTACCAAGAAAATGAATGTGTCATATCCTTTTCGGCCACTTAATTTCATTGATTTGCCAACATAACGTAACCTGTAGAAACTCACTTGGATGTTTTTCCCTCTAATACTTCAGTGTCTGATGTGTGGTCAATGTTACGCCCTTCAATGTTCATAAAAGGAATGCTGTTGAAAAATGGTTCCAATTACTCCATAGAAGGGAAAATAATTGTGTGTTTAAATACAGTTTCCAAATTTTTCTCAATAGAAATGCTAAACAGATGGTTTATGTCATAAAAAGAAACATTCTGCTGAAATGTAACAGGTTAAATATTTTTTAACTTCCTAAAATGATCTCTGTGAACTTGTTCTATTAATAAATAGAGTATTAGGAAAACCTTACGGAATGCAATATAAGAAGTTGGAATTGTACTTAGGGACTGACTGGGGAGCTCTGTAATTGACGCTGCTCGGGAAACTAACGCTTCTGCTTCCACAGCAGGACAGCCATAAGCATTGTAGTCCTCTCATATCTGGAGGCAAAAAGGAATAAAAAGCACCATTTTTCTGCTCTGATGCATGTCTTCCTCTTTATTCTCTATAGCTGCAAGTTTTCAGCCATCCATCAAGTTCTTTTTTCCCCCTCTATCAAATAAAACGTCAATAGCTACTTCTCAAACCTTCAAACTCTGTGCAGATTGTGCAGAGAGTTACCAGGTCAGGATTATTCCAGGTTTAATAATCATCAGGAGAATGACATTGGTGATGGGGGGAGGGGGGGTGGGATTTCCTGACAAAGTTGCAGAGCTGTGTGATGTGGAGGTTGAGGTGGGATGCGCTAACATTACTCACCCAGCGAGGCAGAACTGCCAAAGGAATGAGAATATACCTTTCCTAGAGTTTGTACAAACCCTACATTTTCTCCCTTGTCCCTCCTGCCCGCTCTCCGTAGCTGGGTATTTTGGGCCTGTGTTCTCCGTGCAGCGTAGAGGCAGCCATTTCTCATTAGTCCTGTGATACGTGTTGTTTTCCACGGAGGTCACCGTTGTTTCTTTTCTCCATGGAAGTGCACAGGATGGCTCAGTATGGGGCTTGTGTGTACCATGGCTTGGTATAGTGTTTTGTGAAGAGCTTGAATTTTTAGGGAAAAAATTGAAGGTTACATTTTGATCCTTACAATTAAGATCCCAGATTAAGATGCCTGTACAGTGAGACTCAGATTTCTCAAACTACTCCTGACTTCAAGTCTTTCTTCTTCTCAAGTAGAGACTCTACATGTCTCTACTTGACAGGAGACATTTTCCACAGAGTAGAGTTTCTCCTCTTTTTTCTAGGGTTCCTCTTTTATGTTCTGCCTGACCTTATAGACCTTTCTGTGCCTCTTTACGCAATAGCTTGCCTACACTTTCTTTAGTTGTTCCACCTTCTTCTTGTCTGTCTTTTCTTTCTCCTTGGTTTTTAAATCTGCCTTTTCTGTCTTTGTCCTTTATGTCTCTCAAGTGAAATTCCCAGCCCCTGTTACCTTCTCTCCTGTTGTTTCCTCAGCTGAAGGTCGCTCTGGGTACTCAGCACTGAGTATGATGCTGCCCATTGCACGCTACAGAGGATTTGCCAAAATTTATCACCAGAAGATACAAATTGAACTTAAGTTGAGACTGTAAATTATACTCTGAATTGGTGAATTCACAGGGTGACGAATCTTCCCTTAACACTTCAGATGGATGAGACTGAAAGTCATATAACTCAGTCAGTCAGAAATGTTGTTCTGTTGGCAGTTCTCGTTACATTATTACATACATTAGTACTACAACAGAAAATATGTAGAAATATAGTCATTTGTTTCTCATTCGTTGTAGTTCTTGAGGCAATTTTCTAAAAGGTGCCTAAATTTCTGTATTTACAGTGTTTGTCTGCAATGATTTTTAATTTAATAGCTGAAGCAAAAGAATTGCTCATTAGGAAGGGAATTGGCGTTCCAAGAACTGGCGTATAGTCATCACAGGAACAGATTCACACCTGCGATGATAAAAATCTTGCTGTGGTCTCAGTGATGAAGATAAAAGTTCTCGTTTGCCAGAACTTATTGCACTTAGATTTTACTTCTAAGTTGGACAGGAGGAAGAGCAGTTACTTTTTGTGTGACCGCACCTGTGAAAAACAAGCATGTGGTTGAGCGGAGCTGGAACGCTGAGTATTTTTTTGGTCCCCGGTTGCTTTTTGAGCTCAGTGCGACTCCATTGCAGGGGCATCTTTGTCAATGACTTTATTTAGTACAGAGTCTCTTTTGGTTTACTGCCGCTTGCGTTGTGCTCACAGGTGACTTACGGTCTTGGCTTTGCTGAGGCAGGTGTTTTCTGCCCTCTGTGGCCATTTCTCTCTTTCCCACCAGAGTTCTGGCTCAGTACCTTGCAGATGGCTACTCTTCAAGCACCAGAAGCACTATCTCACCATAAACAGAGCGTTTTGTCCAGCCTAAATCACTGCTGCAGAATTACCAGAAAGGCTATAATGCTATAATATAATCGGCTAACCAGGCCAAGCAGACCAGCGTCATAATGCTGCTACACTGACAATTTTAGGGCAACTCTGTTTCTCGTTAATTATGAAATGGCTGGTAGTAATTAGATTTAAAAGTAATGTAGCCTTGGTGATCGATTACATAACAAATTATCAACGCTGAAATTGAGTAATACAGAATGCGTTTCAAGAAAAAAATAAAAAGCCATATTTACGCAACAGCTATGTAACAGGATGATTTGCATTGTGGGAAAAAGAAAGTTGTATTGTTCAGGTACCTCCTGCTCTGCATTGTGACATTAACTTGAGGTTGTTTTCTTTGCATCCAGTACTTGCATAGTACTCCTTGCTCACTTCTCCAGATATGCATACATCTTCCTAAATCCCCTTCTCTTCTGCTTTCATTTATTCTGTTCCAGTGGATTATATGGATTGGAAGCTTTGAAACAAGTAAAACAGTAGTCTGAAAACAGCACAGCTGTAATCTCTTTGACAAATCTGCTGACATCACTGACTTTTCAAGATGTTCCTAAAATCCACTAATCCTTTGAGATGTGAAAAGAATACTAGAATGCCTGGCCTACATTTAGATTTTTAACAACCTCCTCCCCCACCTCCAAAAAAAAGAAAGCCCTTATTGTGATACATGACTTGAAATTGGTTTTTATTTGCACAAACACACACACACCCCAACCTTTGGTGTTTCCTGAGATTCAAGATGCATGCTCAAAGACAGTAAAGGTTAGATTAAGATCTCCAGAAACAGAATGGTAACATTAAAAAAGAAAAAATGTCTCCACTGAAGATTGGTGGGTACGTGCATGTCATGAAGATTTGGAAGTACTGTTATTTGTTAATCTTGTGACCCTCTGTATTTTATGACAATGTAGCTAAACCATTATATCAAGATCTGACAAGACTTGCTTACACTTCATGGTTAATAGACAGGCCTGGAAAGCTGATGAGTAACTATTGATAGTGTAGCATTCTGTGGTGGGTTGACCTTGGCTGGCTGTCAGGTGCCCACCCAGCTGCTCTATCATTCCCCCTTCTCAACAGGATGGGGAGAGAAAAATACAACAATGGGCTCGTGGGTCAAGATAAGGACAGGGAGATCACTCATCAGTTACAGTCACAGGCAAAACAGATTCACAATGCCCCATCTGCCATCTTTAAGCTTCCAGTGTGATAAGTATGTTGATTACAAGTTAGTCATTCCAGGTCCCCCTGGAACCTTCTTAGACTTATGACATTCATGTGGAACCTAATTTATGCTGATCCTTTTTTTTCTTATCTGTGCCTCTGTCAGATAACCTTTACCTGGGGAGCAGAATCCTGTGACAGCGCTCGCCTGTAGTGTATGCCTCCTGCTGAAATGGGTTCTCCTCTACATCTTCCCCACTCTTCAGTTCAAGAACTCATATCTGTTGTCACTTTCAAAAGAAAAAGTGTATGAGAATTTCTCTATGTGCCAACAAATACGCTTATCGGTTGGAAAAATGATAGCAGTGGGATATCAAGGACTTAAATGAACAGGAAAGTTTCCATGGAGTAAGCAAAGGACTGGGTCTTTCTTTCATGAAGGTGAAATACATTAAAATCCTGGACACATGAAATGCTTCCTAATGTCCAGTCTAAACTTGCCCTGGCACGGCTTTGAGCCATTCCCAGGAGTCCTACCACTGGATCCCAGGGAGAAGAGAACAGCACCTCCCTCTCCCTTTCCCCTCAGGATGCTGTAGGGAGCAATGAGGTGACCCCTCAGCCTCCTTTTCTCCAAACAAGACAAGTTCAAAATCCTCAGGCACTCCTCACAGGACATGCCTTCTAGCTCTTCCACCAGCTTTATTGCCCTCTTCTGTATGCATTCAAGAACTTTAACATCCTACTTACATTGTGGGGCCCAGAACTGCAGACAGTATTCAAGATGAGGCTGCACTAACGCCAAATACAGCAGGATAATCTGCTCTTTTGACCAGCTGGCCATGCTGTGTTTGATGCACCCCAGGATGCGGTTTGCCCTGCTGTCTGCCAGGACACACTGATGACTCCTATTGAGTCTGCTGTTGACCTGCACCCCCAGATCCCTTTCTGCAGGGCTGCTCCACAGCCACTCTTCTCCCGTTTTGTACTTGTGTCTGGTGTTACTACGTCCCAGGTGCAGAGTCTGGCATTTGTTCTTGTTAGACTTCATGTCAGTGATGACTGCCCGATGCTCCAATTACATTCTCATAAGGCAATTGAGTAGCTCCTAAGCTACTTTCAGGTTTGATAAATCCCTTCTCTCCAAGATCTCTACTGAGAAACCTTGTTTTCTTGCAGTAATATACCTTATAAAACTTACTAGTTATTCAAGAAAGAGATCACAAAGTTTGTATGTGGTGTGAATGGGTTTTTGGATCAAACACCAAGAGTAAGACATGCAAATTCATTTCAAAAAGTGAATGCTCTGCACTCCCACTCTTGTGAACAACACTAAAAACTATCCATCTCCCATATGAGAACAGTAAAATGTAAACAGTTCAAATACTGGAAGGCAATTCTGTGTTTAATGTTCTATTTCAGTAACTTGCAGGACATTGCTTCAACACTACAAGAAGTTATTTTTAAAATAATATGACTTCAAGTAAATTAGTCGTATTATGTAGGATTCATCTGAGATGGCTGGACCTATTAGTTCAGCAATCTGTTATGAAAACCCTCTGAATAAGCCTTACAGCTTTCTTTGAAATTAGGCGAGTTACAATTTGGGGAATTTCTTAGGGATATTTTGATACCTTTTCCTTAATTAAAGCTTCTCATGAAGTCATTATGAGCCCTTTGAAAGTAACTTTTTGTCAGCATTACACGTTTGTGCTTGTCGTGCCTCACTGGGCCTGATCTGTTTTCTGTGTGAATTGTGAGATCAACGTAGAATCAGAAAAGTCATGTAACTCGTAGCTGAAATTCTACTAATTTTCAATCAGTTTCTTCTCTTTCCATCAAAGATCAATGCTCGGGTTTCAATTGACTGAATAGACTTGGGGGGTGGAATTCGGGTTTTGTTTTTTTCATCTGCTGGACCTCTGAAAATCACTGTGAGTGATATTGCGAACAAAAGTGATGGTATGACAGAACGAAATCACTTTAAAGCAAACTACGCATACAGTGGAAGAGAGAGACACACACACACAAGTCAATAATGGATGTATAAACCTTGATATTCCAGCATTTTTAGTAGACAGAAGGTACCAAAGAAAAGGTGAACTAAAGAAGCGGAAGAGAATCACACAGCAAGCAGCACGACTAGGTATCTTCATGGGGCAGAGAAGGAAAAAAAAAACCAGATAATTTGTTGACTAGAATCAACAAAGGGAAAATTTGTCTTGGTATATTATCTCTTGTAGTTCCATCCACAGGTGTTATTCAAAACAACGCTGTGGTGCTACTGCTTCTGCATTTCCCCAGCCACCCGCTAAGAATCCTGCCTTCGAGCAGAAAGAGTTGTCTTGCTGAGGAAGGCGCATTATCTCACCACAGCCCACCTATCTAGTCTTATTTCTGGTTAAAACAGGATTTTAAACCAATCAACCCATGCATAGGGCACCTTGGGTATATTCTGGCATATTCTGGTATATTCACACAGGGCATCAGTAACCTTCTGAAGGCTGCTGGAAGCAACGTCCTAGCTGATGCCAGCTGGTGGCTCAGCCGTGCTCTGTAGGAAGCCAGTGGCCACCTGCTTACAGTGATGTTTGCTGTTAGGTCATGACGTCAGTTCCATAAGCGGGAGCAAGCCTGTCCTAGGCAAGGCTGTTGAGCTCCTGAGCGGCACCTGAACTATAGGAAGCAAGCCCTGCCTGCAAGGCCTGAGAGGCTGGTCTATGGGTAGTCTCCTCTGAGTCCTCTCCCCTAAACAACATGGTACAGTGATCTTGCCAGGGCAAACACTTCTGTTTGCACATGAGCCCTGTCCCAGACCTTTCCCCATCTTGCCAGTGCTCCTCCACTCCAAAATGTGGTCCTTACCCTCACACAGAGAGACACTCAGCCATTCCCCAGCTGCCCACAGCAGCCCTAACCGCTATCTGCTGTGCCAATTGCCCCTGTTAACTACATCTAAAGGCCCCACGGAGGTATCTTCCTTTGCCGCTGCTTCATGCCTCTCCTCACACCTGCTTTTTGCTGCCCGAGGCACAAGGTGGATGAGTGCAGAGACCCAGACATTATTGAAGTCCCTGGGCCTCGCTGTGCAGTCAGAACTGTGGGTTTCCACCTTCTTGTGATGGCTGGATCATGGTTAGGGCATGACAACCACTAGGTAGCAGGTAAGACATGGGAGCTGCTTGCAAGAGGGCTTAAGCCATGAGTTAGAAGTGCAAAATGTCAGGGGTAGTGTAAGACTTAGAAGCAAAGAGAGTGCCTTAGATACTGGGGACACTTAAACACTTAAATGTGGATGCCAACCAGTTGCAAACATCAAGTGCATGGCTGGGTGTGGAAAGTGAATCACAGATACTTATCTATAGGCTCTGTAGTGTAATTCACGGAGGTGAGTGTGGTTCAAAGGTCCTGGTACAGTTAAAGCAGTACAACTGCCATCCTCTAATTATTAGAGGATGTGATTGTATGGCTACAGAAGTGTAAGCACCACTTGAGCCTCACCCTGTGAAGAATAGACTGTGCTGGTGTAGCTGCAGCTTTTCTGGGAGTTGCACCTCTGTAATTGCAAAACTGCACTCCCCTGCCATTGCAATGTTTTTAAGACAAATCTCACACAGTGTTACTCTTTTCTCAGGCTACTGTTAAACACCATTACAGCACTGAATTACAGAAGCACCATGGTCGCGAGGTCCCCAGGCTGTTCCCTTTGCCCCAGGACAGGATCACAGAGAGCTATCATTCAAGAAGTGCTTCTTACAACCTCGGTGGTGGCAGAGATGCTGTTGTCCTCCCCAGGGAGCATCCTCTGACCTCCCACACCTGGTGGCTTCTTCAAGGGGTTCCTGAAGTCTGACCCTGAGCCCCCTCCTGGGACTGCAGCCCAGCGCTTCCCCCCTGCCTGCAGATGATGTGCAGGCAGAGCTCATCGTGTTTCAGCTGCCTTTCACAGGAGGCAGCTCTCGTGTCTTGCCATCCTCTCTGCAAGGTAGGATAATCTTTCCTCATCTGTGTTTTTTTTTGCCTCCTTTGATCAGTCCACATAGGTATTTGTTTCCTAGACATCTGGTAAGTTTCGTCATTTCTCTCTGGTTGACTCCTAGATGTTTTTTTCTGAAGAAATTGGAACAATTTTAAGCATAATTCCAAGTGGCATATGTTATGCAATAAAAAGTGTAATATGAGTTTATACAGAATAAATAAGGCACAGTTGGTAGGAAATAAATTTAAAACTCTACTCTTTTGGCTGATAGCCTTGCCATCTGCTGATATTAATCATCAGCTTTTGCCCATAAATAATCCTTAGATTTATTGCTGAGTAGCTAACAACAAACACACTTCCCAATCTCATGGTGTGTCATACAGGCAATATGACTTTTGGTTTGGCACTCATAACATAGCTGTTTGGTTATTTTGGGAATGCTTTTGTAATTGCTTTGAATTGCAACATCACGGATATTGGGTCGGAACTTCATAAGCCCTTTTCTATCTTACTCCAACATTTCAACCATTCCTAATTTGCTCCCTTTGCTCCCATTTGTAAAAGACAGACTGTAAGTCCCCTGACGAGGGGCAGAAGACCCTCCAAGCCTTCAATGGAATGCCTCAAACACTCGCAAGGAAATAAATAATGCAGGCCTGGCCTTCAAAGAACTGATAAGGCTAACACTTCCGGTGCCTGAAAGTGTGGGAGAACTGTCTTGTGAAGACAAGATAGTTCTGCCACTTAAGGGGTGAGCTTGCTAGTTCTCAGTTCTTGAGGCCATTGTGTCCAATGAGTGACCGTTGCTTCATTATCCACGAAATGCATAGGAAAGCGCACACCCCTGCATATGCTAATGAAGATTATAGAGATCATGCTAAACATGTATGACTATGGCACTCATCTCTCCACCCAAATCACGCTACACGTCACCTGGGAGAAGGGAGAAACCTGAGATGAGGCTGTCCTCAGCAAGGGGGGTGGACCATGCTAATTCAGCAAACACAAAAGGGGAAAATAAGTGCCCCTAGAGGGGGAACAAAGAAGAGACAAAAGAAGAAGATCGTGCCTGGGAAATATCTTCCCAAGAAAGAAGTCCGTGCCTGGGAAGATTTTTCCAGGAAAGAAGATTATGCCTGGGAAGACTCCCTGAAAAAGACACTGGAACCAGGACCGGTGATCTCTTTCTTTCTGTCTTTTTCTCTGTCTTTTCCTTTCTCTATGCCTCGGTTTCTCTTTTCTCTTAGAGTTGTTAAGTAACAGTTATAGTTGTTAAGTAATGACCATAAGTATGACCTTAAGTACCGCTTGCCGTAAATTGTCATCTACCTGTTGTTAAGTAACACAATGTGTACCTCACCATTTGCCATAATTTGTCATATACCTAACCAATTATCACGGACTTGTTAAGACCTATACTAACCATTTTGGGAAGCTAATAAATGTTTCTATATGGACCTTGAGATTTATCTCACCTGAGTCTGCACTGTTGGGAATTTACGCATCTGAAGTCACTTACCCCCCCTCTTTCCTGGGAATGGGACATGACAACATTACTTGTGTGATTTTGAAGAACAGAAAGGAAAAAAGTCACAAAATCCCTACCCCAAACTATGCAACTGTGAGAAATCATTTATTACATAAAGTATGTTCCCGTGTGGAACATACAAGACAGGACAGGGAACTGTTGAAGACGGTACAGCAAAGGGCTACCAAGATGATCAGGAACACCTCTCTTATAAATAAAGGCTGAGGGATGTGGGTCTTTTTAGTCTGGAAAAAAGACGACTGAGGGGGGATCTTATCAATGCTTATAAATACTTAAAGGGTGGGTGGGGCCAGGCTCTTTTCAGTGGTGCCCAGCGACAGGACAAGAGGTAACGGGCACAAACTTGAGCATAGGAAGTTCCACCTAAACATGAGGAGGAACTTCTTTACTTTGAGGGTGGCAGAGCACTGGAACAGGCTGCCCAGAGAGGTGGTGGAGTCTCCAGCTCTGGAGACATTCCAAACCCCCCTGGAGAAGTTCCTGTGCAACCTGCTCTAGGTGACCCTGCTCTGGCAGGGGGGTTGGAGTAGCTGATCTCCAGAGGTCCCTCCCAACGCCTGCCATTCTGTGATGCTGTGATTCTGTGTGCCTTTTCAAGTGCATAGATAGTCCTTCTGGAAAAACTTCTAATGTAAAAAGATTTAAGAACTAAGAAAATTTTGCATCTTAATTATTCCCTAAAGACATTATTTCTTCTTTAGACTGAAACCACTAGCAACATAGCAGGTCTTTAAACCTAGAACCACTAGGGCTAAAATTTGAACTCAGCCGCTCAAAGAAAGAAGAGGAACACTTGAGATGATGAGATCTATGGAGAATTTTATTTCCTAGTTTACATTTTTAGTAATACTAAACCACAAATAGATTTATCTTTGTTCGGTTAAAGTTTCTGCCCAAATGAAATCTGACAAAAGTCATTCTAAGAAATACAGCAGAGGAGAGCTCTGTTAAAGGGTAAGAAACGCTGAAAGCAAACTTGCGAAGTGTCTGCTGGAGTTCTCCAAAGGCAAGGTCGAAACCAGGAATTTTCCTAATGAAACAAAGGCACAAATTGACCTGAAACAAAGCAAATAACAGCAGAGTCATGCACCTCTTCAGCTTCTGATATCTTTGAGAAAAGATTATTTCAGGTAATTCATGTAATTGTTCAGAAAGCAATCTGGAATTCCACTTTGTTCTTGGTCATTACTCGGAATTTTGATTATGAAACAATGCTGTGGAGTTTGGATAATGAGGTGAAGTCTTGGGAAGCCAGGACAGCCCTGCTTTTCGTCAGCAGAGACAGTATAAAACCAAGGTAACAGAGACTTCGTGTAGTTCTTCATTTCCTTGAGAGGCTACCATGCCCGATAATTGACCTTTCCCTTATTACCTGTGAAATGCATAGGAAAGCGCACACCCCTGCATATGCTAATGAAGATTATAGAGATCATGTTAACCATGTATGACTATGGCACTTGTTTCTCCACCCAAATCATACTACACGTCACCTAGGGGAGGTAAACCTCCTAATTTTGGGAATAAAAGGATGGAGAAAATGACTGTTAAATTGGGAGAGAAGAAACATGATACCCGACGGACCAGTCGACGGGCTGTGTTCTCTTCCTCCACCCCAGGCAGGGACGCATTTCTGGGTAAGCGCTGCGCCTTTCACCCGCTGGTGAATGTTACCCCGGGTTGTTGTACTATCATTAATTTCACTAGTAATATTAACCTTAATTAATTAGTGCTACTGTCGCTGGTGAATTTATCAGCAGCAATCTCGAATCTGCAACTGTCGCTCTCCATAAAATAACTAATTTCGGTATATTTGTGAACCTGATTCAGTGAAAGTCCTTTGGTGGGACTCTGATAGTAAATCAGTGAAAGTCCCGGGACCCTGACTGACAAATATCGAAATTACAGTCCTTCTAACATGACAAATGATCATGCTAATTTTATATGAATTAAATTAATTAATTAAAATAACTTTTAAAACACTCTTTTATGTACAGATGAAATTCTCATTGTCTGGGCCTTATTTTATACCCCATGTTCTACATAAGTTTAGATCAATAAGTTATCACCAATTGGAAACAAACATTTAAGACACAAATAATTTTTCTTCTGCACAAGTGATCAGAATTTGCAGAGCTACTTCTGAGACCCTTTCAAAACACTTGTTACAAAAGCTGATTAAAGTTGTACTTTGGGTATATTTCTTTAGATTAAGATGTCTCTTTTTCACTAAATGTAATTTTTTCATTTTTCCTATCAGCTTGGAAGTTTTGCTAGTGAAAAACCTACTTACCACCAAAAGTGTATATTAAGTAAACATATATATGTATATTTAAAACAATGTTAAAATACAAAATTAATTATTAATTAATAGATAAAGGTATAAATATACGTTTAGAGACTGGCAAGGTTTAGTACCTAGTGGGTTTAGGCTGACATATTCTTCAAGGGAAAGAACAAAGGACAAAGCTTCAATTTTGAGCGTTTGACAAGCAGGAATTTTAGCACAGAGAAACTCCTTTGCCCGTTTTAATGTTAGCATTTTGTCATCTAACGTTGGCCACAAGTCTAAACATTTTGAAATTTCTAAGAGAGAGGCTTTCCCTGCCCAGACTGTGCCAAGCAGCAAGAAGAAAAGCCACAGGAATGTACCTGTTAGAGCTCGCTCCTAAGGACTCTGCATGAAAATACGTTACAAGGACACCAGCTTTGTACTCGGCGTCCAGCTTGTGACCTTCTGGAAATCGTTGCAATTGCACACACGGCAGAAGTGGGACCAACAAGGGAGGTGCATGACTGGCCCTAAGCATTCTGTGGCTGCTGCTGCAGGAGCTGCGAGGTCTGTTGTGCTCGGGATCTGTTCTGGCAGATGACACAGAACCGGCACTTTGCTGAAGCTGGAGGAGGTCTAGTACAGTTAGTGGTAATTCTCATGAGACCTTTCGTAACCAACCACAAAACAGAGCCAATAACGCTGTAGACAAGTTGGGTGGGACTTCAATGCACGATCAAGCTGTAGCTCTTGAGGGACTGGCAGCCAGCCACTCTGAGTAAATGCATTAGGACTTGGAATTATTTAATACTTGCACAAATCTGTGGGTGGAATACAGCAAATGGGAATAAAACAAGATAAGTGGACACCTGCACATTGTATGTTTACACCAGCAAATTTAAAAAAATTGCAATGTGGCCAAAAAAAAAAAAAAGTGCATCTTAGTCAGTGATTTTTACCATCTGGTAGGGTTTTGAATTTTATCTTTGTGGTGGGTTGACCTCGGCTGGCCACCAAGTGCTCTCCAAGCCACTGCCTCACTCCCACTCCTCAACAGGACCAGGGGGAGAAAAATACAACAGAAATCTCATGAGTCAAGATAAGGACAAGGAGATCTCTTACCACTTACCATCAATGGCAAAAGAGAATCAACTTAGAGAAATTAATTTATTGCTAATTAAACATAGCAGGACAATGAGAAATAAGAACAAATCTGGAAAACATCTTCCCTCCACCCTTTCCTTCTTTCTGGGCTCAGCTTCACTCCCGACTCCTTTACCTCCCCCCCGGCCCCGAGCAGCGCAGGGCAATGGGAAACTGGGGGTTGTGATCAGTTCATTACACGTTTCTGCTAATCCTTCTTCCTCATGCTCTTCCCATGCTCCAGAATGGCATCCCACCCACAGGAAACAGCCCTTCACAACGTTCTCCAATGTAGGTCCTCTCCATGGGGTGCAGTTCTTCAGGAACAGACTGCTCAAGCATGGGTCCCCAACAGGGTCATAGGTCCTTCCAGAAAACTTGCTCCTGCATGGGGTCCTCTCTCCATGGGCTGCAGCTCCTGCCAGGAGCCTGCTCCAGAGTGTTCTCCATGAGGTCACAGCTTCCTTCAAGGCACGAGCTGTGGTGTGGATATCTGCTGTACTGTGGTCCTCCATGGGCTTCAGGGGGACAACCTGCCTCACCATGGTCTTCACTGCAGGGGAATCTCTGCTCCAGCACCTGGAGCACCTCCTTCTTCACTGACCTTGGTGTCTGCAAGGCTATTTCTTTTACATATTCTCACTTCACTCTCACAGCTGCTGTTGCACAGCGGTTTTTTTAGCTTTTCTTAAAGACGTTATCACAGAGGCTCTATCACTGTTGCTGATGGGCTCAGCTTTGGCCGATGGCAGATCTGTCTTGGAGCTGGCTGGCATTCACTCTATCAGACATGCAGGAAGCTCCTGGTGTCTTCTCACACAAGCCAC
Source organism: Rissa tridactyla (assembly GCF_028500815.1). Lineage (NCBI taxonomy): Eukaryota > Metazoa > Chordata > Aves > Charadriiformes > Laridae > Rissa > Rissa tridactyla. The sequence continues at coordinate 24,571,109 of NC_071497.1, read as the reverse complement.
CCCTACAGCACCCCTGCTACGAAAACCTGGCCACATAAAACAGGTACAAACTTGCAGGCTCCTCATCTGAACGTATTTTGTAAGTTTCCCTTCAGATTCAGGACTGAGAGATCAGAGATGTCATGCTTTGGTGCTAAGAAATAGTCTTTCCAAGGCAAGTGAGCATTTCCTTTCCTTCATTCATTGTAAGAGTTAATTTGAGCATGTTGTGATTGGTTGATTTATTTTTCACTTACAGTTTCCGCAGTAGATTATTGTGTACATAGGCATGTGAACAAAAACTCGTATCTCAGATCCTTACTTGCTCGTATCCAACATCCAAGTATCTTTTTAACCCCACCAGTACCCCTTTCTTACCTGCTGAAAACTGTTTTGTGCTAAATGGTGTCTTACAGTGTCCAGATGTGTGCTCAGCTGGCCAGCTGCTGGTCCAGCAAGCCGTCTGCCTGGAGCTCTCTCACAAAGGTCACCACCCAGCCATGTTATCATAGCACCAGAAAATTGGCCTTTTTTTTTTTTCTTACTCACATTCATACTAGAGAACTCCTGTCCTGTTGAGGACAATGATTTTTGCTCTGCAACATGATTCACTGAAAATAAATATGAATGTGTCATAGGTCTGTTCTGAGGAAATCACCTCATTATGCAATTCTTTAACGAGATCATAAAATCCTTTTTCCTATTTAATGGATCATTGCCCTTTTTATAAATATTAAGAGAAGACGACTAATTGGGTAGTATTAACAAAGTGTCTATGGTAAAAAACTGAGAGTCCAAGTTTAAAATTAGGACCAGAGACAACAAATTGTGTGTGTGTATAAATATTTGCCAAAAGACTTTCACTTTTGAAATCTTGGAACTAATCTGAGATAAAAGCTGAGAGAAAAAGCCGTGCTGTGGTGATTTCGCATTTCATTGCAAATTGAAAAAACAAACAAGTCCAGACTTAGTCAGACTTAGTGCTAACACCAGCTGCTGTGACCTTCTACTAAAACATGAATGACACACCACGTTTTTCAAACTCTGGTGAAGATTAGAACTGAGTCAATACATGGCTGGATTCAGACTGATATTGAATTACCAGGTAATTAAATTTCACAGAGAAAGTAGGCAAGTAAAGAAACAGTCAATGCTGACGTATTTTAATCCAAGCAATTCAGAAATTCAGATGCTGTTGAGTTTTAAATATCCCTGAAAGGTCAGACTAACAGAAAGTGAGCAAGGCTGACAGAAGATTTTAGAGCGTAGATCAGACTACCTCAGCTCTGCAAGCAGCATTGAGAACTCTGCGGTTTCCATTTCTTGTGATTCTGGATGTCTTGGGTTTTCTACGTGCACATATTTCTTTTTGTCTGTAAGGTTTCCCATATGGAAAAAGAGACTGTTCCTCAATGCTCCTCTCAGAGGACTGCTTAGGTGTTGCAGGCGGAGAGGTTTATTAGCTCTTTGTTAGTATGAAATCACACACCTGTGTTATCACATAAATATGCACACATCTACACCTCAGTGTTTGAAAAGGAAAAGGAGGGCTCAGGTTGCTCCCAATGAAGTGGTCTTCAGGCAAAGAGGTGACACGAGTTCTAAGTGCTGGCAGGTTCCCTCGTGCATGCAGGTTGAGAGAGGAGAGAGGCTGGTGTAACATATCGGACAAGACTGTCTTCTTCTGCAATGCGACAAATACTGAAAGGTGGGAATCTCAGTTTTTCCTAGTTCTGTGGGAGCCCAAGAGGAGAATACAATTTTCCTTGAAATTTTAAAGTGATGATTTTAGTTTTCACCATGGAATACTCAAATAAGAGGCAGTACATGTCTTAGATTCCACACATCTGTTTGCCTCTGTGTTGCAATTTGGCAGCCTTCACTCACCATCAGTTTGGGTAGCTCCCTCAGCTAAGCAGCTTTTACCACTCGTAGCCAAAAAGCTGCAAGCAGCAAACCCCAACCACTTCAGAGAGCAGAAAGAAGCTGGAGAATCTGGAAGTTTTTGGAAGTCATCTCAGCAGCATTCTCTGGTGGATGGCAGGAAAGTTAATGTGACACCAAGATCATTTAAATGACAGAGAAATCTGTAGTAAGCACATAAATAGTTCTGGGCAATACCTTAAAAATAAATCCTCAGCTTCAGGACTTTGCTAAATCATAAACAGAGTACCCACAGCCTCACAACTGAGGGAGAAACAGACAAAGAACTTAGTGTTCTCCTGAGGATGTGAATAATTGTCCCTTTTTAAAATCTCTTTGACAAAAACTTACAGTTAAAGCATGGAACTGGTGATTTTTTTACAAAAGAACAACCAGACGTCAAAAATATTGGGGCGCTTGCAGTAGAGAGGAGATGCACTTTATTTAGAGAGCTGGGCAAAGTCTGGAGAGAAAAAGATAAATTAGACATAACAATGCATAAAAAATGTGGACTACTTTTTAGGCTGCTACAAGACTCATGTTTGAAAACAGACTTCCAAAGTGGTTTTGGCTTGGAAAAATTATGTGAGAGGCTGTGCTAAAGAACGTGTTTTCCTGTTTCTTCTGCCACAGTGCATCTCCAAGCTATTCTTGAGAAGAAACATTTGTGTCACATGCCATTTTGTGCAATTTCTGCCTTTATATTTGTGATGGATTTCATTAAGGAAAAGATTTAAAAAAAAAAGGTTTTCTGCAGTAAGACATGAATTTCTTATACTGCTGATAGTCTTGTTCCAAAAGAAAAATAACACGTTATTTATCCCACTGGTAAAAGGAATAACATTTGGTTTACATCGGAAAAGAAAAAGTTTAGAAAATGTTTATCAAGCATCTGATATCAATTAGTGTTGCTGTGATGAGAAGTCCCTTGGCTGGGGTTTCAAGGGAGGTCTGTCCGCATTTAGCTCTTAAAGTGAGCAAGCACTCTGATGCCTCCAAGCTTCATCTTGCTAGAACTCAAGCTAGACAAAATTTTAATTAATGATGCCTTGAAGTGTGACAGACCAAAAGAGGAGGTTTTGCAGGTGAGTCTTCAACACCTGCACCCTGGCCCCTTCAGGGGCAGGTAGCTCCTGACCCATCTATCCTTATATCCCACAGGGATTTCTTCCCGTTATCACAGCTCACCGCCGCTGCCTCCTCATTGCTTTCCTCTGAGCAAGGTCCACCTCCACCACCTCTGTAATGTCCCCGTGGATGTGGGACAGCAGTGTGAGCTACTGCCAGGGCTATGCCAGTCCCTCTGCCTTGGCTGCTCCTCACATGGCTTGGGTTCCCACCTGCCATAGGGGCCCACCACTGGGCTCACCTGCGTGCCTCTTCAAACCTGACCCCACAGAATCAGGCCAGACTATTTACGTGTCTGGATATCTTAGACAGTCATTGTGTAAGTTTTTGGATTTTTTAGTTGTCAGGGAAAGCAGGGTCATTTTTTCCTCAATTTATGCTTCTGAAGAATCACCCCTTTGGTAAGACAGAAGTTGCATGACTTCAGGGCAGGTCACGTGCCTGACTTGCCCCAACAAGGTGGAATAACACTCTTCAAAAATTGAAAACCGTAAGAACCAAGTGCCAGGGAGCTCCCCTTTGTGTGTCAAGACCTTCTCTTTCCTCTGGTCCTTCGTTAAATATTTTGTTTCCTTCTTCCTTTCCTGCTGGCTTTTGCTTCCACAGCTGAGCAATACTAGCTTTCTAGATGCCAGTCAGTTTTTCATGTCCTCTGCTTGTGGGATCCTGTGTGGCAAGGCCTGCTTGCATGCAGTATGTTTTACTAAGCTGGATGACCCGAGAGCAGCTTTTGCACTCCCAGAGCCTCCCAAAGCCTTCCCTCCTTTTGGGCTCAGAGCAATGACTATAGCAGGAGTGTTAGTGGATGGCTCACCCGGGTTTGCTGATCCCCTGCTGGCCTCCGTGCGTGCTAAAAAGATGAGGAAGGTGGGTTTAACCTGCAGCAGGCAAGAACTGAATGCGGTAGCCACTGTGCTTTCTCCTCTGTTTTACAGAATATATTCACATTCTGCACTTTGCAGGGAGGTTGATTTAATGTTTGCTGTGGTAGCAACTGTAGGACCAAGTCCTGTGTGGAGACAGATGGAGGATTGCTTTCCTTGTGGATGCAAATGAGGCTTAGGTACTTTTCTGTTGGCTGAGGCCAAGATATTCCCGGGCCAACACAGAAATTGGATTTTAGTGCATTTACAGTAATATTTGGAGTGCCTGTGAAGCTCACATGCCTCTGTGTTGGTCAGCAACTGAATACAGCTTTTCCGAACAGCAATGCTTCATTTAGGTGTCTAAAGTCCATTTTGGACCTGGAGGTAAGCTGTTTGAATTAAGTGATTGCATTAAATCAATTGGGAGAAAACGTTTCCTTTGAAATACATAACCCCATGTTGATATCCACCTGCTTAGACTTCTTCTTACAATTTGAATATTATTTCCTCGTCAGACACCTTGACCTTCTTTGGAAATAACCGTTCCTTAAAAAGAAATGTTTGGGTAACTGTGTCTACAGACAACTTGCAAAAGAATAGAGTTGGAGACAGGCAGGGTCATGAAAAAAAATTGGACTTTGCAGGATAAGAACTAGTTCAGTGGACCAGCAAGCAACTACCTGGGGAGCCCCCTCTGTTCCTGACTCCTGTGGGCAAGCTGCAGTGTTCCTAGGTGAGAGAGCTGGCTTATATCTTACAGGCTATAAATTTTGGAACAGGTTAATATGCTTTGTTGATTAAATCTCGGGGGTTTTTTTATTAAACAGAGTGTGGATGGATAAAATAGATTATTTTAATTTGACCAAAATAATTAGGGTCCAAATGCTTTCCAGAGGCCAGATATCAGCCAAACCATCTCAGAGCCTGATGGGCCTGACTTATCTCACCCAGAGTCATGTACAATTACCGTGAGTGTTTACAGAGTGTGGGAAAACTGTGCATGTCTTTTGTTGGTTCTACTGACTTTTAATGCAGTTTGTCAATTGAAAAAAAGGAGCAGGTACCATGCAATTAGCCAAGGCACAGACAATGTGGAGAGTATCGGAAGTCAAAACACCTGTGAGGGAAGGGAGACGTTAAACATTGCGTATAGCAGCAAGTAGTAACACAGCTTTCACAGATGTGGAAAGTTTTCTGTAGTCTGTTTTTTGTCCTCAGCAAATCAGGCTGCAAATGGGATTGCAAAGTCCCGTCAATGTACTTGGTTAATCATTCTTTTCACTGCACTGTAGGCATTAAGGCTATGACTGTTTGGCTAATTACTCATAATCCTCTATTTACTTTCAAACCAGGGCAGGAATATACATTTCTTCACTGCCTGTGAAGCACATAGGTCGACTTTGGCATGGTTCCAACATTTAATAAAAGCTCTAGTGACAAAATACAACCGTTCTATAAGAAATTCATTTTAGGATGTAAGCATCCTGAAATGGTGAGTGTAACTGTTTATACATTAAAACCAAGATCAAAATATTCTTCCAATAGAGATAATCTCTCTATCTGAAGCTTATATACACTTTGAATGTTTAGCGATTTGGGGTTTGTTTGGTGTCATGGTTTTTGTTGGTGTTTTTTTTTGTTTAGATCATATTTGTGAATTCAAATTCAAATAAAAACAAATTTTCTCCCACTGAACTCAGAAATTCCTTCTGGTAATGTATGCCAAAAGCATACACTGACGCTCTCCTCTTAAGTGGCTATACTCTTCTGATTCTAGCCTTCACCACAAGTATCAAAAAGGTTTAAGAAGTGTAGGGAACAGTGTAATCTGTGAAACATGAGGTGAGTGAGAAAAAACAAAGATAACTGACTTTAGGGTACAGGGTTTTTTTCAGTTATTCTCATACAGAAAAGTCACCTCAGAGTTTCTAATAACACATAGCACTATTAGGTTTTTTCATGCAAGGCTGACTCACTACAATTAAGAAATAGATGTTATTATACTATTTCTGGTTACATAACTGGGAAGAAAAGGATAGTTTTATCCAGAAGAGATAGAATGAACTCAGTTCTGCTTGCATAAATACACTTGTCGGGAAGATTTAACACACAAACACTGGTTTACAGGCATTGACCTTTACAATCCAGATTGTTTTAGAAAAAAATAGTTAAGGGATAGCTTGGACATAATGACCTGTGTGCTTAATTTTAATCTGCGTAGACTTTGCGTTCACAGGGAGTTTAATGATGCCTAGCTTTGTTTTACTGCAGATGTTATGAAAAATGCAAGTTTAAAGAGAACTGTATCAAAACGTGTTGGTTTTTTTTCCCAACTTAAGATCTTGGATAAAGTTTGTTAGTCAGTGCTAAAACTAGCCAGCATACCTCCAAGTTTTCTACAAAAAGTATTACTTAACAGAGTATGAAGAGTATCACATAAATCTTGTATGAAAGAGTATCACATAAATATCTTGTATGAAAACTATGATATAAAATGTTTTCCATTTTGATACAGCTAGATTTAAAAGTAACCTCTCAAAATACTCTAGTTCTTCTTCCTTCCTAGGAAACTGCACCATTGACAACTGCTCCAAAATTGTCGGAAAAGCAAATTGTACCTTAGGTGTGAGAAGGAAAAAAAAAAAACCAAACATCATTAGGTAAAAGGAATCAAAAGTCCATGTTTTGTTCCAAAAATATAAGTATCTCTTTAAATTAAGCTAAAAAAATGATCAGAGCATTTCATAATAACACATCCAGATAAGATTATTTTTTTTCCATGTTCAAGATAAAACAACCAGAATCAGAACAGACTATTTCGTGTGTTGAATGGCTTCCTTTAATGTGAATGCTCAGAAATTCGTAAGTTCCTAAAAGGAAACTTTTTTACCGCAGGGGTGATCAAACACTGGAACAGGTTGCCCAGAGAGATTGTGGCATCTCCATTCCTGGAGATATTAAAAACTCAGCAGTACACAGCCCTAGGCAACCTGCTGTAGCTGCACCCACTTTGAGCAGGGAAGTTGGACTAGATGATCTCCAGAGGTCCCTGCCAGCCTCAGCCACTATGCGATTCCTCAATATTTTGGAAAAAATTTTATTGTCCAGTGATTGTAACACCGAGTGAGATGAACTGTTGGAGAACCACTGATAACTTAATAATTAAACTTAAAAAATAAATAAATCCCTATTAGTTCTTTCCAAGTGGCAGCAGTTTAATTCCCAAGTATATTTCTATCACAGTGGAGAAAAAAAAAATCCTTCAGTTTGCAATCATCTGAGAACAGAGATATAAATATTTCCAGTTCTTTCATAATAACATCTTAGATTTCCAATATCCATGGCCAGGCTTAGCTAACCATAAGCTAATTTGAACATCACTGTGAATACTATTAGCTATACTGAAAAGGGTGTGCTTACTAATTGTCCTTAGGGCATTGGACCTACCCGATACATTTTTTGTGTGAGGATAAGCTTCAGAAGTTAACCAACACCTGGCCTGATGAATGAAAGTTTCCATTGCATAAATGGACTCCCAAAATAAGTTTTAACCATTTTATTAAATTGTTCCATTTCAGCACTTAATGTACTTACCACCTGAAATAAACACTACTATATTCAGATTACAGTCTTTCTATTTCTCCCATTCATTTCTGTCCTTTGTTCACTGCAAACACTCTTTAACTCTTTATCAGGTTATAGAATTAACCAAAACCAAGTGGAGATATACAGTAGCTACTATAAGTGTATTTCATCATCTCACTCTCCACAGAAGCAGTAAATCTCTGTCCCAAGCGTAGATATCACGCTATCAAGGTAACAAGGCAACATTTTGTGAAACTGCAGAAGAAGGACCAATGTAAATAATACTAGATTCATTACTTTTCTAAGTTATTTAGCAATGAAGTCAGATGTTGTCAGAAAGTGGTAGCGTTTTGTGCAAGCTGCCGACGTTCTCTTGTTTTCAGCTGGGTCTTTAGACAATAGGTCTGTAGATCAAACTTTTGATGACTGGAGTAAAAACTTTTCACGTATTCAACAATCTTCACATCAAAAGACTAGGTTTAGCTTCAGCTGGTGTTATATAAATGTATATTATATCTGGTTGCACAAGGCTTTCTAGAAAACGCATTGGTTTGTAAAATATACCGTAGAAATCCCACGGGTTGCATCTCCCAGAGACAGCTGTCTTGTTGACTGAGTAGTTACCAAATCCCCACACTTTTTATTGTATAACTAGGTAGCCCAAGTCTTGTTCCTACAAAATGTCATTTAACGTTTCATAAAAATAGTTTGTAGGCCATTTGGTAAACAAACAACTTAAGTGGAAATGTATGATATCACGAACAGGGAAACGGTTCAGAGCACCAGAATTTGTTTTTGTCTTCAGATGTACCCACTCAGGTCTGAGCTCTTCAAGATGTGAACTTTCCTTTATCACAGCTGATTTCTTTATTGCTTAGCCTAATGGGGCACTAATGTTGATAGAAGGTCTGGAAGCATAATCTTAACCTAATACAAATTGTATACAGTACTAAATAAGCCTTTTATGTTTATATGAGCCAAGTAAAGAGCACAGGAAGGAGTAAGATGACTCAGATTTCTCTTAGTGCATTTTGCTTAGTGCATTTACCAGGAAATTAATGGTGATGTTACAAAGTATTTGCTTGTAAATTGTTCTTATTGATGTTCTCTATCCCAACCTATCCTCAATAATTTTAACTTCATGGTACCTAAATGCCTATTCCCACACTGGCAATAACAAAGAAAAATGCAGCGACTGATCAAGTGTTTTGAGTACTTGGATAAGAGTTCAAAAGTGCTAAAAAATTAATTTGTGAAATCGTAAAGTGTAAGCCAGTAAAATAAAAAAAAAATCTCATGCATTTTTGGCATATTTGAAAGAGAGCTGATTCCAGCTGTGTGTTAAACAGCGGCTGCTTCAGGTCAGTCAACTTTCATGTTGTTGTTACTGTTAGTTTGTATTATGGGAGTATTCTGCTGCCCTGGTCAAGCAGAGGGCTTTTCTGGACTGGCCGCTCTACAAACATAGAGTAAAAAGTGTGTCTTCCCCAAGAGTTTACAGCTGTAGCATAAGAAAAGAAAAGACAGCCAGAAAAAATCAAGAAACCAATTCAGAAACATGGGGGGAAATAGTAAATCAATGCAGGTCTGCAGCACAGGCGATGCTCACACTGGAAGAGATGTTGAAATGTTGAAGAGGCACCAAACACAGGAGAGTTTATGGTGACAGTGGGCATTTGGAACAGGGAGAACAGACTAAAGCAGATATTGGCTTCCTAGTGAGCTCACTGTTATTTTTGTGTTTAATGGCAGACCTTGGAGGCTGTTGGCGTAAATTTGGTAGTTACTGGAGTGAATAACTGGATGATCACAGGCTCACTTCACTTTACCTGGTAAGATTATTTCGCCCTAACTGTAGTTGTCTGAATTTCTCTGCTCTCAATTTGTTTATTTTTCATCATTCTATGCCGTTTTTGCATGCTAACTGATAGGATAAATAATTTGCTTCTCATCAGCTGCAAAATCAGTCACAATCCTCCCTCCAACTTATTTTTGTTTATATGCTGTTATGACTTGTTGTGTTCATCAGTATTGCTCAGCTAAAATTCGCTCTCAATTATGCTTTTCTTAACTTGCAGGTTTTGGTGTTCCTTAGTGCCAGGGAACATTTGTTCTGAAAACCTTTTATTATCTCCGCTTGTAAGCTACTCTCTTGATACTGTTGATCTCATGTGAAGGTAGTTTGATCGTCACTCTTACACCCCATGATGCTTGGAACATACTTTTGAATCGCATGCTGCCCAGAAGACTGTTAGAAGCATTTAGAAGATATTATGGCTAAGATGTAATAGTCTCTATGCAATTATTTATTTCAGTTGTCAACAGTTTTGAGCTTTGCACTGACAAAATATTAAGTCCTGGCAAACTCACACATAGGTAATTACAAGCTTCCTATCTAAATTCCACATGAGAATTCAAATAGGATAATTAGTGTCTCTCCTTTTAAATTAGTGCTGTGAAGAGTTAACACATGTAGGGTGAGCACCATATGTTCCTCAAGGCAATTTTTCTTTTTCCCATCTTCATTTCAAACATATCCCTGTTGTATAATTATAATTTGTTTCATGCGTCAAGCAGAAAGTTAAGTCTCTCAGCACTTTAACTACTGTCTAATATGGGCTGTTTCCTTAGTCTGCATGTGTTATGTCCTTGCTTCTTGTTTACAGTGGTAGCAACAGATACCTTTTACAGACAAAACACAGGGCTTTTTTTTTTTCTTTGAGGGAAGCAGGAGGGAAAAGAAGTAAGGGCTGCTACATATTATGCTGTGAGGAAGCTTTTTCACACAGCCTGTCAGATAGATATGTTGCTCTAATTTTCAAAGCTCAAAAATTAAGCAACTAAAGGTGTACTGGGATAGATATATATCTGTGACTTCTGGGGATGTTGCCCAACAAAGGCTCCTATTAAGGAGTAGGCGTAGATTAGGATTGGTGCATGGATATTAAACAAAGCATATACATAGGCTTCTGATGAGCTGTGTCCTATCCATGTGGTCAAATCTGGCCATGGAAAAAAAGGAAACTGTCGTATCAATAACGCTTCGGTGAAATGTTGTGCTCTTACGCGTCTTGCAGATGTACACTGAGCGAGGTCTGTGTATTGGCTTTGTATTTCTTCTAGAAAGAACTTCAAAGTACTGCAAGTATTGTTTGTTAATTTTCATTCCGGTACGTGTTGCCACTTGGTGTAGGTTAAGGCACAATCATTTGTTTTAAAAGTGAAATTTCAAGCACTGTATTATTTGCTTATGTATTTTGCTTATCTATTAGAAACCGATTTTAAGTTGGGAGGTGAAAAAATGGTTTGGGTGTGCATTAACGTTACCATGAATTAAAATGTCTCTCTGTTACAAAGCGCCAGGAGGAAAAGCAGGGCCCTTCACAGCCATGATATGCTAAGAGCCATAAGCTCTTCTTATGCTTCAACAAAACCGAACAGATAGGCAAAAGACATTGCCACGACTCCTTCCTGTCTGTCTTTTCTGCATGCTGTGGAATGGACAGCCCATGGTGCCAGGCACAGCAGAATGGGACCCTACACCAGAAGACATCAGAAAAGAGAGTCAGCAAGAGCCTGCTCAGAGCTACCAATCAGGGAAACACTGAGAATGGAATAATTATAAATCCCATTCCCAAAACCTCTGAGACACCTCATCTCAAGTGGATGCTCGCTACCTGCAACCCAGGTCTGAGCTGAGCAGAAGGCACTTCTTAAAAACACAGCAAGTGAACCACATGACCCCACTCTCCCTCTCGCTGTCATGCTGTTTAAAACTGCAGTTCAGTTTTTGGAGCAGTAGCTGAGGGAGTCATAAATGCAGGTTTATTTTCCCCTCTTCCAAGGAAAGGTAAAACTCCTCTTTCCTCAGAAAAATATTAATTTGACCTTTTAAGAACTCAATAGAGGTTGCTTCCTGTGCCTCATGGTAAAGCCATAGATATGTGCAAAGAAGGAAAGATTCAGCAGACTCCTGAAAGACAGAGACAAAGGACCATGGCTCTAATTTACATCAATTTCATTTGGGAGAGAATGAGTTGAGTGACTTGTTCCCCAAACCCAACTTACTGAGCAATAGTAGACATCTTTTATGAAAACAGTTAGAAGATAAAATTTCCCATGATCATTCTTTCAGCTTTAAAAAGTTGCCATCCCACCTATAATCTATGAGGAGCTGAGATTCTCAGTCAGTTTTAAATGTGGTACATGTACACTAGCCATTGAGGTGCTGGGAGCGTGTCCAGAGAAGAGCAATGAAGCTGTTGAAGGGTCTGGAGCACAAGTCCTGTGAGGAGAGGCTGAGGGAACTGGGATTGTTTAGCCTGGAGAAAAGGAGGCCGAGGGGATACCTTATTGCTCTCTACAACTACCTGAAAGGAGGCTGTGGCAAGGTGGAGGTCGGTCTCTTCTCCCAAGTAACAAGCGATAGGACAAGAGGAAATGGCCTCAAGTTGCACCAGGGGAGGTTTAGATTAAATATTAGGAAAAATTCCTTCACTGAAAGAGTTGCCAAGCATTGGAACAGGCTGCCCAGGGAAGTTGTTGAGTCACCATCCTTGAACATCTCTAGAAGATGTGCAGATGTGGTTCTTGGAGGCAAGGTTTAAAGGTGAGCTTGGCAGCACTAGGTTAAAGATTGGACTTGATTATCTTAAGGGTCTTTTCCAACCTAAACAATTCCATGATTCTAATTGTTCTACACGTCTCAAGGGATTTGTCTAAGAGAACATCTTGTGTCTGGATTGAGATGAGGGTTAGGCACGAGTTCAGTCCACAGCTGCCAAGTGCAGCTAAGCCTGAGATAACAGGGAGGTCTGCACAGAGGCACCACTCACAGGGCTTGTGGAGAGTCTTCGGTAAAAGTGAGGGTCTAACGGAGCTGAAGTATCTCAAGGGTAAAGTGACAGGTGTTTTCTATTTCGCAATCTTGACTTTAGGCATTTATATTCTTCCTGTGTCTCATTTTATGTCTCAGGCTGTGCTAGAACACAGTTTGTATTTCAGTATTAGTCCAGTCTTACCCTGCAATGAAGGGAAATTGAGTTCTATCTTTAGCCATGCCTTTAAACAGTCCAAACTTCCAGAAACACCTTTATACAAATATTTGTTAAAATATTTGTGCTAGAATTATCAACATACTAATTCTGTTTAAAGTTTGCAACCTTACAGGTTAATCCTAAGTATTATAATTGCATATCCTACACACAGTTTGGTGTTATTTTTACTGTAAGACAATTTTTTTGCAGGCTTAGTTTTGGTAACTGTTAATGCTCATTTAAGGAGATCAAAACATGAAAACCTGACCCAAAGACAGCCTCTGGAGCACTTCTGAAACTGATATGAAGATGACCAGACAAGGAGTGATTCATCTACTACTTGGTGTATTATGATTACTTTTCTACCAGAATGAACTAGTGAGTCAAAACTAATAATAGTTTTGTTAAATGTTCTGATATTTTCTGGGCAAATCAAACACAAGAAAATACAGGTATTTAAGGATGGTGTATATTGTCTTGATGTTATCTGATAAAACAAGCTTACGCACAGAAGTGCAGTTTCTATTTACAAAGAACACACACTATAGACGATACCTGAAATTTTTACTATTTTTTTAATTCCTATAATATTTGCTGTATTTTTTATAATTAAAGAATGAGATTCTGGAATTGTAATACTTGTTTTTCACTATTGGAGCAGTGCTCATGGCTACAGAGAACAGCTTGAGAGCACAGACTCAGAGAAAGATTAAGGTAAAAGGGACCCCTGGAGGCCATGAAGTCCAACTAGCTTTCAAGTTAGACCAGGTTGCTAAGGGCTTAGCCCGGGTGAGTTTTGAAAATTCACAAGTTTTTCAGTGTCTGGACCACCTGCTCCAGTGTCCAGCCAGCCTCATGCCAAAAAGTTTGCATTACATTCGTGAGGTACAGCAAAAAAAAAAAAGTATCTTGGGTAAATGAATACAAAATGATACTATCCGTTTATCATTATTGAATTAAAAAAAAACAAAGAACCCCAGCCACACAACTTCCCCCCCCCAAAAAAAATCTGCAAAACACAAATAAAAAGGCCACAACTAAATGCATGCACAGAAACTAAAACAAATACGCATGCATAGTATTTAGAAAACACAGAGACACAGGAGTAGAAGGCATCAGCAGAAGTTCATCCTCAATTCTCACACACACTATGCTGCAGGATCACTTAATGACATTTCTAGAAGCATTTTGAAATATTATGTTTTGTCCTGTGCCAAGATTTCAGTGTTGAACAATATTTGTGGGTAAAGTAGTCCAACTTCATGAAGACTGTCAGTACGTGTGGCTAGCCAGGGTGGTGAAGTAAATTGTGCCTGTGCCCGTGAATAATAGTGTCTGTGAGACCAATTGATGAAAGTCCTGCAAGCTCAGGGATTTGGTTCCCTTCAGCCTGTGTCTCCTGTTTATTCTGCATCTTCTGAAGAAAGGGGCACAGCGTCAAGCACTCTCATACATCTGAAGAACTCCACATGTCCCCTCTGAAAATGCTCCTGCATGCTGTAACCCTAATTGCGTGTTCAGGACTTTACAGATGACTGGCAATCAGTTTCCAAAGGGCTAATGAGTCCAAGGTAAATCAGAGAAATTTCCAATTCAAGTTTCACTGAGTATCTTTTTATAAAAAGTTATGAAAACATATATCTTGCTGCTGGTCAAGTCATAGAACGTTTTGAGGTAGAGGGTCACCGGAGGTACCAGTGACCCCAGGAATGTTTCGCTTTGCTTATCTGGAGGCATTTTGTGGGGAGAGAGCACTGTGCTCAAGCACCTCTGCTGATGTTTCAAAAGGGCTGAATCTGGCCTTGGTAGCTTTAAAGTGAGAATGATGCCATGGTAATGTGCTAGCTTATGTCTTATGCTCTCTGTCTGGAGACTTATTTCAATTACTTAAGACACTATTTAGAAAGGCTGATGTGGCAGTATGATACTGTCTAATAAAATACTAGATACTATGAGCTATGAAAATTTCTGCAGAGTCAAAGTGTGACCCTAAAAAGTTTAGCCTAGCTCTGGGGACCTCGCAGGGTGATTTGCACTAGAAAAGAAAATCAGTGATGTAACCCATGGTCTCCTCTGCATGGCCTTGCATTTTTTATAGATAATATATACAAGCCAAGCTTTCCCAGTGTGGTAGGAAGGCAGAGCAGGCATTTTCTTTACTCAGCAATCCTTGGTCTGCCACAGCAGCACATTCTCTGTCTAAGACGTTTTGCTTATGTTCTCCCTGTCATCTTTCTGCCTCAAAACGCACAGCATGGCTAAGCAATGTCCTAATCCCTGCACTTGCAGGCATTGGACAGACTTCGTTGTGCAGGTCAGTATTTTTGTGTGAGGGTCTCCATTGTTCCCAGTCTTTTCTATGCTTTAAATTTTGTGAGGTGGGCACGGTCCTTCCGCCAAGGCTACCTAACCAGCACATGGATTCCAGGCAGAGGATGCAGAACCAAATGGTTATATCTAGAGTGACACATAACAATGTCAAGAACATGGCTTTCAAAAAGTGCTCAACAGAAAGGAAATTTGAAGGTAGGAGGATAGCCTGAAATATGCACTCTCTGTGAACAATCATGTACTGAAAAATTCCCTGCAGTGAGTCAGCTCCTGCAGGGTGGTAAATGCAGAAGCTAAGAATTTTAAAGAAAAAAATTAGAGCAGGGGAGGAAATATGTCTGTTTTCATATTCCTAAGCAGCAACAGGATATGCTTTTCACTGAAAAGAATAAACACAAAAGCTCTTGAAGTTAATAAATAAATAGTAATAAAAACTTACGAGGCATTAACTAAAGGTAAGGAGTCAAGTTTGCATCTTATTCTAGAGGCAAGTATGCCCAAGTGAAATCAATGCTTGAGTTGCTCCAAAAGCAAAACCTCTGCAGATAATAACCTGAATCTTCTGCTATCTGCTAGAAGAAAGAATGAGACTAGACCTAAAATTGACAAAACACAGTGAAATGACAACAGATTCAGTAGGGTACCTGACCACCTACTGATGTCACAAGAGATCTAGCCCCTAGGAGGGAAGATTACCACACATCTAATGATGATGAAGCAACTTAGATACTAATGGGACTTAAACTATCTGACAGTATCTCTTTCAAATCTCCCAGATGTGTAGGAAAACATCTCAGAGGCCATTACCCAAAAAATAAGCCATACAGACATGGCTTTCCCAACATTATGTCAACATATGCCTCTAGAAGCTTCTCACTCTTCATGAAATACTAAAGATGTGGGGGTAAGATTAATTGGGTATGTTACAGCATGGTAGCAAGGTTTCAAATGAAATCTCACAGGTTCACAGGATGGCTTAGGTTGGAAGGGACTTCTCGAGATCATATAGTCCAACCCCTGCTCAAGCAGGGTCACCTCGAGCAGGTTGCCTGTCCAGTAGGGTTCTGAATATCTCTGTGAACGGACACTCTGCAATCTCTCTGGGAAACCTGTGCTAGTGCTTGACTACCCTCGCAGTGAAAAAGCGAGGTTTCTGTGTTCAGATGGAATATCGTAAGTTCTAATTTTTGTCCATTGCCTCTTACCCTGTCAGTGGGCACTACTGGGAAGAGTCTGACTCCCTGTAAACATTTAAAACACATGAACAATAGCTCAGCCAGGGAGAATTCAAGATCAAGCAGAATGACACCTGTTAACATTCATCATTCTGATGGGATAGAACTGTCAGTAAGAACTGCATCCAAGATATTTAGTCTGCAAGAAAATGTCATTAAATCAGATTAATTAGATCATTGAGAAAAATATTCCCTTAAGAACCACCATCATGGAAAAAAGACAAGTTTCCTGAACACCAGAGATACCATACCCTAGCCAAATATGAGTCAGGATGTTCAAAATCTACTATGCAGAAATGACGCATAGTAGGAAATTGCAAGGTCTCTTTTTGCTGTAAACGACACAAGTACTTCTTTGTTCAGACTTCTGTTAACCTTTCCAGTCAGTGTCTCCATAGAGAAAGCAATGATACACAAAGATACCTTGCTGTGTATTATCAAACAAAGAATATTAACTTGCCCGTAGTGACACGCGATTTACCTTGAAAGATGATATCATTCCTCCCTGCAGGAGTTCATCCGATGTTCTCTTGTCTTCTGCATTTGAACTGCATCTTACCTGTAACCATAAACTCATCTCCCATGTGTGCACCTACAGCTCACAGATCCGCTTTCTGCTTCCAATGCCTTTTGGTCCCAGTGATACTCTTTTCCTGTTTCTCTGATGGCTCCCTGTAGATAACCAGCCACGACCTTCAATTGACATGGCTAAAAAGCCACTCAAGACTGTCTACTGAAGCTCTTCTCAATGCCTTTTTTCCTCACAGCTGGAAACATCAGCAAAGTTTTGTCTGACACTTGAGACTATGGCTATGTGGTTCTCTCTGCCCATGGCCTCTCTGTAGGGCCTTCCATCTGTATTGTGTTTAAAGTTTGCAAACTCTTACCAACACTGTTAAGAAGTAACCTTCAGCCTGATCCATGTGGCATGGAGCTACCTGAATTGGTTATGACTGGTTATGATTTCTGGTTGTATTGGAGCCAGTCTACCAGAAGTCCTGCATGAGCTGCTGCTTATTCATGGAAACTGGTCCACAGAAGACTGACACGCTGTCATGGTTAGGCTGCATTCAGCCCTATGCAACCGTATAAAACACAGTCTAATTACAAGTGTAGTCTAGAAAGGTCTGCAAACCTTATGTTTCGTTGCTCATGTTCACATGTTTTTAGATATGTATTATTGTCCCTAATAGTCATTAATACTTTTTGGTGGAGCTGTTATCACATGGACAATGCCTCAAAGCACATACATAATGACTATCAACTTTATATCAACTAAGTTATCTTCCATTACAGAAATGCTTATGCAAATGCTAATATGCTTATGCTTTATTTTCTTGTTGACAAATTTAATTAGACAAAGTTTTCTTCATCTGTCCCAGACAACTACAGCTGCCTCCAGCAAGTTCACACACTTAGTCTTCTAATCCTCACCTCTTATGCAACATGTATAATGATTTTTTTTTTACTGATTTCCATAATTGCTTCTCAGAGACAGTTATTGGGGTAATACTAGACAGAATTTATTATAGCAGCTCATTTCAAGAGAGGAAAATAATCAAATATTCTTTGTATATTAACATTCTAAGAAAATGCAATCAAGAAAGAAGACCTGTTCTGTGGGGAAAAAATAGCTTTGTTGTGTAACAAAGAAAGCTTAGGTGTCCTGGGCCACCAGGTAACAAATCAAATAAATTAAACCTTTGCTTATAATGCAAAAGTCAGAAAAAGTCACTGTAGATATAAGGCTGATGTTACAGAACTATATTGTGCATGAAACCCTCCAGCTTTACCAGGTTTCCTGCTTGACCACAGCAAAACACAGTGTCACCAGCAGTCCTCTGCAATGGGGAGATGGCAGCAGCCTTTAACTCTCCTTGTCTGGCAGTTTCCTGGTGGGAGTTTAGTGCACATTGGTGACATTTGCTGGCATTTTCTTTTCAAAGAGGCACAGATGTGTTTGTTTCTTGTGTTTGTTGAATTGTTCCCTGCTGATGTGACTGTGTGGTCTATCTCCCTCTCTGACTGACTCACAGCCTAGCAGAAAGGCACACACATCACACAGCTATGTTTTCACAATTAGACTTTACAGTGAAATACTGACTCACCAGTGGGACAAATGGCAGAAGTTTTTTCAAGATATTAAAATATTTTCTTATATTCAGACAAATTTTGATAAAATATGTGTCTATGGTTTCTTCTGAATCAAACTCAGAATATGCTGGCTCTCTTGCTGTATTTCTTTGACCGGGAATTTTACTTGAGTCAGAATTTTTATCTTTGGTTCAAGGCAAATATTTACTTTTTCATGGTTGTACCCTATATTCCTAATTGCCAAAAACAGTGAGACCTAAAAGAAAGACTGAATCCTTCCTGATTCCTGGGTCCCTCCTATGCACTTATAATGTGTATACATCACTTATGATAATTTAGTATTAAGCAGTGCTTCCAAACAGCAAAACCAAGATGACGAGATGATGACCATCAGTCAGGAGCTCCTGCTGGAGAGCACGGCTCAGAGCAAATTGACTGACTTTCTCCTTTCCAGACCATGATATGCACTACAATAACTTTTCTCTTGTCACTCTCTGTGGTATAAAATTTGCGTTATGTATTCTTATGTTTTGTATAATTTTGCACTTGAGTTTCCACAGAAACCATATGCTGCGTAACCGTGATGTTGATGGTTGACTTGGAAATTGGGTTGTCTAATTTTCTCCTTTCTTGAAATTTGGACCCTTGTTTGTCTGGTTCCTAAGTAGCTACGTTGATTGTGTTCTACTAATTAAGCTAACTTTAAAATCAACTGTCTGGGAACTATTAGCAAATTATCAGGAGTATCCCTCTCCAGGTAGGATGTTTGGAAGAAAAACCCACAAAGCAAGAGAACCAAGACTTTAAATTTGTTGATACTGTGATCAAATGGGCTTCAAACTCCAACTGCAGATTTATGCCCAGAACTGCTATTGTTTCTAAACTTATGTGAAACATTGCCTCAATTTTTCCGTTTGACTTATAGTTCCCACCAGAGCCATTACTCTGGAGTAGCCTATAAACACCACTAGGTCCTCAGTGAGAATAATTCAAAGTTCTGTGAGTAAAGATGGCCTTCACTGGCCCACAAACATGCTCACATAAAGGCCTAGTAGGAAATATTAACACTATGCCTATTCCTTCTTTCACAGATCATGGATTACTATCTGTACATAGCTAATGTTAGATTTTTACTGTATGGCTATGAATGTCTCTCAGTTGTTCAGCTTTTTGCAAAAGAAGCCAATGATTAAGCAGACCAAGGACCTGAGCATTAAGTGATAAAATGAATGGTCAGTTCACATAAATGAAGGTAAAGCATCCAAGGCCTGAAAAGCATAAAGACGCCCTCAGTATTTCCTGTTGGGTATATTTCATGTATGGCTATACTAAGGCTATGTGGACTAAAAAAAAGCACAGCTGTGTCAGTCTGGCATTGTGCCTATCCTAGCAAGCATCCCAAAATGTGACACGGTGATGCTGTTTCTAGAAGTCTGCTAGAAGTCTGCACAGAGTCACATAGCTTTGCACAGAGTTGGCTTTCTGGCTCTCACCTCCAATAACTTGGAGACCTGCACATAAAACATCAGTGTAAGCCGCAGTATAATCATAGCTGCTTGGCTATAAACAGTCAAGTCCAATATAATGTTGTTCTTTTCATGAAATAAGAATTTTCAAAAGTGTTCATTTCCTTTTCATTTAATTTTAATGTCAGCAGCCACAAAATGTTGCAAAAATCAAAGTTTTTAGAGTGTCATATAATTCTTCAATAGATTTGGAGATTTAAGCAAAAAGTATTTTTGCAGCTCAAGAATACTTAGTGTTTTTAGAATGCTTTCAAGTGGTTTAACCAGCATAAAAATTTGTTTGCTTGCCTTTCTCTACTTTACACGTGTTTTTTCATCTTTTTTCATCAGCAGCCTTTCTACTCTTTCTTAACATGTTTCGGTTACTCTTTCCATCCTTGTTGGGTGGGCAGTACTACAGTCCTAATGTCATTCCCTTCCTGCTGAGGCGTGGGATTTCAGTCCACTGGGATCCATCATTATCAATCTGGTATACCTCTCTGTGGTTTGTTTCCTAACATGAGGGAAAGCAGTTGCTCGAAGAGTATGGCACAGTCTACCAGCTCTGGGTAGTTTGGGACCTACCTTTATGGTTTCATGATGACTCCACTCCTTAGAGTTTCTGAGATCCCAGTTTTGTCCATACCCTCTTTTGAAGCTACACACTGTGATTCACCAAGAAGAGAACTAGCAGATGAGGTAGTTGATAAAGCAGAATGTCTGAGCAAGTTATTATAGGCCACTTACTGAATGATTTGCTTCTCATGAAGTTTCGTACTATTGAGAAAATACTCTAGCAATGGGATACTTCAATTGTTCCTGTGCCACTGTATGAACAATGGAAATATCACATGGGATTATGATGCAGGAACTGAAATTTTAGACACTGTAATTTGCTATACCTTGAATCAACTTGTCAGAGAACTCACAAGAGGAGGAATAAAGTTGGCTTAGCTATAAAAAACGCAAGCAACCTTACTCAATATATAAATCTTGGACTCCCATAGAATTTACCAGAAGATGCTCAAGTATTCTTACAGGGAGGGAAATAATCTGCCGAACTGATATTTTATTTAAATGGCCTGGGTGTGCATGCATTGCTCAACATAAAAATAATGAAACTTGTTAGAGGGAAATTGGAAATAACAGGTCAAAATATAAAACACTGACAAGCATCATGGATATATGTTATTTACTAAACCACGTAAATGTGTTTAGTAACCACAGCAGTAAACCACAGCAGATCAAGAAGGACTGTAAAGACAACACATGCATGCACACACAAAAGCAACTGGGTTCAACAGCTGAAGGGTGGTTATCAGTTGTAAGACATGGAATTTTTTAACACAGGAATTAAACTCAAATGAGAGGCAGAGGCACCAGTAAACTCTTGAAAAATTAGACACAAAAACACTGTAAGGCAAACAAAGAGCAGAACAACTGCTTAAGGACACAAAAACAAGATAACTAATGTATTTTCATTTATTCTGGAAGCTGAAAGCATGCCAAGGAAGCTGTGGCGTTAACACACACACACACAAAAAAAAAAGGTATAAAGGAATGCTCTAGTGAAAAAAAACATAGCAGTTAATAATTGTGTTGTTGTCTAATGCAGATTCATACACCAGAGCCATTTTTGGCAGAAGAAAAGTCTGAAGTCTTGGCTCAAAATAAAATTTCAGTTTCAAAAAAAACTGCTTTGAATGAAAAACTGAAGAGCAACAAACAGTCAGGTCCGGCTGGTATTCACCCAAGAGTCTGAAAGGACCAAGATGTGAAATAGCTGAGATAGCAGCAGCAGTGTGCAACTTCTGCTCCAATAAGCCCTGGCACAGAAGGACTGGCAGGTGGCAAGCACGACACCAGATTCCCAAATGGGGCTCCGGGAGCAGACAAGAAATCGAAATACAAGTAAGTTTAATTGCAGTGCCAGGGAAATTTGTAACTACAATAATAAAGAAGATAATCTGTAGATAGCACGAGTAAATTTTATACTCGGGAAGAAACAGCCTGGCTTTTGTAAGAGGAATCATGCTTCACCATGCTTCAGTTTACTCTGAAGCAAGCATGTATATAAGGTGAGTCAGCCCATACAGCGTGGTTACATTTACAAAAAGCTTTTGACAAGGTCTCCTGTGAAAGTCTCTTAAAGAAATTAAGTTGTTGTTGGAGAGTAAGGATGACTAACAACCGGCTAAATGTTGAGAAATAAATGCCAGGAATAAACTGTGAGGTTTCACAATGAAAGGACATTTTCAATAAGGTCTCCCATGTTGACCCACTCATACATGATCTATGAGAAAGGGTTGAATGGTATGATGACAACTTTTGCAAATGGTATAATAGTAACTGACATTTTTCAGAGCAACTGCTGGCAACTCCTCTTGTGCTTGACTAAGGTTTGCACAGTTTGGAGTGATAGAGTGCTAAAATAGCATGTGCCATTCAACAGTGATAAATGAAACACGAAGTATATGTGAAGAAACTGCCCTACCTGCGTTTTCTAGGTTAGGTATAATTGTTTGTTAGGTATAATTGTTCAGATCGTATATGTTAGAGCCATTAGTTCAACACGCAGAAGGATTTGAAAAGGCAAATAAAATACTGGGACCCATTAAGAAGGCAAGGTTTCAATAGGTCATCTGGTTTTAACATAAAGCTCTCCCTCAGTGCTGTTGGCCACGGTATTATTGATACAGTAATGTGAGTTGGAAAAGAACTGAAACCAAAACAAAAATATGATTCTGCAATTGCATAGATTCACAAACTGCATCATGAATACCAAGTCTAGTTCTGGTTCCCTCATCTGAAAAAAGACAGATGGGAAAAGAGCAGAGGATGGAGTCTCTGTGACAGGAGACTTAACAGGTCTTCCATCAGTAAGAGGCAACTGCAGAGGGTGACCCTTAAAATTCCCAAGGGACAGGAAAAGAGGTGACTAGGGAATGAATATGCACTGTTTCTTATAACAAAAGGGACATGAAAGTCTCAGGCATGATTTAAAAAAGGCAATGGAAGTGGTTTTATTACAAAACACATAGTCAAGTTGTGGCATAAATTGCCTTAGGAGCCATGGAAACCAAACATAGGAATGAAATCAGGCAGGACTTAGAGCAATTTGTGCTGGGTAGGTCCACTGAGGGCTATTGTATGTCACTGCCTGAAAGAAGCCTCCAGCTGAGGAAGTCCTTGAATCACTGACTGTCAGAAACTGAGTTAGTAAGCCTAGGCAGCACCCATTTTCTGCATGACCTGTTTCTGGTACCCTTTCCAAAGTATTAATTCCTTGAGACAGAATAATAGATTAATTGCAGAATTACGGATCTCTATCTTGCTTTCTTGTTGTCCTGGGTCTGTTTCAGGCCCATGCTTGGCAAAAACACCCTCAGATATTAGATTCAGTCTTGAGCCCCTTGCTACCATTCACAGAATCACAGAATCTTCATGGTTGGAAAGGACCCTTAAGATCATCGAGTCCAACCAAACAACCTACAATCTCTGCCACTGGAGCATACCCTGAAGCACCACATCTAGACGTTTCTTAAATACCTCTAGGGATGGTGACTCCACCACCTCCCTGGGCAGGCTGTTCCAGGGCCTGACCACTCCTTCAGTAAAGTAATTCTTCCTAATATCTAATCTTCAGTCCATTTCCTCTGGTCCTGTCATTATTCACCTGGGAGAAGAGGCCAACATCCACCTCTCCACAATCTCCTTTCAGGTAGTTGTAGAGGGCAATGAGGTCTCCCCTCAGTCTCCTCTTCTTCAAGCTAAACATGCCCAGCTCACTCAGCCTCTCCTCGTATGACCTGGTCTCCAGACCCCTCACCAGCCTGGTAGCTCTCCTCTGGACACGCTCCAGCACTTCAATCTCCCTCTTGTACAGCGGGGCCCAGAACTGAACACAGGACTCGAGGTGAGGCCTCACCAGTGCCAAGTACAGAGGCACGATGACTTCCCTGCTCCTGCTGGACACGCTATTCCTGATACAAGCCAGAATGCTGTTGGCCCTCTTGGCCACCTGGGCACACTGCTGGCTCATGTGAAGCTGGCCGTCCACCAGCACCCCCAGGTCCTTTTCTGCTGGGCAGCTTTCCAGCCACTCTTCCCCAAGCCTGTAGCGCTGCTTGGGGTTGTTGTGACCGAAATGCAGGACCCAGCACTTGGCCTTATTAAACCTCATACAGTTGGCCTTGACCCATCGATCCAGCCTGTCCAGGTCCCTCTGTAGAGCCTTCCTACCCTCAAGCAGATCCACACTCCCACCTAGTTTGGTGTCGTCTGCAAACTTACTGAGGGTGCACTCAATCCCCTCATCCAGATCATTGGTAAAGATATTAAACAAAACTGGCCCCAAAACTGAGCCCCGAGGGACACCACTGGTGACCGGCCGCCAAGAGGATTTCACCCCATTAATCACAACTCTCTGGGCATGGCCATCCAGCCAGTTTTTAACCCAGCGAGGAGTACACTTGTCTATGCCATGATTTGCCAGCTTCTCCAGGAGAATGCTGTGGGGGACGGTGTCAAAGGCCTTACCAAAGTCCAGAGAGACAACGTCCACAGCCTTCCCTGCATCCAGAAGGCGGGTCACATGGTCATAGAAGGAGATCAGGTTGGTTAAGCAGGATCTCCCTTTCCTAAACCCATGCTGGCTGGCCCTGATCCCTTGGCTGCCCTGCACTTGCCATGAGAGCTCACTCAAGATGATCCTCTCCGTGATCTTTCCTGGTACCGAGGTCAGGCTGACAGGCCTGTAGTTCCCCAGATCTTCCTTCCGACCCTTCTTGTAGATGGGCGTCACATCAGCCACCCTACAGTCATCTGGTACCTGCCCTGTTGACCAGGATTGTTGATAAATGATGGAGAGAGGCTTGGTGAGCTCTCCCGCCAGCTCCCTGAGTACTCTTGGGTGAATCCCATCCGGCCCCATAGACTTATGTGCGTCTAGGTGCAGAAGCAGATCATTGGCTACTTCCTCCTGGATTATGGGTGGGTTGTTCTGCTCTCCATCCTTATCTTCCAGCTCAGGAGGCTGAGCACCCTGGGGATAGCTGGTCTGACTATTGAAGACGGAGGCAAAGAAGGCATTAAGTATCTCAGCCTTCTCCTCGTCATTGGTTGCAATCTCAGCCTTCTCCTCATCATTGGTTGCAAAATTCATCAGATGTTGGAGGTTGGTAGTAAGTCTCTTGGAAGACCATAGTTTAGCTCATGATGGATATAGAGGGATTATTTCTGGGGGTCTCACTGCTGTCCTTTCACCTACTTCTCTGGAGCTCCTCCCATTAAAGGAACTTGCCCTTCCCAGCCTCTCCAGATTGGCAGGTATGTAGCTCTGCTAAGACAGGACCAGGCCTTGCACTCTCCCAAATGCCTAGGAATCCCAGGATTTTTCCACTGGGAAAAACAAATCCTGGCTGACTCGGTGCTTAGAAGGGTGTACAACCCATGGAGTACCTTCCAGAAACAGTAGCTTGCCTTGCTACACAAAATGAGCTCTCAAAGCAGCAACAGGCATGAGGATACACAAAAGCACAAAAGGGCTGATCCAAGTAAGAAGTAAAGCAACCCTCAGTACAACCAGTCTTCCAGGACCATGGAAGCAGGCTCAAAATTCAGATATGGCCATATGACTTTGGTTCCTTCCCTAAGCAAATTATATACCATAATTAAAAGTGTATAATCGTAATTCACAAGAGGAATATCAGCGTTATAGAGTGTTATCTTCACACATAGCTTCTCTTGACCATTCTGCTTTCCACACACCTTACTGTTTGGGTCTTGTTATACTAAACATTATCTTTCTGCTCATACTGATCAATGGCATTTATAAATTTGTCTTTTTTGTACTTTCTGATTCTGGAGGCATTTTCATGCAGTATCAAAGCTTCTTACGCTTCCATTTTAATGATGGAATTATTTTGAGTTTGAAGGTGAAAATGTCAAATCAAACACCCATTTTGAAAATAAGACAACAAGAGGGAAAAGCCCCAAGATTCAGATGGGGAAAAAGTGGATCATTCATAAAGGAAACAGAGAAACGTTTATGAAATTTGTGAAGTCCCCAAAATTTATTTCATTTTTTCTAAGGCATTGAAACATCTCTCCTCTAACATCCTTGGCATTGGAGGGAAGGAAAATGATAAGCATAATACTCATTTTTACAGAACGCTGGAAATTACCTTCCTTATTTTGGCCTTTGGTACTATCTTCAATTCAATTCATTTCAATTAAATTAAACATCTAGCCACAGTTTCAGTTTTTATTTTTAAGGCTGAAGCAAAAAATGCTATTAAAACTGAGCATGATTCACCAATGCAAGACTGCAGGAACAAGAAAAAGCAAACAGCATAATGTGATGTGTAAACTCAAACGTCATTTTCAAAGGCAAATGAAACTGCTAATCTCTCAGCTGCAAAGTTGAGTCTAGTTTCTATTGAAGAAAAATGTTGACCATGAATGATCAGAAGTCTAACTGACCTTTAAAAGTAGTTTGAGCAAATTTTGGTTGTTGAGTCCAAATACAAGAACCCTGAGGGGAAATAACGTCCCTCAAGCGTACAGAAAACATCTGTGAAGAGCAAAGGAGTGGTGCATTCTCTTTCTCCCAAGTAGGCAAGATAATGATTAATGGCCTTGCTATGGGTGCAATAGCGCAGACATTAGGAAACATTGTTGGAATAGTAGCGCTACAGAAGCTTGTCTTGAATAGTCATGCTATTTTCATAGCTTGACGTCATCAAGTGCATGCTGACAGGCCTTCTGTCAGAAATAGTGTAGATACAGTTGATTATGCCTTGAGGAAGGGTTTAAAAGACCATCTCTTGACATCTGTTCTAGCTCTATTTGTTTTTATCGATAATGAAGTGTCACCATTGTTTATATTCCCTTCTTCAGTACTAGGTATGTGCTTCCTTCCCTCGTTCACTAGCTGCTAATAGATTTGTAGAAACAGCTGCCTTTGCCTGGTGTAATCCCTGCCAGATGTAATTCATTTGGAACCTCACCCATTAAGATTTAATTTTTAAGAATAACCTGATTCTTTTATACTTGCCCTTAGTTATGATAAGTATCAGCTACAGAGAGACCAAGGCAGAGCTCTTGCTGTAAGTAATATCACAAAAGGAGAGAAGATAACCACACTACTGTTCTCACTCGCTATTGACTTTTCCTCTCCAGAGATCTTGTATCCCAACTCCTACTTTAAAATCTTCTTTGACAAAAGTTAACTGTCTTTTTTCTAGGTAAATATTTTATTCTCTACCAGGACTCAGCAATGGGGGAAAAGGCTTTCTCAGAATGGGACAGCAGTCTCAAGGGATTTCCCTGAAAATCACTCTCCTAATAGGACAAATATTTACAGAGGGAGACTATCATGAGCAAACTACCTAATAGCTTTCTGGGTTTGATTATTTTTTTGGACGCTAAAGATTATGTTGGTTTAATCAAAGACTTTCAGACAATTCATGTTAATGCTGTGTTGAATACGGCTTTGGCTCTAGACCTGTCCAGGGTTTTCCTCTGATCCCCTCAAATGTGCTCATCCCCAACTGGAAAACAGGTGAGGTGGTGTTGCCTTGGGGAATTACATGAGACAGTGATCATTGGAAGATTTGTGCTGTTCAATCTATGGTTTCCTCTTTGTTGCTCATCTTTTCTTAACATGTAGTCAATAACGACCTCAGAGACTATGTGGGGTAAGCTGTCTTCTCTCCTTTTTGTACTCATCCACCAGTGCCATAGCTGTATCCTCAGATGTGTCTTAGGGGCAAATTCAATTTCAAAGAATTACTTTTAGGGCTTGGCTTCTTGACCTCTGTGGTAAACAACAGAAATAAAGCAAAACACACAGGGACTATTTTTGACTAAGACTGGAAGTGTAATACATGTGTTAGTAGGCTGCAGCTACACTGGGTTCACTATAGTCTGGATGACTACACCCAAGTCAGCTATAAGTTAACAGATGAAACACTGCTTACATAATAGCACTGCAAGCAGCACCGAATACAGACATTTTGCAGCCCACCGGAACAACCACCTCATATGTTGCATATGTATGCATTGGACATGACATATGTGAGTGTCTTCCAGAAGATGTTATGACAGTTCAGGTCTCCCATGAGGACCAAGGCCTGCAATCTTGAAGCTTCTTCCAGATGTTTATGGAAGGTTTCATGCAACACTTCTTCTTGATGGGGTAGTCTGGAAGGGACACCCAACATGCTGTCCTTCCCTTTGGTCATGATTTCTAAGGTCTCAACCAGTCACTCTGTAGCAAAGCTTTGTGCATTTGAGCCATTCCTCTTTACACACTGACATTCATCCATATATGCCAAGTATAATAACATGCGGCTCAGATGGTTAGTCAAACATGACTGAAAAATTATGTATTAACCCCAGAATACAAGAAATAAGTCATGAGGGAGTGGGAATGGCTTGTTTGTACTTCCTTACGCTACTACTTCTGCTGATTTCCACTGGATAAGAAGTTTGCCTTATTCTGACACTTTCTAAAGTCCAATAGCTGTTATTAGGATAGGAACAGGGCACTTGCCACTGGTCTCATTCTTGCTGGTGACAAGGAGAGAGAGTACTATGGCTTTAGACCATGTATGGGATAAATTCTTTTCTAAATTGAAAAGGTATGGCAAATTCACATAGAATTAAAGATATAAAGGAAAGTAATATCATGAAGAACGTTTTCAATTAATCATATATGTATCTTACCCTGAAAACAACTTTTTGAAGAAATTAGTGAATGCCTTCCCAATACCTCTTTATTACAGGTAGCCTGAGCTGTTTTATAATCTCAGTTACTTTAGAACCCATTTGGTTTATGGTCGTAACAAACATTAGAGTTCAAATCACATGCTTTCTTTTGCAATTTCTGCGCAACAACCTTTGTAAGATGTGTAATCAGAGCTATTTCATAATCTGGACCCATTAGGGGCTAGTTTTTTTCCTGTTCCTAACAAATGATAGCTTGAGAATGGTATGCTTTCTTCTGTAATGCCTTTCCGATAAAATTTTTAAGACCTAACTCTCCTTCCAAAGAGCTGATTTATCTGTTGTGTGGTATTAGCAAGCAGGGTTGAACACAGTCCTTTGAG
This sequence comes from Rissa tridactyla, assembly GCF_028500815.1. NCBI lineage: Eukaryota > Metazoa > Chordata > Aves > Charadriiformes > Laridae > Rissa > Rissa tridactyla. The sequence continues at coordinate 24,542,314 of NC_071497.1, read as the reverse complement.
TGATTTAGTGGCTGGGTTGTAAGGTACCTTCTTATTTCTAATTTTATGGTGTCATCAACATTTTATTCCCATTTCTGTGCAACTGCAAAGTGAAAGTATCATAAGAATCTTATCAGGAGTTATCTGTAAAAATGTAATTAAGTCCTCTTTGCTTAACTAAAGTTATTCCCCATTAGATTTGATCCCTTCAAGTAAGAAAGTACAAGTTTCCCTCAGAAGTTGTTAACCCAACACATAGGATGCAGAATTTAAACATTAGATCTAGGAAATTCAAACTTCTCAATTACTTTAAAAAAAACCATGAAGCAACATTGTATCATGGACTTCACAACCTCACAGATGAGCTGTCTTGTCCTGATCCAAGAGTTGTGATACCCGTAATCTTATTTCTGATAAAAGCCGCTGTGTCTGGCTGCAATGACTAGACTTCTTAAATTCCTTACTTATTTCCAATATTTGGCATGATATGCTTGGAAGTCTGTCCCAACGTAGGAGTTGGAAAATGTCTAATCATTTAACATCCGTGCTTTCTTTCCCATATAGCTGCATTCAGGCCAGTGGTTGCTCAGACACAATTTTTTTGTCAAAATTAAAAGCTAGAGGAAGGCTGAGAAATTATACTTTCAGTTAAGTGCATTTAGTTGTATAATCTGAGTGGGGAAAAGTATCCCAGAAGATATTTTTTCATCCTATCCAGTTTACCCAAAACACATCTGTGGTCAGTTACATGTTAAAATAGTGTATATTAATTTTTTTCGTTTACTATGATAATTAGCGTTTCACTGTATAAACATAACCTGCATACACTTAAAGTGGTTTTGCCAGCTTTTATCAAACTTAACAAAGCATTTACCAAAACCACAACAAATACTTTCTCTGTCAGAAAGGTATAGTCTATAATGAAGTCCTTTCTAGAGACCAATGGAGGTTTTTAAGACACAGCAGGTCAATACCTGGCTCTGTGACTGGTATCAATAGCAGAATTTTACAGTTTTTTATCATGGGTGGAGCTACATAACACCAACCTGTTGACAACAGATGGGGTACATCCACCTCAAAGGGGAAAAAGGATTTTTGCATTTAGCAGGAGTCGTTGCAAGAGCTTTAAATAAGATTTGAAAGGGGAAAAGAATGAAAATAGGCTCACCAGAGATAAGCCTGGGTGTGGCATGCCAATGTTAGAGTGACAGTGTTTAGCGAGGTTCTTCAATGCGCTCCACAATATGCTGAGTACACTGGAGCACATTTGAAATGTCCCTGTGCTCAGCACCCTAGCCCTTTTCAGTGGAGGTGGGGGATGGAGACGGCAGCAAAGACATTAAAGGTCATTGATGCATCAGAAACCACAAAAGCACCTGAAAACAGCTACATATAAATTAGGGTTTCTCCCTTAAAAAAGATGGCAGGATCAATAGCCCAACTGAAGTGCATCTACACCAATACATGCAGCATGGGCAACAAACATGGAGGAGCTGGAAGCCATTGTACAGCTGTGAAATTTGATGTAATTGCAATCATGGAAACATGGTAGCATGACTCACACAACTGGAGTGCCACAATGGATGGCTATGAACTCTTCAGTAGGGATAGACATGGAAGGAGTGGCAATGGAGTAGCTCTATATGTTAGGGAGTCTTTTTAGTGTCTGGAGCTTGACGATGATGATGAAAAGGTGTAAGACACAGGCCGTAAATTACCTGACGAGGGGCAGAAGACCCTCCAAGCCTTCAATGGAATGCCTCAAACACTCGCAAGGAAATAAATAATGCAGGCCTGGCCTTCAAAGAACTGATAAGGCTAACACTTCCGGTGCCTGAAAGTGTGGGAGAACAGTCTTGTGAAGACAAGATAGTTCTGCCACTCATGTGGTGAGCTTGCTAGTTCTCAGTTCTTGAGGCCATTGTGTCCAATGAGTGACCGTTGCTTCATTATCCACGAAATGCATAGGAAAGCGCACACCCCTGCATATGCTAATGAAGATTATAGAGATCATGCTAAACATGTATGACTATGGCACTTGTTTCTCTACCCAAATCATGCTACATGTCACCTGGGAGGAGGGAGAAACCTGAGATGAGGCTGTCCTCGGCAAGGGGGGTGGACCATGCTAATTCAGCAAACATAAAAGGGGAAAATAAGTGCCCCTAGAGGGGGAACAAAGAAGAGACAATAGAAGAAGATAGTGCCTGGGAAGATTCTTCCCAAGGAAGAAGACCGTGCCTGGGAAGGTTTTTCCAAGAAAGAGAAGTTTATGCCTGGGAAGATTCCCTGAAAAAGATGCTGGAACCAGGACTGGTGATTTCTTTGTCTCTGTCTTTTCCTTTCCCTGTCCCTCAGTTTCCCTTTTGTCTTAGAGTTGTTAAGTAAGGGTTAGAGTTGTTGAGTAATGGTTAGAGTTGTTAAGTAACAACCTTAAGTATGACCTTAAGTACCGCTTGCCATACGTTGTTGTTTACCTGTTGTTAAGTAACACAATGCGTACCTCACCACTTGCCATAATTTGTCATATACCTAACCAATTATCGTGGTCTTGTTAAGACCTATACTAATCATTTTGAGAAGCTAATAAATGTTTCTATATGGAGTTCAATTTACCAGATGTCTCCTGGAAATACAATACAGCAGAAAAGAAACAGCCTAGGAGGTTCCTGGAGTGTGTGGAAGATAAGTTCCTGCCACAGTTGGTGAATGAGCCAACTAGAGAAGGTGCCCCGCTGGACCTGTTATTTGCAAACAGGAAGTAGTTGTGGGTGATGTGATGGTTGGAGGCCATCTTGGGCACATTGATCATGGAATTATAGAATTTTCAATTCCTGGAGAAGTAAGGAGGATGCTTAGCAGAACTACTACCTTGAACTTCTGGAGGACAGACTCTGGCCTGGTTAGGGGCCCTTGGGAGCCAGTCCTGAAGGGCAAAGGAGTCTAGGAAGGCTGCACATTCTTCAAGAAGGAAATCCTAAAGGTGCAGGAGCAGGCTCTCCCCATGTGCCAAAAGATGAGCTAGTAGGGAAGACGAACATTCTGGCTGAACACAGAGATTTGGCTGGAACTCAGGAAAAAACAGAATTTATGACCTTTGGAAGAAGGGGCTCTTTCAGGAGGACTGAAAGGATGTCATGTCAATGAAAAAATTAGAAGGGCAAAAGCCCAACTAGAACTTAATTTGGCTACTGAAGAAAAAGGCAATTAAAAATGTTTCTATAAATACATTAACAACAAAAGGATGACTATGGAGAATCTCCATCCATTATCGAATGCAGGGGGAAAGATAGTGACAAAGGATGAGGAAAAGGCTGGGGTACTTAACGTCTTCTTTGCCTCAGTATTTAATAGTAAGACCAATTATTCTCTGGGTACCCAGGCCCCTGAGCTGGAAGGCAGAGGCGGGGAGCAGAATGAAGCCCCCGTAGTCCAAGGGGAAATGATTAGTGACCGGCTGCGCTACTTAGACACACACATGTCTATGGGGCCAGATGGGATCCACCCACGGGTACTGCGGGAGCCAGTAGAAGTGCTCACTGAGACATTTTCAATCATGTAACAACAGTCATGGATAACCAGGAAGGTCACAGTTGACTGGAGATTAGGAAATGTGACACTCATCTACAAGAAGGGCCAGAAGGAGGATCCCAGGAAGTACAGGCCTGTCAGTCTGACCTCGGTGCCAAGGAAGGTTCTGGAGCAGATCATCTTGAGCGCCATCATGCAGCACATACAGGACAACCAGGTGATCATCCAGTATGGGTTTATGAAAGGCAAATCCTGCTTCACTAACCTGATCTTCTATGACAAGATGACCCACTTAGTGAATGAAGGAAAGGCTGTGGATGTTGGCTACTTGGACTTTAGTAGAGCCTTTGACGCCATTTCCCACAGCATTCTCTTGGACACACTGACTGCTCATGGCTTGGACGGGTGTACTATTTTCTGTGTAAAAAACTGGCTGGATGGCCAGGCCCAAAGAGCTGTGGTGAATGGAGTTAAATCCAGTTGGCAGCTGGTCACAGGTGTTATTCCCAGGTCTCGGTATTGGGGTCAGTTCTGTGTAATATCTTTATCAGCCACCTGGATGAGGGGATTGAGTGTACCCTCAGACAGTTTGCAAAAGATACCAAGTTGGGCAGGAGTGTTGATCTGGTTATGAGTAGAAACAGCCTACAAGGGGACCTGGACATGCTGGATTGATGGGCCAAAAACAACCGCATGAGATTCATCAAATTCAAATGCCAGGTCCTGCACTTGGGTCACAGTAACCCCATGCAACACTACAGGCTTAGGGAAGAGTGGCTGGAAAGCTGCCTGGAGGAAAAGGACATGGGATCCTTTTCCTTGGTCGTCAGCAGCCATCTGAATATGAGCCAGCAGTGTGCCCAGGTGGCCAAGAAGGCCAGTAACATCCTATTCTATGGTTTTATGACTCTAAGTATGGAGACTCCATAACCTCTCTAGGCAACCTGTGCCAATGGTTGGTCACCCTCACAGTGAAAATGTGTTTCATGATGTTCAGAGGGAACCTGCTCTGTTTCAGTGTGTGCCCATTGCCTCTGGTCTTGTCACTGGGCACCAATGAGAAGACCCTGGCTTTTTCCTTTTTGTACAGTCCTTTAGATATTTATATACATTGATGAGATCCTCCTGAGCCTTCTCTTCTCCAGGCTGAAGAGTCCCAGCTCACTCTTCCTTCTATGACAGATGCTCCAGTCCCTTCATCAACTTCAGGAGCCTTTACTGGACTCTCTCCAGCATGTCCATGTCTCTTGTACTGGGGAGCCCAGCACTGGACACAGTACTCCAGGCATGGCCTCACCAGTGCTGAAAAGAGGGGAACGACCACCTCCTCAGACCTTCTGGCAGCACTCATTCCAATGCAGCCCAGGATACAATTGTCTGCCTTTGCCACAAGGGTACATTTGTGATAGATCATGCTTGACATGCCTCACTAACATGCTAATGTCTTTATTCAGTTTGTGTCCTAGAAACAGACCATGCATATATTTCACACGTCCTCCACAAGTGCAAGAAAACCGACATGAATGGGTCATTAAAAGACTGTAGAAGTCCAGACGATAAATCTACATGCTGGTGAACCATCAAAAGAAGACTAACCCTTACATTTGCATTAAGAACATGAGAAACATCTTGGGATCCATGAGCCATCTGACTTCTCCGATGACTAATTGGAGAAATAAAATAAATCTAACTACATATCATATTTGAGGGTATGAGAAAACATGTGATTCTGGTTTTTTTCCAAATTTCAGCAAATATTTAAAAGAAAATTGTCACTTGCAAAGTACGATGCTGGGATGTTGAGAAAGATAAGCGACAAAATCCTTTTGGAGGGCTATGAGACCTGTCATGGAACATAAAGCTCTTCCTCCTACCAGTCAGGAAGAGAAAGAAGTACTTTCCAATGCATGTGATGGAAGGTGGCTGCTCTGAACCCTGAAAATCCAGGTTTGTGTTCAAAACATGGGCTAAAAAGAGTGATTTAATTTTTTTTGCTCATGGTCTTGTTGGAACTTTAAAAATATTAAACATGGTTTGGGAATCTGAGAACCATGCAGACATAGGAAGAGTAGTTTAGATAAATGCAATGCTGGCCAGAAAAGGCCACAAGAAACCACAAGATGAACAAACTTAAGAAGAAGCAGGAACAAAGCACTCTAAACCAGCAATAGCAAACCAAATCATCTAAGTTTGAGAGTAAAACAGTTGGCCCGCTTTATTTGCATTAGACTTTTTGGTTAAACACAGGCCAATTACTAAAAGAGTAGTTAGATTTATAAAATTCACAAGACTACAAGGTACACACATAGTTCAAATATGCCAAAATGGTTTGGAAAAAATTTGAAATGGTTTGAAAATCGGGTTTTTGACAGTGACCTGCCAATAGCTCTTATGCAGGGATTCCCCATGACTGAGCATTTGTACCTTTTCATTATGGGAAAGTTGTATGCAAAACTTGGCCCCCTGGAACTTTTACAAAATGCCAAGAGTTTATGCTACTTGAACTAATAACTATCTGGACTTAAGTACAGATGATAGATAACGTATTAAATACCAGGAAAGGTGTTTTATAAATGAAGTTTATAGCTATTTTCTCTGCAACCATGAATGAATTAAATAGTTTAGAAGCAGCTGGTTCACAGCGAGAAAATTGCTCTAATACTGAATACAAAGGATGGCATCCTCATCACTCCGGAAAGAAGAGGAGTGAGGTACTTAAAACCCACTTTACAACTTCTGGTTTGGGAAGCTTTAGCTATCAACATTCTTGTGTACCTGAACCAGACTGTCATTAATCTCTTGAGTCTTTCTGACAATTGGAAAATATTGAGGAGGAAAAAAAAAGATGAAGATGATAAAAGATATCATAAAAGATTATAAGGGAGAGAAGGACCAACAACAGATTTCAGTATCTATGGTAATGGTTCCAGAATAAACTCTGATGTGTAAATACTGAGGAGAGAATGTCTGCCCATTAATAAAAAGAAGATTGAGGCTGTGCATGACTTGCCAGCTTTCCAGGCACTCCTGAAATAGGGTTTTTATAGGGGCCCATTCATAATGTCTGGTCCTGCTTCAAAACCTTTGCACAGGGTCTCAATAACTGCTTTAATGCCTCTGACTATTTTTGATTTTACTATTTCAAAAACTGAAAATAGTCTTGGCAATTACTCTTAGCTTAATACTTGTATTTCTAAAGGAAACTGAGCAGGATGAGGTGATTTTCAAAGTTCCAAGTTGGTAGGAATAGCCTATCAGGACATCAAATCTAAATCTGCACATACTTATGTTTCAAAAAAATTTCAGATCTGCAAACCAGATGGGATGTCAACTTTATACTTTAACAGGAAAATATGGATAGAGTTGGAGTAAGGTATGATATTATAACAACCATATAGTCATGTCTGCCAAAGGGTTGGTTCTTAGTACAAAACCAGAGGGAGACATACTTAAGCATCTTTCTCCAAGATTCAAGAGAAAAAAAGGAAGTTCTGAGGCAGATGGAAAACTAGCACGTTCAGGCTCCTGCTCTAACCCTTATCATGAGATAAGAGCAGAGGCACAAGCTTTTCTTTTGTTCTTTCCACACCTTCTTTGCACAGCCTCCAGGAAAATGAGTTTGTGCATACATTTCTTGGAACTAAATAGAGCTGCACAAAAGGAGTAATTCATTCGTGCCACCTATGTTTCTTCTCTAAAGAGAAACAAATCTTACCATTACCATGTTATTATATAAATGAGAAATACTGCATTTCAATATGCAAAATATCTGTTGTAAACATTTCTTGGCAATTAACTTCTAAATGTTTTCATCTAAATAAGACTTATATACTGGTCAGCTGCAGCACGAAGGTAATAACTTGTAAACTGAGAAATTAGAAAATACTCATAGAAAATGATGGCTCTTCCTTCAAAAAACTTAACTTTTTAAAAAATACGTTTATCTGAGAAGTTTACCACATCTGAATTCCCTAATGCCTCCTAGGTTTTTATTCTTGAAGTAATATATATCACTCTATTTTACCAGAAACAATGCACTTAAGTTTATACTCTGCAGTATATTTTTCTCAGTAAAATATGTTACTTTCTGGGCAACATTTGTTAACATTTCTAGTATCTCTTGCTTTGAAGTTAAGTTATTAAATCTAGATGCAGTACTTCTGTTTATTAATGTTTCTTTTGCGCAATTCAACCCTATACAACATGATGCTAAACTTTGCAATTATCTTTCTAGATATTTGTCAGACAGATATTCCTGACTATTGCCTGGTTTTCAGTAGCTATTTTAAAACCATGTGTGCGTATAGAATAGAACAGACTCAGGGTGAGTTTCAGTTTCTATCATCTTTTCTTCTTTTTTCTTGGTATTTGTTTTTTTGTTTTAAAAGAGCATTTTGAACTGCAAAAGCAAAAGACCTGTTGTCAATCAGTCTCTGACCAACTTATTTGTGTGCGAATGTGTGTGTGGCACACACTGAAAGCTGGCACACATCATGTGAAGTACCTGCTTGATGTGGAGTCTCAGACCACAGGGTCCCTCCCCGTTCCACAAATCATGGCTTTGCTGTTTCTCCATCTTCCTCCCACAACTGGAAAATCAGAGTGCGGCTCTCTTAAAATGATGCTGGAGCTGAAAGCAGAAGCTTTGATTTATTTCACTTGGCATAGCACATAGTGAATCAAGACCCACAAGACCAGGAAAAAGCTTGGCTCAATCTTTCAACTCACGAGTCACAAAAATGGCTATTTTTACACAAATGTCAATGCCAGAGGACTTTACATCCTTTTCAGAACAGCCTGTAAAAGTGTGATTAAGATATTGGTTGCCAACTCACAAATAGTTATAACTTTAAAATGCCAAAATGAGTTGGCTCCAGCTGCTTATAATTTTCGTCAAGAGACATTAAACAGAGATATACTTGCATGAGTAAGCAGACATTTCCCAGCAGCAGCATTTTTGAACCTGCTCATCTAGGCTGTAGGAACAACATCCGCCAGTTTAGTTTAACCTACCAGACCCCACTCCCGCCTGCAGCAGGGACTGGCTACCAGTTTCCTCTTAGTCCCTGCTGCCTATGAGCTGGCACAGAGCACCTGCAATTGAACAAATATTTGGCTTTTAATTTCCTTGGTGTCAGGGCCCTGCCACCCAAGGGGAATTCCCAGTAAGGCATCCTGCGTCTCCTATGCCATGGGGAAGGAGACAGAAAAGATCCCCATGATTTCACAGAATCACAGAATCTTAGTGGTTGGAAGGGACCTCTGAGATCATCGAGTCCAACCACATAAAAAAAAAAAAAAAAAAAAAGCACCCACCAACTAAACTCCACACCCACAACCCCACACACAACACCCCACCACAAACCAATAATCTTGGGCACTAGAGCATGCTCTGAAGAGCCATGTCTACACGTTTCTTAAATACCTCCAGGGATGGTGACTCCACCACCTCCCTGGGCAGGCTGTTCCAGTGCCTGACCACTTTTTCAGTAAAGTAATTCTTCCTAATATCTAATCTAAATCTCCCCTGCCGCAGCTTCACACCATTTCCTCTGGTCCTGTCGTTATTCCCTTGGGAGAAGAGGCCAACCCCTGCCTCTCTACAGTTTCCTTTCAGGTAGTTGTAGAGGGCAATGAGGTCTCCCCTCAGCCTCCTCTTCTCCAAGCTAAACATGCCCAGCTCACTCAGCCTCTTCTCATATGACCTGGTCTCCAGACCCCTCACCAGCTTGGTGGCTCTGCTCCGGACACGCTCCAGCACTTCAATGTCTTTCCTGTAGTGAGGGGCCCAAAACTGAACACAGGACTCGAGGTGAGGCCTCACCAGTGCCAAGTACAGAGGCACGATGACTTCCCTGCTCCTGCTGGCCACGCTATTCCTGATACAAGCCAGAATGCTGTTGGCCTTCTTGGCCACCTGGGCACACTGCTGGCTCATGTTAAGCCGGCTGTCCACTAACACCCCCAGGTCCTTTTCTGCCGGGCAGCTTTCCAGCCACTAGGCCCCAAGCCTTCTGTTTCCCTTCCCTCTACCTATGACCTCCCTCTTTCCTGCTTCATTTGGAGTAAAAGAGCCCCAGCACTGTGACAGCAAAGGATGCCATTTCACTAAGAGGTAATGTGCTTCCCGTGTGTTCCCAGGGATGAGGCTTCTGTCTCTCAGCAGGGAAGAACCTTCTACCTAGCACTGCTTAAGCACAGGTCTAAATTCAAAGTCTCATTTTCCTGTCCATCCCACTTACTTCACACCCTGCTTTGAAAGGTGGGCACCTCCGCCCTGCAGCTGTCAGGACTGTGCAGAGACCTGAGCTTTTTTTTTGCCTGAGCCTGGGGTTCACCCCCTCTGCCAAATTGACCTTGTCTTGGGCTCAAGCTCTGTTTCCATGACTCTACCACACGCCGTGTTTCCTAATCACACTGAACTCATGCGGGAAATGTTTTGCTGCATTCAAGCCACGACTGCAACCAACCCACACCAGGTCTGAACTGATGCTTCCTGCCCAGGAACAGGTGCGAAAGCCACCACATCCCCTACCCTCTAACCTTCACCCAGCCTGGCTTCTGCTAACAGATGGCATGAGCAGCAAAGTAAGAGGAAAGTTAAAGACAGACAGGTGGGAGACATTTGGGTTATCTGAAAGCAGACTTTTGGGGAGAGCAAGCAGGGGTAGCAGCAGGGCTGAGAGAGCACACGGCTGCCCGGGGCCGGGCTGGGACATAGGGAGTAGCTCAGGGACAGCAGGCGGGGACTGCGCGGAGATGTGGCATGTGCCCAGGGATCAGCAGGGATGTGAAACTTCCAACAGGACACAGTACGTGAATAAGGTGAAATGGATACACGTTTTACCCAGACTCCAGCTTTGCCAACCTCACACGAGCTACAGGTTACCTTATCCAAGGTAATACTCCAGTAGCTTTTGGGACAGGTGTATCTTGGAGCATGCTATCAGCTAGTGAAGGAAGTAGCAGCAAGAGGGAGTGGTTCTGGCAGGAGGCAAAAGCTCCATTTCCAGAGTCCAGTCCCCCCAGGAGCAATGCCAAAGAAGCCTCCACCTCTGGAGGTGAGGCAGCTGCTCCTCACATTGCTGCTCCAGGCTCCAGGGTGGGTGGGAAATGCCACTGCCCTCACCAGGTGGGGGCAGGCAGCCTGCCTCTCTCTCTAGTCTTTGTCTGGTGACAGAGGGAGGCAGCTATGAGCACAGGAATAAATGAACTGCTGTGCTTTCAGTGCAAATATTCCTCCAAGTCTCTCAGGCTCACAAGTAGTGCAGCTCAAAACAGTGTCCTGTAAGGTGCTGCCATGTGCTGTAGCTTCCCTGGGCTGTCTTGAAACCATGGGTCGTTTACAGCACCAGGTGCAAATCCAAGGCCATGAGATGCAGGGAGTCCTTGACATTATTTGGGATGTTATTAAGGAAGACTTCTGCATAGAGGGCTTCCTATAGGGACTGAATATCCCTGGGATATGCAACAGCTGAGCAGCTACATTGAGGATTGCGGTTCTTAGTGAAAGTACTTTAAACCAGGAGTAAAATGAGTTAGACATCCTCATGGTTCTAGTTAGCAGGAATTTCCATTTGCTTTCCCTGAGGCTGTACTACATCTATCCATTACTCTACTTGGCAATCTTTCTGCGTAAAATATAATTCAGCACTATTTACATAAACAAGATTTATGGCACATTGCTCTTTTTCAGGGTAGGGGTAGAGAAAGTTCAGCTACGTGCCGAGTTCCTTTAATATAAAGAAGAGCATATTGTAGTTGGGTACAAAACTGATCAGCTGATTATGAAGAAGCTTAATTATGATCATTTCCATAGCCCTAGAAATACAAAGGCACAAGCTTGTCAACACTGCGCTTCAGTCAGGAACGGCAATATAAGAAACTGTTTTGTAGCGAGCTGCTTGTAATATTAAGGTTATGATGTTCCCCATAGAGAACGTGATATCACAGTATTATTACTACTTCATTTAGAGCTTACCTTCTCATTCAGTCACATGTGATTAAAATCGTTTACTTACTTTACTAATATCCTTGAGAAAAAAATCTTACAAATGCATCATTTTCTTTGGAGTACCCTTTAATTACATCGATAATGTCAAATTCACAGTGGTGTTTGTCTGATTATATTCCTGATAAAAGGTGTGCAACTGAAATGTTCAAAAAAGTTTTGTAACGTGGCCATTGCATAGTTAAAGTAAGCAACAACATGCATGGAAGAGCAAATATAGGAGAAGAAACAGGCAACTGCTGTTTCTTTAAAGGTTATCAGTTGTGTATTAGAAATATGAAATGTTATCAAGCAATCAATGTTTCTGGTTAGATATATAATTCTTCAGCTTCTCCGGAAGTTGTGGATCCAGTGACTGATCAAGGACAAGGACGTCCTTTTGCTTTTACTGCTTTCAACAGCAGTGAAACTGACTTTCTCAAAAATTCAGTTTTTAATTCACCTTGATGAATAAGGGCCTCAGGGTTTCTCCCTTGACAAACCATGTCAATAGTTCAAGTAGTTTTCTACTGAAATAATTCTTGGATGAGGCAAACTTCAGATATTTGGTGAAATATTTCAAATGTAGGGAACTGATGTTTTTGGCTACTGCATCAAGGCTGTCTCTCCAACATTCCCCCCTTACCGGTAGGGTGGGGGTGGGGAAGATCTTGGGAGGGAACACAGCCAGGACAGCTGATCCTGGGATATTCCTGACCAAAGGGATATTCCATATCATATGATGTCTGCTCTGAGAGAGGAGGCGGGGGGAAGCATTCGTTATTACGACATTTGTCTTCTTGAGCAACCACTCCGTATACTGAAGTCCTACTTCCTGCGAAGTGCCTGGACATCGCCTGCTGATGGGAAGTAGAGAATAATTTATTTTTTTTCCTTTGCTTCCATGCACGGCCTTCGCTTTCGCCTTTATCTTGACCCACAAATTTTTCCTTCTTTTTTCTCCCTCCCCGTCCTTCTGAAGAGGGGAGTAATAGAGCAGCTTGGTGGGCCCCTGGTCAACCCACCACAGTCTTTTTTGGTGCCCAACATAGGGCATGAGGAATTCAAGATAAGGATAGTAAAACATGGCCTGAACACAGCTAGAGAACTGAGTGGAATGAATGTGGGGAATTTCAGTTGTTGTAATTGTGGTGAACGGACAAGGGGTGAATTTTATGTAAAATGTCCACTTTCATCCAGTGCTGTGATGATGTTATATTGATTTTGGTGTGGGGAATTTTTTTGTTGATATGAGCAAAGTTTTTGAAGATTGCGTCATGAATGTGGATTTCAATGATAATTCTTAAACACATGGTTCACAGAGGCAAGGGGTGGAATGTATTTGGTTTGCGTGGCAAGATTTTGATAGCAGGGGGGTTGCAGGTGTGCCTTCTGTGATAAGATGCCAGAAGCTTTCCCCATGTCCAACAGAGCAAATGCCAGCCAGCTCCAAGATGGACCTACAGCTGGCCAGCTGGCCAAGGCTGAGCCCATCCGCAATGGTGGTAGCACCTCTGTGATAAGATATTTAAGAAGAGGGAAAAGCTGCTGCACAACAGCAATTGCATATGGACAGAGTAGTGAGAATACATGAGAGAAACAACTCTGCAGACACCAAGGTCAGTGAAGAAGAGGGAGGAGATTCTCCAGGCTCTGGAGCAGAGGTTCCCCTGCAGCCCATGGTGAAGACAATGGTGAGGCACGTTGTCCCCTGGCAGCTCATGGAGGTTAACAGTGGAGCAGATACCCACCTGCAGCCCATAGAGGACCCCACGTTAGAGCAGGTGAGTGCGCTCTAAGGAGGCTGTAACCCCATGGGAAGCCTGTGCTGGCTGTGGGAAGGACTCATGTTGGAAAAGTTCATGGTGGACTGTCTCCCATGGAAGAATATGAGGAGTCCTCCCTCTGAAGAGGAAGAAGTGGCAGAGACAACATGTGGTGAACTGACCATAACCAAACTGAACAACTGAGCCACTGCAGAGGAGGAGGCAGAGAATTCATAAGTGAAGTTGAACCTGGGAAGAAGGGAAGGGTGGGGGGAAAGTGTTTTAAGATTTAGTTTTTGTTTTCTCATTATCCTACTCTGATTTGATTAGTAATAAATTAAATTAATTGTTCGTGACTGTAATTGCTGAATGATCTCTTCCTGTCCTTATCTCAGCCCAGAAGCCTTTCATTATATTTTCTCTCCCCTGTATAACTGAGGATGGGGAGTGACAGAGCAGCTTTGGTGGCCACCTGGCGTCCTATCAGAGTCAACCCACCACAACATGCGAGACTAAAGTATCTCAACAGTCTTAACTTAGATGCGCTGAGAATACCCAAAATCATGACAAGGTTACAATTCTGGTATTTTAGCATTTTTGGGGTCAGACTACATGCAGCTGGTCTCTTAAGACATTTGTTTATAATTTCTCGTGGGATCTCAAAAGATAAGGAGTAGGAGAAAGCAAGGGAGGAGTCTGACAGCAGGTAGATTTTTCACTACCTAGGAAAGATAAAAGCTTAAAAATAAGCATGTAAGGGTGGACTTGGAAAACGGTTGAGATTGGATAAAAATGGAAGGGTAAAAGACTCAGTCTTTTGGAGATGTGGAGGCAGAGATGCTTGGACAGATGAAATGGAGATTGCAAGAGAACAGGGAAAAACAGTGGGTAGGACAGTAGGGACAGACGTGTTTAACCCACAGACCACAATTCCTTAAGGGCCTTAATAAGTGTGCTGAGTCTTTGCAGTCTTCTTCCGGCAATGAATCAGTGTGACTCCTCCCAGGAATGTATTTTTTTTCTTCTAGCAACCAACCTACACAGAGCCTAACAGATCCCCTCTGCTATGATTAGTCAGCCTGAATGGAAAGAACCTCAGCTGAGAGTCTGGATCCTGCCAAAGCAAGGTGACCATCAGTTTGGATCTTGGTGCTGAAGCTTCTCTTCCTGATGGGTGTTGGCTTTCCTAAAGAGCCATGAAGTTGATTTTAGAAACAAATAGTCATGAGAATAATGTTAAGATCTGTATGAAGTTCTTAAAAGAAAGGATGTGCCAGCTGTTGACATTGTGGGACTTAGACACCTTGCTCAAACCTGGGCTTTTCTATGTGCCATGTAGAAGCCACCAGCATTGGGAAGTTTCAGAGGAAGATATTTTGTATTCATCTCGGGACCCACATGCCTGAGTTCTGCTGATATGCCGATGGTCTACTTGGCAGCTACACAAATAAATACCATAGAATAATACAATGGTTAGAGTTGGAAGGGACCTTAAAGATCACCTAGCTCCAACCTCTCTGCCATGGGTAGGGACACCTCCCACTAGACCTGGTTGCTCAAAGCCCATCCAACCTATCCTTGAACACTTCCAGGGATCGGGTCTCAACAACTTCTCTGGACAACCTGTTCCAGTGTCTCACCACCCTCACAGAAAAGAATTTCGTCTTAATATCTGATCTGAATCTACCCTCTTTCAGTTTAAAACTGTTACCCCTCGTAACGGATGCAGTTGGCTTTCTGGGCTGCAAGTGTATGTTGCCAGCTCACGTTGAACTTCTCATTAACCAGCACGCCCAGGTTCTTCTCCTCAGGGCTGCTCTCTATCCACTCTCTGCCCAGCCTGTGTTTGTGCTTGGATTGCCCCAATCCAGATGCAGGACCTTGCACTTGGCTGTTGAACTATATGAGGTTTGCATGGGCCCACCTCTCAAGCCTGTCAGGGTCCCTCTGGATGGCATCCCTCCCCTCCAGTGTGTCAACCACACCACACAACTTGATGCCATCAGCAAACTTGCTGAGGGTGCACTCAATCCCACTGCCCGTGTTGCCAACAACGACTGGGCAGTTAAACTGCACCGGTTCCTGTACTGACCCCTGAGGAACACCGCTCGTCACTGGTTGCTGCTTGGACATTGAGCCATTGACCACAACTCTTTGAGTGCAGCCCTCTAGACAATTCTTTAGCCAACAAGTGGTCCATCCATCAAATCCATGTTTCTCCAATTTAGAGACAAGGATGTTGTGTGGGTCAGTGTCAAATGCTTTGCAGAAGTCCAGGTAGATGATGTCGGTTGCTCTTCCCTTATCCACCGGCACTGTAACACTGTCACAGAAGGCCACCAAATTTGTCAGGCACGACTTGCCCTTAGTGAAGCCATATTGTCTGTCACCAGTACCTTCTCTTTTTTCTATGTGCCTTTGCATAGTTTACAGGAGGATCTGTTCCATGATCTTGATGGACACAGAGGTGAGGCTGACGAGCCTGTAGTTCCCCAGGTCTTCTTTTTTACCCTTTTTAAAAATGGGGGTTATGTTCCTGCTTTTCCAGTCAGCAGGAACTTCACCAGACTGCCATGACTTCTCAAATATGATAGCTAGCGGCTTAGCAACGCCATCCACCAGTTCCCTCAGGACCTGTGGATGAATCTCATCAGGTCCCATGGACTTGTGCACTTTCATGTTCTTTAGATGGCCTCAAATCTGATCCTCTCCTACAGTGAGTTGTTCCTTAGTCCCTGCCTTTGCCTTCTGCAACTTGGGTGGTGTGGCTAAAGCACTTGCCGCTGAAGATCAATGCAAAAATGTCATTCAGTATCTCAGCCTTCTCCATATCCTGGGTAACCAGGTCTCCCATTTCCTTCCAGAGAAGGCCCACACTTTACATAGTTTTCCTTTTATCACCTACATACTTATAGAGGCTTTTCTTGTTGCCCTTGACATCCCTGGACAGACTTAATTTTACCAGGGCTTTAGCTTTCCTAACCCAATCCCTGGCGGCTCAGACAATTTCTCTGTATTCCTCGCAGGTTACCTGTCCTTGCTTCCACCCTCTGTAGGCTTCCTTTTTGTGTTTGAGTTTCTCCAGGAGCTCCTTGTTCATCCATGCAGGCCTCCTGGCATTTTTGCCCAACTTCCTCTTTGTTGGGACCTATCATTCCTGAGCTTGCCATCATCACGGCCTATTTAGATCAAAAGGGTTAGGCTTTTTTCCAATAATGCAGGCATACTTCTGTGTTTTGTGGACATGCCTTTTGATCTCTGGGGGAAGCTAAGGAGTACCAAAAGCAACAGCTGCTGCACTCTCTCAGTGTTGTTTTATTCATTGTCAGCCACAAGCCAACCTCAGGTGCTCCTGGTGGGGATGCACACACCTCTTCCAAGTGTCCTGTGGAGGTCATCACAAGCATTCAGCTGCTGCCTGTGTTCAAGAGGGTAAGCTCCTAAACACGCGTAGCGACAACCAGCCAGGCTTGTATGTCTGGGACCAGGAAGAGCAGGGTACAGGCATCAGGTGGGAATATGGAAAAAAAATGTGACCAACACTTTGAATTTACATTATGTTGGAAATTATGATACTTCAAAAAAAAATGTACATCATTTTCTGAAATAATTTTTTTTAATAAAAACATATGAAAAAATGTGAAGCCGTTGAGCTTTCACTCCCATGCTGTGTGCATGAAGGGTATCTCTAACATCATCTTCATCTTTGCTTAAGTACAGGTTTCTTGATGGTGACATGCACACACCGAAGCTGCTACAGGCAGGGTGTTTTTGGATAGCTGGCTGGATGCTGTCACCAGCGATTAGACGGTGCGGGGCACCACTGAGGCGTGCGGTGCCTTCTGCACCTGCAGAGGGGTCATCAGGGAACTTTTCAGCCACAGCCTGATCCATGAACGTGAAAACCTGAGCAGCGCTTGCCCAGGCAGAAGGAGGGTCTCCCTCTTGTGTGCCTGCTGGGAAGGGTGGGCAGGTCACAGACAAGCTGTGTGCATCTGCATCGCCCCAGGGCAGCCTGTGCTGGGCACTCAGGCTGTGACATACACCGTGCATGTCCTCAAGCACCGACCCACTTCCTTCCCACCTCCCCAGCCTACCTCAGGTAATCACCTTCTCCCCCACCTCTCCTTTCCAAGTACATAATTTCATAATTTAAGAAATTCCCAAATCCTACATGACCAAAGTATAATTATGTTAAACGTCCTGGATACGATGGCATTTCTGTACCAGTGAGGTATTTTAGAAAGGAATATGTTGCTCATGGGTACAAAAAAAAAAAGTCTAAGGTTTGCCTTTCAGCCACATGTACCAAGATGTAACAATCAAAAACTGGCTCGGCTAATACAAGTCAAACTGACAAATTATAATGCCAGTAATATAATCATATTGATCAGAAATGCCTACCAGCTTCTTCTTAGCTTTGAACTCTTCCTCTCCCAGTGAGGGCTGGCAGCAGTCCCACCCACACAGATACCATCTCAACCTGCAGCGAAATAGCAACAGCTATTTCTCAATCCCTTCTTTCTGCTGCACAGTCACAAATGTGAGGTCTTCAAGGCAACCAGCCAGCAGGGATTAGAGAAGAAAGCAAATGTGCTGTAAGTGTAAAGCTCCATCAGAAAAATACTTCTTGTCACAAGTTATTTCTCTTAATGGAAATGACTTCCAAATGCCCCAAACTTGGCCAACTGCTCAGGTCAAAGCTGCTGTCAGAAGTGAGGCCTCAGCATTCTTATGGCTGGAGCAAGAAAAAAATTAAATGTTTTGTATTGCTATAGTTATAAAAAATGGCAGATTTTTCTAAATTCCGCTTTTTCCTCTCTTGCCTCTCAGTAATTGAACCTGTATCTCTGGAGAGGTTAAAATAGAAAACAATCTTTAAAACATGTTCATTATTAGCCGTTTCTGCGGTTACTCGTAGGTCAAAATAAGAGACTAGCAAAGTTTTTGACACATACTGTTTATTCACAGAACTTTTCACATACAAAAAAGTGATTAAAGAAAAAGTAAGTTAATTCCTCTTTTCTTATTAATCTTTCATTTAACCTTACTTAAAAGCATGATTTGAACAACAAAATTTTCTTTTATAGCTGTGTACATTTGTGCTTCCTCTAAAAAAACCCACATTTTTCATTTTCTGATCTGATTATATTGCCAGTGCCTGCTGCAACTTCGTTCTACTGCTAACTTCAGAGACACTTTGGAAATAAAAACACGTGCATATTAGTAGTGATGGAAAAGAATTTCAACCCAGTGTTATTTGCATTAAAACAAGTTGTACCCTTTACCTATAAACGGGATGTTACTAAACATGTCCTGTTTAGTGAGGACAAATAAACACCTTTATTTAACAATTCACAGGGTTGTTGTGTCCCATTTAGTAAAGACAAATGAACAACGGAAAGTAAAAAATAATGTGTTCCTGGTCCTGAATTCCTTCCTTAGGTCAGTATTACACCGAATTCATGGCAGGAGCAAGCTTGTCATCAATTATGGGGCTAGTTTTCAGGAGTACAATATAACTCACCTGAAGTTACTTCCTTTATGTTGGGGTGCACCTTTGTTTATGCAGCTGTAAAATGAGAAACACAAAGCTATTTAGAAGAATTGTGTTTTTATTAACTTCCTAACTTTTAAGAAGCCCATTAGCAACTTCAGACAAAAAGCCCTGGAGAAAGATGAATGCGCACGACTTTGCAAGTTAAGAAAATCCCAACTGCTTCTGGAATAGGAGAAGATATTCTTTAGGAAACTGGGATTTTATTGGTTGATTTGGCAACACTGTGGGAGTGATGAAGGGAAGCACCCTGACAAGACTCTATCAAGTGCTAAGGGCTACCCGAGCTGGGCTAAAGCTTAGCGCACCTGCTCTGCAACTGCATCTCAATCCGTGCAACAGCTTTTAAGGCATAGATTTCAAAACATCGGTTTGACTGGAATTAGATTTATATCCACACAGGCACACACACACATACGCATACACGGAGCTACACGGCTGATGCCACCCTTTGAACCCCCCACCGGCAGCTCCCCGCGGCGGAGCCGGAGACGCTCCCGGGGCTACGGGACGAGGGACGGGAAGGGAAAAAAAAAAAAAAAAAAAAAAAAAAAAAAAAAAAAAAAAAGAGAGAGCGAAGGAAGAGATCCGGGAGTGGCGCGGCGGGGAACCCACTGAGGCGGACGGGCATGCAGCGTTGACTAATCTGCTTTGGCCCGTGCCCAGCTCAGCTGGCCAAAAAATGCCCTTTCCCCCGCGGCGGTGGCAGTCCTCCTGGGTTTCCCTGATAACTCAAGCTGGAGAAGCATTCCCCGTAAATGAACAGGAATTTTCTCTGAAACTGAGCTGAGGCTGGGCTTAAAGCCTTGGCAGCCGTGCCCGCGGCGGGGCGGGGGGCTCGTTTGGGCTCTGATGGTCTCTGCAGTGCGAGCCCCGCGCCCCTGCCCCGCCGCGCCGGCCCGGCCGGGACTCCCGCAGCGGCTTTCGGGGCACTTTCCGTGAACCGCTTTCCCGGGACCTGGGAATAGCTGGTAGGGACCGTGGCAGAGGCGTCGGTGCCGGCCGCCCTCGAAGAAAGGGCTCTGGGGGCTCCTTGGGTCGAGGGACGTAGGGGGGACATGCCTCCTCTTGCCAGCCTGCCCTGGCATCCCAGGCATTCTGGTCGCCAGTGGTGACCAGCCTGGTGGCCGGTCCCCGGGGCAGCCCGGACCCCGACGCCCGACGTCCCGACCATCCTGGTCGCCAGTGCCCGGGGCAGCCTGGTCCCCGACATCCCGAGCATCCTGGGCGCCAGTGCCGGAGGCAGCCCGACCCCGGACGTCCCGAGCATCCTGGGCGCCAGTGCCGGAGGCAGCCCGACCCCGGACGTCCCGAGCATCCTGGGCGCCTGTAGCCGGGGCAGCCGGCTGCCCTATCAGCTAGGCTGTGCCCAGACAGGGCAAGTGCCCCTCGGCTGCACTCCCTGCAGCCTGCACAAGCGAAGGGGATCCCCGGTGGAAAGTGGTTTATGAGGTAAAACATTCACCTTCGAGAAAAAACAAAACACAACAAAACACTGTAGGTGGCACAGGGAAATGACCACTACCCTCCACCCGCTCCCGCGCTACCGTCTTAAAACGATGCACCAGGAATGCCCCTGCGGCATCGGGGTGGAGGCAGGACACAGGATTGTCCACCCCTGGGCAGTCCCTCTGCAGGTACCCTGAAGCGCTTTGTCTCGTCTTCGAGAGAAAATCGCATATTGCTGCACTAGTCCGCGCTGAAGGTGGACCCCACGTCGTGATTGGGAGGGCTACTCACACTTGTTTCGTGCAAGATTGGCTGTTGTGATTTTTTGGTTGTTTTTTTGTTTTTTTTTTTTTGGTCTGGTTTGTTTAGGGTTTGGATGCTGCGTTTGATTATTATTCATTATCCCGGGTTTCTTTTCGAATCAGTGACACAACTTCAAGTCTGAATAATTATTATTTACTGTTCTGGAAAGTGGTGCATGAGACGTCCAAATGAGCCCCGGTTATGGAATTGGAAACCTTCCTTTCCGTAGGCGTACAGGTACATATATGAAGCCAGCAACGATCTGAAGCCGGCAGGAGAAAAACAACTTGTAAAGACACCATGGATAATCAGAAGGGTAACCAACTAGTTTTTCTAGTGCTCCCGAAGCACCGGCATCCCTCTCTTCAGATCTGTCCTCCGTGCCTTGTCGGGTCACATAGCGGTGCAGGAGAATTAACCTTTGGCTTTTTCTTACACAGTCTTTTGTGGCTTGATCATCTTTCTTCAGATCGCCGACCTCCCGCGGGGTTCCACCTACGATTTCAGCCTCTGTAACCACGACCAGATACAAGACTATCTCCTAAACGCTTTGGATCTAAAGCGGATCTTTACAAACGAGGTTGGTGGATTGTCTGGTGGCATCGGAGGGAAACTGTCGGGACGGCACTGCCTTCACGATTTTACCCTTGACCGCCAGCAGCTACTTTCGGAAAGTGCCGATTAGCAAGCCGGGAGTTGGCTAGTTTAGTAAACCGGTGCCTGTGAAACAGGACGGGAAAGTTATTGCGTACTCTCCTCCGGCGACCTTCCTAAAATGTGCTTCGCCAAAGCCGGGGACTGGCAGGGACGGAGAGCGGGAGGCCGGGCGGCTGCTGCCGGAGCGCTACCCGACACTTCCCGGCGCCTTGCAGACCCGTAGGACTGAAAGATGAAGACGGTGTCACGGTTGCAAAGGTGATGAGCGGTTTAGAAGCTACGCGGGTAGTTCCGGCGCTCAGCGGCAAAAAATCAGGCGGCGGCTTTCGGGGAGATGCACCGTGCGAGCAGCCCAGCGCAGCACAGTACAGCCCAGCACCGCAGCCCAGCACCGCAGCCCAGCACAGCCCAGCCCAGCACCGTCTGCCCCGCACCGCCGCCGCCCGGCTCCCGCGGCCGCCCGCAACCTGCGCGGCCCCGGGGGGGTGCGGCGGCGCGTCGGGGCGGTAGGGACATCTGTCACGGGGTGTCCGAGGCGAGCTGGAAGCCGGCGACGGCGACGCCAGGGGCCGTGGCTTTAACGAGCATCCCCTGTTTGTTTTTTTTTTTCCCTCCAGGAGCTACAACTCGATTTTCACACCTGCGAGGACGCGCCCTTCCCGCCGGCGGGCCCGCAGCAGTCCGAGGTTTGCTCGGGTGCACGCATCCCCCGGCGGCTAGGTGGCACTCCTTTCCATGAAAAAAAAAAAAAAAAAGGGTCGGGTTGGGTGGGATGAGAAGGAGGGGTGGAATAAAGTGAAAAAAGGTGGAAAAAGAGGGACGGAAAAGGGAGGGAAAAGGGGGGAAGAGGGGAAAAGGGGCGAAGGGGGGAAAAGGGGGGAGGAAGGAAAAAACGGGAGGGAGAAAAAGGGGGGAAAGCGGAGAGAAGGGGGCGGGGATGGGGACCGAGCGGGGAGGAGGGATGGGTGGGCAAATTTTTCTTAAGGATGCGTGGGGAGGCGCTGAAGGGAAAGGGCGCTGGTGTCTTCGGCGGGGCTGGGGTCGCGGCCCGTGGCCGGGACCGGGACCGGAGCCGTGACCGGCCCCCTGCCCGCAGGGTTCCCGGCGGGCGGGCCGGCTGCTGGAGTGCGTCCTGGAGCGGGCGCGGGGCTGCGGCCGGCGGCCACCGCGCTGGCGCAGCACTCTCTCCGTCCTACAGCGGCACTGCCCCGGGTACCAGCCGCCAAAGGTGGGTGCGGGACCGGGGCTGGGGCCGAGTCCGGTGCCGGGGCGGCGGGGCAGCCCTGCTCTGCCGCGGGCAGCCCCGCCGCCACCGGCTAACGCGTGTGCGGTGGCAGGGTGCCGCCGCCGGGAAGGCGAGCCGTGGCCCGTGCGACGAGAGCAAGGCCCGGGAGCTGATGGCGGTGTGGAGGAGCTACATGAATTTGGGATAGGGGGCTTGCGGGGGGTGGCTTCCCCCAGCCCCCCCCCCCCCCCCCTCCCCGGACTTTGCTGAGTATTTATTGTCCGCCGTGCAGTCATCGCAAAGAAATCATCCTGCGGGTCGTCTGGCTTTTATATATATATATAATTTATTTTAAAAAATACACCCCAAAAAAACCCCAATCAACCAACGAACACCTCCGGTGGGCCCCCACCGGGATGCGCCGCTGGAAACCGCTCCGCCGAGCGCTGCGCTACCCCCGCTGCGCGCCTCTGCGGCGGGGGCTGCCGGTTTGTGGGGAGGGGGGGTAAAAAAGAAGAATAAAAGGAAAAAAACAAAAACAAAAAACTGAGCAGTCGTGGCTGTGTGGTGGGTATTTGTAGAGGCGCCCGTGGGTGACGGTCCTCGGTCGCGGCGGGGGTCAGCCCGGCAGACGGCGGAACCGCGCGGCGGCGGCGGGGACCGCTTTCGGCGCCGGACGCCGGGCGGTGCGGTGGGAGGGAGGGAGGAGGAAGTGCCGTGCGCGTGAGCCGGAAGCGGGCGGGGACACACGCGCGCACACACACACTCAGGCTTCCTGCCGGCAGGCGCGTGGGGCGGCGATGGCGCGGGACGGGTTGTTCGCCGGCTTCCGCGTGCTCGGCCGGTTCAGCGGGCCGGTCCCGCACGTCCTCCGCTACCACGGCCGCCACCGCCAGTTCTACTTGGCCGTGGCCGTCGGATGTAGCGTCCACACCTACAATGTGAGTACGCGGCCTTCCCCCGGCCTCCACCCCGCCGCCGGGCCGGCGTTGGGCCTCGTGGGCGCAGGGGCCGCCGCCTGCCCTCCGAACCCCCACCCCGTGGTGAGGCGGGATCCCGTGAGGAGGGCCGCGGCATCCCGGTGTCAAGGCCGTGGCGGGTGGCTGTGAGGGAAGAGTGAGGCCGGTGATTAAGGAGCCCCGGCGGGTGGGAGGGCAGCCCCGTCCGTCGGGCGGAGGAGCCGCCGGGTGCTGAAGCTTTCCCCTTGTTGGTAGATAAACCAAAACTCACCTGCAGGTTGGATGGCTGCGGCTTAGCCTCTGGGGGCTACAGGGTTGGGGGGGGGGGGGAGGCGGAGTGTAATTCCTTAGATCGTATTAAAACTTCTCTTGTAGGGAAACAGGTGAGGGTAATCCAGTTCTGCAAGATGAAAACGTGTAATATTGACCTACTTTTTGCTCTATGATAAAAGCATTTTCAGCACATAGAAACATTTACAAACCAGAACTGCATCAAGTGATTATAGTGAACAGCAGAGTGCTGCTAGCATAGATCTTCCTGTGCCTTTATGGTAGTCTTTCAGTGTTGACTGCTGTCAATCTTTTCCGCAGACTTTGAACTAAATTAGTAATGATCATCGCTGGGTAAAGATGACTGTACCTGAAGCAAATTCTGTGTGAACGGAGATAAGATTGTGTGGTTGTAGTGGGAATCATGTGGTGTGAATGCGGGTGATGTGAAAACAAATTTGCTCTGCAAGGTGTCTAAACAGGTGCTTAGCTTTCTGTACATTAGGGTGGAGTATATCAAGAAGCACAACTCTGTCTTGCTGAATGATTTTCTTTTGGCAAATACATTGTCCCATTCCTTTTTGACCTGCTATCTGTGGATTTTGCTGTAGATATTGTTGTAAACTAAAAAGAATAAGTTTTCTGTCTTGTGAGGCATGCAGATTCCTTATCTAGGTTGGTTCCTAGAATTTTGAATTTCTGTTTATATCAAGTTCATTGCAACCAGTCACTAAAAATGCCTTTTTAACATTTTCATTGCAGGTGAATAAGCTTGGTCTTGTTGCTGTGAGTAAGTATGCACAGATTGTTCCCTCCTGTTTGTTTGGGTTTTTTTTTAACACATCTGACATCTGCACTTTATTCTCAACTCAAAAATGGAAAATTAATTCTGTGTACTAATATTTGCACTGAAATACGTTGAAAGGAGTCTCGGAAATATCAGGTATAAGTTTGGAAATAAGACAGCTGTTGCAACTGTAATTTAATTCTCTTGGGGATATAGCTTATGAAACTCCCATTCTTGTCATCTTGTTCTTCCAAGAGCACCCCAAGGCCTTAAGGAGTGAGTGGTGAATAAAGCTGTTAATTCCAGATGCCTGGTTTGTTGTTTTTGGGGTTACTAGAAGGCAGTGTTATAGGAGGAAAATATTACAGGAACAGAATAGGTGAGGATGGGACTAAAAGTCTTCAGGGAGTGTTAAAAATCGGCTGGACTGCTGGATACAAAGGGTGTGAATCAATGGCTTGACATCCAGTTGGCAGCTGGTAACAAAGCATAGTGCCCCAGATGTCAACAGCAGGGCCCATGTTCATCACTTTTACCAACAAGCCTGGGTGATGAGGCAGTGTGCAGTCTTAATAAAATCTGCAGAATATGTTAGGAGGAGTAGCAGCTGACAACCAGAATGGCAGAGCATCAGTCCGCGGAGGTGTTACGAAACGCTAGGCCTGGGCCAACAGAAACCTTGCCAAGTTCAGTGAGGGCAAGTGCAAAATCCTGCACCTGGGACAGAACAAGCCAGGAACTGATGGGCTGCGTGGCATCCTGCTAAAAAGGAGCCGGGACTGTGCTGGTGCCAGGTTGAACGTGGACCAACAATGCAGTAACTGTGAGTGAAGCAAGCCGTGTACTGAGCTACGTTAGGAACGCGGCCAGCAGATCAGGGAACGCTGTTATTCTCCTGTACTTCATGCCGGTGAGGACTGCGATACCCAGTTAGTGTGGTTCATCCCCTCCCACCCCTCCCCTTTTTATTTCAGGGGGGGATGCTGAGGAACTGTTGAGTGTCAAGGGCCTACAGTATGAGAAGAAACATTGAAGTAAATGGGTTTGTGTAGTCTTGCAAAGGGAAGAATGCAGGGTGACCTGAAGGCAGCATCATACTTGAAGAGCAGTTACAAAGATGGCAGAGCTGAATTTGTGGTAGACAGAGTAAGAAGGGGCAGCAGCAACAGACTGCAGCTTGAGAGGGTCACAGTGGGACTTAGGGAAAATGGCCCTGACTAAGAGGTAACTGTAGTAAAGTGTAGAGCTTGAGCAAGCTCCTTCCCCAGAAGCTTTTGAGACTCAGCTGGGCATAGCTGCAGTTAACCCGATCTAGTACTGGTGATGATTCAGCTTTGGGAAGAGCTGGGTGGGAGGTTGAACTAGATGATTTCCAAAGGTCCCTTCCAACTGACATTTAGATGATTCAGTGAGATGCACACAGTCTTGAAAAGTATTTTACTTCTGTATACCACAAAGTTTTTACACACAACTCATAAAGCAAAATATTTGTCATTAACAGAGCACTTGTAAACTTGGGAATAGCTGTCACACAACTAGGACTAGATTTAGAAGATCAGCGGTGAATAGTTGCAGCTGTAAACCCATTGATGTAACTTCTGTTTTCAGCTTACAAAATCATAAAAACATGGCATATTCTGTGAAATCCTTTTCCGTGGGCTACATATTTTTAGTGATGTCATCATTTAAGCTTTTTGAGAAACTGAGATGCTTACATATAAACTTGTGATTGATGAACGATGTGCAGTGTTGTTGGTTTATTGATGTGATGGGGTTAGTGCTTTGAACTTTTTAATTGGGGTGTGCCTCAAACACTGTCTTGGCCTAAGCAGACTTGCATAGAGGTCATGCGGAGAACGAGGTATCTGTAACCTGATTGTGGGCCTAAGTCACTTCAGGGGCTCTATGGGAAGATGTCTAATGTGTTCAAACAAATCAAACCTCTCATAAAGTGCAACCTCTTTTAATTTCTTAGTTTAGTTCTTCCCGTTGAAGCTGTGCTGCCGTACAGCAAAGAGTACAGGATTCCTTGTGTCTGATAGTAATTCATAATACAAAGCAACACTGTAGAGAAGGCTGCTGTGTGATCATGTAAGTTTGTATCACAGGCGCACTCTTACAGTGACAGATTTTTGATCTGGTGTTTCTCTGTACAATCTTTAAGCGCTGTCATTTGCATTTTTATATTTTCGTAGATAGTATTTTTCCCTGGAGTGTTTTTTTCAGCTTTCCACCATTTGGGACCACACCAGGAGCTTCTAATTGTGATCTGGAGCTTTGGCTCTCTTACCGTTTGGGGTAGTAAAGCAGCAGATCACAATAGTAGATACTCTTTCTGCACCAGTCACAAGGTGGGGAGTGAGGTGTATTGTTAGAACAGTAAATTCTTGGTGTCTTTAGGTGTAATTAGAAAATGGGTGCAGGAGTGGGTCACTAGCTTCCAGGTCTGCAGAATGGCTTAACCTAATAGGCGTTGCTAATGCTGAGACTTTGATTTATCATCTGTGTTTCCAGTCCGGTGGGCTGTGGGGCTCTCATTGTCCACAGAAGTGTTATCTTGGGATAACTTCTTTATAAGCCCTCACAAAGCTAACGTGTGCCTTTACTTACAGTGACAATTCAGTAATTTATTATTAAGTGTTTTTCAAAAGAACCGTCTTGTGATCTATCAATCTGATGTTACTTATGTTGTTGTTACGGGTGTGATATTATTTATGGTAGTATTTGCACTCATCTGAAATGAGTGCATTTCTCTAAGAAATTCAACAGGAGAGCTTTCTTGGTGGGTCACCACGCTAAAAAAAGTACTCTGTCGGGCTTACTCTTGTTATGAGCCTGAAACTGGTTAAACTTTTCTTCTGTTTGATTAACAGGTAATGCGTTGCCACAAGACATTACATGTTTGGCAGCAGATCGCATGTTGATATTTGCTTCATACGACAATATTCTCCATGCTTTTGCCAGGAACAAAGAGGTTTTTATCAGTTTACTTACTGCTTAGTAGTACAAACCACTTGTGTAGTGTTTGTGTTTTCAAGACAGTTAATTTTCTGTGAACATTTATTTCCATAGATGTTTAATAACTTCAATTTTAGGGAAACAAAAACTGGAAGGAGGAATAAAAAGCTTAAAATAGGGGAATGTAAGAGCAAATTCTGTAATGGCTGACCTGTGTTTTATGTATTAATTATAATAATTAAGTAGTTACTTAAAGATAAAAAAATAGTTAATTCACATAAATGAATTTAAATGAAACTAAATAATTAAAAATATTTAGTTAAAATGTTTTTTGCCAACATTTTTAAATATTGGGGAAAATTGTGTATCTTCCACTTAAAGTTGTGTGGCCTTTCCCTGTATTTTATTTAAACTTGTTGCTGACGTGTTGAGCTGTCCTTGGGTGTTATGTTAACATGATATGCCACCTGAACAGCTTATATTGAAAACACTTCTATTTTGAAATTATAGGTGGTTCATACCTATGAAGGTCACAAGGCAAGGATACACCTTCTGCTGCCTTTTGGTGATCATGTCATCTCTGTGGATGTTGATAATGTTCTTATTGTTTGGAATATACAGTCAGAAGGTGAGAGACACTTTATTTTATTTTTTTATTGCTTTATGGGATAGCAGTGTTAAACATTCAGTAATTTAAAAAAAGGGATTTTTTAAATGTGTGTTCAGAAGTAGTTTATTCTTTAAAAAGAAAAAATCCTTAAATGGTAGTGCTACGTAAATGGTGATCTGAAGTCCTAATCCTGCAGTAATTTTTCATGAATGGATCCTGCTCCACATGCGGAGACCCAGTAAGGTTACAGATAGGTGTAAAGAGAGATGCTTTTACAGAAATTCCATTTTAGTGTTTACCATTCTGGTAAAGACTGTGGTACAGCAGTTTTGGCACCATCTCTGACATCCTGTAGTTCCTTGATACTTACCAGTCTGGGTACGAATAAATTCTTATGAATAATCTTTTGATTGTGTCGACATCTTCTCATGCCATTGTAAAGTGCCTTATGAAATCCTGCCTCAGTGCCCTGAATTTTTTTCTTTAGAAAGTATTCTCATTGGTATGACCAATGTCATTCCCTGGATGCTGGATCTCAAAAGTGGCTACATTCAGGCTTTAGAGATTTGAAGTTGCTATAACAAACAAAAGGCATGCTAATCAGATGAGGTGTTTTGCTCAGGCAGGAGCAGGAATCCTTCAGAAAGATAGAAATCACTACAGTTTTGCCAGCATTGTTGTTGTGCTAGGTATGCTTATAGGGAAAAAAATATACCTTCAAGCCAACAGATGTTATAACGCAGACAAGTTTAGCCTGTACTGTTACACATTAACTAATCCTTTAATGCAAGAAATACCCATTATGGGATTTGTACAGAGTAAACATCAGTTCTGCCTTTACATTTGCGAAAGGATGATGAGCCTGCAGATTTGTAGGGGTAGCCACACTAACATTGTTTCTTACTTTTTGCAGAGCAGTATCTTCAAGTGGATTTTGATAAGGCCACTTTTGCAGTTTCTGCAGTTCTGCATCCCAGCACCTATTTGAATAAAATTCTCCTTGGGAGTGAACAAGGGAGCTTGCAACTATGGAATATAAAATCCAAGTAAGATTCTTAATAACTCGGTTATACTTCATGCTCCAAGTAGTTTCATAAGCAATTTTATATGCAACAAATAATACTTTTCAGTACAGTAGGTTTTGAACATGGAATCTTTTACTGACTCCTTTGGCAAAAGTTTTCAGTTGGTCTGTCTCCAGGAACAAAGAATGTTGCTGCTCCCTGAATGCTGATGCCTTTCAAGTTGCGTGTTGTTTACTCTCCCTGCAAAGTGTCAGGAATTGTTCAGGAATGTTTTTTATAATTACGTTGTTATTTTTATTATTTCTTGGAATCCCATAGGTTTCCCATGAAAATAATTAATAGTAAATGCATGTTGAGGCCCTCTGCCTCCCTTCTTCCAAGCTAAATTTTTTCGTTGTTGTGGAAGTGCTGGCAGGTAGTGTGGAGGTAATTACTAGCGTTTGATCCTTCTACTCAAATAAGAGATGTGTAGACATGTAGTTGTCTCTGAGCATGTCCCAGTAGAGCACCACCTATAATGGTATTTCATGCCTACCATGATCAGCCGCTTTTCTAGCTCATAGAAGTTACAGCTACAGTGAACTTCCGTGCATGTTAATGTACCTACTGCAAATAGGTGTTAGCTCAGCTTGCATAGATCAGTGTTTTATTCTTGTAACTACTGTATAATTTCAGTCATGTCACTGCTAATTTTTTTGTTTCATATGCTAAAGTTTTGGATATGCCGTATATGGTATATAAATCAGGACGTAGGAATAACCTAAAAATACAGAAAAAGTAAGGGTCTCTACTCATAGTACTCTTATGTCTCTTTGATGCCTCTTGCAGCATCTGAGATGCAATACATCCTAGATGGCAAAAAGTCTTCCTTAGTTTCTCTTTTAATTGTGTAAAAACTTATGGACTGTTACTGCTCTTTCAGCAATGTTGCTGTGTTAAGCAGTATGTTTGTTCCCTAAGTGGATTATTTTGTAGATAGGTATGGGCACAATTAGACAAGAGAACTGGAAGAAGTGAGGGAAAAGTTTAATGGTCTCTGGCAAGAGAGGAAAGTGAGAGGTGGTAACACATGGCTGCCAGCAGTCTGTGGTGAAGGAATAGCTTTTTATTCGTGTCTGTTCTTAAATATGGTCTTCATAATTGCACCCTTAATAAGTACTGCATGATTGCGTTGTCACTGACAGTCCTGCTTCACATTTTGGCTGTTACTATTTGTGAAGGAAACAAGATGGGCTGTGCTTGTAATATGCATTAGGGTCTTCATGTAGGGAAGTTACTCTGCAAATGAAGGATTTTTATTAGAAGTTAGACCAAGAATGGCTTTTTATGTTAGTGTAAAGAGCTCTGAAGAGTTGCGTTCAGAGCAGAAATGTATGGGGAGCAGCTGGTGTAGAAGGAGTCTTCCTCCCTATTCATGCTGTGGAATTATGTCACCTTTGCAGTATTAATGCACAACACTAACTTCTTCATAAAAATGAACCATAAGTTTTATTCGTAACCTAACTTATTAGTGTCACGGGGTTTTTTCCCTTATAACTAATTTAGAAGGGTGGAAAGCCAGTGTACTTTTCTGTGTAAGTGCCTATAAAGCATCCATTTTATTGTGGAAAATCCCCAAGGGTTAATTGATTTATGGTTTTTGTTTGTTTGTTTTCCAGCAAACTCTTATACTCGTTTCCAGGATGGCACTCAGCGGTCACAACTCTTGAACAAGTTAGTATTTTCGTTATCTTATTTTCTTATATAACTGGTCAAGAATAACAGGCAAAATATTGTTTAAAATTACATCAATAAAGACGATGTGTATTCTCTCAAGTAATTTTAATAACCCTCTCTTGGGCATTTTAGACATTGAAGAGAGGTAGACTTGAAGGCTTCTTTGTCTACCCTTCCCTCTAGTCCTAGTTCTGTTGCATTTAGCATCTTAGCTGGTTTGTGTTCATCATGTCTGTAGTTTTATTCACTGAATGATATAATGAATTCACAGAAACAGTTCATTTGCAAGATGCATGTGTATCGTGTAACTTCTGTTACACTGGTAGCTTTTTGCAAAATCTATTTTGCTTTGGAGGTTAATAAAACGTAGATTTTTCTGATTCAATAAAAGATTTTGTAATTGTATTTGCTGTATTTGTGTAGATATAAAAATTAATTAAAACTTCTTGGTAGCATTTATGACAGCTTTGAAAATGGTCTACAGTTGTCATAGATAAAATCTGTAAATATCGGGGTGTGTGGCAGGGTGTATAATGGTT
Source organism: Rissa tridactyla (assembly GCF_028500815.1). Lineage (NCBI taxonomy): Eukaryota > Metazoa > Chordata > Aves > Charadriiformes > Laridae > Rissa > Rissa tridactyla. The sequence continues at coordinate 24,510,993 of NC_071497.1, read as the reverse complement.
TACCAGAACTACTGAAAACTTAGTGAGGTGTTTTTTTAAAGGAGTTCCAGCTTCTGGAAGCAGAATTATTTAATCCAATGGAGACTAAGCACAAAATCTCGCATCTTTCATTTTTTTGTTTAGATTAATCAGATGTTCAGTCATGTGTTTGGTAATATAGACCAAAGATTTCATGCAAGATGCCTTATTTGTTTCTTTAGTATTTTTCCTGGTCTTAGATACATTGTCTTGTACGTATTGGTTTTAGTAGTGTAGCAACAAGCTTTTCTTTATTCAGTTGCTGTTCAATTATCTTGCAGGCTCCAGCAGTGGATGTTGTTGCAGTTGGTCTTGTGTCTGGTCATATCATTGTACATAATATTAAGTTTGATGAAACTCTGATGAAGTTTCAACAAGACTGGGGTCCCATCACAGCAATATCTTTTCGTACAGGTAAGTCTTAGAATTCTTAGTGAAAATACGTATAAAATCACTAACGCTAAGTGGAAGGTAGGAAAATATGTTTTGATAAGTCGTTTGAGAATCAAAATTCGGGCTGAGAGTTTTTGTCTTCAAAGGCTGCAGATAATCTAGAAAAGTTACCAGTAAATAAGGGAGATCATGCATCTTCATCATACTGGCTGTTTTATTGCATTTTCCTGTGTACTGACTCAGTGCACAGGAAGTGTTACGTACAGTACTCCTTTTGCAAAGAAAAGTTAGACAATTTATATTTACAATGTGCCAAGAGCTAACACAGTACACAGTTATCAGAGTTAATGCAGAGTAATCAGTATGTTATAGTGTTAGTATCCAGAACAAATTTAGCGTGTTAATAGTTGACTGTTACAGGGGAACACTATTTATATTCAGAGCTTTTTTTTTCTCTAACAAGCATGTAATGATTACTAAAGCTAGTTACTTTAATGTTCATCCTGCCTGCATAGGATACTGTTGATACTGAATCTAGTATCTCATTTGAATAGCCAAACTTGCAAATCTTAATATAGATTGATGCAGACCCTATTGAGGAAGAATGCTACTGGAGAGACTTGGTGGAAAGACTTGTGAGAAGTCGAAAGAGCGCCTTTTTGTGTCAGCTGTTTAAGTCAAAATGATAATAAAGTGAAATAACTTCCATTGCCTGCTTGAATGCGTGGCTTTCAGACATTCTCTCATCTCTCTCTCTTTCTGTCTTTATAGTTAGAAAATGTAGTGTAAATGTAACCTAGCTGTTTTGATCTCATTTACTTAATTCAGCCTTTGAGCAAAGTGGTCTTTAAATTAAAATGAACTTGGCAAATTACCATATCTGTGAAGCTGTACTGAAAAAGAAAACCCTAGCCCTGTCTGGTTTAGTTATCTATGATATGTGTAATTGCAAACTGGAAGCTGACTTTTTCTTTTGTTGTAGCGAAAAGATTAATTACCAATTATGCAGGATATTCGGTGGAATTTTATCTTACTATAATAAGTTTTAAAACTTACCATATTATTTGTAGGATGTTATTAGAAGTTAGTGTGATGCATTTATCTCCTTAATATTAGACAGGATAGAGCAAATAGAACAAAATCAGAAATTCTGTGAATTGAGGTTTAATTATTGGTTAGGATGATTGAATAAACACGTAATCAACTTCTGGAATTTATTTTTGCAAGTTGCTTGGCCAAAAATTTAAGAGCATTTAAAAAAATGACTGATAACTTCTAGAGTGGTGATACATCAGCTATAGCATCCTGAAGTGTGAAGCCTAATAAGTTTGGGGAAGAATCTGGAGTATAGAGTAACTTTTGAAAATGGTACAGGTACAATATCTCTTGCGCTTTCAAGCAAAACCTCTAGTGTCAGATGTAGATACATTTGTTACGATCTGATACGAAAAAAATCCTGTTTTTTTATTGTCTGAATTTTGCTCCTTTTCTATTTGAAATACTAGAATATTTCAGTTAAAAAATACCCTATTTTTAGAATCAGCTTGAGAATATTTTTTTCTTGTGATTGCAGGCTTTTCTCGCATCAATTTTAAGAAGTGAGAAGTCAGTAAAGATGAACTGAATGTCAATACGCAAACCTTTTGAACTTTTTTTTGTCTTTGGAGCAGATGGGCACCCAGTAATGGCAGCTGGTAGCCCAATTGGACACATTGCTTTGTGGGATCTAGAAGAGAAGAAAGTACTGTGTCAGATGCAAGATGCCCATTCCACAGCAATAGCTGGTATGTCATTTGTCCCTGGAGAGCCACTGCTTATTACTAATGGAGCTGATAACGCTATACGGGTAAGTTACAATAGCCACTGCTGTCTGCTCTTATGTTTTTTGTTTTTCCTCTTGTAGTCCTCCCAGTTGTAAATGTTTAGTTGATTGAAGTAGCAGTTCTCAAATGAAACAAATACAACAAATTTCAAGTTCATGATGTTGCTGGCTCTGAGTTAATCTGTAGTGAGGCAGTTTAAGGATTTGCTGCCGTGGTGTCATTGCTTCATGTGTCATTTCATGGTAGCCTTGAAGACCAAAGCTTTGTATCCACTTTTGCAGAATCACACTTTGTATCCTCGTGCACTCTCTTAAATCTTGATGTATTTTTATAATGTTCTGGATCATGAGCAGTTTCTCTTGATAAAAGTCCCTTGTGCTGTGTGTCCTGCGATGCCATTAGCCTTTGGTGGAGGGGCGGAATGAACAGCGAGAAACAATCAGCTGTGGTGGAAACTTCCAGGGTTTTAGGATCAAGGATGAAAGCCAATGCATGTAGTTTGCTGCACGAACTCCCAGCTGAGCCTGTTTCACTGCCAAGAGCTGTAATTATTGGCAGAGCAATGTTTATCATTTTCATTTTTCTGCTTTTGCTTGGGAGGCAGGTGTGGATTTTTGATGGACCTGGCGGTACAGGACGTGTTCTGAGAAGTCGTATGGGACATAGTGCACCACCAACAAAGATCAGATACCATGGGCAAAATGGAGAGCAAATTCTTAGTGCAGGTATGAAATTCTCATTCTTATTCTTCAGTCTGGTTTCCTGCTGTGGTAAAGAAAGCGTGCAGAGCTAAATGTCTTTATTTTATTAATACAGTAGATTATATTTCCTGTGTTACGTATGTGTATTTATGAAGCATAGTAAGTGATAGGGTAGACAGTATAATTTCGTACTGTATTAAACTGTTTTACAGTTTCCCTAGAGGAACATGTGTCAGTGAGTAGGCTGAAAAGTAGTTACAGGCAGAAGAGCTTAGGAGCTGCTTTTGTCATCCTTATTTATATGTTTGATGAATAAAAATTGTTTCATTATCTCCTAAGGAGCTATCAGCTGGTCAAAATGAAAACCTGTAACAACTAGGGAAATTCTGTTGTGACAGAGAAAAAATAAGCAGCATAATGCATTTAGTAGCTTAGAGGAGCCGATCCACTTTTTCCACTAGTTTGAGCAAGCTTTGTGAGTTACAACGTCTTTTTAAGTAGTTAAAGCTCAGTTGTGTCTGTAGCGTATATTCCCGAGGTCACTTTTTACCAAGATACTAATCTAAAAGTGTAAAAATGCTTAAGTGACTATCCTTCCTTAAAGACTTGCATATTTAGAAGTCTATCAATTAGGAAATTAAGTACTAGGTCAGAACATTTTGCGGCCCAGAACACTTCAGTAATGGAATAATGGAGACTCTTCACCTCATCTTTAATTACTCTGCAGTAATGAAATTGTCTACATGGGTAATGTTTGAAAACATCACACTACATTTTGATGAATGTTACACCCAATATGGCACAGCAGTACACTGTGATAAACCCACCTGTGCTGAAATCTCTTGCTGGTCTTCCAACTGGTAACTTGGATTTAAGTAACTAATTACTTGACAGTAATTCAGCTCACACCAGATGAACCACAGTAACAACCAGGAGTTGCTTAACAAATCCTCACGTTTGCTTTTGCAGTTTACTGCTTTGTTAACTGTACTGAAACGTATGGAGAGGGCACAGAGGCAACCACTAAAGTGGCCTAGAAAAAATGTTTTGTGGTTCTTTGGATTTTTAAAAATCATGTCAATGCCTTTAATTTTACATGTGTTATGCAGTTTCATTTTCTTTTTGTTTCTGCCTTGCCCATGTCTCCCCTACAAAGCTGTCTCATAGAATGGTTAGAGTTGGAAAGGAACTTAAAGATCATCTAGTTCCAACCCCCTTGCCATGGGCAGGGACACCTCCCACTAGACCAGGCTGCTCAAAGCCCCATCCAGCCTGGCCTTGAACGCTTCCAGGGATGGGGCATCCACAGCTTCCCTGGGCAACCTGCGCCAGTGCCTCACCAGCCTCATAGTGATTTTTTTTTTTTTTTTCTTGGATCAGAATTTTTAGTAAATGCTTTATTTATGGTGCTTGAGGTTTCTTAGTGCTAATCTTCTGCTTTTCTTGCTCAGATAGCTTATAAGTAAACAGAAGTTGATCTTTGCCTTTCACTGCTCTCTGCTAATATTTTGTCAGGTCAAGATGGAACATTGCAGTCTTTTTCAACAGTGCATGAAAAGTTCAATAAAAGTTTAGGACGTGGTAAGTATTTCAATGAAAGTACAAATATTGGTGAAAAAAAGCCCTGAAAAGCATTTATGTAAACAGGAGCTAAAACATTAGGTAGGCCTTATATTCACTTTCAACTGTTGTATGAAAACTATTCACCTCAGCTGTTCTGTAAACTCAGTCCTTCCTGATGTATATAAAGTGTACTGTCAGATTTGTTTGTACGTAAGAAACATAATTTCTCTAGCCTGGCAGTGTGTGTTATTTTGCCATGGGAAACTTTGGGTATGATTTTTGTATTACAAATGTGTAAAGCAGTAGCTGACATTTGAGCATAGGTAATTACAACTTTTTACCCCACTTCCCTTTATTTGGTTGACTAAATCATTAGTTTATTTGTATTTCTTGACTTTAGTTCCTTTGATTTAATGTACAATTTAATTTAAAAAACAAATCTTCCACGCAATGCTGTGGTTAAGGGACAGTTCAGAGAGCAAGAATCAGAAAGACTAAGATAATCCTTATTTTTAAATATCTGTATCTATAAATTGATAGATATGTATTTAGATAGATTTGAATAGACCAACATAGGTTAATTGATTATATATATCCTTTGGTCATAAATTTGAAATTCCTGACTCTTTGGTTATTGAAAGAGTGTTGTGTATTACTTATGTAGCCATGTCTGTATGACCATGGTTTTAGCTGTAATGGGGCGACCTCTGCCTCAGGATGTCAGCACAAGGTCTTGGAACAAATGGGTTTAGTGGTACAACTGTACTGGCTAGAGATTTGCTCAGCATCACATGAATTTTTACAGAAACTCTCTATATAATATTCTTAGCTCTTTTAACCCTAGGTAACAGCAATGCTGTGTTAACGTAAACCAAATTTTTCTAAGTTTAATAGGAACTTTACACTTAGTAAACAATCCTTTTAAAAGCATTCTCAGATTTAGCCATGAGATTGAGACACTTAATGTCTTTTTTTTAAGGTTCAATTAACAAAAAGAAATCGAAAAAGAAAGGTCTTAAGCTTGATACGATGGCACTTCCACCAATTACAGTCTTTGCTTCAGGTAAGTAGTCTTTGAGATACGTTACAGAACTCATCAGGTTTTCCTTTTAACGCTTGAGACACTACTGTTTTGAAAGCCCATGCTGTATCAAGATGAGATTATTGAGATTCTGTGGCCCTTCATGAGCTGTTGAGTGACAGCTGAAAATTATGTTTCACCTGGTAAACTTTTCTATTATTTCAAAAAAGAGCATTTCATTTCAAACGTCTTTAACTGGCTTTTGGCTTTAAAATCTCCATCATGGGAGCCAGAATCTTCTGGATAATAATACATATTATCCCAGTCTGGAGAACCAGCAATTAGCAGGGATGAATATCTTTTGTCAGCTAAGGAAATCTTGGTTATAGTGGTGGATTTTGATTCCCCATTTCCTTTATTTGAGTCACTTTTCAAAGTCAAATTTCAATTACTCTGTTAATTTGTAATTCAGTATGCAACAGCGAACCTACCTTTTTGAAGCAGAATTGCGATTATCTTTGCTTCATCAAAATGTGTTTCTTTAAATTAATGACCTTTTCTTCAGACTTTAAATGGGTTTTGTCTGAAGTGTAGCTCTTCTTTTGCCTCCTGAGGATGGTTGATTGTTTCATTTGTTGAAAGGTTTGAATTAACAATTTTATGTAGCCATTTTGACTATTTATATCGGCAGACTTCAGTGATGGAGACCATCTGTACATACTTGTCGCAAATGTGTGTGTATATACGTATAGATGCATTTTTTAAATTAATATTAGACCTGCCTGATTGAATTAAGGTAGAACTACCTTAAGTATGTTTTGTGACAGAAGAAAATGTTTATTTAAGTACATTTTAATTAGAGTTGTTTCATTTTTGCTATATTGTCCTTGTTTGTGAAGTGAACCGGTTTGTATGTAGTTGTTTTATTCTTTGAAGTTCTATAAACACCTAATTTCGTGCTCTCAAATTTTTTTGATGTGTAAATCCCAGGGGGAAAAAAGTAGACTTGCCCATTATTTACATCCCTGCATATCATATTTTTCCTGCAAAGTTTGGATACTGAGCTTTTGAGGAACGATTTTCCTGCAAATGCAGAAAAGTCTTTTGCTATGTGAAGCGGACTTAGCTCTTAAACTCTGCTTTAAGTTGTTAAACTAGTGGCTGCTGCTGCTTCAGCAGCTGAAGAAACAGTTAAGAGACTCAGCTGGAAATGTGTACAGATTGAGCAGTTTCATAGAATCATAGGGTTGGAAGGGACCTCTGGCGATCATCTAGTCCAACCCCCCTGCCAGAGCAGGGTCACCTAGAGCAGGTTACACGAGGAACGCCTCCAGGCAGGTTTTGAATGTCTCCAGAGATGGAGAGACCACCACCTCTGGGCAGCCTGTTCCAGTGCTCTGCCACCCTCAAAGTAAAGAAGTTCCTCCTCATGTTTAGGTGGAACTTCCTGTGCTCAAGTTTGTGCCCATTACCTCTTGTCCTGTCCCCGGGCACCATGGAAAAGATCCTGTCCCCTTAAACCATTTAAGTTTAAATATGCTTTTCAAACCGCATATCCTCAAATACACAAAGACACACACACACACATATATGTATATATACACATATATGTATATAACATACCAAAAAAGTGCTCGTGGTTTTGGTGGCATTTCAGTTACGCTATCAAATGCACAACGGTTTGCCAGGTGTTTTTTCTGAATGGTAGGTTTTTGAGTGTCCAACAAGAACACTAAATATGAACTGTTCTGCCTAAAGGTATTTCAAAGTACTCTTTCTTATGAAATCAGAAGAGCTTATTTGATTTTACAATGATGTTTCTAAAAGGATTATGTGTTACATTGCAGAAATAGCACATCAGAGTGACTGGGATGGTATTGTTGCCTGCCATCAAGGGTATATAACCTGTACAACCTGGAACTATCAGAAAACTTCCATGGGAGCTCATAAACTGAGGCCAGAAGAATTTGGCAAACATAAGCCTATTGATATATATGCAACAGTAAGTTTATTTAAGATAATGTTTCTTTACCCTTACAGTATATGGTATTTGAATTTCTGTTTGTACAGAAGCAATGTTTAGAATGCAAAAGCACTATCTAGACGTGTTTTAGATGCTTTGCAATGTGCTTTCTGCCAGCTCAGTGTGTCCACGTAGCTGTTCTGTAATGTATATGGTCTTAAGAAAAATGCTGCCTATGCATTTTTTCCTTAAACATCCAGGTTAAGCGCAGATTTTATTTTCTGATTCACATAGGTAGTTGGTGTTTCCTTTAATCTGTCATAATGATCTAGAGTTGACTATATGCTTGTGATGATAAACTTGCTGTGTGAATGCAAATTGTGGAAGATACTTCCTTTTGGCAATACAGAAAAATGCATTTCCAAATTGCAGCCAGGATATTCCCTCTAAAATGCTTTACAACTTGATCTGGACACAATGAAAGTCTAACGCTCGATGAAAGAGGTATAAATGTTTCCTGAGGCTTACGAGCTGGCAAGACAAGTAGCTACCATGGCATACTTCATGTGCTAGGCATTAATACTACTACTGTATCTTGTGATACATCATTTTTCTGACCTTATGCTTAGTAGTTAAGTGGTAGATGAGATCAGTTCAGTTGTAAAGGTGGCTTTAAGTACTGCATTCTTTGGATTTAATCTTTCCCAATACATCTAGATCTTTGTTTCTCTACTGTTTAAAGTCTGTGTGAATTTACCCTGTTTTAGGGTGCTGTTGCCAATACGGGCATTGAAAGAGGCGTGCAGTTGGCATGCTTGGACTTTTGTTAGGGATTAAACTTGTGGATGTCTTGATTATATAGGTTAGTCATTTAGGTTACAGTGTTGATATTATTAGATATGAAATCTGATGGATATCACCAAGTCAGTATTTCATTATGCTTCATAAGCATGCAGTGCCATATTTGTTATTTGTTGATTACTTGCTTATTTTAAGAGCTCCTTCCTCTACTTTTTTCAGGTGTAAACTGTTGTTTGTTCTGTACAGTTTTCCTTGAAGAAGTTTAATAAAAACACACTGATATTTTGTATTCCTGATACGTTATATATCTTCTAACAACTTTGCTAATTAGATATACACTTAAAAAATTGTTTTCATAGATATTTGTGGTTTTTTTCCCCTTGAAAGGCAGTTGACATCACCTCATGTGGGAACTTTGCTGTAGTTGGGCTGTCAACTGGACAGGTAGATGTATATAACATGCAGTCTGGTATTCACAGAGGGTGTTACGGCAAAGAAAGAGGTAAGAATTGCTACACTTTTAAAATACTGACTCTTAACAGAACAGTGACAAACTGGTGTTCTGTCATTTAACATAGCTTCTGAGTTGAATTTGGGAATGTCTTCAGTTTCTCTAATTACCTTACATTGTCCTATCTTGTATTGTAATCAGAAGTAATTTGAAACATACTCTGAAGGACAGGATCCCTGCTAGTTTTAACAGCTCCGATGTTAGCATACGTTTGGTTTTAATTAACACAAAATTGTCAGTTACCAAAATGGTTAGCACTAAAATGAGATCCTCTGGCCTCAGCTCTTTCTGAGATAATCACATTTCCAGTACTTAGCTTTATGTTATAGGGTTTTATCTCTGAGATAAATTTGGCCATCTGTTTTGTGCTCTCTGCTTAAAACTGAAAGAATACTTTACATGCATGGGAAATTGAAATCCTAAGCAAGTCCAGTTCTTTGCGTATGCTATTATTTTCAATAACCCAGCTGCAAACTTAAGTCTTAATGTAAGTGTCAATGTTCAGACTTCTTTCAATGGTTGCGTACATATATATTTCATGTCATGTATCCTCATGTATGTTTGCTGTTGCTTTGTAAGTCTGCAATTTATAATAAGGACCTTGTGATCTGATTTATTTTTCTTTTTGTTGTTATAGAAATAAGGAAAGAGTCTTGATGAACCTCTAAACCTTAATGGGTTCCTAAAAGCCATCTAGCATAGTAAATGTGAAGTGGTCTCCTAATGACATCATTGCTTGATAGTGGGATGAATTTTATCAGTTTGGTTACTGGTCAGTAGCCCTAGGCATATAGTAAGAAATAAAATTGATATAAAATTGATCCAAAACCAGAGGAGCTATGCCTTATCATCTTTACACTGCAGTGTAAAGCATCCTAGGAAAACTCCCAGTCTTTGTGCCAAAACTGAGGCTGTAAATTTTGTGTGGAGTAGTTGGGCCTCCTGGAGGTATTCCATAAGTGATTCAAAAAGTCCCTCAAATTTCACATTCAAAAAAAAGCCCCCCAGATTTTAAAGCAGAAATAAAAGCTAATATTCACCTGGAATTACTCACAGCTTTTGTATTGTATTCTAGGTGCTTACTTGAAAGCAGTTTGGCTCTGTACTAGTAAAGAAACTTATAATATTCAAGCCGCCTTGCCAGGTGGCTTTAGAATTGTTTGTCACATGCTTACTGCTCATTTAGGTGAAGACACACAGAATAGTGTGTGGCATTCTGCTGATTTCTATGCTATGTTCAAATTCTGAAATACAACTTTCTTTTCCTTTTATTTGCAGCACATGAGGGGGCCATTAGGGGGGTAGCAGTGGATGGATTAAATCAGCTGATAATCACAGCTGGTAGTGAAGGATTAATTAAATTTTGGAAATTCAAAACTAAAGATCTCGTTTACTGCACTGAGCTTTCTTCTTCGCCGAGTGGAATTCTGCTTCACAGGGACAGGTAAGAAACTGAAGCTATTTCATGTGGATTTTCTTTTGCTGCAAGTACGTAAGAGTAGGGTGGCAACCAAATATTGTAATGAAGTTTAAATTTTTGATGCATTGAAATACAACTGACTACTAGTTGACAAAACAAAGTGACCACGAGCTATTTTATTAGACTGAAGGAATGTAACTGTTTTTCTGAGATTATGTCAGGATAAAAGATTTTTGGAGCAATGTTAGGGTGTTGTTTTTATTTCTTATCTCCAAATATTCACTATCATATGTGCTAATGATTTTTGGCAGTGGTATTCTGGGAATTGCCTTTGATGACTTCCGTATTAGTGTTCTGGATATAGAAACCAGGAAGATTGTCAGGACGTTCCCAGGACACCATGGACGGATTAATGACATGGTAATTGTTAACTCATTTTCTGTAACAGATGATGTGTACAAATACCTAATTAATTTTAAAGAAGGTGTATTTCTCTGTGTCTACTAAGTCACTGAGTATTACATTCAGCTACGAATAGTAAAGTTGTAGTTCAGCTCTACAGCAGTTTTCGCCATGATAGTTTTCAACTTAAAGTGTATAGTGTTTGAATGGCCATGTATTTTTGATGTGCTTTGGGATTTTACTATATATAAATTTGCAACAATCTAATTTTGGGTTTAACAAAATAAAGCATTAAGAATAACCAAAAGCATGTTGAGGGGCGAAATTGTGCAATGCTCTTAACTGTATATACTGAAAAGATGCTACAGGGAGATAAAGGTATAAGCAGTTCTGAGATCATGCAATGGACTGATAATTCCTTGTTTTACATTTTGTGTAATAGTGCTTTGTAGTGTTCACTGAAATACTTTTTAGCTTCTGATTTAATTCTAAGTGCTAGTAAAGGAGTATTTGTTCAGTTTCTTCAATTTTATGCTCAGTGGTTTTCATCATTAACATAAAAGTGAGGACCGAAGTGCTTTTACTAACAATGAGATGTGTCCTGCATCATGTATTTAAACATGTTCTGAAATAGCTTCCGTTTTTGTCCTTTTATCGCTTTCAATAAGGTGGGCAATAAGGTCAATTTTTGTTTTGTGGCCAGACCACTTCGTCCTGATGTTAGGGAGCAATCTATTCTTGAAATGTGTAAAAGGGGACCTCCTGTACGGACTGACTTGTCAGTTGTGCCATTGGATTGATTATTTTATTTTAGACTTTCAGTCCTGATGGCCGTTGGCTAATAACTTCGTCGATGGACTGTACCATTAAGACTTGGGACCTTCCCTCTGGATGGTGAGTAATTTAAAAACTATACAGCAGCAAGAAATTTATTATAATCCCCTTTCTGTCTGTTAAGTGGCAAAAAGCCTTCTAGCTTGAGTATCTGTCACCAACCTGTACTATGTGGTATTCAAAGTTGTACATGGTATAACAAACAAGTACGCAGTATTTCAGTTGAATGTGATGCTACCAATGTGTGCCTTTTTATGTGTATACAAAATAACGATGCCCTGAAGATCTAATGGTGAATCCTGGAGTTCTCATGTGGTGTGAATGAGTGTGAGTTTGTTGTCTGGAAGTAGCACTCTAACCTAAACAAAAAGAGATTGCTTAAGGTGAATTGCTTTATGATATGCTGAAGTATTCATAGAATGGTTTGATTTAGAAGTGACCTTCAAAGGTCTAGTCCAACCCCCCTGCCATGGACAGGGACGTTTTTCACTAGATCAGGTTGCTCGAAGCCCAGTCCAACCTGACCTTCCAGTGAGGCGCTGTCCACAGCTTCTCTTGGCAACCTGTTCCAGTGTCTCACCGTCCTTATAGTAAAAAATTTCTTCCTTGTATCCAGTCTAAACCTGCCTCCTCTCAGTTCAAAATTGCTGCCCCTTTTCCTGGGTTGCCCAGAGAGGCAGTGGAGGCCTCATCCCTGGAGACATTCAAGGCCAGGCTTGATGAGGCTCTGAGCAACCTGATCGAGTTGAAGATGTCCCTGCTTGATGGAGGGGGCTTGGACTAGATGACCTGTAGAGGTCCCTTCCAACCCAACACATTCTATGATTCCTGTCACTATAGGCCCTGTTAAAAAGTCTCTCTCAGTCTTTCTTATAAGTCCCCTTTAAATATTGAAAGGCCACAAGGAAGTTTCCCTGGAGCCTTCTGTTCTCCAGGGTGTACAGTCCCAACTCTTTCAGCCTGTCCTCACAGGAAACGTGTTCCAGCCCTCTGATTATTTTCCTGGACCTGCTCAAACTTCATGCCTATCTTGTGCTGGTTGCCCCAGAGTTGGATGCACTACTCCAGTTGGTTTTTTAAGTAGAAACCTGTTCTCGCTTACATTAATTTTAGCAGCACAATAAGGCTTTACTTCAGTTATATTTTTTACTTAGGCATCCTTGCAACTGCCAAAAATACGCTTTTATGATCCACTGTGAGTAGTCTTTTCCCAGAATGAAATTTGGAGAAGTACATGCAAGAGGTTCAGGAGCCCAGAAAAAAAAGGTGAAAAAGTAACTTGGAGTTCTGCCAGTGCATTCTTTTAGCAGCACATCAGATAGATTTTTAGTAATTTAAAGTAGTCCTGTGCACTGTGCAGCTCTGGTTATACCTGGCACTGAATGGTTGCATTTCAATTGATTACTTTTGTTGATGTGGTTTGGTAAATAATTTTGTATACAGTAAAAGTTTTCAATTTACTATGAAAAGTGTGTTGAATCTCAACAAATAATTGACCTATTCTTACATGATGAATGACACTAGTCTAAAAGGGGACAGGATGAACAGTAACTGTCATCTTTCCAGTATAAAGGGGAGGGAAATTAACACTCTGTTTGGACTACATCTTTCTAACCCTCTTTCCCTTCCCAAATGATATGCCTACAAAAACTTACGGCATTAATTATAACACTTCAGAAATGTTACTTGTATCTTTCATTTCCTTAGTAACATAACACTTTGTAGTAAGAATCCATTCATACTGTTCTTTAAAAGTAATCTAACAATAGTTCTTGTCTGCATGTAACACGTAAGTAAATATTTTGTCTCTTCTCTCTAAGTAACTGCAAGAAATTCCAGTCAAGCTCAAATCTAGGCAGGTACATGACAAACCCTGTTTTTGAAAGTAATGAGGCTAAGTTCTTCTAGAACTTAAAGGAAAGGTTTTTCCATAACCATATGCAGAGGATTGTATTGAAAAGGAAGAACAGCTTTTAATAAAAAGCCAGATGCTTGTTTTACTTTTGCTGTGGTATATTTGCTCATAAATAGAAGAACTGAATTATAAACTGTGTATTCTAAAGACTCAGCTTTGATATTGTCCTTAGAGAAGGATGGAAAACATGTTTTTTATATGACTGAGTACTATCTTACAAAAAATACCAACTGACTTTAATAGATGTCATACCATTTACTTAGAGAACATTTGTTTATAAACGGGAATGCTGCTTAACTGTCCTTATATAATGCAAGTATTCCTAGCATATGGTTTTTTATGTAGGGCTTTTTGAGAATTGGGAAAAAAATTACCAATTTATGTAGAGAGAGTTACAAGCAGAAACCTTGGCATTATGCAAGTTTTTCTTTCTGCAGTGCAGCTTCTTTAGACAAACTAAGGAATCAAGGGCACAAGCTGACTGTTTGTAGTTTGGACAGGATACTTGAGACACAATGGTGAAAGAAACTTCTTGGTGTTGTGAGCTCAGCAATTTTATACTTTTCCATTGTCTCACTTCTGCAGTTGGATGAAAAGTGTAAAGATGAATGCTTTCAGCCCCCAGGCAGGATTAATTTAGCAATTACTATACATTTTGTGTAAAAACTACAGGCATGTCTCTCATTGTCCTATAGTGGATTGATTTCCTCTCCTCCCCCAAGTCTGTATTTTTAATCATGATTTAAATTCCATAACTAGAAAAATTTAAAGTTTGTTTTGCAGTTGTTCCTTATGGTTGTTTCCTTGAGCAGTGTTTCTCAGTTACTGATAAAGACTGTGGTAAAAGGATGGATTTGAAACTAGAACCTGTATTTAAGTTTTCTAGCCATTGTGCTCTGTGTGCAAAAATCAGTGTAACTGATACATGTTCTGGCATTTGTGGATTTCGTGTTTGTATGTTTTATGTTGAGAGTGATGAATGATGTGGCTCTTACCTGATGACTTGTAATATGCATCTAACAGCGTGCAGAAGGAAAAAACCATTCCATTCAGGGGAAAAAACAGCTTTTATTTTTAATGTGGTTTGTCAGATAATCACAGGAGTGCTCGGTACCTAAGAAAATACATTGGCCACAAGATTTTACTTTTTGGACTGCTTTGTTACATCAGTGTTTTTTTTCTATGTGTACTGAACAGAACAGAGTGGTAGAAGTAGCTGCTCTCATCACTTCTCACTTTGCTTTTGATTTTGGTCTGTAAACAATAACAAATTATTTAAGGTCTCCATTTTTTGTTTCTCTTAACTAGTTGTCAAACTTACTGTTTCTTGCAATTTGAAATAACTGAAATTTGTACCTCAACAAGTGACAAGTTAGTGCCATGATGTGGGCTTGAGTGCATGTCTACAAGGGTGTGCATCATACAGGACTTGTGGCATCATCCAGAACTCAAAAGTGGCTTATTACTAAAATAGTCACATACTACTGAATATTTTAATTTTTTCAGTTCTCTGCAATAGTAAAAGGAATGATGAAGGAATGTTATATCAGGCTGAAGATACGGTAATGTCAAAACAAACTGTTGCAGATAACCAAATTTTGCAGTGTATGGTTCATTCTTTACTTCAGGAACATTAGGTCCTAGTATTAACCAGGTGTATATGAAGTATTCTTAGAAAGGGAATTGACAATTATGGCAGAGAACTAAAAGATGAGGTCAGAGCACCATGGAGCTGATTGAAAGTACAAAATACATGGCCACTAAAATGGTTAGTGTTAGGCATAAGGAGTTGAATGCGGATAGGTGTTTCATCATATTTTCCACAGAATGTGGATGTCTAGGATAAATGTACCAGCTTTAGTCGATTTTAGAGAATTTTATAGAGGTGAGTGGTTTGTTGCATAGTGTCATTTTTTAAGTTTATTTGTCATTTGCTAAGTTTATATGTCGTATTTGAATACTTCTAATACGATAGTTTGTATACATGCTTCCAGGGTTGTGCTTGGTTTCAGTTGTATTTGTGCTGCTGTTCAGATATGCACAGATAAACAAGTTGATCTTCCTGAGAATTTCTCTGTTGTTTTTTCTCTACTTAGCCTCATAGATTGTTTTTTGGTAGACTCTGCAGCTGTGAGCCTTACTATGTCTCCTACAGGAGATTTTCTAGCTTCAACACATGTGGATGATCTTGGAATTTATTTGTGGTGAGTATGTGTTACATCTGTTTCTACACAGAATTTCAGATGGGGAAGAATTCTTTTAATCACTTTTATCGCAAATAGAGAGTTGTTCTGCAAAATATCATCTCCAGGGTTTTGTGTTCTCTGGTTCTAATTAAGGCAAATATTCTGTATTGCTGTGATTCATAAACTTTGAAATCTCTCACAGTTAAAAAATTATTCTGATAATTAAATGAACTCTTTTTTTCTAAATGTTTCTATGTTAAAGAATTCTCTCTGTGTCATTCCTAAAGTTTTTCTTTGACTCTACTATTTTTGTTTTACCCCTTTTGAAGTGTCAGTGCTTGTATAGTGCTACTTCTGAAGATCTTTTCTTCTTGTTCTGGTATACAATATTGTCTAAGACTTCTGAGTAGAATTTAGAAGGTGCAATTATTTCTGCTTATTAATGATAGATCAGCACAGATGTAAAATCTGTTTTGGTTCGATTTCTTACTGATACAGCTTTAAAACAAATGACTGCTAAGGTCCAGTACTGAAGTAACACACCTTTTAAGTGATTTGGTGGGGTTTTTTTCCGTTTTGATAGATAGATCGATCTTTCAGGTTACATTTGTAGCCTGTAGTTTTGGCTGAGGGGTGTTCAATTGTTAGACTTTTCTATGCTTAAGTAAAAGTGCTTCATTGTAAGTAATGACAAAGGTTTTTACCTAGCCCTATTTCATATTGACAGAAAAAATAATTTGCCAGAATGACTCGTGTGTGTATTCCAGACCTCAGGAAAACTTGCTGAGTACTACTCTGAAATTCTGTGAAAGCAGGGTGAATCATTTATGTTTGCATAACATATTGTACATATTAAGTATAAAGCAAACTTTTTAGGTAGGCAATTTTGCAATTTCGAGTAAATATAGTAAATGGCAATGATTAAAGTAATCATACCGGGTAGTGCCATATGTATTAAATGCTCTTGGCAATAGTACTTCAGCATAACTTTTATGTTTCAGACTTCCAGGTTATGTATATTGCCACATTTCGTTTGTTGTTTATCTGGTAGATGAGGAAAACTAATCTTGAATAGAATCTGGTGAACTGCTGTAATGCAGTAGTATTAGATTGCAGTAAAAATTGTCTAAAATACTTGTTCCCATTCTCCTGACAAGTGGTTTTAAAATGCCTGTCTTATTTTTCAGGTCAAACCGTTCTCTATATTCACTTGTCTCTTTACGGCCCCTTCCGGCAGATTATGAACCTTCTGTGGTGACACTCCCTAGCACCTGCCCTGTGCAAGGTAATCTTCAGATGAAAGAGTATTTTATGTTCAGTTTGGTATTATATTTTAAGTAGAAGATGGTTTGCATCCTCAGTGAAAACTCATTGTGTCTTGGCAGTCTTTCTCTGAACTGTTCTATTGCTTCAACCATTTTTGGCATAGTTACTCATATGCTAATATTATTTACTAAAATCTAGTCATGTTTCTATGTTCAGACATAAAGAATTACATTGTGGTGATCTCCACATCTTCAAGGAGATTTTGTAGGTAATAAAAACATCTGTGCTATTTGCTGGCTTTCTTTAATCCCAGACTTGCGTAAATGCCTTCTGTTGTGACATCTGGGAGGCCAGTTTGAAATTAACATTACTGTTTGGTGGTGGGAAGAGAATTGTTCTTTGTTCCACTTCCCTCCAACTTTTTTTGTCTGCTTGTATGCCATGGTAGTTTCTCTGCTGTATATTGTCTTGTTTGCAACAGAATTGGGTTCAGTTGACCTGCTACGTACGTGTGCTAGATTGCCAGTGAAAGAAAGGCCTAAATTGCGTTTTTGATACATTTAATAGAAATGGTTGAGCCTCTAGATGGAGATCTTGTCTGCCCAAGTTTAGCAGTGCCTGCATTTTGATCTCCATCTGGAGGAGAAACACACATAGCTATTGACCGTATAGAAGAGTGAGGAACGTGCTTAATGATGACTGCTTTATTAAGCACATACTTATTTTAGATACTTAAGTTAGGGAGACAGGATTTCATCCCAAAACTTTGAATGCTTTAATCCTATAAACTGATTTCGGCTGAACACTTTAATACGCTTTCTGTCTTCAGCAAATGTAAAGTTCCTGTTTAGATGCTCAGAGTTTTAAATGGTTTTACATTTTTTTGTTTCTTTTGACTTCTATCATATTCATGTCTTCAGCCATGTAATATTTTGCAAAAAGAAAGGGAAAGTCAAGGTGTTTGGTCAAGACCAGATAGGAAGTCTAGAGATAACCTAATGACAAACTGCATATCTTTTGTTGTGTGATGTTGTGCTTTAATGTTGAGATTTTCTTCATCTTCATGTGCCACATCAGTCATACCTATGAACAGATTGTGAACATTGTACGTATTTAAATGCAAGGATTTTACAGATTTGTAACTTGGAACTAAAATTGCTGTGTATATATTTTACAGCAGTTAACAGTTTAAAAGTAATCCATTGTTCTTCCTTTAGGACTTCTATAAATTGCATTTATATCATTTCAGCCAAAGTGGATAAATCTTGTTAGTCTTTAAAATTTTATTTATCCAATTCTATGTTTTAGCTATAATTGTTTGTCATTTTAATATTTAATAGGGTTAATAAAAATTGTTTCTGTAGCTTTTGAGGTATATGTTATGCTAGCTGTTATGCATGGGTTTTTTTCAAAAATTGCAAAAGAAATTATCATGTTTTGATTTTTAAAAAAATAAATGTGAAGTATGTATGTTCATAAGATATCTGTTCTTGAAAGATGTGGATGTGTCAGGAGATGAAGAAACCTGTGATGAAATGATAGAATATGTCTCACCTGAGCAGCTGGGAGAGCAGCTAGTGACCCTTTCCTTATTACCAGAATCAAGGTGGAAAAATCTCCTCAGTCTTGATGTTATCAAGGTAACGATATTAGGCACACCATTGCTTATCTATTGTAGTATTTGGGTTGTAGTTTTTAAGAAGGCAAAATAAGGGCTATTTCTCCTGTAGTGTAAAGCAGACAGTTGTGTTAACTTGGATGTTCGAGAAATCTTGAGAAGGAGGAAGTGTTTCATAACTTTTGACATTACTGTTTCTGCAACATGCAAAATAGCTGCCTGAGGGCAGATATTTCCATGTCAACGCAGCTGAGAAGTGCCTGTAAAGCTGTTCCTAGGTTGTGTCTCCAAATCATTGTTGGGCATTCCCATAACTGGAACAAGACGGAATGTGCAAAACATAGTAGTATACAGCCAGATATATTTGCCCTTGTTCTATGAGCTGCATTTACTTAAATCACAAAACTTGATCCCACTTTTCAGGTATTTTTCAAGATTTTGCAGTAGAAGACTATATGGTGCTTTTCACAATTTCTGGGATTTGGGAGAGCGGCTGTTTTTTCTTCTAAATAGTAGCTTCATATTCAGTGGTAAAACATTTTACCTATATATTTAGTTTTCAGTTAGTCCTTACAGTTTTCATAGTATTTTAAAAAAAAAAACTCTTGACAAAGAAAATCCCCACATGTTGTTACTATATTTGAATTAAAATAATCATCATCTAATTAACAGAAAAAAAATAAACCAAGAGAGCCACCAAAAGTTCCCAAATCAGCCCCTTTCTTCATCCCAACGGTTCCTGGACTTATACCCAGATACGTTGCTCCAGAGGAAGAAAATGATACACAGGTAAACCCAAGAATCAATACAATAGTTTTTATCTAGTGTATTTTACAAGAAAATCTTGAGTGCTTTTTAGTGCTGAGTGAAATCTTGCTAAAGACTTTAAAGTAGCCGTTTTAACACATTTGCATTAATGTTTTTTTCTTAAAGTCTTTTATTCTGTCAATAGGAAAAGAATCTAATTGAGATGTAAAAATATGTTTGTGTATTCATGCACACTCTCTTATATTTTTGTGGTCTAGTCAAAGGTAGTAAACCTTGGAGTTCTGGCACAGAAATCAGATTTCTACATTCGTCTTGAAGAAGCCCTGAGCACTAATGAATGTAAGTTGACAAGACATTTCACTACAAATGTAGGTGCTAATACCGTTTTGATATGGGTTGGATTTCTAATGCCAGAATTGTAATGTCTGAGGAAAAAAATATGTGTATTACAGTAGCAAAGGCAAAGAGCCTTTCTAGTTAGATAGAGATAGATAGATACACACATATAGATATATTTATATAGTCAGCTATAAAGCTGACTAATCATAGATAGCCAATCTAGATCAAAGATCCATTGGCATTCCAGCTTGCCTGCAGCATGGAGCCTAGTTCAGGCTAAAAGCCATATAGAGAAAGAAGGTAACATTCATAAGATGGTTAGACTTTCTTGGAGATTGTGATGATCTCACCCAGAAAAGGTGCTATGTGTTATTTGTAAGGTAAGAAAGGAAGGGAATGGTCTGGTAAGGAATACTCGAGTGATTCATGGAAACATGAAAAAAGTAATTTGCATAACAAGTTCTATTTTCAAGGGCTACTTCACAAAACATTCAGCAAACTTAGAGCTTTTGTTGATTGCTTTACAATTTAAAGCTTGAAAAGAAATAATTTATATGAAAATAAGCTGTTGGATTTCTTTTAACATTAATTTCACTTTGAAATTCAGTCACTTAAATTGCCTGTGGAATGTACCTGCTGTTTTCCCTGTTTAACTTGCGCTGCTACAGAATCATTGAAATTTAGATTTTTGTAAATGATTGCCAATGTAGCTGGCTTGGAAGTGTAAACAGACAGTCACTGGTAGCTTGACCACAAGGCAGTTCTGCTGGGAATTTTTCTACACCTTCTTAAACGCTTTTGAGATGACCAGCGTAGTCAACTGCACTTCAAACATATTGTGTGCAGAACCTTATTGTTCATCACAAACAAGGTGTGTTTTTATGCTGTGTTTTTAGTATTTTGATTGATAGTATTCTATTAAGCTGCTTCAGAGGTGCTCAGAGAAGAGTGAAACATCAGGTGAATATTTAAAAACCTAATGAAGCACCTAGAGGTTGGGCATACCAGGGAGCAAGTACACTCTGTGATGCATTGCAGTAGTGGGCAATAGTGGGCCTTCCTCAGGCCACCTCTCTGCTGTAAGGCAGGTGTGCTCCACACTGTGTGCTGTGATCCCAGTCCAGGGAGCCTGTTGATCCTGACTCGTGAAGCCTCTGATGTGTAACACAGCTCTGTGCTTGCTAGTTTGCAGGCATCTCTTCTAAAGGTGACTAGGCTTTGCAAATAGAGTAGTATACTAGAAGCCATCCTGGGATGGCTTTTTTGCCATTGGCATGGAGACAGGGATTGGTATCTCAGATTAGGACTGTGGAACATAGATTGAGCTGGGCATCTTTTCCATATCGTATGGATGCCAACTTCATAGTATGTTCCAAGCTTGGCTTTTTAATGTCACGGCATAAAAATGATTTAATGCATCTGTTTAGTACTGTTAGTATCACAATTATATTTAAAACTAGCTAATGATTTTCACAGGAATCAAATACAGATGGAAACAGATTTATACCACCTAAGGAACAATAGCCAAAGCCTGATACCATTAGTTACCATGATATAAGACTTTAAGAAGTTGCTCTTCTTAGCAAAATAAATATTAATTGGAAGACTTTTTAAAAATATTTTTACCAACAGCTGTGTTTGCAACCATACATATTTTTATTTCTGCATTTTTAAAGCAAATGGAATTCTTAAAGATCAGGTAGGATTGTAAAAATCTTGAGGAAGAACATTCATGAAGAGGAGGAAAGAGTTTGTAAATGGCAAGTGTTTCCATCAGGGAAAAGATTTCCCCCACTCTACCACGCACCATGTCCCAGGAAAAGCAGGAAGAATTGACTTTAAAGTAATAATTACCTTAGGTGCACCAGACGATCCTCAATTTAGCATAATTTCGATAAGAGTAAACACTGTAAAGATTTCTAGTAAAACCAATACCTTGTCTCTTCTAGGATATATTTGCAGTAACAGCTTGAAGTCCCAAGTATATATGTTCTTTTTGCCAAGAGGTGTAAAATGACAACGTTAATGCCGTTAATAAAAAATTTTGTTCAGCTTAAAAGACAGAAATGGGAAAACAAAGTTATACAAATACAAAGTTGTTACTTGTATTTTTCAAGGTGAACTTAGAAATAAAATGCAACTGTCTTTTTAGAGATGTACTTCTCTGTAGTATGTGATGGGAGGGTAAATTAAAGGCAGGATGGCATTTTGTGTAAAACAAAAAAGTAAGGGAACAGTAGAAACTTGAAACATACAGTCACTGCCCAAGAATTTCGGAATATACCAAAATAATTTTGGAAGGATTTGTAAGATTGTTTTCTTCAAATGTTCCTGATAATGTATCCCTCAATGCTTTAACACAGATACATCTCCACTTAACTTACTGAAAACCTTGGGACCGTCTCATATTGAGATAGAACTAAGGGGTTTGGCCCCTGAAAGTGGTGGCTCAATGGAGGTGATGCTAAGCTTTTTGAGAATGATTGGGATGATGCTGAACAAGAAGTACAACTTTGAACTTGCTCAGGCATACCTTGCGCTATTTTTAAAGGTAACAATTTTCTTATAAAATTTTATGTTAGTCCTGTTTAAAATGATGGTTGTCCATGATCGTTGTCCAGTAAAAGAATGTAAATTGTCTGCTCAAAAGAATTATCTTAAGTGATTTTTTTCTTGGGGATGGTTTTAAAATTACTAACTGAATGCACTGGATAATTTGACAACTCATCTGGTCACAGTCGAGAGAAACTTGCAAAAACCAGATAGTGATGAGGACCGTGCCAGACAGGTTTTATTCTACTATTTGCTACTTAGAATTGTTGGTATTTTTTGTAATGTGCCTAACTTCTTAATGGTTGTTAATTGCTAAGATGAGATATGCTATGTCTTAAGTAAGAAAATAATTCAGTGCACAATGTTTGGGGAAGTAAAATGAGTATTTTGTTGGACTTATCACTAGACATTGCAAGGCTGACTGACTTTTACTTCCCATGTCAGTGGGCTGCCTTTCTTCTGTTACCTGCTAAGCATCACAGAGCTAATGAAATGATTCCCAGGTGTGTGGAGGTTAGAAACTTGTTGTGATTAAAATATAGTAGCAGTTACTCTCAGAGAGAAAGTGGTTCTGCAGAAATTGAAACCCTTTTGATGTACAAGTGCTTACCTTGTCAAGATACTCTGATTTGTGAAACTCTGAGAAAGCAATTAATTACAGTTTACTAGGAAAAAGTTGTTATAAACATTCAGACACGTAATACTATCTAACTAAATATTTCTTAATAGCAATATTGAAGGGATTTGTTTTAAAGTTAGAGTGTAATGCTGGAGAAATATGACTTGCTCTTTTCCTTTTGTTGAGGTTAAATGGAACGCATGAGGCAGCTTCCACAGGAACAAGCAGTGCAGACGAATAGGAGTAGATCTGTAGAGTAAAACATTTAGGCTTGAGGTCCTGATATTCATTCACCAGTGGCTTTTGATCCAGTCTATTTATTATTAGTCTGGTCTCATGGATTGGATATGATTAATAGCTGCAATATTAGATGTTAGAATTTGTCTTTATGTTTAGTTTCATACAAAAGAAATTTAGGTCTTGCAGGGTAGGTTAGGAACAGCTAGGAAATTTGACTCAGAAATGTACCCCTGATGTGAACTACAGTAGAATAATATAAACTTAGCTTGTGACACATGAACACCAGTATCTTTTTTTGTAGGTTCCAACTAAAACAGCTCTGAGGTTAGCAAGACTCCTAGAGTGAAGTTGTAGCCAGGAAAATAAGTATTCCATACCATTAAGTGGTAATAATGTATTGCTTTTCTACAAGATTGAGAGGTTTCTTTTCTTTATCTTTACCAAGGTTGCTGTTTATTACAGAGAGAGACATCATCTCCCTGTATCAGTATAAAGTGTGCCACCATCATTCTTCTTGCTTTATGCAACATGGATAATTAAAATAATAATCCTGATTGACCTCAAGGCATCTATTTAGCCGTACTAGCCTAAAGAGGAATTTGTGATGCAGGTTGCAAAGAGGAGAAAATTACCCTCTAGAGAAGTGTGTGATAAGGATAGATTCAGCAGCAGCAGGAGATCTTGTAAAGCAATAACATATTTAAGACATTTTGCTGCCTTATTCCATCTAATACATATGTGGGAGTAAAATGGCTTGTAAAAGACTAGAAAAGGGAGGCAGCATTAAACAGAGGCAATTAATTGAAGGAAAAGAGTCCGTCTCTTACTTGGGACATTCCTGAAAGCAAAGTATTGGAATTGAATGAGGAAACTCATCTCTTAATTTATTTTTTTTTATTATCTGTATTTGTTTCACTAACTGCTTGTTTTCATTTTCAGTTACATCTTAAGGTTCTCTCATCAGAGCCAAACCTACTGGAAGAAGTATCCAGATTGTCAACACAACTTGAGGAAACTTGGATTCATTTGCAGACTCTCTTCAATCAGAGTCTGTGTGTGTTAACATATATGAAAAGTGCTTTGCTGTAAAATACTCCAGGGTTTTGTCTGCATAAAATTCCCCTCAGAATGATAGTACAATTTATTACCAAAAATAGTGGATTCCAAGAATTATACTGTGACTTCTGATTTTATACATCTGTATATTATACTATATTTTATACATCTCTGTATGGGAAAGTATTTTAGAATGTGCATAACTGAGTATTTTTACTCACATTAGTCGGAACAAAAAATTAATACGTGCAGTTTAAATATTCATGTTGTATTAGTTTGTGCAGTCAGTTAACAAACAGTTGCGCAGCTATAGGTAATATAGCTAATTACCTTATGCTTTCATGGCCAAAAATGTAAATCAGAATGAAGAAATGACTTGCAAAAAAAACCAAAAAAACCAACCAAACAAAAAAAAACCCAAACAAGTGGGAATGTAATGTCTGTGCAGGAGACCAAAACCTATATTGTGCTTAATAAACAATTATTGTTCATGCAAAAATAAAAAGTCTGAATTATTAACAGTTTATTTACATTAGCTTAAGGCAAACGAATATAAAAATTGCTTTCTTCTGCAAGTAGAGTGCTTTTCCTATAAAGTTTGTGAAAGTAGTTTTCTTCTCACTTTGGAAAGCTGTGTTCACTATTCTGCCTCAGACACCGATTTCTGAAAGCTAAGATTTCTAGCTGCGCTACAAATGATGTACCTTGAAAAAAACCAAAACTAATCCAAAAAAACCCACCCTCTCTTATAACCAGGTTTCTTGCTCTTAATTTTGGAGGCATTAGGATTCTTTTTTTAACAAGATAAAGATTACTAGATCAAAAGGTTTGAGTTGTGGGGAAATTTTAATTGAATCAGATGTTATTTTTATGAATTGATATTTAGTTTTCAAATAATGTTTGGGCAGAGTTTGGGACTTCATGAATGGGATTATTTTAAAAAAACTTTGCTGTTTGAGATTACTGCCTCACAGCAGAAGAATCTCCTGAACAAGGCCTTTGCTGTATTTCACATGCTACGGCTACAAACACAGAGTAACTAATACAAATCTGTGCAATTTTGATGAGAAAAGTTAAAATAGGAGTTCATTGCCTTTGGCATAAGACTGAAATAACAGTGTGACTTTGTTCTGTATATGTGATATTTTTTTGGTGTTTTTTTTTAATGCCATCACATTATGGAGCTCTTCTTAGTCATGTCTCCTGGAACAAATTATCTGCAAACATGTACATGTAGTGTAGAGTATGGAATACCGCTTAAAACAAGCGACAGTTCCACATGTATCATGAGATCAGCATCCTCCTGGCTGCTCAAATTTGCAAGAAAAGTTATCAAAGGACTGCAGAGGTGATGGGAAGTCAGCTTTTACAGTTTTTCTGTGTTGTTCTGGCTGTTCTTTATCTGTAACTTGGACTCATGTTAAAGCTTGAAGAGAAGAGAGAAATATTATGGAAGTTTACGACTGTGGCATTCTCGCCAGTTAGGACTGAGAATGTGTAGTCCATGGGAATGATGTACACCTGAGGGTTTTTTATGAAGTTTACTACTGAGATTTAAGAAAATCCTTTGTACCATAGAATTATGAGCTTCTGGTTATGCGCTTCTCAAGAACCCATTACTCCCAATTTCCTGAATGGATCTGAAGCAGTCCAAGTCCTGTAAACTTCAGTGTAATATATGATAAACCTCTGAGCTTATAGGCGTTACTGAAACTAATTTAGAAGATTTTAAAGAATCTTTTTTTTTTGGAACCAAGACATTAGAATATTGAAAGATGAGTAAGTCAGTGCTTGCAGATCAGCCTTAGTAGAAGAAGGAACAGTGAATAAAGAACTTTACTGTTGGATCACAACAAAGGTCTGTCAAGTCTCGTGTTGTGTCTCCAGATGGAGCAAGGAGTAGCTACAAAGGGTCTAGCAGGCAGGTCATGTATAACGTGATCCTTTCTCGAGCACATCACACCAGCTTTCAGCAGGCAGCTACTTAGGTAATTCATGACCCAGATGTATCTAACAGTTGCGCTTAATATTCTGTGACAGACCTGTTTGTTCTCTGTGAGTTCCTGTAATCTCTTTTAGAACCCATTTATCCTTCACAACATCCTGTAGTAATGGGACCTACAATTTAATTAAATACTGAGGGAAATAATGTATTTCTGTTTGTGTTCTCCAGACCTGCTATCTTCTAATGTTGTATGCCCCTCCTACTTCTTGAATGTGAGAGAGAATAATTGTGCTCTAGTCTTCATGCTTCACTGCTTCACAGCCACTGAGCAGTTGTGAAAGGGGAGTACTTGTGAAGGAGATACTTCATTTTACTGAGTGCACATATATGTTTTTTCACTGACATAGAAGAACTTTTTTTGGGCACAGGTGTTTAAATCTGTATAAGATTTGTGTACAAAACTTGTAAGATTTGTAGAGGAAGTTTTTTTCTTTTTTTTTTTTTTTCTGAACTACTTGATTTAATCGGGAGAAAAAAGGACATAATTTTTGCCAAACAGGCTGTTCTTCTGAAAGCAGAACAAGCAAGATATTTTGCAAACAATTTATGTGTAACATTGTTGATACAGTATTTGCAGTCTGGATGATCTCATTAAACATGTTAATGTGGTTTCTTATATCTATACAGTCTACCTAGAACACTTCAGTTTTTTCCTTTAGATGTTATTGATATCCCACCTCCTTTATTCTTTTGTCTTTTCCTTAACGTTCCTAGACAGCACTGCTATTTCAGGAGCGTTTGACTATTCTTAAAGCTCGTTCCAGTCTTACAGCAGTAGCTCTGATTGCTTCTTGGTTTTAGACTTTTCTTTTGGCCTTCCCCCCTCCATCAAAATGGTGAGCAACTTTTTGCCATTAATAACTTCATCAGAAATAAAAAATAATTTCCATTTGCTAGTGGATGCAAGTGGATATTTCACCTGCTACTTCCTGTATTTTTCCTTCACCCAAGACGTCAAGGACAGTATCTTGTGATATTAGTCAAAAGTTGTTGATTATACGTGGCAAGACATTAAAATTGAATTTGATAGATTGGGCTTCACGTTATCCATAAGAACTTGCTGTAGCCTATTGGGATTGTAATGGCACATGCAATAGGCTGTGAGGAAAAATCATTATCTGGGTTAAGGGATATAGCCGTTGTTAACTCTAGGTTTGCTTCCAAGCAGGGCAACTGCTGAAATTTGTACCATTCTTCCACAATGCCAAGCCTGTTTTAGGCTAGCTCTGACTAGCTGCTTGCTGTTGCTATTCTCCCCCGTTACTGTGTGCCACAGCACTCCTCCCAGGTCTGTTACTCGCCTGTGCCTGCCTGGGTTCCTGTGCTCCGTTTCCATTGTGATTTTCTCTGCTTTTTTGGCTTCTGAGCATAGCAGCTCCTCTTAGCAACTCCTGTGCGCAGCAGTGCTGAAGTTAGGTCTCAGTACTTCCACTGTTTTCTTTGACTGTGCTGTGCTTTCCAGACTGATTTGGTATTCACGGTTGTTTTGACACCAAACCGGTTAGATGGACCTTGTTCCCTGAGTTTGTTGCTGGCTGGATTCAAACTCTGAAGTGAAGCTGGCTCTTCTCCGAGCCATGATAAGCCTTCACTGCAATCTTTATTTTCCTTTTTTTTAATTTTTAAGTAAAAATAGAGGTATTATGAGAAAAAATATGCAAATATGAAGTGAGAGTAAACAGATGCAAGTGTTTACATGTTATTCAGCAGCCAGCATAGACCACTGACTTGAAGCACTTGAACACTTTGTATGTTTCAAATTTAACTCTTGCTCCTCCAAAAGAAATGTTAGGGAAGGTTTCAAGTCGGTGCAAATTGTCATAATGCAAGTGTCATTGACCCAGAGTAAGGAAACCAGAAGATATGAATTTGCATTCTGTGAAGTAGAAAAGCTGAAGTATTTGTTGGCATATTTGAGCTCTGTTGACGATCCGAGTTGAAGGAGTTTAGCATTGTTTGAAGATCGCCATTATGTAAGTAGTTTCTCCTTTTGACTGTTGACATCAGCAGATGTTTCCTGAGCATGGTATGTTAGCATATCACTCTTTTCAGCACATCACTGGTTGTAAAACTTGTGCTTCTTAAGAATGACTTGTTTGATCAAAATTTTTTTTTTCAACAGTTTAACTTTTTAGAGATGAGGAATACAATCAGTGCCTTACTTGATGTCAATGCAAGGAGTCTGCTTTACTTTTTCAATGAGTTTGCAGTACGTGTTAGAGGAGAAAAAAATGCTGCTGTTAAAGGTCCTTAGCACCTCTGCTTTTCTTTTTAGGAAGCAGTGGTAAATTAAGGAAAGAAAAATGAAGGACAAAATATCTAAGATCCTTCTACCCTGGTTGTTACATGTTCCCCAGAAGGACTGAGTGATCTCTCTGACACTGTTGCGCATCACTGAGCTTTGCCAGTTAATGGCAGTCTCTGGAAGATAACCTTTTCTCCACTGGTGTGTGTACTGCTGGTTCACAGAACAGTCCATGTGGCTAAGTGGAGGTACGTGCTCTTGCCCTGACTCTCCAGTGTGTTAAAAGGCCTATGTGCTGGCTCTGGGAGTGTTAGAGTGTGCCAGTGTGAAGGGTCATCCCCTTGAAGGATCAGATCCAGCTCGGTGATCAGCAACTACCTGAAATCACCCATTGAATAAATCAGAATAAGGTAGAATAAAATAATGTATTTGTAGAATCCTCACTCAGTTGCTATGTTTGTAAAGGCTACGAAAATAAAAAGAAACCGACTTAAATTAGGTCCAGAGGATTCCTTCATCCTGTGTTAGCCTGTAGCCAAATTGCTAGTTGCCTTACAGCCTACGTAGCTGAAGATCTGGCACTGTCTCTTGACTTGCCCAATGTTGCTCTCATAATAAGATGTGAATTTAGTAACTTATCCCATCCATTATCACCCTGAACTCTCCTTAAGGGTTATTGAGATTCACATGTCTCAAAAGGATTTTGTAAACTTGGCTCACTAAAAAGTGGTTATGACTTTCCTCTCTTGCAACCAGTGATGCTACTGCTTTGGAAATGTTAGCATTGCTTTGGCGTGGTTGGAACTGAAAAGTCATCAGCCTGTTGTATCGCAACGTGATCCTTCCTGTCATGTGGGGCAAAGTCTAAAGCCCAGTTAAAAGTCTTCTCAGAGTGTGTCTGGTTACATTTTTTTGTTGAACATAGGGTTTGATCACAGAGGGCTGTGCAGATGGTTGTTGTTCACGTTTGAGATTAACTTTTATATTTGCCTGTTGCTTTGGGTTGATGAAAGGGTGAGGGGTGACTGCCCAATTCTCTTTGAAAAATTCCATTTCAACAACATCAAAATAAACGTAAGCTATTTCAGCAGTGCTTACATCAGTAAGCTCCCTTCGTGTTGGCGACTGAGGATGGCATCCTACTGATGTATATGGAAAGGGCAGAAATACTTGATTCCTTTTTTTGCTTCAGTCTTCACAGGTAAAGCCTGCTTCCATTTTCTGCATGTACCAGCATCCTTTCTGAAGGAGAGGCGACGCCAACAATGGGGGAGCAGTGGGTTAGAAAGAAAGACTTTAGAGTTTGTGCTCTGAGGTCACCTTACAACCATGAGACTTCACAGGGCGTACCATAAATTCTGTCCAACCCAATAGCATTGCCTACCAGCTATAAAAAAGCATTGTTGATTGAGGAGGTCCCTGACAACTGGATTGAGGCTATTGTGCCCATTTTTAAAAAAGGTGAAGTGGAGGATCCAGGGAACTATTGGTTGATCAAACTTATCTCAGTCTGCAAAACAATCGTGGAGCACGTGCTGCATGTGCTTTTGCAATCCATCTGCAGTGCACAAAGGGCAAAATGATGACAACAACCAGCAGAGAGTCATGAGGGCAAGCCATGCTTGTTGTCTTCTAGGCAAGCTGGTTGCCTTCTAGGATGAAATGACTGGTTAGGTGGACAAAGGAAGAGACGTGAATTTAATGATAAAATTAATTGCAAGTACAACAGTATGTAATTACTAATAGTCTATTATTAAACATTGCAAATTGCTACTGTTAAAGTCAACAGGCGTGCTCTCAGTTAAGATTTTGCAAATTCTGGTGTTGGTTCATTGCATTCTGTGCACCATGTATCTTTTATACAGTGAGCTGCCTTATGGATGATATTAGGTCTACAGCATAGAGGTGGGAATTACTTTTACAGTAATCCAGTATAATTGCCATTACAGAAATTAATTTAGTCACGTTCTAATTATGCCTAATGCATTATTATTTTGTTAAATATCCCATATCAAAGAAGCTCAATAAATTAGATGCAGTAATGTTGAATAACGCCACTGGCATTCGAGAGATTTGCAGCGAGGCGTAGAAGAATTATACTGCCAAACGGGTTGAAAGTATTTCAAGTGAATGTATAATAATAAAAATTATTCTAAAATTGGTGGGTGCCACAACACATTTGACCATTTTACAAGTTCTTGCCTTTTATCACAGGAGGTTTCATTCTCCTGTATCACTACTGTATTATGTCCCCTGCTGCAGCTATAGATCTTTCTTCTTTTTATAACAGCTTCTACAGCCTGACTATTTTGTAACCATTTGGTAACACAATTTGTGCTTGAGCAAAGACAAGGGCTCCTAGGGTACAAGGCACTTAGTCTGGGAATGGTGAGAGGTCCAAGAAAGGCTGTTAAGAGAGACTGTAAAAGCACGTAGCCTGCTGAGAGAGAGACACAAAGTGCTGTTGTCTGAGGGAAAAGGTAGTGTCTAGAAATGTATTTGTGGAGCAAGACTCTGCTGCTTAGCCTTGGAGACAGTAGGAATCTCAAAATTGTAAAAGAAACAGGCTGGGATATGTCTTTTCAGGAGCTGGGGACTTATTACAATTAAATGTCACTCCTTAGCAAGGAAAACGCCTGAGGTGGTGTAAAGAACCTGTGCGCTCAGAAAGCTGTCAGGATGGACAGTGGTACTTGGCCCAGGAGAGGATGTCCTGTCTGGTGATGCTGTCCCTTTTGCAGCATCTTCCACAATAATGAGTGAAAATATCGGAACAGATACCTGAATACTAGAGCAGGAGTTAGGACAAAAAAGCCTGCTTGGTCGAGAGGAGCGCAGAGTCTCTTTTCACACAGGAGGAATGGGAGGCAGTGAAGTAAATAGCAGTGACCCTGCAGGAGAGTAAGGATCTGATTGCTGAAAGCCCACAGTGGGTAGAGACAGGCATCCACATATTCCTCCCCTTCCCTGCCTAGCGTTGTGGCCATGCTGTTGAAGCCCTCTTTTCCTTCACAGCAAGGTGACTGCAAGAGCTTGCCCCTTTGCCTTACATAGTTCCTAGGGGGAATTCTGCTTAGACATGGTCGCAGACTCCAAAAGTGGCCCCAGCTGGCTAACGTTAAACATGGAGGACATCATATACAAGTTGCAAGATGTCTCCTGGCCTTCCTTAGGGGACCAGAGAGGAATGATTTCCTCGTAAACAGAGGAGCCAAAGCTGGAATTCAGCCTGTCGGAGAACTGTAGCTGGTTTTCTATATAAACTGGGATTCGTATCTGGGTATTGTGATAGCCAATGTCAAGATCTTAAAGGGTGACAGAAAGAAATGATGTAGCAGGTAAATACAAAGATATTGTCAAAGCATTTACTTGATGAAATTATGAGGAAAATGTACCGATTTTTCCCTTTCAGGAAGCTATTAGTGAGATATACTGAATGTTTCTAAGGGTTGTCAAGACCCGAACAGGTTTGTCTTTACAAAGTAGAGGTTAAGATAAGATGTATTTTTTCATGAAAATATCTGTTTCTGTGAGTTTGGAAAATTTGTTAACCTCCTTTATAAGTATTTGATTAATCTACTTTGTAAAGAAAGAAAATCCTGAAATTGTCAAACTGAAAGAAAAAAAATCAATTAAATATTTGAGGTAAAATGATGAAGTAAACTTTAATCCTAAGGGATAATGACACTGAAAACAGTATGTGCTAATGAAAGTTTAACCATGTTAGATTCTCTGCTCCATGTGTATGAGAATATTTCTTAACTGAGCCTAGTGCCTGGCAGTTAAAGAATAAATCTTGATTATAGCATACACGTATAAATCAGACTATTTTGACACGACTGAGGAGGTGCTGTTCTTCTGGCACATGCCATTTCCTTTCATGCAGAAAGGAGAGGCTTTGAAAAATCTTGTGAATTTTTTTCAAGCAGAACCACAGCAGAGCTCAGATAGTCATTCCTCAGCTTATTTATGATCTTGATGTGTTGGGGGAGGAAATCCTGGAGCCCTAGATCATTACAGATGCTACCAGTAATCTCAAAGTAACCTGCCTTTATCAGCCCAACTCCACTTAAGTCTCTGGACCAAGAAACAGAGCTGGAGCTCTGTGATTAGCAGAACGCTGTAGGTTGATACGCAACGTAAACATGGACCGCAAGCTCCTTGATATGCCTGGTCAGCCCAAATAGAAACATAATGCAGTGACTGTGGCGTCAGCTGAAAATGGTTCAGATAAGATGAGTCTAACCTCATTTGAATGAATCTAGCAAGAGCTGTGGGCTGGTGCCTGGGAGTGGAGTGTTGATGCTAATGCTGATGTGAGGGAGCCAAATCCAAACTGTGGCGGTAGAATATTCTTATCATCTCAGTGTGTTCCACCAGCAAGAGGGTGGTTACAACAGCCTCTCTGAAGTACAGCTTTATATGCTAGTCCAGATTTTTTGTTCTTCTGATTTAAATGCTCTTTTAAATACTGGTTACAATCCTAAAAGAGGTGCCATAGTCCAGGTAGCTGTTAGGCTGTGTTAGCTCTCCTCTTTTAATAACTCGCATCCCTAAGTGAATTGTCAATTAAAATGACAGATTCCTGTTGATTAGAGATATCTACAGTGAATCTCTAGCCACTGACAAGAAACAGGTGTCTGTGCTACAAGACAGTCTGCTGTAATAACAGGGGAAAATAATATTTTTTATAATAAGCCATAAATGAACTTTCTGCTGTCTTTCCATAACAAAATAGTATGTTATTTTGAAAAGGGATTGGGGTAAAAGCTTTAAATAGGAGAGACTTTTGCAAAGCTTATGAAGACAAGATTGCTAAATAAAGTCCTTGAATCTTAATTAATCATGATTGAGAACCACATTCAGAAAATCTAAGTAACTGTACATTGGAGAATATTAAATGAAATAATCCATTGCCTTTAAATAGAAAAGGACAAGTGATAGCTTTGAATGATGTTCCAGTCTCTGTTGTTCTGTTTAAATGAGTCTACATGGACATAGGCTTTTTGCCTCTCGCAAATATTAACCTAACTATGTATTGGAAATACGTATAGATAGCAACAGACGAAAACAGATTTTAAATCTAATAAAGTATTAAAATTCTGTTCTTAAGAGAATTATATAATTTTCCTCCTCTTCCAATCTGTTTTTACCTTTTTTTCCCAAAAGACACTCTCGCGATCTTCTTCTTAGCTATAACTATCATCCTCCCCAAACCAGAAAAGCAAAGATTTACTAGCATTAATTGGTGAACTTTCCAATTATTTCTGCCAATCCTCTCTCAATTTCTGTGAAATTGTTCTTGCAGTATTCACCCCACTGCTTCCATGTATCATCTACAGAAATTTTAAGAGCTGAACAAAACATTGTGGACACATCTGGTCAATTCAGCCTTTTCTCATCTATGTTCCATATTCATAAGCAACATTCTCTCTTTACACTGCTTAGTTATACTTTTCTCCTTCAACTAAAATGGAGGGTGTCTTACTAAAATGACAAGATTGTTCCTCAGATTATACTAAAATAAAGGAAAAAATCTTATTTGTTCCATTAATCTCTTTAATTTCCACTCTAGGATTCAAACTGTAACAATTATCCTTTGTTAAGTCTGCTTCTATTCCTGTTAGAGACTAACTTGAAAGGCAAGTGCTTCTTTTCCCATTGTTATTTCGTTAGCAACCACGTTATGAAGAGCTAATTCTCAGTCTAAGCAGCACCCACGCATTTTATAATATTGGTAATAATTTCCACTTGCTGAATGGGAGGTCCTTTCATCCAAAGACTTACAGCGCTTGATTTGGATAAATTTAGCTTGACAGCAACCCATCAATATAGGTAAGTGTTGTCAGAACTGTGTGATATGTAGGAAAATGGACCATGTAGCATAGTACCATGTAGAAATAGCTGTATGTTGTCATGTAGGAGTGTTAGCTAGAGGTTGGATTCGCAGTTGTGGCTTCCAGGCCTAAATAGTTCGGTGCTAGCTTGGCTATCTCTTGCTTTTTTCATCCTGCAGTCTTGATTGAATGTCCTCTAACAAGTCATCAGAATGACCAGGAACAGAACAGAGGAATTCCAACTCTCGGTTCCTTGTGTTATCGTTCAGTATTAGTCCTGTCTTGAGAAAATTGGGGGTAGAGAAAGAGGAGTGGTGAAAATGAAGCTTTCTGTGTTCATGGTAAACTGAACAAGAGGAAACCCCGTCTTTTAGTTTCCAAGTTGTGACCTGTGGTTTTGAGATCTGACCAATGGTGTTCTTGTGAATATCCACTGCTCAAGCATTTTACCTAGGAGTTCCTAATAACTCAGCCTATCTTCTCCATCTCTGGCAAAAGACTTCCGTGCCGTATTAACTCCAAAAAGCACTTCTAGGTTTATAGGGAAAATAGAGTGATAGATCACCATTATGCAAAATCAGTTACCCATCCAGTCAAAGGCTTACAGCTTTACTCTACTTCAATTCAAGCCAACTTCTTTCTAGCAAGAATAAAAGAACACTAAATGGTCAAGTCTGGCTCCTAGTAAGACTGGTTCATGTAGTAGTGTTCATATTCATAGGCGGATAGGTAGCAACCTCTGGGTTTGACTCTGCCAGAAATGCAATGAATGCGGAATTGCCCTCTGAATCCAAATAACTTCAGCCATGTGAGTCATCGTGTTGTCATGTGAGTGCTGACAAATCTAGTCATAATGTTGTTAAAAGCTGTCCCCTCTCTTTTCTCCTTTTCCCCTACAAAGATTGCTATCTGGATAGCCAAAGTGACAGTAAAGAGTGTGTCCCTGCCCCTCAGCCATTTCACTCTTTTTACATATGATGAAAGGAAGTTTACATTTAAGTGATGGGGACAAAGAGCTGAAGATGAAATGTAGCCATGCATGTACTTCCCTTTCTGTGCTGTGGGGCCCTGACTATTCACTTTAGACACCACAAGTCATATCCCCAGAGTTCATATAATGAAGGGTTGTAAATGTACATGGAGGAGCAAAAAAAAAAAAGGGAGAAGATATGCTTTTGTCACATGCCCTGAGTTTTTTAGTGTGCTTGGTGTTCAGGGTATTTATTATCTGTGAATCTTGTAGTGTGATGCATTATTAAAGCGGCCTAACATTTCCCCTAAGCGTCTGGGTTTAGTTGCATGTAACTTCAATCACACATGTAACATGCGGCATCCAAAACGCCATGGCAGACTTCTTTGCGACTCTTAGGCCACACTGAGGCACCATATGGAGTTCCAAATTTGGTGGGCTTCAGGATATATACATAAACAATTAGTAACTAACTAATTAGCTGTGCAAATGCCTCACTGTGACTCAAACTCATCAGTCTTCAGAAAGTGCCCACACAGCAGGAGATTTTCTTGGACAAAGTTTTTGTGCGTTGCAATGAACTGAAAAGTTATTTAGGAAAATAGCCTATAGGAAAAATCGCTTCAGTAAGATCATATATTTATCCGACCTGCTGTCTTAAGTTTTGCTTTATGCTGAGATAAAAAATGTGAAACTTTTATGTACCAATAATAACGGCTCTGTTAAATATGACCAAAGTGGCATAAAGCAGATGCCGAAGAACAGTGAAAGACAGCAAGCATATCCAATACTTCCTCTGAAATACTTTCTCAGCCTTTACCAATTTGAAATCAACAGACTATCTATCTGAGGCAAAGGTGATTTCTAACTGCTCTGGGACATTGAACGGTGGATTTGTCTTTCACTAATCTGCCTGGACTCTTTTGAATCCATCTACATTTTTGGCATCTGCAGTATCCCATGGCAAGGAGTTCCACAGCTCGCCTGCTCACAGCTACCTCCTCCTGCTTGCTTTGAGGCTGGCTGCTTGCTAACTCTTATTCCCCTTAGTTCTTTTACTAAAAAAAAGCAGCAAACAACTAATCTTATCTCTCCTGGGTTTTCCACCCCCTTGACTTCCTAGGTATTTAGTTTGGGTAAAATTAAAAAGTAAACGGTTGCAAAGATGACCTTGTAATGGGGAGGAAAAAACTTCTACCTAAGCAGTGTAGATATAAGTATGTACGAACACTGAGCAGTGTAGACAATCTTATTTAGAAAATGAAAAATAATTTTTATATGACTTCATGGTTTAAATGCTTTGATAAACAGTCACGAAGGCTGATTATTTCTTGAGTTGTAGGCAGCTTGGGATAACATCAGAGAGTAAGTCACTGGCTGCATCATCCTCTTAGCTGGCAGTGTATTAATCTGGAAGGAAAACACAGGCAAACCTTTCGGAATCTGTATCCTGGTTTTCAGATGTATCTTAAAAAAAAGTTCACAAAGGAGCAAATGAGAGACAAACTGCGCATAACAAACTTAAACTGTTTTTTTTCAGGTACTTCATGAACTAACAATTATCGCTTCTGGAATAAAAAAAAAAATAAATAAAAACCACCAAGCAAAAAACCAAAACACCTCATTCAGAATGTATCAACATTTTCGTCAGTAATATGCCCTAGCTTGTCAAACTCCAAAGTCTCCATTTCATTTCATTGCAGGGAAGACCATTTCACAATAACAGTAGTTTTCCTTGGAAGTTTTATTGTAAACAATGCCTTGGATGAGATCCTGGCCCAAGAGGGCAGGTCTTCACCTTGCTCAGAGCCTCGCAAAGACGGAGACTGTGCTTTTGCAGGTTCTCTGCCATGTATGGAGCCATTAGCAGAAATGGTGGAGGGTGCCATTTGGGATGCCACGATCAATGCACGCTTTCTCTCCATCACTGTAGAGGAATGAGCTGGCAGCTGGTGAAGCATGTTTTGGCATGGACTGTTAACTCAAAGCACCCGTGTTGCAAAGTAGGACCTGGTGTTTAACACTTAAACAGGTAGAAAAATCACTGAGAATACAGTTTATTGTGTTCTCTCTTTTGCATACGTGTTTAAATGTTTTTATTATTTAATGGGATCACTTACGGTATTTGAGAACCCACTAACTTCTTTGAGGCTCTGTACGAACTTTAAAAATCATATTCAATGTTAATGTTCAAGTGCTGTAAAGTGAATGCTGGGTATTGGTAAATTATATGTGACATTTATTATGCTAGATTCTGTGCTGACCCAAAGCTAATGGAAATTACAGAGTATGGTCTGTATTTGTTCCCATTAAGGGTACTTGTTCTCAGTAGCACTTCAGGCTGCTCTTGTCTGATCTTTTTATCTGTTTAGCGGTTGGAGCTACCTAAAGTCTTTCTAATTCCCATGATCAGTTCCACTCCTGTAAGGACAAGTACACGAGGCCGGCACCACAAGAAGGAGCAAGCTGAAAGGGGGTAAAAACTTGCAGTTAAGACTGGCATTGTGGAAAAGCAGAATTTTCTTGTGATGCATGCAAAACTGGAACAGAAACTTGTAAGTTCTTTTCTCAGATCTGTCACCATCTCTCAGTGCCTATAAATAAACCAGTAATGTATTCCTGAGTTCCTTCATCAGTGAAGCAATGCTCGGTGTGTTACTGTTAACAGGAATTCAAGGGAATTTTAAAAAAATGAGCAAAACAAAGCGGCAGACTAAAAGGGAACATCCTGCTCAACATGCAAGTAATACTTTGGCACCTAAAGGTTGTGGCCTCCTCTATGCCGGCGTATCATATTGTGCTTATACATGTCTTGTTAGAACAGTTTCATTTCGTTCTCACAAAATCTTTCCAGCAGTTGGCCTCCCATAACTGTCAGAATGATTGAGTAATTTGGATGCCTTCCAAGGCTCCTTCTTTTCCCAATAACCTGGATTGTTTCAGATTGAGTGTGTTGTGGAGAAAAACATTTGCCAGGAATTTCTTTTACAGGAACTAGTGGAAACATCACTGGACCTGACTCAAACCAGACAAGCATATAGTTTGCTACAAATTCATAGTGGCAGCTCTTGATCATAAGTGTCGAATTTAGGCATATTAAGATTTATGAATCGTTTTAATGTTTGGCCTTTTGCATTATGGACAGTGAAATAATCTTCTGATGGCAGGTGGTTAAAAGACTGCCACCCCATGCATGTGGGCAGAACATGAGAGAGTGCTGAAATTCTACATGGACGTAATCAGTGAATGTCGATGCCTGATCCTCTCTAGCTAGGGGGGGACTTGTCATTTTTATGGTGAGTGAGAGGTGTGAAGAGTGTGGTCATAGGCTCTGAAGGGACCCAGAGGCACAAGCAAGTAATTTTGATTTGTGATGGCTTGAACTAGAGGAGTTATATAATAAACCAACAGTCTGGGATGGAAATGATTTCTACCAGCACCATTCTGAGTAGGGCTACATTGCATTTGTTGAAGCCCAGAACAGAAATTGAATTAATTGAGATATGAATAGTTTGGGTTATATGCATAGGTAGGAAAAAACATGTCCAAAAATACTATCTGGGAAGAATCTGCGAGACAGACACAGTGTGTTTTGCAGCCAGGGAGATCAGGGTCATAGATAAGACCCAGACGGCAGGCAGATGTGGTAGCCATCTAGCAGCAGGTAGCAGGTAGTAGACGTGGTGTTGTTTTTCTGGCTTTTCTGTCTTTCAGAAGGTATCTACAAGGAGGACTGGTCTGAAAGTGCTTTGATCCAAAGAAATCAGGCGTTAAAAAACACATTCAGTTCCTAAGCCATCTGCTAAAATGACTTGCTGTAAGCTCTGCTCCTTCTTCTTGACACACAAGGTGGCAGGCAGCTCTCCTGCTTCCCCATCTGCTCTGAAGGTCCTAGGCCTTTCAAGTAACACCTTGCTGTCATCCTACCCATTTCCCCTTTACATCTGGAACTTCTGATGATTAAGACAAGTTCTTGTTATGTATTTGCCCACAGCACTGAATCACTGTGCAGTTTCTTCCACCGTTGGTACATCCAGTCCAGGAGATCCTCAGGGACAAAAGTCATTAACTTTGGTGGAGATGTGGTCAGTCTGTCCAGGACTAATTTCTTAGTTTAAAAAAAGTCCAGACATTCTTCCAGTGTTGTAAGCATCATCGTGCTTTAAGAATGATATTTTTATGGCACTTTATAGCTGCGTGAAGGAATTGGATTACTTTGCAAAAGCCAATGACTTCACCATTGCTGAGATACTGCCTGAGAAAGAAAAGGAAAATCTGACGTAGGATATAGTGGAGCTGGAGGTCAGGCATTGTCTGTGATACTGAATGCAAAAAACCTAATCCGTCATGAATTTGGTGTTAGAAAGTGACTTAATAATAGCAGAAGGAAGTCTGTAGTGCTTGAACAAGAAAATGTGGTCTCTTTAGCAGCCAACTTCGTGCTTGGATACCTAACCCAAGACGTATCACTCAATAGGGGATTGTCGTTCATTTCAATTGGAGGTGGCAGACGGAGGGGAGGTGGGAGCATATCCTCAGTGAAGGCTCCTGAGATTTATAAAACATTTGGGATTTATAAAACATTTGAGATTTATAAAACAACTTGATTTTTTTTTTCTTTCTTGCATTCAAGATGCTAACTTTTCAATTTTTTCTCCTATAAATGTCACTCACAACCATAAAAATTTCCTTTTTTTAATTTCTCTTTGAAATTGAAAGTTGAGTTCGGTTAGAGTCCAGTGGCAGCTTCTGGAGCTGTAGGGAAAAGACAAAATATCGCAAGAGTCAGTCATGCTGGTAATGACAAGCTTGTGTACCTAGTCAGTTTTTAATAATGCTCTGTGTGCTGTCTGCCATGTGTTAGATAATTCTTGTTATGTGTTCACAGACTAAAATCTTTTCAGGATTTGTTTTTAAACTGGAGAAGAGCGTCACTCATTTAAAATCTTTGGGTCTGCAAATTAAGGGAACCTCACCTGCTGCAAGGCAGCAAAGATTGGCAGCCATGTTAACTCATTATGTTTTCTGCCTCTATCTTTTTTAGTTTACAAAACATTTTCAGCAACTCTGCTATCTCATAGTCTCAAACAATATTTGGTAATTTCACACGATAAATTATTTGACCCCTGCTGGGAATAAAATTCCATGCTAGCTAACGCTGTTACAAAAGGAGCGTGTGCTGTGTCGGTAATAGCAACGACGTGAGCACTAAGTGCGAGTGTTACAGTTTTTCAGGGAGTTAAGCAGGCTTGCAATGCAAAAATGTAAATTCACTGATGATTGCCAGATTTTAATGATAAACCATATATGTGATAAATTGATCAGGAAGCTCCGGGTGGGGAAGGGGGGGGGAAAAAAGAGCATGTCGATAGCATCTAACTGGTGGTACTCTCCTTACATTGCCAGGAGGCAACAGATATTTTTGACCTACCATTTAATGAGAAAACGAGATACCACTTGAAGATAATTTTGTAACTCACATGTATCCGCTAGTATCCTTCTGCTTTCATCTGCTAGTTTGCATTCTGATTATAAAACTCTCGGGTATACTGTAAGCAGTTTAAGAGCACGTGGGGGAGACCAGCACGGGGAACAGACTCTCAGCCACTGGAAGTTACCCAAAGCCACACTGAGGGCCAAGAAGTTTAGATTTGGTCTGTCGTAGTGTCTGTTTTGTTTCCCAAATGAGGTCCCTGATGAACATTTCTCCCCTACCCCATGGAGCGTCACAGCAGTCTCAGCACCTGTGTCCCTCCACAGCCTCTTTGTCCTCCACCAAAAAACCTCTCCTTCCCGCTGCCAGGATTAGCTCCCATCCGAGGTGGCCTCTTTCCCCTTTTCTTTCCTGAGAGCCAGGCACGGCTGGGGCACTCATGGCCCTGTGGGGGTGGTGGGGCTGGCCACATCGTGCTTGCCTTTCTGAGCTGCGGATGCTCATTCTGGTGCGGCAGCCAGAGGACATCAGCAGCAAGGGCAGGGCCTGGGAATGGGTTTCTGTCACTTGCAATGGTCTGTTCCTCCTGCCTTTTCGGCCGGTTTCCAATTTGTACCTCTTCAGTCTGCAAACTACTAGCCTTCTAAATTAAAATGTAGCCAGCGTGGCCTGCACAATATATTGCATCACTGCCATATCAGACTGCAGAGAAAAATAGTTGTCTTGTATTGATGTGCTGAATACACCATAATAAATTTGGCATCATCGCACAGGACTCCTTGTTTTCAATAATAAATATAAATGACTCAGCTCCAGAAGCAGCTTTCTATTTGTATGTCAGTTATCCTTTTCATGGAAAAATTGAACCTGCCTGTACTTCAAGTCTGTGAACTATGGCTGATTGTTCATAGATGTATTTTAATGAATTAGAACTACTATGAAGTAATTAAATCTCGGAGATGGAGAACATCTATCCAGCAAATGTGTACAGTAAGTTGTAGAGCCAGTCCCTGGAGTCTCTCCACACTGAAATTGATATGAGCTCCTGCTGCTTCTGCCCTGTTTAGGGGTTGACGGTGCTTCCATTTTTAAATCAGCATTTTTAAGAATTCAGTATGTAAACATGATTGTTTCAGAAAATTGTAATACGTACATATTACTTAGGCAGAGGCCTTTTTGTTTTCTTGGCTTCTGGTTTTTTTTAAAAATATATATGTATATATATTTGCTCACTTTTTTTAATCTAAGAAAACATGGTAGAGACTGCTGGTTGTGGGTGAAAGTTTCTGTAGTCTATAAAAAACGTTTGCAGTTCATGTAGCTGCTGTTTTAAAGTATCTGCATTTTTTAGGAAGTTGATGGGGGAGGCTGTTTGAACAGCCTAAATCTGTTTCTTTAAAATTTGAAAATGTTGATACTGGGCAGGTCAGGACCTAAATTTGTATTCACCAATCCACTTACTTAGCCTTTGACTTTGTTCAGCAAGATGTACGTGCTTACACTTGTGCTCAAGTTCCAATAAAATCAATGTCATGAATTGAAGCCCATTTTTGATGCCTTGCTAAATAAAGATACTAGATCTAGAATGAGAGCCTGTTTTCCAGGACGTGTATGGAGTGGAAGTGAACTGGAGCTGAAAAGAGGGGAACCCGCCCTATTCCTGGTGTGGTACATGCTAATTAGACACCTATAATCAGTCAGAAGGAATTGAAGAACCTGATTGTCTGTTCCTGTGGTAAAAACTTTAAAGAAGCATTTCTGGGAAGAACGTATCCTGAAAAAATTGCCTGTGATTACAAGGGAGGGGATCTGATAACGCA
This sequence comes from Rissa tridactyla, assembly GCF_028500815.1. Classification (NCBI taxonomy): domain Eukaryota; kingdom Metazoa; phylum Chordata; class Aves; order Charadriiformes; family Laridae; genus Rissa; species Rissa tridactyla. Next base: position 24,468,672 of record NC_071497.1, on the reverse strand, counting down.
GGCGCGCTCCCAGAATCCCACAGATTGGGTCATGATCCAATTTCAACTGAAACCAACGCACGTCGTTTCAGCAGATTAGCACAGTCTTCTGTGCTGCCCTGGCCAAACCAAAAGCAGATTAGCTTGTTTACAAGAGCTGGTCACCTGCGCCTGTATTTATGAAACTATGCATGGTCTGTTCGGATACCATCTACACCTGTCATTTTAGTCTTAGTGCATGGCAACAAACTCCACTGACGTGAGTGGGACCAGGCATTCAGCCTCCCGTTTGCCTGGCTCTAATTTGTCACAGGCACACGTTGCATACAGGGTGTTCCAGAAGTGCTCTTTGTCTCTTTTCTGTTCTGTCTTTCTAGTCTGGCTATCACAACTTCATTCCACTTTTCTCTTCTCATTTGCAGCCTTTGGCGCTGTCTTTTTCTACATGCATCACCATAGTAGAAAATTTATATTTTTGCTGAGAGAGTGATTTTTGTGTTCAGTTAGAGAAAAATAAAAGGTTTTTGCTCTGACAATCTATCCCTAGTCTAGTATCAGTGGTATAACCTGCATCCTTGAAAATACCTAAGTCATGGTGAGTGGGAATTCTAGAGGAAAAACACTTCTTTAAGTGGTCTTAAATCAAGAGTTGACCCTGGTATTTTTTTTTTTAATTGAGAACAAAGTTTGTGTTGAAATTGTTGGGGTTTGCCAAGATATAATAACAGTATTAGAGTTCTGTATAAGCGTGTCATTCTAGGTGTATAAACTGCCATGTTGCTCTACAAAATTGCTAAGTTTCTTGACCAAATTGCTGAGGATTTACAAATCTGACAATAGTGCAACAGGAAAACTAGATTCTTTAAGAGAAGCTGATCATAAACACAACGTACACGTTTAAAACTGTATCTTAAGCTTGCTTATTGTCATGGTCCAGTTAGAATAAAGACAATATTACCTGTCTTCCTGGTTGGTCTGCTGTTCTTCAGACCTAGCTTCTTTGCTTTGTTTTAAACATTTTACACATGTCACAGTGACTTTCACAGGAAAATTCTGGTTTTGGTAGGTTAGATATAAGCCCAGATGTAAGTTTGGGGGTTTGAGAAAAGCATCCCATATAGAATTAAGTCAATTGCTGTAAAGCCAAGAATACCTTGAATTTCAGTATTCTATTTGCCTAACTTTATCCTCTAACAACAGGATGACTGAGGTGGCCTCCAAGTTAACTTGCCTGTAAGAACTTAAAGATTTTGCTCAGAAATATTGCACAATTTTAGGGTCAGAGGAAGGCTAACTAATGGATCAAGATATAGATGACCTGTGTGGTTTCCAAAGTATTAAATCAGTCTCTTACTTAATAACTGTAGATCTATTGAGAGAAATACTATTTGGGGATGTAGTATTTATGTTGATGCTACAGCATCCACTTCACTCAGTCCTTCTCATGACAAGGTGCTAACCCAACTGGATTACCCTTAAACTCTAAATACCATCACGCCTGGAAAACCTTCACACCTTCACAGCACTTGCACTCACGTTTCTTTTTATTACTTCCACTTGCTTGAATGTTGCAGTGGCTGATGCAGGCTTCCTTGGTCTCTCTTCTCATGACCCGCTGAACAGTTTTCCCACTGACTTCCCAACAGGGAAGAACTACGCAAGAAAATGGCAGCGAGTGCTACCGAGAAGCGTCTTGTGTTTTGCCATGTTAAGCTGCATGACTCTGAAAGATGTAAAAAGCCACAGCCAGCCAAGATAAATCTACCAAACAGATGGTTCTTCACTTTCCTGTCTTTTAAGCTCTACATTGCTGGGAACGAAGTTTCTTTTAGTTGTGTGTGCTGCTGCTGCTTGTCTGTCATAGAAACGGGGACTTTTTTAACCAACAGCTTCTCCACAGAAAAGAAGCCTTGGGAGGAACCCAGCGTACTCTTTGAGCTAAGCTCAGTAAATAATTTTGTATTAAAAAAAAATGCTGGAAACAGTCAAGTGTTTTGCGTTGGTACTTCTGAAGTTAAACATTTTGCTTCAAAACTAACTTTCACTGTTATAAAAGTTCTATTGAAAGAGACAACCAGAACTGAGTCAGATGAAGTATTTTGATTACTTGAAATAAGTCATTTGCATTTTGCTGCAAGACCCAACAATACTAATTTCGAGTTGCCCTGAATAAGTTTGTGTGGGATTTGGCCAACCAACCAGGAAGTCTCTTGCAGACCGAGTCTCAAAGAACAAACACACACACACACACACACAGTGTCTTCACTCTGCTGAAGAGCGAAGAGACTCTTTGTTGTTTTCTCTCATTTCAGATTGAAAGCACTTCTTTCCAAATGCAGCCAGTGAAACATAATGAGCTCTGCTATTCCTCAGCTCACTTTAGATAGCTCACATTTCCTTCCCCATATGAGTTAAGATGCTTATCTACGTAACTGCTGACATTTTCGTAACATGTCTTCTACAGCTCCTAGAGAAATGTGAAAGTGGCAAGTAAAATGGAAGCAGTCTTGTGTGATTATTTTCTGGAAACTTTGTGTAGGAAAAGGCAAGACGAGCTGGTTAGCAGACAGATATAGGAATATCAGTGCACCGTTCATCTGATGTTGCAAAAAATCCCGTCCTTTTCGAGATCTGTTGTAGAACTGATGACACTGGAAGGGAACTGCTGGCACTCTTAAACTTCCTGCAAAGTGTCTGGCCAAATATGTCTTTCACTTATATCTGCTGATATGCTTAGAGCTCATTGACATTGCATAAGTATAAACAAAACCAACAGCAGTTTCTCATGTATTATTGAATCACACAAATAATTGTTTAACCCTTAACAAGACAAAAAAAATAGTATCAAAAGCCTCTATTCTATCTAGGAGACAGAAGGCAAGAAGCATTGAGAAACATGCAGCAAGGATAAGCCTGGAGAGTGCTTAATATTTTGGTTTGTTTCCATATACTGATTACTGATTTTAATATTGCCTTGCTGCACAGGAGCTCTACGGAAGCTGGAGGAATTGTTTTGTAAGTACAAAAGCTTTCTGTACACCTATAATAATTACGTGCATCTAAATTATGCATGATTTTTTACATACATATATATCTTGTCATTTACTGAAAGATCATTTATATCCTCTGGGTGAACTCAGCTTTGCCATGAAGACTGGCCTGGTGCAGCTTTAATTTATTTTTAATATTTTGAACATCAATGAATATTTAAGCAAAAAAATGGACCGACTCATTTGAACAATATACTAATTTGTGATCATAGTGTTTTGATTTAGTGAAGAGTTCTTCACTGAATTCAATGTTCAGTATTTCACTGATTGCATTTCAGTTCAGATTAAAAAAAATAAAATCGTAAATACTACTTGAGGAAACAAGAATGCCCCTAATTGTGCGTCTAAAAATTTTAATGGCAATAAAAGGAATTTATAAGTCCAGCAAAATGCATTGTACAAGTCAAATGTTACCAAAGCTTTTAGATACATTACATAAATCAAGGGTTTAAGCTATGGTAAGGGTATATACAGTAGCAAACTACTGAGTGGGAAATAAACAAGGAGAACTGTTTACATAAGCAATGAAACTGTTCTGCTTTTTGCTTTGCTTTTGACTTAGGAAGGTCATGCTGGGACATGAAGATGGAGATTCTGAAATACAGTCTCTATACATGATATTCACCTAGCTCCACTGGAAATTCTACCAGATTGCTTTATAATTCTTCCTTTAATCCTTGTCCAATTTTATTGGAAAAACAGTAGTTGAAGGGGCAAAAATAGTAATAAAATAATACATCTGTTCAGTCTGCAAATGTGATCATCATTGTTGATTCCCACTACTGTAATTAAATAAGGGGGACAGATTTTAAAAATTTAGCTAAATGAGAATTTCTACGAAATGAACTGCAGCTGATTTTCACAAAGTGCAAATAAAACTCATCTCTTGTGCTTAGAAATGCACAATTTTATTGGTGTAACTTGTTAGAATATAAACATATATCATCTAGAGAAGAAACTACAGTGCTATGACTGGGAAATGCTAAGCTCTGTTTTGCCTTGGAGGGATTCAGATTTTTTTGTTTTACAGGACGTAGCATACCTTCTATGGAAGTATAATCTCCTATGATCTTGAATCATGACTGAATTTGTTAGGTATTTCCAAAAAAGTCATTTTTTTATGAAAACTGCAGAATTTATCTATGCTATATGTATATAACCCTGCACCTCTATCAGCAGGTTTAATGATTCTGAGCTGCTGAATAATAAGACCTTGCAGTTCATCAGCAGCTTAGTGTAAGGTATCCCTGTGCACACTCTTGACTTACAGTAAATACTCTTGAATTGTAATAAATACAGGGTAAAAGTCTTTATGTGGATGCTTATCAGAGAGCAGATGTGGTGCCTAACTAACCTGTTTTTGCTCCTGAGAGTTAAATTAGTTGCAGTAAATTTTCAAGAATCAAAAATGTATGGTTGTGGACAAATCCAGGGATGAGATGGAGAAATATGATCAGAGTGACCACAGTTTTATCCTGGAGCTCCAGGGCTTTTGTACAAGAACTGTGGAAGAGCTGAGCAGTTAGGTAAGCGTTACATGTCTGAGGAGACAAAGTGGAGGTAACCTCAAGCAGGCTTAAAATCAGCACCACATTTAGGTGAGACGATATGAGTTTAAGACGGTGTTTCCCTAATCCTTTCCTCTGCATTTGTCTGCAGATAAGCTTATAAACATTACTTCTTGGGACAAGGATGCTCTTCTGCTGTGTCTCCGGTCAACCTGTGTCAGAAAGATATCAGTAGTGATGACTAAGGCCATGTGGATCCAAAGAGTGAAGGGACTTGTTAAAAAAAAAAAGAACGTAAACATTCTGTCCAGAGGGGAGTAAATGGAGGAATTATTCTTTAAAATACTCAAGTGCAGGCATTTTGAGTCCTCTGGATTTTTTGCATAAGATTTTCCCCATGACTGCTGTCTCATTGTGAGATCCATCAACAGAAGCATCAGGTCTGCCGCTTGAAATGATTGTCCTCGTGAAGACCAAAGATGAGGTCTACTCCTGGACTAAATACGTAGATAAAGAGTTAACCTTTACTTTTAAATCGGATGATGTTGTAACATCTGGGGTTTATTTCTGCAGTTTGATCTTTTCTAAAAACCATTTTGCTAACACATAGCAAGTCTGTTATCATCAATATCAGGCAGGGCACTCAAAGAGATTAGATTGCAGTTGAGAAAAGCCATATCTGGATGTTTAATCAGAAAGACGTACAAAACAATATCAACAAACCACAGCCATTTCCTTGCTCATAAAAGCTGCAGTTTTCCAGAATTTGCAGAGCTGGCAGCAATCCAATCAGAAATCACTGAAGTAAATGACGATAGCTATTTTTCCTCTTCTGTACCATTTTGGTTCCCACTGTTTTCACTGGCACTCAAGTCACAGGAAACACAGTTAAAATTATGCTACAGCTAGAACCCTCTCAACCCACTCAAATACAAGGCAAATGAGTGAAATGGATCATACTGGACAGCAACAGTCAGAACTGATGGTTGTAATTGTTTTTCACAACACAACACAACACAACAGCTCTTCAAAACACAACTGGTTTTTTGTTTGGGATGAGGGGAAGTTGCAAAATAATGCAAATGGAAAGGCAAGAACTACTATAGCTGGTCTAGATAGTAAACTAGCTGCCTTATGGCATGGCAGTAGGGATGAACCTTGAATTCTAGCTCTATGACTATAGCCATGGCTATTATCTTCTCTGTTATTGGACCAGCTACCGAATCCACTTTACTGCCAGATAAGGTGCTGAGATGCTGGCAGTGAAGAGTTTGCTTTACATCCATGGTAAGAAATCTTGTACTGCTGAATCTGGGCATAGTTATACAGGAAAATCAAGCAAAAAGCTCAGGCTGCTTCTCTCTGCTGGGCAACGTAACACAGAGGGATCTTCCGAATTTTTGGCTGGCTTTTGTTCACAAATTAGCAAAAAGACCTGCAGAAGCACTGAGTAACTTTTAAAATGAGGTGAGTAGCAGCGGTTTCTCTTCGCATGATTCTTTAATGTTTGCTTTGACACTGGACAACATATAAATTGCAGGAATTAGAAAAAAATAAGTTTTTTAAATACGGTTTCCTAGTTCTTCAGTTCCTTGCATATCCACCCAAGCTGCTAATGCTCTCATGCCTAAACCTCCTTCTAAACTTCCTCCAAAATGACTGATTCACTACTGAATTGAGGTTGGATTCCAGCCTACCCTGAGAAAGTGAGTTTGCTTCATACAAATGACTATTTCTCAGAAACTGCTAAATTTGCCTTCCTCTTACAGTTTTTATATAACTTCCTGTATGTAGATGTCTTTTTCCAAATACCAAACCAATGATGAAATTGTCTTTTCCTTCTTGAAAGGGAAAGAAACAACATCATTAAACATCAACATTAAACATTGTCAACTTTTTTATATTAAGAGAGCTTGGCTACAGCCACTAGGACTCTTCATGTCTGTTTTTGTAATATTTTCTGTTTTTTCAACTTTCTGTGCGGTTGGCATCATCTTAACCCTGGCAGAAAGTTTGTATTCTTACATGTACATTTTAGAGTTTACTTCATGGGTTATTTTTTTTTTGGGGGGTGGGGCAAGGAAGGGGTTCTTTTTCCTTCACCCTGTGATGAAGTGAATTTAAATTGCATAATAGCATTCTGCGAGGGGAGGGGGAGACAAGAGGAAATAAAAAAAAAAAAAAAGTTCTGCATTAGAAACAAGGAAGCATTTTATCCTAGAGAAATTTCCTGAGCTCTTAATAATGGCAGAGGACCTCCATCTGGATTTTGTTTGAGCAGGGATTAGAGAGGCAGAAGCCGCCAAGTGGGCTTCACTCAGGAAGGGCTATGTGTAACTTCTGTGGGTCCTATTAGGTAACTTTTGGTTTGTGAAGCCTGCCCTCAAGGGGTTGGTTTATTTGGATTTAATGACTCATGTAGGCTTGTGGATCAGCTTTATTTTCTTTAGTGAACCAAAGGATGCTATTTGATCCTGCAAAATGAAAGGGAATGCTTCAAGTACCCTTCTACATTTTAGAAATCAAAGGCTTGATTGAATCACGTAAAGAGGGACAGGAAAGGTAAGTGCCGTGGCTATGTTGCGAGCGAAGATAACTGTTCTGTGTGTCCTCCTGCAATAACTATAAAATGACCCTATTGATACCTGGGGCCCACATAACGTCGTTCAGGGATGGCTGAATCACATTGTTTTCTAACAGTTCACCTTCAGGCAATCACTTTTTTTATCCCCACTCACATGTTTGCTTTTCCCAGACATTGGAAAAAAATGGTCTTGACGAGCAGGGGTTGAGGCAAAAGGGCATGTTGCTGCTGTCCTTCTCCCCTATTGCCACTCTGCATAGGATCTCTCTATTTGTCTTTTTGTTTTCTTGCATAAACACATCTCCTCACTGCCACCACTCTTCTGCTGGCCTCTCCCTGCACTGTGTTCCTTCTTACCTGATTTAATCTCTTCACATACATAGCTGATGAAAGAGTCCGTCTTCCTCCAGCAGCTCTATAAATCATTAAGTAAGCTTAGATTTACATATAAAACAGCATGAAAGATGATAAGTTAAGAGGCTGTGATGAACTTGTTCGACACAAGTCATAAGGCTTCCTCTACATAAATAAAAATAAGGAAATTAGCAAAACGTTTTGGCATTCCTAACTGATGGGCATTCAGCGGAAGCTTGCATAGTCATCCAGAGGTACTGGAAGCTGAGTGCAAGATGAAAGATGCTGTAGAAAATAAAATGCCATGCAAGGCTTTGTATTCAGGATGAAAAACCAGGGACAGGAAAGGGAAGAGAAAGCTTTTGGGATTTACCCTGATCTGAACTTCTCTGACTTATATGTGACATGTTGAGCAACTTTTGTTTCAGAAGATCTAATCATTCGGTCTAGCACGGCTGCAAATGTGAAATCCATACTGGATCACCTGTTTTCCTTAATGAGGGCAGTATCACCTATAGGTGACACTACCTTTACTACTACAGGTGTGGACCTCTTCTACCTTCAATAAGAAGATGCGTTTTTTTTTTTTTTTTAAAGATAGCAGTATAACACAAAGAAATAATTTTTATTTAGTATCTTGAAGATATATGCTGCAGTTTGTCCAGGAAGAAATATTAGCCTAGGCTGGCAATGGACTACTATGCTACTCTTTCAAATGATGCCCCAAAAATGGGAACTACTTATTCAAAACTCTGGATAGAATTTGCTTGTTCTCAAGTTTCTACCCAAAGTCTAGCTGCTAGAATTGTATGAAAATTTCAGAAGTCAAGTTTAAAAGGTTCTTATCCTGTACTTGTTTTTGAAGTTAACCCTGGAAAGCATGGACTGCTTATACCTGATGCAGTGATGTCTATACAAAGGGACAAGCGCATTCACAGAACAGAACCACAGCACCTAGGAGGGCAGAAATGTTACTGATCCCACCTCCGCCAGGACACCAAATTAACTTCCTGGGTTGCAGGAAAGGGGCAGGAGGCTGGACATCTCTTGCAAAAGATGCATGCCTCCTTGACCTGCATTTTTCCTCTGAGTTTGTAACCTGGGTTTGCCAGCAGGAAAATTATGGTATTTGTAGCTCCATAATAAAATTTCACACATAGTATGTCACAAATGCACAAATGAAGTTTCATCAGTGGTTTAGTTTCATGTCCAATAATGACAGTGCAAATCTTCCCATTGTTCATATAGATCTGATACAAGTAGGGAACAGCACGTCTGAAATGCTGCCTTTGGTTTCCTGGAGACTGAGAGAGGTATTCATGTGCTGGTTACATGCAGTGTGCAACCTGAAGACTTTAATTCCATACGGACATATTTGGATATTGTTATTTTAATATTTTAAGGAAGTGGAGCTCCTGGAGAGTAAGGTCCAGTCAGTTTTCAAGTACTAGGTTGTCAGCCTGGTGCAATCCAGCTCACTTTCACACACAGTTTTAAGGAAAGTCAAATGCCTCTCACATATATAGCCCATTACCAAAAAAACCCCTAACTATCCCTTGGTGCTATGTCTTTTAGCAAGAAGCACATAAAGGCTCATATCATATACTATCACACATAAAGGCTCATATCATATACTATCATATAGCATATCTAGATCATCTGAGATGTGAATCCAGTTGCAGGTACCTGGATAAACATGATCTTTCTAAAATAATTGTTACAAAGCCCCCAACACAACAGAAATATATGTGGCCTTTGGGTTACAGAATATGTTAGGTATTTGACTAAACAAAAATATGATGTGGAATACCACTGTCTTCTAAGTGTGCTGATTGGCCTTTTCATGTGTGTGTGCTTTCAACCACCAGTGACCATTTCTTCTCCCAAGGAGATGCTGTCAGAAAATGTCATGTGAAAAGAGGAAAAAAGTGTCACCTAGCAACCAAAGCTTTATGAAAAAAAGTTCCACGCTGACCAGCTGAGACAGAGCGAGCTGGGGAGCTGGGAGGAGGCATGAACGACCGGGACAAGGCTGCTTGTCTGCTGCTCTGGTGCTGACCTCAGCCCTCTTACAGCAGGTGCTCTGGGCACAAAGTTAGAAATCTGGAGTTTCTGTCAAACTGGCTTGCATCGAACTTGGTTTGCAAAACAGGACTTCGGGTTGCTTATTCCTGACTTTCAAATACGGATTTGAAAATGATAAAATCTCAAATCATGATGGGGATCTACATTTTAATTTATAATGGCAAAAAGTAAACTTGAGAGGAAAGGGCATTATCTCTCCTTTATCTCTCTCATTTATCTCTTTTATCCTTTCCTACCACTAACAAAGACCAGATTAGCAGATATTTCTTCTATTATCTGGTTAAGCAGAGAGGAGCATTTCTTTTTTAAGGTCTTTGACAAATTAAGAGATTCAGAGCTAAGATTACTTGCCCCCTCGGGGTACTGTAAGGGAGCTAAGGAACAGTAAAAGACAGACTTGTTTATGGGCAGAAACAAAAGATCCTGGAAGACATTAATACACCTGAATTAACACAACACTGAGAAGGATACCGTGCTTTATCTGAGCAAGGAACACAATGTTTAGAAACAGGGTAGTGGATTGTGGTTGGAAATTAGAGGACAATACTTCTGTCACTTCTGCTGTACGGGCTTGCACATGGTCCATTTACCTCCTGCCTGTGCTTGCCTGACAGTATGAGTGGGTGTAATAGCATGGAGAGGATGTGAGTGGGATTGATCTGGCATACTATGCATGCGAGGCACACGCAACTGCTGCTGTTTTATTTCACCACTACACCAACAGAAACTGCCCTTATATAGACACTTCTGGCTAAGGTTTTTTACAGTCAGGCATACAATATACTTTATTATAACGGTATGCATTTCATAACCTGCAGATTTCATAACCCGCTAAAAGTGGCATTGCAGCATGGCAATTTTATTTCTTTACGGCTTCTTTTAGTGTTGTGGTGGGAAGGGAAGCTATGTTTTTGGGTTTTTTTTGCAGTCATGTTTGAGCATTTGTCGGTCTCTTTCCCACTGCCATTTGTCTTGTTCAGCCCCTGCCTCCACACCTTCCTCCCCAAAAATCACGGCAAACGCCGAGAGAGAAATCCTGAGCTCCCGTGGTGCACCCTGATAACCGATTCCAGAGCTGGAAATGCAAAAAATGGTGCAGCGTAATGGGCTGGCGCCCACCTCGCTAGGGGCCACGCATCCTTCCCGCTCCACCTCGGTCCGCCCGCTCCCGGCCGAATCCCGCAGCGGCCCCTCCACACCGGGACGCCGCTCCTCCCTCCGTGAAGTTGTCTCCCCCCCACCCCCGCGGAGCCCGGTCCCGCCGTTCGTGGGGCTGAGGGCGGCTGCGCTCCCGGTGACCGCTTGTGGCAGGATGCTCTTAGCGAACGGCAGGGCCCCCGCCCCCGCCGCCCGGCCCCGGGGATCGCTCCCTGCCGGCGGGGACCATCGCCGGGCGCCGGAGCGGACGGCTGCGGCCACCCTCGGCTCAGCGGGGCCGGGGAAAGGGGGGTCCGGGGGCGGTGCGACCCCCGCCCGGGGCGGCTCCCTGCGCCGTGCCCGTCCCCCCGCTCCGCCCCGCCGGCAGCTCCCGGCCCGCCCCGCCGGAGGAGCCCCCGCCGCCCCACCGGGCTGGGGGGAGCCGCCGCCGCCGCCGCTCCAGCCCGGCCCGGCCCGGCGCGGCGGGGGGGGGGAAGAGGAGGAGGGGAGAGAGAAAGAGAGGGAGGGAGGAAGGGAGGGAGGAAAGGAAGGAGAGAGGGAGGGAGGAAGGAAGGAAGCAAGGGAGGTGAGGTGCCGCCGCCAGCCGCCTTGTCGCTCTGCTTTCTGCAGCCGGCGCGGAGGAGGCGGCAGCCCCCGGCAGGCGTCCCGGCATGCTGAAAGTCACCATGCCCTCTTCCTCATCATCGTCGTCCTCATCCTCCTCGTCCTCATCCTCCTCCGGCTCCTCGGCCGCCGGCCGCCCCGCGTCCGCCGCGCCCGACTACTGGATCGACGGCTCCAACAAGGACACCCTGGCCCACTATTTCGAGCTGGAGTCGGAGCTGGGACGGTGAGGCGGCGGCGGGACGGGACGGGGCGGGGCGGGGCGGCGGGGGGCCGGCGGGGCCGGGGGGTGTCGGGGCCGGGGCAGGTCCCCGCTCCCCGCCGGCGCTGCGTCGCCGTGGCTGGCGAGAGCGGCAAAACTTTGGTTTGTGTGAACGCCGTCGGGAGAGCGTGCTGGCTGTCCCCGGCATGTCGGCTTTCGAAGGAAAACTGACACCTCCCGGGAGCCCAGCTGTGCACGTCCCCCAGAGAAACGAGTGATTTTCAGGAGAGGGCATCAGTCCATCTCGGTAAAGGCTGGTCCACTTGAGCACCCTTACGTTAGTCAGGTTACCTGTGTATTTGCAGACTCGAGACCTGATGCTGTATGAGCTGAATGGTAGGCATCACTTCGAGAGCGCTAAAATGCCAGCGTCTTCGCAGCCTCGCTTCATGCGAGACCTTTTAACGTTATCGCCATTATCAGCACCTTTAGACCTTGTGCTGACAAAACTCCCACCCGAGACAGGAGTCCGTGAATAGGCCTCTGTAAGCAGACTCTTTCCATTGGAGTGCAGTGCAGACGAGTGAGCTGGTATGTGTTCATTCATGAATTCTGCACTACTGCCCTGATGCTTCTGCCTGGCAACTTAGAGGTCCCAAGTGTTTGTTTTTTTTTTAAAACTGAAGTCCAGTGCAAAATGCTGTTGCCTGTATCTAGTGTGCAATTTTTACTCCCTAAATACAGTTGTCAGTTCATGTTGAATTTGTGGGTAGAAAATACCATTAAAAAAAAAAAAAGCGGAAAGTGACAGCTTTTTTAAGGGTTTGCTGTAGATGACTTCAGTCTGTAAATCAGTAGGTAACAAATAGCAATTGTTAATTTTGCCAGTGATAGAGTATTAAAATCCTGGATGACCATGGGAAATTTGCAGGTAATAACATGGTTGCCTTGGTACAGTATTTTTGCAGAAAAGGAATGCATTGAAAGTTACTGCTACCAAGCATACCTGTACTGTAACTGATAGGGGCAGGAGCGGCTGTAAAAATACAATATAGGATCATCCTTGGCTTGCTGGCTACGTCTTAAGCATCTGCTGCTACCTTTTTGCAACTATTGCTCTTCATGCTCGCCAGATTTAAATAGGCATAGGTTTATGTACGCTTACCACATTTGTACTTGACTTCACTGTACAGCTATGCAGAAACATATAAAGCAGGAAATACTGTTGTGTCAGTTTTGTGTCCAGAATTGACAAAAAAAGTGTGTGCTGCTGAGTAACGGCAGTTAATACCAGCTCTGTCACCTGAATTAATACTGTCATGTGTGGTCTGCCTAGAATCCTTTCAGCATGTGTGCTAGTGACTGTGAGCTTCGTTTAAGAATAGTCTGTATCAGTGATACATGATGGGTTTATTGCGTAGCTTGGGAAGGGGTTTTAAAACGTGAATTCTCCTGTCTGAGAAGGGGGGAGTTAATGAAAGCTGAGGTGTAGTGGGTTTTTCTACCTTGCAAGGTGAGACAGTAGATGCTGAAACCCTAACAAAAGGTTTGAATAAGGAAGGTAACCACACCCAACTAGTGTAGAGATGTGAGCAACGAAGTCTGCTTTGATGTTGGACAGAACTAGGAAATAAGATTTAAAACAAAAGCAGAAAGAAAACAGGAGATAAGAACCGCCTTAATCAAAGACCATGAGGTAGGGAAGGGAGAGGGAAGAACTCGGAGGGGTATGGCAGCAAGATCTCGGTCCTTAGGTCCCAAGGCTAGCCTTGAGATCCATTCAGAGCCAGCATCCAGAGCGCTGATGCTTATCTCAGACTCCCCCAGGTCTGTTTTAGCAAATCTGTAAGGGAGATCCAACAATCCCTCTTGGTTCCTAAGTGTAACATAAAACCATTTTGTTTTATCTTGGTAACCTTGTCTCCAACCTTTTAATTTTGGAGGTGACTTTGAGTGCGTCTACAAAAAATATTCATTGCTTAAGTTAGTGGTGGTGAAAGAATATCAGGTGAGGCTGAAAAACATAGGTATGTGATCCCTTTAGATGCAGTAGATCAAAACAATACACTAAAATAAACAACATGAGACACGACCCTAAAATATCTCTAACAAATGCAGGAATTGGAGATGTCTTTTGTCAGACTGCAAAGACCTCCATTTGGACAGCGGTTGCCAAGTATGGGAGTTCCCCTTTGGAAGGAGTGCCCTTTCTGCAAAGTATGTCTGGCAAATCCCTAAGCCATCATAGTCGGTAATTCTTGCTTGTAAGACCAACTAAGGAGTCACGGGAGAAGATGGGGAAGGTCCTGCCACCAAGAAAAATAATAAATGCCTAAAAGCTTGGGTAGGAGCAAGCAGCCATCTTTCAAGAGCTGAGTTCCACACGCATCAGTTCAGGTGTCTGTGCTGCTCAACACGCTCATAAATAAAGGGGTTGAACAGTGATATTTGCTGGTTTCACTAAATTATTAAGGGTTTTAAAGACAGCGTTGCCTGTGAAGAGTTGCAGAAAGCCCTTAGTGGTCTGATAGGACCTTTAAATGGTGGATGAAGTTCAGTTTAGATAATTAAAATGGGGGTGGAGGAGAAACCGCTTGGTTGGTTGCTTTCCGTAGCAAATCCTGTAGTGAGACGAAGACAGAGATCTCTGGGCCCACAAGTGGTGTGAATGGAACACCTGGTTAGAGGTGCCTGTTTGCTGTTTTCTTCTTGTTTGCTGCAAGCTCTGCAGACCATCTGACAAAGCTAGAGAGTAAAAATGAACCACAAGAGGTAAGGCCATTTCGCTGCAGTGTGTAGCTAAGTGGTGGAACTCCTGGCCACTGGATGCCATGGACACTGACAGTGCACATGGGTTTAATGGGCAACTGGGCAAGTCTGCGTTCAGGAAATGCAGTCAGACTGATTAAACATGAAGATACTAACTATTGAACTGTAAATTGTTGAATGTTAGGAGAATATTCTTCACAGTATTGATACAGGTTTTTTCTATTCTTTTATTCTTCTCGAGGCGTCTGTGTTTGGCCACTGTTAGAGACAGTATCCTGGGCTAGGCAGGCTTTTATTCTGACCCAGGACAGCTATTTTCATGTTCAATCGAGTGCCTGGCTAGTTCACCTTCCTTTTAGGCCATTTCTGACAAGGGATTTTGTGTGTACCACGTAACTGAAGTTCAGAATGCCGTAAGGATTAAATTTTGGCCTTTGTTTTACAGGAAGTATCTGTTCCTTTTCTGAGGTTGCAACATTGGTCAATTGTCAGCATTGGAATTTTGTTCTGAGTGTATTTAATCTGAAACCATATTTTCCACACTCCACTGGAAAAAGATTTTAATAATTTTAGGTGCTAAACTTGTATGTTTCTTAAAGACTAAAACCTTTTGTTAGCCTTATATAACCTATGCTGTATCTTTTGGCACAGAGTTTCTGAATTGAGGATTAGTCTAAAGATGGTATTTGAGTGAAGACAAAATTCAGTAACAATTCTTTTGATACTCAGCAATATTATAAAAAAGGAATTTCTCTTTTTTGGAATTTTAGTTAACAGAATTTTACTTAGCGTGCACACTCTGGCCTAACTGCACCACACTATGTAGCTATTGGAGTTGAAACTGTCTAATGTTATTATTGTAGGCATATTGCAGATCTATTAAATGGTCAAGAGCAGCTGGAAGTATTTTCAACCAAATCCCTAAGGCTTTCTTTCAGTTTAAAAGGTTAAATAACATAATAATATTAAAAAGAAAAAAAAAAAAGAAAACTTACAGGCATTTTTCTTTGTGTAAGAATGATAAATTAGAATCTTCCAAGGTTACCTTTTCCTTCACGGGCAGTCTGTCAATTGTGTGATCCTTGCTGAGGACCTGAAACTGAAAGGAGCTCAGTACTTGCAACTTACCTTGAATTGACAGTGTGAGATGAATCATAGGTGGTTTCTGTCCTTGAGTTCTTCGCACATCCAGTGTGTGGTTTGAACTCAAGACTTCAGCGTGCAGAATGACGTCTTACTCAGTCAATCCTATTTCTGAGTGCTCTCATAGTAGCATCTACTTTTGTAATGGCAGTAGTAGATGGAATCAGGTAATTCCTTTGTATAAGCATCATTTTATTTGCACTTGATGCTTTGAAGTTCAAACAGTTTTTGCTTTGAAAATATGCCAATTATTTTCCCTTCCATTCCTTCATTAAAAAAAAAAAGGGCCTTTTCTCCGTTCATCTCAGATGTCATTTGTTACACAGACTGCTTGCCATGTTTATTTTGAAAATCACTTGCTCATTTTGCTTTGGGGTGCATTTAAAGTAGGTCAGTCCCTCTTTCAGTTGCACTTTTGCTTACTTGCCTGTGACTTTTAGTACCGGACCTGAGGATTTTCCAAAGAGATGCAGGCATGCTGCTGACAGCACGTGGTGCCAGCTGCCTGAACATGAGCGTGGGGTGCTTAGCTGAACTAGGATGAGAATTATCTTTGAGCAGAAACTGCCTGCGTAGATTTGACTGTCCTCCAGGTCACATTGTGCCACAAACTGCAACTTGCTTGTTAGCCTCACACCTTCAGGCAAGCAGCAAGCATTTTCATGTGGAGACAGTTCCTGCTGATAGGGAAGGTTGTTGAAGAGGTGGGTCTGAGACCTCATTTGAGACTGTTGTGGTAGGTACGTTGGACCTTCCTTTGAGGTAGGAAGATAGGAGATACAGAGGGCATGGTGTCCTTTTGGTGCTGGCCAAGGGGGCAGGTGGATGTGGAGAATGGTCGTCTTCAGGCGTTGCACCAGCCAGCGTAGCCCCAGTTGAAGATTTTTGCTTCCTTTTCATCTTGAAGGGGTTCAGTCCACCACCTCCTCTTTCCCCTTAAAAGATGTCCTAAGCATTTGACCGCAGGCTCTTCTAGGGTGAACAAGCATCTTGCTCCTTCTGCTGAGGCAGTGCTGTTGTGAAGAAGACAATCCAATACTAAATTGGCCAGAAAGACGATGTCAGATTTTTGTTAAGCAAGACACTGCTCTAAAAGGGGGGAAGTCAGTCCCTATCAAAATGCATGTTGATCTACAGAGAGTCATAAATAAATACCAATACCAAGCAGTGAATGTTTTCTGTGGAAGCTCTATAGCTTCTAAATCCAGTGTTCTGGATGAAATTCCTCACTTGGGTACCACTAACCAGAACTTGCAATGTATAACCTGGGTTTTGACAGCTAAAATTCTTTACTCAGTGTCGGGAGAGTATTTTCTTCATTTTTGTCTGTTTCAGTTCAACAATTGGTTGGTTCAGAATTAAAAAACTGGGTGTTGCAAAAGCAAGCAAAGAAAATTTCCTCTACCATTCCTCTGTAAATAGAAAACAATTGAGAGTAGATATACCCTTTCACTTGAGGCTCTCTAAACATGGAGAGAAATGTGCTCTTAGGGTAGATATTTTGAACCTTGCCATGGGAGATTGTTAGTGACTCTGTTGTCCAAATGCCTATCTTAGGCACTAAGTTACTTGCTCTCCCTGCACATTTCTTAGTTAGAAAAGAAGAAAGCTGTTTTTTTAGTATTCACTGTCACCGTTGACATTCCGTTCTTGTTAGAAAATGAGTTTTGAGTTTTAAGTTTTACAGTTGTTCAAATCCATTTACATTGGAATTTGTGGCAAAACCATTGTTCTGCTGCAGCCAGGAGTTTTGCATTGAACTGCAAACTTAACACCTGCTTCACCAGGTCTCAGAAAATAGATGATAAAATACGCATTTTTCACAATAGCTTATGTGTTTATCTGATTCCTGTTAATACTGTGACTGAGGCTTTGTTTCCGTCATCCATGATGGAAAATAAGTTTGTTGATTCAGTCAGCTATGGACAAGGTGTTTAGCTGTCAACGCTTGTAGACTGTCACGTCAGAGAACTAACACTGGCCTGCTACATCTGTAAGTAAACAGATTACTTGGCTTTTAGTACAATCAGTGATATCTAAGTCATAACTGTATTACCTAAAAATTAGTCTGAAACAAGCTTTTCTTCTTCTAAATATGAACTTAAGTAGACTACTGATAATGGCACACGTTTACATATTTCCAATTACAGAAGCACTGATATTTTATTCATAACATTGTAGTGCGCCATTCCTATTTTTAAAAGGCAATTTGTAGGTGTGTCTGTCTACACACTGAAGTTTTAACTTGGATCGGGAGTGACTTTCGTGGAACAAGCGTCCCAGTGATCCCCTCTCACTGTGCTTTGCTTTGCATCAAGGGGCGTTCTTGGAGAGCAGAGAGCAGGCTGAGTGTCGCTGAACCAGAAGATGCGGTTCAGGAGCACTTAATCCACTCTAACCTTTTGTGGACGTTCAGTTCACAGGGCCAGATCAGGGCTCATCTGACGTAAAACCTGCAAAAAGTTTGTGTGATGGTATCGGCACGTTGCCACCATGTGTTACACTGGTGTGCTCCTACTGCATGGCGCTACATGCTAGTGCATACCTAGATTATATGTCCTAGTGATACTGTATTTGAATCTATCTGTAGTTAATCTGCAAGTTGATTAATAGGATGCTTGTGATATCATATGCACAGGTCAATGTCCGTCTGCTCAAGTTTTAATTAACTTGGAAGCTAAAGGGAATGTATATTATATGAATCAAAATTCAGTACTTAGAGTGGGCAGCGAAAGAGAAGTCATTGCAGAGTATTGCGTTATCTCTGTACTCTTTATTATTCTATGTACTTAATGGATTGTTCTGTCAATAAATTGAGTCGTTACATTTTTTTTTCTATAAAAGGAGTGCTGGAGCAGTTTTGAATAGCTGGAATGAATAGATGATCATTCTGTGTAATTTTCACAGGTTTCTTGTACTTAAAAAAGAGCTATTAATACTGAAAGATTATATTAGAGGATTGTTATTTCTTTATTTTCCAGTTATTTTTTCTGTCGGCCACTGTACATTTTTGTCATTGGTTTTGGTTATCTTTTTAAAGCTTGGAGAAGAGGAGGCTGAGGGGAGACCTCATTGCCCTCTACAACTACCTGAAAGGAGGTTGGAGAGAGGTGGGTGTTGGCCTCTTCTCCCAGGTGAATAATGACAGGACCAGAGGAAATGGTCTGAAGCTGCGGCAGGGAGGGGTTAGATTAGATATTAGGAAGAATTACTTTACTGAAAGAGTGGTCAGATGCTGGAACAGCCTGCCTAGGAAGGTGGTTGAGTCACCATCCCTAGAGGTGTTTAAGAAACATCTAGCTGTGGCACCTCAGGGCATGCTCTAGTCGCAGAGATTGTAGGGGTGGTTTGTGGTTTTTTTTTTGTGTGTATCATTGGTCTCTATGATCTCAAAGGTCCTTTCCAACCAGAAGATTCTATGATTCTATGAAATGCCTTTACAGGGGAGGTATTTGTTAAAAAATCTGGTTAATTTAACCATAAATTTTGTAGTCCTTCATAAATTTTGTAGTCCTTATGTAGATAGATCATTTTAACTTCCACTGGAGTAAACTACTACTAAAAGTAAGGCTACACTTCTCTCTGTTCCTGACCAGCGGAGAGGAATTGGCAGCCCCTGTACTGCCTTGTAAATGCAGGTTTTGGACAGCTGGCTGCCTGGGGATGGTTGTATCGTAATCAACACACAGAGCAAGGAACTGTCTCATCGGTCAAAACACAGCACTGGAAAGAGCTGTATCTGAAATGATATCCTTCTCGATGGCTTAGGTACCTCAGCCCTGACTGCAAGGAGTGCACTGGAGAAGAGTGGGGGCCCACATGCAGCAAGTCTCTTTTGGATGCTGGCACTGCAATTGCTCTTTTCAGAAAGGGAACAAAGCTGGCAGAGTCAGTGAAAATCTTGAGGATTTTCCTCTTGGTTTCAGGTGCCTAGATGCCTTTAGGCCTCTCTAGGTTTGCAGATTATATTAAGGATTTGGCTCTAAATTACTGGGAACATATCTGAAGTAGAAAGTAGCATGAATTATAGTAAGAGTTTATATTAAGTTAAGCTTCTAGTGTGTGAGCTAGAACATTTTAAACCAGTTTGGGCACCTTCAAATGCAATGCAGGGTGCCCTAGATTTAGCTATTGTGTGAGAACAGGCTGCCCAGGGAAGTGGTTGAGGCACCATCCCTGGAGGTATTTAAAAGCCAGGTAGACGTAGTGCTTAGAGACATGGTTTAGCGATGGTTTTGTCAGAGTTAGATTGATGGTTGGACTCGATGATCTGAAAGGTCCCTTCCAACCCGGGAAATTCTGTGATTCTGTGAAATATATTTCTAACGGAGGAAATGAATAGCTCTTGAAGTAAGTACTCTTAAGAATACTGAAAAATTTTTTTGCACATAGACCTTGTAGGAGTTGAAAGCAACGGCGTCATTTGTGTTAATACGAGAATTGTCATATTTGAGAAATATTGCAGTAGTCTGCAAGGGGTCAGATATAACAAAGTCATCCTTTTAGCTTGTTGCAGAGACAGTACATCTGAAATTAAGTAGAGTATTTTCAAGTTCAGTGATTCTGGATGGAGGGCAAGTAAATTTACCGAAGCCCTGTGGTGCGAGAAGCAAATACGTGTTCATTCCACTGCGCCTTTAGGTGTGTGTCCAAGTGTACGTTGTATTGTGTAAGCGATTGTGATGGATGCAGTTTCACAGGCAGAATTCTGCCAGTAACAGATGTTTAAATGCTTGCTCACATAGTAAATAGCCACATTTGAAAAGACCACCAATTATGAATGGCAGCCAGTGAAAAAATACTCAGTTTCCATGTACGCCATCTGTGGAAGTCCAAGTACTTGCTAGGAAGGACTACCCCTCCTCTTCAGTCACCCAGATAAAAGAAGTTTTATCCTCCTGAATATTGTCCGAAAAGGTCAATCAGGAAATAAAAAAGATAGTCATCCCCTACCCTAGTTTTGTTTACAGTCCCAACAAATTGAGCTGACTTTATCGCAGTAAACCCAAATGATTCTTCTGTGCTCTTCTGCTAGTCAGAAGGTTGGCCGGGCTTTGGGAAAGTGATCTTCTGACACTGCACGTTGTGTGGGAAAAATTGCAAAGATTTGAATATTATTTTCATCTGTGTATGCACAAAACATCTGAACCGTTAGTGGGAGTTGAGATTGCATAAAAAGGAAGAACATGTACTTCCTTGTGCTTTCACAGTGAAGCAGAATATAAACATATAAACTTGCATATTTGCTGTTGACTTCTTCATTTAGGCATTTTTATGATGCTTCCTCTCTTCACAATAAGCAGACCTTTATTGTTTGAACAATCACTAATTTCACAAGGGATGTTCTTTTTGCAGTACAGTGATGGCTTATTCTGAGAAAGGGTAACCAAGTGTTCCGTGTATTTCCAAATGGTGATGCTGCTTTTCATTCTTGGTTTGTCTAATACCTTTTTCAATATTTATGGTTTCCCTGTCTCCTCCATTAAAAAAAATGGGTAAGAATGACAGCTTTTACAACTCGTCATTGATACCTTGGAAATACTCTTACATTTGTTGTTAGTGATCCTTCATTTTTCTTGCATTGTCCTCAGTGTCCTCAGCCAGTTGGTAATCACCAGAAAATGCATTTAAACTTAGAGGTTACTGCTCTTAAAAACTAAACTTGTCTCCACTTTATGAGGATCTTTTTTTTTGCTTCCTTGTTCTTTGGAGTCTGAGCTAGCAGCTCTGTGAAATCTGAGCTGGCGAATCATTAAGAATTTAATTTAGGAATTTTTGTGTTGTGGAAGCATGTTTTCCTGTTTTCACCTTTGCCTCGCTTTTGTACCTCAGTGTTAAGAAAGGTCTTTCAGAGTGACGCCTCTTTTTGCAAAACTGCACAGGGTGTGTTTTCCTGGAGTCTATCTGGGTTAGCTTTTAAACCTCTAGAAACTCATCTGAACAAGGCAAGAAAAGCACACTTCTTCCCTCCCCTGTTCCAAGACTGCAGTTTGTTGCCTATGACCCTTTCCCAGCTCTTTCTGACCTAGGAAACAATCTGTTTTGGAAGGTAAATGCATGTTGAGTTTGACAGGCTTAGTAGGGAAGGTTCTGCTCAGAATGATATCTCGGCTAGCGGCATGCTTTGGAGCAGCCCAGACGTACCGTAACTGCTGAGGATTATGTGTCTTAAGGACAGATTGACATTTCCCTTGAGTTTCACCTTCCTTTACTGTAGAAAGGTTGTGGTCATGCACGTGGAAGCCGGCTTTTTTTTTTCCTAGTTATCTGTGTTTTTTTAAGATCTATTAGCACGATGCAGTGGGAAAGATCATTGAAAATGAGCTCTCTGAGACCATTTTTCAAATGTGGGGGTTTTGATCAACATATGTGTTTTATATGCTCGATTTCTTAGACTATAAAATGTTCAAAACAGAAAGATGGAGTAATGGGGATATAATACTATACCAATACACCTTGCAAATGTATCTTTTGGTTAAGGAAGGAATGTAAAAATGGTGTCATTACTGTCATAGGTTACTATCACTTAAAACACACAGACAACTGGGGACCATCAATATTTGCATCTGTTGCCCAGAGAATAGATTGCTGAGGTGTTGTTGCTGTCCTTGTAAAGTAATTCTAGGTTAGGAAACCCTGCAACAACATGACTTTGAAAGGGACCATTCAATCTGTAGAAACCAAAGCTTTTGTCTCTTTGAATTTCACCTGCAGGGGATAACAGGAGAGAAATTATATGGCATAAACCACCAAAATACATGGTTGGACCTGTATGCTAATTCTGACATGAGTGAAGTAATCGGCTGAACGACATAATGCTGTAACTTATAAGTTGTCCTCCTTTCACATACAGTTATCTGTGCTAGAAGTCAAGAACCATAAAATGTAAAATAAAAGGGGAAAAAAAAATTATGAAACATGGTGACCTTTGACAGTTTACTATCTATTCATCATGGCTTTTTTTTTTTTTTTGGGGGGGGGGAGTGTAAAACAGTGGTAAAAGCAAGTCTAAGATTTATAATGCCCAACCTCAAAACCAACGACATTAAAATTAAAGCCCTTCAACACATGCATAGTCTGTGCGCCGATGCATACCTCACTGTGAGCATCCATATGCCACAGATAAGATGCCAGAACTGCAACTTTACCTCAGAATTGATGTCATCTCCACAGTCCTTTTCCCCAAACTCTCCTCACTAGAAACATGTGATGCTTCTCCACTCTGGCGTCTCTCCAGGCATCGTCAAAAAAAGCAGCTTCTTGGTTTAAGGAAGAGGCATTGTTCTAAACCAGGGTTTCCCCCCGCCTTGCAGTATTTTTTCCTTCTTGCAAGTATTCGTAGTTTCTTCTCAATTCAGATTGTCGTAAACACGCCAATATTGTTACATATTTATAGTCTTTTGATCTTTATAGCATATCCATGTCTGCCAGGTTCACTGCGTTTGGGAACTGATACTACATCTTAAAATACTCAGTTGATTGTGGTTTTATTCATGAAGATAACCCTGATTTCTCCACAGACTTTAGCAGAACTGAATACTGCATAAACAGAAATGTTCTACAAATGTCTTGATTTTATGTTTTCTAATGAAGCAGTGTGGCTGAGGGGCGTCAGTCAATCAGATCAATTGCCACAAATTGTGAATTGCTTGTTGACATTTGTTCATTTAATAAAAAGCTTAAACGCTGACATGAGTAGATAACAAATTCATGAAAAGAATTTTGGATTAGCTCAGAAATGAAAAGCAGGAATTCCAATTTAATCTAAATAAATTACTTGCAATGAACAATTTTTCACTCATGAATGAATGGAAATAAAAAAGTGTGCGAGATCTTAATGAATATCCATGGAATAAGAAGTCTGGTATTATCTTAATGTACTTCTGAAATAATATTCATATTGATTTTTCTTTAAATAATACTTGTTAACAGAGGCACGCTGCCAGTACCAAAGAAGGTGCTATGTGATTTTATTTTGTGCTTAGCTGCAAAAAAAATTTAATACTGTGTTGAAAGGAGTGGACTTCCATACCCCTTCTGTGTAAGGCTGACCATAAACTGTGCAGCCTTCAGTTAATAATGAGACTTTCTAGTTGCTTATATTCTTTGGAGATTAGTTGTTTCAATTTTATTCAAACTTGAGAAAGTAGCTCTTTCAGATTCTCTATATATGCTAGGTGATGTTTGCTGTTTCTGATTTATTAGGTGTCCTGCACCAGTCTAACATTGTGAATGAAAGAAAGTGTTTTAAGAACATGCTTTGGGCTGGAAATTATTTCAATTCCTTTGGCACACACTGTTTTTTTTTTTTTTTTTTTTTTATGTGGTGGTATTACATAGTTTTACACTTTTTCAGAGTAAATGGATTTCTTGGTAAGGCTTATAAGGCCTCAAGGTAAAGCCTGCCATGGATGAATACTGATTTTTTCTTTATTTTATTTTAACCTATTGACAAGTTTTATAGATTAATGAACCACAAATCTGATCTGGTATACAGTGCTCTACAGATGTTTGTTTTCCCAATGGAAAACGTTTGCTTGTCAGCTTTCCATATTGTGCAATAATGATTTGCTAAAATTGAACAGAAAACACGTTGAGAACTCTGACATCATTATCATAATCTAAGTTCAGAGACCTGTAAGATGCCTGTGCATGAATGTTTTTACCTGCTAGCTTCATTGGATGCCCCCCCGCTGCCCTGCCTTGTGCTGTAGGGCAGCAAGTGATCCATCTCTACAGATTCTCTTCAAACCTTCATGATTTTTTGGCTGATTAGCTTAGTAAAATTAAAAAGGGAAGGGCTGCAAAGTTGATCTTGTAATGGGAAGCAACACTTTATGGTGTACATACTGATGCTCATTTAGGAAATGGCTAATGATTTTGTTTAGTGATTTTAGGTTTTGGGTAAGAACTGAGGTACAGGCTATAAGAGATAACAAGCTGAATATCGGATTTGCTGTTTTGAAGTCAAACTCAGAACCGGTAAATTAGATCTCAGGCAGGCAAATGTAAGGCAAAAGAGCATTTAGGAGAGTTGACACGAGTTAGAGGGATGAAGAACCATAATAAAGGTGGGTGATTTTTTCCCCCCTCCCCCCCTTTGTTTTTTTCTGGGATTCTTTGCAGACTGATGGAAGCTGCAAATGCTGCGGAGCGCACTGTTCACTACACAGAGGTTTCTTAGCTAAGTGACAGGGGATTAACTTGAGTTGAAAGAGGAAGCCAGGTCTAGTCTTAACAAAATGCTGTTAGAACAGCAAGTAACTGGTAATATTGGAGCAACACTTCTGACACTAAAAAGGCAAAAATCAGTTCATTTTGTTTGCTGCGAGGGAGAGGAAGGCTGGTAAATTTATTTCATCTGATTCTCCCTTCACAGCAATTTAATTCAAGACTATCTTAACTGCAAACAAGAACAGAGTTTGGATTAGTAGTTAAAAATATTAATCAATGAATGCTAAGTAAGATCAGTAATCAGCTGCCAGATTGGGTCAATGTGTAATGGAAAATCTGCAATGAAAGAGATACCCTAAAATTCACTCGCATGTTTTCTGCTTTGACTGTCATAGAGGTGAAATTCATCTCCATCTCCATAATAAATATGTAGTTAAATTATTTTTTGAATTTAAATCCCATCTCTATGCATAATTCATATGATAGGTGTTCAAAAGTAGGTGGAATGGGTCTAAAACTGAGTGAAAAAGGCAGTTTTATTCATTACTATAAAAACTTGCTCACAGAGTTGATTTGATTGGCAGTAGCATAAAGAGAATACTCTTCTATTTCCAGAGAATAATTTATTTCAAATGACAAAACAATCTTGGTCATCTCCTCCTCCACCTTCTCCTCCTCCTCAGCACAACAGGATCTTTTTGACCATATGAATATTCAGCTTGCCTAGTTAAAAGACAAGAGCCCATGTTACTGTAAAGTGATTTCAGATGGTTTGATCTATCCTAGTCTATTTCTATTGTTCTTGCAACATTTATGTATTAAAAAAAAAAAACAACAACCCAAAATACTTTAACCTTTTCACATTCTTTTTCAGCATGACTTTAGAAAAGATGAAATGTAATTTGTCATGGAAGCAATCATAGTAGATGTATTTCCCTTGCAGACGACCATCTAAATTAGAGCTGGTGAAATTTATTTTTTAAATAAATAGCCCAACAACTCTTACTTTCTTTCTCCTGTAAGTCCCTATTTTGTGAACTGGTTATGTTTGCTTTTTGTGAATGAATACAATCCCACAGCATCCTCATGGAGAAACTGGCTGCTCGTGGATTGGATGGGTGTACTCTTCGCTGGGTAAAAAACTGGCTGGATGGCCAGGCCCAAAGAGTTATGGTGAATGGCGTTAAATCCAGTTGGTGGCCGGTCACGAGTGGCATTCCTCAGGGCTCAGTATTGGGGCAGCTCTGTAATAGCTTTATGAACGACCTGGATGAGGGGATTGAGTGCACCCTCAGACAGCTTGCAGATGACAACGAGTTGGGCGGGAGTGTGGATCTGCTTGAGGGTAGAAAGGCTCTACAGAGGGATCTGGACAGGCTGGATCAATGGGCCAAGGCCAACTGTATGAGGTTAAATAAGGCCAAGTGCCGGGTCACACACCTGGGTCACAACAACCCCACACAGGCTTGGGGAAGAGTGTCTGGAAAGCTGCCTGGTGGAAAAGGACCCAGGGGTGTTGGTCAACAGCCATCTGCATATAAGCCAGCAGTATGCCCAGGTGGCCAAGAACGTTAATAGCATTCTGGCCTGTATGAGAAATAGTGTGGCCAGCAGAACTAGGGCAGTGATCATTCCCCTGTACTCCGCACCAGTGAGGCCCCACCTCAAATACTGTGTTCAGTTTTGGGCCCCTCACTACAAGAAAGACATTGAGGTGCTGGAGTGAGTCCAGAGAAGGGCAACAAAGTTGGCGAAGGCTCTAGAGCACAAGTCTTATGAGGAGCAGTTGCGGGAACTGGGGTTGTTTAGTCTGAAGAAAAGGAGGCTGAAGAAAGATGTTACTGCTCCCTACAACTACCTGAAAGGAGGTTGTAGCGAGGTGGGGGTCAGTCTCTTACCCCAAGTAACAAGTGATAGCACTAGAGGAAGCAGCCTTAAGTTGCACCAGGAGAGGTTTAGATTGGATATTAGGAAAAATTTCTTCACTGAAAGGGCTATCAAACATTGGAACAGGTTGCCCAGCGAAGTGGTTGACTCAGTGTCCCTGGAGGTATTAAAAAGATGTGTAGACGTGCTGCTCAGGGACATGGTTTAGAGGTGGACTTGGCAGCGTTGGATTCATGGTCAGACTCTATGATCTTAAAGGTCTTTTCCAACCTAGATGATTCTATGATTCTAATAAATATTTACCATATAGCCTGTTTAAATAGTCTGCCACAGTGCTTCTTATGAACTGTATTGAATCAACTTATCAACTGCATTGAATACCTAGTAAGAGCATCTTATTGTTTTTCCCTAGTCACAGCTGAAACAGAATAATTATTATTAGCAAGATGTGTTAGTCACCCACAATAGCATGTGGTCATTGAAAGACCATATTTCATACTTGAGAGTCATGCCAAAGTTTGTTCTATCCATATATTAAAATCTTTGCAATAGTGAACTGGCAGATTTGAGAAACTCCAGAGTTTCCATCCCATGATAAATCTCAGTATTTTGGCATTTGTTTTTGTTTTGAGTTAGGATGAGTAATTGAAGTATTGGCATGATGTGGATAAGGGACAATTTCACAGCATGGAATTTTTCAACAATTTCAAATTAAAATTTACAAACACTTTCACATTTTACATTTTGTGTTAATTAAAGACATTCTTGACTCATAAAGTAACCAGATTGCAAGAACAAGCTATGTTTATCTCTTGTACTGTGGTGCCTTATGAGAGTTTTGATGCAGGTCCCTCTATTAACTGTTTTAACCTTCTGTCTTTGGTTGCTGCTTGGACTGTGTTTTACATGTTACACCAAAAGTGGTGCAGCTTTCATATGATATATTTCCCTACTCGAACGTAGGAAGGTTGCAGAAGCTGTGTTTATCTGCTGACTCCAATTATAAAAGTCTCAGAATTTTCTAATAAGAACAATAAACATTATTGAATGGGATGGGATCACATTTGCCTTTCTCACAGTTGCTATCTTGGCAGCTTGTAGCTGTCCCGTTGTTTGATGCTCAAACTGTATGTCTTCCATTTTCCTTGTCTGTTTGCAGTTGATGAGATGTGTATTTTATAGCAAAGTTTTTGTTATTTGTCTGTAATGCATAACCTTGGAGTTAATGCAGCTAAATTTTATCCCTTTTCTCTTGCTCCCACTCCCTGGGGTGTAAGTACAGTTTTTCTTTTCTGATAGTACAGCCCTCTCCTGTATAGCCAATGCCTCCCCACCTTTATCATCAGCAAACTGGATCAGCATACTTCTAAGCTTATGCCAAAGTCAGTAATTAAAATATTAAATAAGATCTATAACAAACCAAAGGAATATTGCTCAAACATTCATGTCAGAAAAAAAATAGAAAAACTGAAGTAAAGAAAGAGCAGTGTGTTTCTGGCAGGCTTTTGATGGAGGTCAGATTGCATAGGGAAATTTTCTTGAAGGGGAGAAAAAAAATCCTAAATGCAAATGGTTTGTAAAACTGTTCCTCTTTATACCATTATCCCACTGCCAACTGAAACCAAAAAATTCTGAATTCTTGCAGCATTGCCCATAGCAAGGATGAATCTGTTTCTTTACATTCTTGTGGTGACTCCTTGCTCCTTTAGCTACGGATGTCTAGGGCTGTTGTCACCTTCCTTCCCCCCAGCTCCTAGTGCTTTCTTTAGTAAGCGCTCTCAATCGTCTTTATGCAAAGAGGAAGAAATACTCTCCACTGTATTTAATGGGTGCAACTTCAGAGCTGAAAAATTGGGCATTCTACACCTGTCTTCTTGCGATAAGTGCCAAACAGGGTATAACTGGTATGCTAGTCAGAAAACTGACAAATCTTGCTGTTTCAGGGGAAGTGAGGGATTAGATTTCATTATGCAGGCAGGTTTCTACCACCATCCCACTCTCCTCCTCCCATCTTTGGAATGTGGATTAAGTGTGGATAAATTTAATAATTCCTGAATGTAGAAGGACTCAGCTCCAGTAACTCTGTCAAGCAAAAATGAAAAATAGCATGTTTTTAAATGGTACTTGAAAATTATGTGGGTCTGTGAGTTAATAGGATCTGATTTGCCCTCAGTTTTTATTCAGCCAACCAATAATAACTGCAGTTGTGAAAAGTGACTGCAACAGTGGCATAACATGCTTGCCTTCATATGTATTATGAAAAATACCATTTGAACTTATTTGTAAATTTTTCGTGTGAAAATGTACTTTGGAGGAATTGGGTTTCTTTAGTCCAACAGGGTGCTGGGGAAAGATGATAATAGTTCTCCAATGGAGAACCACACCTGTGAGGTAGAATAATTCACTTAAATTTAAGGACTCCCATCTGCATGCAGAGGAGGAGAGAAGTGACTTGACCAAGACTACAATAAAAATTGTAATTCAGAAGAAAGTATCTAACCATCTGTAGTTCTGTAACAGCATTTTCAATATAAGCAGGACAAACAAGAAATGTGCCTAAAATTGGTGCGTGATCATTTTGTGAAAGAGCCTGTACGATATGGTTGCCCATATTACCAGAAGCTGTCTTGATGGCTCAGGAGGGTTATTCCTTTGTATCTTCAGAATAACTGCATTGATTTTCAGTGTCCACTTGTTGGTAGCAGTAAGTTCAGTATTGATCTGTTGACATCACCAGGGGATCAGCCAAATTCTCCTAGTCACATTCTTATCTCAAATTCAAATCAAAATCTCTTTGGGGGACGATGGTGTGGTCTTCTACGTCCTTAATGCCTGGCTAGTGGAAAATGTATCTAAACTGAGCTGTTGTGCTCAGAGGTGAGCAGATAGTGCACTGAATATGTGCATTATTTTGTTTAAATGAAACTTAAATTTGCCTTTCAGTAAGAATCATCTCTAATGATGGCATGGATATGTTTTCCATTCCGCCTGTGGAAACATCTTGTTTGGAAACACTAAGCATTTGTTTTCAGAACTTTCAGCCATTTCAAAATCTGGGGGAAAAAAATCACATCTGAAAATCCTTTTTTTTCTCTTTAGTGACTAGTGTATGCATATATGTTTGCAATATAAATTTAAAATTAACTGGTCATCCTAAATTATTTGAGCCTTTATAGTGAAAGGATGGCTGTGCTGGGTCAGATCAAAAGTCTGTTTAGGTCAATACCCTGTCTCCATCTGCAGTGAGAAGCACTACCTAGAAAGGAGTGGAAGAACAAGGTAAGCATCTAAGGATACTTGCCCAGAGCAGTCCCTCAACCTTCAGAAATCTAAGCTTCAGCTCTTTTCCTCTTATCAGAATAGTAATGCAGATTTACATGCAGCACTCAAGAGAAAACACAGAGTTACAAAATGGATGAAGTTGGCAGGGACCTCGTAAGATCATCTAGTCCAACTTCCCTGCTTAAGCAGGGTGAGCTAGAGAAGGTTTTCCAGGAATGTGTCCAGTGGAGTTTTGAATATCTCCACGGATGGAGGTAGTCACAGAGTGAATTTATAGAGTGAATTTATACAGGGGATAATGCTTAATACTTTTTTGTTGTTGTTGTTTTATTACAGTTGGGCATGGAGCTGATGACTTGTGGAACTTTTGCTTAGATTTCAAGGTTTCTTTCTTGTGATAATAGGCCACTTAAGTCTGTTTAATATATGAAATTAGGATTGTGTTCAATATTCATCGTTTTGTATTTATTTACATGGAATTTGATCTCCCATTTTATACCCTGTCATTCAATCTCAGTAGAATCCTCTTGCAGCTCCTCAGTTGGGCAGAAACATAGTATTATGAAGAACTTTGATTATTAAAAAAAACCCCAACCAACTAGTGTCACCTAATTTCTCATCTCAGCTCCTGTACTGGCTTGTTGAGTAGCAGACAACAGTTCTGGTCTGTGAGACTCACTGATTACCTCTGTGCACTGTGAAAACTGAGCACTTATTAGTTCCCTGTTCTGTGTCTTTTAATCAACTACTAATTCACTTCTGCCTTCTGTGGCTTCCTCAAGAACCTTTGGTGAGGGTCAAGTAACTTTTGGAAATCCACGTAGACTAATCAAATTTTCTTTATTCAAATGCTTGCTGAATCTTTCAAAGAGTTCTGGGTTTTGAGCCATGACTCTCTTTTACAGAAGCCACACTGATTCTTCCCCAGGCTATCATATGTATCCATATATCCACGGATCTCATTCTTAGGACTTTAAATGACTTCAGCAATACAGAGCAAGTGTACAGTCCTCCAGTTCCCCAGATGTCTCTCATAACCGTTTTTAAAATTTTTTGTCACATTTGTTTCTTTACAGTTTAAAAAAGCTGAGTAAGTGTTGTATGAGAGATTACATATTACCTTAATTTGAGCTATTTCATTCATGAGTTCAAGTTAACCCATTAAGTTACTTACTGGTGCCCATAGTACGCCATTGGTCATTTTATCTATTTGTTCCACAATCTCTTCTGCTTGCTCTCTCTTAATTTTGGGAGGTTTGAAGACTTTTTTTCCTATATATCTTCTGAGAAAAGAAAGGTTCTAGCACTGGAAAAACTTCAGTTTGTTCAACAACAGATTTATCACAGGTTGTTCAGTATACACAAACTCCTTATAGAATTAAAATTTTAAAATCACAGTGCAGCCAGTCTTCACTGTATTATGGCCATTATGTGCTGCAGAGATTGCCTTCAATGCAGAATATTTTTCATTTGGTGAAAAACAAGAAAGAAGTTGCGCTCCTGCCCCTTGAGGCAAATGCGTGTAAATAGTAGATCTGAGGGAAGAGTGAGGCAGAAGCAGATGACTGCTATTCATCTTTGTGAGATTTCATCCTATGCTTTCATTTTACTGTACTTTAGCACAGTTTGGGCAAGGTGAAGGTCTTCACATATTTTTAGTGGTTTTTATGTCTATTCACATGGTGTTAGCTACTTTAAGTCCAGCCGAGGAGAAACCTGTATGACTAAAGATAAACAAAAATTTTGTGAAATCATTCAGCATCCCCATGCTGTGACAAATCAGTTCATTTGTATTTTTGATGAACTGTGCAAGGGACAGAGCAGTTTGGGAAGCTGAGAGATAGAAGTTGAATTCCTAGCTAATAGGCAGATTGAGAAAATTTATTTGCTGTTATAGGCATAGTTTTTGGTATAGAAATGGTGAATGAGGTTTCCAAGTCTTGCATCAGATCTACTGTTTTCCAGTGTTGCTGAAAATGATTCAGGTAACAAATTTGTATGTATAGCTTGTAAGAGAAGTGCACGTGACTGAATGGCTGGAAGAAATATTGTTATTATTTGCAGCGAAATTTGTGCCTAAATTACCTCCATTTAGCCTGACTAAGCTATATAAGGAGTGTTTCAGTATCGACTAATCAATAATTTGAACGCTGGCTCCTTGGCTTGTTAGTCCTTTCTGCCAGATTTCATTCTATCAGTGTTCATCTATTACAATAGACAACATTACAATATCAGTTTTGTTGTAGAAAAACTCAGTGTTATTTAACTGCTTGGAAGTAAAACAGGTAAGTGACAGTGTTGACGGAAACTAATTGTGCTTAGCTAAATAACCCATGTTCCCGCAACTGCTCCTCATAAGACTTGTGCTCTAGAGCCTTCGCCAACTTTGTTGCCCTTCTCTGGACTCACTCCAGCACCTCAATGTCTTTCTTGTAGTGAGGGGCCCAAAACTGAACACAGTATTTGAGGTGGGGCCTCACCGGTGCGGAGTACAGGGGAACGATCACTGCCCTAGTTCTGCTGGCCACACTATTTCTGATACAGGCCAGAATGCTATTAACGTTCTTGGCCACCTGGGCATACTGCTGGCTTATATTCAGATGGCTGTTGACCAACACCCCTGGGTCCTTTTCCACCAGGCAGCTTTCCAGACACTCTTCCCCAAGCCTGTAATGCCGCATGGGGTTGTTGTGACCCAGGTGTGTGACCCGGCACTTGGCCTTATTTAACCTCATACAGCTGGCCTTGGCCCATTGATCCAGCCTGTCCAGATCCCTCTGTAGAGCCTTTCTACCCTCAAGCAGATCCACACTCCCGCCCAACTCATTGTCATCTGCAAGCTGTCTGAGGGTGCACTCAATCCCCTCATCCAGGTCGTTCATAAAGGTATTACAGAGCTGCCCCAATACTGAGCCCTGAGGAATGCCACTCGTGACCGGCCACCAACTGGATTTAACGCCATTCACCATAACTCTTTGGGCCTGGCCATCCAGCCAGTTTTTTACCCAGCGAAGAGTACACCCATCTAAGCCACGATCAGCTGGCATGTCCAGGAGAATGCTGTGGGAAATGGCGTCAAAGGCTTTACTAAAGTCCAGTTAAACAACATCCACAGCCTTTTCCTCATCTATTAAGCAGGCCACCTTGTTAGTCAAGCAGCACCTGCCTTTCGTAAACCCATGGGCCTGATCACCTGGTTGTCCTGTGTGTGCGATGTGATGTCACTCAAGATGATCTGCCCCATAACCTTCCCTGGCACTGACATCAGACTGACAGGCCTGTAGTTCCCCAATTCTCCTTATGGCCTTTCTTGTAGATGGGTGTCACATTTGCTAACCTCCAGTCGACTGGGACTTCCCTGGTTAGCGAGGACTGCTGTTAAACGGTTGAAAGTGGTGTGATGAGCGCTTCTGGTAGCTCCCTCAGTACCCGTGGGTGCATCCCATCTGGCCCCAAAGACTTGTGTGTGTCTAAGCCATGTAGCAGGTCACTAATCATTTCCCCTTGAACTATGGGGGCTTCATTCTGCTCAGCGGGCTCGGTACCCTTAGATGACTCATCTGATGCAAGTGCTCCTGACACTAGCCAGCAGGTGCGGGGGATGCACAGCTTTTTTTTGTGCCTAATCAGACAAAAGATTATGAAGGTATGTTGAGCTCCAATGGCTGTGCACAGCAGCCTCTCATGGACTGCGTGTGCTTCCCCGTACCTCAGGCATCAGAAATTTCTCAGGCACCGTCAGCACCCCTACTGGTGTTGCCCTCCTTTCCCACATAGTACAGAGGTGCTCAGAAGAGGTGCTTGGGATTGAATCCACTCCTTTGATGCCTCTGTTTTGCTGACTCTACATCTCAGACTGTCAAACATTTGCCAACAGCTGCAGTCCATAATTGCTGGTAAATGTCTAGTAGTAGCTACAAGTCACTTAACAATTTCTCATCTTTCTCCATCTAAACTCTCCTTTTGTGCCTCTTCTTAGGGTCATCCTTCTAATAACATGACATAGAAGAAAAATCCTCCTTTCTGTCCCAGCTGCCACATTGCACTGCTCTAAGCAGTGCAGAGAGGAAAGCCACTGTGAGAATATTCTTCCTTACTTTTAAGTTTTTCAAAGAAAATGCCAAAGTCTGTTATGCCTGATTTTGCCTTTTCCACAACCTTGAATTTTGTTAGAACTGCTGCTGGAAAGCAATACATTTTAATCTGATCCCTCAGTCATTCAGAAATGAACATTTTCATTCACTCCAAAAGAAGAGTTATTCCTGTAAAATGAAATGACCTCAAAAATTTGAAGAGGACACTGGAAAATGAAACAAGCATTACATAACTCAGAAACTGTTTGTGTATTGTGTAGTGTAGGACTTCATGGAAGGCTCTAGCTTGAACTGGGAGTCATGTAAGGATTTGTCCTGCCGTGTTGTTGAAGTGAGATAATGGTATGCCATCTTGGCAATGATTTAAATTCAAATCCCAATGCAAAATATATGTTTTAAATGTACCTTTCTTTCATAGAATCTCATATGCTCTCAGGCTCTCTATCGAAGCTGTTTAAACTGATCGTGGAAGACTAACATCAGGTATGAAAATTATTAGTTGGCCATGCAGACTTTTGCCTCTGAGTTTCATAGAACTGAACTCCGACAGGATTGAGATGACTAGTGTGATTGCTGTTCATTAATTTTATTCCTCCCCTCCCAAGTATGAGCCAAATCTACCACTGGAACTGTTATTTTCTGACTTTTAATTCTGAAAAGCTGTGGATAGGGGAGTACTCGTTCATCCCCATAGAGAGTGCTCTTCAGGTCAGACTGTCATTACAATCACAGAATCATAGAATCATTCAGGTTGGAAAAGACCCTTGCGATCCTCGAGTCCAACCATCAGCCCCACTCTACAAAGTTCTCCCCTACACCATATCCCCCAACACCACATCTAAATGATGAAACAAAGCTGGTTTGTTTTACATTTAAAATAGATTTAACATAAAAAGTGATTTATTTTAAATGACAAACGTGAACCTTGTATTATAAAGTACCTTTTTTCTGTATTTAGGAAATTTTGCCTGTAATAGCATATGCAATGTTTGGTACACAGCGAAAATAACACAAAATATGCTTTCACATAACGTAAACTTTCCTAAAATTTCCTAAAGTTCAGCTTTAAAAACTTGCTTCAGCCTGTTCTTATCCTTTCTTATCATCAGTCAGTGAAGTAAAATGTTAGCTTGAAAGCTGTCTTCAGTTCATTCAAATGATGTCTTGGGTAGGCACAGTTGTTCTTGTTAAAAGCAGATAGTTAAGCGGAATCAGAATACTTGGAAAACAGACTTTTCTTGTCTGCCTGCTACTCTACAGTAAATTCATTGCTCACCACTTGAGGAAGCAAGAACTTTATTGCACCATCTGCATGATGATGCAATAAATGATGATGACTCCTTCTGTGCATTGGTTCTATCATTCTCTTCCTCCTACTTAGCAGATTTCTTGTAGGGGAATGGTGATCATTTCTGCTACACACCACCATACAAGTTATGTGGGAAGCCCAAATAATTATTCTGAAAATATTCAGACACCTGGCATGTACCCTCAGCGTTTAGAAGTGCAAAGGTAGTTACAAGTGAACATGCACAACAAGGCTACCAGTGATAATCTTAGGGAAGACAAAATGCATATAAGCTGCTGTGAAACTCCCATTGTTTTGCCTTTGGCAAAGGGAAGGCACAGAGGTACCACCCTCCTGCAATCCCTGAACGGCTGCATGGATACTTACCATTCACTGAAGTTCTTCCTGTTAATTTGCCACCACAATAGCCACCTTCTCAAGCTAAAATAAAGCTGTCATCAGTGTTCCCATCCATACCATAGTCACAGAGGTACAAAGTTGCATGCATGAGGCCACACAAGAATTTGGTTTTGTTTTGTTGGTTTTGTTTGTGATAACGGTAGTGGTTTTGAAGTAAACAAGTACATGATGTCATTCGTATGGCGCTGACTGACATTAGATCTTCAGCGTATCTTTAGTACTGACCATTCATTGTAGGTTTTGAATGTAAAGTAAGTCAAAAGAAAAGATGGTTAGTGAAGACCCTGGCAGAAAACATAAATATTTTATTTTATTTTTTTTATATATGCCAGTGTGGCTTTAATCTCTGAGAGTTGTATCAAAGTTAGGAGATCCAAGATTTTATCTAGCTAATTACCTCATGCCTTGAGAAGATGCTTAGCTTCTCAAGCTATGTAGGCCCCTGCTGTTATCACTAGAAGGAAGCAAACACTAATTCATCCTGCCTGTGTTGCAGACATGTTTTACAAATAGATAGGTCACATTCTGAAAGTGCCTCCGTTGACTGTAAGAAGATGCTTTGACAGCAGGATTAAACCAAATACTTTTGCACAGCTAACATTAAGAGATTCATGTCTAAAGAAATTTTGCAGCACCTTTTCCTGGGCTCTGCTGTAGACTGTTTCCTGCTGGATGAGTTCTGTCTGCCTGGCTATGTTGAGTGTGTGAATGCAGTTTTGTGCATCCAAGAATATCAATAAATCAAGTCAGGCCAACTCACCTGGCTTGTCATTGCAACTTGAGTAATATTATACGTAATAGGATAAAAGACCTAAATTAGCTATTAGAGTTGAAAATGAAGCATTGGCATGAAATTATTGAATAACAGAGCATTCGTAATGTTCTGGATGCAGATTGTGTGGACTGTCTTGCCACCAGACAGATGGAATTCTGTTTATAGAACAATGTTGTATCGTTTAAATCTGACTGGAAGAGTCTTTCACTGGATCTGTTTTTAATGAGCTGTTTTGTTCTCTAATTATTTTTAATTAAATACAAGTTTTGTTGGTTTGTTTTTCTTTTTTAATAGATCAAAAAATTGTCTGCAGTAAGGGAAGAAGTGGGAGAGCTGCTTCAGTAAAGCACTTAAGTGTGGGTGAGGCTGAACATCTAAGCATTGCAGGTGATTACACTTCTGCCAGAGTTTCTTAGGAACAGCTTCTGAAATCCAAATTAGAAAAATATAAAAATACTGATGCATTAGACTGATTTTACAATAGAGAGTTTTTATCAACTTTTTTCTTATGGCAGATCTGCCATTAAACATATCTACATCTAAACAGCACCCTGAAACATAATTGAAACTTGGAAATTTGTCTAGCTTCAAATTTGCAAAACTGTCTTTTTTACAGACTTGAATTTAAGAATGCATGTGGAATATATCACAGCTTTGTTTATTCCAAATGGCTTGATTTGATAAGGATCAAATAGATTCTCAGTCTTCATGCTCATTTCTGCAGCCAGAAATATATTATCTTGAAAGTATCTTTCCAAATATCACTAACAGCAATTTCATTCCATCATTTCAAATATCTTGGGGAAGAAACTTTCAGAAAACAGTAGACCATCAGGAATATAGGCACATATGGAGTGTGTGCACACACACACAAACACCCTCCCTCCCCCTTCCCGCTTTTTTGTTGTTTTTCCATTAACTTTCAAAAAGATGAGTGAGTTTTCAGAATCTTGTGAGAAAACACTTTTAATCTCTTTTGCAAAATGTATTCATTTTAGTTGTGATCGGGTGTTAGAATCTACAGGTTTTGTTATCGTACTTACAGAGATGACTCTTTATAATTGCTCTGTACAATCCCTAAAGATGTGAAAGTACATAACAACCCATGACAGGAAGTAGGACAAGTTATTGGCTTGACTTGCAGTAAGGATGATTTATATGAGCTACTGGGAAAGCTCAGCATGGATTTAGTAGGGTAGTCCAGGAATGCAGTTGGCACATCTCTGTTGATTGGTTCTATACCAGCGGGCCTCTTGGTTGCTCATCTTTTTTTCATCTCCACTGTCCCCACGCCCCTCAACCTTTGTCTCCTTGGTCAGTTCCCTAATACTCGGATTCCGCCCTGTGCATGCTTCTGCTTGCTTTTATTGCTGCTCTCCTCTGTCTCTTCCCTTCAGCAAGGGGCTCAGGAGCCCTGGAGGACTGAGGAATCAGAGGCCCAAGCAGAAGGTGCTTCTGCCCCTTTTCAGGTCTACTTTCTGTAACCCTGCAGCAGTGCTGGCCCCATTGTGCAGCCAGCACTCAATCCAAAGAGACGTGATGGGTTTGTCTTCTGCTTTGAACCTCATCCAGGATGGTGGTGTGCCTTCCCTCTTGGGAATAGTTGGGCATGATGTCTGTTTCAGGGAGCTGAAATAAGTAATGAGAAAATACCATAAGAAATGCTATATATACCATTGCAAATTCAGAGACTTTTTTTTTTTTTTTGATTCTGGAAAGCACTTGTGGGTTTCAATGATTTTAGTTTTCATTGAGGCTACAGTAGCTGCACAGGTGCATGGATAAACCTCTTGCAATCTGTTTTGCATAACTAAATGTCAAAACTAAATTCACTAATGTCGAGGATGAAAAGATCCTCTGCTCTGTTTAATAAAGCTTCACAATCTTGGCTTTTAATGATGTAGTCAGTGGAGAGTTTCTGTGGTCTAGTGATGTTTTGCACAGGCTGGTAACGAGAGATGTGATCTGTCATTGCCTCTGTCAGCACCATTCTGTGTCTCTAGTGGCTGCAGATGCCCGAGTGCTTTGTAGGCATGCATGCATTAAGATAACCTGTATCAACTTTTTGTCCGTACAACAGTTATTTAGTTTTCACAACAAATGATTACATTGATCAGCCAAGGCTGGGACTTTTTCACATCCCTTGAGTAAATTAGGAAACATAAAGGCAGTGAAAGTCCTAGTCTAGTTATTCTCATACTGACAAAAAAGCAGCAGCTTGGGATGGAATGGTGGGGCCAAATCTCCTATGCTGAAGCTGAGCTGTGGAAGCTGGCTTGGTGAGAATTGAAGCTGTAAAACCTTTTTCTTTCAGAACTGAGATTGTTTCCCCAAAAAGCCAGTAGGGAGCTCTACTGTGTGTTGTCGTCATCCATCCCCTCTCACGCCTTTTAAAAAAGACAAACCTATTGGCTAACACTCTTAAAGTGTTAGGAGTACATTGTTGTCGTCCAACACTGAGGCGTCTTCATGGCCCTCTAGCTGTGTTCCAGACCAAAAAATTAAAATTTTGCAAGGTTTTTTTTTTTTCCTCACCCAGTTAGTGAATAAACTCTACTATGTCAAATGCAAGTTATTTATGTCTCATTATGACAACCCAGAAAGTTTCCAGTCTGTTCCCTGCCTGCTTCTTAAAGTTCCATTACAAAAGATTTTTATGAGATCAACTGTAACCGTGCATTCCCAGTGTAGTTATGTGACCTGGTCTGTGTGAAATACAGTTTCTGAATATTGTGCATTTGCCAGGAAGTGGCAGAAATCAATTTCTTTAAGCTATTGATCTGGTATGCTGCAAGAATAACTCCCATGGTAAAAAAAGACTGAAATAAATTCTTGATTTACTTTTGTGGTAATTACATTAGTTTGAATAATTCCTTTTGAGTGAAACTGCAACATATGGGCATGTTCTGCGGTAAAATACTGAAAGCCTGATACATCAGGGATGCTTCATGCTATTGTACTCCTATGGCTGAAAGAGGTATTTAATTTTGTACTTAGGTGTGGTAATTCTCCTTGAAGTAGTTCAGGCCCATAAGATTGTGGGTTTTTTTCTTAGTGTAGCTTGCAGTGTGATGTTTGAGAAAGTGTTCATACAGGGCTTGTACTGAACCCTTTAAGATATTTATAGGTAGCTCTGAAATGCGTAGTCCATTTCTACCTGTTGTTCTTTATGCTATTATCTGGATTTCCTCCTGGCATTTGTGCTCTGTTGTTGCAAGGAAACTATTTCCAGACGTTTCCATATGGTACTGCTTTCTATTATTGCTGTCTCTAAGGTGGTGTTTGCGTATACTCAAATCTTTATGACATTGTCCCTTAGCTCTTGAGCAGTCATTTTGTATGAGTTGCTAACGTCTGTTTATAGATAGGAACAAAAGCTGAAGTGATAAACTATATCCTCAGACAGGCATATGGGTCTGTTTGGAAGCAAGGTTTTTACAGAAGAAAAAGCATTTGGCTTTCATCAAACAGAAATCATATTGGAGCTATGCTATCTTGCATTAATTGAGAACTATATTTTTTGCTGGCCAGTTCACTCTAGTGAGTCAGATTCTTCTGTGCTGTGACTCCTGTGGCTCACCGGCTTGCTTATACAAGAGCTGAAAGTGTGCCAGTGACCACAGCTGAGCTCTGTTCTTTAAAAACACTAATATCTGCCTTCAGCTCTTCAGCTGTGCCTTGCTTTAGACAGGGAGGAAAGACTTTCTTTTTACTTTGTATTTAAGTCTTTAATTTCCTTTTCAGAATGCATTTCTGACACCACTAATAAACAATGTGCAGCAGTCGTCTCTGGTACCCTTACCAAATGCTTGCATAGAAGGAAGGAAGAGCATGTTACTCTATGCCTGAAAGACTAACAAATCCAATTTCTAAAGAATGGTGAATAACGAAGGACATTCCAGAATGCCAGGACCAGCTCAAAGTGCACTAGGCTACAGCATCAAGTGTCTCCTTGTACGAGCAATAGTTTGCAGGAAACTGTTGAGACAACGGCAAATTTCTCTCTAAATATGATATAACAGAAAATGTGTTTAGCTGTCTCCAGATTTGCCAAGACTCACCTCTGAATTGAAGAGGGCATGTGGGTGTAGAGAGACTGATCGAGTGGTGTAGCTCCATCTGGAGAACAAAGGTTCACTTTGGCTCAGGAAGGTATTTATGTCTTTTAGAGTTAGTTGAGGGCTAGTTTCTCTAGTTTGTCAAGATCAGTGTTAATTCTTGTTGGACCTCCAGTGTACATTCCCAGCTTTATGGTGTCCGTGTTAAAAAAAAGATATTTTTATCCTGCTAAACCACTTAACGACCTGTCTGTTAATGACCTCTTTTATTTAGGTAATTCATGAAAACACTGAGCAGCATCAGGCACAAGAGCAGACACAGGACTGATGACACATCTGTCCATTTGAACAAATTATAACTATTTTTAACTATCAAACCATTTATAACTATTATTTCAGTGTATTTACCCAGTGCTTCACTGACCCTATAGCATTTCCTTCTGGACTGTCTCCCTGTATTATTTCTGAGAAGGTCCTGCGAGACAATGTCGTAAGCTCCATGGAAGTGAAAGTGTGTGACATCTGCTGCCTCTACCAGTAATGAGGGCTATTACAGCGTGGGAGAAAATTTTCGGTTTGATAATGATTTGTTCTTGAAAAATGGAGGTTGGTTGCCAGTCATCTTCTCCTCATTCTCTGGTGCTGACAAATAGTTTTTCTGACTTTTTTTTTTCACACCCTGGTATTTCTCCAGGGTGTGAAGCTATCTGGACTCTGTTTTTCTCTCATATTCTTTTTTCTTTTAGAGACCGTGACAGTTTGGCTTTCTTCTAGTCTTCTACTTCTTCACTTATTTCCCCTGAGTTATCAAATATTACCACTTGTGGCTTTGAAGTTTCTTCAGATCACTCTTTTAACATTCTGAGATAAAACTTACGAAGGCCAGCAAATTCGTTAACAAGTAATTTATCTAGGTACTCTTTGATATATTCTCTCCCCAGTCTTAAGCTATTACAAGGCTGTTATGATTGTTCTGCTCACCTGAACGAAGCTGATCCTTTAGTGGAAGAAAGGCATTGAACTTGTTCCTTGAAGAGGTTTTATGGTTGGTTGTTTTCCCTCTGGACCAAGTAACTGACCAACATTGCTTTCAGTGTTCCTCGTAACTCCCGCTTGCCTTTCAAACAACTCCCACTGTTTGCCCTTCTTTTTCAGAGGTTGCCTGTGCAAGCCCTTGTTTTCTTTGCAATCATTTTTATTAATATGACCTATTTTATTTCATGTCTGTGTGTGCTTGGTTGGTTGTTGTTTTGATTAGGTTTTTTTCTGTCCTGCTTTTTCTTCGTTGTGGTTGAGGAAGAGTCAAATTTGCCATGTTGGTCTTTTACTATACTTCCCCATCCCTGTGCTGCATTGGAATAGTTTGCAGGAATGGTTGCACTGCTGTTCATAGCTGTGTTTTTTGTCGGCTCTCCTAAATGCTCTTTTGCCTTACATTTGTCTGCCTGAGATCTAACTTACCAGTTCCGAGTTTGACTTCAAACCAGCAAATCCAATATTCAGCTTGTTATCTATTATAGCCTGTACCCTGCAACTCCATAATAATTTTCTAGTGGTTTTTCAAAACCACATCATATTCAGCAGTGAACAAATGTAGGTTATAGACAAACTGCTCGGTTTTTTAATTTTCTTTCCTTTTTAATTTTATTTATCTCTTTGCACTCTTCCTTGAAGCCACATGCTTAACCTTTTTGGTATAGCCTTCATATCTGAAACACTGCATGTAGTAGTATTTAAGTCACAGCACATATACATAGCGGTTTTTATAGTGAACAGTCTGAGATATCATTTGTATTTATAATTTGTATTTATCATTCTCAAGGGACAGTGAGGAGCAGAAATAAAGCGTTAGGGCTGAGAAAAGCCCTTGGGTTTCTTGACTTCTGATTCTGTTGTTTAGTCCCGATGGGATCTGGCTGCTCCACCTCTAAATACTTGGAACTATTAATACGCACAAAGTTAGGCTATTGGGATTTGACTTCTTTCATTAAAATGCCATTTTTATTATTCATTGTAGTTTGCTGATAAGGCAAAGATTCCTCACACAGCTGAGGTATGTTGCAAATCTGTGGCTATTACAGGAAATGTAATGTTGAAAAGGCTTTTATTTAGTGATGTATCAAACAGTACCTTCTCTTTGAAGCTGTCATGACACTGATTGCTTTATAGATTTGGTCCTCCATGCAGTAGAACTGTCAACTGCAAATTGTGTAAATATTAGCTAATTGGATTAATTCAGTCAGTGGGAATGATTACTTTTGATTGTAATGTCTAGTGAAGAGTTACTATGATTTTTTTTTCAGACTGAACAAATGGAGACTTTGTGGACATACTTGTTCACAAATGGCAGAATATACCATTCAGAGAAGTGGAGATCTTCCTCTGTTCCTGAGCAGTCTGTTAGTAATTATGCTAGATATCTTGTGTACCTACACTCATTCAGATGAGTTTTCTAAGATAGATTCAGGGACCTAGTTTCCATAAAAAGAAACTGAGATTATATAGCAACTATATATAAACATAAAAAAGTAAAACACATTGTCAGCATCTTTTACATAGAGTGTGCTGTCAGTTTTGTTCAATCTTAACAGCCTTATGTTTCTTTTCCACTGGATATTTGGTGCAGTTGTACTTCTTGTCTGAATGGGGAGATGCACAGGGGTAATATAAGTAATTTATTAAGCAGTATAGACTAATAATTTTGATTTCACAGGGAAGAATTCCAGGTCCTGTGAGATGTCAGAAACTCTTAAAAATTCACATAACCATTTCTGTTTGATGTTTCATTTGTGACAGGTTGAAACCCAAGAGTGAAATGGTGATAGTATCTACATCTGATAGCAACCACATATTTTGAAGAAAAAGCAAAAACCTGTAACTTCTGAATAGTCATAGCATTAGTAACATAAAATTTTTCACTAT
The DNA here is from genome assembly GCF_028500815.1 of Rissa tridactyla. Taxonomy (NCBI): domain Eukaryota; kingdom Metazoa; phylum Chordata; class Aves; order Charadriiformes; family Laridae; genus Rissa; species Rissa tridactyla. The sequence continues at coordinate 24,425,337 of NC_071497.1, read as the reverse complement.
ACCAGGTGCTTCTGAATACTAGATTTTTGGATCCTTATAAAACTGACAGTACTTCTGTGTGTACTTCTGATCTTTCTAAAAAATGATTTAACTTCTGCTCATTTTGCTAGCTCAAAGTCTGTCCGTTTCAATGTTTGGGAGTCTTTTTTAAGTAGGCACTTCTATTCAGCTCTGTAGGAGAGCTCATGTTATAAACGCCAAGTTCACACTTTTTAGATGAGACACAACTATACCATTGCAGGTTTACAACAATGTCTGTTATTATGAGTTCAAATGCAAATTTACCATGTCTTTCAGAATATTCTTCAGTAATTTTGATTAAAAACATGTGTATAGAATCATACAGTCAATTAGGTAGGAAAAGACCTTTAAGGTCCTTTTTAAGGCCTTAATTTATGGGTTGCTGTGGTTTTTTTCCCTAAACTTTTGGGGGAGGGGAAAAATAATAAAAAGTTATCTTGTTTGCATTTCTAAAGGTAGGGAAAATTCCGGATTGTGAGAAGACTTGCTCTTCTAAAAAGCAATATCCTTCAAAATATGATTTAATCCTTTTACGATGGTTGTTTTAGAAGCTTTTAATTAGGTTTAAGGTGGTGGTTTTGCCCTACACTGTGAATATAAGATTTAAATTTCTTGAACTTTTAATAGGGCTTTTCCTGAGTCAATTTCCTGAGTTCTAGTTCCATGAATATAGAAACAAACTTTACTGTCTGTAATTCAGAGAAAGTTAGTCTTTATTGAGCTTTTTCTGCTCTAACTATTAAGAAAGAAAAAAAGTAGTATTTTTGTAAGAAATCTAAATGAGAGGAAAAATTCTTAACAAAGAAACCAGAAAAAGAGGGCTGTGTTATCTTCAGTTTTTAAAGGAAGAGACGCTTCTGGAGGAATGCTGTGAAATACGTGTACAGGGGATCCTAACGTGGTGCCACAGCTTTGTCAGTGCTATGATATCTACAAAGTTACTTCCACTTTCTGAAGTTGCTAATGCAGTGGTTGCTCCTTCTAAAATACCGTTATATCTTTAGCACTTGCAGGTTAAGGGCAAAGTTTTCCAATTTATATCACTGCTTTACAATAACTATGTTGGGTTTCTTTCGCAGAAAGTGCTACGCAAAAGAAGTATAGAGAGCATCTTGACTTGTTCAATGTAGATTTATTGGTTCACATGTTTCAGGCATTCAGGTTCCACCAATAATTAGTCCAACATAAGCTTCTGCTTCTACTCACTTTTAAGAGCTGATTCTTAGTCCTGTGGATAATGGCATTTATCCATGCACATCCCAAAGTAACCTCTCTTTCTGCAAGCCACTGCTGAATCCTTCAATTACATCAACTTTTACCTTTAGAAATACCTGGCTATATAGGTGATATAAAATAAACCCTAAGTGGTTCACAATAGTAGGCTTCTTTTTTAGTCGTATCATGGAGATCTGAGTAATTGTCTGTCTAAATCTGTTTTCAAACAGTGAGCTCCTATAGTGTAACCTTACTGTTTAGTTTCAATTGCAATTTCGTAAGCTAGTATGGTGTGTTGTGAGGTAACTTCACTCAACCTATGTGTGTTTGTGTCCTTTTACTCAAGAAATTAACTTCTTTCTTTAGTTAGGAATGCAAGTAAGTAAAAAATGGCAGCTATGACAAGCTGCGAAAGTTGCTTTCTCTTCTTCCCCATTAACTGGTCTGCAGTGCCAGTTGCTATGATGCAGCTGTCAAGCATGCGTGGAATAAACTCAGTGTAAAGCTAGCATCTGTTGCGGAGTCTCCTGCTGGCCTATATACAGATAGAGGCTAGTAGTCCAACAGCAGTGTTGGATGAAAGAAAGGTTATGCTATGCAGTGAAAAACATTTAGGGCTGTTGATAACAACACATTGGGGTTTTCATATGGTTTTATAAAAGTATAGTATTGTCGTGGTTTAACCCCAGCCGGTAACTAGGGCCACACGGCTGCTCGCTGACTGTCCGCCAGTAGGGTAGGGAGAAGACAGAGAAAAGGGGGGAAAAAACCTCCTGGGTTGAGATAAAGACAGTTTGATAGAACAGTAATGGAGGAGGAAAAAAAAATGATAATAATAACAACAACAACATCAACAACAACGATGGTAAAGAATATACAAAATAAAGTGATACAATGCAAGTTGCTCTAACCACCCGATGATCAGTTGCCCAACCCATCATAAGCAGTGATTGTGGATTCCTGCCCCCCAGCCAACCCCCATTTATACACTGAGCATGACATCTATGGTATGGAATATTCCTTTGGACAGCTTGTCCTGTCTATGCTCCCTCTCAGCTTCTATTGGAAGCCGAAAAAGTCCTTGACTAATGTGAACATTGCTTAGCAACAACAAATCCAATATGTATTATCAGTATTATTCTCATTCTAAGTCCGAAACACAGCAGCTACTAGAAAAAAACAAAATTAATTCTATCCTGGCTAAAACCAGAATAAGCATCAAGAAGGTGAGAGGTGGATTTCAAACATTTCAGTAAAACAGACAGTGAAGTGAAAGAGTTCATTCATTCAAATTATAAATAAAAGTTAGGAGCAGTCCCCGGGTGGCTGTCCAGTTTTCTTGACATGAAGAGCAGGCAGTCGCACAATCAAGATTACCTTAAAAGATTTATCAGGAGCACGTATGCTTAACTATATGATTCTATATAAATATTTCTATTGAACAGCATTTGAAATAAATCTGTCACTTGAAGCTACAAAATTCTCTGCAATTACAACAGTCCACTCAATGAGTGTCTGATTTTTAACTGTGAGGAGATATATAGTCCTTTAATATTAAAGCGCAGGAAGAGGGCAAATACAAACACTTGAGAGAGTACAGACAGCAAATAGGTGAGTGAGTTAGTAGATGTCAAACATCTACTTTCCGAATAAATTTCTTTCTTTGGCCTCTTACATTGAACATATTTTTAGTGAGATTGTAAGTGTCCTCAGCTTGTACTTTCCTCATAATGTCTTGAAATGCTGACTGAGGTCCTAAAAATGCATGGAGCAGAGTAACCCCCAGATGGCAAAGGATTATTTAGGAATATGCTTAGAGCCTAAGGCCATTCATGTTCATGCTGTCAAAGTTGTCCAAATTTACTTTCAAAGAAATTTTGAGCTTCACCTGAAAAGGGATGGATCACAGGAAAAGACTGAGGTCTTTTGGAGGCTCTAGATGTTCCAGCACTACCAAGGAAACATTGTAGGAAATGCATCTCTTCCTTTTTTTCCTGATTAGTTGTATGGCTCTTATGGAACTTTTCCTAAATTAATCTTTGGAGCAGGCTCAAAAATCTTTTTCTTCAAAATGGATCTTTTTTCTGCCTTCCCTTAAAACCCATTTTATTTATTAGAAGTTTACGTAAGTGTACTTATCTGCTCTAAATTTGCAACAAAAGGAAAAGCTTTTTTCAGATTGATCATAGTCGTGAAAATTACTGGTTTGCTGTGAACCAATACTATTTACTTGAGGAAATTATGGAGATTTGGGGGATTTAAATGACAAAATAAGCTTATTTTTAAGAGTGAAAGGCTTTGCGGATAGGAGGGTAGTATAAAAATAGAAACCTGCAAGAAGAGAGAACAAAAAGATGTGGTTCTGCTCTGAAAAGAAATACTGTGAATAGCATTGTAGAGTTTGTGCAGACAGATAAAAATTCTTTTTGTATTTTGTTGAGTCCTGGATTAAATCTCCTGATTTTTATAAAAGAGATTTTTTTTTTCTACTCCTTCTAATAGTGCATGACCAATAGTAATGATTCTTCGGTCTGAGCTGAAGCCTCAACTTGTGAAGGCACTTGAGAACTGAAGTCAATGATATTACTCTTATGATTAAAATTAAGCATGGGTTTAAAAAGTTGTAACAGGTCAGGGCCACATAATACAGTGTAACTGAGGATGTTCAAATAAAATAGTATCAGCTCGCTCTCCTTTCTGTTCACTCTGTGTGAAAATTTACCATGCTTTCTCCAAGTCCATAAAACAAGCACAATTTCCAATGTCGGCCCCTGGATATGTTGAGTAAAATTATTCTTGTGTAAGATAAATGGCCACAGTTGTCTGCTGTACGTTTAATTTTAGTCTGTAAGGTGCTGCAATGATTAGTAAAATGTAGTGAATTAAGTCTGTCTTTCATAACAGTATAATACAGCATATTTACTTGGATTTTACTGGGGGCAGATGCAGCTCACATGACTTGTGCACGACTCCTACAGATTACAGTGCCACTGAAGCAGTTGCTAATGTAGTCATCTGATCAGAGAGCGAAGTTGGTAGATTCCATTCCTCTACTGTGGGAAAAGGTACTTTCATGTAACCTAAAGCACATTTTATTTCAGAAGTGAGATATTTTTAATTACTAAACAGCTTTGCATGGGTATCTTTTAAATGGGCGTCATCTGGAGCTTTTCACCACAACCTGTGATTTTGCTGACTTGAAATTTAACTGTTTGCTTCTGTGCATTATTTTTTTTCCTAAGAAGAAAGATAATTTCAATGATTTATGAACTCAATTCCAAGATCTTTAAATAGGCAGGAAAATTAAAAAGTCAGAGTAACTGCAGATGTGTGTTCTGTCAGTAACTGACAGAACAGCAGTTATTTTAGAAGGCTGCAGGGAGAAGGGGTGGAGGCTGAGTACCAGTAGAGGTCCAGCAAATGTCTGATCTGAAGCACAGCAGCATTTACATACCTGTCATTCAGAAACCTTATAAGTCTACCAGATTTGGATGTGGGATCAAAACGAACTGGTGAGGTTGCCTACGTTTTTCTTTTAATAAAAGAAGAGTGAGTAAGATGTGTTGATAAGTCGTTCCTAACTGTACTTATGCAAAATCAGTTTTAGTGTTTTGAGAAGTAAGGCTGCCCTCCATAAAAAGCGATGTCAGCAAACTGTTTTTGAACCAAAGGGTGAGATTAGTCTTAGTTATTTCTACAGCATTGTGTGTTTATGTAACAATGTATGTGCATTTATGAAGCAGAACTGGAACAGATGTGTTCTGGACTCTCCAGATGCTTTTCCCAAGGGCATTGTTTTGAGCGTAATGAAATTTGAGCGTAAACTGGAGAAACAGGGATAGTGAATAATTACAGCTGTGTAAAACCCAAGTCAGTAGTTGCTTCTCTGCTGCATCATTTTATAAACCAGTTATTGTCTTTATCAGAATAAACCAGAATTGTCATTAAAATATACATTCATTACACAGTCTTCACACACGTCCCATATACGAACAAGAATTCCCCATCCAAAGTGAAAGTAACATCCCCACAACACTGACAAAGGTTGATGATTTACACACAGTCCACCCCGCATCCTTTCACCACCATTGCAACAGAAATTGTAAAAATTATAACCAGTTCTTGCTTGCAAACATTTACCCTGGAATTTTATTTTGTTTTTTACTACGTAGTGCAGTTTCATTAACAACAGCTGCTTCGAAACAGCACAGCATCAGGACCCCCGTATGTTATTACTAACGTGTCTGATCTACCAGCAAAGAAAAGTGAGGACGGAGATACAGGGTTGCCGTGTGACGTCACGGTTGCGTTAGGGCTGCCCTCCTTCCGTCACCTTCTTCGGCGGCGGCGGCGGCGGCGGGCGGGCGGGCGGGCTCTGTCCAGGGTGCTGAGCGCGGCCAGCGGGGCTAGCGACAGCGGGGCTCGGGGAGCGTGGGACCCTTATGCTGGAGCAAACAAAAAAGTCACAGCTGTTGCTAGCGAAAAAAAGAGGAAAGCGGCAGGTGTTTCTAATAGAGGAACTCACAAAATGAGGATTGCCACTTGGTTCCATGGCTTTCTTTTCCTTGTAAGTAAGGATAGCAGTGCTATGCAGAAGAAGTCAGAAAACTGTGAAAACTTGGTTAAACTTTTTGGGTAAATACCTTTAGTTGAATTTAAGCACTCTTTTGATCAGGTTTATTACAGAATTGCTGCTATAACAATTTCAACTATGAGCTGCATGGCTACTTATGGTAGAAGCTGGTGGGAGTTAGTGGTTATAAGTAGTAGGAGAAAATGAGAAAGAACAAAGAATTACAGCTAGTCCCCTTCTGAAAGGGAATGGAGCACGTCTTTTATGAGGAAAGGCTGAGAGGCCTAGGTCTGTTTCGCCTGGAGAAGACTGAGAGGGGATCTCATCAATGCTTATAAATATTTAAAGGGCAGGTGTCAGGAGAATGAGGTCAGACTCTTTTCAGTGGTGCCCAGCAACGGGATAAGGGGCAATGGGCACAAACTGGAACACAGGAAATTCAATCTCAACAAGCGGAAAAACTTCCTAACTTTGAGGATGCCAGAGCACTGGAACAGGCTGTCCGGAGAGGTTGTGGAGTCTCGTTCTCTGGAGATATTCAAAACCCACCTCGATGCAGCCTGCTCTATGTGAACCTGCTTTGGCAGAGTGGGTTGGACTAGATGATCTCTGAAGATCCCTTCCAACCCCTACCATCCTGTGATTCTGTGAAATATCTCTAGTCTTGTGCTTGCTTTTAAGTGAGAGAACATTTTTTATACAGTTTGCTTGAGTTAAAAAGTAAAATGGCATACCTGAGTACTTTAATTCCCTGTCACCCTAGAAACATTTGAAGTCTTATAAGGAAACCTGCTCTGGTTTTAGGTCATAGGCAGCTTTTTTTATACCTTTGTAACATCGGTGAGTGGCAAATATGTCAATGATAAACAATTTTTTTTTCCCTTCAAGAGAACATAAATTCTTTCTACTATTGTTTCCCCACTTCCAGCCTGGCAAAACTGTTTTTAAAAGAAGTCCCATCTCATTGCATATGAAGATGCTAGATGGAAAAGACAGGTTTGAACATTTTGGAAGTACCTCCTCTAGCAATGTGTCTGCACTTGCTAAACCTGCACTTAATTTCTCCCACATGAACAAATTAGTAGTCAACGTTATTTTTTATATTTCTACACAGAATGCTATTGTAATGGTTAAAGCAAAAGACCAAACAGGTGATCATGTTATCCTTCTTTTATGTCTGCTTTTGTTGGCTTGTTTTTACTTCTAAGAACTTTCGTTGCTTCATCTTAGCTAGCAGGATGTTAACTTGATACTTCTGATTGCCATGTAACACCAAACTTCTTTGCCTGTTTGTCATCTAGTCAGTTACCCTGGTGGTTTTCTATCTTAAAACGAAATGATACAAAAACAGTTCTAACGTCTCTCTCAGTTTCTTTCTTGTGTGGCCAAATTGCTATTGATCTGAGACTGGCTTCCAGCCATTTTGTTATTCTTCCTCATGAGCTCTTAATTGCATTATCATCTTGCTCACCTTTTTGTATCTCATGGTGTTTTGCATTGACGAGGTGTCAGTTCTTCTGAGATGTCAGTACAAAAGGCACAGACACTCAAAGCTGATGTAGAAGAGAAATGGTAGAAACAGTGTTTGCTATCTTATGTCCCTTCTGATATTGAGTAACCTGGTGTAGGCAGCATCAGGGAGGAAACTTCAGGTTGATTATGGTATGCTGATCCTGCCTGTGTTGTGGTTCAACAGCTTCACGGTTCTTCACATCTTTATGCAGCACACTGAGTAAGCAAAGCTATAAGTGTTTTTACCTGTACAATACCGAACATGCTAGGTAGTATGCCAAGGTTCACTGACTGCATTATGCTTTTACACTTCTCCATAGGAACAAGCTCTTACAAGCAGTACATGGAAGTAGCATTGTTAAAGTCAGCACATACTAGTGCCAGGGTATGTGATGAGGTTATAGTGGTCACTCATGCTAACACACGTGTCTCCATAAGCAAGGCTTATAGTTAAACTCTCCCTAGATTCTGCTTGAAATTACTATGTCCTCATTACGGTGTCTTCTGCAGTGGCCCACTGCACATTAGCTGGGTGAATTCACCCCCTGTGGGGTAGGGACTGTCAGGCTGTGTATGGTGCAGTCTAAGGCAGTATGTATATAGCAATACAAAGAACAACATCTTCTTGCTTTTAGAGTTAGAATGTATGAAAACATATTACCTGTGTTGCAACCTTTGAAAAGACCCTCAGGACAGTAAGTGATGATAAAGGAAGGATGAAATCAACCACCCCTGAAGTTCATTGCAAAAATGCACCTTTTAGTGTATTGGGGAAAGAAATCTGAAAGAGGGGATGCTAGCTGAGAAGGAGCGTTCCAGATTGGTTTCTCAGCTGTGCAATATTTCCTTCTAACTTCACACAACATCTTGCATCTTAAATCTGAGGTTGGCTTGAGTGGGCGGGAGGTTAGAGACAAATTTTTCACATGTACTTCTTAACTGTTAAGCAAAATATAGCAAGGCGTTCTTACACAAATGGTAGCAATGTGAGATGGCTTTGGAGCTCTTTGTCCACTGGAGTTCCTTACCTCTATCCATTTTCACTCAGAGCTAACATTTTCAGAGCACTCACTGGAATAAAATCTGCTTTCTTTCTCTTAACACTTATCTGATTGCAAACATGATTGCTGATGTCCAAATGTTCAGTTTCATCTGGCAGCAGCAAAGTCAATTACTGTTTCCAGATCCAATATGCCGGGCACTGCAAGATTAAAAGCACCTTGTCTTCAGAAATATATTTTTACACATCAAACTAAGTCCCATTTTGCCTTTTGCTAGCAGTAAAAATGGGAACATCATCCTAGAGGTGTGAAATCCTTCAAGTACCCATAACATAAACACTAAATGCTTCTTGCTTTTGCATATGCAGATGATGCAGAGAGGAAATCTCAAAGTGTTGACAGAGAAATGTAATCTTCAAAGTTGTTTATGTCATTCTAAAATAGTTATTTACAGCACTTACATGGCAGAATCTTTGTGATCTGAATATCTGTGTATTGGTATCTGAGCAAAAACTTTTATTGGCAAGCTAGGGTAGCTGTCAAGAGAGGAAAAGAATTTGTTTGTTGATAGTTTGGGTATACTCCGTTAATACTAGGGGGGAAGAAACATGTCTGTGCCCCTAGGGGACTTAATGTGTGACTCTGAAATTGGGGTGAGTTCTGTTGTTTTTCAAGCATATTTTGCATCTGGGACATCTTGTATTTTCTTCTCCCCTGAATGTTTATTTTGTTCTTGCACACTGAGAGCTTGCAGTGTCAGTTGCTCTACTGTTGATTATTAATACCTCTCTGTGCATTCAAAGAACTTTCATTCTTTCCATTTTAGGATATATATTGTCTCTTCTGATCTCTCTTCTGAGACTTGCCAACTGCTAGGTTGACACAACTACTTCTGATGCCAATGCATTTGTATTTGCATAAGCCTGAAAGATAATCTAAGGATTGTTACTGGTCTGTATTACAATCCAAAGTATATCTGATTTGTTTATTTTCTCAGTGTTTTTAATTTTCTCTGTTTATTGCTATCTCTGTGTGTGCAAATCTATAATAGATGAATCAGAAATAATACAATAAAATGTCCACTATCTGCCTTCTTAGACAACCTCACAGGATAAAAATAGTCTTGAGGTAAAGTTAAGTTAACCCATATCCTGTTGGTAGGAAGTATCATACCCTGCCATTCTCATTTTTGTCACTGCCTGATGATCTTATTTCCATAAACGTTGCATTTTATGAAAAATGAAGTTGATTTTTGAGATTATTTTTTTTTCTATGATGATTTTGCACACTGTTGGCTTTGTTGATTTTAATTTACTTTTTTTTTTCCATGCAGGCTGTCATGGCAGTTTGGATCCTTGCAAAATATCACTGTTCACAGCTTTTGAAACTGCAGAACATGATAATTAACCCCATGGCTCCCTGTATTGCCTGGTTTTCTGCTGCATAAAGCTATCAAGTTTTCCTATGGATGCATATCTCCTTTTTCTAAATACTGCATTGCAGTTATGTGATCTGATGCAGTGTAGGTTGACACTTGGTAGATTTAAATGTACAATGAGTTCATACGATCTTAATGCTGATCAGGACCATGTTTTCTGTGTTTTGAGTGGTTGCTAAGCAGAATCTTTCTGATTGCCAAAATATGTCTTAACTTTCTGTTATACATTTATTTCATGTCACCATGTTAGAAGACGTTGGCCAAAAATGTATCGTCAGATCAACCCGTGATTAAAAAAATATAGATAGATTTTTGAGAAAGGAAAAATAAGAAGATGTTTTGAACCTTTAAAAGCCCATGAGAGATACGAACTTCTGGAAGACTGATGTGCGAAACACATGAAAGCATTTAGCATCTCTAAAAATCCGTTATTAATCATATTTTATCCATATACTATTATTAGTCTCTGATAGATGTACAACCACATATTGTCCATCTTCTTGGTGAAACAAATTTAGAGTGCTTTAAAGCTTTACAAAGGTGGCTGGAAAGTAGTTGGCGCAGAGAACTGGCAATGTGGTATCAGTCCTGTTACCTTTAACTTCTTAATTAAATCCTGCTGAGCTCTGGGAGTGTGTTAAAATGCTAATCAGCTGGTGCTTTTGATTGCATATTCTGCTTTTTCAGTCTGTTGTCCATGACAGCTAAACTTCAATGGCAAACATTAAATACATTAAAAATCAGGTTTGATGAATCAAAACTCAGCTTAGGTGAAGTTACTTAACTTTATGGGTTTCAGTGAAGTGACAGCTGAGCTTCTGGCATCAGAATGCTATCTTCTTACTTGTGAGTCCCTATTAAAAAATGAACTCTTACTAAAAGTTAATCTCAAAGCCTTTCACAATCAAACCATTCTTTTTTTTTCATTTATGTTTCTTATGATGATGCACATCAACCAAATATTTAACAAATTGTCAGTTATTGCCTACTCCCTAAATTTTGGCATCCTATCTCAATTTCAGAGGCTACCTGATTTGCTCCTTATTAAGTGTGCTGGATAGCTTCAATGAGAAACCTGACTGGAATTGATTTGTGATAATGACAGTAAGCGGGACTTGACTTTACTGGAAACTAAGTGTAAATAGGAGAGAGGCTATGAATTTGAAGGAAGAGGTACTTAAAAAGTAGATTCCTCTATTCAAACAGCCTCATAAAAGTTACTCCGTTGAAATCAGGACCTCTGATGCTGTCTCACAGAAGCTGTCTAGGGAGTTTCTCTTTAAGAGTCATTACCAGTCGAGAGCTTTTCTTAGCAGATCTCCAAGCTAGAAAGTGGTAAGAAAATATTGAGGAAGCAGAGGAATGATTTTATAACAACTCCACTTGCATCCAGAAAGCATTGACTCCTTTGGACCAGAGCTTAGTGGTTCTACTGAGACAAGTACGACAGATGAGAGTTTCATAAATGTTAAGAATATGCTGACAACTGTGGATTGCACAATTGCAGTGTGGCTGAGGGTGGCAAGGGCCTTCTGAAGATTGTCTAGTCCTACCCCTGTGCTCAAAGCAGGTGCAGCTACAGCAGGTTGTCCAGGACCATGTCCAGATGGGTTTTGAGTATCTCCAAGGATGGAAATTCGAGCAGCCTCTCTAGGCAATCTGTCCTAGTGTTTGAGCAACTTCGCAGTGATTTTTTTTTCTTACGCTTAGGTGGCATTTACTGTATTTCGTGTTATATCAATTGCTTTTTGTCCTGTCACTGGGCAACACTGAAAAGAGTCTAGCTCTGTTTTCTTAACTACCCTAGCCCCACCTCAATCATGTATTCTCACACATCAATGAGATCCCTCTGAGCCTTCTCTTCTCAATGCTAAACAGCCCCAGCTCTCTCAGTCTCTCTTTGTATGCCAGATGGTCCAACCCCTAATTCATCTTCGGGGCTGGACTAAATGGTTTGCTGGACTCAGGCCAGTAAGTTCATGGCTTTTGATGGGACTCTAGAACTGGACCCAGCATTTCAGATGTGTCTCACCAGTGCTGGAAAGAGAGGATGTAACACCTCTCTTGGCCTGCTGGAAATGTGTATTTGTAAATTCAAGGAGACGTTTTGCCCAAACAAAATTTGCCTGGTGTAGCCACAGCTTTTACCTAGTGGTGTAAGCGCACATGATGTGTTACAGACTGAAAATCTCATCTGAAATAAAGTAGGAATGCTACAGATGGTTGAAACTACAATGGGTGACCACAGGGAGGAAGGAGAAACTACCATACCAATAAGCAGAAAATAACAAGTAAATGTTAAAGCTGGTTCAGACTTTCATTGCTTGGTGTTCTCAATAGGAATATAGGAATGTTGCTTCCCAGGTGTCATGTAATTCAGTCATGAATTTTTCTGGCTTTCAAAATAGGGATGTGACATGCCACTGCATTTCGCTATTTATTACACTGTTTCACTATATATCATTACACTTTTTCATAGTACGTCTTAACAGTGAATTCAATGCTACTCTTTTTTCCCCCCATAAAATCCAAATTTTTTTCTCTTGGCTACACAAGTTGGAGGAGCTGAACAGAATTCTGTAGGGTGTTCGTGGTTTCCAATTGTAGTATTGCATATGAAACGTAGCCAGACAGTTTAGATGATGATATGTGCCTGTGGGACTCAGCATATCTGAACAGATTTATATTTTACATAAACATGAAGTCAGAATTTATATCTGAGCACGTCTGTATTGTATTTTGTTTGCAAGCTCTGTTAGCATCCAAGATGATTATGTAGAGCTTAGGTATGTGTGGAAATATTTGCTACAATTCCTTTTAGCGATAAGAGAGATTCATTGTGTTCTTAAAGTCAGAAGCTGTTGATGTACTATTTGAATCTAACCACCAGTGTAGGATAGGTCATGGAGTTTCACTAAGGCTGTCCTTTATTTAATGCAATAACATGTCAATGAACTATTGAGTATCTCCTAGAAAGGTGGAAATAAAATATTCTGCAGTGGAAGTGGCATGGAGGAGCGGGGTTTCTTCGAACGGGAAGGAAAAGTCTTACATCACGATAGGCTGTTAGGCAAATTAGTTTCGTGCTTGGATGGGACTATCTTCATGTGCCTTTCATGGGGGTAATTATTTATTTACTTCACGTGGATGTGCTGTGAAGTACATCCAAGAACATAAATGCTGTACAAAAAGGCGTGTAACAAGGAAGACAGTCTCTTCACCAAGGAAACTCCGGGTCCACTGGAAAGGGAGAACCCACAGGCACATAGATCAAACAGGCAGAGTGTGGGTGGTTTGAGGCCATAAGCTCTGAATACAAGTCAGCTGGGATCTCCCTAATGCATTTCAGGAAAAAAAATAATACATACAGCTTGCGTATTCATTTTCAGAAGTTGTGTGTTTCTGCTGAACAGTGATAGTCCTGCTCGTATGTTTTCCTGTTGTGTTGCTGCTCCTTTTGGTTTTGGTGTTTTATAACTTCACCGCCATAGAACAGGGAATTTGAAAATAATGTGTTTTGCTGCTTCTATGAGATGGAAGGCAGCATGCACGACAAAGGCCGTAGGTACTAAGGCAGTAGCCATTGGGACGTATTTTGTGAAACAAATAGATGTTAGAAGAAAGGAAAAACAGGAACAATATTATAAAATGAATTTCATCATAAAGCCATTGCCTGTTCTTAGTTTTCACTTTGAGTTTTTGTTTCCTGTAGTTGTAGTAGTATATTATGTGCACTTGACTTCACTGAGCTCCTCTGGCCTTAGGACTGTAGGAGGAGAAGATGGAGAAAGGAGCAAAGGTGACAGACTCCAAGCCACATTTGTCATCTAATATGGTGGCTCATGTGGCCAATGACTTAATGTTAAGCTAGGTTAAATAGTCTAACATTATTACTAGAGCATCTCCAATAGGTGACATTACTGGATATTTATGGTTACCTCAAAATATGCATCATCTGCTGTAAAGGTGTGGTGGAGAACCATTTAAATTCAAGGATTCCAGTGCCAAGAAGATGAAACGCATATGCCAGCTGCATAGCTGTCAGAAAACCTGTCTTGGTGATGTTAGGATTGTGGAAAGAATACAGCCCAGCACAAGTGTCTTACCTGGTCTGTTCTTAAACCTCATTTTTGTTTTTACAGTGTTAATCTGTGGAAATAATCTTTAGCATGCCTTGGACTGAATGACTGACTTAAGGGGTTTTTTTCCTTGTTGTTCTTCTTTTTTTTTTTTCTTCCCAGTCATGATTTTCAGCAGTCTCTTCCACATGGTACTGTCTTTTGCATGGAATGTCCCCGAATTTCTCCAGACCCTATCTACAGCTAATTTCCTGGTTAGTCCTAGTGCCAGTTCATATCTCTTCAATTTCTGGATGCTTTCACCTACACTGCCATCAATGTCAGCCAAACCTAATTTTGAAAGTTTTTAAAATCAATATGCAAATTTAATCTTAAGATCATAAGACAGCACAGTGTTTTAAAACCAGAAACCATGTATTTATATTCTTCAGTAAAATTCAGTTGTAAGGGACCTCTGACATGTTATTCAGCAGCTTCAGTTCTAAGTTAAAGGAAAGTCTCTTGCAATCCATTCTTATGTTCCATATTAAAAAGAGTAAATGGCATCAGGGAGTCTTAGTTCTAGAACTATTAATGTTAATAGGTCTGTGCTTAGAGTTAGCGGTTTTGGCTGACTTTTGCACATTCCCTCATGAAAAGCATTTGTCTAATTGGAGATTTAGGATCATCTCATCTTCTTCAGATCTTTCTGTAACATCAATATAGAAGTTTTGACTTTCACAAGTGAAGTGAAGCTCCCTGTCCTTTCTAACTTCAAGTCCAAGATTAATTTCCAAACCTGAAACTCAGTTTTTTGTTCATCAGCTGTTATCTGGAGCAATAAGCTATATCATAAAAGAAGTGCTAAAACATTTGTTTCTGAAGAGACTTCCTGTGTCTCAGTCCAATACTCTTACTGTTTTTAGCAGTGTCATTTTACAACCTTTTCATATTTCAGTCATGTTGCATTTTAAAATGGGTTCAGCTTTGTGTGTTATTTGTTTCTATTAGAAGCCTAATCAAAATCTGATTCCTCTGGTGGTTAAATCTGCCTAATTTCTGGTGTAAATGTAATTGTACACCTTGGATTTTGAACCAGACCCCGGGCTTATCTCAAATGGTTCTCTTGACCATGGTGTAAGAAACTGAAAACCAGTCCTTGCAGATGGGATGAGCTGACCTTGGCTAGGTGCCATGCGCCTGCCAACCTGCTCTATCTGTCTTATTCCTCAACAGAATTGGGGGAATCAAAATATAATAAAAAGCTCATCGGTAGAGATAAGGACAGGGAGATCACTCACCAATTACCTTCATGGACAAAACAGACGCAACTTGGGAAAATGAATTTTATTTAATGCCAATTAATAACACAGCAGGATGTTGAGAAATAAGAACAAATCCAAAAAATGTCTTCCTCCCATCCTTCCCATCTTCCCAGGCTCAAGGGGTTACGGTCAGTTTATAACACCTTGTCTCTGCCACTTCCTCCTCCTCACCTCTTCCCCTGCTCTGGTGTTGCGAAGGAGAGAGTCGTTCACAACCTTCTCCAACGTGAGTCCTTCCCACAGGCTGCAGTTGTTCACAAACTGCACCAGCATGGGTCCCTTCCATGGGGTGCAGTCCTTCAGGAACAGACTACTCCAGCGTGGATCCCCCACGGGGTCACAAGTCCTGCCAGGAACGTGCTCCAGCGTGGGCTTCCCATGGGGTCACAGCCTCCTTTGGGCATCCACCTGCTCCAGTGTGGGGTCCTCCATAGGCTGCAGGTGGATGTTTGCTCCACCATTAACCTCCATGGGCTGCAGGGGGACAACCTGCCTCACCATGATCTTCACCACGGGCTGCAAGGGAATCTCTGCTCTGGTGCCTGGAGCACCTCCTCCCTCTGCTTCTTCACTGAGCTTGAGCTTTGATTTCTCCTCTTTTTGAAGAACCAGTCTGGCTGATCAGAATAGTTTCTGGACAAGTGTTTCTTCCTGTGAGACAAAGTTTAAAAAATAAGAAAATAAGCCTTTAGCAAACCAAAACCAAACAAGAATGTGACTATGTGTCCTTCGCCTCTGTTTGGTTGCTGGAAAAACACAAGGTGCATGGAGAAATGTCTAGACTGTCAAAAATATAGAACTACAGAGAGTAAGATGTGTTTAGCACATCAGTAAAATATCTTGAAACTTCCTATTTGGAATGATGGATGATAACTGCCTTTTAATGACATATATGCAATGAACGCAGTATTTTGTGTTCATTTGTACATTGAGTCAATAATTTGATTCAAACTTTTAGATTCCGAAAGTAAATAGTCATTATGGAAATACCACAAAATAATAGTGCAAAAAAAGCTATTACTGTAGTGACTGACCCTAACATAATTGAAGGTATGTTTGTACTTCCAGTGAACAAGAGTTACTGCGCGGCACAGACCTTAGGCCATACTAGAGGTCTATTTCTTCTTTCTTAGGTAGCACTATTTAAAAGAAAAGAGCCTGAAAATAAATGTCAGCTTTCTACCGATGCCAAGAAATTTAATTTTCTTTGTTATTGACCTAGAAAAAAAGCTTCCAGAATTGCAGAGTGTATAGAAACAAAAGAAACATTTGACCTTTGCCTGAAAACACAGCAGAACTGAGGCCTCACCTGATGAGTTGCTGCACAATCAGAATCTTCCCCCAGTGATAAGAAATGCAAGCAATTTAAATAAGTCTACTTTTTATGAATTTATTATGTTTGAAACAGAATTAATGATTCATATAAGTCACCGAATTAAAAGATTAACTCTCCCTTTGTTTCTTGGCTGCCTGATAGCATCAACAAGAAATTGTCATAATAAATTAAATACAGTTCAGTAAAAGATAAAATAACCTCAAATATGTTTTGAAAAAAAAAAAAGTTATGTATTGTACTGGAATGTAAATGATCCATGGGAAGGTTGGTCGTTTTTTTACCCCCTTGGCATGATTTAAAAATAGGTATTTATTCTGGAGTCTCAGTATCCTTGTGACTGAAGAATGATCAGAAACACATGCTCGGATTTAACTTAGAAATGCAGAGCCAAGTGCTGGATTCTCAGTTTTCTCTTCTTTCAATCTATACAGTGCAGAGAAAAATGGAAAATGTATGCCACATGTCCTAAATTCATGAGTTCGTTGATCACCATTTCAGATACATTTTCCAATTGTTTTGCAAATTCTTGTCTGAAGTAGAGCTGTAGTGCGAGGCTGGGGAGTTTTCCATCCAAATTTTCATGGTCTTCTGCCAACCCACATAAGTGTATGTCCCTGCTGGAATTTTCACCTAACACCCCTGCCTGTCTGCCTGAGACATGCACAGAATTTAAAACATGGTAGATAAAAGGTTGCTGAGTCTAATCAGTCACCTAATTAGTGGTGAACAGCATTAATTAAAAAAATGCTTTCTGATGATCTGATGCATTTCTGCTCTCAGATATAAGAGAATGGTTGTAAGAGAAACCCTTTGAAGTGGTAGCTACTGCAATTCAAGTTAAACACCTTTTGTTGTTGTCGTAATAAGAAAAACATGAATAAGACAATTGGGTACAATTGATTGCCACGTGGAACACTATTTTCTTTTTAAAATGAACCCAGAAACAACAGGGAAAACAGTCTGACAGCTAACCTCTGCAGTCCTGATGATTTACTAAAGACAGAAACATGCATTTAAATGGTGTCAAATTTGAAAAAGACAGGAAATGTTTAGAGGATACCTTTTACAGAGGTAAGAAAGAAATATAACAAGGCGGCTTTCCTATACGGAAAGGAAACACACGTCTTCATATAAGACATCCCCAAGCCCATTAATTTCTTAAAAGGCTGGTGTCTTGCCATCCTTTTACATTTTGTTGTCATGGTTATCATGAGGAATTTGGTAAGCAGCAAAAGTGTGCACTCTACCAAAATCTTTTCTGTAGCCTTTTTCACACATCAGTTCAGTTTAGTAACAAAAGCTTGTTAAAAGAATATTTGTTCCTAAGAGAAAGTGGTTTGGGAAGGAGAAGTTTGGTAAAATAGAATGCTTTTTCCCTTCAAGTGGTGCGTGGGGAGAAATGAGGAGGTGACTCAAGTCTGTGAATTCAGTTGCAGAAAAGACTTAAGTGGCTGGCAAAATAATCCTGTGTCTACTCAGGTAACAAGGACTTACCCATAAGCAGAGTATGAAAAACAAATACTAGTGGTAGTATCTATTAGTTTGATTCATACGTACCCGGTGAAATGATGTATGCACGGAAAGCATTTTAAAGAACTCTCATGTTTTTCTCCTTATGTAGCCTGGGGAAAATGGTATGTTGCTCAAGTCAAAAGCTTTGTTTTATAGCATATGTAGGATAACTAGAGATAAAAAAGTAAAATAGTTTGTCAGAAAAAAACACAGTCATCCCCTTTTCCCAGAAAGTGGTTACATGGAGTTTAGGTGGCATAACAAGAACATTAATCATGAATTACATTGTATTACATTACATTATTAAATTACATTTACATTCCTATTTCTGATATGGCGTAAATTGTAATACCTGGTTGAGAAAGAGTTGAAGGAATTTTGAAGGTTTCTGTGCAACAGGTTGTAATGTCCGTTAGTATCTTAACAGACTATTTTTATACGTGCAAATCTGTTCTTCTAAAATCAGATTAGTCTTATCTAGGTCTAGTTTATGATGTTTATCAAACAACAGTTTTCTGTCGTGCTTTTGAAATTGGGTATTTGTACTCTTTATCAGTTTGTTAGTATGTTGTGTTAACCTACAATGAACAAAGACTGTCAGGAATCTATTCAAATGGCTTGCTGATATGTCCAGTAAATTTTATCAGTCCCAATTAGCTGTAATCACAGATATCTTAGAAGATATATTATCAGGAAGCAGTTTCTGCAACTAATATGGAAGATCAAAGTGTGTTTTTGCAATTTTGTGCTTAAAGCTAAATCTGTATTTATGGAGTTGTGATTATTTTTTTTTCAAAGCATGAGTGCTGGATACTTAGTGTATTCCCCTGAGGTCATCCATTAATGAAATAACTGGAGATAGTGGATACATTGTGCTTTCAAGCAAGGTTATTTTACCTTTGTTTTTGAAAATGCGAGGGTAGGGGAAAACAATACAAATAGAGATAATTTTGCTATTAACATCATACTTGTCATCATGCTGCATTAATATAGCAAATAGAAAGAAAATACTGGTGTATTTTGGCTTTGCATTTGTGTATTCAGATAGTACTGGTGATGTGCTGTATGACTGTATAGGTATTTCAAATCTAGTATTTTAAAATCACTTCCCGTTTACACAGGGTTTTTTTTGAAGTGTTTGGCACATCGCTTTTCTGGAATTTCTTTCCTTTTTTTTTTTCTTTCCTTTGCTACATTTGTTTCATGTCAGTGTTAGGTCACTGAACCCATTTGGCGCAGATGCTGGCTATTTAGAAATCAGCTGCAACACTCTTGCTGTATCCACTCTTCCCTTGTGTAATGAGCTTCCTGAACTGGCAGCCTTTAAAAGAAATGTGTACATTTACTAGAATGTTACAATTTTTTATAACCCACAGAGTAAAAGGAGTGAGCAAGCTGGTACAGACATCTCTTTCCAAATCCAGTGGTAGAAAAAGGTACAGTGTCCCTTACCTGTCACTGAGTTCTGGATAAGCTTTCTTAGCACTGTTCAATAAACGTTAGTGTGTGCAGTGTACATTTTAGTGTTACAAATGGCAGAACCCTCACTAGGCTTCCTGCTCACTGTGTTTCAGCCGTCACATCCACCGCTCGCCCGCTAGGAAAGCATGAAAGTGCTTCCAAAAGTACCTGCCCAATTCAGCGATGAATGGACAGCTTATTAATAAACCAGTGGAATGTAATTAGAGTAAAACCACCCAGTGCTTTGTATATTCACTCCATAAAAACTGAAAGCTATTATGCTTTATCCAATTGTTGTGTAATGTCATTGCCATTTTTCACAATTCGTGGCAATCAGTAGTGAGTCTTCTACTGTAAAAATCAACTGGATTTGTTTTCATTTGGGTTTTTTTGTTTGTTTGGGTTTTTTTCTGTTTTTTTTTTTGTTTTTTTTTAGTGACTGGATTTGCTTTATTTGAGCCATTGCCTGTAGAACCCCTGTCGTGTGCAGCCAGGCTTGGTTTAGAACCATTAGATCCTCCTGTGTTCTCATCGTGCTGTGAGTGACTGATAGCTACTGTAAGATTTATTCTTTGATTACCATGGCCAGAAAGCCGTAGTTGATCAATAATAACAAAAGCAATAATAAAAGCAGTTCCCTTTTTATTTAAATGTTAAGTGACATGCTGCAAGTGTGCTTGAAACTAAATGGTACGGTTGGCATAAATAGCTGACATTTACAGAACGGCAGTAGGTAAGTAGGTAAAGACAGTGCAAGAGGGAAAAATTTGCTTACTAAATGTGTTGTTGGTAGTAGAAGATCATTTATTTTTTACTTACATTTATGTATGGCAGCACAAGGGAATTTCTATGCTTGTACAAGAGAGGAGGGGCTTGAGGGGGAAGATTATAGGCAACCTGTTAAAGGTAGATTGATATTGTTACTTTTTACATTCTTCTTTAAAAGTTGGGGTTTTTTCAGCTTACAGAATGTGTTCACTTTTATATGAAAAGCAGGCTGACGTTCTTTAAGGATGGTGATTTTTTCAGGTTTGTTCAGGCATACCTGATTTAAATAAATTTGTTCACTTTAAGTTAGCCACAGTAGCACCCGTCAGACCACAGACTGCTGGGTTGCACAACAGAGCAGTGTACAATTGGCACCGTCCCATTTAGACTGTATTTTAGTGAACGTGTCATGAGTTATGCTCATGTGCAAGTGTGGGGGTTGGTGCTTTAGCTTGGTGCAGGTGCCACAGATCACGTATTTTGTGTGGATTTTGTCCCTCAATTGCTGAATGTGTAACATTTGAAATGGCATCAGGTGTAACAAGTCTATAGCACTGTTTTTTCACACGTACCACTTTTGATGCTCCATTGAGCTTTAAAAAATTGGCATCATAGTTAATTCTGTTCTGCAAGTTTTCTCTGAGATATTATTGATTGACCTAAGCTGGAAAAAAAGAAAGAAAAAAGGGGAACTTAAGCTATTACCTATTCTTCATTTCTTCCTTGTGCTGTTCTTCATTTTCAAAGCTTGAAAAGCACTACAGTTGTTCCCCTCAAACTTTGCTTGTAGTTTGCTTTCCGGCTCTTGTTCTCTGCTGTACGTGTTTGTCGTTACATATTCTGTTTCCCCAAACTCTGAAACCATAAGCCTATCCACGTATTTTCTATTTGCTGCTCTTTCTATTCTGAAGTCCTTTTTCTCACTTTTTTCTTACTATCCAGCTCTTCACTTGACATGTCTGCTGGCCCACTCTGCGTGCTCCCACCGCCTGCTTCTCTCACCACCTTGTCTTCATTTGCCTGTCTTCTCACTTCAACATGCTTCGCTTCTCAGCTTCCCTCTGCGTCTCGCTGTCTCTGCCTATCTCAATTCCAGATATATGGATAGATATAGATAAATGTATACATGTCCTTCTCCATTTCCCCATCTGGGATGGCTTCTCTTTTTTTTCAAAGGTTGGTCCTCCATGTGTTCTTTCTTCTTCTGATTTGAGTGGTGGTATGCTATGGGGACCTTCCCTGGTGTATGCCCCACCAACACAAGGTAACCACTTTCTCAGGATGGTTTCATCACACATGTTGGTCTGCGTTCATTGGGACGGGACATGAGGAGGCAGAGGATCGAGAGGTCCATGAATTTTTTGGTATTGGCTTTATTGACTGTTCTCTGATAGAGATGTGGAAAGCCTGTGTTTCAAGAGGGAATGGCATCATGGGTGACGTTTCTGCTGCTGGTGATGGTGTCTAGAAGAGACTGCCGTGATCTCCACTCACCAAGTCATTGCTATATGGGCTGCAATACTTAGAAAGGGTGGGAGTAATTTCTCCTAACCACAGACAGTTACTATTGTAGTTGCCTATATAAGGCTTCCTTGGTGATCAGAGTTAAAATAAATGACTTTCAGCACGTCTCACCTGACCTGTTCCAAATGTCCATAGAATGGAATGACCAGAATTGTCCATTTCTCACTGTTAACTGCAAAGGGAATTTAGATGATTATTGGGGAAGTAAATACCAACATTGGATCAAATGAGTTTTGCTCACTGTTTTTGTACAGACTCAGACAGAAATAAGAAAATTGTATTGAGTCAGACAAGTAATTTGGTGGTTCAGAAAAGGTATTCAGCACTTCTTGTAGCATCGCAGACAGTTGCACAAATGCGGAGATAAAACCAAGGTAGAGCAAGACTGTTTGTGCTAATGAGGCATCTGATGAGTCCGCTAATAAAGAAGAATTACTCAAAGTCCTGTGTTTTAAGAAGAGCTGATGTAAATATTGTGGGGAGTTAAAATTAGACAGAGAGGTTTAATACTTAATGTCTCAGCTACTGATCTTACTTTGCAATAGCACATCTTTGTAAATTCCCTTGAACTGACATTGTTTGATTTTCAGTCTTTTTTTTTCCTCTCTGAAGAGAACTAATTCCCTGGGTGCACTTGAGAATTTTAGTCTGTGTTAGGCTGGGAAGAAGATTTATCTGAAAAGAATGCAGCTAACTTTGAGGCTATTCTGCTGATGCTCGTGAAGGTTTTAACTGGTCTGTCAGAACACATTGTGCTGACATCTTACGTGCTTTGGCCAAATTCGTCCTGATTGTATAACCTCTTCAATCCCTTTAACTCAACGAGAAGGCAAAGAGTCAGTTTGTTCTAAGACTAAGATGTACTAGAGAAGTACAGGCTTTAAAAAATCAGTAGGACAGCCAATTTTGAAAGTGTTGCCATATGCTAAACTTTTTCTAGTGCTCAGTGAAATGGTCTTTACAAGGAAACCTCAGGCATTTTCATCGTACGCGAATATCATGTTAACTGATGTAGCATCTGAAGAAAGAACTAAGAGATTATCTGTTTTTTTCAACAATGTCAGTATATTTAATAAGATACTACCTCTGCCTGCAAAGTTTGCCATTTTAGATTGTCGTGGCTAAAGTAATATTATTCCTCTTACAATTACCATACGGAATATGATGTTCACTTTATTATATAAACATTGCTTGAAATAACTATGGAGTTTTCTTTCTTTTTTTCCTTTTTTTGACTCATGCATAAATTTCTGAAATGGAACCAGAACAGCAATTTTCATTCTAGTGCTGTGTAGCACTGCAGGAGTATTTGAGTAAATGGAAATAATTTCAAATTACTGCTCTGTAGTGACCAGTCCTAGTACTGTGGAGTACAAAAATAACTTTGTGAGTTCATTTGTAATAGCCCTTAAAAAAATAAAGTTTTTGCAGATAAATTGGAAAAAAAACCAAACCGACAAAAAACGTCCAAAACAAAACTTCAAAAGTAACCCAAAGCAAAAAAAAAAAAGAGTAAAAAAAATATTACTTCAGCCAAAAGACTGTGTTAAAGCAGAAGCTGTTGCCCGAGCATTCACACACCATTCATGGTGCCGCGCACGCACATGCACACTCTCAGGCGCGCTCCCTCCTTCTTCAGGGTCGACCCTAGGTTTTCCGCAGCAGAGTCTCAGGCGTTAGATTTTATAAAATAAGTAATTTAATTGAAAGGTCCATCAGCAAGGACAGCCTGGACTGGGTGCCTCCAGAAAGAGGGACCCCGAACAAAGAAATCCTTGGGCAATTATACGCTTGTGATTTGTACACCCACCCCTCACGTGCTATTCACTCGCTGTCCACGTGTCTTTTAGACCAATGGTGATTTTTGGTCTGGGGTCTTCTAACATCTTACTGGATCTTTTTCTGTGTCCAAGCAGGCACAGATCTTGTTGATCTGCAGTTTTAGCCGAGGGCTGTCACCTCCTTATCTTTTGGTTTACTCTCCTTGTGCACCTGCACTCACTGGCAGAACATGGAGAACTGAAGAGTCCCAGATTTGGGAAAAACACTACCAAAACATCAGTGTGATATCAACATCTTCCCCATACTAAAAGACCAAACACAACGCTATACCAGCTGCTAGGAAAATGACTAAGAAAAATAACTCTATTGTGATCCACAGGCTTCAGCAAATCTAGTTACTCATGCTAAGTAAAGCTAGGCAAACAGCTCGAATTACACCATAAGTAATCCTAAGTGATTTATTCTAATTAAAACATATTTATTTACACTAAACAACTACTACTAATAAATAAATAGCTGTATCTTCTGCAGTTTTCTGTAACTGAGGTGATTGTGCTTAGAAATGTTCCGTGTGATGGTGAGCTTTTAGTAAGACCAAGCAGGTCCCCTTTTGGGACTGCGAATACAGTGGTGTCCGCAGGATGGGAAGGCTGCCCCTCGTCATTGCCGGTGGCAGCGGTGGCCCTGCAGTTCCAGTCCTTCCATCGGCAGGATGCTGCCCGCTGTGGTCCCATGCCGTCCTCCTCCCCGGGGCTGGCCTGCTGCGCCATCGCCTCTCCTCTTCTCTGCAACTCTGGGAGTTGGCAGAGCCTGCCCCTCTTTGGATGCCGCCTCTGAGGGCAGCGCTCCTGTCTCGGACTAATGGATGCATCATTCTGATCGTGGAGTAATGAAATTACAAAACCAGACTTCTCTTTTTCGTAATCTCCTCCTTTCTTTTACTTTAGTAGAGGCAAGGGGCTTTCATTTATCACAGCCAGTGTTTTTCATTATTGGACAAACTACACGGCTATAAACTAGGCACCTAAACTAATTACCCATAAATCTTTGCTTATGGGTAATTACTGTTAACTCTTTGCAAATTAAATTCCCTCTGATGGACAAACTATGAAGCTCTGACTTTCTACCATTGCAGTTGATAGGAGCAGGTTTGAAACTTCAGGGAATAATTTCACATCTTTAAATTCTAATCAGGGAGATTAATAGAGCAAACTGGGAGGAAACACGTGAACTCTTAATTTTGTTAATGCTAGTGCCACTAGACCTTTCTGACAACTGTAGAAAATGTGCTGAGTGCTGTGTTCCTCCTTTAGGAACAAAATGTGATGCTCTTAAAAAATTGCATAGGCCCGTGGTGGGAGAAGGGGAATGAAGATGGAACTCGGGTGGTTAGTTGTGTGACATACTAAATGGGAAGTTTGTGCTTTTACTTTAGTTTTTCTTAATTATGTTGAGTGGTAGGTTTGCAATAGTTGTTAGTTTCAGCAGGAAGCTAAGCACATTTGTTGAGACATTGGAAATTGGAGTCTTTTCCAACCACAGTTTGCTTAAAAAAAATAATATTAGAATGATGACATTTTCTGTGTCCCCTCTCACAAAATCTATGCTATTTTACTGAAATCAACAAGTGAGTCTAGAAGTTCCCCATAACTGGGAATTACTTTTGCTGCCTATGTTATTGTAGTATGACTGCAGTGAAGGTATATACTCAACTAACTCATATATTAAGCCATAGTGTACTAATCTAGGATAACTTCTGTAATTATTGTTACCAGTAACTGTGTAAAAAATATTTCGTATGTATGGTGCAATTATAGCCTAAAGTACAAGCTTGGAGCTCATTAAGATCCTGAATAGCATTAACAGTATTATGAAAGGTTGATTACTCTGATCATTTATCTTCGTCATGGTGCCTTCAAACAAGGAGCAAATATATATTTCTTCAGATTTGAATGGTTGGCATTTCCTCTGTTTAGACTTTCATTTTTCCTAAAGGTAGGCACAGTCTCTATCTCTGCTACCTTGTAAATAGCAATGAGCATGCCATGCGTTTTTCCCTTTTGCCATCCATGGCTTAGTGCAACATTTGGTAGCTCGATACCGGCTGAGTATTGTCTGAATGCCTCTTAAGTTGTCTTTTAAGACAACCTCCTGTTTGCCCAGTTTTCTTAATAGTCAAAAACTTACTGGCTAGGTTGAGTCAACTCTGAACAAGTAACCTCAAGAGCCAGTGTGGGCACGGTGTGCTTTTCCCTCAGAACGGTATCATGCCCGAGTGTGGGCAGGTCTTCGAGCCTCAGAGATCCTCTGTTCGTCAGCAGACACATCAGCTTGGCTGTGCCATGCCCTCTGCTAGCATGATTTCTGGTCCTGAGGGTAGCCTAGGTTTGGCAATTTGTTTCTCCTTTGAATTTCAAATACTGGGCAAATAAAAGGTGGTGATGTGATATGGCTGATGATTCTGTTTTGCCTGCAAGAGAAATAATACAACTGATTATAAACTGCATTCAGAGCAAACTCTTTTATGCATAACATGCATTCTTTTACAGTACTTTAATATTGTGGCATAAGGATATTACCAGAGGTTGAGGAGTTATCCATGAGGTGTTGTGAAGCTGTAAGATGTTATCTGAGATGAAAAGGGACATTCTCCATCAGAAATTCATGTATGTTTACTAGGAGACAGTAGGCTGCAGTAAATGCGAATGTTCAGCAAATCAAGAAAACATCTAGAAATTATGATGATGGAAAAATACTACCACTAAACAAAGCGAAAGAAGCTTTTCTTTAGATTACATTTTTGGGGGGATAATTCAGTATTTAGAAGTGCAAATGAAATAATTAAAAGAAGAAATGCACTTTGACTGGGTATGGTGAACTTACTTCTACTTCCTTTAAGTAGTACTCTTCTGTTCTCTGACCCTCTTGTGGCCCCCACTAGCATTTTTGTTTCCCTTGCAGTCCAGTGATGCGATGTAACATGCACTGCTTTCTGTTAAAAGCAGGATCAAAGAATCTCTGGTAAGAGTCGTGCACCTAGATGTCAAAGCGCTGCCTCCAGTCCTTGTGTGCTGGTGAGATGTTTTAATTTCCGTGCTGCAGTGAAGAGCGGATTAAGCTCCTTGCAGTGTTTGGAGTTCACTGTTGTGTTTGCTGCTCTTGGCTGTACCGCTGTGAAGGGGTTTCAGTGTGGTATGGTGTTACGCAAGCTAGCTCTCAATCAGTTGTCTTCTTCCAATAAGGGTTTACCAGGGGAAGAAAGATGGGTGAAGTGGGTTTAAAGCCTCATTAGCACCAGAGCATATATGTTGTGCATGTTACAGTGTCCTGTGATAAAATCACAGCCACGTGGCTGTCTGTGTAGTCCCACCACCTCCCTCAAGTCATATTGATGTTATGTTCATTGCTTTCTCTTCTGTGGCTAAACATTTTAAAGTACCTGAATGAGTTTGTAGATAAACCCTAGTTTCCATCAGTCTTAACCACATTTTTTATACAGCTACAGAAAGGATAGATATTTAGCTGTAACTTAAGGCTGTAACATTTTTACTATGAGGCATTTTAGTTTACATCCTGCCTACTGAGTTTACTAACTGACCCTGAACAGTTTTGGGAGAGTTGCTGAGTTAAATGGTGCGCAGTCTTCCCAAAATATGGAGGTGCTTAGGGAAGAGCAATGCGAGTTGTGGGTAGTAAATTACAGAACTGCTGATAGCTCTAGCAGGCAGGTGGAGGAAGCGGAAGACTGCAGGGACAGAGGGACAAAAAGTGGGACAGAGCCTCCAGTGTCCTTGAGACTGCAGTCTGCATTGTGCACAACACTTTCGGGATCTTTGGGCATTTATAGAAGATGTATATAGCTGCTCACACTAAAGGGCGAGGGCTGCGTTTAGCCACGATCATTAATATTTTGTCAGCCATAACCACTTGGCTTTATTGTCAAGATAGGACATAGTCCTCCATGAATTTCTGTGATCTGTGTACTTGCAACAGTTTTTCAAGTTTCTCAGTGCATTCAGTGTTTAAAAAGCATTAGTGTTGCTTCTTTAAAAACATTAGTTTCCTGACTGGATTCCCAAATTTGCCATTGCTAACAGGTTTTTTAGTAAGGCAGTGTGGGAAAAAGATTACAAAGATTACAGATGGAGGCATAAGGAAAGAATCTCTGAATAAAAGCCTGGATAAACTTCTCAGCATTGTAGTGAAGCCCAAGAAATTATGTTGTTTTTTTTTTTCCAAGATGTAACACATAATTTAAATTTATGTGTACTTTCCTTTTCTTTTGAAGCCAAAGCTTTAGAGAGCCAGACCTTACTAAAGTTCTTTATATAATTGACATATGCTAAAATTTTGTGATATATCTTTTGCAGGATAAAAAACGTTAGATACTTGCACTGCATATGAAAATACTGTAAATACATAATTAAGCAATCTGGATGGATGGGCTATTGATCACAATGAGTACAGTACATGCTCTGTTAAATCTTCAAAAAAGAATTGTTGTTCAATTTTGGATGAGTTTTTGGTAAATCAAACTCAGAAAGTCCCAGCCCAGAAGCAGCATTTCAACACGTGTAAAGCTCACTAAGCTTGCAGAGTTTGACTTCAGTAGTTGGCAGCACATAAAGTCTCATCAAGGGTATATTCTCTTTAAACATCAAGAAAATAAATGGTGGGAGGGAGTGGCAGGAGTACGTGACACCTTTCACGGTTTGGGTTTTATTCAGAGGAAAATGCTCTGCATACAAACGCAACGCTTGATGGTCTCTCTGTGGGACCCAAAGTGTTGCGCAGCGTGGCTGGTCAGTCCTCTCGAAGAACCTCTGGTCTGTCACCAGCTTCATGAAGATCTCTGGAGGTGTGCCTCCAAGCCTTCCTCCCTGCTTGTGCATCACAGCTCTTTGCACAGGTCTGGTGGCATCAGGCTGTGGCTGATGTGGATGCTGAAGCCCATGCCTGCGGAGGACATCTGCTGCGCAGGGCAGGCACCAGCCTATTTGCTTACATCGACAGCCAGTTGTATGGCTGTAACCCAATTAGTGCTTATAAGCGCATGAACCAGGCACGGGCATAACTGACCACACTTTTTATTCCAAGTCTCTCTCTGAAAGTACACGGGGAACTTTTTTATAACATGTTTAAAAAATAAATTGTGAATCTGTAAATCCTATACAGACTATGCTGCAAATATTACTTAACTGTGATTCTATTTTACATTCTAATAAAGACTGGAAATGCCAGTCTTCAGATGTGTCACTGGAGTATGCTGTGATTGAAGTTTCAGTACGATGGGGAGAATGTGAAAGAATTAATTTGTTTTTAAATATGTAATACACCATTGTGCTGAATCCTTTATGTACAGGAGTACAGACTGACATAGATTAGATTAGAATCATTATCCTGGATTACAGAGCAGCTCTGATAGCTAAAAAGCCTCAGTCCTTTAAAAATGGAAATTGCAGTCATTGGAAACTGCAGTCTTTCTCTAACATAGCTGATTAAAAAGTGGCTTGGTCAGCGGCTGGTATAGAGAGCTTCAAGAAAAGATAAAAAGATGTTCATGGACTAGA
This sequence comes from Rissa tridactyla, assembly GCF_028500815.1. Taxonomy (NCBI): domain Eukaryota; kingdom Metazoa; phylum Chordata; class Aves; order Charadriiformes; family Laridae; genus Rissa; species Rissa tridactyla. The sequence goes on along the minus strand of NC_071497.1, from coordinate 24,396,241 downwards.
AGATCTGGAATATTCTCCTGAAGAACAGTAATTTCACTCTCATAACTACAGAAAAGAGCTCCTTCATCTCAAGCATTGAATAGTAGTGACAGTTTCTGGAAAACATAATTTACTGTACATGCACTTGCTTGCATATGTATGTCATTAGTTACTAGAATGGTCTGTGATCACCGTCACTGAGGATGGTTTCTGTGACATTCTGAACATCCTGTTGAAGTTCCTGTAGGTATAAATATCTGCATCAGGAACTGTCAAATGATAGGAAGGTAAAAAACGGAATTTCACAAAAACCAGAGAAAGCAACACAGAACAGAGAACACAGCAGTAGTGCTGGGAAGGGAGAAAGCTGAAGGTGCATCGTTGATTAAATTTACCAAGGAAGAGATTTGAGAAATGTGCTAGAGGGAAGAGGAAAAAGAAGGAAAAGTTTAGTCCTTTATTTAATAGGGAAGACAAGCAAATAAGACATTGTGTAGAGAAAGCTGGGGTCTTTGTAAAAGGTTAATAGAATATTAAAGGCCCAATTACAGCAGAGAGAATTACAGTGAGAATACTTAGGTAAGTCAGAGTGGTAATGTTGGTGGGGAGCTGGTGATGTCCATCCCACAATACTGAAAAAGGAAGCTCTCGTGAGCAAAACCTGTGTCTTCAGCTGTTATCCTTGAGAAGTAACTCCAGGCAGTTGAAGTCCCAAAAGTCTAGAAAAAAGCAAAATAGTGGTGAGTGAAAAAAGGGTGGAGGGTTATTGAGTCCATAGATTGTAGTTTAGTAAGGCTTACATCAATACCTGGAAACAAGTTATTAAATTATTCATTTGTAAGAGCTTAGAGAGTGGTAAGAGAGAGGCAGGCAATACTGGCATGGCTTGAGTCTGTGTGTGACTCAGTGAATGCCTTTTGTATGGTTTGGCTTTTTTTGCAGTGTCCATGGCCTAGGGAATAAGGTGGACGTGGTAAATACGGTGTACCTTGATTTCTGGTCTGATTCCCGCAGGGTTGTTGTATTGGGTTTACCTGGCAAGGTTTTGGTGGCATGGGGCTGCAGGGGTGGCTTCTGTGAGAAGCCACCAGAAGCTTCCTCCACATCAGACACAGTAGCTTGGTTGCAGCTGACTCCAAGATGGACCCGCCACTGGCCAAAGCTGAGCCCAATGTTGATGTTGGTGGTCCCTCTGTGATAACATATTTAAGAAAGGGTGAAAAATACAGCAGCAGTGTGAGAGAGAAGTGAGAAGAACATGAGAGAAACAGCTGTGCAGACACCAAGGTTGGTGAAGAAGGGGAGGGATGAGGTGCTCCAGGCACCGGACCAGAGATTTCCCTGCAGCCCATGGTGAAGACCATGGTGAGGCACGTTGCCTCCCTGCAGCCCATGGAGGTTAATGGTGAAAACAGATATCCACCTGCAGACTGTGGAGGACCGCACACCAGAGCAGACGGACATGCCCCGAAGGAGGCTGTGACCCTGCGGAGAGTCCACACTGGAGCAGGTTCCTAGCAGGAGCTGTGGCCCTGTGGAGAGGAGCCCATGCTGGGGCAGTCTGTTCCTGAATGACTGTACTCTGTCGGACCCACACTGGAGCAGTCCGTGAAGGCCTGTATCCTGTGGGAGCAACTCCATGCTGGAGCAGGGGAAAAGCATGAGGAGGAAGGAGTGGCAGAGACAAAGTGCAACGAACTGACAGCAGCCCTCATTCCCCACCACTCTGCACCACTCAAGGGGAGGAGGTAGGGGAGTTGGGAGTGAAGTTGAGTCTTGGATGATGGGAGGGATGTTCTTAATTCTCACCATCCTGTTCTGTTATTAATTGGCAATAATTAAAATTAATTTCTCCAAGCTGAATCTGTTTTGCCCATGACAGTAACTGGTAAGAGATCTCCCCGTCCTTATCTCAACCAAAGAACTTCTCCATTATACTTTCTCCCCTCCGGTAAAACCTTTTAGAAACCTTCCAAAGTGTGGTGTGAGACCTTCCTTCCTGGGTCATTGCAGAACTGCCTGCCTGTTTTTCTCCAGTGATGCATTCCTTCACCAGGAAGCATTTTAAACAGTCTGTAGGCTGATAGAGGAGAAGTGACAGAGCAGCTTGGTGGGCACCTGGCAGCCAGACAAGGTCAACCCACCACAGTCATGCATGGCATTCTTTTAACTCTGAGAAGGAAGGTGTGGTGACCCCAGCCTCCTGCCCACTTTGTCCCTTGGGGAGAGTGGGAGGTGGCACCAGGGTGGGTGCTCCAGGGAGTGCTCCAGGCTGGCTGCCTCCTCGTGGCAGGGGTAGCTCAGGACTGATGCAGTGCCGTTCCTGTGTGCATATGGAGGAAATCCAACATTTAGGGGAGGGCTAGACCTACTTAGGTCTTTCCCAGCCACCAGAACCAAAGTCTGCCCAGCTTGAAAGGCTGGACTTTATACTTTTGGAAAATTAGACCTGACTTGGTATCACCCCTGTGCTTGCAGTAAGTTGGCGTTTGGTCATCAGACTTAACCAAGACTGCAAAACTTATCGCTCTGATGGAAATAACCCCCTACTGACACAACCTGCAGCAGAATATATTGCCTTAATGCTATCTTCGGTTTCTCAGGAAATTTGTTTTTCTGTTTTTTTGTATAGTATCAGTGTGCTCCCTGCTGCAGCTTCCTCTTTCTACTGTAGCTTTTTTATTCCAATGAAATTACAACCAAGTGTAAGTCTGCAGGTTATTGTTGTGATGATGGCAAATTAGGTTTTCTGACTGTTACAAAAATATTAGAAATGGCAGATTAAAAGTGCTCCCTGGTATGAAAAATCAGCTATTTCAGTTTATCTTTTTACTTGAAAAATATAGTGTCCTTAATGGAGAATATATGTCAGTATGATCAGAATTTGCAAATCATTACAAAAAGTGTTTATTTAGGGAGCATTGGCAAAATATAGTACACTTCTCCATGCTCTTTTGCATTGCCTGACTTACCTCTTATGATTAGCAATGGCTGTTCCACCTAAATTGAAGAAGAAAATATGCAGAGTAACTAGAAAAAAGCCAAAGAACTTTTAAAACTGCAATATATTAATATTTTTTTTTGTTGTCTTGTGGTAAGAGATCCTGGGTTGACACTGCAGATAAACTTCTTGGGAAAATCAACTTATTTCAGAGAAGCCATTGCATTGGAGTTGATGATTCAGCACAATATGAACATACAAGGAGAAAGTTGTATAGCTTACCAAAATGAGGGCTATTCAGGATAAGCACGGGCACAAGAGCTTGCAGAAACCCAGAAATGACTTGGCCTAAATTAGCTGGTAGTGAATGTAGTTCAAAGCTTGGCTTACATATGCAGACACAAATAGCCATTAAATTTTCCCTGCCTGATTTTAAAAGGTAACTTTTTTCTACACAGGGCAAGCTGGTAGTAGTCAAACTTCCATAAACTCCCTTCTTTGTCACTTCCCTTGACAAGGAAAACCAAGAGTCATTACGGGACGTGTGAAGGTCATTACGGTGATGTGTGAAACTGGCCTTTGCACCTGGGGACTGTCATGAAGAGCAGCAATCAGTGATGTTGACATCCGCTCAACCTACAGACTGCTTAAAACACTTCCTGGTGAAGGATTGTGTCACCAGAGGAAAAACAGGCAGGCAGTTCTGCAGTGACCCGGGAAGGAAGGTCTCACACCACGCTTTCGAAGTTTTCTACAAGTTTTTACTGCTCAACACTTTCTCCTCTCATGTACTCTTCATTAAGATTAAATAAACAATGTTTATTCTTCATTAGTATCTCTTAAGAGGATGGGAGGGAAAAAGTGCTGCTTATGAGGTAATGGTTTAAATGGTACTTAAAATAAGGCATGGGTGTTTCCAGGGGAGCTACTTTCACTGAACTGTTTTAGTCGTCAGGCTTTGTGTGCTGCTTAGGGGGGGACGGTAGCCACACAGCATGTCACACAGACAGAAGGCGGGTGCACAGAGTCTGTGGCCATGAGAATATGCCTGAGACTGCAAATCCAAGGATTTGGGTCTGCATCTTGCGCAAGTAGTCTAAGTACCTGGGTTTGAAAATTTGACCCAGTGTTTCCAAAGTTCAGTACCAAGGACAAAAATCTGCATCCCGCTGGAAGCAGTAGGAGTTCACTCCGTCCACTCTTCTACTCCTTTTCTTTGCTCTTCCTGTTTAATTGAACTGTCTAAATGAGAGAAGGTGAGTACTGTCCTGTCCTGGAAAAGAGAAGAGCCGTCTCAAAGGAAACTCCATTCTAAATAAAATATTCAAAATCAGTTACTGGATCTGTCGGACTGCAAGAGCTTCATGTCAAAAAAATCAACCTGATGTTACTACAAGTTGATTTTCAGCCAACTTTCAGCTGCAAGTTTTTTTCAGGCTTGGTAGGAAGGAAACTGGTTTTCCCATTGAGAACTCTCCTGCTGTTTTAGAAATACAGGTGTTCTTATGTGTGGTCTAACCCAATTTTTTAAAGGGCCTAAAGGAAAAGGAAGAAAGAGTGAATGTATTTTCTATACATTTTTCTTCCACAGTGCTGTATGAAGTGCTATGATCTTCACCTCCTGTCTGCATTTCAGCACTCTTACTTGAAGCTTTGTTCGGGAACCAACTTTCTGAAAGTTGAGTTACACCTAGGAGAGCAATGTATGCACAGTAAAGCAGTAACCTCTGAAATACAATGTAGTTTGAATTTTGCTTCCATGTTTTCAAATTAAGGTCTGAGATAATGTAATGATTCTTGCTTTTTTAGTAAGTTTGGGTCAGCTGTATTCTTCCACTCAACAAAAGGCAGGGAAGCGAGATGCGTCAAAATGCTTTCAGATGTGCAGTGTTGGTGACCTGTTTCTGGTCCTTGATGTTTACCCACCAGAGAGTTCAGAAGTCATATTTGAGGCAGGGGAAATAATCTAATGTTAACATGAGTATTACAGAATGCAGCTAATTTAACCCCTATCTGAATGCCCACTGTTTTAAAAGGCGGTAATGCTAGGTGTAATAAAGTGTTTAAACTTACTGTAGGATAGACGTATTTTTCTATAAATTTCCTGCAATACTTGAGGGAGGAGACCCACTGGAGGCTTGTGAGAAATATGCTGCTGCAGTCCCAGCAGGAATTAGCAGCTACTGGTCCAGCCACCACAGCAGGGATGGCTTGGACACTGCATTTTAATTAGTGTGTCACCAGCCAGCCTAGCCCACATCTAAAGGCTTGCAGTTCTACAAATAGTTATCTGTGGAAGTTACAGGTTCAAGAATATTGGCAAGCACTAGTTTGATTACCCTTTTATTTAAAAACAGCATATGTCTTTTTTTGGGAATGTGCTTATGTAAGGCTCCTTTTGTTTGTCTGCTGAATGCAGTGAAGGCCGAATATTGAAAACATCTTGGTCTATTGCATTGCCTTTGCAGGCCAGACTGAACAGGAATCAATTACTAAAAAGTCCTTTCACCTCAAATATTAGAAAATCAGCACAGCAGTTGAAAGTTATAGAATCAAAATCTGAAAAGGCATGGATGTTTTTCTTGTCAAAATCAAACCAGGCAGAGCTCTGGAACGCAATGGAATTAGCTTTCCTTTCCAGACCTGTGTATGTTTTTTCCACCAGCCTTACCTTTTTCAAAAGTTAGTTCTATTCCTTCTAAAATGAACTTTTTTTCTAAAAAAAAGTTCAAGTTTGGTTTTTTTTCTTTCCCTACATTATGTTAGTTTTGGAAATTTTCCATTCTCTTTACAAGTTGTGAAGTAATGAGGGGAAACAAAGGGCTGCAGTTGCGCACAATTGCCTGCAAGTCCTGTATATGTAGATACTGATGTTTAGAAGAGGTTTTTAGATCAGATTTGAATAATTTAATAATTGCTTCTAAGTTCACTGTAGAAGGAAAGTTTGTTTTGATACACTTTCACATGAAATGAAATGCAAGTTGTAAGAATTTCCAAATTTACATGTATGTGCTTTTTTAATAGCAGTAGTAATGCCATAGAATATGCATTTTTAAAATATTTTCATTTGTATGTATTTCAGTAGCTTCGTCAATCATTTTTGGTTCTGTCCAGTCTTTAACTTTAAACAGCGCATTTAATTTTGAAGTCTAAGAATAATAATTTTATTCCTATAAATCCATTTTGTCCTTCTAGTATATATATAAGAAAGAGTGAATTAATGTATTTTAACTTTATGCCTCTGTAAACTGTACAAAATGATCTGTATTATTTATGGAAACCAGTACTGGACTGTAATCTGTTAATGCAGTTTTGGCAGCACACATTTCCATGGCTCTGTAGTAGGTACAGTTTTCTTGGGACCGTTCATTCTTTTACCTGATTTGTTTGGACAAACTAGGTTGTGTAATTGTTCTTTGACTACATGAAGCACAAACTAATTTATTTTTCAAAAATCAATTCAGAATTTAAGGAATTTAATCCAAATGAAATTTACAGGCGATTACATTGAGCACTGTATTTGTACGGAGTTGATTAAAAATGCAGTATAAAACCTGGGGTGAGCAGGCATGGTATGGAGATGCTGACCTACTTTTGAAAGGACCAATTTTCCTACTTCCAGTGAAAATACTGTCAGTGACTGTTTGTTTATTTTATTATAAAAACTGCAGCTCTAGGAATTCACTTTTCCTACCTACCTGTGACCAAATAAACATCTGACTGTGTTTCATTTTGGTTCCCGTTCCTGTTTCAGAGGCAGAAGGTTTTTGTGGGTGTGGGGAAGAAAAGGTTTTTTCCAACCTGGCTCTAGTTCTGTGTGTTTTCTTTCCTTGGCTTTTCTCTCTTTCTGCCAATCTCCACCGCAGGTCCAGCCTGATCCTGCAAATTCCATTTTCTCCTTTATGTGCAAATTCTGCTGATCACTTCCACCTCCTTAACACCCCTCCTGGGCGTCCCTGCCTTCTTTCCATCTGTGCTGACACCACTATTTTTGACTGCACATACTTGAAGTGTGACCATGACTTTCCTCTTGGCTTCGCAGTCTGGACTCCCTAGTACAGGCAGAGAGCTATGGTGCTGTCACCCGATCTCTAAAATAACTGTCCTTCTACAATCCTACACCTCAGGATAATAATAAGAAATATAATCCAGAATGATCAACAAAGTGTGTATTAGGTGGGCAAAAAAGTTTTACGCATACATTTTTAATATTTTTAAAACATCTTTCTAATTTGTGTGGAAAACAACACACATACAGGGACCAGTCACTGGATTTTAGTCTACTTTCAGTTTTTAAGTGGTACTTTTAATACTTTAAATTTTTCATGCAATCATTGGACTAACGGCTGAGCAAGTTTATCATGTAGCTCAAGTATTTGTACTGCAGGAGGACTAGGCCTGTGCTAATAATGAGTTGCGTGTGTAGCAGTGGTGATACGTTCCATGCACAGGATGTCATGAGGTTTCTCGTGAGTTGCCGTTGTCCTTGTTGTAGAAAGCATCATGTGGACGTGAGTGTATTTTACTGTCCGTAATGACTACATAGTTAAGATGTATGCGTTACTTTCAGGGTATTTGTAAGTTCAAAACTGGGTATAGAAACATATTTTTGTAGTAAAGCATATAGCATACTTAGTTAAGCGGTTTGTTTTTCTTTTTTGTTCTTTAGCATGTTCGGTTGTACATTGGGTTTTAAAACTACATCTTTAACAGAATTTTTAAGCAGCTTTCCAGACAGAAACACATATGTCAGTAAAAGAGAATGACAATGTTTTCAACAGTATAGTAATTCTAGTTTTTACTATTCTCTGACTTGGCCAACTATATATTCCAAGAATATGCCTTTTTTTTATATTGTTCCAACCAATTTAAAAAAATTTATGTTTTGAGTTCAGGCAGCCTGTTCTAGGCAGAGATGCAAAAAAGCAACAGCTGGATGCTCCTTTAAACCTAATTTTCTTTAGAAGTAGATAAGTAAACACTTACATATGCAAATATGTATAGTAATATATTTCATATAAATATAAGTGTATGTATATATGCAAAGATAGATATATATGTGTGTATGTATGTATGTATTCACCAACTACAAAGATGGAAGAGCTGGCAGGATCAATTCTAAATATGCCAACACAATATAGTGAGTAATCTTGTGGTTGAACTCATCTGGAGTATGGGAGACTTTCATTTCTGGTTTCTAGTCTGAATTGGGAATGGGTTGCTTGTGAATCACAGACTGTAGTGTAGTTCAGCAAGTGATTTATTAGCTGCCCGGGCTTAGGGGCCTCTCAGTTTCTTCTGTTGAAACTGTTCATGCTGTAGGTTTAAATATTCCCTAGTGTTTGTATCTGCTGCTTATCAAATAAGTGCCTTAACCATTGAGTATAGGTGATCTCTTTCAATAGCACCATTACTATTTATCATTCAGATGAAGTGGAACACCACCTGCAGAGAACGGGACGTTGAGGGGCTCACAGTCTGTCTACCTGACCATAAATGTCAAGCCTGTAGAAAGTGGCATGTTGCCACAAGAATTTTTCGTTCCTGCATATTTGTGTTTTCTGACCAAATGTATCAATGAAATGTTTAGTTGTTGCAAATTCCAGGCCAGGTTCTGAGAGCCTGGTTGAATGGCAGTCAAGGTTTGATGTAGAAAGAACTTAAGGGCAGGAGGTTACAATTAGCAGCTCTCTGAGCTTTTGGGTTGCACATGAGATTTTTGCCGCTGAAGCTTCCCACTGCTCTTTAGTGGTGAAAGCTTGAATCGCTCCAGTTATATTGGTGACCTTCCAAATCATACAGGCTCAGGAAAACTGCATGTGCTGATTCAGCAGAAGGCTCGCAGAGCCACAGAAGGAAGCCAAAATAAGCAAAGAAAAATGCCCTTATTTGCACAAGGCAGTTCTGTTTGCACATTTACATTAAGGCCTGTGGGCTGCTTCCTTCCTTCCCCCCTCCCCCCTGCTGCCTTTTTTTTTTCGTTTTAATGGGAAGAAAGAAAGACATCCAGTTATGGCAAAAGAGACAAGGAGTCACGTCTGTACTAGTAATGGTTGTCTGCTAAGCTTTGCAGCAGGCATGGTGTAAGCAGGTTGCCATCCTGTTCCCAAATCCCAGGTGCCGGTTTTTGGCACAGAAGGGAAGGCAGTGTTAGCTGGTAGCTCCGTGATCTCTTTCCTGGCTGGTGGCAGCATGCCTGTCAGAGCTGGGCGTAGGCACACAAACCAAAAGAGAACTCACTGAAAGCGTTCCTGAGTCTTGTGATACTTGTCATCATTTTTACCCCAAATTAGGACTCCAGGGATGTGGTATCAGAAATCTTTACAATAGGGAATAATTTCTAAACTAGCCCCTCCGTGTGTTTTGAACAGTGACTAATGAGCCTGATGGCAGACTGCTCATCTGGACATGCCTTCATAAATTGAAAGGGGGTGGGGACGGTACTGGGCTTGCTGGTGAGGTGCCAGGGCATAGTTGCTCAGCGCTCGTGGGCCAGTATTTCTGAAAGCCAGAAGGCATACCACATCTCAAGGGTCAAAACTACACACACGACGCCCCCTCTGAAATGCTTACACACCAATGCACGCAGCATGGGGAATAAGCAGGAAGAGCTGGAGATCTGTGTGCGGTCGCAGGGCCACGATCTCATTGCAATTACTGAGACGTGGTGGGACAGCTCACATGACGGGAATGCTGTCATGGATGGCTATGTCCTTTCCAGGAAAGACAGACCAGCGAGGCGTGGTGGTGGAATTGCACTCCATGTGAGAGAGAGGTTGGAATGCATCGAGCTCTCACTAGGGGCAGATGACGAGAGGGTTGAGAGCTTATGCGTAAGGATTAAGGGGCAGGCAAATATGAGGGACACTGTTGTGGGTGTTTATTACAGGCCACCTGATCAGGATGGGGAAGCTGATGAGGCTTTCTACAGACAGCTGAATGTAGCCTCGCAATCACAGGCCTTGGTTCTCATGGGGGACTTCAATCACCCCCATATGTGCTGGGAAGATGACACAGCCAGGCATGCACAGTCCGGGAGGCTCCTCCAGTGCATTGATGATAACTTCTTGACACAGGTGGTACAGGAGCCAACAAGGAGAGGAGCACTTCTGGACCTGGTACTGACAAACACAAAGGGACTGGTGGAGGACATTAAGGTTGGGGCACCCTAGGTTGTAGTGATCATGAAATGATAGAGTTCAGGATCATGGGTACCACGCACAAAACATCAAGAAGTAAAATTACAACCTTGGATTTCAGGAGGGCTAACTTCAACCTCTTCAAGAAACTGCTTGGAGAGATCCCGTGGGCTAGGGCTCTGGAAGGCAAAGGGGCTCAAGAAAGCTGGTTGATATTCAAAGACCACTTCCTCCAAGCTCAGGATCAGTGCATCCCTAAGAGAAAGAAATCGGTCAAGGGACACAGGAGACCTCCATGGTTGAGCAAGGAGCTTCTGAAAAAGCTCAAGTGGAAGAAGGAAGTTTACAATAAGTGGAAGAAGGGACTGACCCCTTGAGGGGATTACAAGAATGCCACCAGAGCATGCAGGGATGAAACAAGGAAAGCCAAGGCTGCCCTGGAATTAAACCTGGCTAGGGATGTCAAGCTCAACAGGAAGGGCTTCTACAAGTATATTGGAAGCAAAAGGAAGACCAGAGAAGTTGTGGGCCCACTGTTGAATGAAACAGGAGCCATGGTGACGGAGGATACGGAGAAGGCGGAGTTACTGAATGCCTTCTTTGCTTTGGTCTTTACTGCTCGGCCCAGCCCTCAGGAGTCCCAGGCATTGGCGGAAGTAACGGGGAAAGAAGAAGACTTCCCTTGGGTTGAGGAGGATCGAGTGAGGGATCAATTAGATCAATTAGATATTCACAAGTCCATGGGCCCCGATAGGATGCACCCGAGAGTGCTGAGGGAGCTGGCGGAAGTCATTGCCGGGCCGCTCTCCATCATCTTTGAAAGGTCCTGGAGAACAGGCGAGGTGCCTGAGGGATGGAGGAAAGCCAATGTCACTCCAGTCTTCAAAAAGGGCAAGAAGGAGGAGCCGGGGAACTACAGGCTAGTCAGCCTCACCTCCATCCCTGGAAAGATGATGAAACAGCTTGTTCTGGGTGTCATCTCAAGGCACGTGGAGGAAAAGAAAGCTATCAGAAGTACTCAACATGGATTCACCAAGGGGAAATCATGTCTGACTGATCTGATAGCCTTCTGTGGTGGCATGACTGGATGGATAGATGAGGGGAGGGCGGTAGATGTGGTCTACCTTGACTTAAGCAAGACATTCGACACAGTCTCCCATGGCATCCTCATAGGGAAGCTTAGGAAGAGTGGGCTTGATGAATGGACAGTAGGGTGGATAGAAAACTGGTTGAAAGACAGAGCTCAGAGGGTTGTGATTAGGGGCACAGAGTCTAGTTGGAGGTCAGTGACGAGTGGTGATCCCCAGGGGTCAGTACTGGGCCCAGTCCTCTTCAATATATTCATCAATGACCTGGACAAGGGGATAGAGTGCACCCTCAACAAGTCAACAACTTTGCTGATGACACAAAGCTGGGGGGGCGGGGCGTGGCTGACACACCGGAAGGGTGTGCTGCCATACAGAGAGACCTGGACAGGCTGGAGAGTTGGGCAAAGAGGAACCTTATGAAATTCAGTAAGGGCAAGTGTAGGGTGCTGCACCTGGGGAGGAATAACCCCATGCAACAGTACAGGTTGGGGGCTGACCTGCTGGAGAGCAGCTCAGCTGAAAGAGACCTGGGAGTCCTGGTGGACAACAGGATGACCATGAGCCAGCAATGTGCCCTTGTGGCCAAAAAGGCCAATGACATCCTGGGGTGCATCAAGAAGAGTGTGGCCAGCAGGTCGAGGGAGGTCATCCTCCCCCTCTACTCTGCCCTAGTGAGGCCGCACCTGGAGTACTGTGTCCAGTTCTGGGCTCCCCGGTTCAAGAGGGACAGGGAACTGCTGGAGAGGGTGCAGCAGAGAGCTACCAAAATGATTATGGGAATCAAACACCTCTCTCATGAAGAAAGACTGAGGGATTTGGGTCTCTTCATTCTGGAAAAAAGACGACTGAGGCGGGATCTTATCAACACTTATAAATACTTAAAGGATGGGTGTCAGGAGGATGGGGCCAGGCTTTTTTCAGTGGTGCCCAGCGACAGGACAAGAGGTAATGGGCACAAACTTGAGCACAGGAAGTTCCACCTAAACACGAGGAGGAAATTCTTTACTTTGAGGGTGGCAGAGCACTGGAACAGGCTGTCCAGTGAGGTGGTGGAGTCTCCAACTCTGGAGACATTCAAAACCCACCTGGACGCGTTCCTGTGCAACCTGCTCTAGGTGACCCTGCTCTGGCAGGGGGCTTGGACTAGATGGTCTCCAGAGGTCCCTTCCAACCCTATGGTTCTATGATTCTATGAATTCCCGTCTCTCCAGGCTGTCGTATGCCTCTTTCGAGGGTTATGCTGCCTCTCTTGCAGCTTTGGGTGCAGCCAAATGAACAGTTAAAGGTGGTGCCGTGCCACCCCTGCTGGTGTAGCTGTCCATCTCATCACTAAGCCAGTTCTGTTTATATCATCAGAGCTGTTCCAGTGGCTGCGTTTTTATTCACGTGGAAGACTTTGCAGAGCTGATAAAGCAAACACTGACAATAGCATCACTGAGAGGCAGTGACTGCCCTCCGTCGCCGCAGCAGCAGTGAACACCTGGAGATGTGCACAGGAATGGTCATCTCTTTACTTGGATCATCAGCTGCACAGCTTATCTAATTGTGCCCTCAACCAAGTAAAATAATTTCTAGAATGCTTGTTGCCTACTTAGTAAGAGCATATGTAGACTAATGAATTTAATGTTTATATTGCATTCTGAGTATGTGAAGCAGGGTACAAGAATGATTTGCAGTTTATGCAGTGCCTTCCCCATCACAGTGTTGTAGTGAAATACTGGAGATAAAAACCTTATCACAGCAGGGCCTTAGAATTTTATCTTTTAACATTTTTTTGGTTGTACTTAAAAGATGTGAGGGTTTTTTTAATGTGATGTATTTTTTTCTGCTTGCTAAATGGAGCCTTTTGAGACTTGGCCAAGGAGAGGAGATCTAATTAAATTCATGTAATGATTCTGGGACTCACTGAGGCTTGCAGTACTCCCACACATTTATCAATACACTTTTATGAGAGACAAATCATTTTAGCATTTGAGATGAAGTGAGATTACTTTATGTGTGTTTGATGCACACAAGCCCTCAGATGACTGAGCTGTGTAACCCTTGCCATAGGTGACCTTTCCTGATGAAGAAGTCTTTCTGAAATAAATCTTCTCAATCAAATGCCAATTCTTGTGCTCACTCATGTACTCATAAAAATATGACATGCCTACTCAGAACATTATCTGGCACCTGTGCCCGTGCTGAGGTGGGAGAAATGCAGAGCATGCATGGCAGTTTTGCGCAGCCAGAGTAATAAACCCCATGTCACAGCTTTATTCGTATAGTCAGACATGGCTATGCCTTTCCACTGTTTAAAAGAAAGCCGCTTGTGTCCTTCTGCAGCTTGTGGTCGTCTCCTGTAGACACACTGAGGTGGGTTTCTTCTGATTCAGAGAGATCTGCAGTGCAGTTTGGTGTGTGGTGTATGTGAAATCCTGTCACTGCAGAAGGGCTGTGTGCTGTTCTGCAATGTATGTTATTTGGGAAGTCGTATATGATAACGGGAGTCCCATCTAGCTTAAAAATCTACAGTTATTTGGAAGTACCGAGTCTTACAGTGGGTGGCAAATCTCCTGAGGACAGGAGACTTCCAAAAATGCCTTAAATCCTGCACTGACATGTAGCACTTCAGGGCATCTATTTTGATGGTGGCTGACACTGGGTTGCTCAGTGGTGTCTAAAAGTAAATGTGGTAGGATATAAAGAATATAAAGCCTGAATTGTTTGTGACCATTATGGTTTTGCCAGAGGTTTTTCCTCTCTCTAGCTAATTCATAGAGTACAGGTCCCTTCCTTGACAGTAGCAAGGAGAGCACAGCAAGTAGCCTCAGCAGCTGAGCCTGCCTCTGGAGACTCCCTAGCCCAACCTCCCGCTCACAGAAGTGCCTTCCAACCAGCAGAGCCCTAATTTTATGATACGAGTGCTCAGATTTAGCACATTCAAGTAAGTACACCTTGAAGGCAACCAGAAGATGTAAGCCCAGTTCATTCTTGCTATGAACAAGCCCCACCAGTTTCCACCAAATTAACAAAAAGTGCTGCTCTCTCCATCTGGTGCCGAATTTGGCTGTTTGGGCAACTCGGCAGGGAACAGCACAATGACTGTTTCTGTCTCACTTCCCATTACTGCCATCAGCAGTTAGTGAAAAAACCCAATTCAACTAATTGTTGCAGATGAGTTGTCTTAACAAAGACAAGATACGTTGTCCCAGGTTTGGGGCAAGATTACATTCCTGGCTACCCTAAGGGGAAAAATGAGGTATTTTTGCCCAAACTGGAAGGAGTAGAAAATGTAGTTTCAGATAGGCAACTCTGTTTATTGACATATTTGAAGAGGCGTATGTACAACTATTTTTCCTTTTTTTTTTTTTTTTTTGTTTACATTTAGTGGGGCTACATCCATTGTCTACAGATGCAGGCAGAAAGGGACCCAGAAACCTTACGCCGTCAAAATGTTGAAGAAGACAGTAAGTTGTTTTGGTTTGTTTTGCTTTGCTTTGCTTTGGGACATGTTTGGGATTTTCTGCTTTTTTTTCGGTGCAGTTTCTTTGTGTGGGGGAAACGGGCTAGATTCAGGACCCTGCTAAGCATGTATTTTCTGTGACTGAGCTGCTTCTGCTCCTCGTCATTAAAACAGCTTTTAGAGGTAACAGTACTCTGTTGGGAATGCCATATGCCCACAAATCTTGCTTGTACTTTCATCCGGTGTTGTCTGTATAGACTTAGATTTGGGCTAAACTTTTTAGACAGAAATGTCTTTTTCTTTCACTATGGAAAAAAAAGCAGGTTCTGAATCATTTAAATGTTCTGTGATTTCATTTTGCTTTAATACATTGTTTTGCTCAAAAAATATCATCACATGATTTATCTTTTTCAGAAACTGATTAAAACACCAATTCAAACTCAGGTAAAATTAAATATTTCGTGGACGTTTTTCCCCCCTTACAAAATTGCAAGAGACCCATTTGAGACACCACTTATTTTTAGAGCTCCGTGTGTGTCACACTTCTACCGCAGCTATTTTTGTGTGTATTACAAAATAGACGGCGGAAAGCATGAAGAGGGACTAGAGAGGAAAGGCTAGTAATGGATTGAGAGACTTCAAGCAGAAAGAGAGTGTGGGGGGTAGGGTAGAGCAGTTCATGTTCCTAAGAGGGGAAGAGAAATCTGAGAGGAAGCAAGCAAGCTGTGGGGCATGGACATGATTTTTATTCATGAGTGGTTTTGATTCAGTTTATTCCAGTGTTAAATCATCCGTTATTCCACAAAGTTCAGGGATGTTCACATGTAGCAACACAGTGATGTGTGGGTAGGCGTAAACATGTCTAAATGCTGAATTAACTGGTGGTCTCTGTGCAAGACACAATGAGTGGGTTCCACATGAGTAAAATGTTCGCATTAATTTGTCATCTTTGAAAGTAAGCCAAAGTTTAAACTGGCACAGAAATTCAGTTGTGTGTGCTGCTTTTGGATTTGATTTGCATCTGGTGCACTGGAGGAAGCAGGGCATGTGAAGAGCTTGCATTGCTGCAGCCTACACTCTGTCTTTCCAATGGAAGTGTGGAGAACTTAATTTTTACGTTTTTATCATTCCTTTATGCCAACGATTCCCATAATGCTTTAGGAGTAGTCTTTCTTATAGTTCTCATTCTGAAATGCACTAGGAATAACGATATAACTTTAAAACATTTCTTTACGCCTTTTTTGGGCTTTTTTGGAGACTAATTCGTGTTCAGAATGGCAACGTTAATACTAGATCCATCTATTTGTGTCTGAAACTATTCGATTTAGAGTTTTGGCGGACTTACTGTAGTACAGATTTTTTATAAAAACTGTAGGAAAAGTGGCAAGTGAGAAGAATATAATAATATGGTTACATAAGTTGTTTGCACAGCAGCAGTAGCTTGGCTTAATGCAGCCTTGATGATATTAGCAGTGTGGTGAAGCAGTTCACGCAACTGAGATTTTCCCAGTGTAATTGATACACTTTGGGATGTTTTGTTATGAGAACAAGTGATTCTATTACACAACTGAGCCTGTTTGTATAATTGAGAACATGGGAGGCGATACTGTAAGGATGTTCTGCTGCTTGTGTCTGTGTGCCATGAGCTACTCTAGCTCCGTTCCGAGTTGGAGATGTAATTATTATCACAGAGACAGAACTAACTGTGTGTTACAGTGCTCCCACAGCGGGAGGCCTGATCTTTGCTCAGAGTATCTCAGTGTAAAAATAGCCAAGTGTGGGCCAAATCATATACCAAAATGTTGATCGGCTTAAGTTTCCTGTTGGCTTTTTTTAAACAGAAAAAAAAAAAAACAACAGATGGCAGTTCAATAGTGGAGTTAAAGTGATGGGAGAAAAACGAGGAAGAGCCTGTGACTCTGCTTCTGATGCAGAGTCCCATTTCTTCAATTCCCTTTCATAAATGCACATAAGGGAGCTCTGAAGAGCACAGGAAATTAGAAGATGACAAAGGAAGATGGTGAAAGAGCAAATATTCTGATTTTTCCGTTCAGACTGACTGACTTTAAACACTGCACCAAACCAGACTAACTCGCTGAGGAGGAGTGTCTGTAAAAACAGGGTGAGAGTCAGGGAGAGGGTGGTCCAGCTTGTTCTGGAAGTGGTTATCAAGTGATGTGTGATTAGGAGTCTGGTGCCTGACTGACAGCTCCAGATTTGTGAATGCTAATCACTACAGTACGGTAATGTCAAGTAGAGCATTAGAAATTATTACTTTTGTCCCATGGGAACAGCTCAGATAAGAAACAGGTGATCCTTTTGGATTGAAGTAGTGTGCTAGGAACAGACTGCAGGAAACATAAAATGCCTATCAGTGTTCTTTTCATTTAAATAATAAGACTAATTTTTCATTTTGCCTGACTAATGCATTCTTATTTAAGAGCAAATAAAATTTTGGGCAAGATATGTCAGCCAATTCTGAGAATACACACTTGTGGAGAGATGTGAGGTCTTAGGAGATTCTGTAATTAATATTTCTTCACCATCTAGCTTAATAAAATAGTATTCTTATTTGCTCAGTTCTATTTGGTTTTTTGTGATTTCTAGATAAGCCAACAAAGAGAAACAGGAGAAAACATGTTTATACAAACCTTTTTTTGTCAATAAAATTAAATAATATTTTGGGAATATTTTATTTCAATTTAGAGGTTTAATCCTTCTTAATCATTAATTAAAATTTAATATAGTTCCAAAAGGAGGAAAAAAAAGCTTTTTTGCTGGTTCAAAAGTACTGAAACAGGATGCATGAGTTCCCTGTTTTGGTTTGGTTTTGTCAAATTCAGCTCAAGTTTAGGAGTAGTTTTAAATCCTTTAAGTTACACTTTTGATGGATAAAATTTAGTCCAAAGAACACTTCTCATTCTTACTCCTGAGGTGTCTGACTGTCAGAGTTAGGCAACTGACAGGCAAATTAGGACCATAACTTCCAGAGCAGCTAAAAGACAACTGTTAGAAGGGCTAAAGAGGTCCAAAGAAATATTGATGTATGTATTAGTGGGAAAAAACCTCTCAGATAATGTGTAAGAAATTAAATTTGAATTGTTCTTAACAGATACAAAAAGAAATATGATTATAAAACAACATGTATGGGACAGGTGAATAAGCATGCTAAATTAATGCCTTTGATTTGCTCATCCAACTTTTACACTCAGTTCCTGATCATAATTGAAATGTAGGATTGTATTATATACTCATTATTTGATTTTTGCTATGTTTAGCAGATCACTTAAATTGCATGCAGGTGATAAATATAAAGGTTTGAATAATGTAATTTCTTTGTGGGGAAATCCGTTTCATGAAGAAAGAAAGAAGCAAAAGCAGATCATATAGCACATCAGAAAAAATCATCAAATAAGCGAAGTGCAGTGATGAACTTTTACGCTTACAATTTCAAAAGCAAATTGGTTTGCTTTTCACTATCCAATTAACCTCTGCTTGATGACTCAGTCCTTAAGAAAAGTGAAGTATCTTTAAGATGTGCTTTGCAAATATGATTGTTACTACTCTTAAGCCAAAACTTAAAAATTATGTGAGATTTACAACCAGTTGTTCTGGACAGCTTTTGTTGCAAACATGTAGCACCTGGATCATATGGGAAGAACGCAGGATTCTTGAAGGAAGCAAACATATTTTTTGCTATTTATGAAATGAAACCTCTCATCTGCAGACCTTTGCCTTCTTTTGGTGTGTTTTGAGAAAGTTAGGCAACATATGAACCAGGGCCAGCCTGAAGATTGTCTCAGAGTCTGGGCAGGTGAATGCCTTCCAAGAAATTAGATCCGCCTCTGACTTATATTTCCTACCTGAGTCTGGACAAATTGCTTTAAAAATAGTGAGGAGAACAGATGGCCTCTGTTCCAGGGTTTCTAAATTAAGACACCGAGTGCCTGCTTACGTTATAGGTCTACCAAGTGCTAACAACTGTAACTGAGGTAATTTGGGAGCTGCCATTGCAATAAAACGACGCGCTCTGCGGAAAAGAGAATGGGATGCTGACCTGGGTTGTCTGGAGCCTGGGTCTTGGTGTATTCCCAATTCAGCTTGTGCCGTTCGCCAAGGTATTTTCTTTCGGTTTCAACTTTCTTATCCCTAAAAATGAGATAACACTTATTTGATTTGCTACTCAGCAATGCTTTCAAGGACAGCCTGGTTAATAATCCTATGTTTTAATTGATAGGTAGTGTCCCCTAAGAATGATTAGTTATTATGAAGTATTAGGCCCTCTGTGTCTCAGTCAATAAGGCATGCAGGTACAGAGTTTATTTTGGAGAATTCTCATTTTTATTTCATTTTTTTCATGTGTGGGCATCCTCCCTCACTGGGTTTGTGGTGCTTAACTAATAGTTTCTCAGCACTTTAATTAAAATGAGCATTTATGGAGCAGCATTCTTCTTGCAGACTGGCTGATGTTCAAAATCAGACAGACATTCAGGCACATGAACTTTTTCTCAGATCAGATACAGAGCAACAGTTTTCAAGCAACACATATGCTGGAAATAGTTGTGCTGGGATTAATCTAATTATGCTAATCAGTTAGTCAGTTTGAGAACAACAAATAGTTTATGTCTGTGGAGCAGAGAGGACTGTGAACACGTGTAAAGGTAACAGGCTTCCCTTCTGGATAAGTGGGCTTGGATATCTAGAGTTAGAGTCTGAAGGAAATTATAATGGTCTATAAAGGCATATATATGAAGTCACAATTGCATTCATGTTTGCACTTACATATATATATGTGTGTGTGTGTGTGTATACATATATACACACACGCAAAATAATATATACGTATGTATTTTAAATTACATATATTCCCAACTGTACAGGGAATATAGTTGGCTGGGTTTTCCACTTTGTGTTGCAGTGAATTGGGGGTATTAAGTAGTAATCAAGAGGTGAGGCTCATGCAAATGTTTGATCTGTTTTCTTGGAGGAGTGCTGCTTTTGGTTGAACCTGCCCAGTTGATTGAGAAGGCAAGTGCCTCAAGAGTCGGGGGGTGGGGGCTGTGTGTCGCACTTGGAGATCTTGGAGATCGTCATAGTTAGTAAATTGGTCTTTTATTGACTTGTGGAGAAAAAGATGTATGTTTGTATTCCATTTGCTGCCATGCGGCCTTACAGGATTTACAGTTTGAGTGCTTCCTGCCTGCATATGCCTGTCTCTCTATAGGCTTTATGATGAGACTACATATAGTTATATATATCTCTATCCTGTGGTGCAGTAATTGTCAGTTCTCTTCTTGGACTGACATCTGAGAGTGCTGAAGTTTAGCAGACGTACCTGGTCCACAGAGAAAGCGGGAACCTGACACAATACTTCAATTTGTCTGAAGAGCTACGACAGTATTCTTTTTTCGCCAGATTACAAATGTTTGGAATATATTTACATATTTATGTATATTTAAGGCCAAGTTTTTCCTCACAAAGCTGGTATTAATTAACACATAGTGTTAATTTGTAATGTTGTAATTTTTTTTTCAAATTTTTCAAAAAGGAAAAAAGAATAGTGTCATATGTAAGTGTGTGAAAACAGTCTAAGTGCACATCAGTACTCACCATTAAAAAGGTGTATTTTTCTCAACTAGCTCACACATTCTTCTCTGTTAATCGTTCACACACACACATAGACACACACACCACGCATGGTATTGCTTGGCAATTATTGGGAAATGGTAATTTCTTAATTACCACTCCGTCTGCAGTACTAGCTATTATATATGTAGATTACTTTATTTTTTCCTGGTTTGCTCATTTTTAGTCATCCATGTCATCATCTCATTCATGTGCAGTTCACACTGTTATGTTTCTTCTGAAAGATGAAAAAAATATTTCAGTCAAAATTCTTTTGAATAAAGAAATAAGGCAATAAAGCTTTGAGTTTTGCACTGCTTAAATCCAGTTTTCCCTCATATGTAAGGGGAATCTGTCTTCCACAGTCTGACTCACTGCTTTTCAAAAGAAAGGGCTTTTAAGTAAAAGTTAAGTCCATCAAATGTCTAAAGAAGAAGAAGAAAATTTATTTTGCATAAATGCCCTACAAAAGAAGAGAGAACTGAGAGATTATTTTTTTCTGCAGTAAGATACCAATATGTTTTTGCTTTAGAAGCTATGAAATCAGACACCAGTTTGTAAAAGTGGAAATTTTATTGAAAAATAGCTTTCTAATATGCTGGTATAGTCCTTGGAAAGCAAGAGGTGGCTTTTTTCTGTATTGACAGGACATCCTTCAGAAAAGGAAAAAATCCCATTCTGCAATTGAAAAATGCCTGTCCTGCATACATAAAGGTATTTAACATGTCATCTGCATTACAATGTATTGAATTACATCACATTGCAGTGCAGATGATGTGTAAAAACCACTTAAGGTAGGACAATATTTTTTACCTGTCGCTATTTAGATTGAATTGCTATGCTCTTCCCAAGTAAATCATACCTTGGGTTAAGATTTTAAGAACAGAGAGCGTGTATTGTGTCTCTTTTTTCCTTACTCCATTTAATTTATAGGTAATTGGCTAACACTCATTTCTGGTGTTTGCAGCTTATTTTTCAGAAACACAAAGATCAGCAAGTAAAAAGAGGAAAACATAAAGCTCGACTCATTGTTATTCAGTTCAAGGAAGCTCAAGCTACTGTATACATGGCATTATTGAACAAGTAGTTCTGAGAAACTAAATAATAACACTTAGATGATTAATTCAGTAAAAAAGAAATAAATGACACACGTTTAGCTTTGAATAACTTAACAGGAACTTTTGCGAAACGATCTGAGCTGCACATTTTCTTCCATCGACCCATTTATGCACATTTTGCTCCCTTCCTGCAGGCGGTGATTTGTCTTCTCCATGACTTTAAGCAAGCCTGGAGGACCTTTGTGTGTCTATGGTGCAAACTGTGGTGCACATAAATGCAGAGAGGCAAGACAGGGAATAGGAATGAAATGTATTGCTGTGCAAGGATATATTTAATGCCTAAAGCAAAGACACAACCCTGCAAAAGGGCTGAGGGGAGGTGCAGAGGTAAGTGTTAGGCTATCCTGAGATTATAGTCCTCTTCAGAAACCCTTCATTATTTGCAGCCTGTTGAAGAAACCTGCAGTCTGCATAGATGGATGGTCTGTGAGGCTTGTGCTGGGGATCTCTGAAAGTCTTCTCCCTCTGCGTTTTGGGAAGTTGTTGTTTTCAAGAAGTGTATGCTGCAATCCAATTATCACAGTTGTGACCGCTACTCATTTTGGGGGAGAGAGATTGAGCTTGTTCTATGCTGTCAAGCAAAGAATTAAGGGAAAACTGGCTCCACGCACAAAAAAATGAAGGGAAGAGGACAAAAGATAAAAAGCCAGAGCATTTTCTCCAGTGCTGGCAGTTCAGCTGTTGGAATAAAACAGGAACAGTATACAATTTAAGATGTAACATCCTGGGTTTATTCCTCTGGCCTGAAGCTGAGCTCTCTGTAGCCCCTCAGAGAGACAAATCTAACTGAGGTCTATAAGAGAGAGGGTTTATTTTACCAAGGACACTGTAATCAGCATGTACTCACTTGACAAACTGGTTACACTGGTGAATATCAAGATAAAATATATCCTCTTTGTCTGAGCTGGTCTCCTTTCGTCTTATGTCCTTTAAGAGAAAGACTGACCACATATAGGGAGGAATGGAAAAGCAAAGGTGGAAATTAGCACAACATCTGTGGAAGGGGCACAACCTGTGGGTTCCAGTTACAGAAGCTTCTTTGAGAAATCATGAAGCCAGCCAGCACTGCTGTCTGATCTCCATGAGATATGTCGCCTCATCAGAGCATGTCCTAGGACTGGAACTAAGGTCCAGTACAACTTTCTAAGCTGAATGTTGTGACAATTGGTGGCTGCAAGACTAGTGTTTATGGGTGAGGATCATCCCAAATCTTTGCCATACTAAACCTGCCCTCTGCTTGAATCACATAAGGGCTTCCTTAAAAAAAACAAAACAAAACAAACAAACAAAAAAACCCAACCAAAACCAGAAAACAACCCACAACTGAATAAATAAAAAATTACTAATAACATGTTTTCCACAAATGTAAAAAAAACCACCCCACTTTCTTTGTTATTCCTCCCCCTTTGTTTTAAGCAGCCTTCGAATACTACTGTTTGTTTCCAATAAGCTGTTCCATTATATTTTGTGTGTATTGAATAAGCACGTATTTGAAACCCCAGCTGGGCATGTTTTCAGCAGATACAGTTGAAACCAGCTGGAAGCATTTCCATAACTAATAAGAAATAGCATAAATAAGAGTGTTTTGTATTTCAGTCCTGTGGCATTACAGTCACTTTCATTTACAGGGGTTTTTTGAGAGATGTCAAATTTATTTTAGAATCGCAAAGATTACATGATGTGCTAACTTCTGAGGACCTCTAAGCAGTACTCGCAGGAATATCAGCCTGCAGAAATTAAGATTTTTTTCTGCAAGATACATAACATTCATACAGATTTTAACTCTTTCTACACCGATAAGAGAATAGTGCTATAGGAAGAAATATCATAATAATAATTGTAGGTTTCTGGACTGAGTGGCAAACATAGTAGGTATAGTATTTGAATGTAAAAATATGAAAAAATACAAAGTCAAAAGGACTCCGTGACATGACTTCCAGGAACTCGTGAGAAAAGTCCTAATTCCTGTAGATGACAGCCCTAATTTCTGAAAATAAGAAGCCAAAAATCTATTAATCTGAATTCCGGGAAAATTAATTTCAAGAAATTATTAATTTCACCATTATAACTTATTTCAGTTATTCTTTTTGGGCCGTTACTGTGTTACAACTACAACACCACAGTGAGAAAACACGTTAGCATTTCCATGTTTTGTGGATGGAAATGTACATGAGGAACTGAGACTAGGAGCTAGATCTGTAAAGTATTTGTATCCAGGCAGTTAGTACCACAGTTCATAACACATCAATAACTACCTCCTGCAAGCTTTACTTCACCGGTAAAATCCGCTTTCTCTTCTCCAGGCTAGGTCTCTCCAGGTCTCTCAGCCTTTCCTCGTAGGAGGAACACTCCAGTCCCTTCATCACCTTCACGGCCCTTCACTGGACTCTCTCCAGTATGTCCTTGTCTCTCCTGTGCTGGGGAGCCCAGAACTGCCTGCCATAGACCACATGTGGCCTCACCAGTGCTGAGTAGAGGGGAAGGATCACCTCCCCTGACCTGCTGACAACACTTCTCTTAGTGCTGCCCAGGACACCATTGGCATTTTTTGTCACAAGGCCACACTGCTGGCTCATGTTCAACTTGGTGTTCACCAGGACCCCCAGGGCCTTTTCTGCCAAGCTGCTTTCCAGCTGGGCAGCCCCCAGCATGTACTGATGCTTGGGGTATGCACCTCCCCAGGTGCAGGACTTTGCACTTCCCCTTGTTGAACTGCATGAGGTTCCTGTCAGCCCATTTCTCCAGCCTGTCCAGGTCCCTCTGGATGATAGCACGACACTGTGGCCTATCAGCCCCTCCTCACAGTTTGGTGTCATCAGCAAATTTGCTAAGGGTGCACGCTGCCCCATCATCCAGATCCTTTATGAAGATGTTAAACAGGACTGGCCCCAGTATTGACCCCTGGGGTACACCATTAGTTACTGACCTCCTATTAGACCTTACACCGCTGATCAGGACTCTCTGGGTCTGGCCGTTCAGCCATCTTACTGTCTTCTCATCCAGCCCATCCTGCAGCAGCTTGTCTATGGGGATCTTATGGGAGACAGTGTCAAAGGCCTTATTGAAGTCCAGCTAGACAATGTCCACTGCTCTCCCCTCGTCTATGAAGCCAGTTATTTCATCAGAGAAGTTTCTCAAGTTGGTCAAGCATGATTTGCCTTTGGCAAATGATCCTGATGAACGGCACTTGTCGTTCGTGTGACTGGAAATGGTTTCCAGGATTAGCTGCCCCATCACCTTCCCAGGGACTGAAGAGAAGCTGACTATCTGTAGTTCCCTGGGTGCTCCTTCTTGCCCTTCTTGAAGACATGAGTGACATTTGCTTTCCTCCAGTCTTCAGGCACTTCTCCCAGTCATCATGATTGATCAAAGACTATTGAGAATGGCCTCATAATGGCATCTACCAGCTTCCTCAGCACTTGTGGATGCATCCCATCAGGGCCCATGGACTTGTATATGCCCAGTTTGCGTAAGTATTCCCTGACCTGATACTCCTCCACCAAGGGTACATCTTCCTTGCTCCAGCCTTTTCCCCTCATCTCTGGGACCTGGGATTCCTGAAGGCAAGTCTTGCTAGTAAAGACTGAGGTGAAGGCAGCATTCAGTGCCTAACCCTATGTCACCAGGTCATCTGCCTCATTCAGCAGGAGGCCCTAGCCTTCCTTTTGTCACCTGTCTACTTATAGAAGCCTTTCTTGTTGCCTTTGGCATTCCTGACCAGATTCAATTCCATTTGGGCTTTAGCATTCCTAACTTCATCCCTGGGTGCTCAGTCAATTTTATGTATTCTTTCCAGGTCACCCATCCTTACTTCCATGCTCTGTATGCTTCCCTTTTGTGTTTGAATTTGGCCAGGAGCTCCTTGTTTATCCACACAGGCCTTCTGGGATTATTGCATGACTTCCTACTCACTGGGATGATCTGCTCTGGAGATTGAAGGACGTGATCCTTGAATATTAACTAGCTTTCTCAGACCCCCCCTTCCTTCTGGGACCCGAGGAGACCTTTGAAGAGGTCAAAGTCTGCTGTCATGAAGTCCATGGTTGTGATCTTCCTTTTCACTCTCCTCTCTGCACCTCAGGATCCTGAATTCCACCATCTCATGGTCACTGAAGCCAAGGCTGCCTTTGGTCTTCACATCCCCAGTGAACCCCTCCTTGTTGGTGAGTATAAAGTCCAGGAGAGCATGTCTCACAGGATCACAGAATCACAGAATGGTAGGGTTGGAAGGGACCTCTGGAGATCATATAGTCCACCTCACTGGCTCCTCTGTCACTTGGATGAGGAAGTTATTATCAATGCATTCCGGGTACCTGGATTGCTTGCGTCCTGCTGTGTTGTCCTTCCAGCACATATCAGAGTGGTTGAAGTTCCCCATGAGGACCAGGGCCTGCAAATATAAGACTGTTCCCATCTGTCTGTAGAGGGCCTCATCCACTTGTTCGTCCTGGTCAGGTGGCCTGTAGCAGGCACACACTATAATGTCACCTTTTAACTTGTGCATTATGTCACCCAAGAACTTGTGTGTTATAAGCCAGGTCTTCTTCCTCCCACGTAGTGGATATGTGAAATGTATTCAAAGAGAGATGGCTTTATTACTACTGAGCTTCATATAAAACTTCTTCATCCCAAAGTTTATGAGAGTATGGTCAGAGTATTACAGTTGCAATAAGGACCTCAGAAAGCTTAGGTTGAAGGTCCCAAATTGTTTCTCATCAGTGAATAGACAGACCTCACCAAAAGCTGAAGTAGCCACAGATTTTACCTGCAGTAGCATAAGAACCTTCATAGGTCTTCAGGGGCTGTGTATTTTTTTAAGTACCAACATTGCACCCCAAATCATACTTTATGCATCAGAAGTGGGTTTTAGGTCTGATTCTGTGTTATTTGCCAAATCTGCATGTGAATTCAGTGTCCACAAAGGGAGACATAGATGAGCTTCCTGAAATTAAAATATTCACCTGTTCTCGTTCAAGTTCACATAGCTTACAATTCTCTCCTTTCAGCATCTCCTCCATTTACTCCTAAATTGTATGAAGTGTCAGGGAACACAGGATCAAATTATGGAAGGCACCCTGTGGCTCTTCTGTGCAGAATTCACAGGTTGGGGTGATCTGTTGGAGATGGAAGTCACTGTATGCTCCTGCTGCTCTCAGCCTGCTCAGTCACTTGTCCTTTTTATCCAGCACAGCTCATAGATCCTGGCAGAGGAGGCAAGTTAATGTGCTGTCATTAATGTAATTGAGACATCCTCCACAGGGATTGGAGAGACAGCAACGGTCCTGTGATTTCTAATGTTATTTGTTGACACATAGCGTTAACAAGAAACTCGGTTCACAGTTTCTAATCTATAAAGTGAGCTCTCTAAATTAGTTGTAAGGCCTTGCTTTCACATGTCTGCCCACGTCTCTTAACCACCTCACCATCTCTACGTGCTTCTCTGTATCCTCTTCCAACTATATCAAATATTTTTCATTTTCAGTCCCTAAAAAGTTTCAACTTTCCTTTGAGGATCTACTGGTTTTCTGTGTTACTCAGATTATAAAGTATACAATGTGTAAATTTTAACCAGTTTCAGGGCATGGGGTCATTTGTATGGTTCCTGTAAGTGTAGAGTTACAGGTTCTATATACTATCAAGCAACACTGAAGTGACTTTCAGGACTCCTCATTATCAGTGTTGGGGATGACCTACTAGAAAGTAGCCTTAAGCAGCAGGTCCGGGCATTCAGGGTGGTTCATCAGAGAAAACATGCAAGACTTAATTTGCACCTGAGATTGTCATTTCATCCCACCTGAAATACTTTGAACAAAATAGTCTCATTTGATCATCAGACTCACAACTAGGTCTTCCCCAATCATCACCTATGTTATTGCTTACAAAATGGAGTGGTGCAGCGTACAGTCGATTGTCCTGGTTTAGCGCCAGCCAGCAGCTCAGCCCCATGCAGCTGCTCTCTCACTCCCCCCCAGTGGGATGGGGGAGAGAATCGGAAGAAAACTCGTGGGCTGAGATGAAGACAGTTTGATAGTTAAATGCACAAATGAAGCAAAATAAGGAATTAATTCACTCCTTCCCATCAGCAGGCAGGTGTTCATCCGTCTCCAGGAAAGCAGGGCTCCGTCACATGAAAGAGTTTCTTGGGAATGCAAATGCCTTCACTCCGAACGTCCCCCTCCTTCCTTCTTCTTCCCCCAACTTTTATTGTTGAGCACCATGTTACATGGTATGGGATATCCCTTGTGGTCAGCTGTCACGTCTCTGTCCCCTCCCAACTTCTTGTACAGCCCCAGCCTGGGGCAGCGTGAGGAGCAGAAAAGGCCCTGATGCTGTGTAGGCACTGCTCAGCCATAGATAAAGCATCCCTCTGTTATCAACAATGTTTTCATGACATATACAAAACGTAGCCCTATACGAGTTACTATGAAGAAAATTAGCTCTGTCACAGCTCAAACCAGTACATTGATCACATCATGGAATAGTTTGGTATCTGTGATGGGGATTAGCCTACTAATGGTAGCCCTGATGCATCAAACCTTTGCTGGATACCAGTGAAAGTTCACATGGATTTGTAAGCGTGAGTTGATTCAGAGAAGGATGCGTACACTAGCTTACTCTTTATGTGCAATTTTTTAAATTGCAGCAAGCATTGCACTTGGCTAATAATACAAGTAGACATAACATATTCCAGATCTTTTTCATGCAGCTGAGGACTCCTAAGAAATTCGAGTAGCTTTAAGATAAAATGTTGTGTGGGACGATAGGATAGATCCTATCACCTAATAGCTCTCAATTTCTAAGGGACTACTGTTATGTGGCAATTTATTTATTCAGAGGTATGGTGTGAATGCGAAGCCTTTTGCAGAATGCCAGATGTCTAAAACTGGTTACATCACTTAGAATAAAAGCCGGATTAATAAATTTTCCCTGAGAAGAGAGGAAATTTTTGGATTTGTAATTTTATAGGTGAAAAGCAAGAATGGGCAAGAAAATGGCAAGTACAATTTTCTAAATAATCCGATAAATGCGACTATTTTGAACTAAAAAAAAAAAAAAAAGAAAAAGTACTTACCTTTTGCTTTACACATTGTTCTTGCATCTTAAAAGTGTCCTCCTCCACCCAGCTTTGGGAACAGCAGCAATGGCAGTGACACACTATAAATAGTGAATAGCTGAAATGAGCAGTTCATGAATACCTAATAGCCTAAAATTTGTTTGCATAAACCATTCAACAATTATGAAACATATTTGCAGAAATCTGTGTATAAATGAGTCAGGAACAGAAATAACAACCAAATTAGTCAGATAGTTAGACCACAGCATATAATAAGGCCTGTTCTAATGAACATATAACTTGTTTTGAACTCAGACATAAAATGTATTATTGCAAATGACCAGTGCTGTGCAAGCTATAAGTGCCGTTGGACCCATCCTTCAGCCTTTGGTGACACCACCAAGTTAATGTGGGTGAGCAGTAGAACCCATTTACAAAGGCTTGTGTGTTTTTGGGGAACATGACCTGCATCTGGTCAGCTTTACCACTGAAATCATATATTACAAGATGAAGGGCCTGTTAATCGGATATGTCAGCATGTGATTTACTGTGCTGAAGTCTCTACAACTCCACAAATCATCTCTATCCATCTGATGGTTCGCCTGCAAATGTACTGTGCTTTTTGAGAAATAGAAGTGTTGCTTTTTTGATGGAGTGATTTACATTTAACAGATTAACAGTACTGTCATATGCAGATAGTGCATTTCCCTTTCATTTTTTAAAAGCATATTCTTGTACAAGCCCAGCTAATCTGTATTTGCAGCCAGCAGGTTTGCGTGTACAAGCAGACTTTTAGGCACATAACAGGACAAATGCAAGCACGTTGATGTAACCTGTACTAGCTCCGTGCAGGTGTGTTCAGTCTGAAGAATAGACATCAATTGAAGAATTATTGCTGCAAATTGCAAGTGTGGACATGTGCACAGAAAATAGTTGCTCTGATAATGAATAGTCTATTTTCTTCACATTAATAATACAAGTTTACTTATGTAGGCTCAAAATAAAAATCCTTAGTAACCTACGGAGTGAAAACTCCCTGCTGGGTTTATGGAAGATACCACAGGGCTGTGCAATTACCGCTGTGCTTTATTGTATTGTTTGATGTGTTCTTCAGGGACCTCATGTTCAGCCTGAATGGAGATAGAGCCAGAATAGTCTGCTAAGCTTAAAATACAAAAAAGATGATTTTGAACTTTTTTTTTTTCTAAAAAGATAATATTAGTCCACTGGGAGTACAAAGTTCCTCCCATACAAAGAAAGAGTTGCTGACCTTGCTGAGAAGGTCAAGCAACATCCCAGCAAGAAGAGCCCCTAAAACATAGGAGGAATTCTTTATTTGAAAAATTCTTATTTTCATTAAAAAAAAAAAAAGGTCATGCAAAGAATCAAATCACAGGTGTTAAATAAATGCCCTACTTGGAACAAAGAAGTACCCTTTATTCAGAAGGGTCAGCTTTTTTTAATTCTACTTTTACCCACTGTCCACTGCCATGCTGGTTACTGAATTGCACCAGAGTAACTCAGAGACATAGACTGGGTCACATATAAAGCAGCTATTTTCATTTGTTCTGGGATTTTTCCGTCATACCACTTTTTGTATCCCCCAAGATTCTTTATCATTTATGGTGAAAACTGACATCCGTTTCTTGCATTGATATGTAGACCAGCTCAGGTGCATGATTTCAGCAGTACTACTCAGCTTTATAAAGGTGAAGAAGCACATTCAGAAGTCTTCCTTAGTGTGTCTTAATCTTGAAGTCTCGACTGAAAGACATTCTGAGAAGGTTTTCTATGTATGAGCTGGGCAGAAACTCGAATTCCTGTTACCCAGGACATTCTGAAATTAAAAAGCAAAACCTAAAACTGTATAGAAAATATGTACTTCGAATCTTCTTCTTGTGAAGATTTATTTCAATTCAAGCTTTAAATTCAAGCTCATTTCTTTTTTTCTTGAAACTTTTCAAGAGAACCTGGGTAACCCAGCAGCCCTGTGTGTAGTTGTGACAATTGGGAATACACCTTTTAGACTACCAGGGAATCAGCAGCTCTGCTTGCGAGTAGTCTATATCTGTATAGGTTTTAATATTTCAGCTTAACTGTGGGAAGACACAATAATGGCAAAGTTATAAATGGTAATTAGCTATTAACTCCATAAAATACAGAAAGGGTTAGGCTGCAGAGCAGTTACTTTAGTTGAGATGAACATAAAAATTTTTTCTTGGAAGCACTTTTAATAGAGTGTGGTAGCAAGCCAATAATGATTTGCAGCATGCTCCCTGTAAGTGCAGAGAAATACATGCTCAGAGCCTGACCTCCTGGTTCAATAAAGCATTTGTTGTTCAAATTAGAGGTGTTCATGTGAGTCAATAAGTGGGATATTAAATAAGGAGCTGTGCAGAGCTGTAGTGAACATTCTCCCTGAGGTGGGCAGTGCTGTGAAGCTCTTCCAGAGCCATTTGCATGGGCTGCTTCATACCACTTGCCCAGGCACAGTGTTGTCAACCAAGCCATGTGGTGGTCACGCACTTGGCCAGATGTGCCTCTCCATGTCCACAGGGTCCCGGGGAAGGAGGGCAGCAGAGACTGGACTGGCAGGATGAGGAATGTGCTCTTCTTCTTACTCTCTACTGAGTTTGAGGGGTCTGTACATCTGTTGGCCACCTGTTTTCAGGATGGCACACCATATTGCAAGGCAGCAGCTGGATTAATCTGTTTGCAGTGACAGTTAATTTTATCTCATTTCATTTAATTTGGATAGAAGCAACACTTTCACATATCAAGGGCCTGTAACATTGCTCCACAACACCGTCTCAGGGCATGAAAACATGGAAGAATCTCAGCTTTCATTAAGGATTTTTCCACACCGTTCCTTTGTCAAAATAGTTTGAAATTTATAAATCAGAAATGGATTGATTATAGACCTAGTCCTACCTCCCTGCATGACCATTATGAAATTTCAAAGACGGTGTTCATAGGCACATATCTATAAAATAGATAAATACCTAATTCTAGAGAAGTGAAATAACTGGAGAGACAAAATACTAGGAATAATCCAGGAACAGTTGCTTTTTAATGTAAATACTTTAATATAAATTAAGGAGGTGGATATTTTCATTCACCCACACTTGCAAATGCTGTCCTAACTTCCTGGGCCTTGGTTGTGTGAAATAACTCTGTTAATGCTGTTGATCCTATGTCTGTCCGTCTGTAAACAGGACATATGACTGCAGTTTTAAGTGCACACAGCATGCTACCATTTGTCTGGTGATCTCGAGTAACACCACAAAGCCAGGCATTCTTCTGCAGTACAGATAGATGTTTTGGTTCAGCGCACTGGGTTCTTGGACTGCCTCTTGCTCCCAAGTTCAGGTCTCTGGATCTTTGCTGCTGCAGGTACTTCGTCTAGTTAGATTAAAGCCAGCATGCAGATGCTTACCTGTGCTACAGTCACAGCTCCTCTTTTGCTTACTAAAGCTTACTGTGGAGCCAAACATGCTTAATTTTACCAAACATTTGTGGTCACAGGCTATTCTGGTTAAATTATCTGAGTTTTAAAATTTGTTACTCTAGCAACATACACTGTACAGTGAAATGCTGACGGTGATCATATCATATAATTTCTGTCAGGAATATAAGTAGTTGAATTGCTGATACTCCTGCCCAAACTAAAAATAGGCCAAGTTTGGCCCGGATATAAGTAAGTACATTTTGTTGGAAGGAGCTGAAACAAGTGTTGATATAGCTCTATATTTAGTGTAGGAGAAGGTACGAAAATAAAAGTGATAAAACAGGCTGTCTGTAATAAAATGCCATGACTGCATATGCTGCTGCTTTTACTCTGGAACGATTCATATGACTTCTACATGCACGCTTCTGTTGTAAAATCTATCCCGATAGCCATTTTCCAAGATGCTTATAAACATGTAACACTCCTGAGTGTTTCTCTGTGGCTTTTTTGCTATCGCATCTTAGCATCTTGAATTTTTAGGTACCTTTTCCTCATGCCGTCACCCGAGGAAGTATGATGCAAGTCTACTGTTTTGTATCAGGTCAGGAAATGAATGATAGAGGGACTTACTAGAGTAAACGTCTAGGAAAGCAAGAACCTGAAACTGAGTCTCAGTTCACTTTTTTCACCTAATTTGTTGCCACGTGCAAGATGAGAGGTGGCTTCTATAGTTTCTCAGTTGTAACTACTCAGTGCCAAAAGGAAGCATCTTTAGAGTTTGGACAGCCTCTTCCTTGCTTGTTGCCAGGTATGCTTGATGCGCAAACATTTTCAAAAGTGTAGAAAACAAACTGTAGGTTGTTCAGTTTGTAGTGGTGCTTTTGGATAAGGTAAATTGCTCAGTCTGAACCGCTCTCCTGGGGAAATGACTGTCCATGCAATATTGTACATTATTTTTTCTGATCCCATCTGAGGTGCAAAGTGTATGAAAACAGTCCGGACGCGTATTACTCTCTGAATCATCAAAAGCCCCTTGCTACCCAGCAGTGAGCTTTGGAGCCCCACCACAAAAGTAACCCAGAGCTGAGTAACAGCACTGGTGCCGAGGGGACATTGAAATCAAGTAAGACCATGGGCTGCTGCTCACAGCATTTTAGGAAAACTGCACAGGAGACCATTCTTCAAACCTGACGCTCAGTATTTATGTAGCAGGCAAGAGCAAAGAAGCACTTGCATTTGGATTAAAAAGCAATAAATTTTGGAAAGCCTGTGATGGTCGCGGAGCTTAAAGGTTCCTGTGTTTGATTCTAGAGCAGGTGTTTGCCTGTGAAGATTTAGTTACTGGCCATGTTCTTTACCTCCAGTTAGATGTTCAGGTAATGGAATATTTCATTCCTCTCTGATTTTTGCTTTCTGGTGCTTCTCACACACACTGAATCTGTCCAAAGTTGTTTTTTTTTTCTTTCTTTCATTTTGTTTTCTGGCAGAGCCACTAAAAGAGGTTAAATGTCAATGAGTTTCAAGAAATCCCCAAGGGCTGTAGTTCACTCATTTGTACCCCTGTCAGAGCACTGTGGCATTACTAACCTGGAATCATTCCTGATTGACACAAGGGGAGAATCAAATTCTGCCTATCCTGTAGTTCTCAATGTGACTGATACTTGCATTTTGTTGTCACTGGAAAAAATGAAATACTGAGAAGTACATCTCTCCTTTCAGGTGATTTAAAAAAAAAGGGATCATTTTTTAAGCATGTCTCTTCCTCATTAGGAATTTGAAGGTAGTTTTATGTCATTTTGAAGGTTTATTTATGTATTAGGACTGTTCATTTTCCATATGATGCAAAAAAACAAAACCAAGACTAAACCCTGTGTTTGATGAAAAGCCTCCGCTAAAAAAACCCACACAAGCTCCCTCAAAACAGTCTGCTTGATGTCATCTGTGTCATCAGTTTGGAAACAGGTAGTGACTTAACTCACTGACTCTCATTCATTTTGTAACCCCTGAGATGAAGAGTGCTGTAGAAGAAATATGTTTGCAATTGCCATCAGTGGAGGATTTCTCTAGGGTTTGTGAGAATATTTGCAAACCAAATGGTTTCATCATAAATGTATTAATTACCTTAGCAACATAAAATTGTGCATAATTTGCTTCTGAGCATTTTCCTTCTTGCTTGCTTAAGCATTCAAGTTCTGGAAGAGCTGCCGTTGTCTTTTCTGAGTGGAATATTCCCTAGGTCTGCATTCTTGTGAGAAATGATCCGTGTCCCCCAACAGGACATCGATTTTGCTTGGATTGTTAAAGGCTGCAATTTGAGAAGGGAAGGAAAGGGAAGGGCTAATCCTCTCAGAGGTTTAACCAAACAGATAGTCTTTTTCATTAATAGACCTTTAGATATATCTGAAGCAAGTTGGAAGTTAAACCTTATACCCTGTCTGTGGCTTGGGGGTGTTTGACCTGTGCATCACTTTTTTGTTCTAAACAGTATGTTACACTGCTTTGGTGCGCACATCCTATGTGCAGAAACCTTTTTCCAGTACAGCTGCTGAACAGTATGTCAAAAGGAATTTATCCTGGCAGTTCAGTTGGCTCAGTTCGTTCACTTTATCCTGGCATAAACTGAACCAACATAAGTAGCGACAGACAAGGGCAGAACTGGAGGAAAAATAGGAATTTTGCACCTTTTTTCAGTTGCCGTTCCTATATTCTACTTCTTGTGTGACTAACATGTACATTTGTAGTCATGTTGCTAGATGCAGATGTTTTTCTGTTACTGTTGCTGTCTCATCTTAAAGGAAAATTCTCCTTACAGTATATTTGACTTGTGTGTCTCACATCACCTTATTCTCCTAGGAGATCTAGAAATGCCGTTCATACATATTTTCCTGTGATACAGCTAGAAGTTTCTGTGATGAACATAGAAATAAATTCTTCACTTTTTCCCTCCCCACTTTTAACCAGGTAGACAAGAAAATTGTCCGCACAGAAATTGGAGTCCTTCTTCGCCTTTCGCATCCAAACATTGTAAGTTTCACCTTGTTCTTTCAGCCCACCTTTGTTCCTGTGCTTTTTTAAAAGTTCTTTCTGTTCCTGAGAGATGACTGGTGTGGTTCGCCTGTACAGACTTGGGAGAGTCCTGGGTTAAAACTTCAGGTTCTCCTCATGAGCTCATTAGCAGCTCATTATGGAAGACTGTTCAATTATACTTACACTTTAAAAAAAAATATTGCGGTTCTGACAGAGTTGACTGAGAAACTATGCAAAAGGAGTTCTGTAAATAAAAGGAAAGCTTGGTGTTGTCAGCCCTTGGAGGGTGGGGAAGGTCTTGCATTCAGTGACTCAGAAAGGTTGTCAGACAGGTGTTGACAAACACTAATGAAAGCAGCTTCTTGAACTCCTGTGTTGTATAGAGGTTGCTGAGGTATGAAGAGTATGAATATAACAAAAAAATATAAAATAGGGAATGCAAAGGAGATAAGGCTAGCGAAAAAAAAAAGGATGGGTGGGAGAGAACATGTGCAATAACTTGCTCAACTGCAAGGTAAATGATGCACCAGCTTCAGTTGGTACCATCCTCTGCTTTATTGACTGTGTTGTTTCATGCTGTTGGCCCTGGGATATGCTCAGCAAGAAGACAGATAAGCAAAACGAATCATTTTTGTTATCTTTACCAGATAAAACTGAAGGAGATATTTGAGACCCCTACAGAAATCAGTCTTGTTCTGGAACTGGTCACAGGTGGAGAACTATTTGACAGGTAAGTTACCTGTACACACCTCGTTCAGTACCTTCCCCAAGGATGTTACAGTCCAGATTCCTTCTCTGCACATAATCCCTGTGTTAGTAACTATTGGAATTATTTCATCAGAATGTGGTTTATTCACATGAGTAAATTTCTGTAGGAATTGGCTTAAAAATGTGTCTGGAAATGTGATTATCGTGAAATTTTTTTGAAACGGTACATGAGTTGAAAATGGAGGAAATAGTAAATTCTGAAGAGCACACAGTATTGAAGGAAGGTGCTCAGCAGGTGCATAGCATCAGAGTGGACTAGAGCAGACAAAAGCAAGGACGACCTGGCAAAATTGCATTGACACATCATCATAAAATATGGTAGGTGGCAATCAGCCTGCCAGGAGGGTAGTATTATTTCAAATATGAAATTGGTGAGCAGAACACGAAGAAAAAAATTATCTTTGGTAATCTTTTTATTTATAAAATCTCTGGTTTTATTACAAAGGTTCTGCAAAACAACTATTGAGTTCTGAAGGTATTGTTTATAAGGCTGCACGTGCTTGTGGTGTAGGTGCATATGCATAAAGCAAAATAATTCTGCAACAGTGCTGGGGTGATATTTTACTGGTAGGGATTTGTTTTTTCAGAGCAAGCAAAGATACAAAAAGCATTTGATACTGGTTTGAGTAAACCAATTAATTCACTGGCATTGGCGATTTGCAGCTCACGTAAGGACAGGTTATTTGATCTTCCTTCTTCTGTAATTAAAGTTTAGTACTTTAGAGGACTGTTATACACATACACATCAAGGACTCAGTCTGAAAGTATCTTTAACTTGAAAAAACAAAAGCATACTTTTTTTTTGTACTGCGGTCGTAGCTACAACCTTGAGATGAACTCTTTCTGAACAAAAACAACAAAAGCAACTCCTCCTGAAACATCTTTAGTTCGACAGAAGAAAGGTGCATACTCTCTGAAGACTCAGCCAAAGCAATCAGGAGAAATGTGCTGCAAGTCAGACAACCAGCGAGAGCCCAGTCCTGAGCTAGAGAGGACCCTGCGCAAGTTGCCTTACCTTTCACGTAGCCCTTTATATTTCCACGTGGTTTCAGATTGGGAGGTTTTCAGGCAGGCTGGATACTCTGCAGTAGTCTTTGAGAAGAGTTTGCAAAGGGAAAACACAAATATGCCACTGAAATTGTTGGTTCCTGAGCAGGAACCATCTGTGTGGTAGAAGAACTGAAGACGAAAGACTTCATGGGATCCAGGATGGAGAACTGCATTATTTGGTGGAACTAGGATTTAATATTACGACATTTTCAACATTCTGTAATCTGTACTCAGCAGTGATTATCGGATCTGAGCTCTCAGATTGATTTTTCCCCAAAATTGTATGCTTAATCCAGTAGTTTGGCTAGGACAAGCTGTCTGTCATTGCCTGATGAGAAGCAAAGCTGTTTAGCCACTTAATAGAATTGCGGTGCCCCCTTGTGATGCCACGAATGAGCATTAATACTATGGAGGTCTTCTGAATTCAGCATCATCCTTTTCTCCACATACAACAGAACTGGAAACTTTGACAATACAGTCCTCTCTGATCTGTGATTTGGAAAAAAAAGACCCAAGCAATGAAACAAAAAACATAAAGAGCTATTTTCGGCTGTTAAGCTAGCAATAGGAGTATTACTTCACTCTTCGACCTTAAACCAAAAATAATTTAATGGAAATGTGCAGCCAAGATGTTTTGCGCTAGTCACTCCAATTCAGCGTTATCTCTCCCTTTCCTCTCTTTCAGCTGGGCTGAAGGATTAACACTTGTGTTCTTCTATACAATGGCTGCCCTCTGAGTTTTAGTGAGGGCAGATCTATCTTTCTGCCTTTGGGCAGACTTCCCCCCTCATGCTTAATCTTTTCAATCCATACCTCTTTTTACCATGCATGAAGGAAATGTCCTGACTTACAGAGAGGCCTTGTGCACTGTTTCCTCTTCGCTTGCATGACTCCCGTCCCAGGAGAAACCAAAATGACCCTGGAAAATCTCCTGCTGGGCAAGGGGGTTGTGCCAGATGTGGGGGGAGAGATGTGACCGTGTCTTGAGATCCACCCTACAGTTGTCCTCGAGACAAGACCCTGTACAGAGAGTGTGTGGGCAAGCAGGACCCCAGCGTGGCCAGGGACCACCCCAAGGGTTTGGAGGACCTTATGTGCTTGCTGCGCAGCTACGTGACTTTGTAAACCACTGTCCATACACAGGCAGCAAAGCAACTTCTGTACTCTGGAGGAGTTGCTCTTATGCCTCTTCCAAATTCTCTGTCAGCAAATGATATGACTAGATCTGTTACACAAACGCATCTGTTCTTACTGTAAACATCTTCATTGCTGTTACTGTTACTGATAATTTTGGTAATGTGCCAGTAGTTTTTATACCAACTCTTTTATTGCTCTAGTTTTCTGCCATCCCAGATGTCCGATCTTATTTTGAACAGCATTTGAGCTGCAGATGAGTAAGTTCTTTTACGTACACATTCCCCTTATCATGAAGATGATTTTATAAATACCCAAGATTCAATTAGTTTTCTAGAATCCTATTAGTATTGTTGATGTGCTGCTGGTTTCATGCCAGTCTAACATAAAAGTTCTGGGCAATAAATGTTTTCACTTCTTTCGCCATATTTAATATTTCTGTTAAGTCATCCACGTTATTGCTAAAATGAACTTTCATTATGATAATTATGCAGTTATGTTACCCAAAATAAGATAAATTTAAACAAAAGTATCAGTTACACACATCTGAATTAATACAGCTGAAAACAGTGTGGTTTTGGTTGTTTTTAAAAAGAAATCTGTTTCCCAGACTTCATAAATTACATAGTAGATCATACCCTGACATACAATATTGTGCCATCCCAAACACGACAAACATAACTCTACACTAAATTGGAGAAGTTTGTTTAAATTAGAATATTTATTGCCAGTTTGCATGATAGTTTTTGCCAGCCCAGTAAGTTTGCAGTGACAAAGAGCTTTTGAAGTAAGACAGACAGATGGATGACCTGACCAAGTCAGAGAGAAAACTGCAATAAATCTAAATTAACTGATATTCTAGTTCTTACCAGATGCTGTGTCTCCAGCCCAGTGCAGACACATGACTGACATTTGCTTGGCCCTCCTCTTTCATGTACTCTTTCAATATTCTTTTTGGAGTACTGCGTCCAGCTTTGGAGTCCTCAGCACAAGAAGGATGTGAACCTGTTGGAGAGGATCCAGAGGAAGGCCACAAAGATGATCAGAGGGCTGGAGCACCTCTCCTGTGAAGACAATCTGAGAGAATTGGGGTTGTTCAGTCTGAAAAAGTGAAGGCTCCAGGGAGACCTTATAGCAGCCATCCAGTATCTGAAGGAGGCCTACAAGAAAGCTGGAGAGGGACTTTTTATAAGGACATGTAGTGATAGGATGAGGGGTAATGGCCTCAAACTGGAAGAGAGTAGATTCAGATTGGACATCAGGAAGAAATTTTTCATTATGAAGGGTGGCGAGGCACTGGAACAGGTTGATCAGATAAGTTATGGATGCCTCATCCCTGGAGGTGTTCAAGGCCAGGCTGGATGGGGCTTTGAGCAGCCTGGTCTGGTGGGAGGTGTCCCTGCCCATGGCAGGGGGGTTGGAACTAGATGATCTTTAAGGTTGCTTCCAACCTAAACCATTCTGTGATTCTTTGACTCATTCCTGAATGTTTAAAACAGACATGCATGGTTGAAGTTCATTTAAACCAGCAGTGTTTTGACAAAGTCCTGAGCTACACCCTCTGGTATGGCTCTGAGTGTCCCAGCAGTGATATGCCCAACAGCAGGTGGATGTGTTTCCCATGCTGCCATGACACTGGGGGCAGGCTGCTGTCACACCGGTCCTCACCATGGCAGGAGCTAGGTGAAAAACAAAAACCCGAAATCAGCACAGCAGATCAAATGCGTGGCAGGGTGATCACTCTAACATTTGAACAGTCTCTAGAGGA
Organism: Rissa tridactyla; assembly: GCF_028500815.1. Classification (NCBI taxonomy): domain Eukaryota; kingdom Metazoa; phylum Chordata; class Aves; order Charadriiformes; family Laridae; genus Rissa; species Rissa tridactyla. The sequence continues at coordinate 24,356,657 of NC_071497.1, read as the reverse complement.
CTGTGTTTCCACTACACACCTTTTATGTGAGAAGTTTGAGTGATGGAAAGACATGATGAAATTTGGTTTTATTAGGTTTTTGGATGACATCATATTGTGCATACAGAATAAAAAACCATATGTGGGTACTTTTAAAAGGCAGATTTATAATCAGAAAGCTTCTCTCAATTTCAGCTCTTCTCCATTTAGCAGGAGAAAGATAGAGATGGAGTTGATGGAATTAACCCTCTAGCGGTTTCAAATAGATGGGACTGAATTTGAGCTCAAATAAATGGAATCAAATGTTTTAATATGAATTGAAGATCACAGTGGAAAAAAAGAGTTTAAATGCAGTGACCGTAAGAGAATGTAGAATAAATTAACACCACAAAAATTGATGTGGTTTTCCTGGAAAAAAAATTGACTCATCTCATTTATGTAGACAAAACGTTTGCCAAACTACTTGCTTTTTTAATACATTTTTATTAGTAATCAGTAAACCTTAGACTGTTCAAAGATTCGATTAGATAAGTAGCCAGTGGTCTCACATTTTTGTGTTAACCCCTTTGATTATTACTCTTCAGTTTTCTTTATAGTTCTTCCCTTTTGGAATAATTATGACTCTTCTTAAGCTTGATTTAGTTATATTTTTCTATTGCCTCTTCCTTTGCCTTCTGTCCCTTCATCACTCTTTACTTCAATGCAATTTCTTGGTACTGTTAACTTTGACTTTCTTTACTGTCACATGGTGTATTTCATTAGATTCTTGGACACATTGTTGACCTGGCTTTGCTTCTAACAATTAACCTCTTTATTGTTACAGGCAGTAATAAGTCTTGCAGTGCAGTAAAGTCTGATACATGTCTTTTATGGGCTCATTTTTTTTTGAAGTTGGTCTTTTCCATTCAGATTTTATTCATATCTATTGCCTTTCAGCTGAATCACCAATATATCACTTTTCCAAATACTAATTTCAGCAAAAAATGTCAGCTCTACTTCATTTTAGTCAGAATACCTGCAGATTGATCAGAATAGTTTTTTTTAGACTCTTTCTTTTTTCAGATTCAAATGATAATGTCAATCCATACGTTCTCCTTGTCTGTACTTTGACTTCTTGACCACAAACTCTTCTTTTTGTTCCTCCATCTTATTATTAAGTGCGCCAAACATTGTCTAAAAATACCGCTTATGTCTGAGAGTCTCTTGACTCACTTCCATTTCAGATTTCATGTAATTTCCTCTGAAGTATAGATTCAAGCTGATACTGTCTTCTTTTATGGATTGTACATTAACAAAAATATGAATTACTTGTTCTAAAGAACCTGCCTTTTTAAGAGATGTGGGAATGATTGCCTTTTACGGACAAAATTTCCTGAAGCCTTTCCAGGCTTCAGGCACACCTTGTTTCTGCTTACGGAAGTTAGAATTGCTAAGGGACATCAAAAAGAGGCAAGGACTCAGTCATCAGTCGCTAAAGTGGGGCTTTTTTATAAACTAGTGGCATCTTTTATTTGTTTCTGAGCTCTGGTCTCATTATGCAGTTGCGGTCTGTCTTCTGAAAGGGGTGAGAGTAGTCCTTTGGACTCTCTATTTCACATCAGCAAGTAACAGTCCCCTGACTCAGGACCAGCAAAACACCAAAGAGTTCTGACTTGACTACACCAACTGTGCCCTATTCTCTGAAATGAGAAGACAACACACAAATTAGCTCTAGTAAAAGTGCTCCTTGATGTCATAATAGCTCATTCAGCGTCTCAATTTCAGCTGCAGTAATGATAAAAACCAGTAATTTAAGAATAAAGATGTGTGCGTTAATGCTCATTTGTAGCCTTTCCAATGTAATTTGGTATTGCCTTCATGTACAGAGTTGTAATAATGCCTTTACACTTTTTTGTGGTCAGCGCCTTATTTTCTGTCACTGGACAAAATTACTTTAAGTCAGTCAGTATCTACCGGCTACAACATTCTCTTCAAGATGAAAGATACGAATGATTTTTTGTAAATGTTTGTGCATAAGATACTACTTACGGTGTGGTCAAGTATGCACTTAGAATTAGGTGAAACACCAGGCGCCAGAGGGAACACGCTTACAGCTTTATAAGTGACTGAACAACTCAAGCAATGATGATCGTGCAGTTGTAATACTGTCTGGCGTCCTGCCACTCTCTAAATGTGAACTGATGTGACATTAAAGCTTGCCTGATTCTTAACCCCACTGTGGAAGGCTTTTCACTTAAAACATTTTCATTTAAAATGTCCTCTTGCCTTTTCTTTGTTCTTGCTTGAGGTAACGCAGGAATTGTTAGCATGGGTTTGTCCTAGTTGGGACCAGCCTGTACGCTGCTAGCCCACTCTGGGAACTGGGCAAGCCTTTTGGAGGTAGGACACATCTGTGCCTGTGAAGCTTTTTCATTTGTTAGGTATTGTTAATACCAAGACTTCTTGTGATTAGAGCATCTCTGACACACGTATTCTCAGTTCTCTGCCACAGCCTCACTGCAGTAATATAGACATACATGGTCTGGATGCCCGACAAACTAGGAGAGACATGCCTGTTAAATTAATTAGGAAACTGATCAAGCCCTTAGCTGATTTCCTCAATTGTTAACAAATTTAGCTTTCACATTTGTTTGAAATGAAGAGGGGTTTTAACAGCTCTGTTCAGGTGACAAGTTGAGGTCTATATACCTACAACCTATATAGCTGTAGCCTAAATATTTGTATACAGGAAGTCTCTGACTGACCCACGAACTAATGGTGTGTTTATGCCTTGATTCAACACCTTTCCTGAAATTATAAAGTCACTTAGGATGTGAGTGCTTTGTACATTTTGTTTCTCATTGCTTTTTCTGTGTACATTATGACAAGAGCATGAAGGGAAGCAAAAATGTTTTAGGGCAAAGTACAGTAATCCTAGTATTCAAAGTACCAAAATGCTTGATGATGTTTTTTTGATGAAAGCCTGAAAGCAAATCCTTTTCAAATAATGTACTTCTCAGTTCAAAGTCGAGCTTTAGCTGCTGGAGTAAGGAATGTATCATACATCCATACACTGTAAGAGGTGCCAAGGCACAAAAGGCGGACTGGAATAGATGAACCTGAGATAATCCTGAACTGGATAATGATAATGTGAATAGTCCTGCGAATTGTGACATAGAGGGATATAAGCACAACGTATGTTATGCAGGCAGTCCCCAAGTTTCAGAATTTGGTGGCCGTTTGTTTCACTCTTATTGGGCAGTAAGCGATGTGCCAGAGTGAGCGTGGGGGCAATGTGTTTAAAACATCATGGCAGCTACAGCTGGTTTGGCATGGAGGGCTGGAGCAGGCAGGTTCAGGCAGTATCCTTCAGCCATCCTTGGGGGATCCAGGGTTTTGAGTTTTGTTTTTTAAACACCTTTGTAATCTCCTTTTGTAGGCTCTTCCAGTGGCTCTTCCAGCCTGGTAATTAGATCCAGCTTCAATACAGGGAAAAACTTCCTTTCTGCAAATTTGGCCAAAATCAGTTTGCCTTGACCCCAGCAGGTAGAGAGGAGGTGATTACTTCCTTCTTTGTAGGAAATTTTCATGCAGTGGAGGACTGCAGAAAGCTATGAATTTCGCAGTCCCTGCAATCTTTCGTCCCTGGTCATGTTTCCTACGTCTCAATTACTGTCTGTTGCACTTCCTCCACATTCCCACATCTTTCTTATAATGTAGTGGGACTCTTAGCTAGACAAAGAAATCCAACGAAAGCCTCACCGGTTCTTGGCAGGGCGGCTTCATCAGTGCCTCCAGTGCTGCTCTTTCCCGCTCCCCAGGCCACTGCCTCCTTTGCCGGCTGCCGGTGATCCTTCTCTTTGCGCCCTTGCTATTGCTCACCAGACAGGAGCTGTGAGGTGCTGAAATACCTCAGTTTTTCACGTTACCTCGCACAATCAGTTACACCAACGCTTTTGTTTGAGAGAGAAGTTGGAGCTGCTAGTTCGTGGGCACTGTGGTTTCACAGCCTCTAGAAACAAAGACTATTATTTTTAAAAAAGTCTATTGAAATTAAGCTCCTGAAAGATGAACCTGTCTTTTTGAAAATGGTGGGCACTGAACTGTTCTTACTAATTTCACTGCAGACACCTGGGTGATTGCTACTTTTGAAGCTGTAGCCATTTATTTAGTCTTTCCCAGGCTTTTAATCTATAATTCCTGATTTTCCTACAAGATTTTTCTGGTTCTGTGGGTGTTACAGAAATGCTGAGTAGGAAGTAGAAAGAAAGTTAGAGAGGGGAAAACAAATCGTAGAATGAGATATAAGAAATATGCAATCTTTCTCTAAATTCCCCTGCATGCCACATTCATCAGAAACTGCCTCGTACTTAGTAACAATGGAGGGAAAATAGTTTTCCTGAATGACTGCAATGCTACATTTCATTTCTAAACGAGGTATCGAAGAAAAATGTCTAGTTTGTTTGACTTTGAGTCAGATGCAAACCCAGTTCTGTATTCCCCATTATCCTTCTTCAGATCATGGGCAGGCAGTTTGAGTCATTAGTGACAGTAACAGCTAGTCTGCACTGAACTAGAAAATGGTTGTAAAATAAGGGAGAATCATCAAACTGAATCAGAGCTACCTTTTTATGCATATTACTCATCAATGCTGTAGTATGGAAAATACATAAATATTTAGAGAAACCTTACTTTTTAACTAAACAAATACATCCAAGCAACAAGGAATTGGAATCACCTCAGTACAGGCATCAGCCAATAGATCTGTGAATCATCCATTGAGAAAGTGTTCCTTGTGGAAACATTTTTGCTGTTGAATAGAGTGATGTCATTTTCTTTCCCTGTGCCTGCTAATTTTCAGTCTCACTGTACCTTGTAGAAATATTTTAATTTCATTTTAATGAAATATAAGAGTTTACATAAGACTTAAGTAAATATGTACAGAAAAATCTCCATGACAACCAAACAATTTTAGATAAATTAACATTTATTATACAGAACCAAATATTTTAAAAAATTGTTAGCACATGCTGGCATTGGAACAGATCTTGTATTTATATGGGCCTGAGACTGTACATGATGTAACAGGATGCAGCCCACAGGTAAGGTGTGATACAAGAATTTCTGGTAAAACTTCTAGCTAGAGGCAGAATGGAAATGACCCTAAAAACAGTGATGTCTTTTTTGATACTGTGATATTTATAAAGAATGATCTAAAAAGCAAACACAGAAATAGCATGAAGAAAGTAAAGAGAAACAATGTTGGAAACTGATGAAGTAATAAAAAATTTTACTGTTTGGATGTCTAAATAGATTTAGCAAGCCTTTTGCAAGCTGCATGATATGTTTCTAGATTCACTTAATACTGAAATGCAACCAACTCCACAGTGTGTAGAAATAGTATTTGTAGTAGCAATATTAACTGATGGCTAGATATTGCAAATCTTAGAGTAACTGTTTAGATTGATCAGCATAAAACCAGTCTGAGTTAAGGGAAGCAGGAAACAGACTTCACCTGCTCAGATTTCAGGCGAGGCTGGAGGATGGGTAGGGTGGCCCATGTGGGAGGGAAGCAGGGAAGTAAAGCTAAAAATAGGGGAACTAGGCCATTTAGAGTGTGGGGGAGGAAAAAGTAAGTTTGTTAAAGTGGGTAAGATTTCAGATTTTCTTGATCACAAGGAGCCAGGCAGGAGAACAGCTTGTGTTTAAAATTGCAGGAATAGTCATAGCACTGGATTCCCATACCCAAGAAAAACAAAAGAGAAAGAGACTTTGGTTTCAGGGTCAGGGAGCTGGTAAAGTACCCATTTCTTCCATCATTTGGTTCCTCTTCCATGTTGCCTCTTTCGCCCCCTGGCACTCTCGATTACAAGTTTCAGGAGCTGTTGCTGTGCACGGCTTAGAGTGGCTCTGCCCGGGGAAGGATGTACAACTGACTGCCAATCAAGTCATGCAATCAATCAATTAATCAAGTGTGTGCCATCAGTGACTATCCCAGTCTAGCATCCCCTGGCAATGAACGAGCTTGTTCACAGCGGGTTGCTGGGTGTGTTTGATTCTTTGTTTTGATTCTTTTTTTACCACTGCAGCTGTACAAGTGTTGTTTCTTTTGCTGGATTTGGAAAGATCTGGCCCTCTCTTTTGTTACTTATTGGAAAGTCAAACCCGAAGCCTAGTCCTTTCCTTTTGTGATGAAATGTTCACTTGTTTGTTTTTGTAGAAGATTGATTGTTTCCACTTGCTGCCTAACGTGCTTGTCATTAATCCCCAGATACATGTATTCCAGTCAACTGTAAAATTGTATGTCAATATAATTTTAATACTGCTCTGAAAATTGATTCTAAAATGACACGTTGGGATTACCTATCTCTTTCTCATTGATTTTCAGATCAGAAGTATTTAGTTTAGCAGGACTGCGCTCTTCCTTTTATTTTTTTCCTACCAGTAATAAAGTTTCTGCAGAGCAAGTGTGGCCACTACCTACCTCCCTTTACTGTGATATCCCACTGCTTTCAGTGGCTTCATACAGATGTAGTGAATTGAAGCATAGCTCCAAGTCCTAAGAACATCCCAAAAGCAGTAAAATCGAGCGCATGGTCTTCTCAAATTACACTGCAGGCTGCAGAAATATGATGGACGCTGGTAAGAGTTTATGCATCTACTGATGATTATTCATCTCTGACGAAGATGTGCATAATGGAAACACTGTAAGCAACATGGCAAGTCTCTACCACTTCTGTGGCAGAGAAAGGCTACACTGAAAACCATCTGCAAAACTAAAGGATTTATGTTGCCAGAAAACTTGCAGTACTCAGAGGGCGCAGAAGTGCTGGGTGGAAGCTGGCAAGCATTACTGCAAATTATTAAACACGTGTGTTTGACGATCACATGGAAGCTGCCAGATTTCAACTACCCATTGAGTATAAGAGAGCACGCATCACAAGAAATACATTATACCATTTCCACAGGCTTGCTGGGCGGTGTGACGCTAAGGGTGGTTTCACTCAGTACTAAATTTTTTATAGCTCCGTCACTCGGCAGCCCAAGGCTTCTCCACCTCTGAGCTTCAGCAGCAGCTTTGGTGGGGCGGCCGCGGGCTCTAGTTGGGGATGCGCAGTGGGGTGGGCTCTGCCGGGTGACCGGACCCAGCAGACAGGCAGGGACATGTCTCGGCACCATGGGGAGCACCACTGGCTCTTCCCAGTGGGCATCTTCATCTCCGGTGGCAGTGGGAAGGAACTTCCCTGCTTCTCTTTCTATAAAGAGGTGAATTTGTCCCAAATAGGTTCACGTGTGCTTGGAAAGACAAGATTAAATCAGATGGTGTTTTGGGAGACATGTAGCTTGGTGTCCATGACTGCATGCTCTGTTAGATGTGCGTCTCGCCATGTGCAAGTGTAAACAACTGAATCTGCGTATTTCAACAAATGCGTACACACAAGCATGAAAAAGTGATTCTACGATCACTTAGAATACGAATCTTAATTCTTCACATCACGTCACATCACATTTTTGCTTGCTTGAGAATGTCATCCTGGATTTGAAGCACTGTCTTGAATTTCCTGGATGTTTGCAACACCAAATTCAGTGTTTTTTCAAGCTTTTTGGTTCTTTGACTTTAAGCATTTCTGTATCCCTTCTTCTGGATTCCCTGCTGTCTTCCTCACAGTTTTTCACTCAGCTCTCTTTTGGTCTACGGCTTTTTCATTTGCATATCAAAGGGAGTATTTAATTAGTTCCTTATTGTTGCTTTTCTTGTCTTTATGTCCTCTCAACAAAGGTTTAATCTTTTTTCATCCATGCTTTTCTTAAAGATCATTCTATAAACTAGGTATAAATAATTGGTTTTCCTTCCATAATAACAAAATAAGACATTTCTGCAGGTTTCTTTCCCATTATGGAAAAAAGGGCAATGAGTCATTGTTAATCTGCAGACTGAAATTGAAAAATCTTTGTAAAGAAGCTTCATTGGTCTCAGGTAGGAGTGTTGTTATAATAAAGCAAACTGGCACACCTACCATTTGTCTTATGAAAACTCTTGCAGGGAGGATGCAAAAAATAGATATGCAAACGATCCCTCAGCATTATTGCAGGACCTAAACTACAGGATAATCTTCTTTCAGTACTCTTCCTTCCTGCCTAATAGCCAGGTTGTAGTGTTAAAACAGAGTGCCCTTAGAAATAAATTTTCGTCTTTAGCAAGAAGTATGTCTTTTTCCATTTATTGCTGTTACAGAAGATTAGGTTTCCTACTTGCTAGATTATTATTAATTAAGAATTAGATTTGTATTCTGAATAAGTCAGATTCTAGACTTCTGAAAAACTAGAAAGTTAACTGCATGTGACATAAGCTGTAATTGGCTTTGCCAGTGCATGTTCTTCACATGCAACATCAGCAGATGAGTCATGTGCGTTGCAGAATAACTCTACAGTTGTTTTTTATTGCTCTCCTGAAATATGGGGCCACACTTCATTACATTTATTTATTGTAAAGCACAAATTCACAATGGCTTCATCCTCAGTGTCTATGCGCTGCTTCTGTTACATGTTTAATGTAAATAATGAGAGCAGTATACCGTCCTTACCAACATACAGTTGTCTAAGTCAGGGTGGGCTGGTTTTTACATGCCATGGTCAATAGGGCAGTCTTGAGCATCTCTTTGATTTCTCTTGTTTCCAGCAGTCAGGTAATTGGTGGCTTTCTTTCCTGCGTTGCCTCTCGGGCATCAACAGGACCCTGTGAACCTCATCTTTTCTTTGATTTTGTTGAGTGGAGGAAAATACAAAGAAGTTCTGTATTTAAGAGCATTTAAGAGATGTCCTTTTCCGCCCCCCAGGTTTATCTGTTTGAAAAAGAAAGGATAGAACAAATACTGGGTTACCGTACTGTAAAATTAGAAATTTGATGGACGAAGGGAGAAACGTAAATTGAATTGTAACTCTACTGACGCATATTGCTCTGATCTTAGTCACATATATTGGAAAATCAGAGAATTTCAAATCCTGTTGAAACCGTAAAACCTTCTGCCTCACGCATTTCTGAGGTCAAGTGCACAAGGTCAGGCTCAAGGCATGGGGCAGGGTGGCCTGTTCCTGCCTGAGTGATGGTGGAATTAAATACAGCGCACTCGGAGCTTGGCCTACATGGAGCACTTCCCCAGCAGCAGCCCCGCGATGCCTTTTCCTGTGGTGCATTCTGGAATATATTTTAAGACGTATGGCAGTTTGAAAGCAGAGGCTCAAACTAGCACAGCAGACTTTTTGGTTTTACTAACTGGTCACCGAATTTGAAATTTTGTTACGATCTCCTGTGACCTACTAAAGATTGTAAGCTTGACAGAATGAATATGTGAATGTCTTTAATACATGGAATCCTGTAAAAGGACAGTGTTTTACTATCTCTCTTGTGCCATGGTCAGAAGAGCAAGTGAGCACCCAAAACACCAGCAGGGAAGGCAGAAGGTGGGATGAGGGCGAGGTCTGTATTCTCAGAAATGCTTGTGAATGCTACAGACAGGAACCTGCTGGCTGACACTAAATACTTTATTGGAATTAAAAAGGAGGAGGAAGCCAAAGCAGTAGCTTTGGGGGAAAAAAGACCCAAGCAAGAAGGGTCAGTGGGGCTCAGGTCTCCCATGGTGATCTACCGGAGTAGGATGATTCAGCCTAAAATAGCTAAGGAAGAATCTTACTTTCAAGCATAATGTAGCATTTTATTGTTTAATTTATGATTTTTCATAACCTCTTTCCTAAACTTGCGGCTAAAAGCCTAACATAATGTTCCATTGAGTAAAATTTCCTTTGTTTTACCCTTGTGGTTGTAAGTTCAAGTAAAGCTCTCCCTGATGGTTTAAACAGATGACCAAAGCGGAGGAAGGGCTGGAAGTACAAAAATGCAAAGAAGGTAAAGCACTGCATATGGGATGGTAGCTGAAGGGCTACCAGAAAAAAAAACCAACAAAACTTCTAGAAATAAGGACAAATAATTATGCAGCCAAGAAATCATGGTGAAATAGAAGAACTCCTGCTTGAGAGGGATTGCTTACTGTTACTGATGCCGCATGAATAGACTTAGTTATTCATGAACACAATGGCTGTTAAGGTAAAGTCATTGCAGCTGGTTTGGAATATCCCTGTACAGGCTATTTTCCGCAGTGCCGTGCTTGTTACATCTGTTTCTGGTGGATTATTATTTTTGCATTGTTTCCTGCTCCGCTTAATCTTCTAATGAGTAAGCAGTAATGCTTTTCATATGTACATTAGTCCACACCTTTCCTGTCAGCTTTTGTAAAGCTGTAAGAAGTTGAATTGATGGTAGCTCAATGTGAGTATGTTATTTTGGAGAAGTGATTCAAAGATCCTACAAAACAGAGGAAATGGGGAGAAAGAAGTATACCCTTCTTGTGACAGGCAGAGTCTGTTTCTGGACCCTGGGGCAAAAGTCTTTCCAGCAACTTTTGACTTCAGACATTACAGGCTTCTTGCTCTCCTGCTTCATGGGGCTTTTAGAGCATTGTTTGGTCAAACTGGCTTGTGTGCTTGCAGGAGGTCATTTTATAAAATATCTCGTAGGCACCACAGGTTCTGTTTCTAGACAGCATCTGTCTCTTATTTTCTTGAGCTTTGAAAAGTGAATATTGTAAAAAAATCAAAATGTTGGGTCAAAGAACTGACCTTTAAGGTAAATCTCTGAGGGAGAGTTACTGTAGTTCACAAATACACTGTGTAGTTATATACAGTAGTAAAGACTGTTGGGTGTCTTAAATGGAGCTTTAGTATGTGTTAATGATAGATCCTTCTTTTATTAACTTCTTATATGTCATTGTGCAAATCTGTATCTTTTGCTGACTCTGTTTAGCTGAACTATGTATTTATATAACGTTTCATTCTGTAATAGCAGTTCTTGGAGAACGTGTGGTGCAAATCCGGAGTCAGTCCCCAGGCCCTGTGCCACTGCTGGTCATCTTCCAAAAGAGTTGCAGTAGCACAGCTGGGCTATGGGAGGCCAACTCAGAAATCTGTGTTAACACTCTCTGCCCTTTCTATGCAGCGTAGCATACAACATGTTGAAATACACCACTTCAGAACATTATCTTAACACAGAAAAGTATTGTCTTTCTTAATGTTTTTATCATGATAAGGTTCCAGGGAGATAACAGTGTTAAAGAGGGAAGTTGAGGTTTTGTTTGTTTTTACAAGGTTCAACTGATGCAAAAGCAAAGGGAGAAAGAAAACCAAATTTTCAGGATCTTCGGAACTCATAAATGCTGCCAAACTCACCATAAGGTGCACATGGTCAGCATATTTACAAAATCAAGCTATTACGTGTCAGGTATAGAAAATAAATATGGCCTACTGGCTATTTACATTAAGAAGAAAAAAACTCATACTTTTAGTTTTAATGAAATTGTGTTTCTTTAACTACAGAGCCCCCAGTTTTCTACTGATGGGGGAAAAAAGAAAATTGTTCATCCCGTTATGCTTGGGGGATAATTTGAAGCTAGTAAATTTTTACACCAATCCTTTCACTTGAATAATTCAAATCTGTGTGTGCATAGCACAGTGCTTTTGTTTATAACTAACTAACTAAATAAGGGCGGGGGGAAGCTTAAGTTATATGTAAAAGCAAAAAAGCAGTTCCTAAAGGATACCTAGTTTTATCTGAGAGTGATTCAAGATTCCCTGAATTTTAGAAAATTCCAGAACCTTTCAACTGGATGTGTATATATTATGAGCTTCTGACCTAGTTGACATTTTATCTCCAAGTTTTCATTTAACTGGGAATCAAAGGTAACTTAAATTGCAAAAGGGTTATTTTCTATTTTTTAGGGGGGAACTCCAGAGTCCTGGTCATATTTAAATTTGATTGTTTTCTAGCTCATTTTTGAAAAGAAGCTTTTGCTGGCACGGTTTATTTACCTTAATGCATAATCCTGAATACAATTTCTCTTGTTGCTTTTTCTGTAGGATTGTGGAAAAGGGTTACTACAGTGAACGAGATGCTGCTGATGCTGTTAAACAAATCCTGGAGGCAGTTGCTGTGAGTATTACCTGCCATCACGTGCTCAGCACCGAATCTTTCACCTGTAATGGGTCAATAAATACTTATGTGTGAAAGAAGCAGAGTTCAATGGAGGCAGTCCACACAACTTCCCTCCTATAATTAATTTTGTATTGATTTTTTTAAGGTAGTGGCACTTTGAAGGGCAAGAAGTGACTTTGGATGGCAGGTAGCAATACATTTAATGCTCTGAGTGATCTGTTACGGTGGAGCGCGTGCTCTGTCCGGTCTCAGAAACCTGTGGAGTTCAGCACTGATCGGTTTTAGCCCCAAAAGTAATTTGAGATCAGTGGCACTTGTGTAGTCCCTCGTTCATTTTTTGTGGAGTATGTCACCGTAATTTATTTGGAACCTTAAACAAAAGAGAGTGCATTACTTTTCCTCTCAACTTAAAAGGATAATAGATTGGCAGAACATGTTAGCTGGTGTAAAGAGTTAGAAGAATTTGAGTCAGAGACTGCTGCAGAATATTGCCATGAAAATAGTTACGTTTCACTTGCAGTTGTTGCCTGAAGGTCACCCATTACAGATTTTGCCACAATGCAGGAGCATTTATACAAACAAGGCTTATTGCAAGGAAGTGTGGGCTTCTGGGAAAGTAGATAGTGTATGTTACAACATATCTAACCAAAAATCAGTTCTCACTGCTCTTCAAATTGCACGTACGTACACAGAATGACAGTAATATCTCAATAGAATAAAGTTTAGTGCCAGTACTTTGTGCAGTTCCTAATATACTTTCTTCCTCTATATTTTTATGCAGTTTTCAAATGTGAATTTTTGTGCAACTATTTCGCATTCTATTGCTTAAAGAAAGGTATAAAGATTTTTGAGACAAGAAGATGAAGGCTTCTAGTGGCTACATACAGTATTATTTCTGTACATTTTCCATGCTTCTCAGTCACTTGTAGCTCTTCCATCCGATTTCACACCAGATGTTCACTAAACCAGCAATCAGATGCTGGGAAAGTACTTAAGAAATTAATTTGTCAAACATCTAGTCTATATGCTAACACTGATGACTTCCACTGCAGAAGAGAGGGGACATGCTGGACAAGAAAGAAACGGTCCAGCTGGGACACTCAGAGTGTTTCAGACCAATAATAGTATAGAGGTGATTTTACTTTGTGGAACTAAGATGTTAGCAGGGCCTAAGGAGAGGTAGGTGCTAAAGATTTTGCCTTCTGCTGTGCCTGTCAGTCTGGCTTCAGAGTCAGCAGGAGATACCTTGGATTTTATCCAGTGGCACTGTGTGGTTGTCTGCAGCAGAAGTTTGGGGTGAAGCAGCCAGGCAGCGGAAAGACTGCAAAAATCTTGGAGCAGACACAAGTGCCCAGAGGTGTGCAAATAGTGCAGATGGGACGTGACTGACTTTGAGTGTATTTACAGACTGTCAGACTTTTCAAACAAAAAAACAACTGTCGATCACATGGGAAAAAGAGAGGTCAGCCTGAAGGGCTCTTTTGAAGGATGGTAGTGGTGAGGCAGGATCTATACAGATCATCCACGGAGATGCACTGTCGAAAGAGCTGTCCTGAGGAAGGGACTGGTGGTGATGATTGAGCTCTGTGGAAGGTGCCTAGAGGTGAGGAAGAGTTGATGTGGTTACAGCAGTAATGTGATTACTCAGAAGGAACAGGCCAATTTGGGCATATTTAACTAGGATGGTAACGAAACACCCCATTGTAAAGAACTCCTATATATCATGGTTTGGCGTTATTTGTAAACCTGTTCACACTAAATAAGATGTGAGAAGTGGTGCTTACTGCAGTAACCAGGCATACTGCAAGACCATCATGTTCCTTTCATGCTACTTTCTGAATGATCTGACGCTTACCGAGTCACTCTCATTCAAAGTAACCTAAATTATGCATCTAAGTTTAGTGCTCAGCATAATGCATGTGTTTAAACTTCTTAAAATTGGGTCAGATTATTATTTTATGACCAATTTTTTCTTCCAATCGAAGTGCCCCAGTTAAGACGGTTCTACATTATTTATCATTCTTTTGCAAAAATGATGATTAAGTTTTGCTGAAAGACATTTCAGAAGGTGTTTCAGCTCTTTATTATAAAAGCCAGGAACCAACTGAAGATCTCCACCTTCTATGAATTGTAATAGCTTGGTTGAAATCAATGGAAGGGTGATGTACGTAAGCTAAAAAGCTGACCTTTATATGAGTATGCAATAATTTGGATTTTTGTAGATCCTTGTACTAGATCCCTAGGTAGGATGGACCATATTGACCTTTGTTCTTACAGCTGACACTGAATGTCTAAGCCAAAGCTGGGAAAGCTATGGAAGTGGCAGTTCCCAACTTCGGATCTTTGCAGGCCAGCTGAAAGGCTGTGATAGATTGGGGCTGTAAGCTTGACAGAATGGCATTTGTGAGCAGAACAGGAGTTATTGTTAGAAACAGGAAAACACTGCTGCAGCAGAGTAGCCTTTCCAGATTGAAAGGAAATATATCCATAGATTATTCTTAAAACGAAATAATTGTACAATCCCCTCAATAGACCATGCCAAGGAATACCCTCCTGGCACCAGGTAGGCATTTTGACCTCTGCAATTTTTAGAAATTGCTCCTAGAAAGAGAAGCATTCAGCCTTCCCTTTGATGAACTCTCTTGAACTAGTCTATCTACTTGTTTTATAAATCCCTTGTTAAGGGCTGTTACTGTAGTAATGGATCTGTCCTCACAGTGGATCATTGACTTAAGGAGGCATTATGTCTTCATTTAGCAAAGGGGGTTTTTTTGAGACACTTCTAAAGGATTTAATCAAAAGTGTAAAGTGGGATTTTCAAAGCACCTATGCAGTTTCGTTCAATTCCTTTTGAAATTGTTAAATGAAATGGACTAACAGTCTTTTTTAAAAAAAAGAATCCCATAAAGCTTTGAGGTATATCTGTTTCTTGTAATATCTGAGTACCTGTAAGGCTAGCTCTAACTGGCTTACCAAGAATTAAGCAAGCAAAGTAGCACACAGAATATGAATCTTAATCTTCCAGGTCACAAACCAGCATAAATATATCAGACATCTGTCCTCCCAAGGACAGAGAAAATAACAAAACCAGTATTGTTTTGAAGACCACCACATCCATTTTTCCCGTTTCCATTATTTTTCTTTCTGCTGGTTACATCTGATCCAGTGTTCCCAGTCCATGACTGTATTTGCCCTTCGTGGGAATGAATTACCTTTTTTTCTCTCTTCCGCACCTTCACCTTTTCTATTATTCTTCCGTTCTTCAAGCTGGGTCATTCATAGGATAAAAGGCTTGTACAAAACTAGGGCAAACCAGTGTTCATCTTTTTAGTGCTTTTGCTGTGCTTTTCAGAACAGGTAGGGAGGTTTTGTGACCCGATATCTCAGAACAGAGTGAATTTTGTTCCTGAGAGAGGATGCATTCGAGGCCAGTCTCCCTTGGCACATCATTGTTCTTTCTCTTCTCAGAGGATCAATTGTATGCAGTGAGGTGTTCTTGCATGCTTATTCTGGTAGCAGTTTTTCTATTTTGTGTAATTAATGAATGGTCCTGAGGCCAGATATTCTCTGCCTGACTTGCAGAATGAGTTTACTGATGTTACGCAATTCAAAGAATCCTTGAAATATCGGTCAGAAAAAGACACTTACACACTTTTCTGTAAGAGACATCTGCTTTTTAGCTGGTCATACTTAAGAAAATTACACTGATTTTTTTTTTTTAATGTGTACTTTCAGAATCTTATATTTGTCACTAAAAATAAACCATGTTCCTTCTTGCCTACTCTGCATTAGTGTCAAAGCGATAGGTTTCTGCTTGAGGGTTAAATTACTCTTTTCATTATATTTAAATTTGAAATTATTTTTAACAGTTTACTTTTTGTAATTAGGGTAGTTACTAGTTACTACCTTCTATATGTAGTTTTGAACCCATCCAGTAGTCTTTAAGTAATTTCCCATCACATTTTATAATAGGTCGTTTTCTTATGACTGGCCATTACCTTGTCTAGATAGGAACATTTTCCTGAAGCTATATGTGGGACCCCCTCAGTTTTCATTTCTATTTTTTATTTCAGATTTCTACCACTTCAAGCATCATTGTATGCCTGCACTTCTATTCAGTTCTTGTCAGCTTAAATTCACAGACAGCATGCTGAATTCTCAGCTGCGATTTCAAAGACTGAGGGCACTTAGCCACTTGCAGGTTTGAGAGGGAAAGTCTAGATTAAAACATTCTATTCATTTCAGTGAACTTTGATCTGTCCAATAATGAGCTGTATGATAGTAGGTAAGAACCTACCACGAATGTGCAGCTTGCAAGTGTATTTTACAGACCCTGAGGCACTGGTGTGTCTAACAATTAGAGCTTAGACCAAATGAGGTAATCAGACTTTTAAAGACTGGCTGAGAACCAGATGAATTTATTAAAATATTTGGGGGTTTTGGCATTCAAAGAAAAGTGGACATTGGATAAAGATGAAGAAAAGGTTTCATTTTTTTTTTATACAATCATTGAGTTAGTGTGTGCTGGAGATGGTGGCGACCAAGGGATTTTAGTTTTCACTGCCAGTTACGAGGTGAATTTAATGTCACAGAGTTCTGAAAATTTGAACACGGCAAATGTGTTATATTGTCAATATACACTTAGCCAAGCCTAAGAAGGCACACAGTGAAGAAGAGTAAGTGTATTGAGACAAACAGGAAAGAAACCTGTGCCTCAATTCTGTAGAAAATGAAGTTAAATTCCACAAAAGAAAATGGCAGGGACGCATAGGTATCACAACACAGGATACAGACCTGTGCAAAATAGTAATAATCCCCAAAATTTGGGAATACTGTATGTAAGAGGAGGAATCTAATGCATGATTATAGATATTGAAGAACATTGACTTCTTCTCTTTAGAAGGTTTTGCAAAAGATTTCCATTTTAATAGAGGAGGCATTTGCACCTTCAGATGTTTCCCTATTCCCTGATGAATCCTGAGTGTTTTCCATTCTCCCTCCGGCAGCAGGGAGTGCTTTTCTGAGTCTGTTCCTGGCATAAGTGTTGTTCAGGGTACGGTCAGGAAATAGCAGTTGTTCTGATCTAAAGCTACCAAAACCCAGCAATCTTTGCTTTTCCAGTAGGGGAGGAAGGAAGGGGAAATGTAAAATTTTGTCAAATTTTCAGAATACTTGCTTGCAAGTGGTATTTCATTAACTTGCAGGTTTAGGCCAGATTCAGTGTGTTTACTGAGTACAGTTGTTAATAAAAGGACCAATGCTTGGTACTGCAAGACAAGATGGAATTTGCTGTTCTGGCTGCAATTCTGTGCTAAGGATCATGATGTCGTATTGTGTTCGCTGACAGCGTTTGGCTGCTTTGCCATTCTCCTTCCAACCCACCAACAGGAACAGGAAGAAAAGCACAGAGATTGTTAGTTTTCACATTTAACACTTACACTCTGTCACACTCTTCATTTTGTGAAATTTGCACAGTGACGTTTTGGAAGAAGAGGCAGGTGAACACTGAGTTCAAAAGAGACACAGCATCTGTCTTCAGTTAAGAGCACCGTTTGCAATGTAATTGGGGAAATGTATAACGAGGACGCCTGCGTCTGTTGTCTTCTTTTAGGAAAAAAAAGGGTTTCAATATGCAGGAGAAATTCTGTATTACTTTTATGGTAATCCATGCATGGAAAAACTCAACATAGAAAACCTAGCTGTTGAATCAGTTTTCTTTCTTTGTGCTAATTCTTCCTGTATCTCCTGTCGCTGAGGTGGCGTGGAGCACTGTTAACCTTAAGCTGTACTGGGAGGTAGGGTTGGTTCACAGAAACTGAACTTGAACCTTCAGGGCGATGCGATTTGATATCCATGTCCCCAAGCTGGGGGCAGTTCAGGGCAATTAGTGCTGGTGGTCCAAAATGTTCAAGAGCTGTCCTGTTCATTCTGATTTTCGTAATGAGGCAGATCTTGGGGTGTTTGGTACCCCTTTTTCATGGGTGAAACACAAACACGAAGTCTTTAGTATACCTTTTCCTTATAAGATCATCAGGTATAATATCCTGGAAAACTTCCCATGTGGATACATTATTTTGCCTGCCAGATTTCTCCCTGTATATTTGCTATTGTTTTTTGTTTGTTTTACACTTTGTCTTAAAATGTGTTGGGCGGTTCTGCACGTCAGTCATGTCAAATGGGCTGCGGGTGGATGACACGCAAGATGTGATTATGGAATGTGATTATGGAATGCCTTATCGTCGTGTGAAGTCTTGACTGGGGCTGTAATGGACACCCTGTCTCCTGACCAGTTTCTTGTAATGTGGTCTTCATCTTTGCCAGATCGTTTGGTCTCGGTTCAGCAACTGTGTCTGGAGAACTCCTACTAGCATAAATTTACCCAGCAGTAGTCGTTGCTGTCCGATGTTCTTCTGTCACCAGACCTTGTTCAGTGCACTCCCTAGCTGTCCGTCTGGTCTCCCAGAGCTGTGGTCCGTGAAGGAAGACCAGAAGAATAGGTACAAAACTGTATGTGTTTCTGGGCTTCTTCATAGCAGCTGTTAGTGTTAGGTGCTGGTATTTCAGATAATCCTCCTGTTCTCAGGAAGAGGACTGGGAGACAAAAATCTCTGAACTTCCCTGGACCACATGAAAAGGAGAAGAACCTGTTCCACGTGGAGGTGTCCTCCTTTGGTGTCCTGTCACCTGGAAGAATAAGGCAAAAACAAAACAAACCAAAACACCCTTTCTACCCTTTGTGACTGGGCAATATTTTTTCTTGGCTTGTTGAGAAGGGTAAAGAGGAAAACATACTCTTCTGTGTGACCAGACACGTATGCCGCCTGGCTTGCGGGGATAGGTTGCAGTAGCTGTGGTGTTGACACTGCTGAGTGCTCTTCATCCACGAAGCCATCGTAATTTCAGAGCACTGGTGGGTCCTGTCCTGTCTTGTTCAAGATAAACACCGGGGGAAAGGCTTTTTGAAATACCATTAAAAGGTTAGGACTTATTCTTGCTTTACAGTGTTCAGTAGTGATGTGGTGAAGAGCATGGTGGCTTTTAATCTTGGGAATTCATGAGTGCTGTGTAACCACCCATGTGTATTTGGACATAAGCTGTTTTCCATTTTGTCGTAGGGACATTCATTTCAGAAATGTGGCCTGAAGTAACAAGGTATCCAACTTTTTCCAAGTCCCCTCCTTTTATTGACATATTTTACTGGTACTTTGCACTTTATTTACAGGAAAAAAAAAGAGTCCGCTTCTAAATATTCAGTCGTTGACACAGAAATACAGGAGGGTTCTGAATTTTAATTGTAAGAATTAGGTTAGATACCAAATGTTTTGAAACTATTTAGATCAAGAATTGAAGAGCTCCTATCTGAACATTAACTGCAGCACTGTTCGTGCATTCATTCATCATGTTTCATTACTTCCTGTAGCTAGTATCTTCAGCTATGGTAACTCCCAGCAGCATGCTTGAAGAACTGGGTTTCTGTAAAATAATGTCTTTGGTTACAAATTGCAAATGTCAAAAATTTCATGTTAAGGGCATCTGCATGGCTCATGGCAGCAAGCCTTGCACAAATTGTGCATGTGAAGCTCTGAAGAGTTGTGCAGAAATCAGATATATGCTTTTATCCATTTCCAGTTAAATGCCTAGCTGGAATTATGTTTAAGTGGATAAGAGATTGGCACATTCTTGCATGATATGCAAGCATGCCATACATAAATCTAAGAGCAATTTGAAAATTATACTGAGAGCATCCGCTTTTTATTCAAATAAATTTACTAAAATAGATGTAAAGCTCTAATTACAAATTGGGCTCTGTCATCTGTTAAAGTGTTGAAATTATTACTAGTCTTTGATATTTTCTTTTGCTTAATTGAAAGATATTCTGTTTTCTGAAAATAAAAATTAATATAGAGCTTAAAACTTTGTACATCTCTCTGACTTAGGAAACGATAACAACCTTCACTTCACTCAAGTGGCTTCCCTATATTCAAGGGCATAACTGCATAGTTGCATAGTTATATTTTCTAGGCAAAGTACGCGGAAATCGATGTCGTGCATGTTATTTTGTGAAGTCCTGATTATTCTAAAGGCTGTTGGAGGAAGAGTGGAAGGAGAACTGGCAGGTCCCACATCAGCCCTGCTGGCCAGTTTTGGGACCCCTGCCTCTGCTTCCCATCAAGGCTGTGCCCAAAAGGGGTTCCTCCAGTGGGCTGCCTGCCTTTTTCTCTGTCACATGACAAATTTCCTTTCTACCCTGCATCCACACAAATCAACATATGATACGTTTCCTATTACCTCACTCAGTTAATAAAGGAACACAACAGAAATGCTTTCTTTTGTATTTTACATCTTTTTTAGCTTCAAAGCAGCTTACCTAGTACGCTAATCCCTTTTAACTTGTGTGTGATTGACTGCAGATCAAACAGATGTCCTGAAGAATATATTCTAATATGTAAACCTCCATAATGGCAGTATTATCTACTGCTATTAAGCTAATGTTGTGGATGTGACAAAATTATATATACTTATTATAATATATTATATTCAATGTGACAGTAGTCATAATAATTACTAACTGTGTATATTACAGTTGTACTTCATGAGTTAAATGCCTGGCTTGAAAATTAATATGTAAGTGAAGCCACTTTCAAAAAGTCTCAAAGCAACATTTCTTTGTTACGCAAATTAATACAAGGACTGTCACAGCAGATACACTGGTTGTACTAACTGATTTAACAAAATTTGGATAATTGACAGGTATTCTGAATTCCCTGTGAAGTCTTGTCCTGAAGGAAGATATGAGACAGTGACTAAACAGGATCCTATTATAGGGATAGCTTACTGCAAAGCGTTTTACAGTGCACTTGAAGTCACAGTAAGGGAAGAGAACATATATAAATATACTGTTTATAACCATTTGTGTAGGTAAATCACAGCACAAGAAAAAACATGATTAGTCTCCATAATGAGAAGCGTATACTGTCTGATATGATCTTGCTTGTAGCCTCTTTAAATAAACATGCCTTATATGCATAATAAACCGCATATATAGAGGCAAGGTGTCAGGCAGAGAGGAGGAATGAAAGAATGGGAGAGTCTTTTCGTTTGCGTGCATATACTTTCTTATAATCGCGGTCAGTGTAGGCAAGCAGGACCAATGGTTGGGTTGGTATCAAGGTGTGTTTTGCAGGGCAATTATATACGTTCTTCCCTTGAATCTGAACTGCATTGCCATGGGCATGGCATGCAACTGGATGACTTGTAGGAAGAACTAACAATGTCCATCCTAACGCATTGTTGGATTTTTTTAATTAAAAAATAATTTCCATTTGATGTATTCCAGGCACAAAGTGTTTATTTCTTAAAAAAAATTTTTTTAAGGCTTGAAGGTGAATCCTTTTAGAGAGGGGTGATTTAACACATCACATACAGAGATGACTCCATGGGAGCCGGGAAATCGTCTCGGCCTTTTCTTCCATTTGGTGACAACATTTTAACAAGGGCTTCATGAGTGTCCCAGGGAGACCTTTCTAGCACATTGCTGTCAAGATAAATAAGCAAGTAGGTAAACTGTCAGGTTATGTAGGAAACCTATTGAAGTGCTGCCACTGCCTGGGAGAGGATTGCATTTGTGTCCTAAATGTGCTATTTCTGAAGCAACGTTAAGTAATGGTTTCATACATGGGATAATCTGTTTAGAGGATGATTTTGAATGAGTAGCTTCATCATTTTGCCAGCTTACATTCATTCCTTTTTCCTGTTTGTTGTAAACAGATTTAAAACTAGTTTTTCCTGTTAATGATGCATTTAAATTGTTGTAAGGGAAATAGGGTGGGTTTTGTTATGACAGCAGCCTGATTTATCAGTACCTTGATTCAGAATTATTTTGTCAAAAGCATTTTTGTAGACCTGAGTGCAAAGCTTTTTTTGCCAGGACACAGAAAAGATTTACGGTCAAAAGAGCCTGGCAATGCTGCCATCAGCAATAAGGAAATGAGGGTATTGTATTCGCTATTATCTCTAATAGAGGAAGTGGAATAAGCACTAATGATCATGCTGCAGACCTACTGTATTACAGTTAACGTCCAGGGCAGCAAAAAGTCAGGGTCATATTCGCTAAGTTGTTATCATCTTAAATTTTGCTTTCATCTAGGTAAGGTGTCCTTCAATCATTTTGGAAACAAGTTACTACAGTATTAATTTTGAAAAATATTTGGAAATAGCAATGGAAGCGATTAGTTAGTTCTTGTTTTAACTCGCAACACACCACAAACACAGTGCCAAATGCTGCTGTTTTCGAGCCAGTGCCTGCAGTTGTTTCTCATTCCAAGGGACTGACGTTTACAGGGAGGTTGTCGTCTAAGAACTGGTTAAGGACTCGAGGATTCGACCTCTTCCCAGTTCATCTCAGGCAGATGAGCAATTTGCCTGTATCTTCATTTATAAGATGGGTAGTTGAAAATACTATGTGAGGAGAGTGCTGACCCAATGCAAAGGCTGGGTCTGTCTGCCTGATTAACTGATCTTTGGGGAATCGTTTGGCCATGGGCAGGCCTTCTCTTTTAAAGGGAGAACCGCCTGGCACAGGGAATAAGCTCTGTGCTGACATGGGGTCTGAGTCTTGGCTTTAGACAGCCAGCCATTTCTGTATGCTAGCAAGCACCCTGTTAGCAATTAACAAAGCACAAGTAAAGGAAAAAGACTGCCTTTATCTCAAGTTTATCCTGCTAATACTCCTTTTCTATTGTAATTTTTATTGCATGTATGGTGCAAACTGTCATGCAGGGACATGGCATCCAAATATCTGTCCCTGGGGAATGTAAATAGTGTACAGGCTGTATCTACAAAATATACAATATACAAAATATAGGAGCTGGGCAAGGCCATGAAACTTCTGAGCTGGAGAAGCTCCTAAAGCATCCTGAGAGCCCCACATGCTGTGTAGAAACAGTAAAAAACTAGCAATTGGATGCCAAAGAAAGGGTCAGGAAGGATTCATGGCAGATCCCAACAGAGACTGAGGAGGTTTTGCCTCAGAAATTGCCCCAGGGAAATATCAAAGTAGAAAGCTACTCAGGTGTGCATCAATAGATAGAGGAGAAACGCTAACTAGCACTGCAGGAGCGTCACCAGTAACTACTGCTCTTCATGCAAACCGTGCAGCCTGGATAAAGTGATAGCTGTGTGGACAGATATTATCGCATTACTTCTCTAAAAGCTAAAAGGCATCTAGTTAAATGCTACATTGAATTCCCTAAAACTTTTCTAAGGTTCGAGGAAACATATAGAGGATTAATGACTTTTAGAGAATTCAGTGTAGTGAGAAGGGCCTAAACACATCTGTATACGAGAGCTTCCCCCCCGTCCCCTGCGCAGCCAGAGGGCAGGAGCATTCCCGGTTCCTGCAGTATGGTGCCAGGCAGAAAGTGCCCGAGGAGCTGTCATCTTCTGCAGCTTTGCAGAAGTCACTGCTTTGACCCCAAAAAGGTTTGCTGAAGCCTAGGGAGGCCCCTTTCTTCAGCTCTTCCCCTCCACAGGGCTGTGGTTTTCTGTCTCCCAAGCCTGCCGTGCCTGCAGACCTAAAGGCTTGTCTCCCTGTGTCTTGCTGTTCCTTCCTCAGTAATGATGGTAATCTTAAAAATACATTGATTATTCAGAAGTAAATTGCAAGTGAACCTGTGGAAAAAAAAAAAAAGAAAAGACATTTGCAAAAAAATTGCTTAATAGTACTATTACAGCCTTGTGCAATTTTTAGTCTCCAATTTTATTGTACCGGACTGACTAGATAGCAGGCTCTCAGCAAAATGGCTATTTACAAAATTACATTTTTTCATTAGGTAATACGGAAGCTTACCTAAATCTCCATGCTTGTGGTTTGAAAAAACACTAAAAGAATTTCTGCTGTCTTTGAGGGAGATTCCTGATGTGCCAAGGGGGTGGCATAAGCTAAGACTGAGTGACATTGATCACTCTTAAACAGGCTGTGTAATAATTTATCAGTCATTGTTTCAGATAAGTGGCTCCATTTCTGTGGACCTGACAGCATGAGTGAAACAAGATTCCTTATTCATTCCCTTGAGAATCCTTAATGGTCCCCTGAAATGCCAGCAACTGTGGATATTTTGGAACTTGTAATTAGTCTGTTTTTCTCCTTTTTCATTTACTCTTTTCTGATACTTTTTATGTCCCTGTGTGACATGATGTTCTCATACTGGTTTGCTGGCACATGCAAGTTGCTTTCTGAACTCTTTTACCTCCATTTGTAATGTTTCTCAATGACTATCAAGAAAACCAGGGAATGTCTTGGCTTTAAATTACACACATACCCCTCTCTGCTTTTCAGTTGAGGTTTTCATAGACTCCTGTGTCTGAAGATCTAAACTCTAATAGAGGTGAATAGTGAAGCTAATGTTTTTGGGAGTCAGTGCCACTTCACTGCTGTGGATTTGGAGTGTGTGATGGTGCATGTTTCTTCATGAGCTAGAAATAATGAGAGAAGATAAATGTGAGAACCAGGCTGTCTCCTTGATTCAGGTAGTGGGTGGTCAGGGGCGCTTTCAGGAGCGTAGGCCTTCCAGATTTATTACATGATGCCTGAACGTAGTGCACAGCCAATGGTAGTTTGGTTTCTGGGCACTGAGAAATTGGATTGTTTGGTAAACAGTGCTGGATGTGGCGTTTTTTGGTGGATTTTGTGACACAACTCCTTGTACAATAGTAATGATGGGCAGCAGATGGAGTGTAAACAAACAGTATATTTTGTTATTGGAATGTGCTTTTCCAAATAACCTGCTCAGCTGAGTCCATTTGATAAGCAGGAATAGCAGAAAATCAGTATGCTGTCAGTTAGGAAGTAAACATACACGTCTTTTATTGCTTGGGGTTTAAAATTACTTTCTTGTACTGTTGTGGTTCCCCATCTATAAAGTATTATCATACTTTATGGTAATAAAATATGGTAATTCTGGATTTTATTTTAGGGTTCAAGATTTAGCAATTACAGAGCTATGTACCATAAACTATCAGGTCTGCAAGTCGGTCCTTTTTCTTGCATCTGACTGTGCCTGTTTCACTGATGTTTTTGTATCTTTCTATGCGACACATTTAGGCAAGTTTTTATGTTGCTATAAAGAACTTTGAAAGGCATGCAATAAAAAACTCTCTCAGTTTTAAAGCCTTAAAATTATGTCCTTCATTTAAAAATCAAGATTTAATCTAAAACTCCATTATGATGTGATAAGACGTATTATGGAACATTGTTGCTAACAAAAAATTCAACATGGTTTTCTGTGCAGATATAACACCCTGGAATAAATTTGGATGTGTGTCTGTCTGGAAGGATGAATAATTGAACAAACTTACAAACTAGAAACTTAACAGCTCCATATCTCTCATAAATAAGAATTCTCTCTTCCTGCAAGCACGCTTCATTGAAGTGTCTTTAATTTGAGCATCACGTGATCACTCAGATGTATACTGAAGTTGCATCTTGTCTTGTAGTCCTTCCCTTGGTGACAGGATTAAAAGATCTTTTTTTTCTTCCTGGCTGCTTAAATTTTTCAACCTAGTGAGAGATATGGTTGGTAAAGTCTCAAAGGTGTTAGTTTCCTCTAAAATGTGGCTGTTAATTAGTCCGTTGTCTGAAAAATTATTAGTGAGAGTGAGCAGACAGGCTCTTTAAATCTTGTTCCTCAAAAAAGAAAGGCTAGAAGACACAAATATGATGACGCTAATGTCCTGAAGAGCAGATCTGTGGAAACAGGGGTTTCCCTTCCCTAAGATCTTCATCTTGAGCCTTGTTTTTGCTTCTGACACCCTCCCTCTGACTTAATTTCTCACTGGAAATCCAAAGTTGGGAGGACCAACAAGCAGATAAGTGATGGTTCACTGCCGCAGGCAGCCAAAGCACCGCAGCTCCCCACGAACTGGCAGTTGCTTGGTGGCGAGCCACCGATGTCCCCTCAGAGAGGTGCTTCCACCACTCAGCCGCTGCTTCTGCTTCAGGTGTGCAGGGGTCCCACCACCACCCTGCAGCAGCAGAGGGGAAGCTCCTGTCCATTCCTGTGCATGGCTGGGCTTTGCCCTTGTGGCCAAAAAGGCCAATGGCATCCTGGGGTGCATCAAGAAGAGTGTGGCAAGCAGGTCGAGGGAGGTCATTCTCCCCCTCTACTCTGCCCTGGTGAGGCTGCACCTGGAGTACTGTGTCCAGTTCTGGGCTCACTGGTGCAAGAAGGACAGGGAACTGCTGGAGAGGGTGCAGCAAAGGGCTATGAAGATGATTAGGGGGCTGGAACACCTCTCTTATGAAAAAAGACTGTGGGATTTGGGTCTTTTTAGTCTGGAAAAAAGACGACTGAGGGGGGATCTTATCAATGCTTATAAATACTTAAAGGGTGGGTGTCAGGAGGATGGGGCCAGGCTCTTTTTGGTGGTGCCCAGCGACAGGACAAGAGGTAATGGGCACAAACTTGAGCATAGGAAGTTCCATCTAAACATGAGGAGGAACTTCTTTACTTTGAGGGTGGCAGAGCACTGGAACAGTGAGGCCAGAGAGGTGGTGGAGTCTCTGTCTTTGGAAACATTCAAAACCTGCTTGGATGTGTTCCTGTGCAACCTGCTCTAGGTGACCCTGCTCTGGCAGCGGGGTTGGACTAGATGCTCTCCAGAGATCCCTTCCAATCCCTGCCATTCTGTCATTCTGTGATTCTCTGCAGGGGTTGCTGGAGGGGTCGTTCCCCTCCACGTTGGATGCTCTCCCGAAATCCCATTCTCCAAACGATGCAGCACAGTGATGCCATGTACTCGATACTCAGCTTTGGGTTTTTGCAGAGCGCGGAGGAACAGGCAGGAGGGACTGCTGTAGCTCACGTGAGGGTTAGCTCATGCTCCAGCAGTTAGAATGATCTCTGCCATGATGAGCCATCCTGGGTGTTGCAGCACAGCAGGCTGCTTTCAGTGCCTGTGTAATGAGTGCCACGTGCGTGCCATTCAAATGCAGCAAACCACGGTGGCTGCACTCACATGAGAGAAAGAAAAAAGGGACGCAGCTCTGTCTAACAACACGGCATAACTCTTCATGCTGCTTGTAACCCGTCTGTCATGAGGAATCGATTTATCATCACTTGTTTCCTTGCTTGAATGTAAGGATTCAGTGGCAAAACTGATGAGCGAGAAATGTAAAAGAGAGGTCTGTCTTCTCCAAGAAGGTTGAAATATGTTTGAAAGCGTGGGCCATCATTCAGTGTCCATCCAGAAACTGACATCTTGGCGGTATTTATTTTCTAAATTATGAATTCTGCTGTTCACTTATCCATTGGTAAATCAAACAGGTGAACGTAAGCTGAGTTTTATTGATAAGAACAGCATGGTTTTAGACAAAATACTCTTAACAAATAAGAGATGATCTCACTATTTTGAAGGATTTATCTCGTTTTCTGTGCAAGCATGAGTCCCCGCAATAATCTGTATGTATGTGTGGTTGTCTAGAAGGACAAACCAGTCAAAAGAAATTACTAAGTCTGCAAATAAAATTAAAAAGCTCCAGTCTCTAGTAAACTCTGAATTATGTAGTTGGATAGCGTGAAGAAAAAATCTGATAACATGCAGAAAAGCCAACTCAAAGACAAAATCTTGTATGTTTTGCCTTTAAATACCCATGTGCTCACTGAAACTTGCAGCAAGGATCATCTCCAGTATGTAACTTTTGAATATAAAATAACCTTTTTTCCAGCCCTGCAGGTTTTTGCACTTGTGTCGGTGTGAGACTGCTGCTGTCCTGTGCTGGGCCATCACAAGTGCTACCAGTGGAGATGTTCAAGCTGCCACTTTCCTAAGCTAAATTTCAAAGTAGGGGTCTGCAAAGGATGCCCTGTTTAGGCAGAATACAGACCTGCTTCCTTTTCAGACTTGCTGCCTTTTCTCCATCTCTGCTAATGCTGTGGAGGAAGCAGCAGACTGAAGCAGGCATGTGTCTGAGCAGATCCTTGAGTGTCTGTTACAGGAACGCATGGAAGATATTTATAATCGTGTTTTAGTGATATGAAGAAATGTTTAAATAATATAATAAAGGTACCTCCCAAAATATCAGTCAAGGTAAACAGAAGAGTGATATAGTTGGGCTGACATTGCTGCAAGAGAATTTGTTGAGAAATAGCTATTGAAATAGCCAGTTAATAGTATCTCTTTGGGGGATCCTTTTAAGGTCTGTTGCAGATTACCCAGTAATCTAAATTAAGGACCAGATGCTGGGGCTCTTTTCTGGTGCTCTGAGCATGCTCTATGGCTCACATCACGCATCAGGCTGTGGAGACGATGGGCAGCCGCGTGGCTTTGGCAGGTGGACCTCTGCTCCTGGTGTCCCCACCACCACACAGTTGTGCGAGACATACCCCACCCTGGGCTGCGTGGCTCCCCGTGCTCCAGCCTGCTGCCAGCTTCCCCACGAAACAAATGCCAGCGCCTGATGGATTTAGATAGGCTTAGACGTGTAACTCGGATAACTCTATCTTCCCCAGAAAACCTTTAATCTATTAAAGCAAATATTCACGAAGCTCTTCTGCCCTTCAGGTTTGATGTACTCGATCTGATGGAGTTAAACTGTTACACAGAATGGACATGTGACTTTCTAAAAGTAAATTATTCACCTCTGTGTTACCTTTTAATTAGTGTTTTTCCTGGACTTTTCTTTTCCTGTTGTGACCTTTTCTTTTTATTGTTTCTTAGAATTGTCTTCTTCCGCATGAAATACAGACTGATGTATCTAAATAGTGAAATATCATGGAGTGGTTCATAGCTTTCTGCCAATTTTCAATTTGATTGATATGTTTAAAATCATAGAGTTGATGTGTTTGATCTAGGCAAGGAAAATTCAATTCTTTAATATGGTAGGGCACAGTTGAGTCAAAGAAAATAAGTAATTCAATGGACTGTTGTTTTCAAACGCTAACGATCTTCCTCAGAGGGTTGGAGTTTGTTTCAGAGCTGTGTCCAATATGTTGCGTGCTTCGCAAGGGTCTTTGGCTGTAATCCTTTCGTGCAGCTTTGGAAAGGTAAAAAGAAGTGACACCAGCCAAACAAGGTAGCTCTTTATGCTTTACTGCTGGCCCTCCCATTGGCGATCGTAAGAACAGAAGAAAAGCCTTTTTCATAGCCCTTCCCCAAAGATCAGCTAAAAACATTCCTTACACAGCCTCTTCCAAAAGTCTCATCTGCAGCCAGTGGTGATGAAAAGAGCCTGGCAGCCCTTCAAGCATGAGACCCTTAAGATCCCAGAGTGCCCACAAAAGCCTGCTCATTAAAAAAATGATTAGAAAAGCATTGCGTACACAGAAGTGTGCCCTTGCCAGCAGGGCCTGCAGACGTGTTCGTCACTGGACTTCTTGACTGTGTTTCTTGTTATCCTGCTGTAGCTTAATGCTGTTCTGTTAATGTTGCAGCACTCAGGAGGAGTGCACAGTTTTTTTCTGATTAGAAAAAGTAGTTTGTATTTTATCAATATTCTGAGCTCTGAATTGCACATGGGGAAAGAGGCTATCTGCCAGGGCAGGGAGATAATCAGAGGCCCTGTGGACCTTCTCTCTCATTCCTCCAGTAATATTGAGGAGGGGGCAGCTGCATTCATGCTTTTGGGATGATCAATTAATGCAAACAAAATGCTGGATGGACAGCTGCAAATGTTCTCCAGTTCCTACAAGTCTGGACCCTTCCTCACACAGTCCAGCAGGCCAGCAGATAGCTGCAAAGAAGCATGCATCTAAAACGTTGGGCCCCTCACCACAGGAAAGACATTGAGGTGCTGGGGCAGGTCCAGAGAAGGGCAATGAGGCTGGTGAGGGGTCTGGAGAACAAGTCTTATGAGGAGCGGCTGAGGGAGCTGGGGTTGTTTCACCTGGAGAAAAGGAGGCTGAGGAGAGACTTATCTCTCTCTACAACTACCTGAAAGGAGGCTGTAGCGAGGTGGGGGTCAGTCTCTTCTCCCAAGTAACAGGCAATAGAACAAGAGGAGACGGCCTCAAGTTGCACCAGGGGAGGTTTAGATTGGAAAATTTAGATAGGAAAAATTTTTGCACTGAAAAGGTTATTAAGCACTGGAACAGGCTGCCCAGGGAAGTGGTTGAGGCACCATCCCTGGAGGTATTTAAAAGGCAGGTAGACACAGTGCTTAGAGATATGGTTTAGTGATGGTTTTTGTCAGAGTTAGGTTGGTGGTTGGACTAGATGATCTGAAAGGTCCCTTCCAACCTAGGTGACTCTATGCTCAAAGACCCAGCTCTGAGCACCTCTCTGGATGCAGTGTTTTCTACTGAAACAAAACTGAATCTAGCTTTGTGCCTGTTGTCCTTCCCTTCCCCTGCAGGATTAGGCCCTTTAAGATATTTAGATTTGCAGTGGGAGTAACCGCATGAGATTTGAGAATAAGCTGTAGCACCTCACATACTGTAGTTTTCTTTAGCTGCAGCTGCTAACCAATTTGATTTCCTCTTAATTTTACACCCAAATGTGCGAAATTTATTTGAAAGTAACAAAGTATACAAGACTGAAATATTCAAGCAAGATCTGTGCTTTTGAGAAGCTGTTAAGTTACATTTCTTTCTGTGATCTTTGGCAATGCATGCAATCGTACTTAAAGTTTCATTCAGGGACTGCTGCTTCTGTAATGACATAGACATATGGGACCTTATAGTAAGAATGACTGGCTGATTTTCATTGTGTAGCTTTACTAAATAATGATTTACTAATGTAAATAGTAATTTAGTAATGTAATGATTTAGCGACCAGAGGATAATGTGATATCTCTGAAATGTTCTATGCTTATCTGCACATCTGTCCCGGGAAAATACCACACACATCAGCTGCAACTTATGGGGAAGGTAGTGTTTTTCAAAGTGAAAGATATTGTGACTTTCTTTACTGATTTGTGTGGCTTTTTGTCCAGTGTCGGGAGATTCACTCCCTAGTTGCCTTCTAGCCCTAGTAATGTTTGCTTTGAATCAAGAGCTGGTATCCCTGTCACAGTGGACTAGAAAGAAGCTGCAGTAAGTCAAGTGTTACACGCTTGAACTGAAACTCACGTCTCTACACTAGGCTATTATTTGGCCACAAGAAGAGGCTCTGCTTTTCCCATCCTGACTACCGAGAGTCAATTAGGTGTCAAGTTCAAATCACAGAAGCTTTAAAGGGCTTGGTTTTTTAGAGAAGGTGGTAAATACAGCACACATTGTGTTTAGGCAAGAAGGAGTTTCTGAGTGCCACTGCACTTTAATGCAGGATTGTCATTGACCATAAGACCGTGGCCTGAGCAGGGTGCAGATATTTTCAGGTCACACTGAAAGGATTTTCTGCCCCTGGGATCTTTCACTGGGGCAGGCAACTCTGATAATCACTTTATTGGCAGAGTTCATCTTAACATGTAATATAGTCATGGTATTTAAAGCTAACTGTTGCAGTATATTTGTGAATGAATGTACTTTAACCACATGGAAAGGCACTTCGAACTTGGTTTAGCCACCCTTCCTGGTGATCTAGCATAGGTCTTCTTTATTGGGCTTCCCCCACATTTTAATTTTCTTTTTTCTAAGCAGGGGAACATTGCTAACAGGCAATACCCCAGTGTTCCTTCTGATAAGTAGTGGGTTTAGTTTAATAAGTAGATGAATTTAGCTGCAGATTTTGTTGATGACGCTAGTGGCCTTGTTCTGTTCCATAGGCATCAACAGTGACTTTGAGTGTACAGAACTTACGTTTTAATTAACTCAGAAAATTGTTTAATGTGATTAGCAATATAGCTCAATTTTGTATTTCAAAGAAGTCTGCTCAGACCAAAGCATTCTGCATGTTAAATAAATGCAGCCTACTGAAATACAATATTAGAAACAAATTTATTTAAAATTTTTTTTAAATGGCATTTGATTAAGCTTTCTTGCCCTATTTCAACATAAAGAGGAAAAGACTGTGTTAGAAAACGGGTGTGCTGTGGGATATGACCTGGACAAACTGGAATGAACCCAGCATCAAATCTGGGTACAAAAGCTGAGGCCGTGCTGGGTTACTGGAGCCCTTTCTGAGGCTGGAAAATACACTCCTCCACAAGAAGGGTGTGCACACCAGGCACCTTGTGTTGCAAAAATGAGGTGCCACCAAGCAGCTACTCCACAGCATCCCGCTGACCGCTTCTGCATCATTCTGGGGTGGATATGCCCGTTCCAGAGAGAGGGTCTGAGTACTACGAGCAGCATCCATGCACACTGCCCTGCTTGGGGCAGTGAGGGTTGTTTGGAGCCTCAGTTGTGCCCTTTTGGTTAATAGAAAAGAAGGAAAGAAATCTTCAAACTTCCATCTTCCCAGATATAAAATAAATAATAAAAAAAACCCTGCAAGGTTAATAGTGCCTTCCATGTTGTTAGGGAGTATAACTCTTGTTTTGGCCTTGACTGGTAGAATTAAAGGCATTTGTTGACCACAAGCTGTGTGAGCTTCTGTCTCCTCTCCATGTAGTGAAGCTCAGAAGAGGGAATACTTTAAAAGGCCGTGCAATAAAGAGCAGCACAATAAGACTGAATATTAGTTTGAATTCTTCTTACGTATTCCTGCCTTCAACCACCATTGCAACAGCAATTTTTTACCTGGGATTTGCCTTGAGAAGACAGTGTTCTTAAAGCAAAGAAAATGGTGCCTTCAGATATGGCTGGAAAAAATAAATACAAATGTACTGCAGCCATTTACAAAAAAACCCAGTTCTTCTTGGCTGCTAAAATTAAAGCCTCTTTTTAGTATTTGTTTTTTTAGTATTTTGCTTTTGGCATTTCTCCTGAAAGAAGTAGCTTGTCTTGAGGAAACGACTAAAACGTCGCAGATTCACTTATTCTAATGTGCATTACAGAGAGAAGTATATTCAGTCTTTAGGATGTAATATGATAGCCTCAAGTGTCATATACCGATAGGCTTTGGCTGAAGCAGGTAGAGCTGTCTCAAAGACTGAAGCCCTTTAGACTACAGATTTCCAGAATTTTAGAATACTTCGGTTTTGGCAAGCATTTTCCTAAAATTACACTTTTTCCTAGGGATTTTATTAACTCATTGTGGCATACTTAGTTCACAGCGGGTAATCGTACCGCCAGAATCAATCCCTCTGGGTTTCATGAAATCTTATGCACAGGGAAGGAAGATGCCCTGAATAGGGAAATACAAACGTGTGTGCCCTCTCACCAGCCACTAAAAGCAAACAAAGACTCAGCTTAAATCTTTGTACATCTCTTTTTCATAGTTTTTTAAAAGAGGTATGTCAGCAGGGAGCAGCTAAAACATAATCCTGTCCTGGCAGCCAGAGAATCGGTCATTGCATCACCTCTCCCTTTGCTTTCGTAACTCTGCATGGACTAGCCATGTGGTAGGCAGCCAGATGATAGTGTCCCTTCCAAGATGGTCACAGCTTAATACTGGTGGAGGATGCTGTCCATCATCTGTAGCAGGGGCTGATGCACCAGGTACAAATGCACAGCTCCACACGGAAGCGATGTCTGTGATGTGCATTCTTAATTTTGCACTAATCTATAACAGCTTAAATGTATGTGGTTTTTTTCCTAAACAGGATGTGTCTGGTTTAACTCAGTTTGTGTACTCTGTGCTGGTATATATTTATATACATAATGTCATCCATGTAATGTGATAGTCTGTAACTTAACATTGGCTGCTCTCAGTAGGCTCTGTAGTATTTGTTTGTGTGGAAAATAATCAGCTGTTGCCCAGTTTATATGCATACTGTTACAATTCTGTGACAAAAGCTTCCAAAACCTGGGATAAGACAGCTTAAACACAGTGGCAGTTAAGATAATTAAGTTTGTCAAAGAAATAACTGCAGTAAATGTCATTTTAATGGTGGAAAATGTGGCATTTTCATCGGTGTTATATTTTTGAGCTATTCCTGCTAAATCTTACATTTGACAGTGTGCCTGATAGTGTCTCTTTCCTTGTTTGGAAACAACATTGGTTTATCTGAAACTATTCTGACTTTGTTTAATCATATTTGTCTAAACACAGTTACTCTCATCTCTGCAAGCTCGCAGAAACTGAATGCTGACTGCATGTAACTACCAGCTGAAGCCCCAAACTTTCTGTTTGCTGATTTAGCAGGGAAAAAAAAAAATACATGCCCATACTGAAATATAGGCATACAGTACATAAAAGTACAAATTTTACAATGATTCAGTCCCCCATCCATGTGGATTATCAATGCTGCACTGAAGTCAGTGGAGCAAACACAGCCATTAAGTTTGGCCTTGCTGGCCCCACAGCTTGGAAAAAAGCACCCCTGACTTCACAGGTGTGCTTCCTTTTGGAGCCTGGGAAGGATGCACAAATCTGAAATTCAATTTTTTCTTTCCTTCTCCACAGTCCCAGTTTTTGTTGGCAGTGTCGCCATCGTAGATATATCTTCTCACAGAGTGATGAGCCACGATCATAGACCAGTCATCTTTTTGCTCCTGAATTCCTGTTGGAAACCTGTTCTCGTCCCAGTGATTAGGGGACAGCTGTGGGTTTTCATTCCTCCTTCCATCTCTTCTACTCTAGATGTTTACCTGCTGTCTTGAGAAACAGCAGTTGTTTCCTCTCCCAGCCTGCAACTTTTATTAAGCTAAATAAGCCTGTACCTTTAATCTCTGCTCATAAGGATATGGGCATCGGGGTTAATAAATTTCTTACTGGGAGATCTGAACCTGATTTCAGCTATTCTGGGAGAACTTCAATCCCAGATACCATTGCAGGCACCCATGTTCAGGGTAAAATAATTCAAAACAGAACAAATTCTCATGATCACTCAGCTAGACCTTATCTTTAACGCCTATCCTCTTATAAATTTAAAATATTGCATCACAGTTGTGTTTTTTTCCTTGACAAAATGAGAATTTTCATGTTCTTCAAAAATCCCTCCTTGTTCTTCAGTTCATAAAAGTCTTCAAATATAAGTTTGGTGTTACAGCATATGGTAGCACAGCAATCAGCCTGTTTTGGCATCTGGTCTAACAAGACCCTTGTGCAGCAGCACATCTCTCTGTGGGAATACCTCCCCTGCTACATCCAAGGACTGCATTTGTCTGCTGCAAAAATAGCAGTACACTAGGAATTCACCTTGTACACATGGGATGTACTAGTAGTACATCTTGTGGTGTATAAATGCACCTAAGTCTCTCTCCTCTTCCATTTCCAGCTGATGACTCCCCATCTGTGTGCTCAGCAACACTGTACAGATATCCAGTAACAGGAATAATTGCTGCCCTTGAGGGAAGTTGGTCTTTTACAGACAGCAGTGGACCTGCCGACACTGAATGCTGTTCGTCTCCAGCAGTCACGTGAAACTGTTTATCTTTGCTGAGCGAGGAAAATGGCAGAGCTGTGTGTATTGCAGGGTGTGCTGTCTGGATGCTGAAAGATGCATAAAGGTGGATGGGAGCTGGTGCTTAACACAGATCTCGGTGAGAGAGTATCTGGTGTAACCGGAGCAGTGCAAGGGAGCGTGAGAGACCTGAGCAGGAGGAGGTGGACAGGCTAAGACAGAGTCAGTGTGATAGTAAAGAAGAGGGGCATGCCCCCAAATGGGCAAGAAAATACAAATGGCTTGATTATTTAGCCCTGTGGGATGAAGAACAGGAGTGAGCGGAAAAAAAGCTACCTGGGAACCAGCTTAAAAAAAAAAAGGCATCAATGGAAGCAAAGATGCATTATAGGCAACCTGTTCGCAGAATTATGAGGGCTAAGTTAAAGAAGGTTAATTATTCAAAATTTAAAATGTAAGCAGAAGAATGTACATAAACTGGAGTCCTTGTCAGAGACGAGACCATGCAGAAGCTCAGCCTCATAGTCTGCAGTGCTATCTTTGGTGTTTGCCAAAAGTCAGAGTGAAACATATGTTTGCCCGTTTTCTCTGAGTCTCACAGATTGAAAGACAATTTTCAGCAGTAACTTTCCTTTTTATCACTTCCTCAGAGCTTCCAGATCTCTCTGCTCCACGTTCCCCCTTAAACTGGAGCTAGCAGCCCCTTAAATCATTCCCCTTTGACGTGTTGTTAACAGTCTTGCAGCCCGAGCGGTTCTTGCCTGACAAAAGACATTCCTCATCAGAAATTCTTCCAGTGCAGCGCTGAGCAGACAGGAAAGTCATTTCCACTTACTTGTTTGCAGCATTTTGTGTACTGCTGCCATGGCTGAGCAGGGACCGTCTCTGAGTAGGATGCTCACCGTGAACTGAGATCAATACTTAAATAAGGATGCAGTTGTCATTTCCAGTTCATCGGTGGAACAAAGTTCTCCTAGCTCATCGTTTCTCTTTTGGCCTTCTTACTTGCAGCCTGAGTGTCCTCCGCCAGTCCCACTGCACAAATGCTTGCCGCCTGCTCTTACCTAAGAAATAGGATTTGATGCATGGGTTGAGATTCCCCATGCATCAGAGCTATTGCTGCTAAGCAGCACAACCCGCAGAAGCCACTAGAAACTGCAATTATAAAAACATTCAAAAGCTATAGTGTAAAAGGAGGAGAAAGAAAAATACCTACTACACTCTAAAATTAATCTTTAAAGTGGAAAAAAGGAAAATGATGATTTTCAGAGAACTACAGCAACCTAACCTCTACCTTAAAGGCAAATTTCCTTTTGTAGATAACAGAGCTGCAGCAACATGTCGACATGCAGAGTGCAACACTCCGCCTCCCGTCCTTATGTACCGTTTCCACTCCCTGGTGCCCCCGTCCCTGCCCCATCCTGTTGTCCCTTTGCAGCCACCACTAGGTGCCCAGGTGATGCCCCAGGCCATGGGAGCAATGGCTATAGAGCAGGCAGGCAGCCAGGCTGCCAGGGGAGCAGAGACACCATGGGGAGGAGGAGGAAAGGAAGGAGGATAGGCAGCTGTGCTCATGCAGGTGTCTGCTTCCTTAGCCCCACAAGCAGGGGTCTGCGCACCTGGCTGTCTATATCACTGCGGCGCTGGCAGAGAGCAGAGGTACCTGCCCAGCACTGAGCCCCTGAGACTGAACGGGAAAGTTGCGTGGTTTTCCCTGGTGACTGCTTTGAGAGAGATGATCTGGCTGGGTTTGACAATTCGCACAAACTCTCCTGAAGGAAGATGAAAGAGTTTCTCTCTGCAGGGTCACAAAGTCACAAACTCAGATAAGACGTATTCCCTTAGCTCTCTGCTCCAGTCGTTGCCCTTACAGGAGCCGTATCCTGTATTCTTCTTTATAACTGTACTGAGCATCACCTTAGAAGCAGCTCACGATTTGACCTCCCCAGACTTCTTGGAAGGTTGCCCCAAATACTTGCAGCTTTCACAGTTAGGAGCCTTTTCCTCATTTCTAGCCTAAAGATATTCATAGCTTGTTTCTGGTTGGTTGTTTTTTTTTTTTTTTTTTTTTTAATGTGCCAAGAATCCCTTAGCTTAAACACCTTCCTTCCACCCTGCCTGGTGTTTACTGTGATGTAGTTATAGCGGTCAAATCCTCCTTCAAACCTTTATTTTGCATTGCTGAACAAGGCGAGTTTGGCATCACCTCATCGCACGTCAGCCTCTCCATTCCCCGTTGATCGCTGGTTCTCCAGCAGAGGTTTCCCCGCACCAAGTACTTTCCTCTCCCACCTGGAAGTACTTTACCTGCTTTGCCGTTGGATTAAATTTCCTGCCCATTTTGCATTTCTCCGTTTCCTTCAGTGCAACCATCAGCTAAACCAGTAACTGACCTGAAGTAATATCAGATCCCTTACTGAAATCCAGCCATCTTCACGTCTGTGATTGTCACATGAAGTTTAGGTCATCAAAGCCTCTGAAATTGAGGATTTTGTGCTCTGTAAATAGTCCATAGGCAGAGGGTTGTTTTCCCCTTCAGCATCAGTGTTTACGTTCACATCTGCTGTTGTGCCCAGTGCAGTTGTGGTTTGATGGGAAGAGGTTCATCTAGGTATGAGTGGCACCCCATGTTCTGAAGTATGTTAAAAATAACATTTATTAATCTTCCATTAGCACCTTTTAGTCTAGCAAATCTGTTCAACCATAACCTGCAGAGGCTAAAGGGTGCTTGGGCTCCTCTTGCTTATTTATACCATACAAAACAGTGAAAGGCTATGAATTTTTAATTGTATGTCTCTTCATCATATTTTGCATTCATAATTCAGGTCATAGTAAGCCAGAAGCCTCTATGATTAGAAACTCCCATGAATGATGGCATTATACAGAATGAGGTGGTGAAGGCAGCGGTGTTAAGAGGGAATGTAATTTTCGATCAGACTCTTCATAGTTCTTCAGTCGGATTGTTTTCTCACTCTGATCAATAGGAATTTAGCTGTTTACTTGAATGAGGGCAAAATAGCTTATTCCTCTTAACACTGATTTAATTTTAGATTCAGAGGTGTGAGATAAAAAGTTTTTCATCCTAGTTGACATCCTTTTTCTCATTACATGCTTTTAATTTTATTTACTGAGATTTGGAGTGAAAAAATTTATAAACAAGATTTTAATTCCATCATCCCCTCAATCTGGAATTTACTCTGTAACAATAAATACATTTTATATCTCATAATGATTGCCAGACTAATCAATAAAGATCAAACTGTGGACCAGACAGATTCCTAATTTTCCTGGGGCAATTTTTTAGTATGGGAATAAATTTAATCCTTTCCCTAATCTTTAAGTCTCCTGTACACGATATAAAAAGCACATCCTAAATTAAAATACAAAAAGAAAAATACATTGCCACCCTACCTCCATCCCTCTGAGGGCTGTGATAACGTGCGACTGAGTGACGGTCATTACATTTAATTCCACACAGAATTCCACAGAATTAAAACAGGAGGCCTCAACTCTGTTTGAGGGGGACAGCATTGACTGTAAGCTGATTGAGGCTGCAGAGATATTTGATTTATGATGGTAGTGCAGTACAAAACCCCAAACTAGCACACACACTTGGATTTCTTGGAAGATAACAGAAACATTTCCACTGATTTCATAGGATTCGTTGCAGTTTGTCATGTGTGGCTGATGGGTTTTCTAGCTGTAAGTCCTAGTTGGAAATTACTACTTACCAGCGGCCCGAGGACACACACCTGAGCTGGTTTTGCACCCCAGGCCCTCTGCCATCAGCAGCTTTTCAGACCACAGAACCTGAGGCGGACGCCAGAGGTGGCAACACATTCATAGCCGTATTTTGTCACAGCTCACTGCGGAAGGCGCTTGTATTATACGAGTTTGTCACAAATTCTTGTCACTCTCCTACAGAAACAGCCCTGAGGGTTGCAGTTTGGAAAAAGCTGGCATATTTGCATTGGGAATACAATCTGACCGCACAGTAAAGTCAACATACCAAGGTTATCTTGTCAGTTCCATAGCTGTGAGTTTTGGTAGAATATGTTGCCTAGCACAACAGTTTTGTTCCACTCAAATATTTTTACAGGGTTTTTCTGAACCCTGGGAAGAGTATGGCACAATAACTGAGAAACAGAAATTTAACTTTTTTAGGTT
Organism: Rissa tridactyla; assembly: GCF_028500815.1. Taxonomy (NCBI): domain Eukaryota; kingdom Metazoa; phylum Chordata; class Aves; order Charadriiformes; family Laridae; genus Rissa; species Rissa tridactyla. The sequence goes on along the minus strand of NC_071497.1, from coordinate 24,317,166 downwards.
CTTTCGGAGATCTCCATTATAATAGCAAAATTTGGAATTAAATTAAGAAAGATCCATGTAGAAACTAGGAAAAATACGTGTGGAAACAGGATTCTGAAAATTTTTCACTGAAAAAAATACTGTGTCTTCCAGTATTAGCGGATCTCATAAAGTAGAATATTTCTAGTCTTATGTACATTAGACATTAATAATACCGTGAGTTTTAAAAATCAGCAGTGCTGCTTAAAGTTCTGGACTAGAGCACTAAATCCACAGGGAGATTTCTTTGTTAGACAGAAATTAAACATCCTATTTTGATCGGTTGCTGATCTCTCTGAAAACAGACGAGCTGATAGCAAATTCAAATTTACAATCCAGCATTTCTCTGGTGGTACGTGGTATTTCAGAATTCCAGTTGTTCAAAAAACAGATGTCGGGTGCCTTGATAAGGTCATCACATTTCCCAGCAGAATGTGAATTGTTCTTTTGCGTTGAAGAGCCTGCACAAACCATGTAATATTCCTTTCCAGAAAACTCATAATTACATTAATATGCAATCTGAGATAGCTTTTCAAAGGAAGCAGTCACCTACATAATAGAGATATCCACAGCCTAATCATTCTGACCTCCTCCTCTTTCTAGTAGATGAGAATTTTTTAACTCCTTCCAGTTACGTTCTTGCAGGTGTAGCTCATTTTTATGGTTTTGTTTTTTTTAAATATATGGTTTCTTCACAATATAGCTGATACCTTGTCATGTATAACAAAAATGATCATTCTTAATATCATCACCTGGAGACAAACTCAGGCTTGGAAATGTAGAATGGAAATGGATCTTACGAATTCTAGCTGTTCTGGGGATCCTTTTTTTTTCGGATTAAGAGGGCACTGAGTGACTGTGGTAGAGCTGCAGTAGACTTCTTTTGCTGGTTTTGAATGTAGATTTTGTGTTGCAAAAGCATGAAGGGGCAGGATAGTTGGCAGATCTAGCCTGCAAGGTGTCCCTTGAGTGAGGAGGTTCCTGAGGTGTGGCGTTGCTCCAGAAACAATATATTGTTTTCCTTCCTTGCTTCAGAATAGGAGAGTGCATGTGTCACGGTGCTGCGAGGCTGGGATCAGTCCAAGTTTGCTACACCACCGCTGTAGTTTGATGTAATGGCACCTGGAAGACGGAGGTAGGTGGGCCCTGGCATCGCAGGGGGAGAGGGCTCACCTCTAGCAGATGAACAAATGGAAACACTTCCCACTTCTGTGTGTGTAGACCGTGAGGGCTGTGCTGTTTAGAATTACGTTTTGTAAAAAGGCTGTGAGAAAAGTAAAAAAGGCAATCCTTTTTCCTTTTTTTTTTTTTAAAATATGATCTAGACAGTCCTTTCTTAAATGTAAAATCAATATTAGGCTTAGCAAGTGATACTCTTACGTGTAGGTCAAGCTTCACAATTCAAGGAGAGCAGTAAATTAACCCAGAACATCACCTGTGTGTTATTTATGCATAAATAGGAATTCAAATGAAGAAATGTAAGTATTCATTAGCTACAGTGACATATTAAAAATTATAGACTTTTTATACGCATAGTTTGGGAAGAGAGTTTCACAGATGGGCAAGAGAAACGTCATCCTCCTTCATTGGTTTATTACTCTGAAATCTCACCTTCATAACAATTCTGACTCTGCTGAAACACGCATGTGAGGCTTTCTGTGCCCTGCTGTGGTCGCGTGCGCCCTCGATGCACAATTCCAGCAGTCTGGTCTTACGAGCACCCCACTACTTTAATTATGAGCTCTCCGTGCATGCTGGTAAATTAGTTGGGGTCACTCTCTGTTAGCAATGCCAGGTGGCTTGCAACAGCCAATATCCATGCCATTAAATTGTGCCAGCCTTCAGAACCAAGTGGCCAGTTTCAAATTGCCTGGTGGGAAGAATCTTTGTCTTGACTAACAGAGAGTTGTTTTGATCAGTGCTGATTTAGCAAAGGACTGTTCTAAAAATTTGGACAGGTAGACAGTTGAGTTTTGGCGCCCAGGAACACTCCTTGCCATGGGTTAATGTACTAGTGTAACTGTACTGTATGGGCACGACAAAATCACCTTATTATTGAAAAGCAAGTAGTATAGACTCTAACCTACTCCTCGTTTAAGATATACATTATTTTATGAAATATCCCTCTTAAAAAGGGAGAGAAGTTAGTCAACAGCCATCAAATGTAGTGCTTTGATTAGAATACAAAAAATTACATTATTGCAAGAAAACTAAAATATATTGGTGTAGAATGAACAGATGTGCACCGGTGGCTAATTAGGGCATTATATTATGGCCCCGTTACAGGTGTGCTAGAACTACAGTTAGCAAATCTCTGTGGTTAGTGAAACCTAACACTTCCAGGAATAGTTTTCCATTAGCTGAACGGCTCTCCGATGCTGGAGGTTATTGGGGCCTGAGCTAGCACCAGGTATCATCGACAGCAGCTTTAGATCTATTCTGTATGGTGTTTTTCATTTGTGTCTTTTATAATTTCCTAATGCAAAACCAAAGACATTACTGACTTGCAAAAACATTACTCGCTTTTTAGTACCCTGCTCAGAATACAGAATATACTTCTTTTTTAGATTCACTGGAATTACAGTGATGTTGCTGAAGTTTGTGGTCTATACAGGGATGGCAGATTGGTCAAATACCTACTGCAGATTTATGCCGCTGGCTTACAGGAAGAAGCCTGATTTTGCAAAAATCTGCTTCCTTTTAAGTTTGCTACAGTGGCATTAATTTACAAAGGCATATATAGTGGATTTATGAAGCATTTGAGTTCTTTTTTTAGCTTCGTCTTAAAATAATTGCATCTCTAATACTTATAAAATGTTTTTCGTAGTTTGAAGCTAGTTAAAAACTCTTTCTTATTATGGATTTTTTTTCCTATTTGTTTATAATGTGGCTGTGCTCAATAAAGTAAAAAATGCTGAAGACAGGGAGTGAATAGAACAAAGTGGTAGCTATTTAATGTGCATGTAATGCTTTTTGTTTTCAGACCACTGTACAAACAATAAAACCTCAGCACATTTTGGAGGGTTATAAGAGCTACTCTTAAGTGAGGTTAAGTCAAGCAGAGAAGTTCTATGAGTTGTGCTAAACTAGAGAGAAAATCAGTGCTGGTACCAAGGGCAGGATTGCTAGGTTTTGGCGTTTGTTCTAGGGAGGGGACTGTTTGTGGGGTTTTTTAGCCCTCCTCTTTTTTTTTGCAATGCCTCTTTGTGGAGGGGAAAAAAAGGTGTACTGCACCTCGGCAGCTCTAACAGATCAAGTCACACATGTTATTTGGTGGCATTAGCCTGCATCTAATATCATTTCATCACAAATGACTGAGTTTTACCCAAAAGAACATATATCCTTTACCTTTTCGTTATCCAACTGGACAGAGGGCAGGGACGCGGCAGGTGCCCGATAGGTCTGGAGAATGGAGCAGGAAGGTTCTTCTGCACAAGGGGTCTGGGCGATTGCAGGAAGAGAAACCACGTCTGTTTCCTGCACCCCAGGCAGAGAAAGAAAGTTTAAGCATGTGTGTTTAAGCTGCAGGAGGAACATTGTTAATGTGTGTTAATTCTTCGCTGAATTCAGATAGTCTGCAAGTGGGCGGCTCTTCTGGATGGATCTAAGAAGAAGCCACTATTGCAAAGCTCTTCTTCCTACTCTGATGCTGTGGCCTACTTACAGTTTAAGAGGAGAATTTCATGCCACTGCAAATAGTTAGCACTCTGCACAAAGCCCGCTCGTTCGGGATTTGTGTGGGAAGGTGTGTGCGTTATCCTCTCCTACGTGTGTCAGCTTGTACAGAAATGACTGTACATGATTTGCTGTGATCACACCTGGTATAGTGTCGTCATCCTCAAAGGCTGCTTCACTCTTCTAAAAGCAGGAACATTCAAAAGATAAAACTGTTTCCAAATGTAAAAGAAAATAATTGTGGAGATTGCAGTTAAAACTTTACATAACCTAATTGCTTATTTATAACTTCCCTTCTGAGCTATCTCATAACTTTTAATATAGTAGGCCAGCAAAGAAAATAAACAGACTTGGATTTATGCATCTATGCTGATGCATTTCTTCATACTTTTTATAATACACAAATTTATTATCTGAAATCATAAATCAAGTTACTTGCATTAATGCATACTTACACAAAATAAAAAGGCAAATATTCTTTGTTCCACTAAAACAGCATTCTGTTAAATGAGTTTAACTAAACTAATTGAAGTTTTACGGAAGTGTTTGGAAGTCAGTATATCAAGTAGCAGACATAATGGCATACTGCAGTTTCCCAGAGTAAAAGCAAGTGCCAACAATAGGCTTTCTGCAAGATGTTTGGAGAAGCTGTCATTATTTGGTGCCTTTCTAAGACTCCGTTTTGTTGTTATCCAGATACAGAAATCCAAAACTTGCTGAAATATATCCAGAAAAGAAATCGATGTTATTTTTGTCCTCTGCAATGACAAAATGGTTTTACCTTCATTCAGTCCTGAAGCCAATGTGACTGCATTAAGAGAATGGTGGCAGAGGGAAGATTATGCTGTGTATATAACTTGATTTCACGCTTTTATTACTGGAACCTTGTTGATTCCTGTGGAGCTGGGTTCTGACACTCTCACTGACAGTGTCTTTTTTTCAAAGGGTTTTAAGCAAGAATTCTTAGATACTCTTCTGCAACTCTTCAAAACAATCCCTGAATTTCCAAAATAATTTCATTTTTTTGTTTTCTATTTTTTAAGACAAATAATTTTAGCCCTAAATAAATTGTTTATACTGTAAGCTTTTTGCTTACAGTATAAAAATGCACTTTTCCGTTATCAACAGAAATCAAACTATCCAACTCCCAAAGCCAAAGCATACAGGATTTCAGGTCCTGTTCTGCATTCCAAGTTATGTCCTGCCTGAGAGGTAAATAGAAGCACAGAAACAGGCTGCTTATAGTAGCCATATTACTGTGCTTTCAAATAAAGCCTGAACCAGTTGAAGTAGTGGAATTTTACATGGACTTCAGTGGGGACAGCACAGTTTCAACAACAGATTATTAAGTATCCCCATTTCCCTTTTGTGCTCGTCACTCAGACTTCTAAAACACAGCTTATGTGTCACAACAGTTTTAAAGATGTGGAACCTGAGGTGCAGAGGAACTGCATCATTTGCTCTAGGATAAGACTACAGTAGCTCCAGCTCACATGTCATATCGTCATATCAATCTGTAATTTTTGTGCAATTATTGGACATGTGAATTATAAATTGGCTGATACATGCAGAAGATTATAATAGGGCATAGATGCTAACTATGAAATTTTAAATTTCTCTTGATTCCCCCAAGCTGCATGTGTCTTGTTTTCCAAAGTCTACACCAATGTGGAGTGTATGACTAAGTGTACATTTTGAATGATGCATATTTGTTTCTCTGTACTCCATAAGATCTGAGCTGAGTGATTATTTTAGACACAAATTATATGGAGACGGGCTTTGCCACTCTGCATATAGAAGGTGAGCTCACTTACCTTCCTAGGAATAGAAAACAGGATTTTTTTTCTTTGTCCTGTTAAATTGTTAAAAGTTTATTTAAACTTTCTCTTGACTTCTTTAGAAACTTTATCAATTAAGCACATCTCTATCAAACAGTATATAGCTGTAATCAAACTAAATTACTGTGCAGTAGCTTTCATTATGCAATGACAGACTTTTGTAAGGGCTTTTGTAAGGATTACAGAAAGCGCTTGATTACAAGTCTAGACGTGCCTAAAAAGGGAGAGAAAACCATGCTCTTTTCATCTTCTGAAGGGTGTAGTGACTCCATTTATAGCTGAATATGTCCACTACTGAATTGGGATGTATGGCTTTGGTTCTTCCTTCAGCATCCTACAGGCTTGATTTCGTAATAAATTCAACATACACATCCTACGTATGTTCTGGAGAGTAATAAGACTGGTAGAAATGTTCCTTTTGAAAACATCAGTGAATCTGGTATTCCTGAACGTGGCAGCCATATTATAGGCATCCTGGACAGAAATTCATGTAATGAAACCACTGCCCCAGCCACATCAGACCACAGGTTTCTCCCCACTAGTAAGTCAATGCACACAGAAAGCGGTCATCTTGCCTGAGGAGAAAAAGGAGCGCTAGGTCCTTGACCCAGAGCATTTCCACAGCAGTGCTTGGCACTAACCTGAGAGGTATTGTGTGCTACTCCACAAAGCAGTGCTGCGCGGGATGGCACCTGTGAGCTGGCCCTGAACATAAGGTGCAGGTGGAGCTCCCTTAACCAACTCTTTTATCATCTGAGGCACCTTGACGAAGGAGCTGGGTTCATACATGGCAGGAGGGTCTGTAAGCCAGACCGAGGGCTGGTGAACAGGACAGGTTCACAAAGGAGTTAGGGCAGACACACAACAGTAATCATGAGGACACTTGCTGCTGCCGGAGCTGTCTCTGCTGTATGGCCTCTGTTCATTGCAACGCTGGAGATCATGTCCAGAGTTGGGATCCAGTTCACATCAAAGTACCCTGGTTAATGAGGAGACATCACGAAACCCAAAGGCTGTGCAGCTCACAATCACCCTTACAAGTGGAAACAAACGTGTTTTAGGACTTTTCCCTTACTTGCTGACAGAAGGGAAGTTGCAACGCTGACAGCAGTGGTCCTCTGCCTGCCAGAGAGAGTGCAGGGCCCTCGCAGCACAGCGGTGTGGTCAGAGGGTCAGCTGGTTTCTCATCAGTCCACTTGAACGAAGGTCAGTGCTCAGGGACGGCATATCCATCCCTGGAAGTGTTCAAGGCCAGGCTGCATGAGGCTTTGAGCAGCCTGGTCTAGTGGGAGGTGTCTGTGCCCGTGGCAGGGTGGTTGGAACTAGGTGATCTTTAAGGTCCCTTCCAACCCAAACCATTCTATGATTCTATGATTGTATGATCCTGAAGTTAAGCACAGGCACGAAGTATACAGAAAGCAGAAAACAGGCCAGGTTGTTTAAGCCTGAGTTGGAAGAATAGCAGGAGTTTGAAGGCAAAGTCAGAAAGGCCAGGGAAGAAAATGAGATGCATCTAGTATGAGATGAGAAGGGTAGCAAAATCAATCATCCTCATAAGAAGAAACCCAGGTGAAGGAGACCTACTGAAAGATGACGAGGAGAAGGCAGCAGTGTTTTTGTCTTCTTTTTTTTTCCCCCTAGTTTTCAGTAAAAGTTCAGCTATAACTAGATGCCTAGCACAATTAACAGCAGTGACTGAACAGTAAAATGTAAGCCTAGAATAGGAAAAGACTAAGTCAGAGTGTATTGAGATCATTTAGATCTTTTTTAATTGGTTATACCCAGTGACCTTCATAGTACAGTCTTTAAAGAGCAAGCTTTTTAAGGCTGAAATAGATTTAACAGGTAGCACTCACTTCTGATAGAGGCTGGGCAGAGAGGCAGATGTATGTAGTACTCACTTCAAGAGGAAGAAGTGAGGAATTATAGGCCAAATGCCTTAACTCAACTTCACAGAAAAAATCTGTAGTAAATAATGAAGCAAAAGAATATGAGGCACCTGGGAGATAAAAAAGCAGGGAGGTCACTAGCAAGGCAAGTTTTGGTGAAGATCAAGTCATGCTAAATCAGTCTGATTTTTTCTCAAGGAGGGTAAGAGCCATTGTTAGTAGGGGAGCAGCAGAAGGTATCACACTTCACGTGAGTAAAGCTTTTGGTACTTGTCTCACCTGACAGTCTTGCAATAAATTAGGGAAATGTGGTCGTGATGATGTGATTTTAAGCTGGATGGAGACTGGTTGTCTGTACTGAGAGAATGCCTATCAGTTTATCTGAAGATCAGGAGTGGAAGATCAGGAAAAATATTCTCTGGTCTGCTTTTTTAGTGTTTTTGTTGACAACCTCAGATGATGGAATAGAGGGTACACTTATGAAAATTTTGGACAACATTGGGGAAAACCGCAACTGTATTGGACAGTAGGATTAGAAATAAAATAACTTTGGTAAAATTCAATTACCTTTCTGTACTGTCAAGGACAAAATTGTACATGAACTTGAATAGTCAACAGTGAGAACATGAGAGTGGGAACAAACCAGAAAGGACCTGAAGGTTACACTGCTTGAAAATGCAAACAGGAGCGGGGTATGTTGCAAAAAAGGCAAATAGATTTATGAATACATCCTGTAAAATTTGTCAGGCCACAACTGGAATACATTTCTGCATTTTCAACATATTGATGTCAGTCTATACAGCCTGGAGGAGAGCAACAAGAATGATCACAGGTCAAGAAAAGATGGTCTCTAAGAAAAGGCTGAGCAAACTGAAGTCCTTTAGTCTTAGAGAGAATAATGGTAACAAGTACTCAAAAGGCTATTGCAAAAAAAGGGAATAATCTGTTTTCTGCCTCTATGGTATATAAGAAACAAAGTAATGGACTTCATCTGCCCCTGTCAAGATCCAGGGAGGTCACAGGGAAGTACTTTGTAATGGCCAAGGTAGCAGAACCCTGTAATAAGTTGCTTGGGGAAATTGTGGAGTCTCTAGAATCAGAGGTCTTTAAGCGTAAATTGGAGAAACAACTGTTGTAGATGTAATTGATGCTGCCAAGGAGCAAAGAGAGGAATAGATGTTTCAGGTTCATTTCAGCCCTACGTTTCTACAGTTCTGCGTAATAGGTACCATAAATAAAATTAAGGAAAAAGGCCAGAGTTTTAAGCAGTCTTCGTTTTTTCTTTTGTCATAAAATCTTTCAAGTTATATAGGAACGTGAATTATTAAAGGATAAAATAAACAGCAAAGGAAACTCTCACACAGCAATTAGAAAGAAGCAAGAAAAAGAAAAAAAAAGAAAGAAAAAGAAAAATAAAGGAAAAAAGAAAGAAAAAAAGAAAAAAGAGAAAGAAAGTAAAAAAAATCGTGCTGCTGCAGTCACAATTAGAGTCACAGGACTTGTTCAGTCTTGAGTTGCTGTTGAGTACCATGGGAATAAAGGCCAAGATGAAGACTGCCTTTATTTTAACTGATAAATCTTTTAGAAAAGGGCCTGTATATTATTCCCATCTCAGTGTCATGCTGAGTCTGTCCTCACCATTTATCGAAGAGTAATAAGACTATCATACTCAATTTTGCTAGAATACGTTTCTTCCAGATTATCTGAGGTGCTCTACACTAATAACGCAGCACCCCACTGTGTGCCTGAAGCACAGCCAATTCACCCGCCTGGCCTAATTACATCTCATGGGCCAAAGCAATTGAAAAAAAATGTGATCATAGGATGCACAAGTATATTTTTGCACTATTTATTTTATTTCCTTTGCATTTAAATTCACTAATTTAATACAGACTGCTCAGGGTCTCTAGTGTTTCCATTTTTCTTTTTCTGGTTCATTCTCTTTCGCTAAATGAGGTAGCCGTATGTTCCTTAAAATCAATACTGTCCTTGTTTATAGCACCTGCTTTGATGTGTTGTTCAAAAAAAAATAATAATCAGAGGAGAAAGTTGATGAGAAAGCATAATTTCTCTTCCCCATGCCTTGGACAGCTGCTTGGATGAAACTGCCGTGCATGGAGAAGACTTTCCACTAGGTCTTCTTCCGTGGGCCTTGCTGTGAGATCCCCTGGAGGCCTCTCTTCCATCTACATCTCATCAGGCCAGATGAAGTGCTGTTATCCTACAAGAAAATCTTACATTTTAGTCCGTAGATGTTACAGGACATAACTAGAGTTAAATATATCCGTGTAATGTTGCCATGGAAATACATCATTTTGGTGTAAATATAAATTTTCTGTATCCAGCTTGTTTCACTAACACAGATTAGCAAAGCTGCAGTCAGAGAACTGCCATGCCTTTATTTCCTTATAGTGGTTCACGTTGTCTACTGAAAATCAGAAGAAAGTGCAAACAGGACATTTTAGCTACTATAAGAGTATCATGTCATGATCACATTTTTTGTGCATGCTATGTAAAACTGTTGAAGTGTTGTACAGCACTGTGCATCAAAAATCCATCCATAGAATTCAGATGTTTTTCAAGTCTCATCCATATCTTATAGGTGGGGAAAGTGATGTAACGCAGCAATGTCTTAGATTGTAAAGTGAGTCAGTACGCTTGCTCTGGCTTGATACCTGGGCCTTGATCTTCTCATTTAATCACATCATTAGTCATTAAGAGATACAGCGTATAAATAGCAGAGCACAGGCTATCTGTTTTACGATGAGAGTATGCAATGCCGAAAGCTGTATTCCAGACTCAGAGATACTTTGAACTAATGCTGCAGAGGCACTGCCAGCCAAGGAACATGACGCTTACTAAAATCAATATGTGAGAAATAAAGCGCAATCAAAACAAAGTGTATATAAATTGAAATAAGTGTTATACAGAGTGGATTGTGCTAATTTAACTAAATCTGTTTCTAAATCAAGATAGTTTAACTCAGAATACTCTTCACATATATACGAGACAAGGTAATTACAAGCAGTCTTCAATACCAGGAACTATTACGTTTTGTGGGGAGCAGAGCTGTTAAGACTGGTGAAAATTTGCAAACAAGTCCCAGGGTATTAACCAAGTAAGGGAGCAATGCTGAAGATGGACAGAGGGAAATTTTCCTACATGGGGTCTTATGAGTTTGTAATAAAAAAAAAGTTCGCGCTACAAGTTCAATAGAAATCTGTTAATAAGTCAATCAGTCTTGAGGCACAAGCGTGGTTAGCAGGTGTTGTTGGTTATGGTTCTTGCTATATCTGAGAAGGAGCCCTGCAAGCCAGTCTTACTTTACGACTTAAAAGGGAGGAAAAGTTGAACAGCTTCTCCCCAAGTTTTTCACAGATTTCCCTCCCACAAAAATGTGACTCTGGGAAGAGAAGAAAATTTTCTTGTTTTTAGCCTCACACTATAAAGTGTTTTTAAGAGTATGGGCAAGTGTGTAAAAGGACCTGCTAAAAGACTGCAGGCTTGGCTGGAACATTTCTCTGCACAAATTTGGTCAAAGATTTTTCATACGAATGAATCGGAAGTGTCTGCTTTCCACTGAATGATGGTGAAACATCTGATCCTTCTCACTCCTATGGAGCCAGCTAAACGGGTTTGCAGCACATGAACACAGATCAGCTCAGACATCTCCTTCTGTCCACTCCAGCTTGATTGCTTTTGGTGCACTCCCTGTGTGCCGCTGTTACCTCTGCACGTCAAACACACCAGTGCTATGCTGTGGGAGCGTCTTTGCTACAGTTATGTCTTCATTGGCAGATGAAGATATATTTTCATCCAGGCTGGACATGATTGTGTGCAGCCAGGCAGATGTGACCACATTAAGTGATGTAGCAGTGTGCAATCCATCAGTTTCCATATATTGTTGCTCTCTTTTACTTTGGATAACTGATTAGCTATCGCATTGTAGCAAGCGCAGCTGGCACAAGCACTTAGATTTCACTGTGAAGTAAAGCAAATGAGAATCTTTGGCTGATCTCCATGAGCCACGTCATGACAAATACTGCGACTTTAGGATTTTAGAGAAAGTCAACAAAGCATTTATTGCACTGTAAGAAACACACACTTAAAAAGCACTCAGTACCACTAAAACAATGCCCAAGGAAAAAGCAGTGTATTGTTACTTAATGTTATTTAATCACTGGCAGCCTATACAAACTACAATTCCAATGAGAAACACGGTCAAGAATTCATCTCAGATGCTAACTCAGGTGCACACTGTAGCTGTGCTTTGTAGATGAACATTCAACCATTTGTCATTTGCTGCATGACAGTGCACACACAGTGGTTTTTTAATAGTGAAAGCACAGCTGAGAGAGTTACTACTGAAATGTAGACCAGGAGACTTTCAAATGAGATAATGTGATTCTACCCTTAAGCATCTTTCTTCCAAGGCTTCAGAGGTTTCTGCTGAATGTTTTACCAACAAGAAATACAGAATTTGTTTCACTAGTTTATCCTTTTTTGTCTATCAGTATATTAAATTCTTTGGAGCCCTTAGCACGGGAAAAGCATGGACCTGTTGGAGAGGGTCCAGAGGAGGGCCACGAAGATGATCCGAGGGCTGGAGCACCTCTCCTATGAGGACAGGCTGAGAGAGTTGGGGTTGTTCAGCCTGGAGAAGAGAAGGCTCCGGGGACACCTCATTGTGGCCCTTCAGGACTTAAAGGGGACTTCGAAGAAAGATGGGGACAGACTTATTAGCAGCGCCTGTTGCAATAGGACAAGGGTTGATGGTTTTAAACTAAAAGAGGGTAGATCTAGATATAAGAAGTAACTTTTTTTACAATGAGGGTGGTGAAACACTGGAACAGGTTGCCCAGAGAGGTGGTAGATGCCCCATCCCTGGAAACATTAAAGGTCAGGTTGGACGGGGCTCTGAGCAGTCTGATCTAGTTGGAGATGTCCCTGCTTATTGCAGGGAGTCGGACTAGATGACCTTTAGAGGTCCCTTCCAACCCAAACTATTCTACCATTCTGTATATTTTTTCTATGTCTGTCTGTAACAGTGTAAGAGGCAGACATATATTCCAGAAATTCTTCTTTCCATTAGTGGAAGGCAGGAATAGCATCTTTAAAGGAATTCCGTGGTGAGTGAATTCACATAGATTGCACGCGCATCAGCAAGACAGATGGATTTTTGAGACTCTGCAATTGATTTTAAAACCCTTGAGAATTCTGCTCCAGGGACCTCAAGGATTTTATAGTTGGCCCAAGACACTTAGTACATTTTACTACTCAAAGATGTCTATTTAATAGTTTAATAGTTGTATGACCATTTTCTTATCTCTTAGAATTTTATAATGCACAGAAACTACCTTCCTCTGAGACAGACTTTGATATCTCAACATCTATTAGATTACTTCCTAGAAGCTACCATTGTATTTAAAAAGTCAATAATACTTTCTGAGTTGTTTTTCTTCTCAAATGGATGTGATGCTATCTTTGTCTTCCCAAATTGTAGTTTCCTACTCAGATTACAATATGCATCCAAGGATCCTGTGCTGAGCAGTTTTCCAGAAAAAAAGCTGCTGAAAATTAGTTTAGTGAATGTGTACCTCACACACATAGCAGATTATTATTCTGCTGCTATAGATTACTAGGAAGATGTTAACTCATGCTTTACCATAACATCTAATTCTCACTTGAGCAAGCAGTGTGCCCTTGTCACCAAGAAGGCCAACGGAATTCTGGGCTGCGTAGGGAAGAGTGTGGCCAGCAGGTCAAGGGAGGTCATTCTCCCCCACTCCTCTGCACTGGTGAGGCCACAACTGGAATACTGTGTCCAGTTCTGGGCTCCCCAGTTCAAGAGAGACAGGGAACTACTGGAGAGAGTCCAGCATCGGGCAACAAAGGTGATTGAGGGACTGGAGCATCTCCCTTATGAGGAAAGGCCGAGAGAGCTGGGACTCTTTAGCCTGGAGAAGAGAAGGCTGAGGGGAGACCTTATTAACGTTTACGAGTACCTACAGGGTGGGTTTAAGGAGGATGGAGCCAGACTCTTTTCAGTGGTTCCAGTAACAGGACGAGGGGTAACGGGCACAAGCTGGAACATAGGAAGTTCTGATCAAATACGAGAAAAAACTTCTTTCTGGTGAGGGTGACAGAGCACTGGAACAGGCTGCCCAGGGAGGTTGTGGAGTCCCCTTCGCTGGAGACGAAATTTCAAGAACTGCCTGGATGCAGTCCTGAGTAATGTGTTCTAGGCAATCCTGCTTTAGCAGGGGGGTTGGACTAGATGATCTCTAGAGGTCCCTTCCAACTCTGAAAAATTCCATGATTCCGTGATTAAGTATTTTGACTTTCTCTTTTTCTAGTACCTGCATGCAAATGGGATCGTGCACCGTGACTTGAAGCCAGAAAATCTACTCTATGCAACACCAGCACCAGATGCACCACTAAAAATTGGTGAGCAGCATTAAATGCATGCTTCCCTAATTCCCTTGTACGGGTAATATGTGCTAACTGATGTTTACAGTATATACATCTCACCGCCACTTTATTCGAAGTTAACGCTCATACTCAAATGAACAGCATGTTACTTCTTCCGCAGCACAGCTGTGCGTGGTGTTTTTAAATTCAATACAAAACCAGATGCTTGCTCAGAGAATTTATTGCCAAAATTGTGCAGAATGTGGCAGAGAATAAAGTGCTCAGGAGGAACAAGAAGGATCATGAGATCAGCATTCAGCTGCGCACACTGCTTCTGTGCCCTTTTTTTTTGTTAAACTGGTACTTTAAGAGGAGAGATTCATTGGCATGAATGTACAAATGTGCAGGTAAGCAGTAGAAAGCAAACTGAGCAAGGCTGACTTCTGTTTTGAAGGCAGATTTGAGGGATAAGAAGAAGTGATTTTCAAAAAGAGCATAGGGAAGCTATCTGAAGCAGAGTCAGCACCATGGGGGGATGAGGAGGGACAAGGTGAGACCAGGCTTTCCTGAACTGGGATGTATTATGCCAGTTCTTTTGGGAATGGTGGCCAGTTTCAAAGGACATGACCTCCAAAAATGGTGTGTATTCCCAGTTTTTGCTTGAGCAAAGAGTAGGTCTGTGCAACACTCGTGAGCTGTAGGTAACCAGTTTGGAAATACCACCTTGTGCTCCCTTACCAGGGAGCCTGGGAGCGTGGGAGCGTGCCAGGAGTGAGTGTTGCCATGTTTGTCAGGCCAGTGTTCATCGTGGGTTTCAGGAGCCAGATTTCCACGAACTGATGTCAAGGAATGTAATATAAAATTCAAGGAAAGCCTTGCATCTCGGGGTGATGGTATCTTACTTTGCAATTTATCCTAGTTCTTAACTTTCCTGGAAGGGCTCTAAATGTGGTAGTTTAATGCAGCACCCAGTATCCTTGGTTTGAAGGTCAGAGCGGTGTAGGGGCTTCTGAAGTGTTCTCCTAAATGCTGTGATTCTTCATCTTCTGGTTAAGATTATTGCCTTGTTTAAATTAATATCTGATTTACAATGAGTGGCAGTGTTTATAAAAGTATATTTCTGTTTAGATAAATAATAATAGCCATTTAGGTACAAGTGAACCCTAACTGCATTTCTAGAATAAAATATGAACTATTTTTATCCTGCTCTGGCATCAAAACATTCCCTTTTATATTCACTATAACAAACCAAAAATACTTTTATTTTACCTTTTTAAGGCCAGATTGTCATCATCTAAATTGAAATTTGAAGAAGTTTATTCTCAGTGAAAACTAAATGAGATTTCAGTTTTTATGTCTTTTAGAAAATGAGTCATGCAAGTATGACATGTATCGTCATGAAGGCTCTTGCTGTCTGAGTGGTAATTAAGGGTGGCAACACTGTGAAAACACTACTTCTTCTGGCACAACCTCCATGCCCCTGGAAGCCCCCTATCAAAATACTGCTGGGATTTTGTCTTGCAGGGACTGCATACTCTGACCCTTATCCAAGAAATCACTGATGCACAATTTTTTACCCCAACATTGTTCTGTTAATTTTATTGAATTACTCACAGAGTGAAAACCCACAGAGTGAAAACCGAATATATACCTAAAATGCATTTCTGGATCGCTGCTTGTGTGCCCTTAGGCGTCCTATTGTATTGGCTTTGTGCAGTCTTCAGGATAAAATACAAGCTACATTTCTGTCAAGGAAGAGCCAGGAATACTCATTTGTACTGAGAAATTTTGCTTCTGGATTGCAGTCTGAGTAGATTCTTCAAATTGATTGTCATCTCTGGAAATGACAGTTCATTTAATGCATAAATGTTCATTTAATTACATACACAATGTAAAAAAAAAAAATGTTATTTTACAAGGAAGTAAGAACATTAATATTCCTAAACAATCTTAACAGCTGACTTTGGACTTTCCAAGATTGTGGAAGATCAGGTGACCATGAAGACAGTTTGTGGAACTCCAGGTTACTGTGGTACGTTGTTTTATTATTTATAGTGAACTTAGCACTGTACTACACAAGGATGGTAATTTTAATTCCTTTAGTAATTTAGACATTAGGAAATTATATATTTGATGACATTGGGTTAATATTTTTCAGTTGGTGGCCTGTAAGGACACTTTCTACTTGTTTAACTGTGAAAGGTGTGCAGAAAGTTTAGAAACTGTGTTCTGTCTCAGTTGTCCTGTTCTTATATGTTTCAGGTTTTTCCAAAATCACAGCTAGTTCTTGCTTCTCAGTCTTGTACATTTTAATAGAATCATAGAATCATAGAATGGCTTAGGTTGGAAGGGATCTTAAAGATTATCTAGTTCCAACCTCCTTGCATGGTCAGGGGCACCCCCCACTAGACCAGGTAAATAGTGTAAGGCATCAAATTTTAATACAAGAAAGCCACCACTGATACTTCAAATTAAAACAAATTTTCATAGAGTTACATTTAGGTAAAAATATGTTCCCTCATTATCATATGGGAGAGTGAGGTTTTGATAAGCAAGTAAAAAAATACAGTACTGGTAACAGTCCATGAATTATTAGGAATGTGCATTTTTTCTCCATTGCTTTGGGAAGAAAATAAGTGAAGCAGAGAGTGAACAGTACAATTACTGTACACATAACATCTGGCAAACAATGCTATAGCTGTGCTGTATGTCAGATATCAGAAATCCAAAGACGATATAACTAAAACCAACGCCCCAAAAAGTCCAAAATCTGAAAACAGAGTTCAAGCACATAACCTGCCACAGTAGGGAGAAAGCAAGCATACAACTGATCTTGAAAAAAAATAACTGAAAAGATGCTGGGGAGCTCCAGTGGCCATCCCCTCGTGGGTCTGGAGCATTTGGCTCTGCCTGCAGGGTTGCAGCGGGAGCTCATCCTGCTGCAGGAGGGGTCGTGCCCAGCCTGGACGTCCCCTCCACACAGCAGACCTTTCCTCAGCAGCAGCGTCCCCAGGTCGGAGGGGACAACATGGGCCTATAGGATGCTCCATCCCTGTGGAGAGCCTCCAGCCTGCCCGGGGGCGGGTGGTCTGTGGAGCACGGCAGACCCCTGATGGGTTCTGGCTCAGTTACCCTGTGGTGGTGCCAAGCCGTGCGAGGTGGAGCAGCCGGCAGCTGGATGGAGCCTCACAGGCTGCCAGGCAGCTTTCAGCAGGGCATCCCGGGGAACACTGCCAAGATGCCTTACTGACCGAATGCTTCGCTGCCAGAGCAGGTCCAGCTAGCTCATGGACACATGCAGAAGCTCATCTAGACTCCCATAACCAAAAAATGAGACAGAAATCGTGGAATCATAGAATCATCTAGGTTGGAAAAGACCTTTAAGATCATCAAGTCCAACCATCAACCTAACACTGACAAAACAACCACTAAACCATGTCCCTAAGCAGCACGTCTACCTGTCTTTTAAATACCTCCACGGATGATGATTCCACCACTTCCCTGGGCAGCCTGTTCCAACGCTTGATAACCCTTTTGGTGAAGAAATTTTTCCTAATATCCAATCTAAATCTCCCCTGGTATAACTTGAGGCCATTTCCTCTTGTCCTGTCACTTGTTACTTGGGAGAAGAGACCAACTCCCACCTTTCTAAAGCCTCCTTTCAGTAGTTGTAGAGAGCAATAAGGTCTCTCCTCAGCCTCCTTTGTTCCAGACTAAATAACCCCAGTTCCCTCAGCTCCTCGTAGGACTTGTGCTCCAGACCCCTCACCAGCTTTGTTGCCCTTCTCTGGACTTGCTCTAGCACCTCAATGTTTTTCCTGTAGTGAGGTGCCCAGAACTGGACACAGTATTTGAGGTGGGGCCTCAAATTAAGGAGCAAATGAAGGAGCCCCTCCAGCAAAAGAGGATTGCAGCTGCCTGTGCAGACTTCTTGCCCTTCATTGCGAGGCACTTCCACTTCAGCAAACCTGATAATGGCCAGGGATGCTGGTGATCTCTTTTACACCAGGTCAAGCCTGCTGGGCTTCCCATGGTGGATGCTTACCTCCAGCAGCCACTGTGATCTTGTGGAGAAACCTATTTCTGCCATTCTTGCTGAACTCTAGATCCTGAATGGGCTCTTACAAGAGACTGTGAGTTGCTAGCAGTGTGCTTGGTGATAGACATCTCAGGTAGTTTTGGACAGAGCTGAGCCAAGCCACGTGGAAACTAAAGACTCGGCATTTGCTTTTATAACTGTAGAAGCAAAAGAAAGAGGACATTGGAGAAGATCATAAGATTACTCTGTTACCTCATAGCACAGCTGATAATGCAATTCAAGTGAATCTTCATTACCTGGTATGACGTTCTCTGCCAAGCTCACAAACACATGCCAAGTCTGCTTTAAAGTAGCACTGAATCCAGACTGCTTAGTGTCATAAAACCATACTTCATGCATTAGCTATTAATGTTCTGCTTGTCTTCTCTCATGACAGTTTTACTACAAATGCCATAAAACTGTACTTAGTGCTTAGCCCTTTTTATGCCTGTTGTTGTATACTATAAAAATAGGGTTATTCCCATAGAAGAGCCCTCAGCATAGGGATGATTTGGTGCGGAGGGTTGAGGCTGAATGTCTGTGCTGAGAAGAAAGGAGCTTTGTGCCTACAGACATGGACCTGCAATCCTTGCTTTATGGCCTGAGTTAACTGACGATGCAGAATTCCTGGTACTTGGAAAATATTCAAGCATTACGTTTCAGAAGTGGAGGAAACCTAGGAGGAATACAGTTGAAATGCCAAATTAAACTATGAATAATTGATAGCCATAGGCTGCCAACTCCCACATCCTGCCCACCCAGCTATCAGCAGCCTCTCCAGAAAGGACATAGCAGCAAAAACCCATACTGGAGTCTGGATTCTTTGGCATCAAGACATACCAATCTACAGTCCCTGGAACGTGTGAAGTGATGCAGAGGACTGAAAGCGAGAAGATGGTCACAAACAACTTAATTTGCTGAGACATTGTGTTTTCAGTGAACTTAACAAGAAGGGCATACGGGATTTCTGACAGTCGCACATAAAAATAAGCCAGTGCAGAGCAGTGATTCATGGTCAGTCTGTTACAGCCAACATCTAAACTAACACCAACACATCAGTCAAATCCATTCACCAAAAGCAAACTTCTGGAAATATTAATAAGTCATATTTACAAGATGTATAACTGTGTAATTGCAGTCCAGATAGCAAGACAGACCTGTATATACAAATCTCTGGTCTCCTTTGTGGTCATTTTACAATACTGAGGTGGAAGGAGGAGAAAAGCGAAAGAAGGGCAGAAAGTGTCTTCTGCCTTTATCCTGAGCAAGAAGACATCCCAAAAAACATTGCGTTCTCTAGAAGGCGAAGCGTAATGACCATTAAACAGAAAAACTGTCCTATTTGCTTTAGAACCCCACACTGGCATTAACAAACATGGCAGGGAGAACAGTGGTTCCATCTCCATCTCTTCTCTGAGGCCATTGGCCGCTTTTCCTGTATGCTGTCCTGTTAGCTACAGGTTGGCCGGTGTTAAAATCAGATGGGATGTAGTGTCCCTTCTCAAAAACAGCCCCTCACTGTTCATCAGTTTACCAAGCAGAAGAATAAGGAGGCAGAGAAGTCTGTGCTTAGACTGGCAAGCATTTGCCCAGCTGCTAGCAGTACCGGTGGTGTGTAGCAAACCTAGTGATTAATGTCCTTTGCCTTCTATATTAATGCTTTGTAAAAAAGCTTGATGTGTTTCCTGCATGGTGAATCCTCCAGGTAAGTCGAAGAAGTCTGAGCCAGCTGCCCGGCAGCCATTAGAAAGTTGCGTATACTCTGATTAAAATCGTGCTTGGGGGACCCTCGCTCCCTCGGGATGTGGCAGCACATTCCTTGGGAGAGCTAGCTGCCCAACGGAGACCTCCCAGTGGAGGCTGGGAGCAAAACAGGAGCATGCCGGCAGCCTGAATCAGTCCGGAGGGGCAACCAAAGCTTCAGGCTGAGCAGGGAGCTCTCACACATTTAGGGAAGCCCCAGCCCTTCTTGGCCCTGCTGCTCATGGCTGTGAAAGTGTCATGCGGGGAGGGGAAGAGATGGGTACGTGCTGCAGCGGTGGTGCGCGTAGGTGCGGCAGGTCCCCTGGGCACCAGAAATGTGGCAGCCATCCCAAGTGCATCATAGAGCTGGTGGGCTCGGGGGCTGTGCTGCATCCCGTACATCTGATGGGTATTAATACAGATACAAGGGCTGCTGAGAAGGGCTACTCATACGTGGCTTAGCCGTGTCTTTTTAATTATTTTTTTCCAAATTAGTTGGGTATTTTTGTCTGTGTCCGAAAGGCGAGGGGAGGGAAGGGTCTCGCCTCCCCAGTATCAAGCCCTTCCATTTCCTCCTCTGGAGACGTGGCGTTTTCATCCTGCCACCTCAGGAGCTTTGCCGGGGAGTTTTGCCCCGTGGGAGGCAAACCTCCAGGGTGCGTGGAGCTACGAGCTCTGGGGCTGCGGGGCCAGGGTTGCTTGAAGGTAGGCACGTCGCAGTTTGAGTGTGCAACCCTGTGCGTTTTCAGTCACACACAACAGCAAGAGATGACTGTCTGAGGGGTACAGCGGTCTGCTCAGCTTTCCTCGAGGTCTGTCTGTCAGCTGCTTGGGCAGAGGTTAACTCCTCTTTACCGTGTCCCCTGAGACTGCCTGTATTTTCCACCTGCTCTGCGCTATAGCAAAAGCAGCTGCCTGGAATGCTCTTGTCTTTCCTTAAAACAAAATACCAAAAATAAAGCCCAAATAAAGTACCAAGAAAATAAGTAAAACACTGAAGTAGGCGTAGCACCTCCTTTGTCACATTGCAGCTCCAGTGCTGCTGCATCTTCCTGTGCTTCCTTTCACAAACCTAAAAAGCGATTTGAAGCCAAAGTCTGCTTTTTCGTTTTATTCTGGCTGTGCTTGGACACAACTTCTGTTGCTTTATACTCAGTGAAGGGAATCATTTGCCTAATTTGCTTAATTAAAGACTTAAAGGAGCAGGCCCTAACTTTTTAACAGACACTTACGAGTGTGCACGGAGTTTAAACTGACTTTGTGACTGTTACTTCTGCATTCAACTTTCATCTTATTGACCAGTGTTTTATCATTTGCAGCACCAGAGATACTACGGGGATGTGCCTACGGGCCTGAGGTGGACATGTGGTCTCTGGGGATTATTACCTACATCCTGTAAGTGCAGACAGTGCCACGGAGTGGTTCGTTTGTGAGCACCTGCAGGTTTTTATGACATTATGAGCTGTGCCGTTGGAAAACATGAGATCCCAAACTTTAATTATGATATTCCCAATCTTATTTAAGTAAGTCAAATCCTAGAGCATGGCAAAACAGTCAGGTTATATGTGTGATAAATGCAACACTTCTTCCTGAACAGCAGCAAGGTCTGTGCAGAATTGTGCTATTAACGTGAATGAATAGCAGCGAAGTTGCTGAAAGCAAAAATGCAGGCATAGGAGCATCAGAAAGCATCATATGGCTTTTTTCTCAGTCACACAAACTCTGAGGTATACTATGATCCTAAGTAGCTTTTCAGCTCCAGAAGGAGAAGTCAAGGTGCTTGCAGTAGTTTCACAGTGCCTGTGAATATTCCCAAATGCAGCTGCCCCTTCTGTGTCAGTCACAGACAGCACATCAGTCTTGGTGTCTCACAGCATCTCAAGCCAGGGAACTGCCTGGACTCTGTCTGCAAATCAGTCCAATGGGTTAAATGATTCCTGTTGAAGTGTTCCACTTCCTACAGGGTAACCAGAGACACTGTTGACAGCGGGGGTGTGAGTGATGCTGGCCATACATATTTCACACAGTTGAAGTTGCAACTATTGACCAGAATTTTCACACAGTTGTGTTTAAAGGTAGGCACTTGTGCCTGCATCTTAGTATGGCTAGTCCTAATTCAACTGGTAAGCATTGTAATTATTTTTTTGTATCAATGGAATCTTCCAAAGGAAGATTAGTGAGAAGGGAAAATTGTATCTGATGTATTGACACTTCTCTTTATGGGAGAATAAATAACTTCATTTATTCCCTTGGCAACAACAATGCTAAGCTGGCTTGTGTGGTTGTATACGATAGAGGCAGGATGCTTTTTATGGGAAGAAAACGGGATTTTACACGTACACATTAAAGATAAGGAGGACTTTATACATCTGGACCATTTTCTTTCTGCTTCTAGGACTCATTAACTGTGTCCAGCAAGCACAGTGTATAATAATGCAATTATTTTCTGTATGTCTTTTGCAAAGAAAGAATTATATTTTCTAGAGTTTATAGTAAAAGTACAGTCTGATGGAAATACCAGAAAATATTTTTTGTTCTGTAGATACGCTTCAAATAAGTCACAGCTCTCTTTTCGGGTGCCCATAAATAATAGGCCACGATATTCCTATTTACCATTTTGTTATCTGCTCCTTTTAAAATGTGAACCTTTGTCTCAAGGCCTGGTCCAAGTCTGTAGAAGATCAGATGTTGCCTGCCAGGTGATCATTTCTTGTCAGTTCAAGCGGTCCCTGCGAGGCAGGAAGGTGTGAAATTTGCCATCAGGGTTGCCTCTGAAATTGGAGAGGTGCTATGGGCTTGCCTAGTTTTTCAACGATTGAGGGATAGCTGTTGTACTTCAGACTGAGTGCCTTCCTTGCTTGCAAGCAGAACTTGAACACAGAACTTGCTTTCAAGTGTAGGCAAGCTCCAAGCAAGAATGTACAGCAAATTCCTCTTTGAATATATGGAGTGGCATTTGCTATAAGCAGCCTTTCATACCTTCCAGCTGTTCAGGAGATGCTCCCAAGCCACATTAAGCCTCTGCACTGGTGTAACCACAAGCGTGAGAGCTTCTGGTCTGGATGGGACACCACAAGTACAGATACTCCTCTACTTCTTCCTCTGTCCTTCCTCTCCTCCTCCCCTCTTGAAATGCAATTTGACCTACAGGAACAAGCCAGGCAAAAAGGGTGCTAGTCGAATCCACTTGGCCATGTCTTCCATTTAGCTTTAATGATATTCCACATTTAAAACTCTTCTATTGAGTCTAAAGCTTTGTAGAACAACATTTCTGATGGGTTAGAAGCTGAGACCAGAAAGGTACAGGTACAGTAACTAGTCCATTAATCCTGCAGCCTAAAGGATGGTGTTGCATGTCTTCAGTCTCATAGTTTACTAGAGGAAATGCACATATGTACAGTCAAAAAAATGCATTGCTGCATGTGCCTCCAAAATAGAGTGGATGTAAGAGTTAACTACCATGCTACAGAAGATGTGCATAAAACTGTGTGTTCTCACCAATACAAAGTGGACTTACCACATGATTAAGAAAAACTTTGACACATATTTTAATGGAGCTCTTATTCCTGAGGCAAATTATATTAAGACTTATTGATGATAACTGTCATAATTCCAGGGAAGCCACATTTACAGTTTTAACAGCAAAGAGGACCGGTCCTTTTGCATTCCTGCAGCAGGTTAGAAATGCTGCTGCACGTCTGAGATGCAGATAGTGGTCAACAAATAACAGAGGCTTTGCCTGTAGTCAAAATTGCATGGATTTAGTTACAGGTGTTTTTTTCCTAACTTACTTAAAAGGGGACAAAACACTGTCTGGCCATTTCTAATTGATTTTGAAGCTGTTTACACTGATTTTTCTTTGTTTGGTAGGTAATTGATCTGAAATGGATCAGCACAGTAAAATGAAATTTCATAATAAAATGAAATCAAGAGCAGCCATGCTGGGTCTTACCCTGGTTTATCTAATTTGAAATCACACCTCTGGTTTTATTCATCTAATTTGGCATGTAGCGAAATATCTGTCTGCTGAAAAGGAAATTTTTCTTTTTTAGGTAGAAGCGTATCCATAGAAATTGTTAATAAGACAACAATAGGTGACTGTAGTGAGTTACAATGAAAACATTTTCAGGAGTAAATAGAGAATCACTTCGAAGTCTTCCAACACACTCACAGCAAGCGTTAAGCATGGTCTCACTGTATGGCGTCAGTGACCTGGTATGCAGAAGCCAGTTTTGGCTGAACCAGTTAGTGGCCCAACAGCCCTGCTCAGCAAAGGTGCTCCATGGGGATTGGTCCGACCTGAAGCAAGCTCAGAAATGGTGGTGGGAGAAGCAGGCAAATGCGGGGGGAGCAGCAGAGGGACTGTGACCTCTCCCACCTACTGAAGCACATGGTATTTGGAGGCTGGATCCATGTGTTTTTAATTCATCTCTGCCAGACTTGGAAGTCACTAACGTGCCCAGAATGTGCTTACAGTGGAGGTTTTCTCCTCTTCAGTAGTGCGAAGTGATGCAGCTGTTCCACCCGCGGCTACACACCACTCCCCAAACCACATTTCTTCCTTGAACATCTGTCTCCTTTTTCAGGACAGTAAGCACACTGATTGGGTTTAAAAACATAAAACCAAGTTAAAACGTAAGGTTAAATTTTCTAGATTTGTTGCTGACTTCTTTATGGTCTGCTGCTGTTTTCTCGTCATCATCTCGTTGCTTGTTGCATTTTCTGGAGGCAGAGTAGCAGATAGGCTTTCTGTTTAGCACGGAATGCTTATTGGTTGAATAGGAAATTCACTTCAGAACATCTGATTATGTGTGCAGGCATGATTAAAGTGCAATGAAGCAACAAAAAAGGACATTATATAAATGGAAAACACTTCTATGAGTTTGCGTTCCCCAGGGCAGGGTGTGGATCCGTGTTACTCAATATATTCATAAATGCAGTCATTAATGAGATTTCAAAATTCTTGATAACATGTAGGTTACCTAAGTGAAGATGAGGGCTGATTATTAAAACCTGGTGAAGATTTTTACATTTTGTGGATGATATGATGAAAGAATGTACAGTGAGGAACATAACCAAAAAACAGTCCTAATTGGAAATATAAAAACTTCTAACTTCACAGGTGAAATGTGGTTCCTCAGCTAATTCCTATCCCTCAGAAAAGACTTACAGGGATTCAGATAATTGATCTATGAAAATGTTAACTCTGTGCTTGTAAATAATCCAAAAAAAGCAGATCCAGGGTCAGGAATTGTTAGCAAAGAAATGGAGATTAACATAGCAGACATCATTACGCTAATTTGCAACTCCATGGTGTGCCCACACTGAATGGTGTTTGCACCCACTTCAAAAAGGCACACAGCTGGAGGAAACTCACAGAGAGCAGGGATGAGCAAAGGTTTCAGGCTGAGGAATGACTAACAGCGCAAGGGACTTCGGCCTGAGACCAGCAGAGCGAAGAGCTGATAGAAAATATTTATTGGCATGTAGAATTTAAACATTCTTACAGTTACACATTTTTCTCTGCTCTGTAGAATTAGGAGTTTGTAAGTACGTCCAGGTCTGGTTTCCCAAAGTGGTGCACAAGACACAAAGTAAGGAAAGATAATACCAGGAACTGTTTGTAACAACCCAAGACTAATTAATTTTTGATAAATTTATTTCTTTTTTATCCTTGCAGACTTTGTGGCTTTGAACCATTTTATGATGAAAGGGGAGATCAGTACATGTTTAAGAGAATCCTGAACTGTGAATATGACTTTGTGTCCCCCTGGTGGGATGATGTCTCTCTGAATGCCAAGGATTTAGTAAGTAAAGCAAAAATGAGACTGAGGTATCTTTGCTGGTATGTATTTGGCTAGTGTCATTTCCGCCGAGAAAGAGAGTCCATGTTGGTGTGGGGAAAGAATAATTGGTTAAGTGATTGTTCATATGGCTCATTGCTTTTCTTTTTATTATCCCTGGTATATTATGGTCCTGTATAAATATCTCCTGTTAGTCCAGTGCTGTAATTTTGCACTCAGAACCATGGATGTTCAGGTCCTTCTGTGAAATAAGCTGTCACAGTGTTCATGTGTGCTTGCCTTTCATGAGAATTCTGAGGTGTTTCACCATTCCTCTTTACAGGGCAACCACCTTCAGGGGAACATAGAAACAAGCCTTTTATTTTTGTGCAGTGTTCAAGTCTGAACTTTGGAGGAAGAATGTAAAAAGCAGTGAACCCCATGACCCCCCACCCCACTTTTGCTGACGTCCCTTTTCTGTCTGTTTAAGATTTTCTCAGTAGAGGAGTAAGGACTCATTACTTTTAAATACAGTCCATTAGCAAAATGCAAGGGCTGGCGTGCTGTCTATCTGAATTGTTTTCTTTTATTACGAGATAAAGTAAATTGGATCCAGGAGATATTGATCTGAAAATATAGTTATGCTTGTGTTTGATTTTTAGTCAACAATAACTTGCAAGAAGAAAGGACTGCAGAAATTCAAAGTACTTTTTTGTTGTTGTATTAGATGTGGCGTTTTTCCAAGGTCAAAAACATATCATTTACTGCCTTGTGTCATCAAAACCAAGATAAACAGCAGCCCGCAGCAAAGCTGCTGATTTATTGTAGACAGCTTTGGTCCAGACTGGTCCCTGACTTCTTGCTACAGTAAAGATCAGAGTTTCAGGCTTGAACACTGTATAGCAAGTTGTAAATAAGGATGAAGCCCATGGCTCTCAAAACCCATGCTGTGTGCAGTTCTGGGGTGTTCAGTTGAAGTGGTTTGCTGAACTTGACCTCTTCTGTGGACACACAGCCAGTGTTCATCATGATGCCTGTTCTCCTGCACTCACTTCAGGGCACCGTCTTTCTTTACTAGCTCTTTGTAGGGAAATCTGAGAGACCCCTAAAGTGTCTCCCCTCACACTTGGACACACAGCAGTGGTGGATCCCTGTGCTCCACCGTCTGCAGTCAGGAGGGTTGCATAAGTGTGACTCTGCTGAGTACCATTCATGTACTTCTTTACTCCATCTTCACCTTCCTTTTTTTTTTTTTTTTTTAAACACCCCTTGTCCAGAGAAACAGCAAAACCCATGAAATCCAGCTTGACTGGACACACTTTGTGCCCAGCAGTTTGTACCACCTCTACTCCCAGGGGTATCTCTGCAGTGCTTTGTTCCCAGAAATGTCCTACTGTTGTGTTTGGAGAGATGCAGCTCCCCTGGTCTCAGTATCAGAAACAATGGCGTAAACAGCATCAGTTTCAGAGTGGGCTAAGAGAGAAATACTTGTACAATAATTTTTTGTTCATGTGTACATGAGGTTTTACCGTGACTGAAAGAAAAATTTCATTTGTGATATACCTGGCAGTGACTGCATGGTACAAGTCTGCATGAGTCACATATACTAGAATTTAAACTTTCTAATCCAATTTAAACGTTGTTCAAATCCAAAAGTGGGGATACTGCTAAAAGAACTGCCTGGCTGCTGGTAGTTTGAGAATCTCTTACAGTTTATGTGACAATTCAGACATACAACAGCCTATGGTGGATACAGGCCAGGAGCGTTGGTACATACTCTTAAAAATGTCGGTAACCATGGATTATTCTTCTCTCTTCCCTCTTAGTGGTTTTCCAATTCAGATATTATTTATGGAGGACCAGGAAATGCCAGAAACAAAATACATGCAAAGACCTGAATGCAAATTCTTGTTGGTTTCTTAGAATGTGTTTCACTAAGATGTTTCCCAAAAATGCAAAGCTCAGTAAATGTAAATGAAGAATAGGGTTAACATTCCTCTCTATTTCTTCCCTCTGATGCAGGTTAAAAAGTTGATTGTTTTAGACCCCAAGAAACGCCTCACCACTCTACAGGCTTTGCAGCACCCATGGGTCACAGGGAAGGCAGCAAACTTTGCACATATGGACAATGCACAAAAGAAACTTCAAGAATTCAATGCCCGGCGTAAACTTAAGGCAAGTCTCTGTAGATAGTCTCAGTTTTGGCCATGAAAGCATGCAACTAAAGTAGTAGCCTTACAGAAACCTTGGACACTTTTCAGGACAACCTTCCATAGTGGTATGGAAGCTTTTTATTTAAGATGACTGTTGAAGATGAAGAAGTTGAAGCTGATTTAGTTGATGTTTGCAGCCAGACAGATAAAAATGTGTGAGACTAATTGAAAACTCTATCTACACAGACAGAACTGCTGAGAATGTACACAGCTTTCACAAATTCCTTTCCTTCCTTCCTTCCTTCCTTCCTTCCTTCCTTCCTTCCTTCCTTCCTTCCTTCCTTCCTTCCTTCCTTCCTTCCTTCCTTCCCTCCCTCCCTCCCTTCCTCCTTCCTTCTTTGCTTCTGTCCATTGGTCTGTCCTGTACTGCTTGCACATCCGTAGAGTACTGACCAGAAGGAACAAAATTCCAAGTGGTTTCTTCATGAACATCCAGAAATCTGGAAGATATTTAATCTACTATAGCACATTTTGATCTCTAAGTCACGCTCAGTTTCTATACATATCAATACAAAGCAGGAGCTTAAGCCATACCTTTGTATGATCTGGAGTCAGCATTTCAGACGTGTAGGTCCATAAAATGGATGGGTTGAGATTACTAGGCCCAGAACATGCATTTCCAAGTACCTCTGAGAGCAAATGGCAATACCATTCTTTGTCTAGAAGTTAAACGCTGCAAGGCAGGAGTGCAGGTGGGACCTGCGCAGAAAATAACAGTAGGTTTTGAGTCACCAGTATGCTCCTTTACCATCTAGTCTACATATCTACCATAGGAAGAAGCAGGGAAATATTTTTAGCTGCAAATAGCAGCCAGATGGGCATCTAACTGACGTAACATTGGGAAACTTTCTTCTCCCCTAATCCCTTCTTCAGTTGTTAAAGATTTGTGTCTGCTTGGGAGAGACTTCCAGGGATACTTCAGCACAGAAATTATTACCAACAGCTACAGTGAAGCTGCCCTTGTAGCCCTGGGGAATAAGAGTAAAAATCATCTTGTCCAAGAGCTTTACAATGCCCATGCAAAACCAGCTTCACAAACAATGACCCTTAAACTTGTTTTTGCTCATTTTTTTCAGTGTTTTTAGGGAACTGCGACAGAGAATCTCCACAGGGCAAAGGAAAAAGTTTTGTCATTTACAAAAGTCTCAGACTGCGTAGATATAATTCACAGTGACGCTTTGCCCTCGCAGAACTGACTAAACACGTCTGTTAGCATTGTTTTACACATATATATGTATAAAATGAACCATAAATTTTTAGACAATTCCAGTCCAAAAAATAAGAACAAAGTAAAAAAACAGGTAGTGAATACATGCTTTAGTTGTTGTTTCATTAGTAAGAATAATATAAAATTATCCTCTTTCCCAAAATACAAATCCATCAGCAGGCTTTCTTTACATAAAGACATATTTTTATACAGTAACTCTAAAGCTCTCAGTCATGATTTGTTTTTTCATAGATTGTGCTGAAGTTGTTTCATAAATATCCACATGGCTAGTGAGAGTAAATTACATTAAAAGTATCTTTATATGTTATAATATCACTGACTGGCCTGTTCTGTTTGTAATCTATTGTCCAAAGTCCTCTCACCACTAATGTGGATGTCTGATTTTTCCTTTAAGAGGTCTAGACTCTCACTTCCAAAATTATTGCCACTTTTATTGGCTCATGCCTCGTACTTTGACTTCATATTCTATATTAGCTGTTTTTTCATTAGCATCATCCTTTTTCCTTTCCTTTCCTTTCCTTTCCTTTCCTTTCCTTTCCTTTCCTTTCCTTTCCTTTCCTTTCCTTTCCTTTCCTTTCCTTTCCTCTCCTCTCCTCTCCTCTCCTCTCCTCTCCTCTCCTCTCCTCTCCTCTCCTTCATGGCTACCTCTCCAAACCATCCACAAAACTTGCTATACTCCTCATCCCTTCCTGCAGACCTGCTTTTTCCATGATGCCTAAGCAAAAAGCTAGTCAAGTAAAAAAAAGCTACAGAGATTAGTATTTCTTTTCCTCACCTCTGTATGTCTGGTTTTTCAGGCAATAAAACTCTTCAAGGCAAAGGCTAAGATAACCATCTTGATGCATGTCTTCACTTTGTGACATTTTATGTGATACGAGAGCCTATCCCCAATGTGTATTTACGTATATACATAAGAAGTTGCCCGTATGCTCTGCACCATTGTGCGTGGCATATCCAATAGTGCAGTGGTGATAAATATTGTTTCCCTTTGTGAACTTTTCATGGAATAATCAGTGATAATACTGTTATTATTATGACGGAAGATAACTTACTTCTTCTACTAACTTCAACACAGGAGATCTGAAATAGTTTCTAAACTTTATGAAAAAAAAATCTGTTCATGTTGGCCAACTTGTAACCTTGTGAAAGCAGACATTTTAAACCTCAATAAGATATTTCAGGTGGCCGCCTAAATCTGTCCAGGCCCATGCAGGTATCTGAATGTGACATTACCATGAAGACTAAATGCGGTTACGTTCCCTAACAGGATGATGCTAAGGCTGCAGTGCTGACAGACCGTGTCCTTTAAGGAATGTTTGCTTGATCCTCTCTTTCTCAGGCTGCAGTAAAAGCTGTGGTGGCGTCAACTCGCCTCGGCAGCGCCAGCGGTCACAGCACGCACGACAGCAACAAGCCCAGCCATAACCCATCGCCTGTCCATGATGGCAAACCCGAAGAGAAACCCACTCAGGAAGCAGAAGCAGCTCCAGAAGAAATGTCTTAAGTCAACGTGCTTCCTTGTTTCAGCTGAGACCCATCATTTCATACACCAGCTAACTTGTCATTCAGCAAGAGAGATTCGTAAGCTTGGCCTCTCTGGTTCTGCTTTGGGGTGCCAAATGCACTGGCTGGTGATCCTACCTTCAATGCATGTGACTGCTTATGAAAATAGTAAACTGTTCCATAAGGCATGTCATGGAAACAGTGTTATTTGCAGTAATACCGGCAGGTGAAAACATGGGGATAAATAACTACCTACCATAATGCATATGCTTTATATACATCTATCCAGTGTTTCTAGATGGCATTTGAAACAAAATACTATTTAATTTGGTTTTATGGAAGTAGGTGTCTTCTGTATGTCGTGAGTTTCTTTGAACTGATTCCTTCCAGATTCATAGCGCTGCAGCAGACGAAATGGAAGGAAATACCAAGCCAATGCTTTTAAAACTGATGTACGAAATAATGCTTTTTATCTGTAAAACTCAAAAAGTATTTGGGGATTTATATGCAAAAAACATTCCACTACTTCTGGGAAGAAATTGAAATGTTAGTTCAACTAGGCATGAAAATGTACATTCCTCAAGCTTGTGTTGAGAATGCCTTATTCTGACTTCTCCTGTTTATATACAGTATTTTAATGACAACCAAAATCACTCGGATTTCTGCCATTTCATTCTCTAGTAAAGCGTTAGCAAACCAAAATGATAGACTAAAAGAAGGTTAGAGTAGATGCAAATTTTTGAAATACCATTATATTTATTCATTAATTTCTAAACTGTGCAGCTAGAAGATGTTTTTATAGGGCCTAAGGGAATAATCTGCAGTTTTACAAGTTGTAAATGCTTGAAGGAAGCTATTCCACAACTTAATGATTTTGCTCTGGGGAAACACTCTTATACAAGGTCTGGTAGCAAGTAGTGTAATCTAGTTGCTTCCCAGATAGTTTAACCTCATGAGTAACCAGTTTCCACTTGTCACCGTAATTAGTCCAGATGTTCCTAACAAAGGACCCCTCCTGTACAGTGATCCACCAGCACAGATCTTGCATCCACTCAGAGCTCCTGTGTCTTAAGTTAAAAGCTGTGTGCATGGATCAGCTTGCAAAATTAGGATCAGGCGCTTCACCTATCTTGATTTTTTTGTTGAATGTAATCGATAGGAATTGAAAAACTTACATGCATCAGTGTGTCTGACCATTTACATTTGTTTGTTATCACTTTGATAGCACGTGAATTTCGTAATGTTATTGATATATTACAGAAATGGCAAAAAGAACCTGATGTACAATAATGTCGTTTGTGTTTGTTAAAC
This sequence comes from Rissa tridactyla, assembly GCF_028500815.1. Classification (NCBI taxonomy): domain Eukaryota; kingdom Metazoa; phylum Chordata; class Aves; order Charadriiformes; family Laridae; genus Rissa; species Rissa tridactyla. The sequence goes on along the minus strand of NC_071497.1, from coordinate 24,285,476 downwards.
TTTTGAATACTGATAGTTACCTAAGACCCTAATACACTCAACATTCCTCTATTGCTTTAATTGTTTTTATGTTAAGTTAGGCCTTGCACAACTTGCCTTGAAAAAATACATCAGCTACTGAAAAAACAAGTCATTAATAAAATATTCAGTAGCTACATTTCCTGGTTAAATTAAAAGGTAATACAATGTTATTCGTATGGTAGGTTTGATAAATAAAATGTAATCTAGATTAATATAAAAAGGAAGATTAAAGATACTGTCTTTACTAGGTGAGAATGCATGCTAATGAATGTACTGTACTTGAGATTTTTTATCCATTTCTTATAACTCTTTGAACTTGTACAAAAAGGTTTGCTAATTAAGCGTGGCTGAAATTGGAAGTACGTGCATCTGTCCTTTTCCCAGGTGACACTCTTTGAGGTCAGCTGAAACAGCTGGTGGGGGCATGGCAGCTGTGAACAGGCCAACAAGACACTTATTGCAGATTTTCCCTTGAAAACAAGTACAGTTAGACTGACCACTTGGAGAAGGTGACAAGTGCACCCACCTGTCTCACTTTTTACTGTCTCTTTATCTCCTGCAAGGAGACTGCAGGACAAATGCATTTCTCAGCCACAGGTCGCCTCTCCTGGTTATATAGTGGTGAAGCCATCCAAGTTTGGTCGGGGGGAGGTTTGATGGGAGAGGCTGGATTTCTGTAACCTTCCCTCCTTCATTTGGGGTAGTCGCGTCTCATCTGCGGGAGGGGAGCCGGCTGCACAGTCATTGTGCACCTGTGAGTGCTTGAGCAGAAGCACCTTCTTCTGAGGCACACTTTGTTGAGCTGAAAAGTAGTCCCAGATGATTCTTAAAGTTATTCTTTGCTAAATTATACCATAGCATATCATAAATATGAACTGATGCCGTGCAACTGGAGATCTCTCTGTGACCGCACAATCTCAGAGGCAGCTCTGTCTTGCGCATAAAGGCTCTGGGCTTCTGTTCGTTTTGCTTAGTTTTCTTCTATTATGCTTGATATGAAACAATCAGGATGTCTGTGCTAAATGAATTAGCAATACTCAGTAAAGGAGTATGTCTGTCTTATGTCTGACAGTACTACACAGAAGGAAGAGCAGCGCTGGGGTGTATGCATGTAACTGAAGAAAGGAGTGTTACGTGCATCATTTTTCTCTGAAAAATCACGTCCTAATGACATCTGCTGTAATTCAGACTTGGGAGTACAACACCAGTGTCTCTCTGTGGCTGAAAACTATGAACACACCCCAAAACTACTGGAGGTGGACCGGTTCCACATCTGTGGTTATAAACTAAGTAGAAAATTGCTGATGCTCTTTTCTGTTGAAATCCTAAGCTTTAAGTTTTTAAAATCTTCAACATATTAGTAAAATCCTTCAAGTACAAAAGGGGGAACCTTTCCATCTTTTTGAAGCGTTCGAACTTAGCAAAGTTTTTCCTTCAGAGGCAGATTGTAGTATTAGCCAATTAAAATCTAATATTTATGAGCTAGGCTGAGGATCCGATGGCTGTTAAATGGCTAACGATGCCCTGCCTTTGCACAACAACAGGTTTTTTTACAAGTTCTGAAAAACTTACTCCAGCACAGAGCAGATTTCCTGTCATTTCAAGAACTCTTGCTAGCGATTTTGCGGATGACACGGTAGATTGCACTGCGCGAGCCCGGTGCTGGTTTGTTAGCTGAAGTTTGTACTTTGCTTTGTGCAAGCATGCTGTAGAGACGCAGACACGCCGTAACCAAACTTTTGAATGCAAAAGAGCATCCAGGCAAAAGTTTGTGACACAGCGTGTGCTTCAGACGAAGGGCGCTAAGGGCCCTGTCCCTGCGAGCGAGCAGGCTGTCAGGCATGCAGAGAGGAGTGACAAAAACCACCCAGCATCCCCTTTGCAAGGACCTGTTTGACTCGGTGAATAAAGCAAAGTGCTCTCAAAAGCCATGTGGTGCTAGAGCAGTGTAAAAGCGGCAACAAGAAAGTTCTTGGAAGGGGCTCAGATCAGCCGGGAGTCCCAGGCTGGAGGAGGCCGTGGCTCACGGGCAACGGGGCAATCACCAGATAAAGATCCTTCTCCTACAACTCATGCTGCAGGTGAAACACAGCTGGCAGCTGTGGGGCAAGTGAGGACAACACTGCATTTTGTGCAGCCCGGCAGCAGGGAAATGGAAGAAGATGCTGGGAGTTGTCAGCGTCCAACGTAGCAGGTGAACAGCAGTATCTGCTAAGCAGCAAATGCAGGACTCTGGAGAATAAACACCCATTTCCAAATAATGATTGGCAACTGTCCCTCCGCTCCCGCACATCCTGGGGGATGCTGTTACACAAAGCCCTGCAGTGCAGCTCCCAAGGGGTATTTTTTTAAGAGTGGCATATGAAAGTGTAGGGTGGAGGACTCCCAGCAGATGGGTGCACAGCGTCCCGCGTATCGCCTGTTTAACAGAGTGACGGACCCTCACGAGTCTCAGCGCAGTGCCTTGACCCCTGGCTTGTGCAGAGGCCGTGTGTTTCTGCTGGTGAAGAGATCATTTTCGTGTGACTGAGTCCACCTTGTTGCTGCGCAGGTTACGAGTGCATCGCTGATGTAGGCATGGCATTCAAGTAACCAAAAATATCTTCTTATATGGGAGAAAAGCAGGAATGAGGCTGACCAAGCAAGATGCACAGTTAGACATAGAGCACAATGGCAGGGATACAAGCAAGTTCTGGAGATACCAAAGGTAAACAAAGAGAGACAGCTCAGAACATCCTCAAAATTACTATGTAAACCAATGATAACTCAAAGAATGTCCTTTGCTTCCTTTCAGGGTAATTTCTGTTAGAACATACAACCACAATAGTGAGGGTTAATTCCACTTTTGTATGAAGAAATTTAGCTTCCCTGATAAGCCCTGCACAATACCATGCTGCAAGTTGCAACAAAACCCATCAGCTGCATTGTGAAATAACAAGAAAAAGAAATTATAAGGAAGAAAGAGGAGAAAAGTAGGGATAAAATAATTACCTAGTCTAGTTATATCAGGAATGTAAGGATCTTAGTTCCAGAAGATGTATAAACTTTTACTGACAAGACTGTAGATTCTCCACATAAGAAAGATTTTGCTTTGTGTCTGGGAGGTAAAACTTCTGACCAGTGTAATTCAGTGAAGACGGGTGGAGGATCAGTGCAAATATGGAGAGCATCCCTTGACGTGTGAATCCTTTAACTTGTGTAAGGATGGAATGATGTACATGCATATAACTAAAAATCCGTCAAAACCAAAAAAAACCCCCTATGTCGCATGCTCTTCCACCCCTTCAGAGCGGAGCAGAGAATATGAACAGAGTCATGAACTTAGTCATTATTGGAACACTTTCAGATGTTTTGGGGATAGGCGTAGTACAGAAGCAGGAACAGAATGGAATCATCAAAGTGGCCCAATTCTGAACTTACCAATAAAATTATATATTAAAATATGTATGTACATGCACCCACAAATATATAAATTTATCAAAAGAGAGGAAGAGGGTGCCTAACAGTCTCTAAGAGCCATGTCTGCATTAACAATCACAGCAACATTTTAAGCCATCTGCAATCTTTTGCCATTTGCCAGCATTACTCAGCTGGAACTGAAACCATAGCGTTTAACGTTCTTGTATACATGGATCATCGCTGGATGGAATTCAGTGTAATGGATATCAAGGTATGAAAGATTAATAAATGCAGTGGTACAGAGTTTTCCCCAGGTCTGGCTCCTTCTTACCAAGACAGAGCTGGGAAACGAGTGCTTCAGTGCCCTCGTCCTTTTGCGTGCTCAGGACATGGGACGAAGCGGTGTCACAAGGGAAGCACAGCATTTTGCGATGGGTTAGAGCTGCCCTAAGCTGCACCAGAGGCCCCTGCCCAGCGATGTTCCATCCACAACATGTGTGACCAAGAGCTGACAGTCTAACCTTTAACTTGTATATCAGGAAGATGCTTACTGACCAAGGTACATTAAACAGCATGTGTTTGCTCCTGTTAAGTAGCGTAGAGCTCCTACCACAGTATCAGATACTTTTTTCTGTCCGCCTGAGAAATCACAGCATTCCACAGTGTTACATGACGACACATGAAGAGCAATGCTTAAAGGGATCTTTTCTGTTTTTCCATTTGAAACTCTGGTTTCCAGAACAAGTGTTAACATGCATTCACGGCCAAATGGTTTGTTGTTTTTCTTCCCCTTCATGCTTCATCTTTTTTCCTGGCCCTGGATGCCATGGGGCACCCAGGAAGAGCTGTCAGCTGCCAGTCAGTGGGAGAAGAACCATCTGACGCTTGGCAGGTTTCAGCAGCACTGCCCGGGCAAATCTGCTGTTTCCCTTGGGTCTGTCAGATGGTTTCGCTCCTGCTCTTTGAGTTGCTTGAGCTCCCAAAAGAGTCTAGGTTTTTCTGGTCAAGTATAAGTATATTCCTCTGTAAGCCACCCATGGTGTGATTTGTCATTGCCAGTTAGTACCCAGGGAGAGGTGTTCCTCTTTTCCCTCCCCATTTTCTAGACTCATGTTGTTTTCTGGTACCTCCCGTTTCCTTTCTGAAGAGCCTGTACCAGACTGACAGGAATAGCCCAGTGCTGTGCAACAAATGCCAGACAGAACCAGAAAACAATTCAGCTGCTTGAGTTAGTTTCCCAGTAGAAGAGGAAGGCGCCTGGGCAGCTGTAGATGCGTTGCTGTAGGAGCTGCTGGCGGTCGGGGTGAGGGGTTCAGAGCAAAGCGGCACAAGAGCAGCACCGTGCCAGGTTCTGCTCCGCAGCACTGGGAAGCTCCTTCGTCAACGGCATCTTGTTCCTTCCAGGGGGATGTGGTCAATCCAAAGAAGCACATCAGGCTTAGGAACTCTGAAAAATATCATGTGTGCTGTGACCAATGACCTTCTTAATACCATTTACTTAAAACTGGTTGATGTATTTAGTGTTACCCAGCATTGCCACTTGCAATGTTGGCAGAAGAAACAGCAAAGTCAGTTCATAACACTCGGTCCCATTTGTTGTTTGGAACTGCAGATAACGATCTACTTCATAATACAACAATGTGTGCAGCCAATCATTGCATCTGCCTATGTACACACAGGGAAAGTCTATCAAAGAGAAAAAAGACTGTAATTCTTATCCCCATGTTGGGTGGATCTGGGATGGCTCTCCTAGTTGAAATTACTCTGTCGTAGACTTTAGGCAGTTATTCTGGTAACTCAAAAGCCAAGGCAAGCCACTGGGTATCATTTATGGCTGCAAATGGCATGTGGTATATCCCAGAGAGAACATGCTCTGGTAGCCGCTGAGTCGCATTTATTCGTCCACATAACTGTGTGTAGGGGTCTGTTTTATCATATCAGCCCCCACTATCATCTGCCTTGTCCTTTTGAGGTACTCCTTCCAAAATAAATCTTTTTCATCTATGTAGGAAACTTAAATTAATTGTCTGCAAAGTCAACAGTTGTTCATCCGTGTCTCCTTCACACTGCAGCCCCGAGGGAGGCTCGCTTCCAACCCCTGTCAAAGCAATGGTGTTGGGCACCACATGAGTTGTGATGAGGTAATGTTATTTTAATCCTGCCTCAGGAATTCTCTCTCTCCCCCTTGGACAAGCCAGACAAGCTGTAGGTTTTGCAAATGTCCAGTGGTCAAATTACCATACTTAATTAACCAAACAGGGTGTATGAAGATGAAAGTGCAGAGACGCGTGGCTGTTGGAGAGCCATGTATCTGAGACATTGCTGTTAAGTTCCATCTTCCACTTCTGCTTGAAGTTAACCAAAATGATTAGGCCTGTTTAAATCAATTGACCTAGTCACAGCAATAAAGGCACCTGTGAGAGAGTATCTTTGCAGATTAAGACACGGTTTTTACAGGCGCTAACCACAAACCCCTCCAAATGTTAGCTCCAAATAGCTGCATTGCACTGTGAGAAATTATAGCTACTATATCTGCAAGAACCAGGGTATCTAGGAAAAACCAGACCCCGAGGCATGACTGTGTTACTTACAAATGCTAACTGTACATGAATGAGCACAACCTCCACCACAAATCTCTACGTCAAGCGATAAATGCACACAAGAAAAACACCAGAGGATTTTGCTACAGAGCACACCGAAGAGAGTTCCTTCTTATCTTTGTCTGGACAAGGAGTAAGGTGAAAAGTGTCTATAGTGTTTCCTCCAAGGTCTCAGGTTCCCTGAATTCTGTTATTTTCCAGACATCACCATCAGCCATGTTTCTGAAAGCTGCACAAATGTATCAGCACCAGCCTCCTCCCGATGGAAAAACCTCACCACTGACCCCACTTTTCATTTGTAAGACATCAAAGCTGTTTTGTTCATATTATTAATATGGCTCGCAGCCTCTTCCTCAGCTTGCGATGGGGCCTGGAGTAGTCTTTAATGGTGGGCAGGGGTTTGTCAAGAAACATTCTTGAAACTAAGCAAATGGACTGCATGCGTATTTAGAAAAAAATACCTTTGAAGGATTTTCTAAATCCTGCTGCAGTGGTGACCTCCCTGAGAAGTATCTTCCTTGGGAATAACAGTGATCCATGGTACCCCGCAAAGGATCCCAGACCGGTGCCACCGCTAACAACCTGCCCTCAATTTAGAGGTGGGTGCTTTGTTTGCTCTGCTCAAATCTTTACTATATTGGCTGCAGGGAAACAGTAATTACAAACAAAGAGGTTTGTTACCAAAAGCAATTAGAAAGAAGAACAGTTAAACCACTAGCTGCTGAGAACTAAGCCCATCTGTGTCTTCATGCTATTGTGCACAACAGGAACCACTTCCTTCTTCACACCACATGCTCATGAGAAGTCATGCTAATGCTTCTGATTAAATAGCAGAAATTTCATTTAATTTTCTGTAAGGGACATTGTTTTGGGGTTTGATTGTTTTGGTTTGTTGGTTTTTTTCCCCAGAATACACAATGTTGAGAGGCCTATGCTTGTGAGAAAATTGACTCTGAAGTGATTAGGTGCTCAGGGAGAAAGAAAGATGGAGAGGTGGAGGAGGAACCCTACTCCCTAAAGACTAAGATAGAAAGGATGGTCTTTCAGTACAGCAAGGGTGGCTGATCCAGCCTGTGAGGGAGTGGGAGAAGAGGGGAAGAGTCACTGACTTCATCTCACCTGGGGGAAGCAGTTTGTTAGTCCTGAGGATCTATACCACCATGCCCTTGCAAGCCTGGGAGGTACCAAGCAGAGTCTGGCTGGCTGCTCCAGACCCACAGTAAGGAGCTCATCAGCTTATGCTGGTTTTAACCTAAAGAAATGTGATACATTAAGGGCTTGTGTCTGGCTGGGCCTTGGTTTGGACGCTCCTGGTGGCTCTTGGCTTTGAGGCTGGATGAGGACCAGACCATCAGCAGGGAGTTTTGTGCTTCTGTTAATTCAAGAGGAGTATATGCTGCATGTTTAGGGTAAGTGCTGATGCTTCCAAGGCAAACAGACAAATGGTGCTATTGACTTGTAACACAAAGTATTTTATAAGCCTGTTACAGAAGCTCGTTGATCTCAGAGCAGTGGCGGCTTGAGTCTTAACAATAACAATCAAAAATGTCATATATCTATTAGACTTTCTCAAATTAGCTCCATGTCCTGTGTACCTGACTCCTTCTTTTACTGCTTGATGTGTAAGAAATCCTGTACTGTCAACACTGTTTGCTTGTGCCAGCAAAGATGTTAGTGACTAAATAGAAGTTATGGACCACTTGTTTGTTTAACTGTACACTTTTACTTCAGACTAAGCCTGTTTGTGTAGTACCTTTTCTGATACTGTGCAAATGAACCAGAGAGAAATTTGAACCAGAAAAAAAAAATGACAGTTTTGTTGTTTCAGTGTATTGTATTTGGGAGCAATGTACCTGCTTGTGTGCTTGCATGGAAATGCTGATAAGCCATGAGAATATGCTTTGATGATGGGAAGTCTATTTTTAATAAGTAGCTTGCATGACTGATCGGATGCTAAATAAACTAGTACATCTAGAAATGCTTACATCTATTATTTGCTGACAGCTAATGCTCAGCGTAGGGAAAGGAACAATAGTCATCATTATAGGGAGATGTATTGATGGGTGTTATCTGTTTATATAGCGCAGTCTTATATTCCAACTTGGCATAGCATTTCCTCTTCTCCTCTTCCCTCAACACCTTAGCAGTTGGATAACAAACTAAATCTTTTATTAGTGGTGGAGTACAGAAGTAGGGGGATGGAAAGGCCTTTGTAAGGTTGTCCAGGTTATCCCTGTGCCCCGGGGAGGGTGATGTGAGGTGGATACTTGTCTCACTTGTTTTAAAGACCTACAGCAATCAAGGCGCTGCCGCTTCCTTGTGCAATCTACAAAATCATTTTGCTACTCTTATAACTAGAAAGTATTTTATAAAATTCTGAGTCTTTTTGTGGCTGTTAACGGTTTGTCTGTCATGGTGATCTGTTTTCTGCAACGATATCTGGTGAATCCAAAGGTTATTAAAATGCTCCTTTGTTCAGCATCCTCCCCTCTCAGCGGCGCAAACCAAGTCCTTCCCCACAGGTCACACGCACCCAACAGGTCTTTCACTGCCCTTCTTGCTTGCATACGGATTTTCTGCCTGTAATTGACCAGTTTCTGTCTTAAACTATGGCAGCCAAAAGCCCAAAGCTGTATGTGGTACCTGAGTGGAGGCCTTGGCAAGACTGAGGTGTCAGAAGGGTTATTTTTTGTTTCTCTGCTCTGTTTCTGTATCTGTCACTTAGCACCCTCAGTGGTGTTCCCTCCTGATCAGTTCACTGTGGGTCACAACTGCCACGGGTCTGCAGAGGGGCTGCTTGGCCAGTTGGCCACTGTCTTGTACTGGTGCATCTTGTTATTCCTGCCACCTGCAACTCCTTAGGCCTGCAGACTCCTTGTCCCTTCATACCCCTTTGTAGGAGACGATTTTTCAAAACCCATGGGGCACATAAGAAATAAATGATGAAAACCTCTGCAAGATATTCCACATGGCAGTAGTGCTCCAGAAAAACTGTGTAATTTGGCACTTCCATGGATGCTGCTCAATCTTTTCCCAAGCTGAGGAAAGGCATAAGTTACTACTACAGTTCCATGAAATCTTTTTCCCCTCTCCACAACAGAGTGGAAAAGGGCAGTGGAAAGTCAAAAGAAGAGGGCACATATAGGAGACAGGTCTTACAGACCTTGAGTTCCCCCTGGAGCTCAAGATTTTTGTGCTTTGGACTGACGTCTTAAAAATAGCGCATGAAACAGCAGTGTGGGAGCTTGTGTTACAGCATAATATTACACTGGCTTTATAGCGGGCTTGAGACGAACAAGAAAATGGGATGTAAGAAAGAACTGACAAGTCTGTAACCTGACAGAACTACTCAGAGGGACTGTCCATAAATTAGGGTAGCTGGGGAGTTAAACAAAACTATCCTGCCTCATAACTAATAAAAATCTGCATTTCTGCTGATGCCCGGTGCAGGCTGCTTCTTTCTAAAGCCCTGGGGTTTTGTAGTTCTGATGTCCTTCTGAGCAGTCAAAACACGTTTTTCCTTCAACGTGTTGTACATGTGCAAGTAGCTTTTTGTCTAAAATATGCAAGGATGGACATGGTTTGGGAAAAGATTCAATATTTTTACATGCGTTGTGATTTTCTATACTTTTATTGGCATTTTAAAAAAAAATAATGCATGAAAGGCCTCTTTCTTCTTCCTCACTTTTTTCTTTTTTTTTTTTTCTTTTTCATTACCATACTTCCATTGCTTCAGGCAAGAAAAGTAGCAGGTAGAACGTGTGGTGGGCATCAGGTTTCCTCAATTTCTCTTCCACAAATGCTCAATTTCCATGATACAGGCTGGGAGGCAGAACAGAAAGATGTTTTGCCCTGGATTCTTTATCTGGCCTGCTGTTTTCCACCAGGAAGTGTTGGTTCCTTATAGTAAAAAGGTGATCAGCCTCTGTAAAGAATCATTTAAGGTGCTACCTATTAGAGTTAACACAATAAAGAAACAAAGGGTTGTACAGATAGTTTTGCATCCCTTCAAATGCTGGGAACCCTGAGTTGTAAGCCATCAAATGGGCCTCCGGCACAGCATGCCGTGCACATCCTGCCTGTGGAAGGGATTTTCCTAAAACAATTCATCACTTCATTCATCAGCCTACCTATCATTTCTGCTATCAAGCAGGAAGGGTGTCCACACAACTTCTTGGGGCACCGTCAGGGAAGGCGAGGCAGGTGGTGTAACGGCTGGAACTGCCTGGCAGCTGTTTGCGGGCTCCTCTGCCGTTGTTAGCAGGGTGAAGTTATCCTGCATCCAGGGGACATGCGCGGCGCAGCGCGGGGCTGGCCCGGCTCAGGTTAACAGCTGTGTGGGTCACTAACTCCTCGATGTGCCACCGTCTTCTGGTGAAGATGACCTGCACCTGCTGGTTGTGGGAAACTTTCAGCATCTCAACACTAACGGGCTGCATTGCTGTACAGACCTTCATGCTTTGATGTTATGTTTTAAATTAGCCTGATCATTTGAGACAGGGAGACCATGAAATTCAGCGGAGATGGCTGTGCACATGGGGCTTCCATGCGTAATCTTATATGTGTAAGAGATGCTGTTTTGAAGGGACATTGCTCATGCTCCAGTGAACAGGTATGTTGCCATTTCTTTCCTTCTTCCTCCACCTTGTGAGGAGCTCAAAATCCTGTGAGGCATATGGACAAGGAGGGGTCATATGGTACCGAAATAAGAAAGTGCTCATGTTTGCAACTGCTCAGATGCTCCACCGTGAGCATTGCCCTGCATCCCCAGTGAGCCTCAGAGCTTGAATTAGTAACACCAACACACTAGCCATAATGCTGTCTGATTGTAACCTGAATTAAAGGCAGTACTCAGATTGACATGCCGAGAAAGTCAGGGAATCTGATTTAGGATAGTAATTTGCTCTCCAGGGTCATAACCTGCCTCAGAGCCCAGTCTGTGCTGGCTGACAGGTCGGCAGGGCCAGGGACAGAGCTCAGTAAACAGTTTCTTCCAGGCATCCTGGGGCACAGCCAAACTGGTCCACGGAAGACCTGAGCACAGTCAGTTTCTGATTACGCTTTGGGCAGTAACTGGTCTTCTAATAGCTCCACCTATGTTGCCTGTATCAAAAAACCTTTCCGAGGGTCATTAGGTAGTCATACTGACTTGCTTCACTGGAAGAGAAAAACCCTTTTGGAAGAGGCTGTTCTGGATAACGTGTTGAGATTTGGGGCACCTTAACCCAGATGTGAGATCTTGTATTGTGTGGGTCAGCTGTGAAACGGGCACAGGTATCTCCTGTCACATGCTGGTATCATCTATGCCTATTTTCTCCTGGCTAGTGGCACAATCCTGTGGGAGGTTAACTCCACAATAATCAGTCCCTACCTGTACTGTAAACCTGTCACCAGCACAGCTAGGTGAGGATCGGAAAAAATAGAATATATTACAGAGTTTAAGTTGTGGTCTAGGACTTCAGGACATATTCTTTCCTAGGGAACATTTAATCTTTAGCATAGATTTATTATAATCTCTCCCATCTTCATATTCTCTTTTACCAGGAAATGGGTTTAAACCTCACTGGTTTTTTTAATAATGCTGATCATGTCCCTAATAATCTTCTGAAGGTCCAAAGTGGCCTCCATACCTTTTCTTACCCCATTTGGCAGAGGGTGACATGATACATGCCCTTCGACAGTGTGCTGTATTTCAGAGGTCACAGTTCCTTTTCTCAGGAACAGAAGAGGGCTGCAACTCTTCGCTCTGAAGTCAAATGCTACAGAACTCTCCTGCCTTTAAGGAGGCTTAGTAAGAGTAACAAGGAAAGCTTCTACATAACATACAGGCATTTTCTTCCTTTGTTTCTGTAGGTGCTAATTAAATACATGTCAAAATACGTGTTGCAGCATGCTTTATAACCCTAATGTACATCTATATGCCTTTTGCAAGGTGCTACAGGATCATGTGTTTTGGATTAACATAATTTTCATGGTTAATAAACCATTTCTTAAACCTGCTAAAAAGTAAATGATACTAAGACACAATAATAAAGTTCTTGCACAGCAATCATGGGACCATTAAAAGGGAAAAAAAAAAAGAAAAGAATGTAAGCTTTGAGAAAATCCTATTTGTACAGTTTTCAAGAGATTTCAATTTAGCAAAAATCTGAGCTGTGCATCTTCCTCAGCCTAAATCAAGGTCCTAAGTAAAGACTGGCTTTTTGGCTTTCAAAGTTAAGGAGATGAATTGATAGCATTAGAGAACACCATGCAGCTGAAGAACTACATCATCAGGCGTGACTCCCCAAAAAGTAACCCGATACATCCGCCTGCACAAGTATTGAAAAAACCACACCATGAGTCTGTTGGAATTCATGTTTTAATTTATTCTGCAATTGCATTCAAAATATAAATACAATCTCTTAAGTGCTGAACACAATCAGTTAAAACCACTGTTAAGATAGACTGACTTTCTGAACATGGGCACGACTTGACTGGTTTCACTAGATACAGCAGTGAACCTCTTAGGTTGAATCACCAGGTCACACCATCAAAACAGTTCTGGTTATTTATGATTACTGGAGGAATTGTGCACTCTTTTTATGTTTTATAAATTCAGCATGTTTCACGGGTCTATATTCATCAAATTTGAGATCAGGGCTTGTGCGGTTCCCAGAGTACCTATCTGAAGTACCAGCCTGCCTCCCAGAAGGCTGTGGTAGAGTACCTTAGACTGCCCCCAAATTGAACTTAGCCCTATTTCTGTCTTCTGCATATGTAAAATACGGAGCACAACTACAAGCAAGGTTTAATGCTGGAGGGTTTAGATGAGGAACAGAAGCCAAACATGAAAATTATCTTATCTTCAGTCACGTTTCCCATCCACACATAGAGAACCTAGTTAAAGTGCCAAAATTAGACTGTCATATTGCCTAAAGCCCTGAAAATTTATTTTTTTTTTAAAAATACTAGTCATATAAAAATAATTTTGATGTGTCTATATACATGCCATTTCCCTAGCAAAAACTGTTCTCTGCTATTCTTGGACACCTTGTTCAGAAGTCACATTCAGATAACTATATTCCAGTTTAACTGAAACACTCCTAAGTACTGTCGAATGTCACAAACCTGCAGAAGTTCTGCTTCTGTGAGCAAGACAGAAATCTATACTAGGTAATTTACTTTGTCTCCCACTACCTGCTAATAAGCAAAATATGGGCTCTTGCACTTTATCCTTTCAACTGCTTTCCAGTTTTTACTGTCCTGGCTCCATCTAGATTGTCCACTAACTTAGGAGGAAAACAACACCATGGTGGGAAAAGAGGTTCCGATCGGATAAATACTTGATTTTGTGGCTTTCTTGGTTCTGAATGTACTCTGGTTAAAGAACAGTTGTGCTCAAAATCTAACACTCCTCTCAATCCTTAGATACATAAAAGAAAGTAGGTTTTCATTTCAAATAAATACAACACACTATGAAACTGGACATCCTTCTTCTAGTTCTGTATTACTCTATGGCTGAACTGCTTGGAATAATGACTGAAGGGGTATCTGCTATGCATTGCTTCAGCAGCATAATCAGCACACATTGTCAATCACCGCACTCCTACATCAGAAAAATTTTCAGAACTGTGAGATTCCACAAAATAAATTCTTAAAATTCGTTAGCACCTTCCATGATATCTCCTCATCTGAAAACTGGAGAGTTGTACTATGCTCTTTTATTGATTTAAAAATAAAATAAAATCTGGTTCTGTTCTCTGTCTCTGACAGTCTCTGTTATTCACTTGACTGCTCAGAATAACTTGCAAAGCAATAGGCTATGTCTGTTAAAAGACACAAAGCAAGTTTAATCAGTGTTTAAGGAAAAAATTACTGTAATGCAAAATAGAAGGCCTACTTTCCTTTCAGAAACTTTGCTCTCATTCACAAAATCTTTCCATTTCTAGGCCTGTTACTGAAAACAAATCTGTTGACAAAAAGGAAACCTGCACGGAGAAATTTTTTATTAAAAACATCATCGTACTTAAAATAAACTAGCAATTTTCTTCCATTTAAACACAAGTTCTTCTTTCCTCAGCTGCTCTGTGCTTCATCAGCCTATCTTCACTGAAAGCATAAAAAGCCATTTCACTGAACACTAAATAAGGAGAGATACTCTAGAGGTGTTTTAAAGCCCTTATAATGGGTGTTTGGAACAGGGACCTCAATCTTTTCTGCAGTGCCTAGCGTTGTACAAACATCATCCTGTAAGTTTCTTGTGCTCCTTTTGACCCATTTCTCCAGCACTGAAGTGCCTCTGTGTAGATTTAAACTGGTCTTTTTACAGAGCAATGGAATATTTTTCTCTATATCCATCTGTATCACAACCCCTCAATTAGTTAGTCCCAGCAGTTTTAAAAAAAGAAGACACAAATATGCAGATTCACTATAGATGTAGTCTTTATAATTGGGAAGAATAAATAGGGTACACTTTACACAGCTCCCTCTATAATCAAGTCAGGATTCATCCCACAGACCAGTATTGCTAGGGCTTTCATACTTGCCTCCATACCACTAGTAGAAAGGAGTGGACCCTAGCATTTAGGAAAAAGGGTGTCTGCTGACACTGATTCCTTAGTGGTGAAGAATCACCTTGTGAACTTCCAGTACTGTGGGGGAAACAAGGAAGATAGAAAAGATAGGAAGAGTAACCAAGGAGTTCAGAGCGAACTGCAGAATACACAAAACCTAACAGGGAGATGACATTTTCTGTCTATGAAGACACCAAAGGCTGTTTGATGCCATTGTTTTTAACTGTCTTAAACAGTACTAAGTGCCTTAATACATGAAGCATGATGGAAGAGCTCTCGCTATATTCTGCGTCATGTTTTTTCTACTTCTTTGCCTGAGCAATGAGAAAGAAAAGTCCCCACTGTTCAGAGTTCAGCTACAGTGGCCGGTGTCAAAAGAGCCAATATTACAGGGCAACCATTTTCACCAATTTTTTTTTTCCTGAGAGTTCACAACCAGTCCTTGGATTGTATGTATACAACTAGCCCCAAAATATTAGGGCTCCAAGGTACTTTCCCTAACTACAACACAGCTAAATTGGCCTCTAGTAGCACTGGTAAAACACAGGAATAATTACAATCTCACTTGAGCAAATGACGCATACCAACATTAAAAGCTTAATGTCAGGTTTTAAAGAGAATGCAGGTTCCAAGCAGCATAGACAGCAATCTTTTGTTAGCACCTGCTAAATATCCTTAAAAAATTTACCCTCCATCCTCCACCAGATCTGAGCAATTCTGCAGCTTGAGTTTTGGCCTTCAGCTGCTCATGTTTTAAGATGCTAATTTAATTTATTGCAAAGATATATGTAGGGGCATTACCACAGAACACTCTACTGTGCTGTACCAGCACACTGGCAGTCTGTGCTGTTGTGGCTACACCAATATACCTGAAGCAAGTTACTGGTCCTTTCTGTTGCTTTAGTAATCCAGGATTTTCAGTTAAGACAGAAAAACCCCAAGCCACACACAATTACATGCAAATTTAAGTAAAAAATTCTTTAGAAATGCAGAGTATCACAGAAGATCCATTGGAGGTTTGCAATTTTGACAACTGCGTGATTAAAAGCCCACTAAAAACTATGGAAAGACACCCAATGACTTAAATGAGCTTTGGATCAGCTGTAAGGGCATTTCTTTATCTATGCACCGAGACTGTTATATACAACAGTTAATTAAGTTACAATTACAACACTGAAGAAATGCCAATAATGAGTACTTGTTACAATTACAACACTGAAGAAATGCTACTAATGAATGCTTATTTTTGCTAACAAGAGCAAATAATTTTCTTATGAACAGTATCGTTTAACACCTTAGCTATGTAATATCCCTATCATATTTTATTTGATTTATATATTTGATTTATATCCATAAATCAAAGCAATTTTTAAAAAACAAATTACAGATGCACCTGTACAAACTAAATAAATCAAAAAATTTAAGTAAATATAAAAATATATATATTACAAAATTACATCTTCAATGAGATGCTGCCTGTACAGCGACCTGCACCAGAAAAATCCCTAGCACTCCACTCTCAATACTGTTGGTGAGAGCTGACTTCATGCTGCATTTTTCAAGTCCACAGACACATCTTGTGCTTTCTACCTAGGAAGCCAGGAGTTTATAGATTCAGACTACACTTCACACAGCTGAAGAGTGCTGAGAAGGAAACAGAATCTCACACCAATAATTTGGAATGTAGGCTAAGTATCACATCAAAAAGTTCTTCATAAAGTTGTCTGGATCCTTCAACATAAAGTCAGGAACAATGTTACTCACTTCTTAACTGAGTAGCTAACCTATGCTAAGCTAAACAATATCATTTGATTGCAAGAAACCCACTGCCTTTCACGTCACTGTTTGTCTGTTTTCAGTGCCTTTTTGAGGTCAGAGTAGAAATTGGCCAGGGTACTAGACATGGCAGTGTCTACAGCAGATTGTGGTAGCATCCCTCGCAGTTCAGTCTGAATATAGCCTGTCAAAAGACTGTGGCTAGGATAGTCCTTAAGAGGGACGCAGAACCAACCACAAGGATGATTGAATCCACGGACAAAGTTAGGTCTCACCTCTCCATAGTCTAGGCTTATACCTATCAAGGAAAAAAAAAACAACAACAACAAAAAAAGGAAATTAATTTGAGACAGATAAAAAAATAAAGGTACAGGAAATTTAAAATGTACAAGTTCCTGCTTGGGGAGTTTAATAGGCGACAGACACACTTCAATTTTCTGGGTATTTTCATGCATGAAAGTTGTCTGGTCTTCACCCAAAGTCCACAACAGACAAGCAGAGCTAAATGCAGAAATTCTGACATTAAAAAGACAATCCTCCCATTTACTAGCTAGTTGTTACTCCACCCATTTTGCTGTAAGAGCTGAGTCAGAGCACTCAACTTCTCTCTACCACTCCTGTTGCACAGTTGGCATAAGTGAAACTTGGCACACAGGGATGGCTGTACACTTCTTTAAACCTGTAAGATGTTAAAATACCTTTGAAATACTTGTTGGAAGCCATCTTACACCATTTTTAAATGCTTACTGCAGAACTAAACTAATTTGAATTAAATCTTAAGCCAAGCAGCTGTTGCAAAATAAGAATTAAGCAGATATAAGTGGTGCCTTACCACATGTTAGAAGTCCATCTTCATAGCTTGTAGTGTAAGAGAAATCAACAAACTCCCTTGGTGCTATGATGTTCCAGAGCTGGCCAGCAGTGGTGTAGCGCATCACACAGCAGTTCTTGTTGAGTGACAAAATAAGGAGGGTAAGAAAACAAAAGCAACTTAGTATAATGAGTACAGGGAAAATTACAGTTGTAGGCAGCTAGCCTTTTCCACAAAGGTCACAGACTCTGTCAACAGTGCTGTGCAAACAACTGCAGTGAGATCTGAATGGCTGTGTCATTTTCAGTCTAAATGCTCAACGTTTGTAAGGACTTGCAGTCTGCAACTGAGGACTGCAGGGGCAGAGAACATCTGGCACCTTTAAACCATACTGACTAAAACTAGAGAACTGCGTCATGCCTGGGAACTGACAGCCATGTGGGTTTTATGTGGCTTACCCATTACTTAGCAAGTCCGAAAGGACCACGAATAAATTGCAAAAGGCCTCTCTCAGCACTAAGATGCTCTGTCAAGTATTTTTAATCCACCAAGTGAATAATAAAACAGAATGGAAACAATTCTTTAACAAAGGTGATCTTGTAAGACAATAGAGTTTGCATAAATTTTAGGGAATAATTAGCAAAAATACATTGCCATATAAATCTTAGAGAACCAGAGCAGAAGAGAATCCATGTTCAAGCCAGATGTCCACAGGGTTTTGAAGTCCCCCGTAACCAAAGGAAGGCTATCAGCTCTTCTGTAATCAACTTCAAACCTACCTTTCTTTAGCAAGTCCTGCCCCTTAGCATGAATTATTTTGTCTCCCAGCATGCTGTATAAAAAGGCTTTGGCATATAAAATATCACACTGTAACTCTCCGTATGTGAATTTTATAAGAAGCTAACAGAGCTCCCAGGCCTGAGAAAATTGTGACCGACCAAGTTTTACTCCTTTATTTTTAGCATTGGTGGAAAGATGAACTTCAGCCTTCAGAATAGGACCATGCAGCCACAAAGCATCATCTGAGGTCACCTGCCACATGTATGCACAATATCCCATGTGCATGCAAAAAAATATTAGTATTGGTTGGAATGAGTACTCTGCTGTACTGTTAAATTCATATATGCATCTATACACTATACACATTTCCCTTCAGAATCTAAACAAGTCTTCACCTCTTCAAAGGTTTCCATGATGTCCATTGTAGTCATTAAGCTGTCCCAGTCTAGCCTATAAGGTCCAGGGCGAATATGATCCACTACTCTGTTAGTAACATCTTCCACCACTCCTTGAGCTTTGTAGCTAGAGAAACATATGTTCACATTTAAAAGTGAGAAATTCTTTATAAATATTCCATTGATTTGCAACAGCACACTTACTATAATACCTTGAAACCCAGAGCTACGGTCAGTGGACAATTGTATCAGAAAAACAGTACAGAAAAAGACCTATGGGTGCATCTATTCTTCTCTGCAATAAATGTTATTCTGAGAAACTTTGTCCTTACGTGGTAATCACTGTTTTGTAAATGGCAAACTCCTTCCTCAGATAAAAATCATCATGTTTATTTCTCTAACAACTTGTTATTTTGCTCTTCTTCCTGGGCAAGCAAGGGAGTCCACCAGAGACAAGTAAAGGTAAAAGCAAAAAGAAAGGAGTGCAGGAATACAACAGGAAAAACATTTTTCATAAAGTAGAAGTAACAGTAGTGGAACAAAGCTAATGAGAAACTATGTTATGCTTTGGTGGTATATAAAAGTACCAAATGAAATAATTTGGTATAAGACATTACAGAACATTCACTTGTTATCGGATATATTTAGTAGACACCAGAGATATTGTTTACTTGCCCACTCTGAAGGGGAAGACTCCATCAGGACCATTACTTTCAAAACACTTCTTATTCATTACGCTGCTCTTATTAATAGTAGGTCAAGCAACAGATTCATCTATTCACTTGTGCAATTCGCCCATATTCACTCATAATTACCTGGCTGGAGCCAATCTGAGCTGTATACTCGTAACTGGAGGACCACGTGAACATGCCAGTGGCTTCTAGGTAGGTGTCTGTAAAGTTCTTCAAAGTGCCAGGTGTATACACAACCACCCTGGAGTCTTCACCTGCACATAGCAGCCACTGCCCTCTTGGCAGTGGTTCAAGTTATACAACCTGTTGCTGTCAGTGTCCCCATGGCCCTGCACAGTCAGCAGACTCTTGGTGTCTGGTGTCATCAGCTCTTGCAGATTTAACGGGACTTAAATTCCACAGAACGTAGTATCAGTCTTTAAGATACTTTCAAACACTACCTTTTCAGACAACTTCCCATTTTTTCAGGGTGACATCCTCTAGTAACTATTTCTCTGCCTAAACCTACAGATACCAACAGAACCCAGTGACTGAAGCTCATGCAGGAAAGGCCCTTATATCACACATCTTTCCCATAACTACACGCTTGATATTTTACTCTATTGCAGTTGCATAGTCACTGTAACAGTCCAAGCACTGACTGGGTTGTCACCCAGTAACGCTTTGGACCTACTGAACCTTGACTTAATTCTGTGGTTCGCAGACCTTCTTTCCAAAAAGTCTGGGCATATGTTGTTGCCCACTTCAGCCAATGGGAGTTTTGTGGTGTGTTCCACAGTTTTCATTGTTTGTTGTTCTAGACACCAGGCAATACTAAAGCATCAAGGTATAGCATGAAAAAGAAATGGTACAGGCACCCTAGA
This sequence comes from Rissa tridactyla, assembly GCF_028500815.1. Taxonomy (NCBI): domain Eukaryota; kingdom Metazoa; phylum Chordata; class Aves; order Charadriiformes; family Laridae; genus Rissa; species Rissa tridactyla. Next base: position 24,265,584 of record NC_071497.1, on the reverse strand, counting down.
TGATCCACCTAGCTTCTCCTCTGCAGAATCCACGTAGCTGAATACACAGACTGTATGTAGAATACACAACCTTCATTTCTAATCTCTACAAAACAAATCTGTGGAACATTTAAAAAGTATCTGCTCTGCAGGCCCACTTACAGGTATCCACTGAATTCCTCTGATGGTTTACGCCACACAGTCGCATCTTTCTGAAAATGGAAGATACGATGATAATTGTCACCTACTTACAATTATAAGATGTCCAGAAAATTCTTCAATTTTTCTGAAGAAAAGCAAACAATTTTACCATTTACTATGATTCACCCCAAAGTGCTCATTGACCTGGACACTTCTGTACACTTTACTTAAGAACAGAAGCAGATGCTTCAGACATCTTTTACCCCTAATATTCCATTTTTTCAAAAAAATCAGTCAACTGCCTTTCTCGGGGTAAAATGATAGAAGACTGCGCAGAAATGTGTCCTGGCAGGACAAGCTAGTTTACTATGAATAATGGAACCACAGTAATAGAAAAAGCGTTTCAATTAAAAGGCAACTGGAAAGCCATCATCTGGACACTATTCAGGCAGGAAGACCACACAACTTCTGTTTGCACTCCTGTGACACATAACCAGACAGATGAGTGCAGGAGATGCTGACAGTGCCAGACAAGAAAGTTTAAGATACCCTTCTCTCTTAAATGCCTGACAAGAAGTTTCTCAAAAGCAGTAGTCTATTCAGAGAAAATGAAGAAAACCGTGTATTCTGATTTTTATCTAACTATTAAATGGAACCTCTGTACAAAATCTTTGAATTTTGGTGTTAAAGAGAGTACCATATGGCTCCTTTTTGTTTGGAATCATGATTACATAAGCACAAATGTCCTACGAACAGTAGCGTAAGTACTGCATACAGAACTGTTTAAGATATTTAGTGGCAAAACACATCTCCCTGGTAGGCAGATAAAGCTCTGAATTTCTTTTACATAGCACAGTACCAAAACACAAGGAAGGCAGGCAGGAAGGGAGACAGGAAGGAAGGACAACTGGAAATTTTACAGTGGTAAAATCTGGGGAGTAACCTGATCTGAAACAGTGAGATTCAGGTAATTTCCTAAAGGAATACAATGGTATAGGTAAAAAACTTAGCATTTAGCAGAACAGAGGTGGTGTATGTGTTTTTCAGGAGTGAAAGGCTTGGATACTCTGTTCCTCCCTCTCATGACAGTGAATTTGTTAATTTTGCAAACAATCAAGTTACATTTGGAACACGTGACCCTCTCTTACCAATGTCTGCCCATAAAGGAAAAAAAAAAACCAACAAGACTCACCCAAGCCATTGTAAGAAAAGGGGAAAGACAGAAATTTACACTAGTCCTATCACATTGCTACACTGAGATACCAAAATATGTTTCTACCTCCTATGCAGGACAGGACTAAAAAGTGTTCATCCAGCCTAGAACTGATGCACCAGCTTGATGAAGCAGAACTCAGAATAAGTCAAGCAGCTCAAAAGAAGTATGGCAAACTGCTTGGAGAAAGCAGGAATTGCATTCTCTTTCATGGAAGAAAACTTACAATGATGTGTGAGCTCTGAAGGCACTGGAAACTTGAAGCAATATGAGAGAAAGAATTAAGAATGATCTCACTTTTTAAGAGGAAAACATTTGGAAGCTGAAGCATGATGGGTTCAAGTATTACAGATGAAAGAGATTCCAGAGGCTGGCAGAGCCTACCAGCTGGCTGTGGCTGGTCTGTTGAAAGTACAAGTGAGCATCTTGCAACACTGCTAGTGCTAGAAGTGTTTCCACAATTTTCTTTAAGAAAAGCCTATAGTCTTACAGCGGTATGATTCTTCTATGAGATACTTCCCTGAAAATGGGTAGAAGGAATGACAGAGTACGTCTGTAAAGAGGAAAAACACATTCCACCATCCAAAGCTGTACTGTCCTAGAAGGGTGGTTTCACTTTCATATGAAAGCCCTGCAAGAATTTGCCAAATGCTTTACACACGTATTATATGCCATAATAAGCTCTTCCCCTCCCCCCTCCCCTTCCCCACCCCCCCCCTCCCCGAGACACGGGTGACCTCAGCTTCCTTGAGAGCGCAAACGGGGCTGCAAGGCAGGAAGGCTCCCGGAGCACTCACGGTTCTCTTGGCGACCCGCCATTCGCTGTCTGGGATGCTGTGGTACTGAACCAGAGTGTTCCGCAGCTTGGTGGCCAGGGGCGCTGCATCCGGCAGCAGATCCATCGGCTCCCCTCCGGCTTGAAGGCACCTGCGAACACAGGGGCAGCCACCAGGGCAGGACCACCACCTTAGGGCCGCCAACAGCAGCACGACCCACATAAATCCACACACTTTGAACGGAGAGAGCAGAAACGGACACCACCGCCGCCCACCCCACACAAGTGCCCGCTTGGCTCTGGGGACAGCGGGCGGCCGTCAGGGCCCCTCAGCCCGGCGGGCGGGGAGCGGGCTCAGGCCGTCGGCCAACGGGCCTCCCCTAGAGCTGCCCGGCCGTTAGCAAGGCGTGACGGCCGCCGGCCCCCCGCCGCCGGACCCCCGCACTCACCCGCAGCTTCGGCCCTCCGCCTCCTCCGCACTCACCCCCTGGCGGCGGCACTGCCGACCGACCCCGGCCGCCCACCGGGCGATGGCCGGCAGCCAATGAGAGCGCCGCCGGCCTCCCGGTGTAGCCAATGGCGGCGCGCCTCGCCGAGGGCGGGCAGGGAGCTAGCCCGCCGCCGCCTCCTATCACGCGACCTCTCGAAATGGTTGCCGGCGTGTCGTCATGACGCGGGGGAAGGAGGACGCCCTCCCATTGGCTGCGGCGGAGGAGCGGGGCGTTCTGATTGGGTGGAGGGAGTGGCGTGATGGGGAGGGGGCGGGGATAAGCGCCACTGCGAGCTCCAGGGCGGCTGGAGGCGGGTTTCCCTCGCCTCGCCTGGTCGGGACTAGCCTCGCCTCGCCTCGCCTCGCCTCGCCTCGCCTCGCCTCGCCTCGCCTCGCCTCGCCTCGCCTCGCCTCGCCTCGCCTCGCCTCGCCTCGCCTCGCCTCGCCTCGCCGGGGCGGCGGGACGGGCGTTGGCGCGGCCCGTCCCCTGTCCCGGTAACACCGGGCTGGGCCCCATCGACTTCGGCGACAGCCTGTCACCACAGCAGCGTCTGGGAGCAGGCTTCAGTCATCGGGCCAGGCTTGCGCCAGGGCTCAGCTTCTCACCTGTGGCCTGTTGCTGTCGCTTTGTAAAGGCTTTTTTAATATGACTTTATTGAGATTTACACAGGTTTGCAGCTTTGCAGTTGAAGCGTCCCAGGGATTCACCGTTCAGCTGGGACCTGTTGCGCAAGCGCAGATGTGGTGGTGGTGTGGTTTGGGCTGGATTGAAATGAATAACAGATGCTTTCCCGCACCTCACCCTCCAAGGAGAGGAGTGAGAGAGAGAATGAGACTTAGGAGTTTAAAAAAAGAAGCTAATGAAAATATTAATAAAATAATAATTAAAAAAATAATGAAATATATAGAATATATACAAAACCGTATCGAGCTCCCAGGATGATGATCACATCACAGGCAAACACAGGGAAAATCCCAGACTGGACTCAGTGACGGACAGGAACTGAACTCAGGAACTGGATTCAGGAATGCACGAATCAGGATCTAAGGCAGATGAACAGACAGAGTCCTTCTCCAATGCCATCCATCGAAGAAAAAGGGCTGACCCCTTTGATCCCTCAGCTTTTATACTGAGCATGGGGCAGATGGGATGGAATACCCTGTTGGTCAGTTTTGGGTCACCTGTCCTGTCTGCTTCTCCCCACAGGTGCGACCCCTCTATGCTCTTGTGCTTCCAACCCTCCAATGGGACAAGTAACAAAGATAGCTGACGTTGGTTGTTACAGCAATAAGTATAAGCAAGAGCCTCTCTGCATACCCTTCCATGGCATAAATTGGAAACCATCAGGTCTCATCTCTCTGGGAGCAAACAGTGTCTGGACAATATGCCATTAATTTTAGAGAGTTCAGTTAGCTAGAAGTGGCTTAGCTGAAAAATAAAATTACTGAACAGAAAATTGTTTCTGTTTTACCTCAAACCAGGACAGGTTGGCAGGAGCAGGGATGAGCGTTTTCCCTGGGTCAGTGCTCCTGGGTTGCTGTTAGCTATGACTTTTGTCACAGCATCTGAAACTGAAAACACAGTATTTGTCCGGCCACGAAGGGCTTAAGATGGTGCAGAGTACAGCAAGTGACACATTGCGGTAAGAAAGCCTGAGATACTGTTGCTTTCAGTCAGCAGTTCTTGCAATGTGGTTGAGCAGGCTTTTGACAAGTATTGAAGTTCTGCTTTGCTCAGTAAATCAGCAAACAGACCAGATTCTTAGGAATAAGGCAGCACCTGTGGTCAGCCCACAGCTGAAGCAGACTTCAAAGTATGTGTAACTGCTTGTTTCCTGCAGAATTGCACTGTTCACTGGACTTTACCCAACCCAATCCAACAGAATCACATCAGACAACATCCATGCAAAAAGACCAAACTCTTGGAAGGGCAGAAAAAGAAATGGGGCAACAAGTAGGTGGTTAGAAAGAGTGGGGTGACAACAGATCTTTGTGCGGTAGTATGTTGTTCATTTTGGTCAGTGCTGGCTCCCAAAATTAATGCCTTGAACATGGTTGTGTTCTCAGTACATGGCTTTACACCATGCGTTTTGAACTGCCCCTAGCTCCTCTTGCAGTTTACAGCTCTTGGTCATTTTTCCTTAAATGAAAATGGGTCTCTAAACAAAGATTGTGCTTTTAAGGACATACTAAACAAAAAGTGAAGATGCAATCCTTGAAATTTTACAATACAGAATCAAGAGTGGTTGAGCTGAAAGCAGAGTGACATTATAGGAACGTATTTTACCTGTCTTCCTTCAGACTCCTGTCTGGTATCTTCCTGTGAGTGAAAAATTGTACACGTGACCAGCCCCTGGCTGCTTTCTCCATTCTTCCCTGCCATGTTTCACATCTTGAAGCCTAGTGTTTTCTTGCCTTTGAGTATGACTTTCCCTCCCCATGCGCTGTTACCTAGTTTAAACCACCAATGTAAGCTTGTTCATTGGTGAGGGAGGGAAACTTTTTTAGAGGGAAACTTCTTTTTCTTAAAGTAGGGAATGACAAGTTTTTATTGGAAAATTATGCTTTTTGAATAAAACCTTATTTGTAGAAATGTGTCATGTTTCCACAGACTGGACAGGTTTTAATGGAAGGCTGCCTGGTCTCTTGGAAGCTTCTCTGGCAGCTCATACACCAAGTTTCTTAAGCTTAGGAGGACTGCAAGTCTTCTGTAAAGCCCCTGGATGCTCTACATTCTGATATTCAGTATTAATCTTATGATTTGGGCCAACTGGATGCTTTCAGAGCTTAGAAACTAGTTCTTCACCACAATGAGATGGGTACTTCTGTATCTCCTAGGCTTTCCAACTGTGAAGTGGAAAGCGTCAGTGAAGCCCCTGAGATAACTGATGTGCGAGTGATGCTGTATGCATTTCCTGGCACATGTTCCTTCGCTAACTACAGCAATACCTACAGTGCTACCAGCTGATCCTGTGCCTATGTGAGGAAAGTGCTATGAGGAGGCAAATGTTAAATGTTGCTAACCATGCCATAGCTGAGCCTTTGCTGCTCCTTCCTCCTGATTTCTGTTGCATAGCTCTGCAGCAGTAACTCCTGATCTACTCCCAAATTACACCAGATCCATATCACCCCTGAGGTATGCAGTATTGATGTAGAAGAAGATCTGTTCCTCTTGTCATTCCCCACGTCACACAGAGGAATTTTGATTACTGGGATGGGTGGGGTCCATGAACAGTCAAAAGCTCCAAATACCTCTGTCTCCCAACTTGAAAATAACTTGATAAAATCAAATTTATTCTGAAAACTGCTGTGTTTACCTCCATGAAGATGAATTATTCTCTTAGAATACTTGGTATTTCATCCTAGAAATAATATTGTATGGAGAAGTGTGAGACTAACTACTGGAGTTTAATTTTAGTTAGCCCATGCCTAAAAATGAGTTTGATTGCTGAAGGTGTTCCTCTGTAGAATGCATAACGAATAGTAAGGAGGATACTTTGGGTGGTTTTCAAATAGAAGGAACTGTACACATCTAACCCTAATGGCTTGCAAGTGTGTTTGGAGATAACAAAATGTGTGCAGTTTACCAAACATACTGGACCAAGTTCTGCTTGTGTATCAAAGCGTATAGAACCGTTATTATATATTGTGCTCACTCCTACATGAGGCTCAGCAGGCTCGTTCCAATGCAAAACAGTACTGAAGTATTTTACTGGATCAAACCTGAACTCCAGCTGTTGGAAGAAGAAGAACAAATGGCACATGGCTGTAGGAATGTGTCTGAGAGAAAATGGCCATGTGAGCCAGCCTCCCTACTATGAGAGATTAGATTAACAGCAAAACAGGTGGTAGAAGATGGAATTAGTACATGGGAAAAACGGGAACTGAGAAGGTAGAAAACATGTTGTGCTAATGACTAAGCAATTTACTATGTGAATTCTTGTAACCAATCTGATCTGTGAATGAACTGCATGGACAGCGCGTGGACAGTGTAACTAGCTAATCAGAAATAAGCAAGTGGCATGTACAGCTACAACACAGGGTATAAAAGATGATGATCTGTGCTTAATAAATGGCTTCTGTTGATTCACATTGGATCGTCTGGAGTCCAGTTATTTCTCCTCACATGGCTGCTTCATTGAAGTTATTCTGACCAATATATTTCTCTTAAATTTAAATGTCTCTAGTGCCCTTTCCAGATAGAAAGACGATCCTTCAGGTCCCTTCCAACCTCATATTCAATGATTCTAGAGCTAACAGGCTGCCCTTAATAATGTATTTGATAATCTCAAACTTAAATATAATTTGAACTTATGTCACACAGAGAACTCTAAAAAAGTTATTGAGAAAGCCTGTTTTGTCTAACAGACACTTTATACCACATTTTGTCCTCCCAAGGCTGCTCCTTGCCTGTTGAGCTGGCCTGACCGTATGGAGATGCAGTATCTCCCTTTAAAATTAAATTAGTACAGCTCCTCAGAATCAAATCTGAATTTTGGAAATAGAAAGGCCAGTCCAAGATCAGTGTTTGAACAGGCTTCCTGCTTTCTAACTGCTTTTTACCAGCTAATCAACAGCTACACACAAGTTGAAAAGCTGTGATTTTTTCCCCTAATTTTCTGCTTCATTAGGAGCTTTCTGCTTTGTAGGAGCATTGACTAAGGTTTGCGCAATTAGAGGCGTCAGAGAATTCCCATGCAGAAGTCTGGAGATAATGGGGCCTGGCATCCTTTATTCTTTTGGGCACCTGCATTCCCTTTGACTGATGGGTTGGCAAGAGTCATTAGACAGCTTTTTGAGACATAAAATGTAACTAAATAACAGTATTGCTTTACACTTTTGAGGAAAAAGCACAATTTTCTTGATGGATTTTTAAACTATTTATTTCCTGGCAAATAGAATGTAGTGTATCAGTGCAGGGTGATTATCAAAGTAGTCCAACATATTTAGTCTCAGACTGAGTCTTTTTTAGTAGTTATGGAGTTACAAAAAGTAGCTGCAATGTCTGTGCCAATACATATTCTGTAGTACAATTCTGTTTGAGATACCACTAATGATTGTTGGGTTTTTTTCAGATTAGTAATTTCTGTAGGATATTGAAGAGTGCTATGATTTGTTGATTGATCAACTGATCTGTTCCTAGACCAGTGCTCAATTTGGTCACGAACATTGTGTTTTCCATTACTCTATTCTGACCACTCAATTTTCCTGACCTGTTTATTGTGCTCAATGTTACCAGGACATGAGACTTGAACTTACTTGAACCTGCCCACTGGTGCAAGAGATCTCATTAATTTCAAGCAGTGGAAAGTACTTGCAACTGCGAATACAGTTCAAAACATTGGGTTTTTTTTCAGATATGCTGCTTTTAACTGTGAAAGTTAGAAAACACTTCACGTATGTAGGAGTTCTGCAGATTTAGGGCCTTTGCACAGGCACCAAGTTTCATGGTAATATTCAGACTTTCTAGACCCAGACCTTCTGTGTTGCACAAAACACATGGGCTTCATAGCCCTTTAAAACTATTCTTCACTGCAGACACATAGAATCACAGAATGACTGAATAGCTGAGGCTGGAAGGGACCTCTGGAGGTCGTCTGGTCAAACTCCCCTGCTCAAGCGGGGCCTCCTAGAGCTGTCTGCCCAGCACCATTCCCAGGCATCTTTTAAGTATCTCCAAGGATGGAGACTCTGCAACCTGTCTGGGCAACCTGTGCCAGTGGTCAGTCACCGTCACAGTGAAAAAGTTCAGAGGGAGCCTGCTGTGTTTCAGTGTGTGCCCATTGCCTGTGGTCCTGTCACTGGGCACCACTGAAAAGAGCCTGGCTCTGTCCTCTGTGCACCCTCCCTCCAGGCATTTGTATGCATTGATAAGGTTGTCCCCTGAGATTTCTCTTTTCCAGGCTGAACAGTCCCAGCTCTCTCAGCCTTTCCTTATGTGAAAGATGCAAGTTGCACAGCAGGCCTAATATTTAACTAAAACCATTTTTTTCTTGAAACTTTCTACTGACTCATCTGAAGTGATGTGGCCCAGAAGTAGTCGACACTATTTCTTTTGGTGGGATCAAGTTGATGGAGAAACTCGTTGGACTGAAGATCCATGCTGTCACAAGCTGCAATGCTGTTTAGGGAGATGGGGTGGTGGTCTGGAGAACAGTTTAGGCCAAATAATATTTAAAAAGCAATCTCTTCACAAACCAGCAATTTTACTGTTTTAAAGTGCATTTTGCGGTTACGCCACAAGATGGCAGAAAAGCAAAATAAATATTTTTTTGCTGAAGCGGCTGCACTAGAAAGTACTGCTAAAACCAAATAATGATAGGAAAGGGGGCTAATTTTCCTTATTAAAGCGTTGCTAAGGCCTTATAAAGTTTTGAAATTTGTTAGATATTCCTTTAATTAACGTGATCTAATGACTTAAGCTAAACCATAGTACCGTACCTTTCTCTTATGTGCCATTTGTGGGTCAGGACAAATATTGTCTACGCTTTGCTGTAGACAGAAAGTAAAAAGCTAGCCCTAATTATTTCCTTTATGCATCCCACTGGGATATGGTGTTTAGGAGAATGAACTGCAGAATAACGCCTCTTTGTATCTGGAAGAACCATGATTTTCCTGAATGATGATTAATCCTTTGTTTATATATTTTATTTAGTATACACTCTAACTCTGTTCTTGCAAAAAATCTACCTTCACATTATTCTCAAAGCTGACTGAAAAACCAGTTAGGAGGCTCAAATGCTGACTTGGTTCTTCTTGATTTGAAGAATAAAAGGTAGAGCTGTCCCCTTTGTGCTTTATCTGCCTGTGTAGTCTGATAGTAAGAAACTGCTATAATCTTTTCTACGAGAGAATTTCAAATTAACGAATTCTGTTCCTCTCCTGGCTAGTCCCTTCAGTGTAATCTGAATACACTGTTTTTTAAAACATCCCGTCTTCTTTTCCAGAAGCAATGATCACAAGGCATCATTAGCATGGTGTAAGTAGCAATAGTGTATAGTAGCAGTGCATAGCAGTAGTATCAGTATTATAGCAGTGTACATGGAGTCTTACTGTCAGTTCTCAATTGCTTGGATAGTCTTGTCCCACAAACCCTCTCAAATGCCTCAGAGTGTGGACTGTAACCCAGAGAAAACATTGTCTACCATAGTAGTTAATAATGTTTAGGGCGTCTTAAGTGTTCTCCCAAGTGTAGCAAGCTGAGTAAAGGAGCCATATCCAATGACATATGTGGTTTTTAATCTCTCACCTTACCTGGTTTCTTTGATACAGCCCTCTGTGTCCTCCCCCCATCTTATTGTGGTAGTGGGTCTTCAGATTGGTACATGTTCTAAAGTGCCAGAGAGCTTTCTGCATCTGATAAAAATATTCCGCCTGCCCCCAGCAGACAGTTCAATCATGTTATCTTAGTGAACCAGGAAGCCCCTGACCAAAAAAGTCTTTATAAGTGGTATTTCTTGTCTTCAAAAAGTTGTTGAACATGTTCTGACCAGGCTTCAATGACACACTCAAGGGGTTTCTTTAGTTTTATCTGTTTGGGAACTTATTGCTCTTCTTTCTGTCCCTCGTCTCCTTATTTGCTGCTGTCTTCCCAGCTGTTTGCCTTCTAACAGGGACACCTTTCACTTCTAGGACAGGCAGCCTTGGTGATATGCGAATGGCAAAGAGACCTCTTTTCTGAGCCAATCAAGAAGTGCACCATTCTGCAGGTGCAATGGCTGTGTCTTGGCCGAGGATCAAAAGCACAGATCATGGACCATGAGGCAGTGTACTGAAGTACTATATCACACACAGGAAATGAGGAGTGGCAGTTCGTGGCTTTGCATCCTAGTTAAATAAATAATCGTGGTCAGTCTGTGCGTACTGAAGAAAAAAAAGTCCTCACCATATTGATAACCCATTTTTTTTTACATACAACACACTTGTTTGTGAGAACTATTGATCCTGTATTTTCTGCTATTGAAATGTGGTTTCATGGTAAATTAACAGATGTACCTAAAGCAGTTTTGATTCCTTCCAGACTCAGGCAGGTAGTCTAAAGCAGCCTCTTCGTTTACATCAGTCACTTGATTGTCTTTTCTGTGAATTGTCCATGCTTGTAGTGATGTGTGGGAGTTATATCAGCAAGGCATAAATAACTGATGCATATCTGCATGTTCTAACTATTATCTTGGTCATGTTGAGGAATTCCTGATTTGGTGTAGATAGAAGCCTGGTAATGAATAACAAAAGGGACTTCTTTGTGTTAATCATAAAATCCATCAGGACGGATGCAAGTCTTCCTTGAAAAGAAAGACATATTACTCAGGTCACAGCCAGAAGACTCAGATTTAGCAAAACAAATCTTTTACCACAGCAATAAGAAAACAAAAATAAAAAACTGAGATTACAGTTCTTTGAAAAGCAAATGTTGGACCAAAGCGAAGACTCTGTATTACATATTAACATGCCATGATGTTAGACTTTGCCTGGGAGAACTTACAGCAATAGTTAGCATTCTTTGTTTAGAAGGCTAATGGCTTTTTTTTTCTAGAAATATGCTGCACTGAAATGTTCTTGCCAACTATCCATAGATTTCCAACTTCAGGATCATTGTGGGGTGTGTTGTGATTTTTGCAATTACACTCTTAAAATCTTAGTCTCTGCCGTGTTTCCTTTTTTCCTCCCTCCACCCAAAGACAGAGTACAGGTTTAAGGGAGCCAGTTGCTGCAGTCACACGGTGCCAGAGCTGAAGATGCATTTACTCCTAGTGATCCTCTCAGTGGTCTTATACCAGTAGCAGACCTGTGCCATGCTCACTTTCTGCCCACTCAGGCTGCCCACAACTTCAGCTGCTGCAGGCTTAAGCAAACCATGGGTCAGCCAAAACAGAGGAACAATAATGAGTAAACATCAGATTCACTTTCAGTAATGAATAAGTATCAGATGCACTTTCTCTGTGTGTTTCTCGTTAAATTATTTAATTTACCATGCCCCTTGGCAGCACTGTAGGCTTTTGTGCCATTTTCCCATAAACGTGTCCTGAAAACCCACATGGCCACACTGGACTCTGCTTTGGTATGGTCCTGACATTAGCAGAACCAGAAAATATGTTCCTGCTACCTTTGATTCTACAATGTTTGGATTCTTTTACAAGTTGATTTAAATATGCAAAATTTGCAGACACTTTTACTATTTTTAGTGTGTTTATGTATAGGGCTGCCATCGTCATCAAGATCATTTTTTTATACCACAGTCATGGTCACCATCAAGAAAAACAAGAGTTCTTTTTACCCTTCTGATTTCCAGGCTAGACTGAAATGCTTAGGTTTAGTAATTTCTTTCTGTACAGTATATGCTCTGAAATACTTAACTCTGTTACATTTGCTTCCCAGAAATGGATTTGTAGCTTGATTCTTTTTCCCTGGAGTTTTTTAGTCATGATTCGTCTGTGTAATGACAGAACAGTATGGCACACAGTCCTTCGTCTAGCTCTCAGTCTGTCTTTTTTCTTTTCTTTAAGCAAGCACGCTCCCTACATGTTATTTTTTCTTAGAAAAGTAGCCACGTTATCTTTGTTATACAATGGAAACTACTTAGAGGGTAAGAACTTAGAGCTCTGAGGTCTTAAAGCACGTTTGGCAACTTTTCAGTTAAGTAAGATATTTATAAGACCTTTATAAGTAAGATAAGATATTTCTTTTGGATGTTTGAGCTATTTCCTTTGAGGAACTGGCAGTTGCAGTTGAAAATAAGCAAACCTTTTTAACTAATGAATTGAACATGACGTAATTGTTTTAACATGCATTCTGTCTTAATCAGCTAATGATATGGACATAATAAATGCCTCAGTTTTCTCAGCCAGTCCAAAACAGACTTTACATCATGGATTTTATCTTCATCCTAGTTATAAATTACATATGTAATATTGGGAGTATTAGGTAAGTAAACTAACAGAGCGACAGAGTTCTGGTTCAGGCTCCCAGGCAGAGGCAAGAAACTTAAACTATTTTTCAGATGAGATAATAGCAGAAGACTGAACTGATTATCTTAAAAGCCGTCTTCTGCCCTATGACCTGTTGTTTTCTTAGCTTTGGTGCAAGATTGTGGTATACTCTAAATAAACATCCTTATTCTGTACCATGGAAGCATGTCTTGTCTTTTCAGATGATTATTGTTGAAACATACCTCAGGGTTTGATAAGTGAGGAGAATAACAGCACAGGCAAGGAAGTTCGGAACATAGCCTGAAACTTGTTACAGACAATTACTGTTTTTTTAAATATGGTGAGACTCCTTGAAGGAGCCTCAGATGAGACAAAGATGACCAGTAGAACATTTTTGGAAAGAATTAATTTCCAGGAGGAAGAGCACCTTTGTCCTAGGATGGGATCCTGAAAGATGACTTCAACGGGGAAGAAAAAAAACGTAGAAGCTCATCTAGTGACTAGGGCACTCTGCTAAGATACAGGACAGAAAAAGGAAATCCTGTACAAATTAGCAGGTTCCCGTACAGGCAAAACAAGGTTAGAGTTCAAGGAAACCATGTATGCGGGCAACTAGAAGTAGGAGGTTATTCAATGATTTGGGGAGTACAGTTCAGCTGATAAAAGGATATAATTCTGTCAGGCGGTAACAAAGGTTGCATGATAGAGGTTGGAGGCGGTCTGTCCAATTCTGTGCAATAGTGACAAAACCTTAAGTGGATTCAGTCACATCAACTGCTTGTGTGTACAGCAAGGAAGGACTTGAATAAGGCTCTTCCCAAGCTTAAGGAGTTTTAATATATTTGAAGGATGCTGTGATACATGGTTTTATGTAAGAGGCTGAAATAAAACATTGAAACCGTGTCAAGAGAGCAATATTCTTCACAGCACAACATTTTAAAATGCAAGATGTGTTAGAAGGCCAGAGTGGTCTCTTCTTTCCTGAAGAGGTTGGGGAAAATGAACTGTGTGTTAATGCGAGTTTTCTGTAGATAATTTCTGTGCTATATTTCTGTGGCAGAAAATTGTTGCATAGATAGTCTGGGGAGAAGCAGTTTGCATTAGTTTGCTTCTTATTTCATTCTGCTTATAGCAAGAAGAAGTAGGTGGATCCATCGACTCTGAGTATACTATAAATGTGACATGGGGATACATGTATTCTATTTTAATAGTAAATCTTGCCTTTGGCCCAGTGGCCCAATAACATATACCTTAGTAGTTTCAACTTTATATATTGGAGGATTTTAAAACATGTCTACACAATTTTCTGTACATATATCTTGAAAGTAGTGTTGTGCTCCATGCTCATGTACATTTTCTTTCCTCAGATGTTCTGTCTTTTATATTTGGGATAATATTGGGCATCTTATGTCCTCAATAGTACCTGGCACAGCTTTTGGATGGTGTTAAATAGGTTAAAGTAATAACTCTCTACAATAATTGTCTATGCTTATAGCCATGAAGCGATTGCTAAGTAGATGGGATAGTCATAATTTTTTTGGTTTTGGTTCATGTGAATAGCAGCAAAGTTCAGTGATCTAAAGCAAGCAATAAAATAAAATATATTTCCTGGGAGTCAACATCAAAATATTTCTTGTTAAAATGTATAACTTGGCACTAGGTCTTAGAAAACCTTTATGATGTATATGTTATCTGTACTTGGGGAATTTTAACTTTTGTAAACATGTAAGTTGATCAAGAGCTTACCAAAAGCCTGTGCTGAAGTGTGATTGAATTAATGTTCTGTTCTCTAGAGATATGGTTTTGAATTCTGGAAACTCTTACTAATGGACACAGATTTTACATCCTTTTTTCTTGATTTTATCAAAATGTGATATTAATAACTTTGTACTCTCTTCTTTTTCTTCCACACATCTTAATTCTGTACCTCCTAGGTTGGGATAGCTTCCAGTTCCATCTCTCTCCCTTTCTCCTCTTCCCTTCTCCCCATAGTTTGGCTGCATGACAGATTTTTTTTTTGTTCCTGCTATGTTGTTTGGCAACTGAATAAAACAGACATGTCGGGCAGGAGAACGGGGCAGGTAGCTCTCACGGCAGCTCTGATGCAGCTTCATATTGCCAACTCCTCCAGGTATACAGGACAGCTTTGGTTACATGACCACGGTTCGTATTTTGAAAGCCAGGTAATTCAGACTCAGAGGGACCCGTGGGTCCCATAGCCATGCCTATGAGGTTAAAAGCTCCTCAGCTCACAGCCACAAGGGAGCACGGGGAGGCAGTGGCAGATGGAAGAGCCCAGTAATGCCCTGCCCTGGCTGCTCCCAGTCTCACCACAGGAGCCATCAGCCCATCAGAGGCCCATCTCAACACGCCCAGAGGAGCGCAGGCGCCCAAAGGCAGCCGGGAACCCGAAATAAGGGCTCAGAGGAGGGGGCACCCTGGCCAGGCTCCTTCCAGGGCTCTCCCAGGAGACATGCAGCCCCATGGCCCAGGCGTGACACCCATCAGGAACAGTAAAGGCTGGAGCACCCTTCGAAATGAGGGGTGTTTCTGCCTAGAAGCATGGAATGCGCTAGGGGAAGGGCATTTCAGGATTGCAGAGGACTTACTATGGGCTATTTAGGGAAGAAACCAAAGATAGGAATGGGGGGGATTTAGATGATTTGGGGAGGAGCGAGTAGGAGAAAATAGAGGGATAAGGTGACGGAAAGGGCTGATTGTAAACAGTTTGCTAGTCAATACCCTTGTCTGCCCATGCCATGTGCCCAGTTAACACAGTCTGTCCTGTCTTCTTATATTAATTTCTAACTCTTTCCTGGGTGCAGGGCTGTGTTCTGTCTGAGTGTGCGCATACGGGAGTTTCAGTGCCAGCAGCTGGAGTCAGACCATGAACTGGAGGGTCCATGTGTCTATGGCGCGAGCACCTGGAGCGAGTGCAAGGGTGTGATCATAGAATCATAGAATGGTTTGAGTTGGAAGGGACCTTAAAGATCATCAAGTTCCAACCCCCCTGCCATTGTCAGGGACACCTCCCACTAGACCAGGCTGCTCAAAGCCCCATCCAGCCTGGCCTTCAACACTTCCAGGGATGGGGCATCCACAGCTTCTCTGGGCAATGTGTTCCAGTGCCTCACCACCTTCACAGTAAAGAATTTCTTCCTAATATCTAATCTAAATCTACCCTCTTTCGGTTTAGAACTGTTACCCCTTGTTCTATCACTACAGTCCCTGGAAAGAGTCCTTCCCCATCTTTCCTGTAGGTCCCCTTCAGGTACTGGAAGGCTGCTGTAAGGTCTCCCCGGAGCCTTCTCTTCTCCAGGCTGAACAACCCCAACTCTCCCAGCCTGTCTTCGTAGGAGAGCTGCTCCAGCCCTCTGATCACTAGTGAAGATCCAGCTGGACTGGCTGCCAAATGGGTAAAGTGGTGCAGGAGCCAGCTGTGTGCACGTCCATAAGGACAAGACCACAGGAGCTGTTGGAGGGAGCAGGAGAATCCCAGTCAGCTGGTGGAGAGACTGCAGGGGCTGATGGTCCCTAAGGGAAAGACTTGTGGTGTGTCCCTGCAAGGGTGAGACCACAGGATGGAGGGGGTTTGGCTACTGGGGCCCAGGGGTGTTGCAAACAGCTCAGTGCACGTGTGTGTTTGCCTGAGATGGTCTGTACCAGCACCTGGAGTAGGGCTGTGACGCTGGGAGCTCCTACATCCAGTGCCAGCAACTGGGGAGACTGGGATCCAGGGGCAGCGGCTGGGCAGAGCGAGCTGCTTGAGGAGTCTGGGTCCTCACTGGTGGACATCTGTCCTACTCATTCGGAGAAGGGAGCAGGGTGAGGCCGTTTGTGCTGTGTTTATGAGTGTTCTGTGTGCCTGTGCCCACCGGTGTGGCTGGCCGTATGTACGTGTGTACAAGTGCTGCGTTTGTGTGCTCTGCATGCCTGTGGCCACTGGGAATGTTCACTCATCCTCACTGTGGGCTGGACCTGAGGGCATGCAGCTGCGGCAGCCTAGCCACTCTCAGGCTGTCAAACCTGGCACGGTTTTTCCCTGACAAAGCCTGCTCCACTTTGTTAATTGCCGTGACTAGCACATATGAGGCTTCTGTGCACTGCACAAATCTGCACTGTACTCTATCAGAGAGGAGAAAAATGCCTGCAGGTGTAACATGGAATGGAGATACAGGATTCATTAGTGCACAGGGACACTTCACCCTGAAGTGACTCTGGAAATACATTGCCAAGAAACCCTGAGACAGCTTCCAAGCAATCCATTCAGTCTCTCCCCGAGGTGGTCCAGCAGCTGGACACTGTCAGCGGTCAATGAATTCAGCCTCATAGGAACAGCCAGAAATAACATTTAATACTAGTCTCCTGCTTTTGTAGATAACCACATCCCAATAGTTCCCTTTAAAATTGATCAAACTTCCAAATCACATTTAATTTAAAGGTTTGCTTATGAATAAGCCTGTAACTCATGCTCACAGATCTATCAAGTAGGCTGAAAGTGGCATGGCCATGGGTAGGATCAAGCAGTTAAATGGTTGAAGAAAAAAACCAATTGCAAAGTGCAACATGAAACTAAGTATTAAATATATCACCAGAAGAGCCGTTCCAACCAAAGCTGCATTTTTGTAGGTGTTCGTAGAGCTTGTTGGTATTTTTTCTTTTGTTTGTGTGGGGTTTTTATTAGATTGCTAGCAGATAGCAATCTATACTAGTGGCGAGGTATTCTGAGAAGAGAAAAATGCAAATAAACCATACAGGGCTGATTTGGGGTGTGTGTGCTTTGTTTTTTAATGGGGATGGAATACTTAACACAGCTACTGGCCAAATAATTTCAGAACTAATGCCTTGAAAGAAACTGTCTGCACTAGTTTTGTTGGAGTTGGAGGTAGCTGGAGTAAGCTGTGTGACATGTAAACATTAAGCTATTTGGACTTGAACAGAAGTAACTACATGACACATTACTTTTGTAAGCAGTTTTCCTCAACTACATGGAAAAGGCCCAGAAGCGTTATGACATTTCTGTTACTCTCTAAAATAAAAGTGTGTTCTCAAAGGATTTTCCTGTCCATTTTCTGAAGTCCTAACATCCATTTCTACAAAAGTAGTTTTTTAAAGAGTGGGAAATCCTGATGGCTTGCTTTCAGTCTCTTTGACTACAGTTTAGCCTTTTGCTGGGTTTTTACAGCTGCACTAGAAGAGGAAACTGTAAATGGTGCAAGCCTCGTTAATACCTGATTGATAGAAGATGTGTGAAATTCTGGCCTGATTTGAGAGTGTGTTTGTTGATGTGGACCTACATATTGCTCAAAAATAATGTAGTAATGTAAGTCTATCACTCTAATTTATTCTGGCCATAACAATCTGTAGAAACTCTTGCTGAAAAATAACCTGCTCAAATTGTGTAACTGGTGCCTTCATCGATGCGCACAGTTACCATGTTGAGATGATGGAGTGGTTATCATCATGGGGCACAGTTAGCCTCCTTGCAGTATACGAAAGTGAAGTACCTTTATAAATAATTCCACTGTTGTCATCTCTATCCTAGAAACTCTCCTCTGTGATTTATATGTTTAATTCTGCTGTATTGCAATTGCACATACAGGTCAAACTTGCCAGAGCTCTTAAATGATTTTCTAAGGTATGGAATGGAAGTTCTTTGATTTATTGATTCCTGCATTCATAGCAAGTCTTGTGAGCTGTGGTATTTTTCTTTGAGTCTTAGCTGTTAAGTTTTTAATCAGCTCTGGATTTTTGTGTCATGTAAACACAACTCAAGCCATCTCTAAGTAGAGAAATTTTGAAACTCTTGATTCCTGCAGAAGGTGTCTGGCAACATGGCAGATGGCAGTTTAAGTTGCTTCCAGAGAAATGGAAAGGGATTTAGAATTTAAAGGCATCCAGCTAATTGAGTTTGTTATCCCACACTATATAAACAGTTAATACTGAAAGTCACACTTCACACAGGCCAGTATATGAAATTTTATCCATTCGTATTAAGGGGAAATATGGGGTTTTATGGTAAGTGGATTTTTAATCCATTTGTTTCTGTACTGCCATTACCCATTTCTTCAATGATTTCTTTTATGCTTGTTTAGTTCCTGCCGCTTGTCCTGGTTTTTTTTCCTTTGGTTTTGGGTTGGTTGTGGGTTTATTTGTTGGGGTTTTTTTCCTGATGCTGCTTAATGGAAGAAAAATTGCGTTACTAAGTGACTGGACTCCCACAATACTTCAAATTCTCTGAGTTTTGGTGGGTTTTTTTTTCAGGAAGCAGGAGTTACTGGGGCACAAGATCCAGAGTATTTGAGGGACCAATTTCAGCTCAAGATTGGAAGTCATGTAAAAAATTGCAATATCTGTATAGTTCTTTTGCTTGGATCTAGTCAAAAGCATATAACTTAAGTTTATGAAAAATATTTACATCCTTTTTGAGATGATCTACGAGATCAAAACAGGAGACAGCAAATATAGAATGTTATCTCACATCCTGCTTAAATTCCTATCATCTTTAGGAAAGAGAAAAAAGAAATAGGTAGTTTGTACCTCAAGGAAAATATGTCATTTATGGTATAATGTACCTTAAATTACTGAAAAAGTATACTCTATTTTTATAAAACATTTATAATACTATTTAAAACATCCATAATTATATTCAGAATTTCATAATACAGTGCAAAGAATATAAGAATGTCTCCTGCAGTGGCAAAAGGCCTGTTATATGTCTGTAGAAGCATATAACAAGATAATCATGTATTAATTTTCTCACATACACTCTCTCACCCTTTGATTATTTGACGATAGATATGGCTTTGACTAAATTAATGACTGGTTATGGATTTTTCTTCTATGAATTTGCCTACTCATTTTTCAAACCTCTGTAAAATATTACTATCCAAAACTTGGCCATATGCTGTGTGGAAAACCACCTCCTTTTGCTTGTTTTGCATCTGCCTTCTGTTAGTTTTATTTGGTGCCTTCCTTAGGTCTTGCACTGGAACACATGGTGAACAGTCGATCCCCATTCACTCTCTCCATGCACTCAGGTTTTTTTAACCTCTGTCATATACCTCATTCAATTGTCTCTTTTTTCCAGACTGAAGGGTCCTCACTTAGAAATCTTCACTGAAGAGTCTTCACGTAATTATTTCTTATGCAGAAGTAATTTGACTCCTTTTGACCATATTTTTTGCCTTTCTCTTAACCTTTTGCGGTTCTCCTATGTCCATTCAGTCTGACCTGCATACAGTATGCCAGTGCTTCTGCATGGACTAATGCTTGTGTCTTTTGAAATGCATATCCAGAGTTTATATAAAGATTACAACTGCTAGATAAATACATCACATACCTTGCCATTTGTTTCAAGCCTCTTAACATTTGTACCTTAGTGAAACCAGACCAACATGAACATCAATTTGCAAGTATTAGATCTTGGTAGGCCTTTGATTGCTTATTTAGAGAGAGTACGATTTGCCTGATGACCAATTCTATTCAGCCAGGAGCTGCTCAGATACTCTCTCCAGGAACTGACATGTTTGTTCTGTAGCATTGGTTACTCATAGACCATGGTAAAGTTCCCCTTGAAATTATGCCCCAAAATGTTTTAGTCAGTTCTTTTTAACTCGAGGAGAAAAGATGACAGATGGTGTTTTCTTTGCCTCACATGGAGGAGTTGTTTGTGCTGGCATAGAGTAAATGGTATTTCATTACTTCTCAATGATTTTGTGTGGTTTTGAATAAGAACAGAAAGGAAAGGGCCCTTGGTGAGTTTCACTGCTACATTAAAATCTTCTTGCTCAGTCATACTGCAGACATTTCAGTAAATTTCCTGGGGAATTTTTGTTCTAGCATTTTTTCCCCTCTCCCCAAGACATTGAAGACACGATACACAGTAACAACATGCCTGATGTCAAATACGAGGTCCTGGTTTAACCCTGATTATTCATGTATATTTTACTCTGAACATGAAATAAATATGTCGTGATGGGAGCTCCTACTGTGGTTATTGAGAGTTGTCTAATCCATCATCTTGGACAATATTGACACCAGTCTGAGTAATACTAAACTAGTGCATCCTTAATAACTGTAGACTAGGTCTTCTTCATTGAAGTTGTTAATGATTCTCTCAGCTTCTTTATGGTATGCCACCTTGTCTGTTCCAAGGGCTTCTAGTGCCAGTACAGCTTGGAGCTTTTACTCCTGAGAGCAAAAAAAGCTGAAAGGCAGACTTGCCATGAAGTTCCTTCCATTCCATCATTTTGTCAGCCCTCATTTAGAGATGAAGGAATTGCAGCAATTAACCCTAGAGCTCCCAGGTGTCTTTGTCATTTACATAAATGTACCCTGCAGTGCCTCAATGGAGGAGGCAGTAGTACCACTGCTGCCAGGAGTCCTTTGAAGAGGAGGATACGGCAGAACTGATTTGTGGTTGGGATTCTGTATCTAGAAAAGATAATAAAAGGCAGTGGAAAACTTGTGGAAGCTAGAGAGGAAAGAAGGTATGAGATCTTTGAGAAGAGAGTGCTTAATTCAGAAAAGAAACTCCTTCCAGCATATTTTAATTCACCACAGTTAGTGCAGAGTATGGACTTCCATTCCTAAACATGCCAATAGATCAATACGTTCCTGCAAGGTATTTCTGTCTTAACACCAGCACTGCATTATGGACCGTATAAATTTTACTTATCAATCCCTCTAAAACCATATTCTTCCCTGATCAGTGGGTGACTAATCATCCTTTTTGAACATTTAGTTATTACTTCGTGGACAGTTTGTCTGTAATTCATTGGTGTTCTTTTGATGAGATCCTGATTATCTAGGACGTCTGTTCCTGTCCTCCAACTTAATTCTAGAAGACGTCCGATTTTTTACTAAAAAAATTACACTTTTGTCAGAGGTGTGCATGTTCTGACTCTCCACCCTTTGACTCTGGTGGAGAGTAAGGAGATAAAGAAGTTAGCCCTTGTCAGCACTGGTGTTTACAAAGAGTGTTTATTGCACTTGCACAAATCACAGTGTCTGTATACCCAGAGTATGCATGGATACACTTTAACTACAATAAAGAATTTCTTGTTACTTCCGTGGATGCAAATTCACAATGTTTGCAAAGCATTTACACAACATGTTAATGTCTTGAGTTATCTTTAATATGACGTGAAGATTCACCCATCTTGAAGGTATACTTGCTTCAAGTTGCTGCAACAGCAGGCTGTAGATGACAGCAGAAAGTTCCCAGATGATCAAAGTGCTGGAGAGCCTGCTCTATAAGGAAGGACCAAAGGAGTTTGATCTTTTCATCCTGGAGAAGAGAAGGCTTAGGCGGAACCTTATTGTGTTTTCCCAGTATTGAAAGAGGGACTTCAAAGAGGGCAGAGTCTCTCTTCACAAGGACCCACATGGAGAGTACAAGGGGCAATGGGTGCAAGTTACACCAGGAGAAGTTTCATCTTCATAAACATAAGAAATTTTTCACAGTGAGACCAATGATTCACTGGAACAACTTCCCCAGGGAAGTGGTGGAGTCCGCAACACTGGAGGTTTTCAAGATGCAACTGGACAGGCTACTAGATAACCTCATGTAGGCTCCCTTTTCCATGAAAGTTTGGTGATCTTTTGAGTTCCCGTTCCAACCTGGGTGGTTCTATGAGTCTATGACTAATGCATGGATGTTGTAAAAACACCATCATTATTGTGTCAGTAATACAGGCAAAGGTATACAGAGTCAGCATGCTCAGTCCTTACTTTTGACCGAATGTGATGAAGAGGTCACTGCCTCACAGTGGTTAAGAACTACTGAGTTCATACACGGAATTTTTGCTCTGTTTCTTCCAACAGTAGTCAATTAATTTCCCAAAGTAGCCTTCTGTAGAACAAATAAGAATTTGTGATATTCTTTTGTCAAAGATTAACATTAAACCTAAAACTTCCAGTGTTTCAAGAATATAGTTACAATATACAGGACAGTAGAAATTAGACATAAACTAAGTAATCTACTTGTGTTTCATGAAGAGGTAATGTTACTGCAGTACACATTCAGTCCAGCTCATTACCTTTCAGAAAGAGCAGGTCAGTAGTTCAGTGCTGTTAGACTACTGAACTTCCCCTTGCTCTTTAGTTGTTTTGCTTTCTCTAGAAATATTTCACGTCACACATGTTTTCAGAAATTCTGTGGTCTAGGAGGTGCTGTGAGAAACCTAAGATGACTTTGCAAGGTGTCAGAGGAGTTAGTTATGAGGTAGTTTAAAGTTCATGTTCTCAGCTCCTGAGCTCTCTCATCTTGAAACATAAATACTTTGGGGGAGGAATTAACCTGCTTCTGTAAGTATACATGTTTGTAAACATCTAGTGAACCAGCACCAGAGCTACAGAAATTCTGGTAAATTCTTCAGAGTCTGATTTACTCCAATAGGTTTAATAGGCTGGATCATGAATTAAACAGATGGCATGTGTAACGCATTTTCTCATCCATTTAGGGATGGTAAACGCTTGCTCTTCAAACAGTTCTCTACCTCTCCCTCTGTCTTCTTCTCCCCGCTTCACCTATTTTTTTGGCCAGAGCTTTTTCCAGATAATAAGAGATTTACTTGCCTATCATTTGTTTCACATGCTAAGATTGGGAAATATTTTATGTAATCTGTTTTCCCAGAAATGTGGTAAGGGCCATTAGAAACCTTGCTCTTCTATCTCTGCTTTGTATTCATTTGTGTTTGAATTGTTTTGAGAATTTTTTTCCATTTTATTGTGAATCTGACAAGCAGCAGTAGTTAAGTTGCTGTATACTTAATAGTGTTTCTCCCTAGCCAAAGCATTTGCTCTTTCGTAGATTGAACTCCTCGAATGTGAAGAGGCCCTCATTGTAGGTTTAGAAAGCACTTAGTTCATCTTGATGCTACCTAATGGGTTTAAAAAGCATTAACAGTCATTGGGTAGCTTTCTCATCTCTTCAATTTTGACTGTTGATGATCGGAGTCCATTTATATACTGAGTTTTTATAACTGGTTTAACTGGAAATAACGCATGACTGTTTCCCTGTATGAGATACTACCAGTGAAGGTTGGTCTTTTGGACCATTAAAAGACCGCACAGGGAAAAAGAAGTCACAAAATTCTAGTTCCTTTTTTTTTTTTCCAAGGCATTTTTTTAAGAAGGATAGCGAGTTATGGTGTTTTGTACAGGTTTGGTGTGTTTGTGTGTGTGTGTCTTCATATCCTCAGAACAGGATACTATTTTCACTTCTTTCAAACATTTAAATATGGCTCCCTTTTTACCAAACGCTTAAGTTTTGCTCCCATCCTCACATTTAAAGGTAGCACAAACAGGACTTTGTTGGTTTGGATTTCTTTGTAAACTAGTTTGACCTGAACATGTTCAGGCTTGAGCTTTGCATAATGAATTGTGTAGTCCTTAGTAAAGATCTTTGAACTTCCTTGGCTTCCCGTAGCTGCTCCAAAGAGGAGTTGCAAAATCCACAAACGTATTATTCCTCAACGGAAAAAAAACACCTTGCTGCATTGAAAAAAATAAGTAAGTGTCCTCATCACTAGTTGTTGTGTAATTTTCATTCTCAATGGGAAGATCTGCAGGGAAGTTTATGGAGAAAGGCAAGGATGTGACCCTTCTGATATACTCTTTGCCTGTTGAATGCTTATTCTTCAGGAGCCACATTAACTATTGCTTTCAAATAGTGTTATCATTACAACATTTTGCCTAATTTTTTTTCTCATTACTTCCATCAGGTCATACCTTCCTACCACAATGGAAGGATTCATTTGCAGGAGGATGTAAGGAGTTACTGGAAAGCAGCAGATGGAGCTCACGTGTTGTGGCAACAGTATGCAAACCTGGCATTCAAAGGCTCTTTGGTGTCTAGGGTATGTCTGCACGGCAGCCGGGTCTGACTGCAGCCAAAGCTGTGCCAAAGGTGGCAGCAAGCTAGATTTGTTGATACCAATAAGAGAGAAGAATTAGCAGTCATAGGTTCGAGTGCATGAGGCTTGCATAAAGCAGGGGTAGCTGGCCCGTGCTGGAGCCCTCAGTACTGACACTGCTGCTGATACCAGCTTTAAGTGGATTAAAGCTGTCAAAGCTTTTCCTCGGCTCTGTGCACTCACGCTTCTGCTTAGACTGTGGGCATATGCAGTGCGCTGTGTGTGTGCGTGTAAAAACATACGCATGACCCCAGTGTCACTTCCAGGAACTCCTCTGCCTGATTGACTTGCATAGCTGCTAACATGGTAATGTTATGATAACTACAGAATTGAAAATGCCAGCAGGATTTCTGGGCATTTTAATTCCTGCTTTTCTATACTGTGTCTTTAGATGGTTATTTGTCTGATCTTATCACTTTCAGAATTTCTTGCAGATCATTATTCAATCTTTTCTTTAAAAAGTTCCTAGGTATAGCTCTTAAATAAATTTTAAAAGGATCATTAAATCATTTACTTATTAACTGGTGTGAGGGGGAAAATACTGAAAATAGAGAGAATGTTCTGGATTGCACTGATAAGTGCAATGGATTGCATGGATAAAGGAGACATCAAAAGCCTAAAACCATTCATGGGTTACAGATAAAGTCTGCTATATGTGATGGAATAAGAAAGCCAGGGACTAGGTAGGGTAAAGGAGATAGGGACTACAATTCCTGATTGGAGCAAAATGAGGTCACTGTTTCATCAACAGAAGTAGAGCCCTGGGGAAGAAAGGCAGGTGTGCAGACAGTGAGGCTTCTCCTGCCAGAGCACTGATCTCCAAGGGAATTGTGCCCTGGGCGACCTAGGCACAAGCAATGCCAAGTGCACTGGAGTCCTGCAAGACGGTGACAGTGAGTATCTAATCCACCTAATGTCCAGGATCTAGGACTCTAACACAAAGTGATTGTCACCCACTTCAGTGTGTCCCTTTCACTGAGGGTACAGAGATCTAGAAGGAAGTCCCCCCATCTGCTCAGGATACAGGCTGAGGTGGTGATGGTAGCACCTCCTTTTGCCTTGTGTTCTGTATGAATGGGATTGACATCCTATCGCCAGGAGATTGACCAAACTTCCAGGCCATGAGCATCTTTGGTGAGAGCCTTTTCTGCTGTTCCACTCCTTTGAAGCCAAAAATGCAAAAGGCAGGAAAAAAAATGAAGCTGAATGAAAGTTTTATCTGTCCTTGTGATTTGGACATTTCAGTAAGTGTGAAGATGGGAAGGAATAACTCTTTTTTTCTCTCTGCTCCAAGGCAAAAGGAGGCCATGTTTACTTTGCACAAAGCTGAGTTTGGAAGTCCAGTTCTGCCTGTACCAGCCGAGGAGGGATGGAGACTGCTTTTGAAAAGAAAACAGCATAATTTGGTGGTTACAGCATGCTGTGCTTTAATTGAAACCATTTTTCCTTCAGTGCTCATTAGAGAAGGATTTTGTTTCTGGAATGGGCTCTAGATGTTGCTACCACTGCCTGCTTTGTCTTCCTGCAAGCCTTAGACAGTTATTGACACCTTCTCACCCAAAACTATGCTTGCAGGGGAGCTACAAGTGGGATGTGGCCAGTCCTCCAAGCCAGGAGATATCACTCGTTGCTACTCTGCTCAGGCCAGGCTGGTAGTATAGTAGATTAGTAGATATGTCAGCTATTTGTTTTGAAACATTTTATTGTGTCATGTAAAAAGAAAGGGTAGCATATAGAGAAACTTACCCTTGAGTGCCAGCTCAGGATGTTGTTATGTATGTTATCTTTAGCCTTACAACCTAGTTGTTACTGAGGGCTTCTTTTTAATGCAGTAAGGTGAACGTAACGGGAATTTGGGGCACAGCAAAATGCAGACATTAAATTACCGGCCATCAGCAGTGGTTCACACATCTCACCCTCAGGAATCACATTCAGAAATGGCATTGAAGCAGATGAAGGCTTCAGTACCAACTACATGCTTTCTGCTCTGCCATTCTAGGTCTTCTAAATGAGATTATGATGTAGATAATGAATGAAAGATCTTTTCTGAGGTGTTGTATGTGAACAACACTTTGAGCTGTCTCATTGTAACTTGGCTTCCTTTCTTGGCTTTTCCTACTGTGGATATTGTTCTTAATTTCCCTCAGTAGTGACAGTGTGCCGCACATAATAAGGCATTTCTGCCAATGCTAGCAAGAATGGAGGTACACCACTAGAAGTCAAGGTTGTAGGTAACACCATCACCATAAAGATACTATAACCATCTTTACTGCTTCTGTGTGTCTGCGGGTGATGTAATGGTAATGTATTCAGATGGTTCCACATACCCAACAGATGCAGGAGCCACCTCCTAGGGACAAAGCTTAGCTTTTATTTTTCCTTTGAGTCACTTCCAAAGAATTGCATTTGACTGAAGGCAATTCTAAATCAAGATTTATTTAACAGGGAAGTCAAGGTGGTGCATGAGAAGGCAATTTAGAATAACACAAATGTTAGCAGAAAAGATTATAAGCCTTGAACAGATAATGGACACGTTAGTCTTCTCTCTTCCTGTCTGTGGAAAAGAATCATCGAGTGCCCTTTCTGAATCACAG
This sequence comes from Rissa tridactyla, assembly GCF_028500815.1. NCBI lineage: Eukaryota > Metazoa > Chordata > Aves > Charadriiformes > Laridae > Rissa > Rissa tridactyla. The sequence goes on along the minus strand of NC_071497.1, from coordinate 24,238,545 downwards.
AAACAACTGAACTAGAACCGAGATTCTCCAGGAATGTGTTCTAGTGTGTAACCACTCACACAATGGTGAAAAAATTATTTCCTCTTACCAAGTTGAATAGTCTGCCCTCAGTTCATAGTAATGTAACATGCAATGTATTCTCTCTTTTTATCATAAAGACAGAAATTATATAATATACTTGGTTTGTGCAACTCTGCAGCATTTTTCCCTTGTCTCCACTCTCAGCTTTAATGTTCTAATTATCGGAAAACTTGGGTAGGTATGGAAAAGCACAAACCTTGCAATGCTAAGTGAGGGCTTTGACTTTGATCAGATTAGGAGCTTCAAGAACACATGTAGGACCTTCACAAATCCAATTATACAGTTTAACATGCCAATAGGAAAAGTTTGTTCTCAACATAAGCCTCACAGTCATTAATTCTGACATGAACCATGAATCTATTTTGTATTCTAATTCTGGTTAGTGTAACAGCAAATAACATCTCATTTATAAAAAATGTGTCAGATTTTTTTTAATTAATTTTTATCCAACTAAGTTCTTTGTTTCTCTAACAGAGTGAGGTAGAGGGTACTCAGACTGCATATGATTTGCTTCAGAATGAATTCCTTCTCCTGATTCTAAATTGCTTACTTCTGTATCTTCAGTGGAAGCTCCATTGTTTCATGTCTTATGAAAGCTGGATGGCTGACAGCTGTCTGACCTCCTGACACCGTCTGTTGTAGGGGTGTTTCTATCTGCTCTGCCATTCTTGAGCTAGGACATGTCTAGTGTCCAGACCAGAGACCATTGCAAAAAGCCCTTAACTGCTGCCAAATAATTCTGTCCCAGAAAGGACATAACCCTGTCAGCCTTGCTCTGATCCCAAGCTAAGGAGCCTTGCTCTGAGGGCTAATGAGATTAGGTGTGGCAGCCTACTGACACGGGCTTCCAGATTCAACCTCATATTTCATTTGCGGTTCTGGGGCATCTTACGTGGATGTATGAGCTTTTGAACTTCACCATGACAGAGCCTTATACGACATACAAAGGAGGATTACGCTTTTTCACATGTAGGAGTAATTAAAAAACTACTCCTTGCAATTCCACTTCTGAGTCCTTGCTGCTGAAGCTTATTTGTCTCTTTTCCATGGTGTTTGGCATAGCTAATATTTTTTTGCTTGGCTCAGAAGATGACAGCTACACAGCTGTCTGTTCCTGGGGTGCCAGTCCAGAGAGGACATCCTATCCAAATGCACACTAAAGGTCTCAAAGCTGCATGCAGATGTGGCCAACCCTATCCATACTGTGTACACGGAGTGTCCTGAGACAGCACAGCTATCCCACCAGGCTCTCCCAGCACTTGGCCTGCTCCTGACTTCTCTGATGCCAGCAGGCAGCCTTTAGAAGGGAGTCCTCACACATCCTTGCCACTGATCCTCATGGTCCTCTAGGAAAGCAGGGAAGGCTCGCAGGCAATATAGCACAGCATCAGCCTTCCCACGCTTTGTAGCCCTCATAAGGAAAGCAGACCGGCACCTGACCCCAGCCTTCACGGAGAAGGAGGCTGGGAAACCACACATAGCACTTTGTGAGCCTCACCAAATAAAGGGGGATGGATATGAGCTGTAGGATGGATACGGTTCTGCTCACGATGTTTGGCCAAAGCTTTTCCAAGGCACTTAGTAGCAAGCACGCAGTGGATCCAGCCCTCTGTCCTGCCCTGTGTTGTGTAGCCTAGTTGTCACACAGAGACTTCACTTGGTAGAGGGCTTCTGGCATGGTGAGGACTAGGGAGGCATTATTCAGCTGTCTTGGAAAGTGACTACTGCAAAGAGAGTATTGTAAAGGCTGGGTAAAGCTGTCTGTCTCCAACATACGTACTGACTGGTGGGCTCTCTAGGTGGCAGTCTTTGTGACATGTTGGATACTGCAACAGGACAGTGAAGATGCAGCCATTGTTCCCCTAGTGTAGCTGTCAGGAGATGATTACTCCAAACTCCCTATTGCAAAGCTTACATTCTGGGGTCGATTTTAAATATGAAGGTGTTCAGCCTTGCCCCCTTCCTGTTCTCTCCCTTCCACTGTGGTGCTACACAATAGGAGCCACAGACGCTTACTTTGGTTGCAAAAAAGCTGTTTATCTGTGTTAATTTGGTGCTGGGAGAACCCAGAATCTCCTCCAGCCTACTGAAGTGTTTCCACCACTAGGCTGCTCTCTTTTTCTTTTTGCTCTTTCCATGGAAATATTACCGTATAGTGGAGGAAGGGAGGAAGGTTTAACAAGACAATAGAGGATAGCCTTAACCAACATGACTTTCATTGTGAACATGAGAGGGTTCTTGCCTGGGAATCAGGACTCAGGGCCTACAAATTGTAGCTCATTATCTGGGGCAATGTCATACCCCTTAATTGACCTAGTACTTTCCGTATCTATCTACAGGTTAGAGGATGCCTAAGCAAAGTGCAAGAGACTGAGTTCAGGCCTCAAGAAACTGAAATAAATGGATTTTCAGGTGCCTTCATGAGTCACAGTTGTTTTCTGAGGTTTAAGCACTCACAGTACCAGTTTAGGCAGCTTAAACTCCAGTGTTTCTGGCTGGGCAGCTCTTGATATGTCCCTGCCAGAAAAATTAGCGTCGTGGATTGCCCTTCATGCTCTCACCACTGACTTGAAGGGAGCGTGACCTCAGCCCCTTAAATTGCCTTGTTTGGACAAAGGATTTACAATGCCTGTTTTGGAGGTGCCTCACAGAAGCTGAATACCTAGAGGCCTCATTGTTCTCAGGGAGAGGCATATTTGTAACTACAAACACTAAACAAGCAAACAAAACCAAACCAGTTTGTAAAATGCTAATTTATAGAAAACACAAAAATATAGCAAATATTTCACTCAAGCTTGAGCAATACTTCAGGGTTAAAACTGGGGATATTTCTTAGTGCTAGTATCAGACAAGAAATAAATCAGCCTACATTTGACCCAGGCTTATCAGCAGTAGTTACTGGATAATCAATTCAAACATTACCTTGTTAGTAAACAGAAATATTCTCGTCACCCTCTAGTGCATTCTCAGCCAGATATTACTCAGATAACATTTACTATTTTGCAATATCGTATTGACATGAGAAACAGATTTTTTTTGCATAACTGCAAACTGGTGCATTCTGCTTTTTCCAATAACTTAAGAATAAAGACAATAAATTCTTTTTCAGCATAACTTGACTGATACAAAACTGACCTTGAATTTTTTTCTTTATTTCTTCCACGTTCTTTTCTTTATTTTTTACAAGCAGAGTATTTGTCCTAAAAAAGTCTGCAGTCAGATTTTGAGGCTTTTGAGTAGTGTCTCTCAGAAGCCCTATTTTCCACAGAGGGTGGTACTTTCAGCCTTCTTCACCCTGTGTATCACATGTAGGAACATGGGCCTTAGCTATAAAATCAACCTGATATATATTTAAAATTTTCAAGCTGCATCAGTTTCTTGCAGTAATAATATTGTGTACTTGCCTTTATAAACTTCATACGATTGTTACAATACCAAGAAAAGTTGCCTGTCTAAATAAATACTTTAAAAAAACAGAAGAGGTGACTAACCCTATATGTGAATTCACTACATTCTCATCTGCATTGCTATATAAACATCTGATTTTCTGCAATCATATTAAAAATATATTTCAATAATAATAGATAGTGCTATCTGACTGGTTAAAATTTCAAGTTAATTAACAAGTTAGCTTAACATATGGCCAGTAAATGTCACAATTGCTCTAGCTTAACATTTCTGACTTTTGTCTGGCTTAAACCAGAACATGCAGGACAGTATGGAAAGTTTATATAGCAGCCCTTTGAACCAGTAAAACATTCAATCCAAGTGGAGTCAGCAGGATGGGGGAGACTCAAGTCTGTTCTTATTTTGTGTGTTGTTTACCAGGCTGCCTGTACTGACTGGAAAATTCATTGTACATTAACTTTAGATTCTGCTTTTCCGCCTGAAGAGTGAGTGTGGGCTGTGCGGCAGAGCGCGATGTTACTTTTTATATTCTCTGTCCTATAAACATTAAATACAGTGACTGTTTCTAATGATGGTGTTTCTGATGTTTCTTTTCTTCCTGTTTGTTTATTACAATTTTGGGAGATTTGTTTTGTTTTGTTAACGTTATGCTGTTGGAGCAGAAGCAGATAAAACAAGTTGCAGCAGTAAGCACTCTTCAGAAAATCACTTTATCTTTGAAATTGTTTTTCTATGGTTACTTTGTGTAGTTTTAGTGTCTTCCCTCATTTACTACTTTATCATTACAGTTTGTGTGCTAGGAGCTATATAATACTCAGCTCTGCATCTTTGAATAGAAATTACATAATTAAAAGCCCGGCAGCACCGTGTCCCATCTACGCATTCATGGCTGCTTTAGCTCCCTGATTTCTCAGCTGAAGCCTGCATGCATTTGCTGTTCAGAAACTCGGCATGCCCAAATGTGGCAGGTTTGCTGCGCCACAGCTTGTCTGTGTGGCACTTTGGGCAGTGTCCATTTGGTAGAAGTGCAGTGCTTTATGATGCGCTGGTTTGATCTGCCTGTGGAAGCAAGGATTTGCCCAGGTTTTCTGGGCATCTGCAGCTTATGCTCCAACCAGACACTCTGATCGCCCAGCCAGAAGACCAAAATCCACTATTGCTCCTAGACGTAGCTCCCAAGCAAGAAAAATCATGCATGCAAAGACATTGAAAATGTGGTAGACCTAGATGCACATTTCTGTTTACTAACTTACTGGGTAATAAAACTGCAAGTAGCAGCATTGCTTTTCTCCCTTTTAAAATATTTTCTCTTTGACCTAAGGTCTGTTTACATAGAAAGCTACTTCAAGCAAGTTTTTCCATAGATAGGACATTTCCCATGCAAACACAGCACAGCTGTACTACCTGGCTTTCTGCAAGTGAACAGTCTGCAGTGGAACCGGTTGTTTTAAATGGAGCACGTGAGTAAGTGCTTTGCTGGGACTGTGGCCAGGATGCTTGGAGCATTTCAGTACTCAGCCCTTGTTCTTTTTGGTCTGATAGTTTGTCAAACTCAAAATCAGCCAGTTGTGCATCAAGTTTGTAGTACAATTGAATTGCTCCATAACAAGCAACCAATAATTTTCTGATCTATTCAAGGGAGTTTTTCAAGGGCTGATTAAGAACTTATTGTGGAAACATGCCTAATTTTCAAATGAACATTTAAAAAAATAAGTTTCATGTGCTTTAAACCACTTGTAGTCATCTTAAACATATTGTGATTAGTTTGTTTTTAGAGGTGGGGAAAAAAATCTTTCTTCCTGATAGCAAAACTTGCTGTCCTATTTTTAGATGAAGTATATATGATTGCATAACGGTCTGTGATATTTTGGCATTGCAAAAATATTATCAACCAGAATACCCTGAAGCATTGGAGTCCTCTGCTTGCAGAGTGCTTGGAATGCAGCTGCCTCTAAATCAGATTGCATGACTCTGTAGGTAAGAAGACCTGAAAACAAATACAATTTGGAATTAGTCATGCATACTTGCTCTGGAGGATCAAGAGAGCAAGTGGGGTTGATAGGCCTCAAAAGACATATTTTTGAAGTCATCTAGTTTTCTTTTCCCAGCATAACTCATGAAGATTTGATAAAGAAGTGTAGGGAAAAAAATAAAAATCTCTTCCTCACTGTGGCTAAGCTAACTTTTTAGATGTCTGGCAAAAGCTGGAGCAATTCTTCCAGCACCATTTCTCAAAACCTCTGACTTTTGTTTAGCTTTCATGTCAGGTTATGTTAATGGGTGCTGGTAGTGGAATTTTTACCATTTGAAATAGAATTTCAAGTCAGACCAAAATGTCATATGGTTTAACATCGTAAACAAAATAAATACAGTGAACTAGTGGGACTGATGTGTGCTTACATAGATGCATTGTTCTCATGATGTGAAAAGTGGCTTAGTACTTATCTCTGATTTACCGAATGGAAAGTTGCAGGTAGGCACTATACTCTTGAGGCTGGCAAATGAGATTGGACTTTTGGCATCTCTTTCTCACACAGTTGCCAAGCTGGACAACTTCCTACATAACTGTTGCCTTTTTGGAAAATACTTAAACTATTTCTTGGAAAGTGGTTGAAGGTCAGGCAGAGTTTGTTCTGGGTTTTACAGTATTTATTATTGCATAAGAAGCTTGTGTCCTGCTTCTCATGGAGGTCTGTCTAAAGACTACTGATGAGATGGAGGCATGCTTCCTGACACAAAAGAAACTCTACTGGAGACAGTGAAGGGCAGTATTGCATATGGGTCCCTGTACTTGCTACGCATTTGTATTTACATTTGGGAAATACCTAGTCTAGAATGATCTTTAAAATCCCTCAAATATAGCCACACTGCTGGAATTTTGGGGCTTGAGATGGCATCTCTGATAATGTAGCTTTGAGACCATCCTGAGGAGGGGCCCTCAAGAGTGCAAACCAACGGTGACAGAAGATGATAGTAGAGGCCCTGAGGATACAGGCACAAGGAGGCCAACAGGCCTCCAGACAACAGGAGGCCAAGGGTGGAAGCACAAACGACTGGTCACTAAAGGAGTGCAGCCTGGAGAGCTGGGGAAACTGGTTATAGGGCACGACAAAGAACAAGGAATATGTATCCCACATGTAAAAATCCCATATATGGTAAAAACACAGGAGAAAACAGGGAGGTGTCAAAGATGGTCACAACCCCTAGAAAATGGGAATAAAGGGAGAAAAGAAAAAGAGGAATTGCTCCACTCCTGTGGTCATCTGCTAAAGACACCACTGCCAAAAGGCTTACTATTCAGCACATTTTGCCTGTGTAAAGTGTCTTTATATTGTCACTGGATAAAGTAAATTTGAACTGTACAGAGCACTGTGAGTGTGTGCGTGTGTGTGTACACACACACGTGTGTGTGTGTTTTTATGTGCCCGTTTTCCGCTCCAACCTGCCCACACAACGAAGTAATTGATACAGCAAGCGCTGAGTCAAAATACACTCAGATGCAACAACTCAGTTGAATGAATATGAGAATTTCAAACCTCCTCTCCACGCTCTCCCCCAGATTCTTTGATCTACTCTTAAAAATCCCAGGCCGTCAAAAAATGACTGCATAAATGCTTTTATGCACATAAATAGTCCCAGCAAAGTTAAGGCAACAGAGGGCTGCTCACTGTCCCACTAGAACATTTGATGGAAGACAAACACCTCCCTTTACCTGCACTTTTATTTTTGCCTTACCTGACTTTTGGATTTGTTCCTTGCTTGTTGCTTCCTGCCCCATGCATTTGTACATTACACAGAAGAGTGCAGTTTCAGCCCTGTAAATTATAATTAATTGACTTGTTAGAAAGTATCTGATTCAGAGAGTAATGGTCCTGCTGTAGAGAAAAAGAACCAATTAAAATAAGGAAGAAAAGTACTAGGGTATGTATTGGTATTTCTGTTTTATTTTCTCTTTTAAGGTTAGGGTTTGTCTAATGCTCTATTTTTGTTCAGCATGGATTTAGAAGATTTGTGGGTGGAGGAGAAGCAGTCCATACAATGCCGTGATATTCTTGGGTTTTGGCAAATTAATTTCTCACAATTAATTGAGATTTTACCTTAGAGAAGTGCTGTGATTTGGATTGGAAACTGAGAGATAATAATTAGAAAATTACCAGCTTGTGTTTTTGAGTATTCTGGAAAAAAATAACTTTTTGATATGGTCCGGTTTATGGTTTTTAAGAAGTACTCTGTGCTTGTACAGTAACTGCTCTCCTACATCATCACAATGCAACAGAATCACAGTACTGCAGTTCTGAGGTTGTCCCAATAATTTCACATTATGTTTACCCACAGTAGAAGTCCAAATTCTCTTGACTCAATCTGGAGAGGCAGTCAATAAACTGCCTAAAGTTCGTGGACAAAAGCACAGGTTGTTACATTAAATCCAAATTATGTCATTAGCAGACTGTAAACCTGTGTCTCTAATCTATTCGAAAAGTATGACCGCATATATGCTACTCAGCTGGAGGTGGTCTCCCCCATCTTCTTAAAATTGTCATTGCTAACAGTAATGCAGAGAAGATGTGAATGAGCATGAATGTGAAGGAAAGGTGTAGCACAGATACTCAGATAAAAATGAAAAAAAATTTACTTTGGTGCAGATCAGCTTCTGGGAAAATGGTTGTTTTGTGAAGTATGCAGGGCAGGCCCAGTGAATGACAAAATCTGATAAATTGTCACACATACCATATGTTATGGCCTTGGTTCAAAAGTTCCCCAGAGGCAAGTTTTGAGAAACAGATCACTGCAGGACTGGATGAATTTCCCTCTTTCCTACTCCTCCTGAGTTCTCAACAGACACAAAATGATTTGCAGAACAGGGTCAAATTTGGCAGTGGCTTTAGATTAAAACCAAAACCAAACAGAAAACAACAAAAAACATTGCTGGGAAACATAGATGTTGGGGCTTTTCATTTACATGCATCTCAGAATTAATGGCTGCTTTACTAGCAGTTTCACTTTGTGTTTTTAAATGGCATTGACATTTTAGTTAGAAATTATACAATTGCTTATAAATTCACAAATGTTAACTGAAAAGGTTCTAAAAAGGGTCAGCTTGCTGAAAATGGAGAGACTCTCTGAGTGAAACACAAATGATTTCCTGGCTGAACACTAAAGAGAAAAAGCCCTCTGACTTGAGCTGAAGTCACCAGTTTTAAGATTTTTATTTCATTCAGAATGTCCAGTTTTGCTGTCAATATCTTCATGCCAGACTGATACTGAAAGTATCCTCTGTCAAAACCTGAGGGGCTGATGATGGTCTCTTTGTAATGGTGACCTTTAGGATCCAGGATTTTCTTTGCATGAGATAAACATACACCACAGCAGTGCTCCTGTGAAGCTAGATCAGCAGTATTATCGCTTTCAGAAATCATGCTTAGTCCCCGCTTTTCATAGTGCTGACTCAGTGATGCTCATATTTATTAGCTACTTTTAGAAGTGTAAGTATTCCATCTGAACAATATCTTTAAGGAATAATGTCATGTAATATCCCAGAGTAGAAGTTACTTCTCTTTCATCTCTTATTTTTCCTCACCAGCTGCCACAGATGTAGCCCTGAAACCAGTATGCTTTCATAAAGGATTTCCAGAGAAACAATGACTTCTACTCCCACGAATGTAACTAGGGAGCAAGAACCAATATGCAGTGAATAACATTCGTTATAATTGAACTTTGCCTTTGACATCTAGCTGCACGATTGCATAGTTAGTCTGAAATACCTAGAAACACCAGGCTAATTATATTCCTATGAAGAGTAGCATGCCAAGGTTCAAGAAAATCCTGCTAGAATTTCAAGACAGGTCTGCTTCCTCCATACCGTGCTCATTTTCTCTCTGTTGCAAACTCTCAATCTTTACTGTCCTCTGTAACCACACCATCATTAAACAAAGGGGTGGGGAGGCACATAATCTCTTGACTGTAGAAATGGAAATAATACTTGTTTTGTCCTTTGCTGTAATTTAGGTACAATTCCTGGGAAAACGCAGAGTTCAGGGATTCTAAACAGCTGTTGGCTACATCATTGTATAAAGTGATCAAAGCTGCAGGTGAAAGAAGTCAGTCAGACATCCATTCAGGTCTTGTCAGTTCAGATTTAACTCAAGGAATTGTACTAAAAAACAATATAATGATTACTATATATTGCAAAGGAAATACTGGATGGAAATCTTCTGCTATAACCTCATTTTATATTTCAGACTGTTGGGATAAAATACTTTAAAGCTATTGTAGCATTCATAAAGATGAGCCGTATGAGAATTTGGAGAATTCCCTTCATAATTATGAATTGCATTTTAGCAATTCATTCACGTTGCAGCAGAATCCAGTAAGTTTAGTTTGATGCTAATGCATAGGCACTAAATCAGATCTGAGGCTAATTAGTTGAGTGCGCTGTCTCTTGGAGTGACTAGATGCAGATGCATTTGATAGCCGTGCGAAAAGCAGGCTGGTGGGAAGGTCTTCCCTTTTATCCCAAATAGCAAAAGAAGCTGAACTCATAAAGCGAAGTTAAGAGACACTGTTTGATGGTGGTCCTCTTATCTGCGTGAAAGTCAGTTCTGTAAACCTTCCTAAGTTCTTGGCTTCACCACTGAAGACGAATGCTTACAAAGCTTTCTTTAATGAAGTTCAGTAGTAGCTGGGTTGGCTCTAAAATGAGGAAAACCATACAAAGTACTGTAAGCGCTTAAAAATTCACAAAATGAGGAAAAGCTAAGTGATTGACATAAACTGCTTTCATGTAATATAGAAAACACAAATAATTCTTCGTGTCGAATTTTCCTTGTGGAAAGTCTGCAAAAAAAGAACTTTTTGTTGTTGCAGTTGTTGTTAAAGAACATTTTTTATTTCATTTCAGGACTGAATGTACAATTTCATATCTATCCATCATTTGGTACTGACTGACCCCCTAAAGATACTGGAAGAGCAATCTTCAGGATTAATGGTTCCCAGAAACAGATTTACACTTATGTATTCAGTGAAATGCATAATATATTATTGTCTTTTAAATGTATATGAGTTACTATAATCCTCATGACGATATGATATTAAGTAGCTGATGTGCCAGAGTTAATGGGTAGAATGCAGATGTTACGCAAATGCTTCTGAGATGTGATCTGAATGCTAACATGAAAGTAAAGTTTACTTTTGGACAGACAATTATCCTGGTGGCTACATGTGCCTTGACAAAGCATAAGGCAGCTTGAATGCCACCAGCTGCTCTTGGAGAAACTGTCCTTAGCGTGTTAAGTGTCATGTTGCGTGAGTCAGGAGGAGGCATGCAGGTACACATGTGCTCCCATGTCTCTTCTTCAAAGGGAAGGCAGCTATAGCCAGCATGTCAAGTGGTTTTTGTCCATATAGTAGCCTGTACTGCCTGGTGGAATTTGGAAAGGTGAAGGTTATTTGTAATAAATAGTCAAGTAGATAAGAGCTCCAGCCCCAACTGAAACGATTGCATGTGTCTTGCTTTTTATTGTTTATAACTTGAACAGGTACAAGATTTTGGCAGCTGGTACGGCCACAAAAGTTGTCTTTGGGAACAGTGTTTGGGGCCCCTCAGCAGCCTCACAGTAGACAGGTCTACCCAGTGGTCCATCCGCCATGGTCATAAGCTCCTAACCCATACCTGTGTCCCTGTTGTGAGCTCTTCCATGGTTGCATGCGGTAGAAGTAATTGCAGGAAAAAATTGACACATGGCTTTCACTAGGCACCTCTGTAAGCCCCTGGGAGCCGGGGTGGCTGGCAGGGTGGAGCAGAGGAGACCTGGAGCAGGTAAGCCTCGGGGCGAGCTGCGGTTTGGTCTGTGCTCATCTCCCTTGCACGTGCAGAAAACGGCAGCTGGTCCTGGCTGAAGGGGGAAGGTGGGGAACTGCCTGCGCTTCTTGGCAGCTCATCAGTCGGGTGAGTTGAGGGGAAAAACTGGCTTATTATCTGAGTAGGTGCCTTAAAAGAAACCAAACTTCTTTTTAATTAATTGTTTTCTTAAGGCGGTGAGCTAAAGTGAAAAAGTCATCGTTGAAACAACATAAATACTGTAGGTTGTGGAAATAATGGCAACTGGATGTAGCAGGTTTGATCATGTCAGTTGTGTTTCACTCACTGTTTGTCTTCCCCCTCACATTTGCTACCCTTAATGCATCTTAACTTCAATTAAATCACAGGGTCAGCGGTCCAGAAGCTACAGGCTGCAACTGCTTCTTCTGATGCTGTTATTAGGCTACATGCAGCCACGAAACTAGTAGTTTTAGCCCAGCCCCATCAGAGTGTGACAAGCAAACAGCCATGGTTCAGAGTTTTGCATACTAGTCTGCTTATACCCATGGAAACCAGTGCACTTTAAAATACACTAAGTGTTTTAAATAGAAAGAGAAAGAAAAGATTTGAAGTATAAAGCATTGAAGCCTTCGGTTTATTAACACAGTATTGTATTCCTGTTATTTCTTTTCCATTTGGGTAGAGAGAGATTGTTATAAGGAAAAAAAGCCACACACCTATCAAATCTTGTTCTTTCAGGTATTATTAAAATAACTAAAATTTCCCATTTGACATGAAAACTCAGTTAAGATGTGTTAAGCACCTCTTCTTAGGAATCTTGCATTTATGCCTGGGCAGTGACAGTAAAGTACACATACATAAGAGGGGTCAAGACCCATAGCTTCTCTACCCATTGCCAACAGGTTAGTGAGGCTGGTGCTAGAGAAACCCAGCTCAGCGGAGCACCTCACTAGTCCCACTAAGTCCAGCTACTGCTTGTAGCTGCTGCTGTGGCCACCAGCCAGTCTGCAAAAACCCTTTTTTTAGCTAATAAAAAGTGAGAGGCAAGTGGAAGCGGGGCACAGAGGTGGCACCTTTGGCAGGGCAGGATGCTGCTGCTAGTGTCCAGATGAGCATCGTCACCACCTCCAGAGCAGTCTTGAACATCTCCCCCTTGGCCATACTCGTGTTGTGGCCAGCAAGTGCCCTCCCTGCCGAGCACCTGGGACAGGCATTTGCCACTTTGCATCAGGGGTGGAGCCGCTGCGCCAGGGCAGGCATTTGCTGATGTCCTCCTGAGCCCGAGCTCTGATGTTTCTTCTGCCCAGAGCGACCATGGAAGAAGTGGCTCACTGACTGGGGCAAGCTGGTTTCTAATAGCCTGACCCCATCAGAGCTGGGCTGCCCAGGTGAAGGATGCAAAAGTGCACATGGAAGAAAGGTGTGCAGACTGTGCTTCCCTTTCTGGATGGCGTTCTTAGCTGAGCTGAGCAGCAGCCTCTTTTTCTGGCCACTGAGACCAGAAAGGTGCAGGGGTGTTGGGGTAAACATGAAGATCCCAGGAGACAGAGCAGCTGGGACCACGTTATATTAAAATCAAAAGTTTTAGATCATTAATTCTTCAGCCATTATATGTTTCTCACTAAGTATTTTTTTAAATTATTGCAAAGTGGAACGGAGGCCTGAGCAACCTCAGGGTCTCAAATCTTGCCCCTATCTTTCATCTTTTGTTCCTTTTTGGGTTTTGTTTTTTTTTGCTGTACATGAAATGCAAATGGTTGTTGGTAATTACTAGTCTGGGAAGGTGTCCCAAGAGGTTCAGCCTTCTGCAGCAGTATGAACTACCTGCATGGCTGTCACACTGGTGGGAAAAATTTGTGCAATTTTTCTTGAGTGTATTGAGATTTTCCATTATGTCATGTAGCAGTGGATGAGCTGTTAGAAAACACCTCCTAGCATTAAACCTAAAGCCCCCACCAGGATTTAGGCTCTTCGTTTCCTGCCCTAACTGTCATGGACAAGTAAACAAGATTTTTCCCCAGCCTCTTTGCAGCTGCCTTTTGTATACTTCAGGAGTGTTGTCACGTTCCCCTCACGTTAAATTAAACAGCCCTATTTCTTGCAGTCTTTCCTCACTGAGCACATTTCCTAGACCTCTGGCTATGCTCACTGCTCTCTGCTGGACTCCCTCCATCTTCTCCCCATCTTGAAGGAAGTGCCTTGCCCAAAACTGGATACAGCGGTTCGGCTGAGGTTTTGCAAATGCTGGCTGGAGGGGAACAAGTCCTGTATGAGCCCTGTAGGTTATATCTCTGTTTATATATTTCAGTACAGTATTTGCTTTTATAGCAACAGCAGCAGTTTAACTCCTGCTGGCTTCAGAGCCGCTGTGAGACCCAGATCCTCTTCTACAGAAGTACTACCCCAAAATTTAATTATCTCTCTAAGCACTGGATGACAACACCTGCCAAAAAAGAACGATTTGTCACGGTAATTGTAAGTGTTCATGGTGTTCACCAGTGCCACTGCCTGTACCTTTAGCTCAGTGACTAAAGTTCAATAGGGTTGCTTCCTAGTTCAACATTCTAGTTGCTGAAAATGTTGATTTACACAAAGACAAGGACTTAATCTATGCCTGTGTTTTTATAGTAAATGTCTGAGCACTTTCCTGGTGTGGTTCTCCAATTTTGCTCCCACCCAACAGTTTTTCATCCAGATCTCTTTGCCTACTTTACTTATAAGAAGATGACATCAGCTGATGTCAAAAACATAATGAAAGGCAAGATTTATGGCTCCTATTGTTTATTCACAAGCCTTTTACCTTATTGTAGAGGAAATGAGATTGGTTGGATGTGATTTTGTTCTCAATGAATCCTTGCTGATTGTTAAAATATATTTGTATGATATCAGTAGATCCTTTCATTTCAAACTGTCAGTATTTTTTCTTAAAGCTTTTGCTTATTAGTTAATCTAGTTGGCTAAAGCAAACTTCTCTTAGCATGCACAGCTTAAAGTAAAGACCTCTGCACAGTACCCCACAGTGTAGAGCAGGATTTGGAAACTTGTGTTGCAAGGCATTACTGACTCTAGAGGAAGATCAGCCTACCAAATGATTTTAAGGAATAGATTACTAGACATAGGATAAAGTAACGGCCAAATCCCATACCTCAGGGCCAGCAACAGGAAGAGACTCTTATGCCCTTAGCAAGCAACTCACCCAGGGAGAATAACAAAGGCATAGAAATACTTTAGGCAGTGTATTTACTCTGAGTTTTGATGACCAATAGTAAATATTGTTGTTAAAAGCTGTATCAGGATTTTTGCAATGATGTCTTGGAAAGCCGTGAATAACTTAAACTCTTTAGGTGGTCAGGGAATAGCTTACATTAAGAGTAGACTCAAAAAGTAACAAAACCCAATATGGATACAACAAACATATAGTTGTTCCTGATAAATAAGTCAGAGCTGAGCATATAGGGAGGAGGAAGAGCTCTTGATAAGCCTAGAAAAGCGGAATATAATTCAGGGAAAACCTGTGTGATGAGACAATTGCTGTTAGTTACAGCAAATACTTCATAATTGTAGAGATCTAAAGTGTCAGTACTCAGTCTTTTGAATCATTGTAGTAATAATGTATAGAAAGAAATAACAGCAACTGTTGCACGCATCTTTCGTACTTTGATGAATCAGATCACCACACATTTAGTCTTTCACAGCCAGTAAGGTGTCCCTGCAAGCACTGCTCTGAAGGGTGAAGGTAGAGTTTGATAGAGGAGGTATAACAAAAATAGGCCATGAAGCGGGGGGAGGCATGGTGAGGTGGGGTTGCACATGCGGAGTGCCCAAAAGTACGCTCGAACATGGAACCTGTAGGCGGTTTCTTTTTTCTTCCTCTTTTTTGATATTTTTGTGGTTTAGATCTGACACAGAGTGACTTGCTTCGGTTTGCATAAAAAATCAGTGAACTTGACTGCCTTCCCATGTTTTGTTAGTGTCAGGCTCTGGCCTTTTCGCTATTTTTAATGCACACTTTTAACTTGTCCTCAGAGAACTCTGCAGCCTCTCACCCAATTATCAGTATTATCTCCGTGTACATCTGTGAAAAGGGGGGCACAGAAAAGTTTAAGCCACATTCTCAAAAACAACTTTTTCCCCTGGTGTATCAGGAGCTGTGGCTTGAAGGACTTAAGCATCTGAAACTGTTGCTAGACGGACGGCAGCCGCCGTGCATCCTCCTGGCTCTTCTGCAGTGAGTGGCACAGGCGTGCTGGTGCTCTGGAATAGGCTCTTCTGGGAGGCACAGCTCATTTGCTATCAGGTTGTCTCTCTACTTATTCTTGTGAGTGCTGGGGAATAGGGCAATAAATCAAGAAAATAGCATGGCAGTGGACATACGTGACTGTTCAGATTGGCAATGCGAGTTGCATGCTCCTGCAGAATGCCATGGTCCAAGACAGCGACACACGCACTTTTGTTTCATTGGAAAAAAAAAAAGATATTTTTAGCAACTAGTAGAAGGTAAGGGAGTTCTGAGTGCATTGGATAAAGTAGTTTCTCTGACATACTGCTTCCTTTTTGTTTGCTTTCCTTACAGTAGCGTCCACATATCATTCTGGAAATAGGAATGAAATCAGAAAATCAGTTTGTGGCACACGCTTGGCGTGGAAATGGTGTACTGTGGGGGTAGTACAAGTTGAAGCCTGCCAGATGAAAAGTGAATAGTGCAGTCCCAACTAGCCAGAAATACACGCCTCCAAAATACTGTCAGCGAGAAGCTGATTGCGACCCAGAGCCATTTCAGAAGTCACCCTTCTCCCAGGCGCAAATAAAAGGCACCAGTTGTGGCCTTGACTTACCTTGACACACTGGCACACTGAGGGTACAGCATGCTAATTTGTGACCTCTGTGACCCCAAATTGTCAAAAAGGATCTGTTCCATCGCACAGGAATTGCTTGTGGTACATAGGAAACTGGGAGGTGTCTCGTGCCGTCCACTTTTCTGCCCGCTCCCAGGGGGATGACAGTCGTTCATGTCCTGCTCCTTTGCTGCCTCCCTGTATTGTAAAAGCAAACTCCTGGCTCAGAAATAGGCAACATGAAGCCCTTAATCCGCTTTCCCCTTCCACACTGAACTTGCATAATCCACAAGAGAGCCAGGCCAAATCTGGTTATTTATAATCCAGCAAAACTCTGGCCCACTGTCTGCATTGCCCCAGAGCGGGTGTCCCGAAGTGCAGGACAGGGTGATGTTCACCATCCTGCCTCTGGTCGTTTGCTTTAAGAATATTAGTGCTAGAAATTGTCTACATAAAATGTAGTAACATCTTGTATTTTAATTGCCTGTTTTGCCTCAGATATACCTACCACCCTGTCTGTAGATAGTTTGTTCATTGTGGTGTCAGAAATGTTTGAATGCTCTTATTATATGAGTTAGAGTATTGAAATTATATGTTCTGAAATGAATGTCTCTGCCTATCCCCAGTAGTTCTTTATTGCTGTGAGGCCTCTGGGGAATGTTCTTCTCAGTTTTACATTATATTCCTAATCTAACATATTTCTTAGTGTTTTCTGGGGTTTAAGACTTTAAGGTCAACCACAAAATAGTCTGTTCTTCTCCAAAGGGGAAAAAAAGGGACACAGGTAATATCATATCATCAGTTATCAGTCATAAAAATTCCAGTTACTTAATGGCACTGTATCATCTCAAGAGAGAGTTTATGCGTATGGGGATGATGTGGTCATAGGGTGTGCGGGAGCAGGTCTGGTGCTTCACGTGTAATTCTGAGAGATACGAGGAAGCTCAGCTTTCTGAAAAGGGTTCATGTGTCCTGGTATGAAACAGAAAAAAAGGTTTGCATGATTGTCAGAAGTAGGAACAAACCTTACCCGCCACTGGACGTAATGTTATTGCACTATCCACAAGCAAGATGTTGTCTACTTTCATCATGATGCATAACTTCAATTGCTGTTCACGCTTCTGAGATTAATGTTTACAAATGCAATAGGCGGGAGTTTAAAATAAAAAGGTATTGACTTTGCAGCAGGGCCCAGGCAAGAATCACTACATGGGAAGAGAGTTGTGTCCCCTTTGTGCTTTCCGTGTGGCCCAGCAGAAAAAAGACATGTTCTTGATGCCAGTCCCAGGTTGTCTTCACTTCTCAAGCACATTAGAGCAGTGCAAAGCCTGTTAAAGCAGTTGGGGAAAAATGAGTTTTCAGGCAACCTGCGTTATGACACCTTTCCCTGGGCCATAATCCCTAAGTCAGTCCAAAATTATTCCCTGCTCAAAAAGTACCCAATAGCTGATTAAGTGTGGTTTAGACTTGCAGGTCCCAGAGTGTCCCAGCAGAAGCTGTGCCTCATGCCGTTCTTCCACAACAGAGTGGTGCAGTCTCTGGAGAGGGAACATCACGGCAGAGTCACCTTGAAAGGAAAACCATTAACCATTAGAGTGGTGGCCTCACTTAAAATGCATGAAGAGCTTTAACATCTGGTCAGTAGCAGTCAAGCACCCCAGAAAGCAGAGAAAACTTGAGGTTCACCTTCCAGTATCCCAAGGGAGGGAGAAGGGCAGAGCCCAGCCGAGGGAAGCTCAAAGCCTGTGTGTCTGTAAAACCCCGTCAGTGACACCGTCCTGAGATGGTGAGACCTGAACTATGCGGTTTCAGTCACTCTGCTGAAATGTCTGCTTCACAAGTGCATCAAAAGATTTCTGTCAAGCCCGTGAGCCTGGTTTTGATCTTGTTTGTCCAGCCTAGTAACGACAGTGGAATAGCTCAGGAGTTACAGTTGTGTGAGATCAGACGGTTGGCTTACTGTTTCAACATCCCCGGTGTTTTGGCATGTATTTTAGGCACTCAGTGTTCTTGGATTCTCCTTCTACCTAGTTTCTTGGAAATTAGGATAGATACCATTAATCATAGAAAAGGATTTGATTAAGATCCCTCTTTTTTATCACAGGGAGTCGTTCCCTGCCTTCCAGATCTTTGCCCATCTTCCTATCAGGAACTGGGCTAACCTCACTCCTCTCATTTCCCTTCAGAAAGCTTCTCTGCAACCTCAGGACATCGTGTGCTGTTTTCTCCTGGATTATCAAATGTACCTGGGGGGAGGTGGGTGGTTTATTTGACTCACACAGCTGCTACGCATGGGCTTCTGACGCTAAGACTTACTTCTTTGTGACCCTTTGGGCAGAGGGAACTGAAGAAAAGGAGAGGTGTAGCCCTGGGCTTGAGGTGCCCAGCTCCTCCTTTCTGACTTTAGATGCCAGATCCTTCAGTAAAAGGACAAAGAGCAAATGAAACCTGGGGAAGAGTGCCCTGTTGTTTCCTCTGCTCTCATGTGTGATCTGGCAATGCTCTGAACTTTACCACTTATAGCAAATTGCAAGCCTGCTAACTCAGGGCTCCCCACTGAAAAGAACTTTCTCAAATTTCTCAAATTGATGTATTTCAGAGTGAAAAGCATGAAATACATCTTTTCTCACTTTGTCGATCAAAGTGCACTTTTAAATAGTAGCAATTTTGCACTTTATGTAACTGTTTCCTGCCATGGTTAGCTTTCCAGAATCTGACAGAAATGTTTCCTGCTGCTATGGTTAGCTTACTGCTGTTTATTTACAAATGCAATGTTCAGGCATCCTTTTTATACCCTCCCCCCCCACACTTTCTTTTTTTTGGAGGGTGTTTTTGACCCAGACAGCCCTGTCCTCACACAACCTTCCTGCGAACAGCGCTGCCAGCTCGAGTGGGCCACTGAAGAAACACCAAGGATTTGTTGGGCTTGAAAAGAAAGTGAGTGGACTGCGAATTTTTTAGAGGCTACAGGTGGTTTTGAAGTCTGTGCTGGAAACATTACGGCTCCTGAGCCTCCCAGGGGACTTCACCAGGCAGGGCTCTACTGTTGTGCTACTGACTCATGGGCAGAAACACACCTCTGAGCAAATGGTGGTGAGGAAAAAGTGACCAAGCCAAAATGACTCACAGGGAAATGAAACCTCCAGGGACAAGGCTGCTTTGACAGCCTGCAAACGCACTTAACTCTGGCTGTCAGTACAGACAGCAGCGCAACTGAGTCCATAACTGGTGGGAAAGTAAATCTAGATATAGCCATAAACCTGCAGCAGTCTCGTCCTAAACTTAGCAGCCTCTAGGACTTGCTCTCCAGTAGTTTTATTGCAGAAAGTTGGATGGTCAGTCTGTTGGTAAGTCTTGAGCGGATGGGTACAGAGAATTTTAATAGGAGTATAAAGCACACTGAAGTTTACAGCTAAGAAATGCAGCTTTTGGAAAGATGAGGTACTGAAAGGAGAAATCATGGGACAAAGAGCTTTCTGGTTCTTCTATTTGTTAATGGGAATCTGATGAGATGAACTAAAGACTCGAGGCTGCAAAACCCACCTGAGAATACATGAAAAAATGCGTGAGAAACCCTCTCTGGATGCTCATCTTGAGGAAATGTCTTGGAAGAAAGAAGTCCCTACTGCCGTGACTTCTTGAAACTTTCAGGATCTGTTCTAAGTTACATAAAGCAAATTTCCCAATAATACAATCATCTGTCTGAACAGATTTGTGCGTTTAACTTCAGACACGTGCAATATGAATCCGAAACAGTGCTGTGCAAACAGGACACTCTTTCTTTGTATAAAACATCAGCTGTTGGGTCACATCTCTTCCTCTGGAATCAGCAGCTGGAAAATATTAGGTGAGTCACAAGGAGTTGAGAGCTTTGAAAAGCAGCACACACCAAGTGATATACAGGGTGAAGTCTTTAAACCCACTACTTAAAACACCAAATTGGAGCCTTCAGAGCAGGAATAGAGAGTTAAGCTCCTCTGAAGGGTAATTTATGTTACAAATTGACAAATAAGATCAAGCTAACACACTCAGGCAATATCAGAAAGATTAAGGTAGAAATGAATGCACAAAGAGCGTGAGCATCCTCCTGACTTTTTTTTTTTAAGCAGCGCTGATTCTGCAGTTACACTGCTTCCTGAGATAATTTACACCAGCTTACACAGCACTTTGAGCTCTGGCCGTACCCTGACAGGGAGATGGTAGCTCAGAGCGCTGGATGCACTTGCAAAACAGTTCAGATGAATAGATGTAGGCAGTCGGGATCATCAGGGTTACCTGAGGATTTTAGGTTATGTTTACATAGCAATTAAGCTATAAATGCAGGGTGTATTTTCTCCTTTATTCCGCAGCATAGGTAGGCAAATATTGCCCAAATATTGGGCTTTTTTTTCAGGAGGGTGCAAACTGCGGCATGTCTGCTCTGTTTCGCCGTGTTCCCACACTCACCCTAGGACGAGAGACCCAGTGGTGGCCGTTGTGTGCATGTTGCCAGGCCCGTCCGTGGGCAGAGGCAGTGCCAGGGTCTTGAGGCCCAAGCTGGGCTAAGCGGGCACAGCTGAGGCATCCGGGCATGCCCCTGCTCCCCACACCGCTGGACGAGAGTCTCATCCCCCGCTGCGTCTATTCCCGGTGGGGCTGCCAGCCTGCCCCCTCTCCTGCTGCCCCCCCACTCACAAAATGTGGGGAGAAAACTCCATCAACAGCTGTCCTCCAAAGTCAAGTTCTCTTCCTGCGTGTTTTCAACACGGTATTTCAGAGCTCTGCATCTTAAAATGAAAGTGTCTATTGCAAATTGGAGTGTAATCCTCATGTTTTGTCTCTGCAAAGGTTGCATCTCTTGAGCTCTAGCGCAAGCAGTCACAACTTCTTCCAGGTTTCCTGTTTCCCCTTAATTGCGTGCTATATTCTCTCCGTGTTTCTTTTTTTGCTCCTGGTCTTTCCTGTCTCCCAACTAGTGTGTGAGTTACCCATGTTTTCATGACTGTAGCAGCACAGACCATGTAAGTTCCTGTATTTCTGTCTTTTACTTCACCCGAACTCAAGTGAATCTTAGAAAAGAGGGATGTGAGGGACCACAAGAAGGGGGCTCATGCCTTACCACATAGTTTATGGCCTCCTTAGAATGAGCCTGCAGCATGAGTAAAAAGGGAGGGGGGAATGCCAGTCTCGTGTGGATGGTTTTGGAAACGTGTGGGGCCACGCTGTGTTTGCCAGGGAAGATTTTAAGAAGCCATAAAAAGGCAGAAAATCCTGATTCTAGTCTATCATTACTTCATGATAGGATCAGCTGGCTTTGAGTTACAGGTAATACAAATAATAACAGATATTTGCCAACCTGTTCTGAAAGATCTCAGAAGATGAACATCCCACAGCCTCTCCCTCGGCACATTCCTACCCTTCCACCTCTGAAAGTCTTTTCCAAATGTCTAGGTATTACCTCAACCTCTTTTACGACACTGAAGACTACCCCACTGCTCTGCCCCCCACAAAGGGCAGTTTGTTAGCTTCACTTCGGCCTAAACCAACCCATTTCTTTCGGTCAGCCCCATCAGACACGTTCTCTGCTGTCACTCACTGCATTCCCTTGGACTGTGGCCACTGGGCACCCATCATCTCTGAGCAGGGGTGCCCAAGTCGGATGTCTTATTCCAGCTGTAGCCTTGCCAATGCTGAGCAGTGCTAAACTATTACCTCACTTGGCTTGCTGGTTTATACTCCAGGTTATTCCAGTATCATGTTTGCTTTTTTTTTTTTCTTTATTAACAGGAACATGACGCTGTTGAGACAGATCTGGGCTCTTTTCCATGCTATTTAAATTTGCTTTTTTGAGTTTGAACTTCGTATCTGCAATATTGATTATTTTTTTTCTTTTGTAATATGGTAGTACAGCTTTAGTAGTGGAAATTTAATTGGAGTCTATTTAATTGTAGTCTGGCTTTAAAGTAATATTGATTTAAAACTCTTACTATCCTTTTGCATAGGTTTTATATGCATGCAGAGAGAATTTAGCTAACTTCCACTGAATAAACTTATGAATATGAATAACTTTTTTTAACCCACCTCCTGAGGGTGTTGTTGGCAGTGTAAATTTCAAGGTGTAAGGTTAATGTTTTCTTCATCTTGGCAATTAGCAATGCAGGGTTTTTAGTACTGGAATTTAACTGATAACACGTGCTTTTATGCCCTACTTTTAATTTAAAATGTGATGCTAGGAGGTAGTAATAGCTAGTTCCTAATTAATGATTTTATCTGCATAGCCTAAAATGCTTTGTCAAAAACAGGTATTCATTATTATTATTCTTATTTTGCAGAATTAGTCTTTGGGTTTTTTTCTTGTTTGATTTGCTGAGGCACAAAGATTGGTTCACCAGATCCTCCACAATACATTATTAAAAGGTTTGCAGATAGAACCAACGTTCCCTGGATCAATCTACTTGACCATAATGCTTTAAAAATACTCTCACTAGCCTGTCTATTACACAAATAATTATTTAAAGAGGGGGTTAAAAAGGCAGCTTATCATGCTGCACTGCATCAGCTGCTGACAGACACATATACTGCTTTTTTTTCCCAATTTTTTTAATCAACTCTCCAGCTGCAGGAAGCCGCCCTGCCAACCTGAGGAGCCCCGACCTGCTCCGTTCCCCACACTCGCCCCACCACCACCTCTCCAGCTTTTACACTGCCGATTCTCACATCCAGCTTAAGGTCTCTTTGTGGCACGGGCAAAACTAAAAGCAATGAGAACAGCAGACTTTCTTTCGCCTTTGCTCTCCATGTAGCGACGCTTGGTTGTGCCAGGAGAGATTCCCAGCCTCCTCCCCCGGCTCCCCAGCCCCAAGCCCTGATGTAGGGGTGCAAAGCACACTGCTCACCCCAGCTCCTCACGTGCACGAGGGAGCATGGTTATGTACACCGCACAGCAGCAAACGTGTGATGCGTGCAGCTAATGTCCCGGTCAAGCTGTGTACTTCTCTCAAAACATGTCTCATAATGATGATTCATGGAGCTTTATAGGAAAGACATGTATGAAATGCTTGGGGCATTCCTTAAAATGACCATACCATTGGGTTTGTTGAGTATGGTCACTCTGCAGCTTTTTTCTTTTTTTTTTAAATCTTATGAAGTTCATGCTACATACGTGCCACAGCCACTACTGCTGATGCAAATGTGTATGTCACCTTTGCCTATTTAGGAAGACTCTACTAATGATAATGTATATGAAATCATCTTTGGCAATTTTCAGTTTCTAGAATGTTAGCATATTAAAAGCAGTTTTATACAGTAAGGAATCCTTTGTGTTTATTATTAACAAAAATACCTGTTATTTGTGGTATTCAAGAATGACTTTTCAGTTGTTGTCGTTTGATCAAAGACCCTAATCCACAGATCCTTATTTTTTACTCTTATTTTATACATGCCACAGATCCAGTTTTTACTAAAATGTGGCATGTTGCTGTGAAGATTAAAAGCCAATGCTGAAGGTCAAGCAATCATCATCCCAGGACTGGGATTCAAAGGCCTTTTAATCACCTTTTGTATCTCTTTCAGAAATGGTTCGCTTACTTCCCAAAGCCAGTGGACCACAGGTTAAAAAAATAAGATCAATTAATCATTGCTCTAATTCTATTGACTGTTTCTCATCATTTACATGTATATAGAGATGTCTATATGTATAATGTCCATATGTATATACCTATCCTACAGATAGATAAAACTGCTTTCTAACCAGGGATTTAGCTCTAAGCCCAAACACACTGCTGTCTGTTGTGTTTCCTACGGTGAGATTGGTGGCCATTTGGATCAGGTGCTGTGTGTGCATGGTCAGTTTTCTGTGATGCATCAACCAAACTCAAGCCCCGTGTAAATTCACTCAGAGGGATAGACAGTCAGGGCATTCGTAATTGCACTCATTTGGTCTCATGACTGGAAAAAATCAGGGGCAGACCTACATCTGGTATTAATCGGTAGATCACTGCTTGTGTTTTTTTTTAAACAATGATGCTCTATCTGTTCTCTATGCTAAAATGAAAACAATGTATGTTCTAAAACTTACAAAGGCAGATATTACTTTTTCCCCCAATAAAAGAGTTTTTAAAGAGAGGACTGTATCAATATTCTTTTAAACTATATTACACACGCTAGGAAAACAGCCTTTTAATTCAGTTTATCAGAAGTGGAAAATGAAATATATTGTATTTGCCATGCACAGCCCCAGCCTCCTCCTGGGATTACTAAAAATGGCATCAAGTGTCACGTCTGACCCAGGCACCTAGCAGTCTTGAAAGTGAAGTACACGACTACCATTGTCCGTCAGCTATCATTTCCCAGATCCAGGTCTGGCATTTAGGTTATCTTAATAGCTATTGTTTAGCAGACAACAAAAGGAATCACCTTTTACTTCACCAGATATTCCCAAAAAAAACCCTTCAGAAGTCACGTAAAGAACAGGTGCAAACAAACAGAAAAGGAGCCCTCGCCTTATGGCAATAAGGAAACAGAGACATCACGGCTACCCTTAGAGCTTGCATATTTATTGAACAAATCCTACTAAAATAGCTAAAATACATTGGGTACTTGTAGTGCATTATTAAAGATCACATTGTTACAAAAGCCTGCATTTTCAGCAGTACACAACTGCAACTATACATAAATGCCACAACTGCTGAATATTACTTCTTGCTATATATACAGCACAGTAGACGCATCTAATCTATTCGAAAATAAAATGTACAAGAAAAGGGATACAGAAGGTAGGGAAAGGAAAGAAATCTAGGAAGTGCAGTGCATGCATTGGTATTTAACAGTCAGAAGCTAAAACAGTTCAGAACAAGGCCTGCCCTGTAAAAGGAAGAGCTAAAAGACAGTTATATAAAAAATTAAGGTGGGCTTTCAGACTGTGTCTAACACAACAACACTCCATGAGTAGATGATACTGTTTAGTTTCGTGTTTTGTGTTGTCTTGTATTGATAGGAGTCTGGGAGCAAGAACAAAAATGTAAAGTCCACATGTCGACGGTACCGTGGAAATGTACTCTTCCCCTTTAGGACTTCTCCTCCCAGAAATTTCCTGTGTTTTCCTTATTATATCCCCTATTATATGGATTTGAAGAGGACATTAAAACTTGTCCCATCTTCAAAAAGGCTTTTTTTTAAAAAAAAAAAAAAAAGACAAAACTCAGAAGAAATTTTGAGAGGTTGGCGGAAAATTATTGCTCGTCTTCCTCCGTTAGGTGGATAGGAGTCAGAAAGGAGATTTTACGTAAATTACAGTTTTGTGATTGCTCCCACTATAACTGCATGTTTGTGAGTGGACCCTGATAGGGAATCAGTTCCTCACGTGTACACTATAAGTAGTTACTCACCTACAGCACTGAATAAGAAAGCCACACTGAAGACACAAGTAAACAAGTCAGTCCAGTCTAAAGAACAACATTCAGAAAAACAAAGTACCAACACCTTCTCAGAACATGGAAATAAAAAATAACTCCATCAGAGCTACCTTGCCAAGGAGCATATTTAAAGTCCAAAATAGCACCATTCATCAGTGTCTCAAATCCCGTGGCAGCATCACGATCACTTACCACAAGGAAACCATGAGTTTCATACTACTTCTATACATCAAAAGAGTACATGGATAAAATATAGAGATATACAGACAATCGATGAAAATAAACTACTAGTCTTGTTACATCTAAATGAAAAAAAAGGGGGACTCTCAGCCTCTGCAAGAAGCAGTTTGGGATGGTGGAAATGGAGAGAGCAGTTTACCGGTTGCGTGTGAGCAGTGGAGTTTGAGTAGTGGAAGACATTGCTGTGGTAGAACCAGGCCTGAGGGCCCACCTGTAATGTTTGTAAACATGGATTCACAGTGTGAAATTCTGAGAGCTTTCGCTTGAGTCAGAATGTTAAAAACTATTTTTTATGGTACACGTTTGTCCCCTGTTATTCTCTAAAGCAAGGCTCAGAGTCCCATAGTTTCTTCTTACACTTGATGATTTACACAGAAACAATTCCCAATATATGACACCACGACCTCATCAAACCCATACACCATATGTAATACAAATGGAGAAATTATGATTAAAAACAGTAGAGGTAATTGATTTTGGTGAAATGGTGTCCATAGCCATTTACTGGAACGAGGCATGCCCCTTCCACCTCACTTTTCTTCTTGCGGTTTACTTCCTTCGAGATGGGGAGACTTCCCTGCGGAGAGGAAAAAACAGTATTAGCTGTGCTTCGTCTGTTCATCGGGGTTCTCCCTTTTCCTTTCCTAAGATTTCCATAGTTCCCTAGCTTTAGTTCAGAAGTAAACGTCTACCAAGGATGGCTGAATCAACTACAAACACTAATGCCACAGAGAGAAAAGGATTGTTTAAAAACAAGGCAAGCCTTGCAGCCCCTGAGAAAACGCTTCAGCTGGGGAATCTGGACATTCGTTGCAACTGGGGAGACCCCAATTATCCCAGCAAAGTTACAGGAGAAGAAGCTATGGAGCAACAACCCTTTCTGCAGCTCACCATTGGTTGTACATCCTTACACTATTCCACAAAATTACTTTTCTCACTCCTGACAAACCAAGACATTTCTGTGCCCTTCATAACAGGTGGGACAGCTCGGGTCTAACACTGCACCTGCAGGTGCTGTGTGTGCAGTAGTTCTGGTATATAAACATGGCTGAAAATGAGGAACTACCTGTTTTGCACACGTGAAGCACAGCAGGCAGACACAGTGTCTCAGTGTCATGAATGCAAAATTCATGGCCACGAATCGACAGATGGCACCGAGCTCCCTTGAAAATACAACTCAGTACCAGCTTGGGTAATCAAAAATCTAACGTTAATGGTATTACCTACTGATAAATTAATTTGTTTCCTTGCCTTTTTTAACCCCCAAGCTCTCTTTTATGGCTCCACTTGTCCTTCAACATAAAAATGCGTCTTAGTCATGAAAGGTCATCTTATTATTAAGAGAACCTTTTACAGCTTAGACCTCTCAACTTTTAAACACCTTACAGCTTAAGCAGCTAGCACACACTAACAAGTGACTTTCCTACAGTACTTCATTGAACAAAGCACTCTAAAGACACTGTAGTGTGTTACTTGTCTCTGGACAAGCCAGGAGATGGTGTGCTGTATTAGCCAGCTGCCTCAGGTAGGTTTTCGTTAGCCATACTTAACCATTCACTGGCTAAATTCTATGCCTATTCAGCAAAGGATTTAAATATATGTTTCAGTTTAAGCCTCAGAAGGAAGCCCAAAGGCTAAGCACGTGCTTAAAGTACTTTGCTGATGCTATGCCACTGTGGGATCCTAAACAAAAAGAATTTGTTTAGCTAGTAATATATTGTAAAGTTACGGAAAGTATCTGTGCGTTTTGTGTGTAGGAGATCAGAACTCAGAAGGTGTTTTACTGCTTTTATTGCTTGGGACATGTTTGTTGTACAAGCAGATTGCCTTTAGTTTGTTTAAGAAATTGAAGTTATCTTCTCCAAGTTCAATTTTTCTAATGTGAGAGTTGTGAATTTCTGAATTAAGAATTAAACACACAGTGGTCTCACATCTACTGAGAAAGTGCAATTTTCAGCAATTTTCCTTTCCTGGCTCTGCAAAGCTGTAATTTTCACTGGAATGTCCCTATTTGCTACATTTACTTGTGCTGGGAATTAAGTCAGCCCATGGCTCTCCCACTGTCTTTATCACAGTTTACAGGATAAATTCTGCTTTCAGGTAGATGAACTCCCCCCGGGGTTCTGCATTGCATGCAGCCAGGAGCATTTTTCAGGCTGAAAACAGAGTAAAGTCCCTCTCCATTCTGGGCATCAGAAATGGAGAAACTGAGTAGACTTCCAGTACACATGCAGAAGGGCTCTGCAAGCCAGGGGAAGAAATAGGAGCAGAAACATACCTTGCCTTCCCTACAGCCAAACTGGGGATTTTGCAAGAGACAATTTCAGAATGAAAAAATAACGTTTAAATTTTAGTGACTGCACAAACATGTTTCCTCACAGGACTCTAGAAAATTCCATCCTCGTGATAATATTTTTGCTTTTCTGTTGACTAAATTTGCTACTTGTGTATCATTACAGGATATGAGAAGAAAACTAGAAACTTACACATGCAAACAGGCACACCACACAGACCAAAGGTCTGGGCAAATTTCCAAAAGCATTGTGTTGGGCAGTTCCTTTTCAGCTGTGAAAACAATCTCAGTCCTGAAATCCTGCCATACAATCATAAGATAAAAAGTCCCATATGACCCTTCTAGGTCTAGAAATAAATTGTCTTTAAGAAATGTATCCTTTTATATTTGTTTGTTGCAGGAAAAAAGAAAAAGCACTTCTATCTGAAGTAAGAGTTTCAAAAAATATATTATTTTTACTTTATTCTTTCAGTAGTTCAAACTGTTTAGTACTGAGCATATAAAACTGTTGAGCTGAAGGACTGAGCACTTTCTGCAGTCATCTTCAGCAATTTACCCTGATTAATTTTATAAGATGGATGAAAAAAATTAGATTCCAAAGACACACTGTTTCTGTTAAGGCTGATACTCTGCTGGAAGCTAGATTGTGTGCAGCTAATATTCAAGTTCCTTTTGAAGATCAATTGTGAAATAAAATTTGGAGCTAGTTCTAAAAACTGGTCTTTGTAAGCACATGCCAAGTGTCTTTTGAAGAATTACATAAAGGCTAGAAAAAATGTATCATATTTAAAAAGCAGGAACCCAATCACTTTAAAGGAAAAAAGTATAATATTTTTGCCCAGTTGAGAAACAATTACCCCTTTTGATAATCTTTTTTAAGCTACATACAGCATAAAAGCACGGCTATTCATAAATCCAAGATAATGCAGCATTGTTACTAACTATGCTGCACATAGTTCACAGCTTCATTCCTGTATTTCAGGAGCGACTTTGTATAATGATGAATGACAACTTACTAAAAGCTGCAAACTTAAAATTTTGAATAAAAATCATCTAGTTAACATACAGCTGATGTGTAAAATTGGCAAATTCATTTAATATAAGTATGACCATATATAGCATATTCGCCGTAAACTGGCATTGCTATCAGCCTACTCTGCTGAACTTTTGAAATACTTCAAATGTTAAGAATGGCAGTACTGCCATATATGTTAATTTAAAGATTGGCATGCTGGCACATGAGTCTGGAAATAGCAGACTGCAAATAGCCCAGCTATAAATTTTAGAAGTTCCTTTATAAAGAAAAAGTGGCGAAACTATAGACATAGTGTTATCCAGATGGAATAGCAGAGTTTTGCTAACAAGGAGCTGGGGTGTAGATAACAATTGAAATTTAATCAAAACAATTATCCATGTGCTCTCTCCTTTACTTACCTGCCTATATACATTTTTTTTCTGCCAGATTTTGAGTCAGTAATGAAAGGGAATAGGAAAATAAAACATGTACATTCTGTGGTTCTGAGTAACTGTTTTATTTACCTACTCAAATTTCATATCCAGTTTCACATTTACCAAACCAGCAATGTTAACAGAGCAAAATCTTATGAATCTTGTCTGACAAGCCACATCTTCTGCATTTATGGTGGGGTACTTCTTGTCAAACTCAGATGAAAACTACCGTGCTTTGTATGGTTGTTACTCAAGCCAGGTAAAGCACAAGCAGAAAACTTAACAGAAAAAGAGAAACCGTACCACCTCCTTCCTCCTCCTGCATTATCATGGACTTTCTTATCTGCATTGCTAAGAGAGAATTGCCAAAATCAAGTATTCAAAACTCAGATGTCAAGCTTGTAAAATCATGAGACAGGCTTAAGAAATATGAGCTCTTGAAAATTAGTATGTTTTCTTTCTGGTATGTAGCCAGCAAGAGTCCATGTTTTCTGCAAGCCTGAAGGCTAAAAACATCTTTTTAAAATGAAAGCTGAAATTCCCAGTTAACTGCCTGGCTCAAGGAGCCAAGGCTTTAAGAAAAACAGAATACCATGAGACTCGTGATGAAATCATGAGAGCTGGCTACTCTCTTGAAGCAGTCATAAAATAAAATCCATTCAACTTTCAGTGGTTAGGGTGGTTTTTTTTCAAAAAAACCTTCATGTTAGTAAACTAATAGATGAAAGAAATTACACAAATGACTTTACCTTTGGAAATCCCCCATCCCCTTGGCTGGTTGGAAAGATTTTCTGGCTTACCCAAATCGTTAACCTTGGTTGATAAACCTGTAGTGACATAAATATATACAATTTCTTACTAACAAAGACAGATTCATTGAATGCAATCAAATGGTGTTCATGTGACAGACCGCGTTACTAAAAATGAGTCTAATGTCAGCTTGGCCCAGAGATCTAGCTGCATTTTATGCTCCATACATATTTTTGAGTACCCATGACAACAAGATCTGTCCATAGAGTATTTCAACTACACTTTTTATGGCAATCTGCATTCAACAGGCTTTTTTAAAAAATCATAGGATTTTCTTTAAATCTCTTTAAGAAATTCTCTATAAGAGGATGTCCATACTAATGAAATTACTGGCGATATTGTGAGACCACATGCCCATTCTCTTCTGCCAGAAGTGACTGGCAAAAGACTATTTGTTGAAGATTATTTACTTTTGCTGATAACTGCAGGAGACAAGTGCAACACACCTTTGATAATCCTTTTACAATGAACTGTTAACTAGAACTTATTATTTTCTAAGATCATTGACACAGCTATAATTCTGTATTACCATCCTATATTTTAGACATTGAAGGAATTCCAACACATTATAAAAGACATAGGATAAAATAGCTGGCAGCAGGATTTAATGTTTAAGGTACTGGACTATGACTGCTATTGGAAAATTTTACTATGGAAAATGGGTAAGATCCAAAGATGGCCATTGACTACAGTGGGAAGCTAGAGTGAATAACCTTAATTACAGAGAATCTGAGCTGGAAACCTCCTGTGCTTCAGTTTCTCAACTTCAGGGTTTAGATCAGAGCATTTCTTCATCTTGCTCTCATTAAACACTGAAGTGGTCAGCTACAAATTGCATACGATGCCAAAGATGTTAAATGTATTCTCCTGCTTGGTCTGCCTCCTGGGCCTTTGGATTTTTGTGATTGAGCTCTTCTTTCCGCACAATAACTGAATGTCAAACTGTCAATGTTTTGCGCTGAACATTATAAATCACACCATTCAAGCTTGTTTTCACTTTGGGAATCAAAACTTGCCTTGTTACTTAAATTTCTATTGGACTGGCTTTACTTAGCTGCTTAATATTGTATTTATATTCAAACCTGAGGAATGTGTTCACTTCTGTGCAGTTGCATGTTGACTATTAGATGTCACAACTGGACCAGACGTAGCTTGGAGAAACTTTCAGAAGATTACTTGAATCATTTTTCCAAGAGAAAATCCTGAACTCTACTATAAAGTACGAAACAGAGGAGGGAAATTTAAAACACAGAGCCTAAGGCAGTGCCTGCCTTACACTCTCCCATGATTTTCCAGAGTGCTTTCTACCGATTAAAGCATCGGATTTTATTTTGTATTTTAGATTACCATATGATCCCAGACAACCCAGCTAAGCTCTCTGGGTATGGCTGGCATAGAATAACTAACACACAAGACAGGGCACTCTGTTAATTCATCAGTTACTGTTCACATGGAATATTTGAGACACTTGAATGAAAGACACCAAGTAATCCATGAGCTCTCCTGTTGCTATTTATAATCACTGACTACCCATCCTGAGAATATTTGCCTTGATTTTATTGGGTAGTCATGTTCTTTGTATGAAAACTCGTAGTGGGAAACAGTGATAACTGTTCAGCTCTACCACAGGAAAGTATACAAAAATGTGTATTTTCCAATAGGAGGAAGGAATAAGCATCAGAATACAATATTACTCATTATAATGAATATGAGCTTCTGTATTTTCCATGGAGTCTGAGATGTAGTCAGGCTAGCCTATAGGCCTTGTCATCCCTATTAATAATTTAATAGGAATAAAATAAGCACCTGCAGTTGTATGACAAAGAACGGATCCTCAAATTCATAAGAACATAGAGGGACTGCAGTCTGAGGGTGGATTTTGGGAATGGAGCAGAAGGAAAAAGGTATAAATCATAAAGTATACTCACAACTATGCTCCAGGGTTAAAAAAAAAACCCCAAACCAAAACACAGCCAAACCCACCACCACGAAAAAACCCTACACAACCTCCCCAGCTATCTTTCACAGTAATTTTCTGTGGAGAAAAAAAATCAGTAATGTTCCGTTTTCTTAGTATCTCTTCAAAAACAACTACCGTGGCCAATATTGGTAGATAATAATCATGTGGACCTACTCCACATGCAGTAACTATTCTGCTATAATTGTACCAAAGCCCTGAATGGGCAGCCAAAGGATTTTAAGTATCTGCCTTGTGAGCAACGCTGAAAAGCCTGGGAATCATGGTTTGGATCCTGGCTAAGTCAAGGAAGATTCTGGAATGGAAAAAACATGCTGGTGTAGAAAAATCCACTCAGGACTTACTACAATCTGACAGGAGGAAAAAAAAAGAAAAAAAAAAAGGACCTCTTGCTGTGCTACATGCTTGTAAAATGCAGAAACTACTTAGATGTTCAAATATACTGAAAACTAGGGTATTAGAAAAACACAGCAAAAACTTTTAGTCAATTACAGCAGCTCAAAACAACTGATATTTATGTTGCAAGATGAGCTATATGGAGAGAAAAAGTGCAAAGCAATGCACGATTACAGAGTAGGATGTAAGGCTTACAACATTACAGCTGTTAGTATGAAGCAAACACTTCTAAATAAATGCTTCCATTGATACACACCATATTTTCATTTCTTCGTACTTCCTGTGTGACTTATGTGAGCACAGGCTTGGTTTACCAATCCTACCGAAGTATCAGGATTCAGAACAGAATTAATGAACTTTAGGATGGACTAAAAACCAAAGT
Organism: Rissa tridactyla; assembly: GCF_028500815.1. Classification (NCBI taxonomy): domain Eukaryota; kingdom Metazoa; phylum Chordata; class Aves; order Charadriiformes; family Laridae; genus Rissa; species Rissa tridactyla. Next base: position 24,205,462 of record NC_071497.1, on the reverse strand, counting down.
TACTGCGAATCTATACAATGCATAAAAGTTGTATGCTAACTCAAATTGATAGCCTCAGTATCTGATAATCATGAGGAAAAAAATCAAGCCAGTAAACTTCATCCATAAATTATCAGAGTGGATCACCTCTAAACATCTGACTAACAGAATTACTACCCTTGGAAGCTTGCCTTCCTGGCAGAACATGTGATACACAAAACCATTCACTCCCACTTTGAGAAGTCAGGGGGAAAGAAACCCACTGATCTGGGAAGTGCTGTCTGAGACACTGTTTTACAACAACAAGCAATTCTGCCGAAACATCGAGGCCAACTTGAAACAGGGAATTATAATCTATGAAGAATATGTTTTCAATTCTTTAGCCTTTACTCTCTTGAAAATATACAAATAATAAAAATTAAGATTAAAAATCAGAAAAAGTAAATGTGGAGGAAAATAAATGCCTGGTGTGTTCATCAGCTTTTACAGGATCCAGACTCCAGAACTACTTACTGGTACTTCTTTTTTTTTTTTCCAAAACCAGAAGGATTTCTAGAATAGACTCTTATTTTCTCCTCTGCCCAACAAACTGAGAAACTTTTTTTTTGCTATTGCAAAGGCTCTGTTTAACCAGCATTTCAAAACTTCAATGCCTATTCTTCCATTTTAAGCCACGTCCTCTTTAAGAGCAATAGTAGGGGAGCACAAATTTTGCCCAGCTTTAAAACAAATACATAAAATAATTTTAACAGAGATGGACTAAATCTACTGCAGCAATCACACAAAAATGCTAAAATTAATTTCTTACTACCCACTCTTCATTCCTACTCACTAAGAGCATCTTTCAAACATTCAGACACATCCATCAGGAACAAAAAAAACACCCAGATTTAAGGCATACTAAACTTAGTAAAATAAGCACACTCCTCTTAAGGTTTTCATAGTTAAGAAACAAGAAAAGCCCTGGGACTTACTTTTCCTATCTGGTTGTTTTGATTTGGTTTGGGTTGGGGTTTTTTTGTTTGGTTGGTTGGTTGGTTTGTTTGGGTTTGTTTTGTTTTGTTTTGTTTTATGAGGACCACAACTGAATTCTTGTTTATCAAGTCTCATTCAAGACTTACAGGAGTTGAATTACACTGCAGTCTGGATTTCCAAACTACAAGCTTAATGAAGAAGATTAACTGCTATGAGTACATTGGAAACCACCTTTTGAGAAGTTTCAGGTAACTTCTTTATCATAGAAACCAATTCTGTAGGGAGAAAAAATGAAGGAAAAAAAAAAAAAGGAAATTACAAGTACTCTAGAAATTCCCAATTCCAAATAAAAGGTGAACATCTCTAGTAATTCTGCACTAGCCTACCTAGGAGAGGAAAAAACAAAAAGAAAAGAAAGAGGAAAAGCTTTACTGTATGGATTAGCAGTCTAATCGCAGACACAGATGGCCGTGTACTGAGGAACAGGGGAGTAAAACAGTAAAGGTGTGTGTTGAAGAGGAGGAAAGAAAGGGGCATGCTCTTCCCCTCCGCAGCACTACAGCTGCGCTCGTGCAGGTGTGGGCAGTGAGGGCCCTGTGTGTCTGTAGTGCCTAATCCGGAACAGAGTGCGGCCACCCTCTTGCCGTGCTCTCCTGGGGATGGGCCACGCAGCCAGAAAGGAATGCTGCTCCTCACTTCTGTACCTATATCTCTTTATCCCTATATTTCAGGCATTTTTCACCACCATTGCTCTGTGTTGCAATGACACAATCAATGGTATTAAGGCTCCTAGAGGAAAAGTTGTAGATTGCTTCTTTTGCAGCTAGTCTCAGCATCACTGAATGTGTCTTTCAGATTTTCTTTCCAAATTGAGTCCTGATACACTTTCCTTTGAAAAATATTATAACATAGTTGCCTGCTAACTTGAAACAGTTATAACTTTGCAGGGTTTTTTTAAAGTTTCTTAGTTACCAGCTGGTTTGAGCTGTAGTGTGTTTTCCCAGCACATTCTACCATGCCTTCTCAATCCGCCAAATGCCTCCCACTGCAGTAAAAAGTTCTCTCCATAACCAGCAGCCCACCGTTACAATCCAGATGCATAAACAGCAAATCTTACTGCACCACTGCTTGAACACCAAATAAATCATTGTTAAAAGAACTAATTCATTTTAAACAAAACTGGAAGGAAATCTTGTGCTAGGATCAATGCATTTGCTTCAGTGCAAGTGGTAAACTAATGCTCCCATCTGCAGCAGTTTATTTTTAACACTGTGAGGGGAACATTATGAAAGCATATAATATTAATGTCCACCGTGTTCCAAACCTAGCGCACAGGATTTGATAGAGGCACTGTCAGCTGAATGGTTGGTGCTTCTCAAGAGTTTAGTTGGGTGGCAGTCTGCTATCAATCAGCTTTGTCTTCTGAACCTTGTGGAGCAGGCAATGACAGAGCTACATCAAGAGAGCTCATCACTACTCCTTATTTCAAAGAGTCAGTGAAGTTTTGATGAACCTTTGTTATATTTAAGAAGTTGTACTCACGATCAAATGGGACGCTGCTGTCGTGACAGGCTGACTCTGAAACAGGCTCAGTGAGGAAGCTTTCCCTATTGAAACACCAGAAACCACAACTTGCCCAAATTAATTATCTTAGCTTAATTATTTAAAGATACTGTGAACATGTGGTTTAGCAGGTGTGAGGCCTGCCAATTTTGTAAACTTGATCGCTTTTTTTTGTGTGTGGCTCCACATTACAAGTCTGAGCCTCTGTTTAAGATGCAGTGACAGTTACGCCCAATAACCTGCCTGCACATTTTCGGTACACTGACAGGGCAGCAGGTTTTTTTATCAGTCCTGCTTTCCACATCAGTGCCATGAACATCCAAAAATCAGCAGGGAGATAAAAAAAATCATTTACAATCATTTCACCTGGTTATTTCCACACAGCAGATAAAGACAGATAAATGGTTTGAGAGAACTGATGAAGAATTACATGATCATTACTTCTGCTGGCCCAACTTTGTGGTGAGCCTCTACCTGCCATTACAGTAAGAACTGATACGTGGTAGCAGAACAGTAAATCAGCAGAACATAGAAGGACAACTGCACACCTGAACTTGCCTTTGACTTCTGTGCGTCAGCATCCTTTGCTGGTTCTGCCTTTTCTTGGGGAAGATATTACTGCTGCTTTTTATTCCTCCCCATCTGATGACTCAAACTCACAGCCACATAGAGATGAAAAAGCCTAAATGAGACAAGTATGCTTTTCCTTGCATCCCCCTCTCCATGCTGAACATGAATTAGCAAGTTTATTCATTAGGGTTTTTCTGCAGTCCTTGTTCATCACTTCTTCAATTTCTGTCAGTTTCACAGAATAGCATGTCATCTGCTCCTTGCCTACACAACATAAGGAAGTGACCTTGGAAGAGTTTTTTCTGGATTTTAAGTACAAAACTTCTCATATAAAGCCATCTTCATTCACTGTTCCTTTCATTGTTCTTACAGCTTCTATTCTCCAGGGTACGCTGAAGTGTCTGCTCCTATGTAGTCTCCTACCTTAGCTCATCTGCATTGCCTTCTTCAAAGAATTCACTCCTGTCCTCATCCATACCATATACCTTGCATCTTTTATATGTGTACTTGCAGAATCCCATGACATATATAAGAAAATTATCTGAGTGACTGCGCAAAATTTTCTAAACCATGCTTTTAAGACTAATGGGCTCTACTGCTGCAGAGACCTTCACTGCAGGAAAGGATGCTGGTAGACGGTAAGCACTTGGAGCGGGCATGTTTTTCCAAGAGGTCTCTTACGTGACTACTGGCCTCCAAAACTGACTGAGTATGGTGTTGAGGAGTGGGAAAACACAACCTAATCTAGCTTGAGTGTATAGTCAGCATACTCCTGCCAAATTCTTTAGCTGGTAACAACCCTCAACAGAAACTTTGTCTTCTGGCACACATGACTGAAGGAGGTTAGTTATAGAAAACATTAGAAAACATATAGAAAAGATTCCTGGAGAGGAATCCTCCCCACGCCACCTGAGTGTAATGCAATTTTTAGGCAGAGAGATTAATTTGCACTTTCCTGCACTAGTCAGGATGAATCTAGTTTGTGTGTTACAAGTGCTCTCATGCTGCTTTTTTACTTCATTAATATGCAAAAAAACATTGCAAAGCTTTGTTAATATTTACCACGCATATGAAGAGTAAAAGAAACCAAGTGCTACATTGTGAATACTGTCATAAACGTTCATCCAATTTCTGACTGAATTAATGAATTTAACAAAGATACTCATTACAAGAGTATCACACTCCTTGAAAGGAAAAGAAATGCAATTATTCCAGAACAACAATAAGAAACCAATGTATATTATACAGAAAGTTCCATTAACCAATGCAATGACTGCAAACTACTTTATTCCACCAGTAAATTTCTGTGCATGGACTCTGAAACTGTAAAACATTTCAGAAACTGAAATAACCAAATAAGCCCTCCAGAAAACCAAACTCAAAACCCAGTGCAACCCAGCACCTTTTCCACTTCATTTTATTTGACCAGTGGTCAAAGCTAGCACTAGTGGTAGCTTTTGTTATTTCACTTAACATGCACACAGAGAAAAACAACAGTAACAAGCCCGATAATTGAAATGGTATTTGAGTTTTCTGTCAATGACATATGAGTTTGTAATTTGCTCTTCAAATGCAATAAGGTAATGAAAATTTTCATTAGTAACCATTTGTATCTACACCTAAAGGTAACATCAGAACAAGAGTAGAGGCAAGTTTCTTGTTACAAAATCAGATGAACATGCAGCATGAAAGCAAAATTCAGGACCAAAGGCTGCACAGTGAAGTTCTTCAGGTGGTTTCATACCTAACACTGACAAATTACTGGAGCAACAGAGGAGAAAGAAAAGCAGCATGGTCACAGGATTACCAAAAGTCCATTTAGCCCAGTCCTCTCGCTCCATTGAGTTTTGATCTTAAGGGAAAGACCAGCAAGAACAGTGGCCAGTAGGGGAATCCTGAAGAAAGAATAAGAACAGAGACAGCCCAGAATAATGCTCTCCTGTGTGCTCTCTGAGTTCCCACCTTCCAGTTTTGGGGTATACAAAATGTATACACCAAGCTGAAACGCAAGACATGTTTCATTTTTTTAATTCCCTATAAATTTTCTAAATTAATGGTCTGAATACTGTAACTTACAGAAGACTTCATACACTGCTTTGGATGAAAACTGTTTTGTTTGTTTATTTAAATTTCTCACATACCAGAAAGATGACCAGAAATCCAACAAGCGATGCTGTTCTCCAAGTGGCGGCAAACTCACTGCCTCTGCCGACTGCTTTCCTGCAGAGCCCAGCCACAAAACCCTTTCCCCTCATGAGACATCAACGTCTTGCCCAACCAGCGTATTTCAGGCAAGTATTTAAAGCCCCAGTGGTACTCTTGGAAATGGGAGACAGAGGCACATTGTACAGCCAGCACTTACCTCATTAAAAGAGATGTAATGACCACAGCTGATGGTATTGTAACAGGTGCTGTAAAGCATTATGGTACATTTACCTGTAGTCACCATGTCACCAGCATCTAGCATCATTTAATGTAGCTTAACTGCTACTCCAAATACAGAAACACAAACTGTATCATATATGTTCTGTAGGCTGAAATTAATAAAATACCCATGAGTTCTGGGACTCCTCTAAAGAGGAGACACACAGGAAAAGAACTGTTCCTGACAAGTATTGTTTCTGGGTTTTGCTCATATTGCCATATATAATTACTTAGCTGAGAAATTTAGGGTAAGGACATTTACCAATATTTCTACAGGATTTTCTTCTGCCAGCAGGAATAGAGTTATTTAAACTCATACTCTTTCACAATGGAGATTTATCACAGATACAGTCATGTTAAATCAAAGAAGGAAGATTTGCTCCTCTCTAACTTAATCACTTTAAGAAGCATTATGATGCCAATGTGTGCCTTCTAAATGCCGTAAGAATTCAGGAGTTCTTTCTGATAATGTACATACTAAGGAAGGCTTATAGCACCTTCAGTGAAAACACACAAATTTCTTGTAACTTTTTCAACTTATATTCCCACACAGGTATGCTACCCTAGTAGAGAGACGATAAGGTTAGTGTTAACAAAATTAATCCAGAAACATTTCTTCCTGCAGGATGAGAAAGTGCTACCTGCTCTGAGGGTGTTTTTCTGAAAAAAAATATGCAGTATTTACGAAGGAAACATCACGAATCCTCCCAGGAACTTCTACATAGGGATTCATTCACTAGTGCTACCACGAATTTGACAGACCAGCAGTCTAATTTGAAAGTCATATAACACTCAAACAATGATTCATAGTATCATTCTACATTAAACATTTGAAAAGAACATCTTTGCACCTTTCCAGATTGCACCCTCAACCAATATGGTCTAATGAGGTGAATAAATATTTGAAATAAAAACAAAATACAAATATTTAAAAATATTTTTATTAAAGTATCCTGTCCTAGTCAAAGATACTAACTGAATTATGTTTTATTAAGTTGTTCTAGGGCTATTAAACGTAGTTCCTCTCCCTCTTTTTAGCCATACACACAAGGGTCAGAGCTCAGCAGTGGGGCAGCAGTATTCTGATACAGAAAAAGACAAAAGATTGTTGGTGTGGGATTTAGACACCAAGACTTAAAAATCAATGTCATGACTGCAGAATTTCAAGCCATACATTAACTCTTATTTCTGATTTTCCAAGATTTCAGCCTTTGCGAAAAAAGTTGAGTAAAGCTTTGTCCTGGACAAAGCATTACATAAACCTCCAATTCCATGTGTCAACACAGTTCTGTTCAGATAAAGTATGCCAGTGCATAGTTAAAAAATCTTAGCACCCAGAGCATGCATGTTTGTGACTGGGTAGAAACACATATATAGAGAGCTTTTGTCTTTTAATGTGTATATGAACTATATCACAGAAATATCCACAGTATCTACAGCTTTTGACAAAAACCTACTTTTTTTTAACCTCCACTTCAAATTTTTCTAGTCATAATCAAGTAAAGGTGTTATTTGCTGCACAGCTGAACAGCTGACTTGGCAGAAATATTGCAAAAAGTGAGTTTGTATTTCTGATGATCATTTTGTAAGTTGGAGTCTTTAATTCTCCCTAACTTTTCAGGAATCAAGTAGTGTTGAGCAAACTGCACCCAATGTGTTCTTTGTGCACAATACATAAACATAATAAAAAAGCACAACATATGCATTCGAATGTCCCTCTTAAATACTTCTCTTGACCAAATTCTGCCCATGGCTACACATGAACAGAAGAGGATCTGATCTAGACCTATAGCTCCTATGCAGTTTTGAACTACCATAAAGAAGTTCCAGTTCCAGATTGGGTAATAATCAATAAAGAATTATGAGTTTTCTCATGCCAGACCAGGAGCTGCATTTGTCCACAGTGTATCTAGTGTTAGGCTGGACATAATGTCTTATCCTAGCGTCTTGTTCTTCTTATTCTTCAGAGCATATAAAAGGTTCAAAATGATGTTTGCCTCTGCCAGACCAATCCCAGGCTCTGTTCTCCACAGATAATCCCGAAGTTACGAACAGTTGTTCCAACTACAGTGAAATATTTTATAGACACAGAAAATTACAGAATGTGTAAAGATATCTGCATATAACTCACTGGATGAAGGTTTGTAATGCCTAAACTTGGATGAAATCTTAAATATAAGCGTTTTAAATATCTTTACCGAACTTAAGTGATCTTACAGATTTCTCTATGAACTGCAGAAAAAGAAATGGGATGGTGATTTTTTTTTTCTCTTCAACTAAATGCAGGTTATCGTTTCTTTCTCTCAGACTTGACGAAAAGCTTCTCCCCAACTCTTTTGTCTCTGAAAGGTCATCATCCCATTTTTCTCTTTTTTCCCCTCAAGTAACTACAAAATGCAGAGAATGCAAATGACAGAATAACCTCAAAACTGATCCAGTTCAGGCAAGGGTATGCTACAGCAAGTGTTGAGCCCAAATGACCTCCTTCCAGGGCCTTTTCGCTTTGGGATGACATAGATATACTGTACACACCTAGCCTAGACATTTCACACCACTAGTGCTTAAGAAGACCTCTAATTGTGGTAAATTCATGAGCTGCTCTAGAATATCTTTTGTTTATTTTCAGGTAGGTCAAAATTAAATGATTAAGGCCATATCTGTTTACTGATATACACTGTTATTAGTGTTATTAAATTCCTTAGCACCTGCACTGCAAACTCTCACAGATGAACTTGAAGTCCAAAAATGAACTGCAATGTGAGCAGGAGAAAAGGACAAACCTGAGTGCTTCAGAAGAAAACAAACAGACCATTTTGTCAAGTGTCTAAAATGCCTGTTTGGTTTTCTTTCTTTAAAAACAAACATTTACCATTAAAAAAATCCTTTCCTGATTTTGTTAAAAGTCTTCTTTCAGGTCACAGAAAACTGGAATTAAGACTTCCTTACTCTCACTCTTTTGACAAGATCCTTTCAATGACTGGATTACATAGGCCGAATAAACTTTAAAAGCAATTCTTTTTTTTTTCCTTTTTAGTTAGAGACCTTTTTTTTCCTTAATTAGCACTAAAATCTAAATGTGTATTTTATGACACACAGCACCTTCCTTGAAGGTGGTATACAGAAATTTTAGCATTTCAAATAAAAAGAGCAATTAAAATCAGGATTTTATGCATTGCACAAAAATATAGAAGATTCTTTCTTCTTTTAGGCAGTCACTTAAGGAAATATACACAAGTAAGGACAGATCCTCAAATGGCAGGTGCTCTTGAGTAAGATGGCTGAAAATGTCCATGAGTTAAAATTATAAGAATAGAAAGTACTCTTCTGCCTTTCTGTTTCTCTTTACATTATTGATGAGGATATTATTATAAGGTCCAAGAAAGACTAATTAACAAGGTACGAGGAAATCCTAATTCTAAGTCTAGAAAAAGGAGAAGCAGCATTGAAAACTAACCTGCTAAGTTATTTGCTTTTACTTGGAAGCAGTTTAAGAATAAAAACATTAAGAACTAAGAAGGTAAGACAGTGAAGTTAAACCAAGAATTCATTTGTTCTCACTCAACAAGTTTATTCTAGTCACTCTTAATTTTGCTGTAAGCTTAACTAAATAAATAATGAACTTTCCTAGCAAAGGAATAAGGCAGCCATTTTCCCCCTTTTTTAAGATTCAGTTCAGCCTGGTAAAATGTAACAGCTAAATTTTTACTGACCAGTGAGAGCAGAGTAGAGCCTTTGCATATGCTGTTGTATTACAAAAAAAAGTAAGCACTTTTACAATTGGGTATTTCAATGTGGAAATTGTTGACATGTAAAGAACAATTTTTCCTGAAAATTAGAATGACTAAGGAGACACTTGCAATAAATACAAGAAATATGCCAAAAACCAGTGCATCCACTACTGCAAGGAAAGTATGTCAGTTGTCTGACTAAAAATTATATTTGCTGTTACTGTGCCAAAACTGAAAAAAAGGGGAAAAAATGGTGATGGTAGAGGAAGAGATTCTGCCAAGTATCACATCTTAAGCAAACTTGCAAACTGGGGCAAAATCTATTCTTTCTTACATTGACATTCTGATCAACAGTCACAAAAAACCACACAATTGGGCCTTTTTCATAACAAATAAAAAACTTTTCAAAAACAGCCAAATTAAATTTTTATTTATGCTACACTGCAAAACAAACAATAGGACTAAACAGGTGGGGAACTACATTTTATTTTCTGCATTTGGATAGTTTTAAATTGTATTTTATGTTCTGGTCCAGAGACAGGCTTTACAAAACTGATTTCATTGACTACTACAGGAACCTTGCTAGATTTATAGAACCATCTGCTGGTAAAAATCAGTGACTATTTTATGCCTAAGTAAACTTAAAATAATCTTTTGTTCCATAGATAGGCATATATTGCACATAACAGCCTGCATACCATCTAAAAATGTGGGCTGATTGTCACCTTGGTGTTGGTAGGAAAACAGTTGCCTTATCCAATATTCCACAGTTGTGTGAACAAAATGTATTTTATCATGATTTCTATTCACAGTATAAGTGAATCATTTCCCTTTTAATTCCCCACCCCCAACTATTCATTTATACACAGATAAGCAAAGCACTTTGATGAAAGTAGGTTCCAGAATAGACTAAAATTCCAGAATTTGCAAGTTTATTTTTGCAGATAGGAATGATATAAAACAAGGAGCCAAAAAGAAAAAAACCCTTATAAGATTACATATTTGCTTATTTTAAACATCCTTTGATCATCCCTCCCTCCCAAATCAAAACAACCCCAAAGATCCAGACAAGGATAATACAATTAATGCAATTAATTTAACCCAGTCTTAGTAAGAATACGTCCCTGAGAAGCTCACACTTTGGAAAATATTCTGTGCTACTGTACACCCTATGCAATGCTACTTCAGACAAGCTATTGTCCCATACAAATAAACAGATTTTTCACCATGGTATTATCATGTAGTACCCAAAATACATGCATTCAGACATGCTTCAGTGATAGCTGCATCTTCAATCAAGAATGCTATATGACTACACAGCATCTAAACTAATTATAGCTACTTTATGTACTTTTTCTGTAAAAAACAATTTTATTTCTCCTGCTGATTCTGAGACCATCCTTCTCAGAGATTACCGTATTTAGAGAGTATTTGAACGTATAATGTTTCGTCCTTCAGATTACATATTTGTCAGCACTAGTATCTCAGAGTATAACAAATGGGCTTTAATCAGTAAGAACATAAACACAATTAGCACTGAAGGAAACAGGTCATTGTTGAATATTGTTCAATAAATACATTCCAAATAAGTGCCTGTAACTTCAGTTAGGCTGAGGCCTAGCCATTTTTTCTAGAACAGATTTGTATCACAAAGGAAGGCTAACCTTCTGAAAAAAATTACCAAATAATAAGAAAATTTAGTTTGCATCTTATGTACTTCCCTGGCAGATTAACATTAAATCTGCTTCACATAGTAAGTGCAATGACCTATTTCTTCTTTTTGGGCTGAAATTATTGGATGTTGTTTTGTCTACATGTATTCCTACATGTGTTATGATGTGTATTTTTCATAATAACCTGAACAATTCTCGTTTCAATTAAATAAGCCTTACTGCACAAAGAGGGATTTCAGATTTTTATTCAAAGAATGCAACACACGAGGTATTCAGAGTACATCTGTCATTGTATGGCAAGTCCCCACAGCCTCAAAAAGTATGTCTTATAAAGGTCATAACTATAAATGGGTATTGGGGATGGGGAAAGAAGGTTTGTATTTATACAAGAAATTATTGATTCTTTGCTAAAGCAACTAATTCTTACCATTTTTAGATTCTGTTAAGTCTTGGGATTGCAGTTTCTCTCAAGTAGCACAAGGAGAACAATCTGAAAACAATTTCAAAAAATAAAAAATGAAAAAAAAAGTAATTCCAACTGTCACAATATTTAAAGGTATTTTTTGCCAGCATAACAGTGGGTGAGCCAACTATAAGCTTCAGTGGTTAAGATTAAACTCATGCAAATTATTCTAACCACATGTGCACTTATATATCATGCATCTCTGCACTTCAGTGGTCCGTAGGCTTAAATATAGGACAAAGGAATCCCTGGTACCTGGATTTGCAGAACCCTATGCTATTCTTAGAGCTTGGTGCATCTCTGAAGAGCACAATAGTTAATGGTGAGCACACCAAAAAAATCAGTCAAGAGGACACAAAACCGTCATCCTATGCTTACTGTAAAGGTGGACCATTGTTCCCAGGCATGCTACAAAGTGTGTTTTTTTGCAATCAAGAGACAAGTATAACAGTGTCAGGCTTTCACTATGTAATGGCCCAGAGAATAGGTATTTTTGGAAATGGCACTGCATTACATAACCTCCAGTTTTCTCTCTCTCTCTGTTCCACACACCCCCCTATTTTAAATAGGGAGAGGAAAAAAAAAAAGAGTAGGTCCTACCTCATTTAAATGGTACCTTAAATTACCACTCTCTTAACTGACTGAATTTGTAGCATGCCTCTTTTATCAGTTTTCATACACTGATAAAAATTAAAGTTCTCTTCTATTGATTTCTTACCTATAGTGTGCATGTATGAAATGCAATTAGGTATGAGTCATATGTTTACACAGAAACACAAACATACATATTGGATTTAAAACTGCAAACTCATATATCTATAAATGTACACAGAAACGTTTGAAAGAAAGCACATCACTAAATGTTCACCAAAATATGGTTGGTTTTGTGGGTTTTTTTCTGAAAAGAACCACCCAAAATTTAACTGCTGCACATGCAAAAATGCAGAAGGCTGTTGCAAGAATGACTGCTTTCTAAAAATAAACCCCAGCAGCCTGAGAGGAATCCAGTGTCAGGGCGGAGAAGAGGGAGATTCGTTTTACAAGAGAGAAGAAAAGAGATGAAAAACCAATCCTAGAGCCCTGCATGCATGCTAAAAAAGCTAAGTGCATTAGGTTCAGAAATGCATTTTGGTGTTTGTGGAGTGCAAAAGCGAGAAAAAGGAAACAGTTTTAGAAAAACACTTCTCATCTCCCCTTGCATGTGTGCAGAAAAATCCCCAGCCTAGAAATGCAGCCTTAAAGCATAAAGACAAAGAGTTAAATACATATACTGCACGTTTTCTCATCTTCTTTAAGAAAGGCTGTTTGGAAATGTGCACCGAGAGGGGGAAAGGCAGCTGCAGCAAAGTCCAGCTAAGGACAAAAGGAAATGAAAAGAAACAAAGAGAGAGAGAGAGAGAGGGAGAGAGAGAGAGAGAGAAAGAGAGAGGATTAATTAAAAAAAAAAATAAAATTCTGTGGATTGGAATTGCATATACTTACAGACAAAAGCCCCCGCTCCCTGCTCACTTTCTGTCCTTTCTACATGATCTGAAACACAAATGTGGATTAAAAAAGGGCAGCATGCTACAGAAGGGAATTTATAGTTGGGGGAGTGGAGAGAGGGTAGGGGGTGTGGGGAAGAATGACTGCACCTCTTCCAAAGTGCAGCCTTGGAGAAAAAAGAAAAAGGGGTGGGGGTGGCTGGGGGAAAGTCTCTCTCTCGCTCCCTCTCTCTCAGGCTGGATTTTGGTTGCCAGCGCTGGTTATATTGAACAATGAGCTAATTCTGATGGCAGCTGGCTGGCTGCCAGCTCTCCCCCACACCCCCCCCCCTCCTCCATCACCTCCCCCCCGTCCCCTCCTTACACATACACACTCCCCCCGCCTGCCCGCCCGCTCCAGCCCGCCTTCCCCCCCCCCCGCCCGCTGCTGCAGCGCCAGACTGCTTAGTCTGCAATAATCCGCAGCCCCACGTTCCCCCCCTCTCCGGGGCTGTCTGGGAGCCAGGGCACCGACCGCCCCGCCGCCGGCCGGCCGCGCTCCGCCGGGCCGCGCCGGGGCCCATGGCGGCGCCCCCTGAGGCGCTGAGGGAAGGGGGGGGGGGTGGGAGCCGTTAAGCCGTTAACCGTTAGCCGTTGGCGCGCGGCCGTTGGTGTCCCCGCACCCCCCTGGCAGCGGCGCGGCGCGGGGCCGGGCGGCGGCCAGGCGCGGAGCGGGGCCAAGGCGCTGCACAGCGGCGGCGGGCGGCCAGCGGGGCGGGGGGGGAAGGCAGCAGCCACATACTGTAGTAATAACCCTGCAGCGGCAGCAAAGGGCATCTGAGGAGAAGGGGAGGGAGACGGGAGGCAGCCGCTCGCCGCCTCGCCTCGCCTGCGCCTGTCTGGGAGGGGGAAGAAAATGGTGGGCGGGGAGGAGGGGGCGCCGCGGCGTGACACAGGCGGGCGGGGACCGGACCCCGGCAGCCGGGCCAGGCGTGGGGGGGTCCGCCCGGGGCTCTCCGCTTCTCCCCCCCGGCTGCCTGCGGGGAGGTCGGCCGTCCGCCGCGCCAGCCGGGGAGGCGCGATGCTGCTGGGGCTGAGGAGCGCGGAGAAAGGCGGGAGAGAGCGCGGGGCGGCCCTGGGAGGGCGTGAGGGGAGAGCGGGCGCTGGCCGCGGCCCCGCAGGTGCAGCCGGGACCCGCGGCAGGCCCGGCTCAGGCACCGCCGGGGGTGGAGGGGGGCGTGAGGCCGTGACACTGCGTGGAGGGACCAGGGGCTCGTCCCGCAGTGCGGGCACACGCCAGCGCTGCAAGGGTAGCCTGCCTGCCCCACGTGTACCTGCGGGACGGGGAGAGGCGCAGCCCAGCGGCATGGCGCGGGCGATGTATGCCGGGTCTGTCAGGGAGGGGTCCCAGGAGGTCTGCAGGAGCCGTGTCAGTTCATACGTTATCGGAAGCCGCCCCGGTTGTGGGCGCAGGGGCATAGGAGGAGGGATGGGAACAGCCAAGTGAAGTGCTGCGTCGCGCAAACAAAAGGCTGGGGCTACAAAGGCACCAGGGGGAAACGGAGCAGTGTAGGCACGGCGCGTTAATGAAGAGCGGCGGTAGACGGTACGCTGCTGCACAGTCTCTCCCTAAAATGCCGTACAGTGACATGGCCAAAAAATAGAGAACCAAGTGGTAAGAAGCAGATGCCCTGTTACCCTGCAGCGTGTGTAGGTACCTTCCTCAAGGTTAAAATGAACGGGGCAAGGGTGATTAAAATGGTATGAAATCATACAATGCTGCAGGCTAATAGATTAGACCTTCTCTGTTAGGCCCAGGTTTTGAGCAGCTTTTTTATTTAGCTCCCCATGAAACTGTATTTTGATGTGGTCCACATAGGACTTCCATTTGTTGAGTGGAATCAGCTTGCTAGCATGTGTCTGCACCTTCCCGGCCAGCTTCTACGTCTCTGGGAATGCTTTGCAAGCCTGTCAGTTTAAGGAGAATTCAGCAGCTGGAAGGGAGAAATATGAAAGCCCCTGATATTTAAACCCCTGGTAAGCTATAACTAATTCTGACTTCAATGCATTAGGATCAGATCATTAGCCTCAGAAATACATAGTTACTACTGCTCATGTCAGTTCTCCTGCCTGCCTCCTCCACAGGTTGTCACCTACCAACTGCTAGGACTGAAGCAAGTTAGAGGTTGTACATTTAAACTTTTTCTTGAGATAGTAGTATTCTTTTACTGAATAACAAATACTGGTCCAGTGCGGGTAGCAGCCCTTCATGGCACACACTCGGGTAAAAGTAATGGGTTCCCTTTGGCTTAAAGTGCATCTTCTGACTTGAGGAGTATGTGTCCTAGCTGCTGAAGTGTCAGAAATTCACCACCTGTAGAGGTTTGGCACTGGGGAATGAAACTAGATACCAAAGACATAACTGTGCAGGAGGTGGGAAGCCCCTAAGAATGCTGTCACCTGACACTAAGGGGACAGATGGGTTCTTTTAGGGATCCTTGGCAGAACGATTATGGCACTAAATCATAGTTACAATTAAAGCTTTATATTCTTAATAGGATATTATGATTAGTATAGCACAGAATTGATTATTAGAATGGCACAAGATTTCTACGAGCAGGATCAATATAGTACAATCTATAAGTAGCGTAATACAGAATTTATAATACAGAATAACTTATAATTTCTTATTACCTAGATCCTAACTTATGACTTCTCATCACTTGAATCCTTTGCAGATCAAGCCAGACCTTAATACATGGTTTGCTGTATCAGTATAACAATCATAATCTAGACTTGAAAATCATATGAAAGAATATGAGTCAGTAACTCGATCCATGGAGGATGTAGATGACGGTGGAGGCGTCCCTGGCCACCAGAGGGTCCTGAGTCTCACTGTTGTCCTGGTTTGAGGTAAAACAGAACCAATTTTCTGATTTGTAATTTTACTTTTTAGCTGGGCCTCTTCTAACTGACTAAAGTCTGAAATTAACAGCATATTGTTCAGACACTGTTCACTCTCAGAGTGATAAGACCCGATTATACCAAGGGATGGTACGCAGAGAGGCTCTTGCTTTTACTTATTGCTATAACAACCAAGGTCAGCTCACTTCGCTGTTTGCCCCGTTAGGGGTTCAGAAGCGGAGAAGCGTAGAGGGGTCTCACCTGCAGGGAGGAGCAAACGGGGCAGGTGACCCAAAACTGACCAACAGGGTATTCCATCATGTGCATCACGCTTAGTATAAAAGCTGAGGGATCAAGGGGCAAGGCTGCTCTGGCTTGCTCTTTCTTCAATGGCCAACGTCTGAGGAGGTCTCAGAGCCTCGGTTCGTCTGCCTTTGATCCCGATCCGAGCGTTCCTGACTCTAGTTCCGTAATTCAGCTCCTGTCCGTCGCTGACTCCAGTTTGGGACTTTCCCTGTGTCTGCTGGTGACGTAATTGTCATCCTGGGAGCTGGATACAGTTTTTTATATATTGTATAATTTTTTTCTTGTTTAATTTTTATTATTCTATTATTATTTACTATTTTCTTATTTATTATTATTTTCATTAAATTAGGTTAGTTCTTTTCTAAACTCATAAATCTCCTTATCTCTTCCTCTCCTCTCTGAGGAGAGTTGGGGGAGAGGGCCATCTGTCGTTCTGATTGGCCAATCTGTCCAAAACCACGACAACTGTCCAGCAGCAGCTCCGGTCCAAGTTCCCCACTTAGAACTCGTAACTTGTTGATTTTATAGACCGTGTGGTGGGTGCTGTTATGCTGCCCTGTTCTGTCATAGGGTCATCACCACCACCGGGTTGGCCGGCTGCCTGGGGCCTTCAAGGCTGGTAAGGAAGGAATAATCGCCCTGGCACCCGGGAGCCTTCAGGCCAGCAGGGAGGGGAAGAAGAAATCTGTTTGGTTTGTCAACTTGGTGCACAGGACCTTCAGAGCCTGATAATGAGGGGGAGGGAATGAATATGTGACCACCTGGTCACAGAGAATGGCTGCTTGCCTTATGAAATGGCTTTAGTTATGCTGACCACATTACCAGGGGTTGGGAGCAGGGGATACGAGTCACAAATGCTGAAGTGCACTGAACATGCTAAAGCTAGTAGAAAGCACATTGGTGTGGGGAGGAGAGAGGTTAGCTCCCAGCTAAAGCTGTGGTGTCTTTCTCCCTCCCCTGCTGCCTCAAAACCCTGTGTGCCCAGCTGCTGTAGTCCTTTCTCCATATATACCCCTTCCCTTCGCACACCCTATGTGGGTAGTAAGAAACTACCCACAGCCTAAAGCTCCTCTTGGAATGTTGTGGATGGGTGTAAACATCCATCTGAGCCCTTAAAGCCTTCATTTTTTTCCCAGTGACTTGGTTTCTAAGCCCAGGTAAGCAACCTGGTTTGCTGTGCTGTTTGTACTTCACTGTATCTGGGAAGTCCTTCCTGTTTGTTGCCTGTGACAAGCTAAGTTGCTAGGATCTGCTCAAAGTCTGCACTGTTTAGTTCAGCTGCAGTGTCTTAAATTTCCTTTCCCTTAGCCAGCTTCCATTAGCAGCTCTGATGGAAACTAGGAACAAGAGGCCAAAAGCCTGCATGGGAGAAGAAAAATGCCTTACTGAAATTATTAGTCAAGAAATACATTAAAAGAAATACAGTTTTTGATCATGTCTTTGTTAAAAGAGGTAAAGAGCATTAGGATGCTGAGAAGCACCGATAGGTGACCAGCCTATTGGGAAAAAATATTGCCCTTTCTAAAACGCTGTGTTGTGAGGAAGTGGAAATCTTTTTGCTCCTGCAGCTAGGACCTTCAACCTGACTGTGAGCCCAGTGCCAGCCTTCCCTCTTTTAGTTTCTAATCACTCATATAAAACTTCATTATTACAAATGTGGCATTCAGGTAAATTGTCCTCCTGTCCTCAGGAAAATAGGTTTAACCCGAAGCCTGATTTCTATACCCTGCGGTTACCTAAACCAGTCTGATTTTCTTCTGCAGTGAATTGTAGATGGGGAGGAAAAGTTTGTTCCTTTGCTGCCTTTCATCTGTGACTATTTTCTTTGATTCTTTTTCCCTTTATTTCTTTCTTTGGCCTGCCATATAAACCCTAAGTTTGATAAAGCCCTGACCTACAAAGCATTATGATTATACAAATAGCCTAAAATGGTTTACTTGCAAAGCAGACAGAGCAGAACAGGCCCTTACGGCTGAGGGGAAGGTAAAAGCAGCAGAAGTTGGAAAGATTTACTCTTGATAAACCAGCAAGCTATGGGAAACACCATAGCTTGCAATGAATAGGCATAAAATAGTCACCAAACTATCCTTCACTCTATCACTCATCTATCACTCCCAAGTTGTCCTTCCCAGTTCTGACAGGGAGCAGAGAAGCTGTATCCTACACTATGGGCCACAATTCCCACTCATCTTTTCACCTCCATCCTTCAGACATCCAATTCCAACATTGTGCACAAAGTGAAACTAGCAAGACTCTGGCCTGGAAATGGGTCGGATTCAAGCCTGACAGAGGCAGAGAGCTGCCTGCTCTTGTAATGAATTGGTTGTGGATTGCCTGGAGTACCTGAAATAAGAAGGTGGGAGGAGGGCATGTGAGATGCTGGGTGAAGCTAGGGGTTTGGCAGCTGGAGCCAGGTCATGCATGCAACCTATTGTAAAACTATCCAAAACCCCAAATTCAGTTATACTTGTTTGCAGTTTTTGTGAATATGCAGCTTCCATTAATGGTATCTGCACCACTGCAGCACTTCCATGAATATATCTTAAAAGCACCACATAACACTAAAAAGAAACTCACCATGTAGGCATAAAGATGCAGCATATAATGACAGCTTTCATTTCTTCCAGATTTTTCTGCCTCTTGTGCTATTCCTGCTCTTAAGTTCTTATTCATCAATAAATTAATTCAAGGAAGAAAGTACATAATTGCATTGCTGCAGAAAAAAACTTCAACAGACTTTCATAGTCATAAAGGGGGCACTGTAGATTATAAACTAGCTATCAGAAATTATGTATGTTGTTTCTGTGGCAACTGGATTGAAGTTAGAGGGGAAGACTATCCATTAACTGACTTTTTAAAGAGACATAAACTGTGTCTCTATATCCATTTTAGTTTTCTGGGGGCTGGATTCAGAGGGTTTCTTTTTCCTGCTTATCTCCAAACCTATGAGATTTTTGTTTTCATTTATTTTTATTACCAAACAAAATGAGCTATGCATAAATAACTGATGAAACCAAGTTTTCTGGAAGATTTCCAGGTAAGATTAGTTTATCATTAAATAAACCAAATGTTAAGGATTTTTTACTGGTGCTCCAACAGAGGACAGCTTTGCTGGAAGAACTACACATCAGCTGCTATGTGAACACGTTCACTTCTAACAAACTGAAGTTCCTCACACTTCCAGAATGGATCATTGGCTCACCTATTGCAGTTCCTCTGCAATAATAACTGACGCTGAACACTTCACAGGAAGATGTAACATATGCAAAATACTTCAGAAATGTACTAAGGGAAGGAAAATCATGGCAGGCCTGTACAGTTAGATTAGTCCCCTTGTGTTCAATGAAGCTACCTACATGTGTATGGTTACGTACCCTGCTGAGGTTAAGCCTATCAAAGTTAAAGGGAAATTCTAGATCCACTAAAATTCTCAGGGATTTTGCTGTGGACTGGGATAAAGTGTTTTTTCCGTTAGACCAGACAGAGAATTAATTCGAGAACGTTGTAGAGGAAAAAGCAGTATGATTTGATAATGATTTGCGGTTACAGAGAGAAAAAAATGTAAAAATGGAGCAAATTTCACCCCTGAGACACCATGAAGTGAGCAGAGCTCCAAAAGCAACAGGAAAGAGAGCTGCTATAGAAGGGAAGAAAAAGATACAGAAATGCAAATGGACGAAATGGTTACAAAATGCAGAAATGGACAATTATCTGAATTAGTGAATTGTAACAAAACCTAGAATCTGTTGGTTGATCTAATTTATCTTTTCAGAGCACAAGCATTTTAATTCTGGGACATTTTGGTTTATTTGTTATCAGCTCCATTCATACAAATATTTGTACCAAAATACTAAACCTTGGTAAATCAAAAGACATATTCATGGCCAGTGGATTAAATTTTGAAGAAACTTTGCATACTAACCAAGAATTGCATGAATAAATATTTAGAACTTGGCTTGACCTTGACCTTATGTTTTCTTATAAAATCAGTAAGTCCTTCAGTTGTACAGCTGGATTGCCAAAATATTCAAACCAATATCTGCACATAGGGAACATGGAATCTCCTGAGTTCAAAAGAAGATCCTTATGTGTGGTCACTCTCAAACACATAGCTTGCTTTGTTGTATGACATTGCCATTGTAGTATCTGAATGTTACAAAAACACCACTAACTGAAGTTCTGTGGAGCACAGTACTTCATTGCCTCATTTTATAGTAAGGAAATTATGATAAATTACTTGAACGAGACAGAAAGATTCAGAAACTTGCAAAAGAATTTACGGCTTGACTTTGACTCATTAGAAACTCAGGTGCTTTAGTGTGGAAAACAGTGGCAAAACCTCTAATTCTGACTAAGAGTTACTGGGAAGTGCTAGTTCTGCCAACTAGGATAAAGAATTAGGATGTCCTCCCTGGAGAGAAAGATCGAGAGCAGACAGGCGAGACAGCGGAGAAATTCTTAGACATTATCAAACTTCATAAGAAAAGTTAAAATGGAGCTCACAGGATATGTTGTTGTTAAGTAGCCAGCGAAGTCGCATCCCAAGCAGGTAGCAGTTTGAACAGTACATATGTGTACTTTGCTTAAACCAACACGAGACCTTTCTTAACATTCTGTGAATGTCACTCTGATAGATATACTTGCAGTGTTATCATCCTTGCATTGTTGAAGAGACATGAGTTGAAGCCTAACTCTGTAACTCTCACTTCTGAAGTAGCATTTATTCACACTAGTGGTTGCACAGAAGACAATGTGTTAAATGCTGTTCCAAGTAATAGTTCAAGAGATGAGCCTTGCTACTCAAGTCAATTAAATAATCGCAGTACACTTAATTTAAATTCATGAGAATTCATTTAATTAAAAATGCAAGCTACAGTTTTTCTTTTATGGGCCATGCATTCAATTATTCTCAGCAATTTAGTGAGAACCTACAAGATTACCTTAATAAACACTAGATGAGTTTAAACCCAATTTAAGCCTATCTATAAAGCTGAGTTTAAGATTAAATTTAATTAGACTGGAATGCAAGAACAGAGGATTGACTGTTGCTAGTTCACCAGTTCTTGAAAAGCAGGATTGAGAGATCGGAGTTTGATTTGAATCAATTCTGTCAGCTTATTTTCAAATGTCTGGATTTTTATTGTTTTTTCTCACTACAATGAATGTAAATACATTCAATCGAGGAAATTTCATTCCAGATTAAGTACAAAAACACTCAGGTTCACCACTGCCAATCATGCTGACAGTTTCGATGATCTGGGCACACTGTATTACAGCAACAGCATTGTGATTATATTAGAAAACAATTAAATATCCCTGAAGTTTCTGCACCCAGACCTGGAAAACAGGGTCTGTAAAAGTAATTGTAAAAGGGTCAGACACAGTTTTGGTCAGACAAAAATATATATATTTGTGTCTGGGGAATATATAAAGGGAAAAAAATCAGCCAATGTACCCAACTGTACCTAGGGAATAAGTAGAATTGTGCAGTTTAGGGACCCCTTAATGCTGTATTATAGGCCATAACGTTTCCTTTAGAGTGTTTCAAGACTTTTATCAACAAAATGTGAAGCTGTGGAACTTAGGGGCATAGAATTAATTACATTTTTTTTTGCTAGCTTCACAGGCATAAAACCAAAAATTAAATTTTTCCTTTAACCATAATGAGTTATAACTTTCTTACTACAGAAAGAGGTGGTCAGAATTTGATTGCCTCACATTTCTCCTTTTTTCATTTTTTTCAAAGCATTGCACTATGCTTTCTATCACAAACTGTATCATAATTTACTTTTTTCCTCTTTCAAGTGCCTGCAGGGTATATCTGGAACTTTACTTAAAGCCATATTGTTTTACTCTGCATGAAAGAGTCACGACTCTGTTCACCAGCAACACATCTCCCATTCATTTTGAAGAGAGTCAGCTTCAGTCCATTATCCTTCATCTAATAATTCTCTCTTTTTTCTGGTATTTCTCATAATAGTGACCAAAGAACCAGGCAGTAAAAGATTAAAGTTAGAAAAAAAAGTTAAAAGATCCCTTTTAAATTGGTGAACACAGCTGCTTCCTTGAAGACACTTGTGTGTGTGTGTCACAGAACTCAGTCTTTCTGTTTTACCACTTCGATGGAACCTGGAATTCAGCAATCCCAGCATGTAATAAAAAAGAAATCATCCATTTTTAACAAACAAACAAACAAAAAATCCTAATGACAAAATCCTTCCTCAATATACAGATGAGTTCAGTTATGCCATATTTTACCCTGCTTGATGAAAATCCAGTTCTGGCCCCGGAGAGTAATTACCACACCTGGCATCTGCCAAATATTGTGTGTAGAATATCAGACATGCTTTTCTTGTTCATATATTGTCTTCCCTACATGCCTGCTTTGCCACTGTCAGAGACAGTGCTGGGTTAAGTAAACTTTTGATCCGATACCAAAAAAACTGTGATCACTCTTTCATTCTTAATTTATAATATAGCCCTAAAAATACAATATGCTGCTTCCTTCAATCTACTGGCTTATTTTTAACTGCCTAATATTTTTATCAATGCTAATCGTGGTTAGTTCCTCTTAAAACTAGCACTTCCTCCTCTTGAACATCTGCAACTGAGGTATTTAAGTGATGTGCGGGAGATGGAGGGCTGGGGGCAGCTGCACGTTACAAGCCAGAGTGTTGTCACCTCTGCAGATGGCAAAGGGTACTTGCTATTAATAAGTCAATAATGCATTTCAAGTGGCTTTTGGTGGAAGTTATCTTGGTTTGTATCTGGCACTACTCAAAAAGAGCTTTGCTCATGATCGTCCTTTTGGTGGTGTCTTTTTTTAACTCAGCAAGTGCACTCTGCCATTATATGGAGCTATTCCAGAAGCACATCTAAACTCTGATGAGTGTTCAATGCTTATTATTTACCACTATGAAAAAAAATTACACAGCTGAGGGGAATTTCCAACTTAAAAAAAAAAAACAACCCAACAACAAAACACCTTTATGAGAAAGTTTAGGATGGAAATGCGAAAGAATGGCCTCAGAACTGTGGAATAATATTTGACGAGCAGTAGGAAAGATTCAATGTTACATATTGGATGTTAACAATGTTAAATTTCCTCCTTTGGCCCCACTCAGTCATTCATACATAGCATGTCTGACAATCGTTCTGTCTTTGTGAACACTCTATGATCACATTATGCAGTTTGCGTCATTTGCAAAGATGTATACTCTCAGAGCAGAACCCTCTTAAACAGCAGTAATGAAGGGTTCCAGAATTTTAAAGTTATTCTGAGTGTTATTTTTATGAAGAACTAATAAGAAACACATTTGAAAACTATAAGCCCTTTAAAAAAAGAACTTTAAAAATATTATACTTTCTCCCAAATGAAAAACATACTTCCTTTCACAGTCTTAAATCTCAAAAACATCTTGTCAAATTAATTTCCAACCTTTCTTGGGGAAATGCATCTTGGTCCAGAGGCTGCTCATGAGAAACAAGAACAAGGGAGTTTTTTAAAAGGTGGTGTAGTCAACATTGGGCTTGTCATGAAAAATAATTACTCATCTCCACTAAGAGGTTTACTGCAGAATTTTCAGTCTAGCTGTGGAATTCATGAAGCTGTGCTTCCCTTCAGTTCTGTGGTTTTGTAAATGGCTAGTTTTAATCATAATTCTTATTTTGAAAAACAAAGGCAGAGCCATAGATACGCAAGCTGGCAATTAACAGTGGAGGTTTTTCATCGTGGATTTTCCTGTGGTGTCCAAAGGCTCTTTCTTGATTACTGTGCTGCCGCCGATGGGGGCAGAGGCAGCACACAGGGACATGAAGCAGTGGAGAACTGCCAGAGGCGATGGGCATGGCTGGCACCAGCTTCTCCTTGAAGGACTGTGCAGAGCAGGACAAGCGCCTCTGCTAAGAGGCCAACATGGGAATAGCTGATTAGACTGAAAAGCAGTTTTTTCAAGTGAAGTAACCAGTGGAGAGAACAATGGGAGGGTCTGAAGTTATACACCTACAAAGTGACTTGATTTGTAAAGCCAATGAACAGGTACCATCTTTCTTCACTTCATTAAAAACTATGTTTTTTTCTGTTTTTGAAAACTGGTGCATATCTTGACCCAGTTGTGCCTGATGAAGGATTTAAGATCCTGATTCTAATTAACATCTGGGCACTTTATGCATTTCTAAAGCAAACGTGACTAAGGCTCACTTCAAGGTCTGTTTACACTGACAGAGAGGTAAACTGTTATTTTACATATGGGAACTTGATATAGTTGTTTGACTGAGACTACAGTTTGGCTGATAAAGCAAATAAAGTTGATGCAATGACTTCTGTTTGGCATTTGACTTGGCGCTCACAATGTTTTGATTAAAGAGCGAGAGAAATTCAAAATCCCCATGGCCTGGACGCAACCCCAGCTAACTGCTAGCAATCCGAATGCAATTGTGCACAAATAAATGGGTATGTTCTGAAAGGCAATGTGGCTGTTGGCCTTTCTTCTGCTTAACATAGCAGAGATTCACTCAGGATGTGGATTAACTGCTTAACATAGATCAGAGATTTTGTATCTAGAACTAGAAGAGCTGCTATTAAAGTTTGCAAGGAGTCGTGCATGATGCAGGGGAAGCATCAGACGAGCAGAGTTATTGGTGCTGCACCTCATCATTCCCCAGTGTTATGTCTCTAGTTAACAAAGAGGCACAGGATTAAGCCACTGTGATGACAGTCACTGCTCTGTCTAAACCTTAGTCAGGAGAGTCTCAAGGAAGGTGCTGGCATCCAAGCAGCTGGAGGGTATTCTTTTTAAATATTAGTGTGGGTTGATGTAAGAGACCTCACCTCCGAGGACTCAGCTACCGACAGACCTAGGTTACATAGACAAGCTCACCAGCTACTGTTACAACACCTATTGGAAATGAAAGAACTTGCCATACAGCTGACCAAGGTGGTGTTGGTGGGATTGCCAAATTCACCATGCCTGCGAGGACACAGCAAGTGCTGAAGGAAAGAGGAGGCAGCTTTCCACTAGGCTGTCCTGTCACGTTGATGAGATAAAATGCAAGGAAGCCTGGAGGAGTGGAGGAAGAAGCACTGCTTATCTCTCCTCCTGCGACTGGTAAGGCCACTCTCCCTTATGGCAGAGCGGCTAACCAAACCAGCGATGTGCATGTTGCTATAGTCCAGGAGTCTAGGTATGAATGTAAATGTGGCACTAATTCAGTCAAGCCCTATAACCTGTGTAATAAAAGAGGCTCAGATGGTTGATCGTAACAGTTCTTCTTGCTGCTATTATATTTCTCTCCTTTAAACCAATCTTTGTATCATTTTTCTTTTATCCCTAGGGCACTAACTGGTTCCATGCCCAACCACTTATTGATTTTAGGAATGTTGGAGTGCCATATATAATCTTGAAGAATCCACTTTGTAACTTAATACTGAGATAGCTACTTAGTGAGAACCCTGTCATATCTTTTTGTTATTTGCTGATTTTTGTTTGTTCCCCTACTGTTTTAAAATCTGAACTCCAGCTGTCAAATAAGAGAAAGACTTTTATCTGATGTGCTCTTCATTGACACTTCAATGCAGAAGTAACAGAAACAATATGAAGACTAAGATGTTAATACCATATTGAAAAAATGTTTACATGTTTATTTCTAAAAAAAAAGTCGTGCTCTTCATTTTTTTCTGTAATTGTATTGGTAATGCAGTTTATTTTGAGGGTGTAGTTCTGGCACTGTGCTCATGCTCTACTAATGTCAGTGATGTAACTGTGAAATGACCCTGTCCCTTATAGTACCATGTTTTGCTTTGTGTTGTCTAACAGTGCGCTTTCATTATTTTCTTCAAAGAAACCATGTGGTAACTGAGCTCACTGATGAAATACTTTTAAAAGTATTTAAAATTGATCAAGCTGATATTCCGATAAAACATGACACAATAGAATTGAATCTGAAGAATTTTGGCTCCATGCCTTTGCTGGGATAAAGAATGGCTGGTGACTGCTCAAGTGAATAGGCAAAGCTGAGGTTTGAAGGGTTACATTCAGTCCCACATTTATAGTATCACATCATATTACATTGTTCTGTAATATTGTACTGTTTAACATTTTCATTAGTGACCTGCATGATGGGGCAGAGTGCACCCTCAGCCAGTTTGCTGATCACACCAAACTGGGAGGAGGGGCTGGTACACCAGAGGGTCGTGCTGCCATCCAGAGGGACGTGGACAGGCTGGAGAAATGAGCCGACAAGAACCTCATGCGGTTCAACAAGCAGAAGTGCACCTGAGGGGAGGAACAACCCCAGGCATCAGTACAGGCTTAGGGCTGTCCAGCAGCTTGGAAGAAAAAGGTTTGGGTTCAAGTTGAACATGAGGCAGCAACGTGCCCTTTCAGCAAAGGCCAATAATGGCCTGGACTGCATTAGGAGGAGTGTTGCCAGCAGGTCAGGGGAGGTGATCCTTCCCTACTCAGCACTGGTGGGGCCGCACTTGGAGTGCTGTGTTCAGTTCCGAGCTCCCCAGTACAAGAGAGACATGGACATACTGGAGAGAGTCCAGCAAAGGGCCACCAAGATGATGAAGGGACTGGAGCATCTCCCACACGAGGAAAGGCTGAGGGAGCTGGGACTGTTCAGCCTGGAGAGGAGAAGACACGGTGGGAATCTCATCAATGTATATAAATACCTGCAGGGAGGGTGCACAGAGGACAGAGCCAGGCTCTTTTCAGTGATGCCCAGTGACAGGACCACAGGCAATGGGCATACACTGAAACACAGGAGGTTCCTCCTGAACATCAGGAAACACTTTTTCACTGTGAGGGTGACCAAGACCTGCACAGGTTGCCCAAGGAGTTTGTGGGGTCTCCATCCTTGGAAATACCCCTTCTGCGATTCTGTGATATATTGCACTAAGACAGGATGCAAAGGTGATATTGAAGAGCTGCTACTGAATATCGTGAAGTGTTTTAATACCTTTTATATGATTAAAGTGTCCTATGTTAATTTCATTGGATACTTTTTTATCTCACCTGAAAAATGGTGTAGATACTGACTCCATGTATCCACATGACGTCTGGCTCTTTGATTTGGTATAGGTCTGCAAAACAGTACAGTTTGATAAGAATGTACAAGTCTCTTTTTGCTTCACCAATGAGAAATTAACTGTTCATCTGCAGTCGGTCATGTTTGAATTTAAGGCCAAAGTGCCACATTTTAAAGAAAATTTTGTTCTCCTGGGGAAAAAGAGGAAATTTGAAAGGCCAGGATTGTGAAGAGATCTAAGGAAGAAAAAATCAACCAAGCAGCAAAGTTTAGTATTTAACCATATGTTATGGAGATCTTCAGTAGATTACTCTTCTTGAATCTAGCCAGAATATCATCTGACACAAGGTTAACAACGGTGTGTGAAAGACTTGGTGGATCAGTTTAGTTCATAATTGATATTATTTCACTCAATCCTTGCAATCAGGAGCAACTGGCATTCTCATTTCCTGACATAGTAAGATGGTGGACTAAAAAGCAATGCAGACAAATTGAGAAAGTCGCTTCAGGTCAGTGGCGTGACACTCCATCAGCAGTACAGAGGGACACGTAACCATGTGCCTTTTGCTTTTGTCTTGTCTTTTGTAATGGATCCTGACTGTCTCACTGCCCTCTTCTCTTACCCCACTATGTATCATGAAATGTTGTATTATCCCAATAAAGGCATTGTTCCCAAACTTTAAACACAGAATACATACTATTGTATGTTTTTCTTTCACTTTTACTGCAATATTTGTTTTTTAAATAAGTGCTTTCCATCACTGTTCAGATTCTGCTGCTTGATCCTATGGTGAAGTCATAATCCTGAATTTACATCATCACAGTCTGTTGCCCTGGAAATGGCTAATGGTGAAGTTCAGACTTTGTACTCCCACACAACAGCAATTTAAAGATAGATTATATAGATTAAAATCTCATTTTGTGTGTTTAACAACCATGGTTTCTCTCTTAAACTTCTTTACAATGACCAAGAAAAATAGCGTGAAGTCATAGATTTATAAGGAATATTCAGACTTCAGACTGATCACAGTTTTAAAATTATCATTTAGTTACTTTAGATCCCACGTTAAAAGTGAGTAGCAATTTTTCTAAGGTCAGCTTGAAAATAGTAACAGTATAGTTACTTTTTTCTGAGAGTCAAGTTCTTTCCAGGACTGCTCTAAAATTCTGGATAATATTTTTCAAAGTTGCTCAGCAAAATGGTATTTGAAAAAAAAAAAATCCATCTATTTTGATTTGAAACATTCTGCATCTATGAAAACAAAGTGTGAAAAAAGAAATAGTAAAGAATATCTTAATATTTTTATTTTTAAACAAACTAACTGAACTCTTAGCTCTTCCATCTGATATTTCTCCTTACAGGTTGTAACCGTGTAAGGCAACACCTCGCAAGAACATGTTTTTTCCAAAATACACCACAGTTCATACTGATTAAGTACAGACTGATCTGTCACAGATGAACTCGTCACATTCCCCATTTAATCTGGATTTAAATATGTGGCTGGGAGAAAAGTACTGGGTGATTTTGCCTACAGTACTTTCATTATGGCAACACTCTTATCTGGCAGCTTGCTTCTGCATCATCTGAACTCAATGGGGCTTTCAATCAAGCCCTTAGTCTCATCTCCAGCAAAACAACTCGAGGTCTCCCTTTCCAGCTGCCTGAGAGTGACAGGTGCTCAGCTGCAAGCTGCTCAGCTCAAATTCACCCCATGTAAAATGGAAGTCATGCAACCTGATAGGCAGAGTGATGTATATCTGCCCAACTAATGAAGGGCTCATTATTCTTATCTCAGAGTGGTTTGCAGACCCAGGATTTTACTGGAATAATAACTATAGCTTGAATTTGAAGGTAACCATGGTGACTTTAAATACTTCACTCTGTTTATGAGCCAAGAGACTGCCTTATCCAGAAATGGTCACCTTAGTGCACTTCTGCAGCTCTGTCTCATTGGACTGCGATGTATTTTGCTGTTAATTAGGTTTGAAAAGAACTGAAGGCTTCAAATAGTGTTTACCACAGCAGCTCACCTCTTGCCTGGAGTGGACTTCTGTGTTTCTCTACTTCTTAGATACAGTGGCCTGTATTTCTTCCTCCATGTTATAATTCACAAGTCTGAATTTCTGCAATATCTAAATTTCTTCAAGTTTTGATTCCTTCAGAAACTTTTCCTTACCTATGTGTTTCTTGCCTGCAGGATGATGATCGAGATGTGTTTGCACTTGTCTCCTAGAAGAGAAATATTCACAAGCAGACTGTGTGTATGTTCATAGCAGAATGATCATGCCATGCAAGCTGCTTTACTTCATATCTGGTTGTCACCTTCATAATATGTCCGTCAGGGCATGGTGTGAGGCACCTCTAATTAAATCTTACCTGCCTGGCAGGGAGAGGGGATCTGTTTGCTGGTAGATTCTCTCAAAGCTGTAAAATTGGTGTGAACTCTGTGTTTATTTTTATTTCAGATCATATAATTGCAAAATAATTCAGGCTGGAAGGGACTTCAGGAGATCTCTAGTCCATCCTCCTGCTCAAAGCAGGGTCAGTGACTGAGGTCAGACAGGGCCTTCTCCGGGCAGGGCTCGAAACCCTCCAAGGACAGATGGGCAAGCTCCAGGCAGGCTCTGCCACTGCTTGACTGTCCTCATGGGGGAAGAAGTTTTTTCTTAAATCCAGCCTGGGCCACTCATTTCAACTCATGCCCCTTGTCTCTCATCCTCTTCCCATGCAGCACTGGGAAGGAGCTGGCTGCATCTTCTTATTTGGTTGTTTACTCAGCCCTAAGACACCATACACATTTTACAATGGGCAAAGGAAACCAACAGTGTCAGAATCGTAATTCCAGTGTGGCAGCAGCAGAACTCACATTTCTATCAGCTGATAAATGAAAAAATATTTTTTCAAGCAATATTGCAGCATGTGCCATAAATTTTACTACTGAGCTCATAATAACTCTTGTTATCTGAAGGCTATGTTGTCTGCAAGCTTCTGAAGCATTTTTAGTCAATTTGAGGACTTTCAGTTATTTGTATTGTTCCAAGGTTGCGGAGTTCAACAACAAACCCATCACACAGCAGAAGAGACAGACACTAATTTTAATGGCAGAAGAGATAACTGATCTTCCTGGAGCTTCTCTAGATAAAAAATAAAAATTTGAATCGTGCTAGAACCATCGTTAACCACAACAGATACCATGAGCCACCTCTAAGCAGGTGGAAGAGAAAGACGATTTTCAGAGTTGCTTCTACAGATTAAATGTGTTTTTGGAAAAGCTCACTCCAAAGAGTAAGTAGATACTAATGGCACTGCTGACCTTCAGAATGAGCCAAGACTGGAGATTAAGGTTGCAGAGACAGAGAGCAGGAGACAGGAGGCCATTTGAGTCAAAGGACAGCATTTTCACCCCAGTGGAGAAGTGCTGCTCGCAGGTGGTCTGGTCGGGGCACTCTCTGGGGTGGCAAACAGCAAGCTGGAGAAGATGCAGCCAGAGATGTGCCAGGAACAAATGCAAGTTTCTGGTGCAACCTCTTCCACAGAAGTGGTGGGAGTAAAGGGCATCACCAACAGTTAATACAGGATTTGATACATTTCTGAAAGAGAGATTATGTGTTGTGACACCTGTCACAGAGAAAGGCTAGACTCAATAAGCCTGGAGGTTCGTTTCTCTGCCATTTTCCTCTGCGCCTTCTCCCAATTTGTCTCTTCATTCCTTGTCTTAAACTTTTTCAGAAACTGGAACACTGATTTTTTTCTCTATTTCTTATTATCAGCTGACAGAGATATTAAAGGGTGGGACAGAAAAGCATGAAAGAGTGGGAAAGCATCCTGTAGAAAGCGGGAAGGATGCCACAGCTGGTGAGTATTATTTCTGAGGCATCTGCTATTACATGGCCTGCCTTGCTTCTGGAACTGAAAGAGAAGTTTTCACAATGTATCAGTCTCTCCACTACTCTCTTTCTCATTTGTCCTTTCCAGAATGCCAAAAGAAAGAGGGTCAGGGTTGGACTCAAATGGCCAAGAGGTGGTGGTGAACAGAGGGTTGAATACATTTCCAGCTATGCACTGGAGTAAAGGGCAAAAATCACACATTGAATAGCCTTTTTCCAGAAAAGTCAATGAAAAGATATCTAAAGCATTCTATGTAAAACAAGGCACATGAGTTTTTAGGAAGCATACAAGGTCTCTACCATAATCATTGATTTACATGAAGCCACCTGTATATTTGGAAGTGTATATTATACTTGTGTTTCCCTGAAGTAAATTCCTGTTTCTTTTCCTCTCCTCTGAGAACCGATCAGTGCTAAATGAAACAACCCAGAAAAACTTGTCTTAAGAGTTTATTGCATACCATTTCTGGCAGTACTATTGGTGCTGGGATAAACCAGCTGGTACTGTAGGAATACACAGGAACCACGGCTCCTTCCTCAGGTGTACACTTAAAAGTACTCAGTAAAACAGTGGACCTCTTCAGTTAGTGAATCATTTACGTTTCACCTTGGACCTAGTCTGAAACTCATTTAAACTGACCGAATTCTTGTTGACTTCAATAACTTGGGATGAGACTTTCAGCAATCATTACATTTTACATACCTGAGAGAGCTCTTCTTTTCTCTTACAGAACTGCGAGCAAAATAAACTGATCTCCAAAATAGGTTATCCAAGCAGATGCAAAACCTACCTGAAAATAGCATAGGCTGGGGAAAACAATGATTCCTTTACCAATAGTGTTTTTTAAAAAAGACTTTGTAGGACCTTTGTAGAAATTATGTAGAAACTTTTGTAGTTGTATTATGAAAGGCTGATCAAAATGCATTGCTTCTATTTCCACTTCTGTTGACAAAAGATTCAAATCAGTTTAGAAAGTTTAGGCTGTAATAAATTAGAATATGAATCTTAGAAGCCAAAGAAAAATAGTATTTAAAATACTATAAATTCTAGTGAAGGTAAGTCAAAGTCACTGACAAACCAGAAGTACTTTGGTAAATGCTCATATACTGAGAAATATTCATATAAATATATTCACCAACCAAGTGTACCTAAAATACTACTACTGTGCCAAAAATTGTTCGAATTTAGTAACATGTCGAAATCAGGGGCATGCATAGGGACCTAGCAATTTTTATTATGAGTTTGGAAAATTCTAAGCACAGGTCAAAACCGAGGCCTTTACATAGACACTGTTTCTCATTTTGCACAAAATCAGCTTGTGAACAGCTTTGAAAATCATAGAGTCTCAAGGACTTTGAAAATAAGGTTTTGATATATACTGTAAATACATAATCTGGAAGTGTGTGTTGTATGTCCCCTCTTGTCCTCCCCCCAGTGTTTACGATTTGTAACAATGGAGCTAATCCTTGAACAGTGGCATTTATTGGAAATAATGGTGGTAGATATTGCAGTGTTTAATAAGCTTGCTCTTGCAGAGTGGATGGATACATCCTCAGTAACAGCAAAATGCCCACGTACATTATGAAGTTACTAACCAGGGTATTTATAGTTCAGTAGGAACACTGACAATATTTAACATACTCCTGAGGAAAATATCCTTAACTTCCAAGTTTACCCAACCCTGTAGTAGTGTATCTGAGCAGGAGTGACAAGTTTCAGTTCTCTCTGTACGTATCCAGTTCCGAGGCGCGGGCCACATCAGCAAGTTGTTTTAGCCACGTAACTACATTGGCAAGGAGCCAGGAAAGCATACATACCTCATCAACTGTGCCATGGCCACAGAAAGGTTTTTACAGATGCAGTTATCCTGTCCCAAAAGTTTTTTTCAGTGATACAAGTTGTACTCCTTAGGGACCTGTTTTAGGGTATACTGGGAAGAAAACCCTGCCTTTCCTACGATCAGCCATAGCAATTTCCACACATCTCACTCTACCTACGAGCCTTCTTAAATGTACACCAATAATAGCAAACTTTTGATGCCGGTCAAAAGCTAACATGAGAAATGGGTGGGAAGAGTAATCTCTAATAGTAGGCATTTCATACCAGTTAGCATCCAAACATTAATAAAACTAGATTTGTGGTTGGGAAGACATTGGTATTTTATCCATATGTACTAACAAGCATCTTCACTACTTAAGCTAATTTTTAATCCTTTAGTTCTAAAGTATTTGCAAATATTATCATGACTGAGTGGTCTAGACCAATCTATGTAACTGTCAGTCTGTTCCCTGGAATTTTCAGGAGACTTATAACCCCTATGATTCCCCTTTTGAAGTGAAACTTCCAGAAACAGTCAGCTTATTCACCTCCCTTTGAAGTAAAGAGGCAGCACTGTGGTCAAGCATACACCTCAGTTAGAGGAGTTTAAGGCATCTGGGCTTCTATGTGTATTTTTGCTCCTGAAATCTGGGAGCCCACATCTGCCCATCTCTGAAACAGAGAAAAGTTCCACCTTATAGATGAAAAATTTGGGACTGAGACTAAATGTGGTGATTTAATATTTGTTTCAACTTGTTCTATTAGGAAAATATTGTCCCTGTGTCTTACAGGCTTGTGTACATTAACATGTGCATTAAAATATACAGCTTAGTTATGTCTAACAGTCTGATATAAAAATTATGCAAAAGGGATAAAGAGAAAAGGAACTCATAAGCATGCCATAATATCATCTGAAATGCCGCTTCCTTGCTTTATTACCTCCAAGCATAATTATGTTGCAATATTTTTCTCTTCAGTGAAGCATATTTCAGGAATTTCAGATGGAAATAAAAACAATTTGCGTAGGAAACATGCCATGTGCACATCGTGCTTGGCTTCCCTTACAACTACGAAGGGTTTATACTGGACCCCATGCCACCAGGCGTGGAGCGAGGTGGGGGGTGTGAGCCATGGAGGGGCTGCAGCGGTGTGTGTCCCTGGCACCACCGCGGCAGGGGCGGCTGGGGAGGGGGAGACGGCGGGATGTGCTGCTGCTTCAAGGCGGCTTTCCCTGCCCCTTGGCAGCCCGCAAACGGATCGCCGTAGCTTAACTTCTTCCATGAGCAATGAGAGGTGTTTTTGTCTTCATGTTATGCAATAGAGCGAAAAGGGGAAAGATTTTTCACTTGAATCTTTGTTACAGTGAGAAAAATCTCGTGGTTTCTCTTGGAGCCTGCCCCAGCAATTCCCTGGCGCTGCTGTTTCAGTCAAAAATGGTGTGAAAACTGGAAAGGGCTTTATGGGCCCCTCTAACAGTGAAAAACTACCACCTGTTAAGTTAAAACTTCATCATAAACTTCAAATGTTAAAGTAAAAGCAGCATATGATACAAGGTTATGCTTTACACCAAACAGAAACGGAAATACTGCAAACTTAGTCGACATCTTTGCATTCAGGAGCAGTTTTGAGGCTGTTATTTCAGAAGTTAGATTTTTCACCTTCATTGTGAAATAGCAAGGTCTAGTCCTCAACCAACTGCATCACTTTCTATTTATGGCTCTTCTGCTAATAGTAAACACAGAGTCGCCATTTCTCATACTGTAAATTTACTCTGACATCACCACTATATCGTGAATAAAGTACTAATCTCCCACTACCTCGTTTTCAGCTACAAGACTTTATTTGTTCATCACTATGGCAACTGCTGTCCCAGCCCAGCTTAATAGGGTGCTTGTCTAGACAGCATT
Organism: Rissa tridactyla; assembly: GCF_028500815.1. Classification (NCBI taxonomy): domain Eukaryota; kingdom Metazoa; phylum Chordata; class Aves; order Charadriiformes; family Laridae; genus Rissa; species Rissa tridactyla. The sequence goes on along the minus strand of NC_071497.1, from coordinate 24,170,769 downwards.
AAACATATCTGCACTTACATGTGTCTGGTTTTAACAGCCAGGTGTGCAGAAGGTGCGGTAGAAAGAAGAGAGGGAACAGAAAAGGAATGAGTAAAAGAAGAGCAAACGCATTTCAGAAGCCACCACACTTTACATGAGACTTGTTAATTCTGCAACGCCTTTCCTGGGATGCAGTGGTAAAATGTGTTCCTCACTCAGGACACACAGATTTATAGATGCACATGAAATAATGCTAAACCAATTTCTAATTGACCTGAGTAAGGGACACCACCATCTGTGGGCTCCTCCAGCAGCAGTGGTGTCTCTCTGGGGCAGAAGCCCGTCTCACAGTTCCTGTGGAGGAGCACGATGTGTCTGGGATTCATCCAGGTCAGCCCCTAGCAAAGGCCTGAGGAAGGTCTCAGTCCTGATTCAAATCTGCTGGTTGGATCTTGGGGAAAACAGAATGAAGCACCCCAGCACTGCCCACCTCCCCATCATGGGACGCCCCTGTGGAAGGGGACAGTGTCCTCACAGGCAGCGGAGCAACTGAGCCTGCACAGACTGAGAGCGCCGCACAACTTCAGCTGGGTGCAGTCCACGCAAGCAGAGTTTATTCACCGAAATATGGCACTTCAGTCACCCTGAGGCTTCTGCGAATATGTGCCCATCTCAGCAAGTACTTTCTATGCAATAAAAGAAACCCCATATTTTCAGCATTCAATTCACAGTGAAAGAGGGCACAGCCTGACGGTGAGTTAGGATATGGGAGACACAGACTTGATTTTCTGGTCTCCCCCCTCACAGAAAATGTCTCAAACAGCATGCTACAGCATGTTTGGGGATGCTGAACTGTCAGTGTGTATTTTTTTGGAACTGTCCTTTCTTCAGTAAGTAAACACAGACTAGAGCAGGTCCAGCTGACATCCAGACATTGACCAACCTAAGCCTTCCCCCAACCAACATCTAAGCAGGCATCCTTCCACCTCTCCTGTTCCCACTGTGCATGGCACAAGCAAATCCTGTATAACGCTTATTTCCAACCTAAACTAAGCAAACATATTAGGGGGCAAGAACAGCGAGAAGGCAGGGGAGAAGAGCAATAAAAAATAAGTGGGAGGAGTCAGTTATTAATTTTTGCTGAACAAAAAAGCACCTAATTATTCATACGGCTTAGCTAATGACCCTCATACTCCTAGGTGGACAAGATAGAATTTTGTTGCTCACATATGATAGATAAATACCATGCATGGATTCCTATGATGAATACAAAAAAGCATGAGAGGTGTATGGCACCAGGAGCTGTGTGTAACACTTAGTATCACCCTTGGACATACTCTGTGAAGCAAAGCACAGTTTCCAGGCAGAGGTGTCTGCGGGACTAAACACATGGATTTTTAATCATTATCTGTTAACTAGGGATATTTTTAATATTTAACCCCTAATTGTGGCCTTATTGTAAGTTAAAGGTAGCAATCAAACCAGGCCAACGTATAAATTGTATTGCAACCACAATTAATAAGTATACCAACGGATAAAAAGTGCTATCACTGATAGTTAGGTTTTCTTTTTTTTTTTTTACTAAGGGAAAAATTTTTGTGGCATATATGGCAGGCATCGACCATCCGGCTGGCACTAGGCAACAGAGAAATACAGAGGTGTCGAGAGTCAGTTCAGGGACGATACCTGCTGTCAAAGAGGCTCATCACAGGAAAAGACAGAGATGAGTGTTGCAGCTACCTGTGATGCCAACACACTGCTTGTGTGTTATGGGGCTGACTGGTTGCCAGAACTGTTCCAAATGCAAGCATCTCCCTTTGAAGAGAAGACAGTTAAGTAGGGTTGGTAGAGATACATATTCAGCCCGTTCCCAATGCCACCTTGTCTAGACAGGCTGTTATCAAATCCATGAGGAAATTCTCTCCTGGTGGAAACACTAGCCACTGGCTCCCACCACTGAGTCCTCCTTACCTGCCACACTGTCTGTACAGGACAAGGAGATGCAGCGTGCACTTTCTGAAGAACATTGGGTAGGTTGAGAGCAAAGACTGAAAGTGCCAATTTTTAACAAAAACAGCGTTAGGTGGTCATGTGTCCAGTTAGCTGCCTAGGTACACCGCATCATACCCATTTGCCCCTTTCACAGCTATCCCAAACTCACGCTCACAAGGTCGTACCATGTGTTTGTATGTTGTATGCCAGCATCCCACCCTAACATCTGCAGAGTTATGCTATACCCTTCCACGTGCTTGGCTCAGCATCATTCATGTTGAAGCATTTTATCATTCCAAAAAGGGTTATTCTTGTAACATGTTCATTCTTTCCATAAATACGAGGAAATGGTAGGTTTCAAAACTATTGAAACTTGGCTTTGAATTCAAAAGTATCACTACAGTCTCTCTTGCTAAATCTGCTGTCTTGAAAAACAAGTCGTTTTGACTTGAAGTCACTACGCTACAGTGGGTAACATGGCATGATTTTACTGATGTGTATAATTGCATTATATTGACCTTTCCTACCCGAAAGATCCCTGTTATTTTTACATCGCAACAGCACTATGCCAGCCTAGGTGTCACTGTGGGGTGGGCATTGACCATCTGTTTGTCTTACAATACTAATAAATCTAATGGCTTGGTGTTAGCAAAATGTCTTATCTACTTAACGCTGTACCAAAGCCTTAAAATAAGAGTGTCCACCTGGTATAAGTCACTCTAATGCAGCCAAATTAATTACCTGTAGCTGTTTGAAAACGCTTGAATTCTCTGGGACCCAATGTTATTTTGCTTAGGGGTTGCAATTAAGCCAATGACAAGCTTAATGAGAGCAGTAGCATATACGGGGGTACTGTTGCTAGGCATCTGTGTGCAGGGTCCTATCAACTTAGTCCCAGCAGCTACTACAGAGAACTGGCACGATACCTTCTGCTTAAGCCTGCTTGAGTTTCCTTTGTTTAAACACTCTTGGGAGAACAAAATAGCTTCCTGAGATGTCAAGTGCCTAAGCTGAAGCATTACTCGTAAGAGCTTAATATTCCCCGTCAGGAAGCCAGACTGTCGATGAATGCCAATAATTAATATAATGTAGAAGGGATTGTATATGAGTAAGGATTTAATCTCAGTGTTAGTATTGCCCCTAGGAAAATTACCATCTGTGTTTAATAAAGGATGCGACTCACTAATGGAATATGATTTTTGTGTGAATGAAGCCTCATTGTTTAGTGCTCAGCAGCACTTCCATTTCTGAGGCAAACTGAACTACCAGGGTACTTCCCACTCTTTGGCAAAAAGAAGACGAAGAGGCATAGTTCAAGTACTGGAAGAATGACGTCTATTATACATGCAAATGCTCCAGAAAGTTTATTATTTTTGTAGCCAGAAATGATGTCCAGATGTCCAAAGGTGACTTTTGGCCTACTGTCAGCTACTCCTTTCATGGGGCTGCCAGACAAGCAGGAGAGCTGCCTGTAGGTGGTGGTGCCTACGCTCTGGTACCAATGCCTCTACACTCAGCAAGTACTGGATTCATACTGGATTCATACTAGATTTAAGCATTTGCATTAGAGTATGAGGGGCACGTAATGCTGAACTGGACTGATAAAGGAGTGTTAGATAGTGTTTGGATTTAATAGCAATTAGTACATTTCTTTTTGTTTTGTATAATGTAAAAAAGTGGATTTAAATAGCTCCTGTTCTTCATGAGTCATAATACAGCCACCACTGTACTATACATTTGATTGCGTAGTAAGGTAAATGTAATTGCAATCACTTCACTCTTTAAAAAGGACATTATATTTGCTGAAAAGATATAAGCAGGCAAATAATTTACAGATTATAACAGGAAAAAAACCCTCTTATTAATGATTTCTTCTTAAAAATCATGGAAATCAAACACGCTTCAAAGTTCTACAGCAAAACAGAACTTTTTTCCTCAATTCACTGTTGTAATTGCCAAAAAAGTAAATGTTCTCAAAACTTTACAACTTACCAGGCAACATTACAAAAAAAAAAAAAACCCCCAAAAAAAAGAAAAAACAAAAAACCACCAACAAATCCAAAACTAAACAGGAAGCACCCTGCTTTAACTTTTCTGTCTATAAAAATGCGATGATTTCTATTTTCGCAGTTTTCTATTTTTCCATTTCATGGTCCTCACTTAAGTTTTGTAACATTTGCAAAGAATTTTCAAGCTAGCATCTGATCTGGCTTTGTAGCTTTTCTGGTATACTGTTGTACATTTGCTATTTTTATTCTTCTTTGTGCACTTACTACTGCTTTCATCTTGCTAAACACTATCTAGAAAGAATCACTAAAACGGCAGCTAGGCTAAGTGGCCTAATGGAAGAAAGAAGGGAGTTCTGCATGCCTTGAAAATTTCTCTGGTGTGTATTTTTATCACGTAAATATTGATAAAGTTGTCCTGATAAAAGTCATGGGCGGCACCACTTTTTACAAGCATAATGGGAGTTTATTTCAGTGGGACAAGGATTTGGCCCATCTCTATGTTTTTACTAATAACCTTGAGCATATGCACAAAGCATTTAAAGCAGTTTTTGGAGACTAACATCTTATTTTTGTAAACTTTTTACAGTTGCTCATCAATGCCTCTGTAGTGCTTAACTTGAAAAAACAATTCTCAGTTGGAAAGTCGGTCATGCAAACTGTAAAAACATAAAATGCCATGCATTTGCCAGCTGAAGTAGTAAAACAGTGTTTGGTATAGATGCCTCTTAGTATAGATGCTTCCTAGTATAAATGCTTCCTAATTATAACTAGGAAGTAACAGAAATATTACCTATTTCTGCTCTAACATAGAGCACTGCAGATCTTCCACAGTGGAGATCTTGGGGTCAGACTCTTGTTGCAGCTGTAGCCTGACAAACCCTGGGAAAGAGAGGAAGTGATGTGCAAATGTAATTGGAAGCAGAAACCAGGTTTTGCTCATTATTTAGCTACAGCTGTCACTGTAATATGTTATGGATTTGCATGGCAAACTTTATCTTACACATAGGAAGCAACACAGCGACTATAGCTGTCTATACCAAGTCTGAGGGCTGCCAGGGGCTGTGACAAACACACTTCCAGGCTGTGCTACAGCGCAGTAGATGTTGCACACCAGAATTGGAATGCATGGCGTTCTTACCTGGAAGTCAAATTCTGATTCCTCCTTAATTGTGTTAAATAAAATACGTGAAACACACATACAGAAGAAAACGGCCACATAAGTCATCTGCAGTCTTCAACCTCCAGGGACAACGTTGTCTGTGGGAAAGCTAAAATAGGCCTTCCCATCCTGCTATCTCCTCATGATTCTACTGCAATTTCCTCTGGAGAAGAAGGTGCTGAAGTTTAAATATTCTTCCAGAAGCAAAACCCATAGGCTGAACTACCCTCCTGGCATGTTGCTTGCCAGGGTAGACTGAGCACACAGGGTAGAATCTGGCTTTTATACTTCTATTTCAGTTTCAACAGCAACATTAATAAAGCATGGCAGCTTGCCCTCATTCAATTCAGTGGCAGCCTTACTATACAATGTACTTTGATGTACAGTACTCTTTATTTGCTATCAGATTGGGAGACAAAATCATATCGCAACACAGAATCTGATAATTTATCTCACTCTTGACTTAGGAGCATGAAGGTTACAGCTAAAATGTGGAATTTGGTTATGCCATACTGGACTTTTTACAGGAAAATCTTTTTTTTTCTTAAATTGGTATTTGAACCCTGGTATGATATGTGTGTCTCTGTAACTGTGAGGATTTGTCTCTGTGGCGTTAGTAGCAGTTTGGCCTTTCAGCATAGTATTTACAGAAAGAAGGGGAAAATGCCAAAGGGAGGCAACACTCAACCCTGAGTATAGATGGAATAAAATATTGAGTGATGGCTGCTGGATCTGACTTGCTTTCAGAAATGGAATCATACGCATTCCCAGTTTCTCCTGGGTCAGTGCTGTTATGGTGTAGCATTTTATTTTCAGTGTTCACTGCGAAATTGAAGACATTCCCTGAGAAAGATGCCCTGGTTCACTGAGCTAATTTTCCTTGAGGGAAAACTAAGTATCCTTAAAAACAGAAATGATGAAAATATGTTCCTGAGGAGTAAGATCTAATCAGTACAGTTATTGCAGACCATCAAGTAATTAACCCCAAACTGGCTTTACTTCTAGTATAGAAATATCTTACTATTTAGCCTTTCTGTCCATGAAGGGAGTTAAGTATCTTTGTCAAATTAAATCTGAACCTCCTTAACTACCACAAAACACTGTCTGTCAAAATTCAGACAGACTTATCATTTCAAGAACATTTAAAACCATTGTAATGGGAAGAAATTAAGATAACAGAGACCTTCTTTCTCTACTGTATTAGCAGAACCAGCCAGAGACGCAACCAACAGGATCTCAGTGTTCCCACAAGGACTAACACCAACAAAATGAAAACACCTTCAGATTTGCATGAAAAAAAATAGTGCAAAGTGAGTGCCTTGCCCAAGTATGATGCAGAGAGTTCTAAGAATTAAAATACACTTTTCCTTATTAAGCTGCCCTGAGGGCAAGAGAGTGTGGTTTATCCATTAGCTTCATCCACATGCTCTTGTCACCAAATCACATAATGGTTTGGGTTGGAAGAGATCTCTAAAGATCATCTAGTCCAACCCCCCTGCCATGACCAGGGACATTCTTCACTAGACCAGGCTGCTCAAAGCCCCATCCAGCCTGGCCTTGAACACTTCCAGGGATGGGGCATCCACAACTTCTCTGGGCAACCTGTTCCAGTGTCTCACCACCCTCACGGTAAAGAATTTCTTCCTAATATCTAATCTAAGTCTACCTTCTCTCAGTTTAAAACCATCACTCCTTGTCCTGTCACTACGGGCCCTGGTAAAACATTTCTTTGCACCTTCCTTATAAGCCCCCTTTAAGTATTCAAAGGGCACAATAATAACTTCCCAGAGCCTTCTCTTCCCCAGGCTGAACAACCCCCAACTCTCTCAGCCTGTCTTCATAGCAGTGGTGGTCCAGCCCTTCATCATCTTTGTGGCCTTCTCTGGCCTCACTCCAACGGGTTCATGTCCTTCTTGTGCTGGGGACCCCAGAGCTGAATGCAGTACTCCAGGTAGGGGCTCACAGGAGTGGAGCAGAGAGGGAGAAATGCTACTAAGAGAAATGCTGTTCCATGGCATACCACCACCCTGCACTCCTAATAACACCATTTTGTCAGCATTCAGACCTGATTGCATACTTTTGTGTATTAGTGAAAACCACTGGTATGAAGGTTGCAGTTAATCACATGGTGAATCCTGAACATGTGAGTATAGGGAGTGGGGGAGAACAGACGAGCTGGGAAAGGAGGGTCTCCATGCAAGCCTGGGCAGGCAGCATCTCGCTCTCCCAGCCCATTGTCCCTCTGCTGCAAAAGGCTTCTGTGTATTTGATTTCCAGAAAGGGCATATGCCAAATTTCACTGAAACAATGGATGAAATGAATACAACACAACAATGCAAGCTGACACGTATTTGCACCTTATTTGCTCACGCAAAAGAAACAACTGGATTCGCAACTCAAGTCATGCAAAGGGTCAAAGAGCTAGGCTACCATAAGCAAGCAGCCATGTCGGCAGCTGAGATGGAGACCTCCGTCTCTGCCCTGGAAGCAGCAGTCTCTTTCTCCTCCCCAGCAAGAAATGCTAGTCCTGAAACTCCACAGACAGATTTGCACAGCCTGAGGGAACTGTGCCTATAGATGAGGTCCTGCATGCCTTTTTCAAAAGAGCAATTGCAGGGCTTCACGCAGCCAAAATTGCTATTCGAACAGTTTTGCTCACCTGGAACCTTGGATGAGTGTTAATCCACTCGTTGGAAGTCTGCCCTCTGACGTCTACAGACAGGGGATCAGATTGTGGCATCTAGATCTTCGTGTCCTTTGGCAGAGTAGGGTGGCTGACAGGGAGTTAATAGCAGCGCGTTCAGTCTCTTTCTAGTCGAGGGCCCAAATGTGGGTTAGACAACAGGAGGCAGCTACCAGTCACTGCACTGGGAAATAAATCTTACTTTGTCTGCTCCCCTCGCCTTCCTTCCTCTTCTGGTTCAGGAGGGAAAAATCATACTGGATCTATGACCTCTGGGCCTGCTGGGACTTTTTCCAACAGAGAAATGTATCCAGGTAGAGAGTCCCCATCTTTACTGAGATAATTCCATGTCTAAGAAAATATACAAAGATGACTTCCACCCAGTCAGAAGACTTCTAGGTGTCTTCAGGGACATTTTGCTGACATCCGATACTGTGAAACCACCAGCAAATTTTGGGCAGTGGGTTTTAACTGGAAAATTCTATTCTAGTGATAGATGACAATGACAAGCCCTAAAACCAAACAACATGACACAGAGGAGAATGCTTTTCATCTGGTTAGACCTAGGCTAGACCCTTATGTAGGACCTAAGTGTGAGGCTCATATGTAGCACAATCAAGAGTTATGTCACACCAGCCTGTTCAAATCTTCTCTGTGGTGTGGAGACTATTTCTTTGAACAAGGGTTAAATAACATAGTTTTGCCATTGAATTTGCCTTCCAGCAGAAGATAAAAATACATCATTTACTATTCTGTATGCAGCAGTTGTGCTGGAGATTTGTCTCATTGTGTTTTACCAACACTTGCTGCAAATAAGAAGTTAGCAGAGTTGTTCCCTGTCACTGGGCTCCTTGCTCCTCACCTTATTTCATTACTATACATGACTGTCCTGAAATAGCAGGAGATCACAAGAGGTCATCTAACTTTTGAAGACCGTTGTCCCAGAGATGTTGTCAAATACCTACTTATACATCTTACTGTACATGGTACCATACAGTATGCTGTATAAGTAGCCAGACCAAGGACTGCAATGCGAATTATTTGCTTGAACTATTCTACTGAGGTTGGTAGGTTGTTGCGGTTTTTTTTTCTCACAGTTCATAAAGAGTATCTAAGGAGAAAGGGAGCAGTGGTCTGTAAAATGTATTGCCAGTTCATGCTCTTATCTGCAATACTAAAATGGTACTGCCTGATCCAGTATTCAGTGGAAAACAATTTCTCTGCAAAGTGTTTTAGATTGCAGTGGGATTGCTGCCAGAGCAGAATGTCAGTTTAGGCAACAGAGCCTTGAATCCAGTGTGGCTATCATGAATCCTTGCTGGAGAATGCCCCATTAGGCTTTAAATTTTGAGGCACGGCAGAACGGCCAAGTCTTTCTTAGTCACCTTCAGTGAGATTCAATCATTCATTACTTTGTATGTCGCACTTCTTTGATCATGCATCTCAATAAAAAATTTATGAGCAACTCCACACATCCATAGGAAAGTCCCTCACATTATGCTCATGAAGCTAATTTTATAACCCTGTGTAAAAGCAGCTGGCAATAAGATCTTCCATAAAGGAGTTGTGGATCATTTCATTATTACTGGAAATATAGTCAAGGGAAGAAGAACCCATCTGGAGTATATTTTTGCCAACCTTCCGTCATATGGTGACACACAATTGCTGACATCTACATTCTTGCTTAAATTCTGATATTTCTTTCCTTCTTTCCATCCATTAAATTACATCCCAAGGAAGAAGTGATGTCTGAACTTCTGTGAAACAGTTATGTTTAACATCAGCTTGTGATTCCATAACAACTGGGGTTTTTCTCCCTTTGAATCTTAAGAAACAATGCAGCTTTCAGGAGCATGAGATTAGTGAGAAATGGTGAAGGTACAAATGCTTACCACTGGTTTTGCTAAACAAAAACCAGTCTTCACTTTCTCAGGCCAGGTCAGAAAACTAGACTTATCAGAAGGCATGCATTTTGAATAAAGCTTTTTATCAAAAGCTTGATCTAATGAAGTTATTGGTAGAGGGGACTTTGTGTCTTGGTTTGTTGGCAAACAGAGGTCAGAACCTGTTAGCTCTGCTGGTGGTTCAGGTACAGCCTAGGTAATCAAAACGTGCTTATTGGTCAAGCAAAAGAAGTGACTGGAGCATGATGGTCTCAGTTTGGTTTAAATTTAGCAGAACTTTTAGCAGATTTTTTTTTTAGCAGAATTTTAGCAGAAATTTAGCTAGCCTAAATATTTTTAAATAGGTAAATATAGTGAATATGAAACATACTGCCTTCTAGCTCAGTGTACACCTCAGAAGGGGCAGTGTATCTCTCATTCCCCAGGCAGAAACACAAGTCAGCAGCTTCCACATCAACAGACTTCAGCTTTGATTTAGCAAAATCATTCCCAGGTGTGCAATTTTCATTATATGACTACTGATACTGTCAACAAGACTCTCGGTTACTGCCAAATCTTTGTTTAGTGTCAACCAGACTTGCGTGGTCCAAGGGGAGTCCAGGGTTCCTAAGGGAATCCTAGGTGTGACAGGATACAGCCTTAGGGAACAATTTTGATTCAGTTTTACAGGGAGAATAATTGCATTCAGGGAATTCAGATGCTGTTAGAAAGTCCTGTGTTGAGTCCTGCCCAAATGCAGACGTCCAAGAACACAGCAGCTGCAAATAATGAATCACAGTCATTTCCAGTGATACCCATACAGGTTTTTTGTTTGGTTTTTTTTTTTTTTCCCTCTCAGATTTGTTATGTGAAGCTCAGGATCAAAGTTGGGAAACTTAGAAAGAAAGTGGATTTGAGGAGAACGTGAAGAAAAAGCGCTTTCTAAAAGTCCAGCAACTCAAAAGCAATTATGCAAGATTACACTGCCATGTGAATCATTGCAGCTGTTTACTGGGAGTAAAGCAGATGTACAGAATGTGCAGGCGTCACTTTTCTGTGCTTTCACATCTGAGATAATCTTCACATTCCCAAATTAATACCTAGTGCTATCACTGTACTCTAGCATACTGATTCCCCAGACATGCTTAAGAGATGTGAAGTGTCAGATAAAGATAATATCTCAGTAAAAGTTAATGGTTCAAATGGGATCAAAGCTAGAAATTTCTCAAGAACCTTTCAGACAAAAAACATGAACACTAAGTGTATAGCTGTAACAAGGACTCCCTTAGTAAAGCTGCCCTACAGTCCAGTCAAAGGTCCCTTCAGTGTGTCCCAGGATATCCAGGTAAGAGTATGAAGAAAAAGGAGGGTACATGTAAAAGCGGCACAGTGGGCTAACAGAGCACTCCCTAGTTCCACAAATTTTTGTGACTTTTCACCCTAAAGCTAAGGCTCTGTGATGCCAAGGAGGCAGAGTAAAGCAGTTCTGTAAATATTTTGCTCCTCTCATATCCTCACAGAACTATTATCAGCAGAACAAGCAGTAATAATTTTTAGCCTTACTCCACTCCTTTTCACCAGAGAAGATAGTGCAGATAGCCTTGAAAGTATCTTGCAACAAGGAAAACCTACGATATGTCTGGAAATTATGCTTTCTGTCTTGCGTACGGACATGAATCCCCCAAGGAGGCAGTTCCAAGCAGTGAGGGGATCCTTAACATGATGAAACAGTGTATTGGCCTCCCTGCCTGCTTGTGGATTTTGTTGTGGCCATAACTTCATTAATGCCCACAGCTGAAGTATGCAATTGAAACAACTCTTGGTTATGCTCTGTTTTTCTTTGCTTTGGAAAATTTATATAAGCTTCTGCTATAACACCATTGATTGAAACAGAAATTAAGTTGTAGGGTGTAAAGCTTTTGCTTTTATGAAGCCTCATTCTATTGTCCATAAAATAAAGTACTCATCAAGACAAGTTTACATGCTATCTTAACTCCTCCATTGTGTATATCTATTATAAAAAGCCAAGCTTATCAGGAAAGAGCATCTTTTATTGGCTATCTGACATAGTGAAAAAAAGTCAGATAAGCTCACACAGTCCCTTCATCAAGACAAACAGAAGCACCAGGCTCCATGCCAAACAGATGTTGGAAATGATACATGCCTACATCGCTCTTCCTATTGCCACATGGTCAGTAATGTGTCTTGCACTGGATTGTAACTTGCTACGAATAAAAAGTGACTTTTTATCCTACAGTAACTTTTTGGTACAGAAGTGAAGTGCATTAAGCATTTTGTCTATATTGTTGGTATCTGCTTCCAAATGTCAAATATCTATATCACAAGACCATATATCAGTCCATGGTTCAGTTTTTCAGTACACATACCAAAGAAAAGGAACTATTTAACTCAGAAAACAATGACCTCTTCAGACTAGCAAGACACTATCTATCCCAGTAGCCACAGAGAGGGGAAGATACTCATCACTTTGCAGGTTGGATATGAAAAATATCACACCATGATTTTTCTGTGAAAGGAAGAAAGAGCATTTCTCAAATGGGAATTAAAACTGTACATAAGTGTTTACTAGATTAAAATATCCTTAAACCCTGTATTAAAAAAAATATTCATGAAAACACGGAGGTATATTTTAGGAAGGAAACTGTCTTCCAGCCCTTGTAATAGGCAGTACAAAACCAAGCAAGAGAAAAATCTCCTACTCAGTCCATCATTTCTAAACCAGTTTTTCAGTATGGATCACATATTCATGCATCTCAGCCCCACCAACAGATATAACAGATGAAGTGTCTATGCCCCCCCACCCCCCATCCTTACTGAGGAGGCAGGCAGGGAACATTGAGTGAGACATGAAAGAAAACGGGGAATGTTCTACCTAGCATAACCTTGCCCCCGACATGCAGAATCTCCTCTAGCTGGGGAGAGGCTTTGGGAGTGGTTCTTCACCACAAACCATCTGTAAGCAGCTGTTCTGTGCCTAAAGCAGGCGGCTGTTCCTCCAGCTCCTGTTGTAACTTGTGTGAGCTCTCCTGCAGAGCTCATTAAGGCACCTGGTTGAGGTGGTAAATTGAAAGAAACTTCCATCGTTTATTGGAAGCCGTAATTGTAAACCTGAAATTAAGGTCTTGGAGGGATTATAGAAAATCTTCCAGCTTGAAAAAAACTGTTAGTCCGTTAGGAAGGGCTGCAAAGATTGCTACTTCAGCTACTTTTCCTGTTTAACTCATAAACATTGCTTGTCAAATCCCAAACTCTTCACCCAGACAAACTCCTGCTAAGCAAATGGAATTTTGCCTGAGGAGGGACTGAATACAGTCTTCTGCATTTAACCCTGTGAGCCTGGCACTGAAGGACTCGTGATGGTCCTTCGTCTAGCACAGATAATGCTACCTATTCTCATTGAATCTGACAAAGTGGAAAGAGCCACAGAGGTTATACATTTTTACAGGTTGGTACATGAGCATTTGTTTTAGCCTGGGAATTCACTGCTCACCAAATATTTACAATATATACAGTACACTGGTCAAATTTGTGTTTGCCCTCCGGACACCCCTAATTTGTGCATTGTTATTTTCCATGATTTGTGTGCTAGGTAAGGATACAAATACAAATGCTTTTTTTGGTAACTGAAGACCTTTTTTCAATTTGTGATTCTCCTAAAAAGAGAACACTATTGACAGTAGCTTTGCTTTCCTTAACTGCCTTTTATGGATCCCTTAGAGGCATCCCTTAAAAGTTCCTGGATCAGAAAGCTGAAAACCATTGCTAACTTAAATTATTTCCTTTTAAGTTCTGAAGCTGTTGACACACGTAGTCCACATGCTAAGTCATTTTTTAAAATTTGACAACCAAAGGCAGGACTCTGATGTTCTTACTTGCTCTCTGACAGGAATCTTTTCCGTAGGTCTACTTCTGCAATGAAATGCTACAACATAAATAAGTGTATTATCATGGAACTTCAAATTACTGGTCTTCCTTATCAACACTGTGTGCACAAGACAAGTATCAGCTGTACTGTCTTGGAGCAGTGCAGGACCTTGAAAGTGTCCTGACCTGGATTCTACTGGTACTGGGTAAATTCCCATTATTATTCCTCACAAATGAATTACACAGATTGTGTTTACCCTCTGTCAGAGGCACAGCACTGTGTGTTATTCTTATGTCTAATGCCACCATTTGCTCAGGGCAGAACCAGACAAAAATAAATTGGCTGAGATTAACCTTCACAGGCCCATGTGAGTGCCAGAAGTAGTATATGCTGAAAGAAAGTATTTCTAAGACTTTTGGATGTAGAAAAATCAGCTAAAGTGCTCTGAGAGAACTCAGTTCCCATTTCACCCATATAAGAGGTGTCTTGGTCAGATTCCAATTCAGGTAACTGCATGAAGTCCAATTCTTGCTTAAGACATGAACAAGCAGATACTACTTGTATCATCTAATATCATTGCAATGGGCATAATGTAAAATCCTGAAAAGAGTGACCTCTCTGATACCTGAAACCCTGCATTTGAATCATGACCATGAGATCAACTTACCTTTTCTGTGCATTTTGAAGACTAATTTCTGCACTGATCTAGTGCTATTGAGGACAGCAGTAGAGCTGCTATGTGTCAGTTGAAACATAGTCACACCATTCTCTTTCAGTGGCACCTAAAAAGAAGTGTGAATATTTCAAAATAGAAGGCCTAAAATTATACTTAGCAACCTGAATGAGTGGCTTGATTTTCAAATGAACTGGACATTTGAAAATTCTCATTCAGCTGTTGCTATTAAGTATCCTAGAAAATCAAGCTGCCAATTTGTATACAACTGCACATACAATATACATGTGAACGTGTGTATATGCATATACTCATCATTCTTGGTTCTCCCTGTCTTCACTCAGCAAAAATGATGTGTCAGAGAACATGCAAGAGAAACTCAATAAATGGCAGGATGGGAAGGATCAGAATTTATAGCTCCACATACTTTATTAGGCTCATGGACAGTAAAGAACTAAGTGTATTCTAGTGCAAGCAAATTCCCACTTTCTCGTTCCCACGAATCTTGCGTATATTGCCTGTCCTCTCTCTTCGCAGTGTACATGACAATGAGTTGTCAAAATTCCTCTAGTAGTTGTTTTTATAACAGGACCCTCTCACATACATAGCACATACGTAAGAGGTAACTGAGTGGGATTCATGCCCCTATTTATAAATGCCATTGATGTAGGCATCTACCTGTGACCTAGGTGTCTATGTACCCATGCCAGTCGATGAAGTCCTGGTCAATTCAGTCAGTAGACTGTCGCAAGCAATCAGGCTGACCAAAGACAGGTGTGTGCTTTAGGATCAGATGAATCAATTTCTGGTCTCCATTGACTTGGCAGACACACACACAACATGGATATCTAAAGTGAAACAAGACATGCATCACCTCCAAGGTTTCCCTACTTGAACTTAGTCCCATCCAGTTCTCAGAAAGCTTTGTGAAAAGTCAGCTATGTTGTTGTTCTTCTTGAAACCTTGTTTCTGTTGACTTTTGTGGCTCTTTCCTCTCCCGTTTCTCTTCACGAGTCTCTGACATTCTTGCAGTCTGATCCCCTTGCCTGATCTTTCACATTACTCATGGGGCACTGTTGCAGGCCCCATTCATTCTCCTTTACTACTGTATTTCTCAGTTGTTCTGCTTGCAAGTGCAACCCCAAGAATCATCTGGGCTGCAGACAAATCATTATGTTACTCCTTTAGCCTAGAACTGCCTCATTCTAGCCAAACCGAAAGTTCAGCAAGTTTTTCCCAGTGAACATTGTCTTTAGTTCAAGATGTGTCTCACCCCTCACATTCAAGTCCTGATAAATGCTAGGAGTGTTTTCAATAGCATATGGTATAACTGGGCCCTGACCCAAGATACGTATACTTATGTAAATAACAGCACTTTTCATTACATGTAGCAGAAAGCAGGAAGAACTCGGCCATGATCCCCCTTTTTTTCAATCTAAAGCCCATAAAAATAACAGAAGGCCAAATTTTCTTATCATGTCTTTGCCAAGAATGAACTTTGTAGGGAGAATGTTACACTCCCAAATTATTACTGGCTACTCCACAGAAAAATTAGGCGGCCTGCAGAAAGATGCAGAGCATGTAAAAAGACTGCTGCACACACCAGTGTGCTTTTTCTAAAGCAACAGGTTTTGGATATAGGTGACAGTATTCACCCTTATTTTAATGTAGTATGCCTCTGGTTTTCTTGTCTGAACAAGCACTCAGAAGATATCATTTTTCACATTCTCTCTTGGGGGCTTTAGAAAAAAATTAATTCATCCCCCCCCCAGGTCTGAATATATTCTTCTCGCTCTGAGCTCTCCCTTTTGAGTCTGGCATGTTTTGAAAGATGATTTAACAGCAAAAATAGATTGTTTTACATCTGTAGCTGAGGGGGGAAAAGGTGTTAAAATGCTTTGTTTGTAATGTCCTGTGTCCCTAGCTCTTAGTTCTGCTTTCTCTTTAATATTCTCCTTCTAAAGCCTCTTCTCATCAATAATGCTGCTGTGAAATGGCTATGAGACAAAACTGGCAAACAGTATGTGTTTCTCCAAGTCCTTTCCATTTCCTGGCTGCCATTACAGTAATGTTCCTGCTATAAATGCTCAGACTGATGGTGGATGGGGAGGGGAAATGATGGGGTATGTCAGCCTCCTGTTAAAAGTATTCATGCTAATACAGTAGCAATAAAAGCAGCTGTATCGAGTTATTATACTGGAGGATATACTAACAAAACCATGTGATCTTCCTGCTGTGGTGTCATCCAGTGCTTTAAACATGTACTTTCCTTATGTCTTGCTGCAAGGGTCAAGTTTCTGTACTATTCTTTATAAAATGCCTCTCCAACCTGTATCACTCCTCAATTGAAATTTTACTGGAATCCTGTTAGCTTGATGATCAATATGAGTTCTTCCAAAGACTCTTAAAAATGCACCAAATTAAAATATGTGACATGATAACTTCACTGTGCAACCCACAGATTCTACAAGGCTTCCCTCTACTACCACTGGGACTTTGCATCTCTGTTACCTAATGTTTCTCGGCCACTTCATTGTCCTTGGTGAAAAAATGAAAACCAAAGAATTGTTGACCAAGGGTCTTTCTCACTAAGGTAGTTGGAAGAAGGTGTCATTCTATTATCTCTCTGATTATTATATCCCACATTTTCCATATACCTTGATTAGTCATTTGATATATGTATGGCCCTAATCATTACTTTAGTAATTTACATCATATCTGTATTACAAGTGAAGTATGTTCTTTTTGCAGGCATATTGTAAACATACATATTTTCTTTCCTGCCTGTTTCCACTTCTACCTATTTTCACTCCAGAAATGTTAAATGACAAGACTAAGTAGTAAATGTGTCTATTTTAAATATCAGAGAAAGTTAATATGTGTAAATCAACTTCTTGGTGCTGGGGACAATATTATTTAAAAGGATGGGCAAAATTAATTTCTGACTTAGCTGCTTCTTAGGAAAGCAACTTAAAACATATGCAAAAGCAGTAAAATTCAACGGACATAGAAGCGTAAGGCCTTCAGTGACATGCAGTGACTAACCAGTGTTGTGGATCAAACCGTGCCCTTGCTCCAGCCTTGACCACCAGGAAAGGACAAAAGCTGGCAACGGTGCCTAGCGATAGAGTCAGGCCATCTGCTTGCGCACGTCAGGTGCAGGAGGACTGCTGCAAGGCTTCTCATTTGCCAGGCAGTGAGGTAACATATGGTGCCCTCACATCAACACCTGTCCCATACAGACCTGCAGCCACACCTCCTGCACCACCGGGCACTCTTCCTACCCTTTGTTCGGAAGGCGCCGGTGTAGGCATGGGTTTGGGGTACGCTAAAGCAGGTGCTTCTCAGCTCCTCCCTGCACCGGTGCTTTGCCAGGCCAAGCATCACTCCACGAGGCGGCACACAGCTGGACATCCTCTCCCAGTCCTTAACCAGAGGTGTTAGGAAATACTATAGGTGTAGCAGGATCAATTGCACGCTAGGTTGGGATTATCCAGTAGTCTCTGCTCTTGGTCATTTAGAAATACCGTGAGCTGAGCCGCAAAGAAAATGGCTAACAGCAATGGGTGGGAACAGAACTTTTTTGGACTCTCCAGATCTCCTGCTTCAGCCACTGGCCCCTTCGTACTGAGGGGAGACACAGAAGATGCATGAGAGTACAAGGAGAGACAGGTGGCACAGAGATTAACCTGCAGAAAAAAACTGTAAGTAAGGAGGGTGGAAGATCAACTGAAAGTAAATGTTGACTTAATGCCTATGTAAACATACAGCCCTCCCTTCTTTTCAAAGCCCTGAGGGAGACCCAAGCAAGTCTGAAACAAATCTCTCCAGCAGTGCGGCTGAGGCCGCTGCCCGGGTGTCATTCAAACCCCATCATTGTTAATCATTAGCAGAGATGAAAAGGTTACCAGGGGAGAGACAGAGAAACAGAGCTCAACCCATAAATAGCACCTGCTTCCAAGAACCACCTAATCACTGCCCCACAGAAACCAGCGAGAGTCTGTCCAAACCCATTAAGGCACTTAGCATACATATGTATAACAGACCTGTCATTCTGGGTTAGGGAGAAGAGAGAACAAAACTCCCAATACACTGGGAAAATATATAAAATTACAGACAGTTTCAGTGAGACTGTGCAGTTCACGGCCTGTCAGCTTCTTTATTTAACCCCCATTTTCATGATGTTATTATTATTCAACTGATAAAGTTCCTCTGGGTTAATTCTTATCACAGAAGATTTTAGAAAAGAGCTAGCAAGCAATCTTTCTTTCATTATTCCTTTATTCACAGGCGTTTGAAAACCATTTCGAAGCCATTTTAATTTCAGTAGCACAAGGGTTAAGAATTCAAGGGGCTGCCCATCTGATGGCAATAGGCTAAGGATGAACAAAGTGAGGACATCGGCAGTAATATGAAGACCTAAGGAAACAAAGCAGTATGAAATGCAAATATACATTTAGACTGGAGGTTGCAGTTTAAGACCCAAAATAGACTTCCGTATATTGACAAGGGTAATGGTGAAGATGATAAAGAGGTGGGCATAGATTAAAAATATCACCCATAAACAGGGAAGCTGGGTTTGATTTTTTTTTCCTGCTTTTTAATGCATAAAATATATTTACTTTTGGTATAGCTCTTAGAAAATGCTGGAGCTTCTTCAAGAATTAATTTGGCCATTATGATACTAAGCTTGCTCAGATGGGCTGTTGCAGCTGGGGGCCTATCCTGGGTATTTGGGAAATAATGGAAACTTGAAAAGAGGTCAGTGATTTTTGCTGCACAACTCCAAAACAACTGAGGTTTCCCTCTCACCTAGGTCAGAGGTGACCAAATGTGAAATGAAATTGCTGTAAAAATTACTTTTTCTTGAAGAACTGCTGGTGCATATCTATACTTTTTGAGTGATATGCCTGTAGGACCCCTGACTTCTCTGGGCAGGAACTCTGGATCCTGAATGTACTCCCTTGTGGACCCAGACTTCACATCCAAGGATGTCACCTCGTTTTGTTCCGCAGACCCATTTTAAAGGATCATTGAAGTCGATGTGTATGGTGCTTGGTCGTACACACAGACCCAGGTTCTCCCCCAGGGGCTGCAGGTGAATGCTGCCCCTGGTGCTGTTTCCAAGAGCGACATAAAACCACAGGTACCTCACAGAAGGTCATACAAAGGAATAGCATCTGTCCAAGAACAGTCATAGATAAATAGTGCTTCTATTCTTATCACCAGTCTTTGGAAACCAGAGGTGAAACACTATGTGACAGCTTTGCAGATGCTGCTCAACTGGAAAGCAACTGGACTTTTTACGTAAGGACTTAGTTTAAGGAATGTATGGTATAAACCAGGGTTCTGTGAATATTTTCTCTACATGAGGCTTGGTAGGAAAGACTCAGATTTGGCGAAGTTTGCATAATGAAAATTTAATGTTGTGCTTGAATGTAAACTGTTACAACTATAAGTAGAAAACCACTATGACTAACCATTCCCTATGGTATACTTTCCATTTCCTTTTTAAGGGTTTGTTGGGATTCTTCTGCTTTCTGAGCTGTTACTCACTTTTCAAAAGCTACCAATTCTCTCCACCATCATGTTTTTGTCTTCCACTACCTTTCTTTGACAAAGTCCCTGGCCAGCCTAGGGTCTGCATCCTTTCTCTCATCTACTGAGTCTCTCCTTCCCCCTGCATCATTCATTTTCAGCTCTCTTTTTCATCCCTTTTCCTTCCAGCTAACACTAGTCCACAAGCAATCCATACTCCCTATCCAGTGTATATCCTCTTCCTTCCCTCTGTTGTCCCTCAGTCAGGATAGACTGTCTTGTTAAGTTGACTTTCTTAGCGTTCCATCAAAATCACTGCAATTTTTGCCTTTACATGGAGCTAGGACTGGGCCATCCCTAATGTACCCTGACAGTAGCTGCCTGTTGGGTCTCTGAATGGGATGTTGAGCTGTTCAGAGCATTTTTCATTCCTGGATTATTTTCTAGTATTGAGTGGGAGCCGTTGGTGATCCACAAAAGAGGGACAGCGAGGTGAGGGTGACTGCAGTTCCTCAGGGACGGCAATCATTCATACTGTAGATTAAGTGCTGTACTTTAGCTGCGGCATGATGGAGAAGGTCAAAGGTCCTGGCAGATAGCTCTGGAGATTGACTTCCTGTGTTGTCAAAAGCTTTGTTAGAGACTTGTTATCAAATAATTCCACAAATATAAAATCGCTAGTGCTTATATTTGCTTATTTTTGTCCTCTGCGAGCTCTGTGAAAGCTGAGAGCTCCTTCCTGCAGAGAAAAATTACCATTCTCCACCACAATGTCCTGGTACTGAGAAGTGTCAACAAATGAAACAGCAGTGAGATGGTCCAGAAACTACTCCACAAGGGGTCTGCGTTGACTCCACTGTTTTATGTTGCCAAAAGAAAAGTAGTTTACTCAGCACTTCCTTCCCATCTGCATCCTACAGCTCTTAAGCCTCACTTCTCTGTGTCTCTATCTGTGATATGAGTGACAAAAGGCAATGTCACCCAAATCTTCTTCCTTATTTTTTTCCTGATGTGGCTTAACCCCAGCTGTCAACTAAGCCCCACACAGCTGCTTGCTCACTTACCCACCCACCCACCCCCCGGTGGGATGGGGGAGAGAATCTGAAGGGTAAAAGTGAGAAAACTCATGGGTTGAGATAAAGACAGTTTAATAGGTAAAGTAAAAGCCTTGCATGCAAGCAAAGCAAAAAAAGGAATTCATTCACTGCTTCCCATCAGCAGGCAGGTGTTCAGCCATCTCCAGGAAAGCAGGGCTCCATGATACATTACTTGTCAAGACAAACTCTATAACCCTAAATGTCATAGAATCACAGAATGGTTTGGGTTGGAAGGGACCTTAAAGATCACCTCGTTCCAACCCCTCTGCCATGGGCAGGGACACCTCCCACTAGACCACACTGATCAAAGCCCCATCCAGCCTGGCCTTGAACACTCCAGGGATGGGGCATCCACAGCTTCCCTGGGCAACCTGTTCCCGTGCCTCACCACCCTCACAGTAAAGAATTTCTTCCTAATAGCTAACCTAAATCTACCCTCTTTCCCCTCTCTTCCTTCTTCTTCCCCTAGCTTTATATACTGAGCATGATGTCATACAGTATGGAATATCCCTTTGGCCAGTTGGGGTCAGCTGTCCCAGCTGAGTCCCCTCCCAACTTTTTGTGCACCCCCAGCCTACTCGCTGTTGGGGTGGTGTGAGGAGCAGAAAAGGCCTCGACTCTGTGTAAGCTGAGAGGTACCTGTGTAAGCACTGCTCAGCAGTAACTAAAACATCTCTGTGTTATCAACATTGTTTGCAGCACAAATCCAAAACACAGCCACATACAGGCTACTATGAAGAAAATTTGCTCTATTCCAGCCAAAATCAGCGCACCTCTGATATGCCATCCAGGAATCATTCTGTGAGGGAAGGAAGTAAATGGGAACAAGTGCATCAAATCAGAGGGCAGCTGTAGTATTAACTATCTCTTTTCCTCACAGAGTTCTTGGTTGGCTTGAATTTGCTAGAAGTGGCTCTTGAAATGCAGCAGTAACCACAGTTTATGGCAGTGGATCATACTAATACTGTCTTTTTTCCCAAGGATAAGAATAACTCTTATTTCCACCTAAAGTCAGCAGTGTTTCTAAACTATTCAGAATGTGTGCATTAGAATATTTACGGCAGGTAACAATTACAAGACAAAACCTCATCACGCTATGACATATGGTAACAAATTGTGATTTCATGTACATGGAATCAAATTCTGTAAATCTATAAAATCACAACAAGCACCCTTTTAACCGCTATCCTCGGTAAAATTCCAGCACATCATTTTTCTTTCCAACCGTTATGTTCAGTTCCCAGAACTGTCCATATCCGACAGTCTCTGTGGGGGACAGCTCAGTATATAATTTAGCAATTCCACATTTGCAGTGAAGAAAAGAGTGAGGTCTCTCTTGCACTGAAAAAAAAAATGTAAATTATTTGTGATACATGTTTACTCAGACTGAAGGACTCACTTCACTCCCATAAGTTACATCAATGCGTCGTCCATTGGGCACTTCATAACATGGTGCACTCTACCAGGAACTCAGCGTTAGACTGGGATAGCATCGGTAATAACAACTTCTTGACAGCAGACCCAGTCAGAATCCTCTCCCCGTTACTAGACTGACTGCATGTACATATCAAGCAGCTGCCTTGAGCTTGACTCAAACAGGCCAGAACTGGTGCTGGCATGAAGAGATGTCAGAGAGCTATCCAGGAAATTGAACTTGCCTTTTATCAAGTTTATGTGCCAATAGGGAGCTACTGCACATGAACACATCAATAGCAATAGTTGTAAGAAATGCCTCCTTCCATCTTTAAGCCAAAAAAACTGTGTCATTTCCTCTTGGACCAGAGCCTTGCTACCATGATTCATGCTAAGCTCTGCTTGGTTGCTACAACCCCCTGCACCTTGAGCTACACAGATGCAGAATAAAAAGCTGAAGAACCAGGCACATTCAGAGGAATCCTGACTGAGGAATGCCTTCGTCCACAAGACCAGAGTGAGACTCATCCTGTACACTGAGAGCATAATTTCAAACAAAGTCTTGGCAAAAGCCCAGCCAATTTTTCTTGAGCACGTTGTAATGGAACCATAGAAAAGGTCAGGGGAAGGTCTTTTATGTCAGTGACCAATTCATTCACAGAATGGGTGAACAAATTTCATATTACTCTCATGTTTACATCCATTGTCTACACATTCCACTGAGAATAGTGCAGACAGAAAGACAGAAATCAGTTCATCTCATACAAGGGAGTTTGCAATCCTTACATAGTCTCTAGAGCTTAAGGTGCACTTTTTTCCACAAACAATAAATTCAGTTAAGAAATAGCAGTTTGGATTCTGCTCCCTTTGACTCATCTAATGGATCTGTGTCCAGTTGAGTCTCTCTCCAGACTGGGGAAATCAAACTTTATCAGCTCCATGAGTCACTACCAGCTTTCCTTACTTGACTCCAGAGTCACCCAATTTCAGTTCTTTGGACATGAACCAACTCAGCAACAATGTGAAATAAAGGGTGGAGGGTTTTTTCTGGTGCAGTGCCTGGCTGTGAAGCAGGGTTAGTCATCCAGAGCCTGACAAAAGGCTGAACAAGAAAGTAATGTCCAATTGCTCAAAGGAGAACGCTGAGTACAGCCTGTTCCAAAACAAGCGATGTCTTCCAGGCTAACTGATCACAATTCCTGTCGTTTTCATGTAGTATCAATGATGTCCATAATTTTAATGAGATCAAATTATGAATCTAGGAACAAAAAGCATTCTTCATAGCATGAGTTTCTAGGATGACTGTTACCATGCCTCATTTGGCACAGATGTGTTTTACCTCTAACACTTTTTTTAAATCAGGAGCATACTCATCTCCAGCTATTGAGATCAGCCCCTGGTACACAGTCAATGGAGAGATGTAAGCAAATCTCTTTGCAGAAATGGATATGGCTTCTCACTGAGTATACAGAAGGTCTAGGTAGACAGGTCTTCTGACTTCAGCACAGAATAAAGGCAGGTAATTGTCATAGGTATCTGGGATTGCTTTGGATCCGATTTCTCAACTTGCTAATAAACATTTGAAATGTTTCTTTCATTTTGTTTAGTGCCCTATCCACTATAAGAACAGAATTTCATAACAAGCTCCATTTATAAAATGTGATGGAAATCTTCTTTGTATTTTCTGTCAGAACATCTTTTGAAGATATGGTAACCTGAGGAGAACCTCTGCATATCAGGAAGAGACATCCAGTCAAGAACACATCTGAGACACAGCCATGACCCTTAATGGAAGTTTTCTGTCCTTTCCAGGGAAGCCTCAAAAAACGTCCCACCACATTGCCTTGAAAAACTTATTATGGCTTGAAGCTGCGTAAACCAGGTATAAATGGAGAATTACCATGGCACCTGCAGCAGTAGCTGATGATGTAAAGTGGATGCATTTATACATACATAAGAGATTCAATATTGTATCTTTTAAAAACATACTTGCATTCTAATAGGATCTTGCCTAATGCTCTCATGCTAATATCATACCGTGCAGAACCATGCTGTTTGAATGTTACTCATCAATGTCAGCCAAACCAGTCATAATCAGAGTTTAGAACTGCCTTAAAAATATATTTTGCTCTTCCTAAAGTCATGCCTAATCAAACAGAATGAAAGAGCAATCCCCATCCAGTACCACTTCAGGTTTATGTGAGGCTTAACAAAGAATAGCCATTAAAATGAAGCAATTGGCTTTAATTGTTTCCAGTCATTCAGCATGGAAACCCTTATCAAAACATCTGACGGTGACTACCTTGACTTATTTCCTGAAATCAAATATGATTCACACTACTGAAAAATATGGTGATTTACAACCAAGGTTGGTTTTGTACTAAATCAAGTGTTCTACACAGTTATTTAAATAAATAAATAAATAAATAAATAAATAAATAAAGTCAAGGAAGCTGTATTTAATCTACCTAAGTAGGTTCACATCAAATTAACAAGTGGTACTACTGGTAGACCTAGAGTAAAAACTTCAGAAGTGTTGAGTCTAGATGTAGGTTCCCAAACATCTAGACATTTTAAAAAATGGGATGTAGGCTCACAGTTCACTGCACTGATTGTCTAACACCTAATTTGTATGTACTTTCCTTCCCACTCCACCCTCTGGCCCCAGAGTAAACACCTTGAGATAAATTCTCAAAAGGATCGAACACCTAATCTCAAACCTCTGATCACCACTTCCTAATTTTAAGCCAAACAGCGTGTATCTTCCGAAGTGCTGCCTTGCTACTACTTATGCAGAAAGATAAATAAATATCAACATATCTGTGTTGTAAAGTGCCTTTGGTAAGTGTTAAGGAAGAAGCAGCTTCAGCTGTCCTCGTGCAGCTTGGAGCCAAGACCTAACGTGACGTTTTTCATTCCTCTGACGTCACCTTACCCATTTTCTTCCCCCATTCCTGTATCTGCAGCGTTCTCGCCCAATATCTCATTTTCAAGCAGCTAATCCTGAAAAAAAATTCACGTCAGAAGCTCCGGCATTGCTCTCTAACAGCCCACAGGCTGTACTTGTGGATCAAGGCCAACTGTATTGCTGTTGTAATAACCTTTATGAAGAAAATAAATCTTAATTAAAGCACCATGCCTCCTATACCTTCAGCTCTTGTTTTATTTCTACTTGTCTATCTCTTGGCTAACCTGAATCCTGGACTTCAGTGTGTTATATCCCCCGCTCATATTGGCAATCAAGAAGGGGGAATATCAACCATAAAGAACAGAAATAGTCAGGAGACCCTTTGGTCATGGCAAATCCTGGTGGAACCTCTCTGTTGCTATGGTGAATCTTTCATTTTTGAAGATGAGTGTGCTGTAGTGCCTATGAGCAAGCCACGCGTGGTGGGTGTGAGACGACCATCCAGACTATTTACAGTAGGCACTTTTGCTTGAATACATTGAGCAATGGTTATTATACAAGTTAGTTTATTAGCTGGTTAGTGTCCTGATATTGAGGCATCCTTCAACCTGAGTAGTTTTTATTCTGTAATTGTTGCTGACCAAAAAAAAAAAAGCTCATTTTGGCACTTTCTTGCCTCTCCAAGGAACTGTCTGGGCAGCAATGTTAAAGCAAGGTCTCCAGTAGGACATCCTGAAAGAGATTTTAGGGGCAATTGCTACTCCATTCTTCCCCTTGGCAAACAAGCCTTTCCTGGGTACTCATTTATTGTCTGTCTGAACCATATTCCAGGCTTAACAGAGCCTTCATTGGTGTGTATCACCGTGGCTGAGACATTGGCTGCCCACCCTCTATGGCTTTACCTCGAGTCAGCTGGTGCAGGGGGCACACAGCATTGCTTTTTCTGCCTGATGGAGGCACCATCTGGACAGTCTAAATTTCTCCCCCCTGTAGCAGGTTGGGAAGCACATCTTTGATTGGGATTTACGTTCCTGATGGTGGGAAAAAAATCCTATCAATCTAAATATGAAATTAATATTTAGAGACACTCTTAAAATAGGTAAGGAGAGGTAATCCGCTCTTGGCAGATTGTACAGCTGTATGCATGGTAGATTTTTCCCAGAGAGTGATCTCTAAAAGAGGATGCACTCCAGCAAAGTTCCTGAAAAATGTAAGTGTTAAAGCTCTTTTACCTTTATTAGCATCTTCACTCCAAAATCCAACATGTAGACAACTTTCAGATTTTTACATTTTGTGGAGAAGACATGTATCTCCCACAGACAGGCTTTAGTGTCCTCCTGAAAGCAAGTGTGTGCCCTAGGAATACCTTTGTTCTGAGTCCCTGGTGCCTTATTTTGCTTTTTCTGTGCAACCGGAGAAAACAAGAACTAAAGTTTTACATAAAATTAATATGAAAGAAGGTTTACAAATCACAGTATATAACTACTATGTCTGGAAGGAATGCTTGTATTCCTTCCTCTTTTGCCCTTCTCTTTGCTCAAAAAGCTCCTCAAAAGCAGTGCTAGTCAATAACATCCATCAAATGATGGGAGCCGAGGGAGAATTGAGAGAATAGATTGTGCAAATGTTTTATTTAGTCAGCATTTCCTGGAGTTCTTTTATTCCAATGAAACCATAGAAGACTAAAAATTTTGCTCAGGTTTTGTGTGTTGAAAACTGGATTTGTTTTTTTGGCTTTTTGTATTTGAGTTTTAAAACAGAAACATTTCAGCAGAAAATATCTTGCCAACAGTAAAATCTTTCAGCTTAACTTTTTGTGGAAAGTTGATTTCTGAGACAGAATGATGTTTTTTTGACTTGCCACTCTTACCATTGATCTGCCCCTGCCAGTGTGGAACATGTTGTCAGTGAATTATCACACAGAAGAAAATTACTTTCTTTCCTCACTGTTAGTATTCACTAGGCCAGCTTGTCTCAAACAATATGAGGGACACCATTTATTTTAGACCCAAATTGATTTAGTGTCAGCAAGGCTGACAAATGTACTATTGACAATAGAAACACAGAAACTGAGCTAAAAAAAGTAATCTTACATGTACCAAAGAAATTCAAGTCTACTGCTGCTTGAAATACATCCTTTAGTTTGATGTCATGCCATGTGCAACATTGGAAATGTTGGACATTCAAGCCTGAGCATGTTGAATGAACTGAGTTATGGTCATACATTTAAAATCTGGTTTATGGCTCATAATGAAAAGGAATTACTGTAACACCGCTCATTTAGTTCCCATCAGTAAAACTGTCATTTTACCATTTCATGTCTCTGTCAGGTCATGTCACAGCCCCCTCACTTCAGATCTTCCCAGTAAAATTAATATTTTACTGCAGCCCAGCCACTAGCAGTGTTATTGCCCCACCAATCCTATGCACCTAAGCACTAGCCAGCCAATATGTATAATTAAGTAATTAGATACAACTGGACTTCTTGCCAAGAGAAACCAGAACCACATTTAAAGCCCTGAATTACTACAGGCTGGGTTAAGGGATCTGAAAAGAAATGCGCACTGTATGCTTATCACTTGTTTTCCCCACAAAAGCAGTTGTGTAAGGTCAGGGTAAAACCTTGGCTCTGCCTCCTCAACACAGTGAGCAGGGCAGCTGAACAGGCACAGTTGGTGTTTTTCTGCTGATATGCTGCAAAATTGGATCCTGCTGGATAGCAGCATGAAGGGATTTGACTCAGCTTCATAAAGCTCCTAAGGTGCTCTGGGGTGATGGGAGTAAGATGACACTGTTTACTTCAAACATACAAGGTAAGTAAAAGAAAAATACATATACCATAATAACATACGTGTGGTCTTATTCTAAAGCATGCTACAGCCATGCAAATAGATTGCCCTCCCAAAAAAAAACCCAAACACGTGGCCATGCATTATTTAGGTAAGAGACAGTAAAGACCTAACCTCCACCAGTGACTGCCTGCGATGGGTGATGGGCTCAGAACCAGAAGTGCACACATCTGCCTTTACTGTCAGTAAAATATGCCTGATTGGAAGTTACCTGTACCTTCAGTACGCCCTGGTCCTGGACATGTAGATACTAACAAATGAAGAGCTGGTTGCAATGGGGAGGTTAAGGTATACATTTTAGGATGAGTTGAAGTTTCTACTCTGTCTGAGTAGAACTTCTAAGTTCTTCTAGGCCTCCTAATGTGTCCTTTAATGATGAAGAAGGAAAACAGAAGTCATCTGTACTGGACAACTGGCATGCTGGTGTGAACCCTACCTCCCAACAATATTCACACAGTAACACAGGAGGAGTTTCCGAAGAGGGCAGCCACTAAACTACCTTTACCCAATTGCAGTGTCTCAAATACCACGGGCAACTCCTGCAGAGAGGCTACAGACTCCCATCCCTCCTATAGACCAAAATACCAGCCACAATGTGACCCTGCACTTTAATGCAGAGGGCTGGAAATGTCACCTTGTCAGTCATTCCATATTCTGCTCCCCCACAGCTCCAACTTTTAGGCCTGGTGCGGGTGAAGCTGATTATTTCCCCTTTACAAGGGAAGGTAGCTTCAGCTCTTAGCCACAGATTGAAGGCGACAAAAGAGATTCTGCAATGATCCTTCCCTCTTTGCATTATTGAAGCCCTTTTTGGGCTTTGTGGGCTGTATGGACAAAAAAGCCTCACACAAAGATATGTTTAACATGAACAAATGTGCTTAAGCTTGAAATAAGATAAAGTAGGTGCCTTGTGATAATCATTTATTTGGTTTACTACTCTAAGCTTTGTTTTTGCTAGCTCGGTGTGGCACACAAAAAGTAAAAATGCATGTTTGACTTCTATTTGTCCTCTAATAATCTGCAGCTTAATTATACCATTCGACTGTTAGCAGCCTCTGCTAAGACTTAAATTCAAGTGAAGAGGGTATGACAGAGCTGGATCAAGAAGATTCAACTAAAAGTTCGTAGAACAGGAAGCTGTGGAAAGTAAATGGATGGCTACTTCTGCTGGCAGAAGGAGCCTAAACGTGTCCCAGGAAAACATAGTAATTCAGGCTTAATGCATAACATTTATGCTGGAAAGAAAAAATGCATGAGCTTAAATAAAAAGAGGCAATGAGGCTTGACAAGTAGTTTGAAGTTTAAACCATGTCCTTGAGATAAACAAAGCGGTAGGAGCTCATGGACAGAAAGGGACTCACTGATTGCCTGGCCCCACCTCAGAAGACAGACCAGGCTTGCTTTTTTCTGGACACACTGCAGCAGTTTGAATTCCTGACCCACTTGGATGGAATGATTTGCCAAGAAGACTCTGTCGCACAAGCCATTATCTGTATCCTGTGACTTAGCCAAACAAACCTTCTGTTTTGCCAGAAGCAAGACTCATCCAAGCTGTAGCAGGGGACTTAGCCCAAGCAGTCTGGGGTGGTGCTCTGATTCGTCTGCAACCTAGATAGGACGGCGGGGGGAGGGGGGGGCTCTTCATCACTGCCTGCTTGAAACAGGACAAGGAACGAGCTTACTTAGTCCTGGCCACCATCCTAGGAGGCAAGGTGGTGCAGAGCCATAAAAGTCATACAAATCCCAAAAAATAGGACTAGGAGGCACCTCAAGAGATTATCTAATTCAATTCCTACCCCTAGCACTGCACTGCTGGCTGCCACCGGAGATGGGGCTGTGAGGACATATTCACGGAAGAGAAAAATGTGAACCCAAGTGTGTGCGTCCCCGCTCACAGCAATGGTGAAGGAATGGGAGACTGAATCTCATTTGCTACATTTTTTTTGGCCTTAGACTGTGTAGCTTTTGTAAGTCCAGTCTAAAAATAATATCAGAATGTTGGCTGATATTACAAAGAACTTGATGAAAGGACTACAGAGCACTGTTGAAGAAAGACTGATAAAATGATCCTTTTTTTCACAGTGAGATTTTCACTCTATTCTCAAGTCTGTTTATTTCCCCCCTCTGAAATGTTTTAATTACACGAGAGGCAGAGCACGCTTTTGAAGAAGAGGCTGAAAAATTCCATGTGTTTCCAAAAATTTCAAATTGTACTTCTGGTTTCTGGGCAGTCAGCTTTATATCTCGGTACAGACACAGCACAGCCTCAGGACAAAGATCCCTCAGAAAATTAATACCTAGGTTTGGTCTTGTTTGTTTCTTTCTTTTTTTCCTGTTTTCTCAAAAGTACATGTTCCATGTGCAATGTTGTAAACACTCAATAGTATTTTTTACTGAATATTGCAGTGTTTTCAAAAAATGTCTTCAGTTTGAAAAACAGCAAGAATTTTTAGGAAGTAAAGACACAGTGTATCAGAATACCGAAAAACCCAAAGAAACTAGAAACTAATCACTGTTTTCCTGAGACCTCTAAAGTTTTTCGTTCATTTTTCTGGTGTTCAGTTTGAAGGTAGGACTGCATTAGTGTTTTTAAAGAGGTTTCTTAATGTCTGCATCTGCAGTAATGTGCTAGAGTAGCTGGGGTTGCTTTTCAAACATATTTGTTTTATTTATCAATTAGATATCTTTTGTTTACTTTTGTTTTCTCTGGAAGCATCTGTAAGTAGGGATAAGACAGTGTCTTATACCATACATCTTTTAGATGTTTTCTTTTTCCTTGGCTGTGAGGGACTGGGCTACTTGAAATGAGAACTTTTTCACTTGTGAAAAGTTTGACACTAGATCTCTTTCAGTTTTTCTCTAAAAATAGATCTTCTAGAGCTGAGTCATGGGTCGTGCTCTGAGGTAAAGAGGTACCAAAAAGCACAGACCAGCACACAGCATTGCAACAGAAGAAAATGTTTCAGCAGCACAGCTTGGGAAAGATGCTCACATTACAGCTTCCATGAGTAGCAAAACTTTCAGGATTACTCCTTTATGTGCCTTCCGGCACAACAGTCATAACACTGGCACATTCAGTCACTCTTTGCAGGAGCTGTAGGCTGACACCTTTATCAGGTCGGAGCTATTTTGCACTAACAGATCATGGATTTTCCTGCAGCCTGAGCAAAGGGACATTGTTTTGAAACAAGTACGAAACTATTAGTCTCTTCATCAATGACCTCAAGGTGCCTCCGATGATCAATATCAGTCAAGAAAACTTTGTGGGAAGGTGTTTTTTTCATCTTAAACCCTGACAAAAGAAGCATGGATGACTTACTGTTTTATAGCTGCCACCCAGCTCATCTCCGTTTGGAACCCAAAGCCGGTTGCATTAGTCATTGATTACGTCAGTCAACCTTTTCTTTAAAAGGGCAGCCTATCAGCTTTGTGTGAACGTATGACTATAGTGCAGGGGGAACATGGTCTGGACTCCCACACATGACCTGGCCACCCTCTGCCCACTCAGAGACAGTGGCTGCCGACATGCCAAGGCAGCCGCATGCTGTGGTATGGCTGGTAAGGCCGGTCCCCAAGGTGTACAGCGCAGCCACATCCTCATTTCAGAATGACATAGATTAATATAACCAATATAACTGGATCTTTGGAGGCAGAGAGAGGAGAAAATCATGCTCTTTAAAGATCTGAATCTACAAACAATAGCTGAAAAATTTACATATGACAAGCTCACTCTGGTCCTTCAGTGCCAAAATGAGTAAATTTGAGAAGTAACAATCCTCCAGACACAGTTTGATACTGCTTTCCAAAGCCGGGCAACCCAAATAAGTAGGTGCTCCTAGCCTGTCACTTTGCAGTTGGAGTGCTAGTGCTAGCAGTGATGGAGGTCTACCAGGTAGTCAGTTGTGAGGTTAACTCAACAGTGGCGAGCATTAGTAACATAGTTGAGATGAAAAATGACTCAAGAGAATGGGCTTTCTCAGCTGCTGTGGACCACCAGGTGCATCAAGGTGACCAAGGTGGCCAACAGCATCCTGGCCTGTAGCAGAAATAGTGTGGCCAGCAGGACTAGGGAAGTGATTGTCCCCCTGTACTCAGCACTGGAGTCCCACTTTGAATACTGTGTTCAGTTTTGGGACCCTCACTACGGAAAGACATTGAGGTGCTGGAGCATGTCCAGAGAAGGGCAACGAAGCTGGTGAGGGGTCTGGGGCACAAGTCTTAAAAAGAGCAGCTGAGGGAACTGGGGTTGTTTAGTCTGAAGAAAAGGAGGCTGAGGGGAGACCTTATCGCTCCCTACAACTACCTGAAAGGAGGCTGTAGTGAGGTGGGGGTCGGTCACTTCTCCCAGGTAATAAGCAATAGGACAAGAGGAAAGGGCCCCAAATTGCACTAAGGGAGGTCTAGATTGGATATTAGGTAAAATTTCTTCACCAAAAGGGTGAAGAACAAATGTGTGGCAAACTTTGTCACGGACCAAAGGGCAAGTAGAAGAATCAGCTATAGCTGTGCAGGAAATTTTGACAGGCCTACGTTCTTTACAAATAACTTTTGTCCCAGATCTACAACACATTAATTACTAGCATTATCATCAGACACTTGACCCAGTTCATCAAGGTACTTAATAATATTAAGCCCCTTGTATTCAACACTGTCACCAAGGAAATTTAAATGCACTGGCTAAGTGGCCCATTCTGTGTTCAAGTGTTAGCCATCCTAAACGTAATCTTGTCAAGCGGTGGATGAACTGAAATGATTGAACTTTTGGGTAAGACTCGTGAACTGGTTAATTTACATTTTGGACAGTTGTTTTCAAAATTATATTCTACATTTTTGAAGGAACACAGAAAATATGTCTCAATGTAGGAGGTGTACTTTTTTTCCCCACCATAAATTATTTTTTTCTTGAATTTACATCAAAACATGTGTCCAATAGTGCCTTATGAGTCTTGAGAGCTAGCAATTGCAAATATACTATCAGAATATAGAAAATCGATTCTCAGAGAGATTTGCATGAGGTTGTCTTGAAGTTATAAGAAGAAAAAAATCACATAGCAAAATTAACTTCTGCTGGTTTGTGGTTATGAGTGCTTAGTCATGTATGCATGTATAGTTCTAACAACATGTGGCTATGAGTGCATAAAATGGCATTTGCGTTGATATCACCAGTTAAGAAAATCAAGTCCACAATTAGGACAAAAATAGATTTTAATTACAAATGAAGGTTATATAAGTGTAAGTGCAGATGGAATAATTAGAACCTTTTTAGTGAAATCCAGAATGCTTATTCATGAAGCTATAGAGAGTTATAACAACATCTGGTTCAATAAGAGAATAGAGTCTTCTTTTCACTTATTCAGTACCTGCTAATGTGAAGAGGAAACATGGCTCTGAACTGAATCACGTGAAGTGTACGCATTGCAGTGTTCATTTCTGAAAATTATGCTCGCATGTTGCTTACTGACGCATGAATATTTAAAAGCAAGGCACTGATAAACAGTGCATAAAGTAGTAAATAAATTAACTTAATCTCTTAAACTGTGTCTCATGTTGTCCTGGCAGTACTATGGCAAAAAATGACACCTTGCTGAAAAACAGCAGGCAGCACAAAGACAGAGACACCCCCCTTTACAAACACTGCACTAAAGGGTGCCCTTTAGAAGAACTGTTCACTGGGGTTTGCTGTCTTTGATATCATTGTAACAAGACATACTGTAATTCCTTTTTAGCCTCTACTTAAGACCACAGCATTCTGCCAATAGCTTTTTTTATAAAAAAAGCTTCATCACTTCATCTTACAGTTACTGTGATGCTTTGATTGCAAGGCAAAATCCTGATGTTACACAGTCCATAATGAATAAATTTATGTGTTTTTTGCTGTTAAAGGAAGAAAAGCCCCTGCTCAGAAAAACAGTAACACTTAGGGAGTCATTGCACTGACATCTGTTGGGAATACCCCCAGAAATATCTCATAGAAAGAACAAGGAAATATAAACTGAAATAAAATTTCTCTGTTTATATTTTTCAATCATAAAATGAATTTGACATCTGAGCATACTTCCTGTGTGAATGAAATATGCACAGGAGGTCCAGGAAGATAAGCTGTCTTTGGAGCTTAATTTGGTCAAGAGATCTCAAAGAGTTTTCCATTATTCTCTCTAGTTGGTGCTTTCTAAGTGGCTCCCTAAACACAGATAGGAACGTTTCATTTTGAAACAATAAAAAAGAAATGTTGTATCTCAGTTTTGACTTGTAAACTGAAGACTTGGATTCCCCAAGAAAACAAAATTATTTCCACAGAGTGATTTTTTTCAGGTTGTAAAAACATTAACAGACAATTTCTAAACCTCATGTATACACACTTTGTTCATGCATCCTCCGTATCCACTTCCTTAAATGTTACATTGAACCCAGCAACTGGGACTGTAAGGAAAATGCGAAATATTGTGAGATTAATGGTAAAAATCTCAAGAGCTAGCAAGAAAAAAATAGTCTCTTTCTGGAATACTACTATTCCAAGCAGTGCTTTCTATAATCATTTTACCTTCTTTCCTTTCCTTTTTAAGTCTCACTTTTTTTACTTACAAAGTTACTTGAGAGCTATTATTTAATATCCAAACATACTTCTTGTGGTTTTTTCCTGTAGCTCAGAGACCCCAAGGGTTTCTGCAGGTGAAAGTGATGCCACCTAAATACAGCTAAAGGTAATTAGTTTCACACTACTTCATTCTCGCTCAGCTTAGTTAAGGAGAGCAGATAGATCCTCCTAAATCTCCTGTGCTCCTGTATGTAAATTCTGGTTTAAATTAAGGCAAAGCCATCATAAGACTTCTCAGCAGTGTAGGTAAAAATGAATTTTGCCAACTGACTGTGAGGGCAGAGCAGGGCTCTCTCCAGGGCACAGGCTGGGAGTGGGAGAGGGGTTGCCTTGGCTTGGTGGTCATCACAGGGACCACAGCATCGCTCCTGCACATCAGCAGCGGGTGGCCAACCCTTCCAGAGCCCCAGCACAGACAACACAGCAAGGCCCTGGGCATTCAGCTTCCTCATGCAAATTATCTCCTTTTTTGCATATGCCTATAGCTGGCTCTGAAACAGCACTTCCCATGTAAACACAGCATACCCATAGGCACAGCAGCTTGTTGGACTGATCTGGAAACATGTAGATCCAGAAGCAGTTCCAAGTCACAGACAAAATTCGTTCCAGATAAAACGGTCCCAGTGCCACTGTAAAAAGATGATGAGGAAGTTGTGAATGGGAGAGATTTTGGGATACACTTGTCAGACAGAAGAAGAGTTTTGTTTATTTTACTGTTCTGGGACATTGAGTATCATTTCCTTCTGAGCAGCAGGTTACCTGCATTTGGGGACCCATTTGGAAAGATCAAGCTAGAGAAAAGCATCCACATTTTCTTCATACTGGAGCTCTATTGACTAAAAATGTTTCATGAGCTGCATGCTTCGATTGAAGAGATCAATCTTAGTAACGGCATAAAAACAGCATTAACGGCAAGAAAGAGTGAACTGAGATATGATGAAATTAGTCTGATGCTTGGTAACCTTGTTACAGCAAAGAAAAGGAGCCCCGAGTTTGAATCTGGGATTCTTTGTTCCCTTTATGGGCAGTAATTATTACATTTTATATAGATGTAGGTTGGCTGCGCGCGCGCACACACACACACACACAAATCCAAGCAAAAAAAAAAAAAAAAAGGAAAGCATCAGAAAGAGGCCTTAAGTTTTTGCAGAAATGGCTCGGAAATTCTCCAAATTTCTATCTAATTGAGTCTAACTGAAATAGCTGCATTCTCTGGCATACCTGTTCTGAATGGGTTTAGTTCACTTTAATGACTAACAGTGTATTTATTGACAGTGAAGTATTGACAGTGAAGGGTCCCCTATTACCAATTTCCAGAGCAGAACAGCTTTTTAAGTGTATCTATTTTTTCTGTCTTCTGCCAAATAACAATAGTTGTTTTTATCATCCAGATATATTTCGTTAGATACCTGTTTATACACCTCCAAAGTATTAAAAATATAAATGACCGTAAGAGTCTTTTTCTCAGTCTCTCCTGTTTTTCCCAGAATGCGTAAGGACTAGCTTGATTATTTCACTCTGTGCTTACCATATTGTCTATGTTTGTCTGAATTGAGGTTTTGAATCTGAAAAAATCATTTTAGCGGACAGTTAAATAGATACTTTTACATTTATTTGTATGAGAAAATTGGAGACATTTTTGTTTCAAAAATGAGTAACCTAGTACATATTCAGCTGCTATGGAAGTTCTGCCTTCATCGCTTTTAAGACTACCCCTATTTTGTTGATCAAGCATACTGCAGTTGTTGCAAAATATCTCTGTCAAGGGCTATTTCTGATTACTAATTCCATGAAACAACTGGAAACACTACCCTACACATCCATTATTTTCAAAAGGAAGTGAATAGAAAATAGCAAACAGAAAATAAAATGCTAGCATAAATGAATCACAGTGATTTTTGCTGCAAAGAAACAGACTGTTGCATTTCACACTTGCTGGAGCTTTATCAATGTCCATAACTTTATTACTGGATATAATGCCCAATTGTCTTTTCTCTTTCACCAGTTTTGATTTTGTTGCATTGTGTTCAATGGAATACAATTCCAATATATCATAGTCTGGGATAACAGCCGGGGTTAATGAGAAGCCATAACCAGTTCCCTAGAAATGATAAGTGTATCTTGTGGTAACCGGAGCCAGGTCTGCGACCAAATGAATACAGGTTGGACGTTGTTTTCATTTTGTATTATTTTATTAAGTCATCAGAAGGTAGGTACGACAAATAATGCGAGAAATTATTGGTGCCAGAAACTCAAAGGCACTTTTGACATTCCTGACATCACTGCCTTTGTTTGGACTGAATTGAATGAAGAGACTATATTTTATCCTTGCTAGATCTGTATATTATTTGTATTACTACTTTCTTACCTTGCCACAGTAGGTCTCCCAGCACATCTGTAGTGACCATGATCTCTGTGATAGAGAAAACTCTGTGACTGAAGACTCAGCATTCAGAGTTGAAAGGAAATAGCACAGTTTTGCATGTCTATTTTTTCTTGCCCCCACTTGAGTGCAAAGACCTGTGCTATTCTAGCACTTTCAGTGTGTCCCACAGTCTGCTGGAAATAGAGAAGGACTGAGGAACAAGTTTGCCATGTAAAAGGGAGACCCAATATACAAAGCATGAATATGCTTTTTTTTTTTTTCTATAGAAAGACAAAAATAATCTAAAAGAGCTCTTTTCTGTGTCTTCATCTCATTTGAGTTCTGGCTGCCAGGGGTCCCAGATGTAAGCAGCTATGCGGTAGGGGCAGATGGCTTTTCTTAGCTTCTTCTTAGCTTGCTTTCAAAACTCAAAATGTCATTGCATCACTTGTATCCATAGTGTTGTTTTAAGCTAAAAGGTGACATCCCTTCATAACAATGGACTTCTAGTTCCTGCAGGGAGATTAGATGCTGACTGCTTTTCCTAATAATCTTGAAAGTATTTGGGAGTGAAAATATTTCCCCAGTTGTTATCAGGGCTTTTGTTGTGTCTAGGCCTGCTTCTTGGAAGATGACTGTTTTACTTCTGGACTCACAGTTAGCTGATTTTACCAGAGGTAAACAGTGTTATTTTGCAGTTGAAAACAATCCCTCACAGATGCTTGAGACGGGTTTAAGTTCACAGAAAAATTTCTTGTTTAGAAAAGTTTAAAAGGAAGGTGGAACCATGTTACTGAATTTATAGCCTCAGCTCTCTTCAAACGGCCTGTCCCAGCGCTATGCTAAAATACAGATTAGAATTGTTTGCTGATAAGCTTCTTATCTGTTGCTTAAAGACTTTCATAACAAGCTAAATGGTAAGTAATACTTTAATTTATTGTGATCACTTATAGGGTCTCCAATCTTGATAACATTGATAATGAACAGACTACTTATCTCGATGTTTGATAAAGTTTTGACACCATTGTGCCATTCTTCTCTGGAAAGATTATCGCATTTTTATTCAAAACACAAGGCTGACAATTTCAGTTGATACGAGTTTAATTTTATAGATGCTATAAAAATCTAAAACTACCTCATGTTACTGATACTAAGAAGAATGTATTCTGGAGCTGTAGCAAGGCAATTTTCTGTTCATGCACTTCATTGATGGTGAATTCTCAGGAAAAGAAAAGCATCCTTTGCACTTGAGGTTTCAAAACCTTTCTGAAGTCCCCAAACTAGATTGAACCTTCCACAATTCACATGGCAGGGATGACACAGAGATCTATGTGCTGTATTTCATCCCAAAGAATAAGCATGGAAGTTCTGAACGTTGTCTTCACAAACCAACACTGCAATTTTCTTTCTCCAAGAACCATGAACGGCTTTTCCATAATCATAGATAAGTGGTAGAAAAAGGAAAAAAAATGAAATAGCAATGCATTTAGGGAGAATGAATGCTTTGGTTTCCTGTCACATGCCTACCTTTGCTCTTTGCTTTGATGTTACCATAGCACCCCTTTTATCCTCCTCTGACAGAAGTAGAATGATGAAACTTCTTGAAAATGTGGAAAAACCTTTTTCTGTGTGTGAAGTTACTGCTTATTTCAACTATGGCTGGTTAAAGAGAGAGCTATTATAAGAAAGCAACTGAAAGCAAACCATTCTTGTCTTTCATAGACCAACCATAGATGTGTTTGCCTTCACTGTCTTGTTTAAAAGTTTCAGTCTTTCCAGCAAAAGCAGTTTCAGCATCCAGATCTTCCCAGGCATTCTTTCTATTCTTTTTATTTTCCCTTTGTGCTTATGCCACCGCTACAGCTTTCTGGCTCAGAGCTATCAGATTTTCAGCACTAAGAGGTGCATTCCCCTCTAGCTGACACCAAATTATAAGTTTATCTACACTCAACAGCTGCAAACTCTCATCGTCCTGTCACCACTGATGCCCTAGATGGCAGTCACATAAATATAACTACTTCTAAACTGCAATAGCACAGTCTATGCCAGAAGTCCTCAGAAATACAATGTGAATGCAAATGAAAGAATACAGTCCTCGACTCAAGTGTTTCCCACACTGGTGGTGAAGGTCTTCTCATGAGATAAAACCAGTGTCTTCTGAAATTCTGGTGTTGCCTCCAAGACATGGCCAAGAACCCATCTAGTCTAAGTGTGTCAGCTAAGCACTTGTAATAGAAAAAACAAGCTAATTCATATTTCTTGTCAGGTGAGTAAGTGAACTTTGGCAGTTTTTCAAGCCACTTAGCTGGAGTTCCCTGGAAACAAAGAGCATTCTTACACCAAAGTGCCTTTTTACCTTTTTTTTTTTTTTAATTCAAAATGTTGCCACAGAAGCAAAGAAACAAACAAAAAAGACAGTTTAGAACATTGTTAATAACCCTCATAGCCAAAAATGACAATGCCTTTCCCCAATAGAGAAGCAGGAATTTGTCTGAAGATGATGATTTGTCTGAAGATGATGAGGAAAAGAAGCTGAAAACAGAACTGGGAGCTTAAATGTATCGTTGCTATAAAATCACTGGCACTGCTTCAGAACTACAGTCAAGGAGAAAGAAGCCTGAGTTCAACAGAAGGGAAATTAATGCACTCCAAAACAAGTTAGTGGAATTATCTTAACAGTTCCTTAATTTATGAGCTGAAAAAAACAGTGACAACCCAACTAAGGAAGCATCAAATGCAGCTTCCTCTGAAGACATTGGAAGATATAAATACAAGCAAGAATGGATTGAATTGAGTTTCTCTTGAGGAATTAATGGATGGTTAGAGCAGGTACAAAAGAGAGGTTTCATTGATCAGAAAGAATGCACCTCTGTGCAGCAAGAACTAAGAAATTAAATCTGAGTTTTAAAGGGATAGGTTGATGGTCTTGGGCACAGTTTTCAGGCCAGACCTCCTCACTCAAGGAAATTGGTTGGCAAAATCAAAAGAATGCTGGATACATTTGTAAGACAACTTGGAGAAATGAGGCTTGATAAACAGAAACTAAAATAGAAGATTTAATGAAAATGCCGCTATAGCAAAATAACTCTTCCGGCAGCTATGAGACAGATACTCATGAAAGCTGTAATGAGTTTGATGAGTAACTTGCTTTTAATCAGCCAGCTTTTGCATGATGACTTTTTAAAATATGCAGTTTGGTAATAACACAAGCAAAATTTTTTAAGTAGCAGCTGGAGAATATGGCAGGAAACCTGAGGTAACAGAGACTTCAAAAATACTACTTGTTTGCATATTAGTCAGTTACTAGGTGGTTTGGTTTACCCATATCTTGATTACATATTAACTGATGTGTTAAATGCCACATTTGTTCAGATCACCAAAAGAAGCTGATTAGCATTGTGCCAATAATTTAGCAATTTTAACAGAAAGCCGAAGAGTCTGCTGGGATGCAGTTCCTCCTGGGTCCAGAGGCACGGTAGTCATGACACCAAATGCCTTCACAATCTGTTCTTCCTTTGCTGTTAGAGATATCAGGCTCAAAATGAATGTTCTTATGCAGTCACTTGAATTTTAGGCATTTCCAAACCATTTCTCATCAGTGAATGTGATCTCAGTCAAGAAGTGTCCATTTTTGTCTCTGTTCACATTGAATTTCTGGGCAGCTGTGTTTAGAAACTACAACAGGGCAGCTCTCCTGTATGTTGCTGTCTCCATCTAAGGCAATCGTTTGTGGGCACTCACCGGTGCAGGAGAAGCATGTCCCCAGGCGTCCTTGGGAGCAGGATCTCAGGAGGCTTAGGCAGACTGGTTCATTCAAAAATCCAAACAGTTGTTTTGTTGGGAGAACTCCAAGGTGGCAGAATGCAGTAGCTATAGCAGAGACCAACAGAGGAGGGCTTATAGAAGTGCAGTTTTGGACTCGAGTGCCCACATTTTTCCCTAGCTGCCCTACAGTCACCTTGTCTTTTGCAGGATTTTTGGACTGAAGAAACATTATTAAAGATTCATTATAAGTTCCAATGAAAAAATAGAACTGAATAGTCTTGTTACTGTTCCATCTGGCCTTCCCACCAAGAATATCTATCAAATAGCTTTTCTGGTCCCAAGTCTTGGGACCCTAGCAGCTTTCAAGCTTCCTGAGTCTGAACAGATCCTGCCTGACCTCTCTTGCCTCTCCTGTGAACATTTTTAACTGATCTCCCAGGGTCTTTTGCATCCTTTTCCCCAGTCTTGGCTTCTAGGCTGTCTTTCTTATCCCCCCTGACAGGTGGTATCTATGACAGCCCTCTTCTCTTAGACTGCACTCTAGAAATCCAGATTTGGAAACTTGGTCCTTCGCATTACAGCCAGCTCAAGGTTCTGTTGCCTGTCCATGGCAATGAGACATCACCAGGGCTGGCAAGGCATGATGCGATCCCTGCTTAACCCTTAGATGAAACAAGTACTTTTCCTGATGGTTTCTTCTTCCCGTTCAAGAAGAAAGATGTAGTGACAAAAAGAGTTTGTTCTGGACAGTCTTAATTTTTTAGAAGCAAAATACTCACAAAATATTCACAAAATATAAAGGTATATAGAAATCATGAGAGAAGTATGCCAATGTATATTAATCCCTCATCAGTTTGTTAGCCAAATCATATTTTCCATTACAGTAGTTTATAATTTGACCAGTGTCAGGCCACATACCCTGCAATCTAATGCAGTCATGTTGTCAGTGGCATATTCTTTTGCTAGACTTCTTACATGGAAACTCCTTCATTTATAATCAATGCTCTCTCTTTAGTTTACCAGTAGCATCCCAGTGCTGACCCGCACCCCAAATCAAGAAGGAACCATATTTCACTAGATAATGAAATAATGCAGAGCAGCAGGCAGTCTTTGTCCAAAGGTGCTTGTCGTACTTCAAGCGAGTGGCAGGCAGGGAGAACTGTGAGGGAAGATATGAAAGCCGTGGGTAGGACTGTGTGGTTGCAGTGACTCAGCCTGTGTAATTAGGATTAGATGGTGGCTTTCATGTCATTACTTTGTGTAAGGGGGAGTGCACAGGAGGAGCACCAAGGAAAGTTTGCTTCAAGAAGCTGTAGTCTTTCATGGGAGTCTTTGTGCCCACAAGAATGACTAATTCACTCATGCACCCTGCCCAGTTTATTCCCCAGGACAGATCTTTCAGCGCCCTTCCCACAGTACTGACTCAAAGCAAGAAGGGCTGGCACTCCCGTGCTACAGACACTGCTGGGATGCATGAGGAGGAAGGAACTGACAGTCTAAATTCTGGCTCCAAGTAGAAGTCCATCTTTTATTTATACATACACTTGAATATTAGGTTACTTCAGTAAATGAAAGAGTACAATGTGTTTCGGTGTGCATGTGATAGAGATGACAATTAACTGCAATATTTCAACACAGTCAGGGATAAATACAGGTGAAACACAGGGTAAATACAAGGGGCAATGGTTTTAAACTGGAGCAGGGTAGGTTTAAATCAGACATTAGGAAGAAGGTCTTTACAATGAGGGTGGTGAAACACTGGAACAGGTTGCCCAGAGAGGTGGTGGAGGCCCCATCCCTGGAGACATTCAAGGCCAGGCTGGATGAGGCTCTGAGCAACCTGATCTAGTTGAAGATGTCCCTGCTTACTGCAGGGGGTTGGACTACATGACCTTTAAAGCTCCCCTCCAACCCAACACATTCTGTGATTCTATGGTTCTATGAAAAGAGTTTATCTGGTTCTAGTTTCAGCAAGTTTATGTAGTTCTCATATATGTCGTAAAATTAATTCATGCCTTTTTTTATTTATTTACTTCTTCAGCACTAATATAATGGTAGCTAAATAACCTATTGCAATAGCAAAAGTAACTCCCAAAGATAGCTGACAATATAGTAAGGTTTTTGACAAATGTGGTTTTGAGAGTGTACTTTAAATGAGTTGCTGTTTTCAAATAGACACTGAAAAGAAACTGTCATTTTGGTGATAAGATCTTCCTTAATATTTTCTTACTAATGAATACATAACAGAATGATCTCTGATATTTTAAAGGATTCAAGTTACTCCTTAATGTCAGATC
This sequence comes from Rissa tridactyla, assembly GCF_028500815.1. Lineage (NCBI taxonomy): Eukaryota > Metazoa > Chordata > Aves > Charadriiformes > Laridae > Rissa > Rissa tridactyla. Next base: position 24,127,678 of record NC_071497.1, on the reverse strand, counting down.
ACCACGAACAGCTTTTTTTAAATGTGAACTTTGTATTTCATACAATCCCAGCTAGTTTAGGGATAGGTCATAATAAATCCTGGCACATTAAATCCTGAAACACAGCTGGTTAAATACAATACTTGCTGCAAAGTATTGCAAAGGAGAGGTCTTCTATTCATTCATTAAAAAGGCTCCAAATCCAGGATTATGTTCAGAAAACAAAAATAAGTCATACCCAAGGAAATATAATGGCTTGGATTTGGGAACTGGGTAACCAGTAGCAACAAGTTTTTCTTTCTTTTCTTTTAGTGGTGATGTAGCAATATTTGTTCCTTGAAATGGCTGCTTGCGAAGGTATAAAAAAATATAAGTATTGCAAAAAAAATCAAACATTAGGAGCTAGATGATAAACCATTAAGAAATCTATAAACATGAAGTGCATTTCCCTACAAGCCATTCCTACTGCAGCAGCATAAACATACACAGTTCAACAATAAAAGGTTTCTTTATAATACAACAGCTGAATTTACAGTGATCTCAGTTCTCAAGTCATGATCTTAAAATGTGCCCTAAAACCGACACCAGGGAGACTAATAAATACAACATTTTATTGCTTTATGACACGAACATCGTAATGTTCCAGGCAGTGAAAGATACTCCAGTACTGTAATTCACAACTTTACCCTTGATACCTAGCAGCCTTTTAGCCTCTACTGAAGGAAAATCCCTGGAGACAAAACACCAACTTGCTTACCTTCTTTACAAATAGGGCACTACAACAGCAAATTGTATTTTCCTTTAAAGCATAATAGCAATGTTCATTTTTGCTTCATCTCACCTAGGTCAGGAGAACTATTTGTTTATACGTTTTGATAAATCTTGATTTTATAAAACCAGAACTACTATTAAATGTCATACTGAAATGGCCATTGAAATGAAAAGTGTTAGACAGTATTTTTTGTTGAGAGAATCTTGGTGCTATGCTGATAGTTACTGAAATAATAGTAGTCATGATTCCTATCACTACATACAAATCAGTCATTCTGGACCTTTCATGGTACCTAATAAAAGAATACGGCTCTAAATTTGTTGACATACACAATTTGTTCCTGTGGAAAGGAAGAGGAATCCAGGCTGGGGTGGAGGTAACGTAGATGTACAGATTACAGAGACAGAAAGGGAACTAGAAGGGGGAAACCTTGAGGTAGAAAGATGTTTGGGAGAACATGGTACAGGAGGTGAGAGAAAAGCAAATAAAGTCTGAAACTAAATCTAGGTCTGAAAAACTAGGACTCCAAAATACAGGTGCCCATCTCCATAGCATACAGAAGACTTTCTAATGGTTATCATATGCCAGGTTCTGGAGGGGACTATGTAACATGGAGTTTTGTACTCCTTCCTATGCCTAGCCTATACTGTTTTCGTTGCCTGCTCTTGTCTCCTTCCCAGCTCAGACCTCTCTTTCTCCCTGTCTCTTCGTCCGGTTGTTCCTCTCACCACACAGCAGCCTTGGCTGGACAGAGCGTCTTCCATTCTGGAAAGCCAACAGCCAAACTCTGACGAGTCTCCACTGTGCTCCTGAGAACTGACTTCTATTTTAGGTTCATCATTTCTCTAAAATACATTTTGCAGTGATGGCAAAAGGCACATTTTGCTTGTAAGCACCCACCCTTCCTGCCAAATTTCCCAGCCCTGCTTCAGAGCATGGGCGTGCAGAGCTTCCACTGAATGACTGTATTGCTTATATTAACATGGAGGGGAACATGAGTATTTTTGCCTCATACAGTTCTCAGATATGACTGAACTTTCCAAAGGTTTATGTCTGAATATAAAAAAAAGATTAAGTGATACATTAATGAACACAGGGTTTTATAAGGCAACATGCCAGGCAAAAATAAAGATAGGCTTCAACAGCTTGCCCTGTTTAAAGTACCATGATCTGATAGGAGCAAAGATACAGCTGAAGAGCCTAAATACAAAAGCTGAGAGGAAGTCTTTAGAAGAGATAAGCAAGTGTAATGAAATAAAATTAAGAAATGGAAAATCTATAGCAGGGAAAAAATCTTCCCAGCATTGAAATTTGATTAGCTGCAGAGTATTGTTCCTTTGGGGATGGTGTAAGCCCCATGACTCATCACCTAGCCTATAAAAATAGGTTAGACAAAATATTAGAACCTTATGTCCTGCTGAATAACCCTGTGCTCTCAGAAAGATGAACCAGATGACCGACTATGACTTTTCCATCTGTAACATCCATGAATCTGAGAGCATTTCCATATTACTCTGGTATGGAGTTTAAGACTCTGGTTGAACAAAATAGAAACCTCACTGAAAGACCTGTTTCTGTCATCAGTGCTCATGACAATTAGCACCTTGCTCCACAGCAGCCCTCTCTCCTATGAATTCCCCTCAAAACTATATTCCAAGGCAAGAAGCTCATGGAAGAGAAGAAAATAAATGTGAAACTCCTTGTGTAGCAATCCAGAAAATGCCTGAATTTCTTCACATGGGATAGAAAATGCTAGGAAAGGAAAGGAAGGAGCGGGCACATGATCTGCTGGAAACCTGTTCTGAAAATTATGGCTAGTCACCCAGGTCAGCACCTCATCCTGCAGCAGCGCATCTCCTTCCCATGATCAGTGCTGCTGGCTCAGAGGCCTTATCATGCTGCTTACTCACTAGCAAGCGTACACCTCCTCTCTCATCAGTGGAGGAATCTTTGTGAGACGCTTTAACGATGATTCAAGAAGCAGAATTAATTTACAGTTTAAACGGCCACACAAAGCGCCGTCCTTAGAAGTACTCCTAATTGGCATGAGTAACCTGCAGTATGAGAAAGGTCAAATGCAAAGTCGGTACAGAAAGCTTCCTGCAGCAATGAAAGCAGATTGTTCAGTAAGAAAAAAGGCAAAAGCAAGGAAAAACAGAGGGTGATGAGAATTTTCATATTCAGTCATAAAAGTGCAAATGCTATACTTCTTATAGAGGGCTGCACGTCTCACTGCAATAGAATTGAAACGAGAGAATTTTCAAAGCAATGAACTGCAGGAGGTTCAATAAAAGGAGTGCAAAAATTTGTGTTGGTTGGTGGGGAGAATGAGGTTTAACAAATGGATCTGTTGCAAATGGTGCTTTTATTAAGCATTTATAGAGATGGTTATTTGAAATTAATCAGGCAGGTGAATTTTAATACTTAACAGGAAAAAATAGATACTTTAGTTGCCTTCTAAGAGTAATCATTTTAGATTATCTGGTTTAAAATTTAGAACCAGCATTATGAGGACTGAGTCTTGAAATTACCATTTTGAGGTTACTTTCAAATAACAGGATCTATGTGAAATTCTGGACCTTTGATTTTGACCAAACCAGATGTAGAGACATAAGCTTGTGGTGAAAGCATCGTTTCTGGAACACCAGTTTCTGTCTGGCCTGATACACAACCTCTGTCATTCGGATTCAGCAGGGATTAAGCAGTGTCCTTCAACTGGGAGCTATGACTGGTGGGTGCATGCTGATCATGGATATGCCCCCCCAAAATCTAAAATTTATTTGGTGCTTAAATGGCAGAAGCTGGAACTTCTTGAAAATTGTAGACTATCGAGTTCATACTCTTCTAAGTCTCATTGATTTAATGGATACAGGTGTTTGCATTTGAAAACATTCAGATATTGCTGATGACCAAAACCGCTGGTTCACGACAAGTCTTTCCGATTCTATGGGCAATGTCCTGAGTAGAGGAAAATTTCCCTAGAAATTGAGTTGTATCAATCACTACCAGCTAGCTGAGGTTCTTCCTGAATCCATCCCTCTCCTTTTGTTCCCCTACAGTATAATATTGTATCAGATGCTAGGAACTAACATTTGCATACAATTTGCTTTTAATTTCACAGAAGTTGCCAACTAATTATACAGCTTGAGTTTCCACAGTTAATATAGAGTCGAATTTTGCATTTAAAGCGGGAATTCAGCCACTTTTTTTATGCATGAGGAAAGAAGCATAACTTTTGTAATGATGACATTCACTCTCCATTTTATGAAATGTAACTAGTAAAGCAAAGACCATAAAAGAAAGGTTGGGGGATTTTCTCCTTTCTTTTTTAAGGCCAGTAAAAAGGAAGAAGCTGGCAATGGCAAAGCACAGAGAAGAGAGAGAAGTGGAGATGACCTGAGGACTGGCATGACAAAAACAAGAGGGTACAGAGGGGTATCTGGCACAAACTGTTATGTGAGCAGTTTGGCTTGACTAACGTAACAAATTGTGAGACCCAAGACTTAAATGCAACTGGAGAGAATAACAGAGTTCAAAATAGATTTATCATCATGATGGAGCAGAAGATGGGTAGGTAACCCAAGACTGAGAAGTACCTGCTAGAGAAAAGGAGCAGAAGAATCCCTGGCTTAAACGGATTACCTCTGGAAGAAGGTAAGGACAGAAGAAAGAGAGGAAGAAAGCTACAAGAGGAAAGATATCACTGAGGAGGAAATTGGCTGCACTAAGGGGAAACAGAAAATGAGAACTATAAAGCAGCTCTTTCCCAAAAGAGGGTGGAGAAGAAATTATGAAAATAGGCAGGGAATGAAACAGAAGGTGGCATAAGGATGACAGACAGAAAATCATGAGAAAGAGGGCCAAATACAGAATGATATGCAAACTGAAGGAAGAACATGCAGGGGAGGAATTTCATATGAACAGCAGCAGAAGCAGCAAGTTTACATGACTCCTTAAGAGAAATTGATGGGCTGTCCACAGAGCAGATTCAGACAAGGGGAGCGGATCAAAAATGTGAGCATTTTTCTGAAAGGGATCATCACAGGAGTGGAAGAGAAGGCAATAGGATGCATGATACTGTCAGGCTCCTGCTGGGATGACTCAAAGACATACACAACTGGATAGGACTGGGAAAGAGATAGGGGGATTCAGTCTCCACTGCAATTCTTCTAGTCCCAGAAGAGACAAAACGGTGGACAAAATGTCCAAAAAAAAAGTACAAAAAGGTATTCAGAGAGAGAGAAAAAAAAAAAAAAACAACACAAAACCTTAAGAATGAATACTACTTCATAGAAGAAATGTTTCTGACTTCCTTCTGTTTCTCCTGTATTCAGAGACACAGAACTTGAAAACCCTAATTAAAAGAAAATTTAGAAAAACTCTCAAAGTGTGTAACTTACTGAAGGCATCTCTCTTGCTACCAACAATCCTCAGGATTCCACCCGCCAGCTAAACATCTGGCTTGAAATGGGAGCTGAAAGCCAACACTAGATATGGGGACTCCTCAAAAATAGCCTATTACACTTAGGCAGCTCTCGATGATGAACGCTGCCCTGAGTGCAAGTAAGACAAAGGTCTGTGAGTCTACATCTGTTTTTCAAGCCTCTGTCTGAAGTTAACTCTCCCAAGCCTCAGTTTTAAGACAGTCATTTTTTCTCAAGTATGATAAATTTTGGTATTTTTTAAGTAAATAATAAAACTGCCATATTTAAAATATTTAATTTGCCAAAAACCCAAGGAATCCATGTATGCTTCTGTTAGGTTTCCCAGGTTCTTTCTCTATCTTTAGAAAACACAAGAGCTGTTCTCAATTTCCAGAATAGATTGAGAAAGTTAAGAACACGGGTCTGATTAATTTTTCTGATTAATTTCTAAATTGGCAAATGAGAAACTTCATCTTGTGATAAGTTTAATCACTTACCATTTTTAATCACTACTGAATGCCAGTACCAGGCACTAGCATTAAAATATCCACTCTAAACTTACCTTACCTGAGGGGAGTAGAAATGTTTTTTGGAAACACAGAGTATTTTTATCTGATCCTACACAAAATATGTTAGATTTGGCAGAGGAAGAAAGGGATTGTTTTCAATGCTGATGATAAATGAAGAAAGACAACTCATTTATAAAAGAAATGTATTGTGTGCTGTTGAAATAGGAGTCATCTTCTCAAATAATCTGACAATCAATATGTTTTGATCCTTGGAAAGCTCTTTGGGAAAATATAATCTCTGCAATAGACCTGAAGTTATAATGATAATTATTTTTTAATATATATATATATCTTCCAACATTTACTTCTCCTGCAAGGCCCACATTTTGGGAAACATAGGTTTTCATGCACAGATGAAGAGATTTTGTCCAAAGGATAAGTCATGTTCTTTTATATCCCCCTCCCCCTAAACTTAAAAAGTAAAGAGTATGAATAGCAAAAATAAAAGATAAAGAATTATTCTTTTGACTATCTGACATATTCACAGGGCCTTAGTATTTACTCCACCCAGGCACAAAAGGATTATTAACACTGTTATTACTATCAACTTTCCTCCAAATAAACTAGCAATTCACTGTATTTGAAAACATTTCTCAGAATGACAAGGTATGTTTGTGTGTTGTAAGCATTTTATATGCAGAAAGAGAAACACAAACACAGAGTTTTCCATTCTGAAATGTTTAGCCTCAGATATGGACATCTGCTACCATGATGTTTTAGATCTTACTAATTTAAAACAGAAGAGTGACTTACATCTACGTGTAAAAATCACTTCAGATGTTCCTTCTTCAGCTGTTCCAGCCCATCTGCAGTTACTGGTTACCAACATCCAAGGAGATACCTTGCCAAAGCACATAACCACTGGGAAAGAATTATAATATTCTTCTAATCCAAGTATGTGCTTTTCCTTGGAGACTGCATTTTGAAATCATATTATTTGCTGTTTATAAATGTCAGTCATGCTCTTAGACAATTTGAGTTTCCTGGGGTAAAGAATTAAGGATTTTTAGAAGAAGTCATAGAGAGTAAGCCAAGTCTAAATTAGTTCCAACTTTCAAACATTATCAGAATCATAAATGTAATTTAATTGGGATATTAATAATTGCAGTGCTTCTCCCTTCAATCCTTTGTGACCTCCATGGACAGCAATACATATCAATGAATGAAAATGGCATCTTTTCTGAGCTGCATTTCACGATTATTATTTTTTTAATACTTTATTTACAAAATAAAGTATTTTTACCTGGAAGTTTTCATTATTACATTCAGACTCTACAGCAATTGCTTTCTCATGAAAAAGTACTGAAACTCCTAGAATATTAGAAAAGGCTGCAATGTTGGGATATAGTCTCCTAACCCAATAAAAGCAGCAGGTACTGGAGATCACTGAAGTCTGCCAGGAGTACCATCAGGCACTACAATGTGCAAAACAATGGAGTACATCGTGCACTGTCAAAATTTCTTCTCAGCATCACTATTTACCTATCGTCACTGAAGTTTTCCATAGGATGGTTACGTTGCTAAAAAATCACATGCCATCAAGATGAAACAATGCCATCCTTTGCCTTGCTCTCAATAGAACCTAGTGGAAAGGCAGCGGAGTTGCCAACAAACTAATAATTTCACTTGGTAGGAGCATTCATTCCCTTTTTCTCCCTCCCGTTTCTCCGCTCCCCTCCCCTTCCATCTTTCTCCCAGGGAGAAGGCTAAAATGACCTGTACAATAACATAAGGCTGTGTCATAACCTCCCACAGTAAATAGCGGATAAAGGAGAAAATAGCCCCAGGACAAGACAAACAGCCTCTCCTTTCTGATGCTTTTCTTTTGAAGAGTGAATATGGAGCTACGTGAGGAAGCCAGACTCCCAAATTCTTTGCATTCTAGAGGTTCGACACAAGACATTCTGCAGCCTGTCCAATTTCTCCTTTCCAGCCATATATTTTCCATCGGGAAACCACACAACATAATATGTAACAGGAAGCCTTGCAGACACACTGTATTGGCTTCCACTAAGTTTTGCAAGAAAAATGCTGAACAAAGCAGTTAGTTAGTTCTCAGACCTGCCCCATTTCTGTCCAGACATATGTATGAGATCTTTCTGAGACCCATCAGCATGCAGAATGGAACTGGAAAGAGGACAAAGGCACATAATAAATGGATGCTGAACTAATAACTTTTCTACAGTGCAGTATCAGCTTAAAATAATAATTAGTAACTTCAAATAGGTGACCTCACTACTGGAGCAATGAAAGTGTATTTGCCTTATAGAAATATTCGTGACAAGTCATTAGAGTGACTTAAGATCAGGCTGTATAAGCTGGAGACAGCCTGAGCTACGTTGCATTCTGTTGAGCTCTGATTTTGCCATCCATTCAATTGCAAAAGAAGTAGAAAAAACTGCAGCCACAGTGGGCAAATATGCCACTGGAGCTGCATAACTGATAACCTGCATCCCAGGAACAACTAGACTATATGGGTGTAGTCATGTACAGAGAATTTTCATCATTAAAGCAAAGGGGATTATAGAAAATATGAAGACAGGCTTATCTCAGATGCGCAGTGAGGAGACGAGAGGCAATTGTCACAGCTTGCAGGAAAAGAAATTCCAACTGGATATATGGAGAAAGTGTTCACTGTGGGAGTGGTTAAGCACCAGCACAGGTGCTCCAAGAAGATATCGAATCTCCATCCTGGAAGTGTCTTGCCCTCAGCTGGGCCAGACCCTGAGCCACCTGATCCAACTTGGGTATGAGGTTGGACTAGATGATCTCCAGAGGACCTGCCTAAATGGATATTTTTTATGAAGTTAGCATTTCTACACAAAGGTTCAAAATCAATTATCTATATCACTTTGATTTTAACACCTATCCTTACCAAAATTTTACCAACCAGGAAGGAAAGCACGTGAAACTGTAGATAAACCTCATCAGGTCCAAAGCACACTACAGTATCTACCACCCCCAGCTTTGCTTCTGACCAGAGCCAGTTCACGTTTTTTCAGCCAATTAGACAAAACAAATTTTGTTGCCCTGAGGATTAGAACAACTTTGCCGAGCTTGTAGTTCCAGCCAAGAGAACCAGGAGCAGGGATCTGATTTTGCCACCCCCACCCCTGCCACACTGGCGGTGGCTTTTATCTGCCTTTCCCCAAAATTGGCTCGGCCAGGCCCCAGTCACGGTTACTCAGCAAGCTGACTGGCTCGTGCTACCAGCACATATATCCAAGACGTCATTCACTGAATAAGTGCTAGGTCGAAGTGCAGCTTAAGGCAGGTCTACTCTACTCTACTCTGCTAGCAGAGCCACGCTGACCACATGCCTTGAGTCTGCAAATGAGGAAGAGCAGTGAATGCAAACACCTTCCTCAGGTGAAGCACTGTCTGATCTCCACAGGAGAGATGAAACATTACCAGCAACCAGAGTCCTTTAGGCAATAAAAGGTCTTCTATCTTCCCTACACAAACCGAGTATTGACTACGTCTATACTGCAAATAAATTGGTGCAGAGCTCTTTGTCTCCCTTTGTCCTCTTTCTGCCCTTTAAAAAGGCTGGCCCTGGCCATACTGTGCACTTGAAACAGCTCCTGGAGTGCTCCCAGAAGTTGTCAAGGAAAGGCAACTTTTACCAAAGCAAAAGTTGTGTCAAGGAGTCTCCTAACAGCTAGGCAGCACAGAGAACTGCAGTCCAGCACTTGGGCCAATGACTTGGGCCTGTTTGCTAGTATAAAAAGAGCTAGCTTGCCTTAGATATATCATTTACCAGAGCTTTGAGTACGATGTGCTCTGCAGAAATCTCCACCTCTCACTTCTATATAGTTCAGAGGTTTGCCAAAGATCTTTGTTTCAGCTCCCAACCTGAATTTCTCCTTCCCTGTATCATGCCATGGTACGGAACTTAGCACATAGGTAAAATTTCACATCAGTGATGAGATAGACTACTGAAAACGGTTAGCCAAAAGTTCATTCCAGCAGGCAATTGTATAGCAACCAATGCAATAGCAAACAAATGATGAATCATATTATATTCATGAAATACTGTAGGCAGCTCCTCTTCACAATATGATCTAATCTGTGGCAGGAATCTTCTAGAAAATTTGGAATTAACTAGATGAAGGTACTAAGAAGATGAATCAGCTTGAATAAAGCACTTCAGAAGGCAATTGGAACCAAAAGGTCATACACAAGGATCAAACCTTTTATTTGCTAGGAAAGTAGGAGGAAGTACGTCCCAGGGGGGTATTTCATAAGCAAATGACCTCCAAGTGTGGATATTGCAAGTAAAAGTCCAATACTCATCTAGGTTTGCATTACAAGGAATTTGCTTGGGAAGAGTAAGAAGGTACGAAGAGTATGAAGCCCTACCCAGCACAGCTATACTGACAAAAGACCTTACAGGAAACCCAACATTTTTTCTAAATAATAGCTTGTTTCCCCTAGGGACAGGTGAGTGGGAGGCCACAGTGGCTTTGCTACATGTATAAATTGAAAATCTTTGCCTTTATAGCCCTAGTGCTAATAAACAACACCTATGCCTTTTCATTCCAGTAGAGCACTCCTTACGCAAACACAGGTTAAAGGTTAACATTCTCTTGTAAAATTTTCTAGACTTTTATGTTTTAAAAAGCACATTTCAGATAAAATTGGTTAATCTGTGTGCATTTCTGAAGCTGTCATCCAAGCAAAATTCTTTTGGCATGGCCAAGGCATGACCTCTTGAAGGAGATACTATAGAATAAGCATATCTGTTTCATTCTCCTTCAAATGCAAGTAGGATGTATATGATTTACTGCATAGGAAACACTAACATATAAACAACCTGAACGTGTTGCTTGTTCAGGTTTGTAAGCTTCGGAGTAAAAATTAGTAAAACAAAACTATAAGAAACCAATCAACCATGTTCTCTAACAGTTAATAAGGCTGAGTGTCCTGGTTTCAGCTGGGATAGAGTTAATTTTCTTCCTAGTAGCTGCAGTGGTTTGGATTTAGTATGAGAATAATGTTGATAACACATATTGTTTTAGCTGTTGCTAAGTAATACTTACATTAAGTCAAGGATGTAATGTTTTTTTGTTTTTCAGCTTTCCATAGAAGCTGAGGGATCATAGACCGGACAAGCTGGCCAAAGCAATACTCCATACCATGGACATCATGCTCAGTGTATAAATACAGGTTGGCTGGGGGGAGGCAGGAATCCACGACTGCTGCTTGGGATGCGATGGGTGTGGTCATCAGGTGGCAAGCAATTGTACTGCACCACTTATTTTGTATATTCTTCTATCATTATTTTTTTTCCCTTACTACTCCGTTAAACTGTCTTTATAGCAACCACAAGGGTTTATTTCCCTTTTCCTCCCTCTTCTCCCTACCCTGCTGGGGCAGGTGGGGGGGATGGTGAATGAATGTCCGCGTGGTCCTAGTGGCCAGCTGGGGTTAAACCACGATGCTGAGTCACATCTCTTGGAAGAGTTTGATACTTGCCATATATCTGCACACAAAAATAGCCCCACTGCTGGCATACCCCACTGCTGGCAGTGTCTGTAACCGCTTCTGCAGCATTTTCCTCCTCTGGTAAGCATGCTAGACTACCTGCTGAAGCCTGTCATTTGACTAAAAACAAATTAGTCTCTGGGTTCTTGGTCAGAGTACTTCGAGCATGTTATTTGAAATGCAAAAATCATTTTTTTCTGCTGACTTACCAAAAATGTTCCATATAAAAGATTAAGCTTAACTGGAATAAGATTTATTCTGGCCAAGTTTTTGGCTTGGTATCATGCAGAAAGCTGAGTAGCTACTGTCTTATAGGGGCCCCCTGAATGGTGACCAAGTTTATCTAGCAATTGCCTTCAATCATCTGCCAAACATGGGGACAGGCAGAAATGTCTTCACAGTCTTGAACCAAAACTGGAGGGGAAAGAGTTGAAAGAGGACTGCGATGAGGAAGCAATTAGCAGAACTGCAAGGGTTGTGCTTTTCAGCCAGGCATGTGTTCTTTTGTTTATCCGGGTTTATAAGTGAAGATTACAAGAGGAGCCAAATTGTAAAGAACAAATTGTACATCTTTAGTACTTAAGTTCCACAAATATGTAATTCTGGATGTATTAGAAATACTGATCCTGGGCCAAGACAGAGTCAGTTAAGAACACTATAATAAAAAAGGAGAAAAGCAAAAAGGAAGTATAAATAATATATTTCCATACCACAAAAGAGCTGTAGATCATCTTAAGCAATTGTGATCTCATGGGCTTTTCACATTAAATTCCATTTTCTTCCACTATATTACTTACGGGACAGAAAAAACCTCTACAGGATTTTAAGTATCCTTCATGAAGAATGCACTAGTTTCAAATGAAATCTCTATATTTATTCATTTATATAAAATATGGCAAAAGGCAGACCTGTGCTTCTCTGTGGCAAAAGTCCTTCCCTTCCACCTACAGGCACAAAGGATACATCTGTCTTGCGTTTGTGAAGGATGCCCCAAGGCAAGGTTCAAGACCAAATGCACAGTTCATACAGACAGAAAGTACAGCCCCAGGTGCATCCAGGGGCCACTTTATGAAGCATACCACATGCTCAGGCACCTCCAACACCTTAGTGAGCTACTGGACATCTTAATACGCACCTTACAGGAGAAAGGCTCCCCATGGGCTGCCTGTACACAGCCAGTGCAGCAGTTGTGTGGAAGAGAAGTCCATCCTAACAGTGGTGTTCACAGTTTTTTCTTACACCACTCGCAAAGCATGACACAGGTAAAGCCATAGGATTCAAGATCCATGTGACTGCAATTCTACTGATCAAGAAAGAGCAAGATGTAGAAAGTTTCACCTGTTTCCTTCCACTTTGTCTCCTTCGATCCAAAGCACAAACTAGTTCAGAGCAATGGTCTAGAAAAAGACTGGGTCTGGCAGATGAACCCACAAGTGAGGCAACTGCTGCCGTAAAGACGAAAGGGAGCTACTGGCTAGTGCTCACAGGCATGACCACAGACAGAATACACTACACTGACATAGGCATCTGAAATAGTGGATAAAGGAGTCCCTTTCTTTTTGACCAGCCCAGAAGAGCCCTGTCTTGTGCAGATTCTGGGAGATTTGCATATGAGTTTTTTCTGGTTTTCCTGTGTCATTTCATCACATGTTTTTTCTAAAACAAGGCACATGCTATAACCCGATCTGCAGCCCACTGGCTGGGTCTTTGCTGTTACACAGCAATTCCAAAACAGTAATGTTCTATGATTTGTGTTTCTCCATGTATATCTTTTACCATTTTTGCTTAAATAGCTTCTGCACTATCCTTTTCCCTTAACACTTGTTCAAAGACAAGTTGAACCATCTCTTTCGCTACTCTGCTTTCTTACCTGAAGATAGGTGTCAAGAAGCATCAGGTTTTCATTCCTAGTACTACATTAAGATCTATGATTCATGAATGCCATGTTTCCATTTATGTAAACTTGTGATTAAACGTCACCTCCTAAACAACAACAAAACAAAACAGTAGAATATGGAGTGGATCAGAAATCTCTGACTAATTTCTCCTTATTCCTTGTTTTAAATGTATAAAATTTTTGCCTTTGTTGTTATTATTTATTTGATTTGTACTCACAGCATTTGATTCATCCTCAGATGCACTAGAAATAGCCTTCTTTACTTGTTTAACACAGGAGAGATATTGGTCTTAGCTCATATTTGAAAATGAGTAATGCCACTGCTCAGTATCTCAGTCCTTGTAAATTCCCACTCACTGTGGGTGAAATTAATCTGCCCAGACCTATGCATCATTTTAGACCCCAGAATAGGGTCTATCGGGAGCTGGCATGAAGATGATATTTAACCCTTCCCATCAGACACTGACAAGTCACCTACTAGTTTAAAGCCATGAATTTGACAACGGCTGTCATCCCAGACCCTTGTCCCCATAAAGATGCAGCAGCCTCCTCACAGCCTTCGTGTTACAGATCCAAGCTTGTGACTTAGACCCATAAAATGATGTAGACCTCTGAAGTAAGGCATAACCAGAGCTTCAGGCAAAACATGCAAGCCTCATGACCTCTGTCTAACAAATCTCCTAAGTAAATCTTGAAGACACCTAAGATTTGGGGCATACAGTTTAAGGGGTGCTTCTGGTTCAGCTCACTATCTGTGCAGACATGACTCAGAAATATCACTGCTGAATTCAGTGCCTGGCTGAGGCCCATCAAGGCCCACGGATGCTCCCTACCTCAGTCCCAAGGTGATGAGTTTAGCCATCATGGTCAAATCACGCCCAACACACCCCAACAGCATCAGGCTACACACCAAGCACAAAAGCAATGATTATGACTGTGTTCAAAACTATGGTCAGCCAAGAGAAAGCTAGCAACGGCGTGTGTGTCTGACGACAGCGTACTTACTGTCTACTGGCATATTTTGATGCCACTTGCCAAGATTAGGACATGCAGCTCCTAAAATGAGTGGTTCACAACACTCTTTTACAATACACAAAAATATTTTAGTTGGTGACAGAAGGGGCAAAAAATGCACTGATGCCTCGAGGACTGGCCAGAAGTCTTGTGTTTCAAAACTGAACTCTGAAGGAAATCACAGATCTGGTTCTCCAAAACTTAGACTTTGGTTTTCTCACCTGTTACACTGCTTATTATAACTTTTCACCAACTGAATCTTTGTTCCCGTCTCTCAAATTTCCATCAGCCATCACAGCTTTTCATGGAAGAGTGTTGTCTTCCCCTGACCCCCTGTACAAATTACACATATAAATTAGTGAATTAAAGAGTGAGATCAGGAATGTTCACTGATAATCAAGGACAGCTTTACAGACAAATATCTCAAAGACAGTGGAATAAAGAGCATCAGAAAAAAAGAATCACATATATGTAGTGATACACTCAACACCTGCTTTGAGGCTAGTAAAGACTGAAATGTTATTATGTAAAGAATTTTTAAAAATACTTTTATAGGTATTTTACTGCCATAAATTATAATTTTCTTCTACTTAGACTGATCTCTTGCTAATGATAATAATGCTGCCTGACTGATGCAAAAAATAAATGTAATTGTTAATTTTTAAAATCTTCAAAAAATTTTAAATTGGGTCTCAGTTAAGAATGTGGCATATACAAAATAAATTATGATGTGGTGTATATTACTGGCTGAAGTGACATACTTACAGTGTCATCTTATTAACTTAGTCTTGAAGCCATCCTAGACAAGATAATACAAGTTTACATCCTATAGCATACAATACTGTCATACAGCCTGTACATGAAGTTATCCACATTTCATGGCAACAATGAACAAAGACATCAGCATTTCAAATATCATAGGAATCATCAATGTAATTAGTCACTAACGAATGACTAGTACACATAACAGAATGTACTGAATAACTAATGTTCTACAAACGCTAATGAAAAGCACATCTATAGTTTATCTCATGATTAATATAACAATTAATTCAGACCCTGAGCCTTCACTCATACTAAAAACAGGAGCGTTAAATCAGAAACTACAGGTCAGTTCTGTTCTCCATCACATCAGCTAATCTGAGGAGCTGTATAATTATAATTAGGAAGTACATAATTATAACTCACAGGGTAATTTGATCCAATGATTCAAAATATTTTTTGTATTCAATTAATTTGTATGGTCCCAAGAAAAGCAGAAAACATGAGATCATATACCTGTTAATCCTTTCCACGAACTTTTATATCTTTATGTACCAACCTGAGGTCCCCTACTTAGTCACTGATTTCTTATAGGACAAGATATGTCTCTTTGCAACAGGATTTTCTTTCTTAGCTTCAGAAGCATTCTATATCACATTTACATTTTAATGGCTATGTATCCTGTGGACTGTAAATTTCATATAGGTGAATTATTAATTTAATTTAGAATTATTTTTCTCTTTAATTAATGTTGCCCGTATTATTTTAATTTTTTGTCATTTCATGAGCATCTTGTGTACTGCTCCTCAAAATGAAGTAGTACAGATTTTCAAATTTGACTACATTTTTAGTGCATCAATTTTAGATGCCTTAAGAAGGCCTCAATCTCTAAGGAAATCTCTTCAACAGTATCCAAGGTTGGGCACCCAAAGTTTGAATCCGCAACTCAGACTCACCAGTCACTTCTGGAAAAATCAAATTCTCTTCTTTTTATAACTATGTCTGCTATTTTATTTGACATTCAATAGAATTTAAAATCAATTTCTCTTTCACCAGTTTTCACTGGATGAAAACTGGACTATTTACTGGTTTTATCTAACCAGTTCTGTATTTCCAATAGCCATCTGTACCCACCCCAAGTTTTTGCTTTCACGCCACCCATTAAAGTTGGAGCTTTCAGCTTCTAAGCGCTGTTTTAGTGAAGGTTTCACCACAATCTTGAAGCTGATCATCCCCCAATACAAAGAAGTCAGATCACCTTTTTAAACAAAGTATTACTGTTCTTTCCTGCAACAAATAAATGTATGCTTTGATTGGAAAAAGGCTATTAAACTCAAATTAAAATAGCATACAGGAGTAGGCATGTCCACAACTGGAAATTGTTTACATGGATCTTTCTGATGTAGCAGCGCAAAAGAAGCGTCCAAGAGCCTGTCCAAGGTTGATGCAAACCAATTATTTGTGTGCAAAGCACCCTTGCAGGCAGAGAACAAGGCAGTATATTTGCTGTTCTAGCGCTCAAAAGTAAAAGTCAACCCACATCTGAACTGTGCAATGTGACCTACTAGGAAACCTTTCCAAAGCTTACAGTTCCAGCTGGAGGTTCTTCCACGTGCATGAGGCTTGACTGGGAGGACAGAGGAAGAGTTCTTCAGTTTCTTGTAGCATTATTAAGGTCATCTGTAACCCTCTTATAATTTCGTGTTCAATTATGAGCCAAGTTTAAGAATTAAAATCAAAACTTCTTAGCTCACATAATTGAGGCCAGGTTTTAAGAAAAGCCATGTATATCAAGCACAACATCCCTGGGAGTCCAGTTATTGGTGTCACAATGAGAACTGCTAAGCAACGAGCATAAAAAAAAAATAAATAAACATGTCCAAAACTGGTTGTTGCAATAGGAATTGAACGCACTTTGCATTACATACTTTTCACATTCTTCGAAAGATCAGACACACAATAGTCAGGAGTCAACATTTTCTCTTGCTTTAGCAAGGCTCGTGATTCTTTGACTCACAGTCCTTCAGGTTATAAATCAGGAGTGGGGTGGAAATGAATTTGTATCAAACTTCAAGGTGCACAATGATGTCTGAATCACTTCCCCAAATCTGTGGTGCTTAGAAGATGGATAGTGTGGAGGAAGAGTATATTTCTGATCAATCCTTTTAAATATTTGCTTGATGTCAATATTCCATTTATTCCAGATTTATTCTACTTAAACAAATCCACAGATGCAGCTACAATCTAAATTATTAGTTGGCTTAAAAGTTGTACTTAAAAAATGTTATTTTAAAATTGTTTTTCCTCTACAACTTCCCAGTGGTCTCTGGGAACTGCTATATACGGTTCTGGCAAACACTGGCTTCGCAGCTGCTATGAGTTATTTATTTATTTATGCGCCATCCCACTTGGCACAATGGGTTTGATTTTGTTAAAGGCACAGTGAATGGGCACAAATCAGGGTTTTCACACGAGTTTGTTACTATAAACTGTTAATGTTAGTGGCTGAAAGCCATTGCTCGGACCCAGAAGGGCAAAAGCCACAGACGTTGCTCAGCCTTCCTCTCTCAAATGTTACTTGTCACTTAAGCTGGAAGGACCATCCCTAACATCTCAGGCTCTTGGCCAACACATGCCTGACCAGGAAAACATCACAGAAATTACTTCAGTGGGAATGTTTGGGTCAGGAAGCATTTTCAGAACCTTAACTTTTGATCTGTCATTTCCAAGCAGGCAGCCGACAAAGCGCTAAGGGTGGATCTTACAGCATGAAACATTTCTCACTGGGAAGGGGCTGAAACTTGACTTTCTTCAGATTACCTAGCAGCAGTCAGATTCTGGGGGGCCTTTCTGTCACTGGTGACTTCAGCTGCATTTGAAGCTGTAATTTCAACCCAGTGGCAGATGTGGTATTGTTCAGCGGTCAGCGATGGGGAACTGCGTGAAGCCTCTTGCTGACGCCGTGCCAGCGGGGCACCCCAACGGTGCCTGACGGAGCACACTAAGATACCTGCCTGTGCTTCACGCCAGTCAGCTGTTTGGCATTTAGGGTTTGTATCATAAAAAAGTTACCCAGCGGATGACATAACTTTGCAGCCCATCCTGGTGGCAAATAGTGACTCTGCTTCCAAGTCAGGCCCTTGGAAGAAGTGCCTGGAAGGTGAGGCAGGACATTTTCTGCTGGAACTGGCATTTGCAGCGAAAAGCAGGATGAAGTATCCATCTCTGCATGCTGTAATCAAGCTGGCATGTTGTCCAACACTGATCATCACTACAGTTACAGGGCCTGATCTATTTTGGGTCTGAAATTATAAAGAAATGTAGAATTCCATCAATTTGTAGGCTGGCCAGATACTACAGTCACACAAGCATTAAAAATGTGTATGGCAGATCAAGTAACTAAACAGAGGCAGGCAGACAGATATGTGGATTTTGAAATGCAAAACATTACGCCTATCTGTTTTGGTTGAATGACACATCCTTCAGCATAGGATCTGGCACGCTTATCTGTAAAGCACCATGCACATTTATGGTACTGTGTAAGTAATACACTTCAGGCAATAACCACTAACTAACTGAAACAAAATAAAATCACACAAAAATTGTGTCACAAGTACTGTTTTATTTCTTAAGAAAATGTAAACCTAGGAAATAGAACATTCTGTGTAAATTGTGGAATAACACCTCTGTATATTACCTTTTGTTGTTGTTGTTAGCAGCACGCACTGTACTATAGTGTACTGATTGGAATTCTCAACAAATGCAATCAGTCTGATCACATTAAATGGGAATGTTCCCATAAAAACTGTCTTGCCTATGAAATGAAAAGCTATGCTGTTAATAATTTAAATATTATCTACCAATACTGCAGTATCCCACTGAATAATTCAGAAGGATATTAGGTCTATGTTATGAGATTTCAAAATTAATATTTGCATTTTGCCGCCACCCCTTCTAATCAAGTTTCCATAAATATACTGATGAAGGTAAATGAATGCTTAATTTGTTGTTTTGTGCTAAGTAAGTGCAACTAGTTATCAGGCTAATTTAAAGTTGGGGTTATGTCTAAATAACCATTGCCTCGGTTAAATCTTCTTTTGAATCAGTTGCTCATGCCACATTGCTACTGAACGCTAAACCATTTTTGAGATCAGAAATGTGGGATCTCTACACAAGAGAAATACTAAGAAAGCTGCCCTAAGCACGAAGAGAAAGACTATCATTCCTCATAGAATCAAAGTGGTACCCACTTTGGACTCTTCATTTACAACAGAGGGACCTGGCAAAGGGGAACAAGAGAGCACAGCTGAAGACCGCTGTCTTCTAGTGATTCGGGATAGCAGAAGAGTCCTCAATCAGCCCCTGCTACCAGGCTACCAACCTTGCACACTAGCAGCTTCCAACACTATGGACTCAGAAACAGCTGAAAAGAAAGTTCTCCCATATCCCTCCTTGATTTTCTCCAGAGCATCACACAGGCCAGGATTCTGGTCCACACATCACTCATTCCTAACATCAAAATCCGATTAGTTTAGCCCACATCCTCAAAAGTATTTTCACACAGCCACACTCTGTTTTGTTCATAGAAGCTTGCCAATACTCCACTTTTTGGCTGACACCTGTCAGACTCACAGGGACAACCACAGACGAGGCAGCCTGGCTGTCCCCTCTGCTCTGTCTTGGTCATGAGCCTGATGCTCTGCGCCTCAGTGACTCACTCATGAGCTAAGTGCCCAGGCTTCCTACAGGCAGACTGTTTACCACCTGTTTTCTGTGATTACTCCCCTGTGCTATATTGATTCTTCCCCCAGTGATTCAGTGCTTGCTTGGCGTCACTTCTCCACTGTCACACCACACTTGTGCCACTTTGCATCCTCCTTCTTTCTCCTAATGGCTTGCACTTTTGTCTTCTATCTTTTCTTTTCCTCCTCCTCGCCTCGTGCCTGTTCTAATCCCATGTTCTCTTTCCCACAGCATTGTATTTCCATCTCTCCTGTTCTCTCTATCCATTCTAAGCAAGTTTTTCTTGTTTCCTCCTTGCTATTTGTCTTGCTCAACTATGGCGCTTTTTCCTTACCTCATCATCTCTGCTCTTTCATGATTTCCCACTCAAGCCTCACTTCTCTATTCCTGCTTGTCTCCCTCCTGCTCCATGTAACATTTCACCCATTTTCAGAAGTGACCTACAGTGTCTAGATGCCTGCCTTGGCCCATGATCCCTGCAATTAATACAACCAAATTTTATGCTGACTTTTCCTCTTCCCCTTCATCATGCCCATTGACATTCCTAATAAACAGTAGCTGGAGCATCAGGTTTTTCATTTCCTGTTCATATCACTTCTCGCTGTCCCTTCATGCTCCCATATGTCATATACAAGTCATGACATCCTAAAATCTGGCTCTTCTAAGTCAAAAAACTTGTGCTGTGCATCTCTCATTTTTTAAAATGTTCCTTCTATTAAGACTTTTCCCCCATTTCCTTCCCTGCTCTTTTTACTTCCAGGTGAATACTTTTGGTGTGAGAAGATTTAATTTGATTTTAAAGTCCTGAGGGATGTTCCTGAAATGCTCTGGTTTTATTTACTGTCTTGTATACTTAGGTTTCAGTACTGCTTGGGACTTAGACATACTTCTAAATGACAAAGAATAAATACTAGTAATAAGATTCAGTTCCACTGCGGTCTGCAAGCATATTGCTAGTTTATCTAATGCTGATTAGAAATTTAAATACAAGCTTAACTGTGAGTAGTCCTCTTCTACTCTTTCTCTTTTTATAACTGTCTTCTCCAGTAGCAAGTTTGAGAAATGACAAAAGCAGGATGATAGGGAGAATACAAAAACAGAGCTGGAGAATCCCAAACAGGAAGAAATTAATAAACTAAAAAAGAAAATGCAGGGAGGAAGGCATCTGGTGCACTTGTTCGTTGGTGGCCATACACATGATCTTCTGTGATCCAATACTCGTTCTTATTGCATTCATTGAAAAAGTGTCTTGCATACTCCTGAAGCTCAAAGCAACATCCTGGGCCCATTACAGTGACTTAAGCTGAGGTATTGAAAGATTAACTGGTTTCTGAAAATTTATCCTCACTGTCAAAAAGGTAACATTCGAATCCATAAAACTGGTGGAAGCCCCTCTTTTAGTTAAACTACAAAAAAACTCACAGAAGTTTAAGTCCCCGTTATGGCAATGTACTTCCTGCCCATCTCCTGAGGACTTGAGACAAACGAAACAAAATTTCAGGACCATTTCTGACTAGCTCTTCATGAATTATAGAAAACGTATCTTATTTTTCCCCCATTATGTGTTAACTGATCTAGAACAAAGAGTATCTTCTCGTCCTGCTTTAGGCTGGGATAGCTAAATTTCTTACTAGCAGATGGTGTAGTGCTATGTTTTGGATTTAGGTTGAGAATAGAGTTGATAACACACTAAAGTTTTTGGTTGTTGCTAAGCAGTCAAGGCCTTTTTTGCTCCTCAAACTGCCCCATCAGAGAGTAGCCTGGGAGGGAACAAAAAGTTGGGAGGGGACACAGCTGGGAAAGCTGACCCCAGCTGACCACAGGGATATGCCATACCATATTACATTGTGCTCAGCATATAAAGCTGGAAGAAGAAGAAGAGGGAAGGGGGGGACGTTTGGAGTGATGGTGTTTGTCTTCCCAAGTAACTGCTAGGCGTGATGGAGCCCTGCTTTCCTGGAGATGGCTGAACGCCTGCCTGCTGATGGGAATAATGAATGAATTCCTTGTTTTGCTTTGCTTGTGTGCGTGGCTTTTGCTTTACTTATTAAGCCGTCTTTACCTCAACCCATGAGTTTTCCCTGTTTTTCTGATTCTTCTCCCCATCCCACTGGGGGGAGGGGGTGCGAAGAAATGAGCGAGTGCCTGTGTCATCATAGTTGCCAGCTGTGGTTAAACCGTGGCACTTCTCACCAAAGACATTTTATTTGGTACGAAGGGAAGCAACATATTTGAAAAAATGCTCTAGAAACTTAACGAAGTACCTGGAACTTTCCTTTGACATGATTTCCTAAAAGTTGTGGTTTCCTTGCCCCTTTACTGGGCCATAGCAAACGACAATGCATCTTCTCCTGGTCTACATTTTTCTGATTTGCAGTTCACCATTGTGCTGGGAGTAGAGCGTCAGATGTTGTTATGACATACACTGTCTGTCCTTGAACCTTATTGCAGGTAGTAAATCCATAGCTGTGTAAGATGACCTTGCTTCAGGATCATCATTTTGACAATCAGAATAGCAGAGGACAAAATTTAATCTAGGATGGAAATTAGTGTTATGGAAAGAATACAAGAAGATTTCTCCTATTATTTTCCACCTCAGTCAATATAAAATCAGTGGTTTCTACCCTGCCATTTGTGGTTTTGCTGATGTGACCTAGATTGTCACAGGTTATTGCTTCAAAAAAGTCCCTAATCTACACCTGCATTACTCATTTGTTCTCACTGGCTGTACAAAAGACTATTTCATACATTCTTTAAGACGTACCCAAATGTGCCCCTGCATTACCACTGTAATATTGATCAGAAGGCATTTTGAGCACCACTCAGCATGTACTCCACTAAGTTGGCAGCAGCAGTGTGTACACAAAGTGCATCTCACAGACTACTTTCAACAGCCCCACTCTTGCCAACAGCTTTCCAAGTGGAGAGTAAACATCTGCAGGCATATTTGCGTACCTATACAACTGTAACCACAGGCAGATGGGATCTGCCTCCGTCCGCCTTACAAATGTAGCCAGCAGTGATTACTGCTCAGCTCAAATTGGTGGGGTTTGGAAATATTGCTGCTCTTAAAATTGTTCTTTTTATGTGTATCTGTTGCCTTGAAAGCCTCTACAATCTTTCCTGCAGCCCAAGTGTGGGAAAGGGAGAAAGTGTTTTCTGAAAAGTGAGGAAAAGTCTGTAGGAAAGTGTTTGCAGGCCACTGAAGTACCAGAACAGCCCACACCCTGGCCCCAGGACAATTGCACCTTCAGCTTTCTATAATGTGCAGAGAATTTTCCTGGAGGAACAATGAGTGAATTCATTTTGTATTTTTCTTCCTCTTCGTTGCATCTCAGTTGTTCTTTCAGTCTTCGTGTTATCTGCAGTACCTGCAACACCATTTTGAAAGAGAAAAGGTATTTACCACCAGAGAAGGAAATAATTACAGGTTTTGCGCATACTGAAGTATGTGGTTAGCTGCAAGGGAGATGTGCGTGCTTCAGTCTTGCTTGAGATGGAAGCAGGTAGAATTACAGAAACTATGGGTCAAAAAGGCTAGTGTGACCTTTTGAGAACCATGTATAATGTTACACTATCAGGCAGGAATATACTGTTTATAAACAAACAGAAGAAGAATCCTACCATGGCCTGTTGCTGAGACAGTTGCCAAACAGGCTGGGTAAAGTCTGCCCACGGAAAAGCGTGAGATAATGCCCCCATAGGTTAGCCTGAATGACTGTGTCGCAATTCAGTCATCATTGTGTGAGGAGCATTACAGCAAAACCAATACACTAAGAACTGCCTCGGTATAGCACGAGTTTGTTGCTAATACAGATCACATTCCAAACCCACTTCAGCGCGTGGCACACGGCCAAGTGGAAGAGTAGCTGCTGTGAGCTCATCCTCCGGGGGGAAGGGAGTGGGCTGCAGGAAGCAGGTGATACTGAACAGCCAGCGCTGACCTTCCTTGCGCTCAGCTGGAGGCTCCCAGTAGTCTAAGATCTGCCGCCACCTCCGGTGATTTCTACACAGAGGTGCTTGTGAAAGTGTTTGCAACCACATTCTGCCTCTAGCTTTCCTTCCCTTGTCTCTCTTTTTCCTTTCTGGAATTAACTCTTCTGAGGCTGCTTAGTGCGTTAATCATCCTTCGCACGACTGTCTTGCAGTGGCCATGGTCGTGGATTGTTTATTAATCTCAGAATGTCTAGAAGTGCTTCTGGGGTGCCTAATTCTTAAGTGCCCAAGGCTTTTCTCTTTCCACCCTTCTCAGTGCCTTCTAAACTCAAGAAGCTGTGTGCAGCTTCGGTTTTCAAGGAGTTGCAACTAAGGAAGCCTTTCCGTTTGTACAGTTGTGTCCTCTTTTCTTCCACCTTGTTCAACACATCTGTCACTGACTACATAGGTAATCTCAAACATAATTTCTTTCAGCTTAAAGTGAAATCCACTTCGCTTTATAGTTTTTTGGTGGTTTGGGGGGGTTGTGGATTTGTTTGGGGGTTTTTTTGGGTTTGTTTTTTTTTTATGTGCTGCAGAATATTGCACCACTGCCTACTGCAGTATTAATCATTCTTGTCCCAAGGCAGCATATCCTGAAAGATCTGTTTCATGCCACATGGTTGCTGAGGCAATTGCAGTTATTTCGATGTGCAAAGTTTGGCATCCAGGTCCAGGAGCCTATCCAGAGGGTTAGCTCTCACTGAATCCCCTGCGAGTCCTCAGTAAACCTTTTAAGAGTTGAGACTATGGTGTAAGTGAGGTAATAGCTTGTGCTTGAGCTGAAAATACTTGTACAATCTGAAATGTAGACAAATTCTCACACTGTTCCTGTGGGTTTGCATTTTGTGGCTTTCACTAAAGCTTTGGGTTTAGGCAAGTTCTTACTTTGTCTGCTTTTACAAAACTAACCATGCCTTCAGCTACTGTCTGTACTTATGTGAATAACACCTCTTTTATCAGCTGGTAAAATTCCTCCTTTGCTTTATCTGCCATTTTTGCTATTGGGTCTTTATACAAGACACCCTGCTGTGTCATCCTGCTTCTCCCACAAATGCAGAGTTGTGATAAGAGCAGGAGCTAATAAAACCATAGGCTTAAATTTCTTGGCTAGGGCATAAAAGTTGGACTTATGGCTAGATACTGAAAATAACTATGTACATTGTCAAGCCGCTACTGTCATCTCTGGATCCTTGGGTTTACTAATGCTTTCTGTATGTCACAGGGCTTGAGTTAGAGGGAGGCCACCTAACCCTGCAGCCATACTAGTTCTTTGCCCAAGACGGATCAGCATTACTGCTGGTTATATTAATTATACCCAGTTTCAATGGCTGCTGCCCAGCTTTCCAAGCAGCAGGGAACTGCCGTAATGCTGCAGCCATGTGCATTTCCCACCGTGTGCCTTCCATCCTGAAGCAGTCATGAGACAGGACCCAGGAGAAACTATGCGCCACCAGCCAAGCAGAAAACTGAGTAGCGAGGGACATAACAGGTACCTAAAATTTGATTTGTACTGGGCCACCTAAAAAAATTTCTGGTCTATTAAGCTATATCATTCCCTTTGCTTTGCCACCATTACTCGCAAGTGACCTCACTGACCATTTAGAAAGAGTTCTGGGTCAGATGCAATTCTGCTCTGTTATTATATTTTATGCATCATTATTTTCTCTGGTTTTTGTTATATGTATTTTAATTTTTTTTCCAGCATGAATCCCCATGAGAAGCAGTAAAGAGAAAGACAATACTGAACAGTGCTAGGTTAGATCCTGTCAACCTCGTAATCCATCCCTGAGAAGTGCAACACCCGCCTGCAGTACAGCACAGAAATACTTTGTTTTCATTATAGCTGACTGTGTTTGTTCAATTAAATTAAGGCACACAATAGCGCTGTCTAAATCGGAGCTTTTGGCTTTGTTTGCACAGGCAAAGGGAAACCTCAATCCCTTCAACACAACCAAGAACCACCTATTCAAGCAGAATGTCCCAAAAGCAAACATTCCCAAAGGGGAAACCAGAATTTAAAACTCATTAAAACCTTCAAGTTTCAATACAATCTGTTGTGTGGTCCCATTGTTTCTGCAGAAGTTTCTTCAATACACAGTCTAGACGGTAGCCTTGACAGGCTTATCTTTTATTCATGGAAGACGAGGGGAGAGCAGGAAAGAGAGGTGATCTGGCTGTTGCAGATTTCATTGTACACCCACACAGTTCTTCTTGTTTCTGTTTTGCTGACATCAGTGTGTTTTGTCCTTTTGCATCTATATCCATCACCATATGTCCTCTGTTCACACATACGATCCCAGGGGAATCAAACAGTAAAGTGTTCCAAATATCTGATACTCGGATTTCCAAATGGTCTGTCCCTTGCACCGTACACACCCTCATTAGGTGCACGTCCCCACAACAGAACAGATGCAGGTTTTCACTCAAGTTTTAGGCGTCTTTTCCACAAACCATGGCAACAGGGGGCTTCTGGGTCGGTGTGTGTTTAATTTGAGCTTATGTTGTCAGTCCCGCACAGTGCTGACCCAGGCACTGCCCGGCCTGAGCGGTTCAGAAGCCAAGACTTCCACTGCCCTCTCCTGATTGCTGGGGGGAGGGGGGAGAAAGGGGGCATTTTTATGCCCTGCAAACCGCTTTTCTTTTTTCTGCCACAGGAGCAAGTTGGAGCCAAGCAATCTCCCCAAATCCTTCTGTCCTACCCCACAGTCCTTCAGTGACCAAGAAGTGAGAGCAAATCTGAGGAGCAGCAAGAACAGGGCTCTAAGCTGAGCAGGAGGAACATATCTTGGCAATGGACCCAGCGGCCCGAATGCCGTGTCCTCCACTCTACCTCAAGCCACCCTTGCACTGAGCAGAAGGAAATGGAGTCAAAGCAGATAGGCACATCCATCTGTGACTGCAGGCACACTTCCCACCTTAACGGGGGTCTTGAGTTCCCACTTGGCAACTGCTTTGTCTCCATTGCTTTAACGAAACACAAGGTGGATGCATCACGCGCCCAGAATCCTCTCATCGGTCTGGTTCCTAGGCTTAAAAAAACCCCAGCTCTGCTGGTAGCCGTGACTTCTAGCGGAGAAGTGATATTTTTGAAATAGAAGGCAAGGAGATTCCAAGGGAAAAACAGGATGCCTGATTGTGCACCTCAGGGAGAGACTGAGTAATGCCCGGTGGCAGTAAACCTCCGCTCACTGCTGAGAGGAACAACTGTGGGCACGGGTGGAAGGTGGGGAAATGACTGGAAACACCAGGGAGAGGGTAATATAAATAATTTTGTATTCTTCCACTGTATGCCACACCAGAAATTATTTTCCACTTGCCACATTCTCAGGCATCGGCGAATGGGGAAATTCAACCTTCTCCCCCTTTTAACATGTTACACTTTGGCAGCTCACAGCAGTTCATTTGGCAGGCGTGTGCACCAAATGTTCCTTTCAGTCTTGTAACAGATGGAGTACATTACACACAGGACTGCATGCCTCACGTACAATACCTAATACTTGAACTAGGGAAGGACATCCAGCAGATCCCACTGACCACAGAACTGCTTCCATATCGCTGGGAGGGAAGAAGTCTGTAAATGGGTTTGAAGTAAATATTACTCTGTAATATTTATCCATATTATTTATCCATAATATTACTTACTCTGTAAGTAAATGTTACTCCGCACAGTAAGTAGATGTATATGCCTGACTCCACAGCCTTTGTTTCCAGAGAAGCAAGCAATTTATTCTTGCATTCATATTTCGCTTTGGATATGTCCCACCTGACATCTAAATCTAAATAATTAAATATCCTCTGATCTACTTACATTTATGGTATAATTCTTGCAGGAAGAATGAGCACCAGATCATTTTACCAGCTGTTTGATTTTCGTGGCTTTCTTGTTATATTGTTATGTATCCCAAAATGAAATATTAGCCACACAAATTTTTCAGGGACCACAGGCTTTTGATTAAATTGCAGATTAAAAAGTTTTACCCAATTCATAGATGAAATCTAAAGTTACTGGCAGTTTCAAGGAAAACATAGAGAATATTTTCAGTAATGCACCTAGCAGACTGCTGGTTTCTGAGTGCCCACAACAGATTAGCTATCAGAGCTAAAGAAAGCACCTCTCAGATCATGGCAGCTACCAGGTGCATGTCTACTGTCAACCAGGAAGGAACAGCAAGAGGGTAGAGTGAGAAAAAAAATAACAGAAGGACAAAATATTAAAATATAAAGACGAATGGGTTTATTATTTATATATTCAGAAACTGTAGGAGGGATTCACACAGCTGTGAATCACACAGCAAGTTAGAAACTGCCCGTGAGTGTTTAATACATATTATATAATATCCTGCATAATTTAACTTATGTATTTAATATATGTATTAAGCACTCACGGGCAGTTTCTAACTTGCTGTGTGATTTGAGGTGAGCCATTCACTCACTCCTTCAGTTTCAGAACCCGTCAGATGAGGATAAAAATATTTGTTGATAACATTGGTCCAGTCTGAGGCAGCCCTGGTATTTGAAGAGCAGCCATTCATGTGAACAGTGTTACAGTTTTTATTACTGAATTATAGATAGTGCTGTGAGTACTTCAGCTATTCAAACACCCATATAAGCCATGGACAGAAAATCCTGTCTCGTTCGCTGCAGAGCGGTACTTAAAGAGTCAGACCATGGGTCTATTTTCTGCTCTGCGATCAACGTTGCCTCCTCCAGGGCAGGGTGGACTGCAGTGACAAAGAAATTCACTGTAACATGTATGCTCCAGTGTTAGCTGCTGCTCAGCATGGCTTATCAGAGATCGTGTGGGATTTCCCCTCTGCTGAAATATCTGGGGAAGAGTTAATTTCTGCATTTTTTCATACATGTATATATGATTAGCTACATATTGATATGCATCCTGATATAAGTCTGGTATATAGCAAAAGATGATGCTTCGCTTATGAACGTAACGATGCATTGCTTGGCCTGTCTGACCCCAATTATCTGGTGGACAACTGCATATCCAATTAGACAGTAAATACACATACAAGAACAGGCTTATGGTACAGAAAGATTCAACAAAGTAGTTGACTCTATTTGTTCTCCTCTTACTGAAGATAACAATATTAAATCTGAGAAAACCTCCAGAGCCAAATACTTTTCTTCAAAAAATTCATTTCCTGCTGCCATAGAAACAGTCTTAAACTGAGCAAAGCAGAGGTACAAAGTTAGTGTTCAGTGAATTCTTACATTCCAACAACTTATCCAGGCCACGGAGAGCAGACAATAGGCAAGGGCAAATAGCAACTCTTAATTCCTGGAAAGAGAATAAGAATTTACAAAGAGGAATACTTCTGTGTCCAGCCAAGCCTTATCCCTTTGCTCCAAGTGCAGATGGATTTTATTGTAAGGAAAACAAGTGCCAATAAAGCAAGTAAGTTCACACATTTCTGTAAGATACAAAAAATGCTGTTTACAACAACATTAGTATGTAGATGTGTTATTTCAGTATGAATGTATAACAAATCATTTCAGGCATGAGACTTCAATCCTGCTTGAGAACTCAGCTGCACGTATAAAACAAGTTAAAACACAGTCGGAAAACAAAGAGGAGTAAAAAGCATAGCAGACTGGCTGTGACCAGTGCACATCTTCTCCTCTTGCACACACAGACACATGTGAATCTCTTTGGTTCTGCTGCGCTGTCGAAGCCAGACAGGGGAAGAACTGCTCCCCACAGCCCAGACCACTCTTCAGGACAACGAACTTCTAGCAGACAGACACAGAGCTGTGCGACTAACAAAAATGCTGCAACAGATAAATTATCAGGCCTGGGTTGCCTGAGCACTTTGCTTTTCCTGGGGGATTTTTATGCAAGCAGTCATTTATCTGGCCTTCTTTGTTCACTATTTATGTGCAAGACATCAGTTGGTCTAAAAATGCCATGCTCTTGTGCTCTGAGGTCAGCTAAGCATATTGTTTTCCTTATGCATCAGATCTAACTCCAGAAATAGAAGGACAAACATGCGCTATATATATATATATATATATATATATATATACACAAAGGGTGTTGCACAGTTCAGTGTTGGTAGTCCAGGACTTGCTTTGCTCACGACTGTGACTTGGCAAGCTGCAAGGCAGGTCCTCTCTGTAAGCCCTAAGAACACACTGACACTGTGCTGTGCCTGTGCCCTGCTGGGTGCTCTGACTCATGGTCATTGCCAAAGCTAGATGACATATGTCACAGATTAAAGAGCGATCGCTGACAATGTGTTCCCCTTCAGTAGCAGTAGTTCACGGCCAGACCATTGACTTGACCTGACGTGAATATGAGGGAGCCAGCAGCTGGGGTACAGCACAGTCTCTTACAGGACTTCTGGTGGCAGCCACTGCATCTAGGCCAGCTAAGACCCATAGGGAACTTGAATAAGAGCTCAGATAGACATATTCCTATTGTTTGACCCATCTTAGAGCACTGCAGCATCTGATTTGCAGGCAAACATGTAGATATGCCCTTGAAATATCTGGAAAAAATGTACACATAATTCAGCACATCTTTCCAATATGTATGCTCCTGTCTTCTGTTTCCAGTACACTGAACACAAACCAACAGTGTGGATTTGCCGTGGGATTATTACCGTACATAGACTGAAATCTGATGGTTGAAAGAGCAAGCAACTAAAAAACAAAAAACCCACCAGAAAAACCCCAAAACAGAACAAAGAAACCCAAACACAGTATCAACAAAACAGTGGTGGTTTTAGCCAATTTTCACTCACAGTTACCAAAGCTGTGCAAAAATAGCAGATACCTGCGCTTACGCCCACAGGCATGAACACAGTGTAAACATTTTTGTTTATATACGCTGAGGGTCTCAGCCATCACTTAGAAACGTTATTAAGACAATAAAAATATGTCAGCCTTTGGGTTGGTATTAGTCCTGAAGGTCTTTGTTAAAACTGTGAACAGAGGTGAAACACCTACAAGTTTGAACTAGACCATAACAGATGCCATTTGCTTTCCTTACAGTCTGCATTTCATTCTTTTTGCTCTCCCGTCCCTTTGATTTAAAACACATTTTGAATCCTGGTCCCATCAGTGCAGCATTCTCAAAGAATATTTCTCATGATATAGAAGGTTGCCATATGCGTGAAGGAAATGAAAAAGTCATTTATTTCCAGCTTTGGGGCAATTCACGGAAACCTGCCTAGTGACTATGCAGGTTTGTAAAAACAAATCATTTGAGTTCTCCAGGCCCTAGGCTGCTTGACAGGTTATGTCTTGGCAGGCATCTATTTCATCTTCCCAAATGTTTGATAGAATTTGCATGACTTTTTGACAGCTAAACTCAGTGTTGCTGGGAGCTATTATTCCACTGCAGCCCTGCTTCATCCTCCTCTATCTGCTCAGCCATCCTCCGTCTGATGTGGGAAAGGATTCTAAGACCAAATGCAGCTGCTTCAACAGGAATTCTGCACTGTCTCCAAATCTGACACCATTTCTTTCAGCCCACAGAATGATCAGTTTTGGCACAATTTTCTGGTGCCGACTTCTGAAGAGAGGATGATGCTGTTAGGTGGCTGCAGCAGTTTTGGTTTCCAATTGTATGCCCTACTCTCCTGGAGGTCACCAACATGCAACAGTGACACCTGAACTCTAGGTGAAAGAGCTCCCAGATCATCGCCATCCACAAACTGGAATATTAGTTGAACCTGAACCAAGTTTTACATTGCCGCTGGATGGGCTGGAAACATCAGTGGCCCCAGTGGCTTCACTGGTCATCATCCAGATGTTCCTTGCCGTAAAGGTGGTGATCTCCAGGAGGGGACTGCTAAACAGCTGGGGGCAGTACGCCTTCAGCACTGGGACTGCTTCAGCCCCCTATGAAAAACTATGTCAAAAAAATTCAACCGTTCATTTGACCTCTACTTCCACTTAATAATAAAAAATACCTTATCACACATTAACAAATTATTTTTATGCTTCTTTATCTCGTTTAAAAGGCCTGTGCTAGATTCCACATTGGTTAAGATAATCTTATTACTTCAGTGGCCAAAGCATCTCCTTCCCATCAATGTCTGGTCCCGGGCTTATAACCAAGATTTTGAGTTTAGACCTCTCTGTTGTTATCCACATCTTACTTTTACTTACCTTATTGTGCAGCAGTGTGGTCTTAATGATGTCTCCTCTTCAAAACTTGAAAAAATGACAATGGATTTGCTTTTTAATCACTATCACTTCCTGAGAGTGCATGGGACTGGCATTCCTTGACTTTAGTTACTCATCTGTTGGATCCTAGATGACATTTAACAGCATAATCTCTGACCTGAATAGTGTGAGAGCTGCCTATTTGTAAAATTGACTCTTTTCTCATGGGATACTGTTACTGCTTCTACCAAAGGTTCTGCTCCACCTGGAGCCCTGAAAAATAAAAGGAAGCAATGATGACAAATAGTTTCTTCTAGAGTCTAAGCTCCAGGACATCTTCATCTTTCAACTAAAACTGCAATGGGTATTGTTTGACACTGAATTAAATCTTCTTGACCCTGGGAAGTTCAACCACTTCCCTTCACTGAAGACAGATGTAGCAAACATGAAGTACATTTTTCTGCTGAAAAAAAAGGCAAAGGAATCCTGTTGCTATAGGTAAAAGGGATTTGATATGTTTTTATTCAAAGCATGAATGGATGCTGGGAAGTTGGGGGGGGGGGGTTGACCTTGGCTGGACACCAGGTGCCCACTAAGTCACTCTATCACTCCGTTCCTCTGCAAGATGGGGGGAAGGCAGGGGGGAGAAAAGAATAGGATGGAAAAAACCTCATGGGTCAAGATACGGGCAGTTTAATAAAGTAAAAGTAAAGGCCATGCATGGAAGCAAAGGAAAACAAAAGATTCATTCTCTACTTCCCATCAGTTCCCAATGTCCAGCCACCTCGTAGGAAGTAGGGCTTCACTATGCATAGCAGTTGCTCCATAAGACAAACATTGTAATAACAAATACCTCCCCTCCCGCCCCCGCCCCCCCTCCTTCTTTCTCTTAGCTTTTATTGCAGAGCAGATCCTATGGTACGGAATATCCCTTTGGGCAGTTTGGGTCAGCTGTCCTAGCTGTGTCACCTCCCAAGATCTTGCCCACCCCCAGCCTGCTGGTGAGGGGGGAGTGTTGGGGAGACAGCCATAACGCTGGTGTGCTATCAACACCTTTCTAGCTACCAGTACAAAACACAGCACTATGAGGCCTGCTATGGGGAAAATTAACTCCTCAGCCAGACCCAATACAGAAGCTCAGGCAGAAAAGGAGTGTGATACTAATGGAAACAAACAAACAAAAAATTGTATTTGCTTGGGGCCCAGGAAGAGGTACAAAGAAAGACAGGCTTGGTTCCAAACTAAAAGGCTTTGTGGAGGAAATGATTGGATTCCTCCTCTACTCAAAAAATCCAAATTTGCTGTGTCATTGCAAATAAACAAACCGGCACAAACTAACCCAGCTCTTTACACGCTCTTTCCTCCTCACTGGAATATCCTAAAAAGCCCCAGATGTTTTCTAGGTACTTGGACCAAAAGGAAGGCAATTATCTGTATTATGTCTTTCGGGAAGAATGAGGATTTGTGTGGGTAGATCTATTCCCTGCTGTTCTACATTCGTTCCTGTTTCTGATGGGTGTATTCTGGTTAATTAAGCTTTATATAATTTTTTATTTAAATAATTTCTAAATTATTTAATTGTTAAGTAATTGTAGGGTCTAGATCTGGAAACAGGTGGAAAAAAGAAATAGCATAGTTGTCCGTAGAACATTTTCAGTTAGCTTTTTTACTTTTTTCCCATTCTCTCTCTTTTTTCTCACAGGAGGTTGGGGGGTATTCCATAACTTGACCCCAATTATACTTTTGCTCCAGTTATCTGACTTTTCCCTCTTTCTTACTACAACAAACATGTAATCATTACTCGGAGATGGCTGGAAGCTTTTCCTACCAAAAAAAAAAAAAAAAAAAAAAGGCAGGGAAAAAATAAGCAAGAGAGACTACATTTTATAGCCCACCCAGAAGACCAAAAGCTTTCTCTTTTCAATACAACTGCCCATGAGCCTGCTTTGTAAATAAACCCAGGGTCCAGATTCAAAGGAAAATAAATCAAGCATAATTGAGAGCTTCACAGAAAAAAAAAAATTTAAAGTTATCTTAGCTTTCTAAACTGTCCATTACTGACTCGTATATGACTGTATCAAACCAAACATCTTTGTTTAAAACTAAATACAATTCTCATTCTCAAAATGATCCTTTGATTCCTCTCTATCCATCATTCTTTTTTTCCACCCACAATGGGTCTGCCACATGTTCAGAGCTCACTGAAGTGGGATGCTTACAGAAGAGAAGGGAGCTTTTCTCCAAAATCAGTATGAGCAAAACCTTGTGCTAAAGAGAATCTTCCTTTTTTAAGGAAGGGGATAGCCAAGGATATAATTACTATGGATGGTGCATGGAGCACACTAGTCTTACACTTTACAGTTTTTATTTTTCATGATAGACTTCCTGTATCTTATTCTTTTGGGTAATTTCATGGTTTGTGCATATTCAAAGGGGGAAACGGAACTTAAATTTCATCACAGGTGTTGTTGACTGATAAAGATAGAGAATAAAGTCTATTTTTAGAGCTAGCTAGCTAATAAGAAGTTTAATTGTTTATCACTAATGTTCCAAGACTCAGATGTTGTGTAATTGCAATAGATGGTCTGAAGTGCAAGAAACAGATGTGATAAATGACAGGACCATGAGAATGTTACACCAACATAGTTAAAGTTCTACTTCAACATATCCTACCATCTACTTTAAAAAAAAAGTCTTAAAATCTCAAAATGTAAAGCTTTTCTTCTAAAAGATCTATTGCAGCTGTAATTAAGCTTTATCCAAAATACCACTAACATCACTTGATTTTTACCACTTAATAAATGCAATGAAACTATTTTAAAAGTACAAATCCCATAGAAAATGAGTAGCGCTTGGGGAAATTTCATCAGCAATCTGCCTGTCTCCTCATCTCGTTCACATCTACTCTTTAGTCAAATCGAATCACTTTAAATTGTCCCTGCATGTCATCTGGTCCGAATTTTACTCAAAGCAGGCCTAGCCTCCAAGTTGGATTAAGTTGCTCCGGGCCTGGCCCAGGACACAGAATCTCCGGGGATGAACATTGCACATCTTCTTCATGAAATCATAGAATGGTTAGAGTTGGAAGGGACCTTAAAGATCATCTAGTCCAACCTCCCCTGCCACGACCAGGGACACCTTCCAGATCAGGTTGCTCAAAGCCCCTGGCCTTGAACACTTCCAGGGATGGGGCATCCACAACTTCTCTGGGACACCTGTGCCAGTGCCTCACCATCCTCACCGTAAAGAATTTCTTCCTAATATCTAATCTAAATCTACCTTCTTTCAGTTTAAAACCCTTACTCCTTGTCCTATTGCTATACTCCCTGATAAAGAGTCCTTCCCCTTACCTTTAGGAAGGCTGCTGTAAGGTCTTCCTGGAGCCTTCTCTTCTCTAGACTAAACAACCTTGACTCTCTCAGCCTATCCTCACAGGAGAGGTGCTCTAGCCCTCTAATCATCTTTGTGGCCCTCCTTTGGACTCGCTCCAACAAGTCCATGTCCTTCTTATGTTGGGGGCTCCAGAGCTGGATGCAGTACTTCAGGTGGGGTCTCACCGGAGCGAAGTAGAGGGAGGGAATCACCTCCCTCGACCTGCTGGCCCCACTTCTTTTGGCACCTTTTGGCATCTCCTTGGGGCACCTGTGCCAGTGTTTAATCACTCCCACAGTGGACAGATTTTTTCCCTTAGAAATCCAGTTAGAATCTCTTTTGATCGAAGTTGGGACTGTTGTCTTTTGTCCTTCAAGCATACAACCCGGAGAGGAGTACAGTTTCATCTTCTCAACAGCCCTCATTTTGTAGCTGAAGATTGCAATAAGATTCCCCCTTAGTCTTCTGAAAATTACGCCAAGCAAACTCATCTCCCTCAGTCATGGAATATGTTATGTGCTCCAGGCACCTTAGTGACCTTCTGCTGACCTCTCTTGAGCTTGGCAGCATCTTTCCCATACTGGCATCCCAAAATTAGATACAGTACTCCAGATGTCGCCTCACAAGTGCATAAACAGAAGAGAGTAACCACTGGTGGTTGCTAATGAAGCTCATCTTTCATATACAATGCCCATCTTATTCACAGTGCTGCTAGGACTTACTATTTGTCTCTATAGGCACTCAGGATCCAAACAGGCCAAAAAATTATATTTGTGCAAAGTCCAGTTGAAATAAAATCTATGATATCACTTCTTTAAAGAATTTTTAAACAAGCGTTTAATATCTCTTCAGAGAGTGATGAGGGGAATAAATCTAGATGTCCAAATCTAAGATCATAAACCCTCAAACCACATAACATGGAAGTCTTGTTATTTCAAAAGCTCTTCTAACTTCAAGTATCCAGCACTAACACAGTATGCAGAAGGCGATGTTTAGTACAGTTCCAAAATAGTCTGGGGTTAGAAACTAAACCAAGTATTGGACTTTAAACTGGTTTGATGACAATGTTCTTGTCACTATTGTTATTCTAAAATGTTCACTTAGTCTGAACAACTGCTAGGAATTGAAGAGCGATTTTTGCTATCAATTTGAAAGCAACTGAAAGAATCATAGAATCATACAATCTTAGAATCACAGAATGTGTTGGGTTGGAAGGGACTTTAAAGGTCATCTAGTCCAACTCCCCTGCAGTAAGCAGGGACATCTCCAACTAGATCAGGTTGCTCAGAGCCTCATCAAGCCTGGCCTTGAATGTCTCCAGGGATGGGGCCTCCACCACCTCTCTGGGCAACCTGTTCCAGTGTTTCACCACCCTCATTGTAAAGACCTTCTTCCTAATGTCTGATTTAAACCTACCCTGCTCCAGTTTAAAACCATTGCCCCTCGTCCTATCGCTACATGCCCTTGCAAACAGCCCCTCCCTATCTTTCCTGTAGGCCCCCTTCAGGTACTGAAAGGCCGCAATAAGGTCTCCCTGGAGCCTTCTCTTCTCCAGGCTGAACAACCCCAACCCTCCCATCCTGTAAAGAACATTTCTTCTGCTCTGCTCAGGTAACTGTACGTATCGGTCAGTATGCTAATTTCTTTTCTTTGTAGGAAGAGTTAGTGACATGTTAAGTAATCCTGCGTACACAAACTTGAAGTATTTATTTCAAGGTGTATCCTTAAGTTATTCACTTTTTTGCACAAATAAGCACTACAAGTAAATGAGAACCAGTGGCAAACTAAGTCGTCATTTCCTCTCTGACATGTGCATTGGATTCTCCTTACTAAACAGAGCTTCCCAGAATGTTTTATGTACACTGTATTTAAATATATAGATATTACATAGTTATGTAGTTACTAGTCTTCTAAATAAGGATGGCCTTAGATAATTTTCTTTAACTTGCTTTACACTATCTCTTCCTGAGCATAAACTACTTGTCTGCTAAGCAAGGTCTGTCAAACATAAGGTATAAAAAAAGGAAGATGATTTATTTTGCTTGCTATGACAGTTTTCAGGAAGAATCTAAAATGCTGTCTGAATGAGCTCTTTTTCATGCAATATTTTTTCAAAGTCTACCTAGGCACAAGCAGTGATTTTGATAAAGCTTACAGTAATGTAGGGATTTGACTAATAGTTTCTCAGGTCACCTGCCAAAAGATTAGAGAGAATCAATAAGCAATTACCTATATGATTCTGAAGCCAAAACTGATCTCACTGTTGTGAGAAAGCACAACCACAAAATGAAGGATGGACAAGATTTCTGGATAAGAAGGCAAATCCTATTCATGTTGATGTCACTGAAACTACAGAATTAATTGTCTCAACCTTGAAGTAGAAAAAAGTGAACAAACAGCTCTTCAGCTATGCAGATAAAGCCTGTATCACTGAAAGGCACATAGGGGACAGCAAAGACAGTCTCTATGATTTACCAGTTTTGTTTATCAATCATCTGCATTTCCATCTCTTGAAGTTTAACTCTTCAAGTCCTGTGCTGCTAGCACACTGCAGCCACACGTCTAGAAATGTTGGCCAGTGTCATAGGGTCAAAAAAAGTCAAAGACATATTTCATCAAGAAAATATTTTTATTTTTTTAAAAAAAAAAGGCTTTTGCTGGTATATGTCTGTAAATTTGTATATAAATTGCAGCTCCGTTAGGAAAAACTGTTGGTTCAGCTAAACACATGAACATTATACTGGCAAAATCTTTCTATTGGACCTGAGTCCTTTTTCCAGGATACCTTAGACAGAAATGGAAACTACTAAAGCCAACCCATCTCCCAGGAGTCTGAAAATGCTGACAGGGCAGTCAAGCAACTGGTGGCCAAAAAGCCACCCAGCTACTGTGCCAACCACGCTCCTTCAGAGCAGAACTAAATTACACCATGCTTAACACCAGTTGCTGGGTACACTCAGTGTCAACACTCAAGGAACAACCCTGGTGGAAAAACATTTTAAAAATTCATTTAGACACCTCCTACATAAAGGGGAACTTAGAACAGCAGATACGGGGGAAGAAAAAGGAGGAAAAACTGGGGGTAAAAAGAGTACAAAGTTACATAAAAAGTCCGTACACAGAAGCATCTGCAGGGCCCTATGGAGCAGAAACAGGCATTTTGCACCCTGAAATGTAACCTGCCCATGAGAACAGTTCAGCTACAAAAAATTCACTTGGAGCAGCCTAGATTAAGACTGTGAATTCACAGAGGAATTTAGCTTCCATGGCTGTCAGTCCAATACATTTAATGCTCACTAACCATTAAAAAAAAACTTCAATTTTAAATATAATATTAAGCAAAAGACTACGGTCATGATGAAGAAGATAGATATGAAAGAGAAATTAGAATACAAAGTCAAGCAGCCTGAATTTTCCACTTTTGATTAATTCATGGAAAAATACCTGGCTGTATTTCAGTTTCAGCCTTTATAGAAACAGACACTTACACATCTAGCAGAACAACTTTTGCACCCACCTGACAAGAAACTGATCAACAAAATATGCTGTAAAAATTGCTTACAATTCCTAAATAAACTATAGAAAAAAACCCCAAATCCTAACTTTGTGACTTTTCCCAAATTTTCAGTATTCCACTCATGACGGAAGTGCATTTCACTGAATAGATCCTCTTTGAAACACTAAGGTCATACATTGTCAAATAAATTGCTTCCTAATTAATCAGCTTGGGAAAAAAAATCCTCCAAGAAATCTTATTAAAGTATGCTCAAGTAACAAATTTAATTCCTTTTATCTTCTTATATTCAATAAATATTATAATAAATGATCATGCAGAGAGGAATGTCCCTGTCCCCCAGAACAGGGACTGTTAAGTCAATATCCAAAAAATAAAAGTATTCACATCAAAAACTTGAACCTAAGAAAGAAGGAAATTTCTTAAGGGAAGAGAAACATACCTGATGTACAGGGAAAAAAGGCAACACACCATGTCATGTGACTGCTCTTTTCAATCAAAACTAATAAGCCTTTTCGATGTCATATATTAAATACGTGCAAAGAAGTACTCAGAAATTATATTAATAGAAATTGCTTAGCAACTTACTTCAAATAACAGCCAAATACAAGGAAAGGAGAAATCCTTAACAATTAATTAATAGAAAGAGAACATACTCATTGAATAACTGATTTGAATCGAAGTATTGTCTTGCATCTCCCAGTTCAAGTTTCCATGACAACTTTTTTTTGCTCATGAGTAGCAGGTAGTACCGAAGTATGATTCATATGTACTCTACTTCGTATTTGAGTTTATAAAGTAAGCGCCTTACTAAACAGAATAGGAAATACACGCTTATGACGTTCGTTTTACAGAGTACATCAGTGTGCATTACAAAAGACACCACAATTGGGATGTGATAGTAATTATTTCAATTTAAACTCCTGACTGCTGGCAATAGTGGCAAATACTGAAAAAGCAAAATTTTGGATTAGTTGAGGTTTATCAATCAAGCCTATCAAGGCTTTGGAATCAAGGTTCCAAATCAAGCCTATGTTTACAAAATATTTAATTGCTATAAAGGAGGCCAGTCAAATTTATTTCAAATCTGAACAAGTTTTGCTTGCGACTGAAATATTTCAATATATAGTTGGTCTAATCTTGAAAACTGCAAAGAAACTAAAACTCCTGTTAACCTCAAAGTATCAGCATAAGAATGACCAGCAGCAGAAAGTACAAGGCTATTCCATGCTCATTATGTGACCTGAGTGTTAAATGAAAAGCACAAAGTTTATTGTAAAAGTAGCTTGTTTGTCCTTCCACTCACTGTGATGTCATCAAACAGAAAATATTTTATCATCAAACAGAAAATATTTTAAATAAACGGATGATTTGGGGGCCTTTAGTACCTTTGTATCCAAAAATACCCAAACTTTAAGGATGATAGGATTAAAAGAAATGAAGTTGATGCAGCATGAGGCTAGGAGCCTTGCAATATAAATAAATGAGCTGGACTTCTTTTTCAGGGTAAATTCTTCTTACACAAGCTTAGTTCTCTACCTGAGTTCATCAATTTGAAAACCTCCTAGAATTAATAGGGTAGATTTAAAAGAAAGCATTTGCGATTATCACAAAGGAAGTGTTCAGCTTTCCCCAAAGGACACATCTTTTTTTCTGTCTCCTGAAGTAGCTCTGGAGACAGGTGCAGAGACACGTGAGCTCGCTCAGCACAGCTTATTAACTTGGGCTCGGAGCCATGGTAAAGAAGCTATATGATCTGCAGGACAAAGCTGGACCGCTTCCAGGCAACTTTAAGTGCAGTCAGGGCAAACGTATTCACTTCTTCTATCTGTCCATAAAATGTACTCTCAGCCAACATTTCAGCTTCAGGTATTCCTTCTGGTTGCCTCCACGTTTAGAAGCTCAGCATGAGATAACACCAGGAGGGAGTTTTAGAGATGTTAAGCACTGTGCACATGCAGGCATCAGCTATGTTAACCCCCAGGAACAGAGCCGTTCATCTAAGTTTACTGGCCACATTTGAAAAGACTGGCCATGGTCAGTGGTTTTCAACCTGAAGACTCATGCATTATTTTTAGCTATGAAAACTAAGTCTATTCTCAACAGGTTAAGGCTGAGAATAAAAGGCACATCTCCCAGAGTGCTTTTAAGAGAATAGGCAAGGTGGAAAACACTGGCAGCTCTACCCAGGAAGGTACTCTGTTCACTGCCATGGAGCATCACTCCCCATCTCCCACCGACTGTACTGAGACTTCTCATCCCACTGAGTCACTGAAAACACACATCATGTGCATTTTTCTGCCCTCTCTTTGTCAGTAACATTTTCCTGTGACAAAAGTCTGTGCATGGCATTATTACTTAGCTTTCTGTATCCACACAGGGCATCTGTTTTCTGTCGCCTTGTGCTAATGAATATTTACTCACAAAAGATTGTCACCAAGCACTGCTTCATTCTGCTGCAGAGAAATGCTGATTTCAAGTGTTTGCCTGAGGCATTCATTTGACCGATGCCTTTCATTTACTTGTGAAAGAACACATTTTTAGGCACTCTTAACCAGCTTCTGTTGATATCTTTTGTTGTTTTCCTGGAGATGTTAAGAATCATATTCTGTAAATAAAAAAGTAGATTTGTCACATCACATTCGTACCCCATAAACTCTTTCACCAATAGTCTGTACACAGGCTTTCTCAGGTGGTGTTTGAAAGGGCTGATTTACTAACATGAATCAAAGTGACAATTTAGAGGTAGGTAATATTCCAATTCAGAACTGTGTTGATTGATCTCAACCCAAGAAAAAAGTAGGAAGAAAACATGGAGCACAGCTGAGTCCCAAATACCCAACTCTAGTGTTTTAAAGGCTATTTTAAAGGCAAGCTCCATTGTTCTTCTATCACATATATAGTTATATCATCAGTAATTTCTGACAACAAAAAAAAGCATTAGGAATAGTACTAAATATTAATAAAACCACTGAATGAGGTGTTATGCAATTCTTCATATTATCTATACCATGTCATCTCACTTCTATACACACCATATGTGTAAAAATAGAATTCATGAGCACTAAAATATGAAAATATTATATAGGATCTGCAATATTTTTCTCTGCTTACAGCAGTTTTTTCTTACATATCATGTATCCAAATTATTGTACCACAAAAGAATCATAAAGCCATCAATAAATTACATAAACTAGCTTTTCTAAAAAAATTATGGATTTGAGGTTTTAAATCTTTTAAAACATTACAGTTTTCAAACATACTAAACATTACGGTTTTAAAGCACATTTCTCCATAAAATTGCAAAACTAGAACAAATACTGGATTAAATTATATTAATAATGCCTCACGAATGGAGATTATTTTAGAGAAAAAACCTACATATCTATATATTTTGAAAAAGAAAAGGAAACACTTCTTTGTCATGCTCTTTTTTCCCCCCAATCATCTGTTGTGTTTACAGGTTTCAAAAGTTGGAATAGATCTCGTAGGTGATAAATTAATAGGAACTGCACATTACCTTGATCGAAGTCATCAGATAAATTGTAGGGGTCTGGCCTATTTATCAGATTAATAATCCCACATTCATACAAATTTATAGGTAGGCCAGATGGAATGTAGCATGGGTAAGCCTCTCTACTGAGGTTTTACCTGGAAAATATCTCAGTGTTGCAGCACCATACAAAACAAGACAGGTCCAAAATAAAGAATGATACTTTCTTTTGCACAGTGTAATGGCCAATTTATATTTTGTGACATTCCACACCTTTATAAAAAATACAAGGGTGTGCTTACAAATATATTATAAAATCCAGAGAATATTCCAAAAACCTGTATGTGCCATCTTTTGGAGTTAAACCTAGTTTCAACCAGTGACCTTTTCTATTAAGACCATAATGAGATAAACGCAGGGTGACTATCTTTCTATAAACAAAGGCTTGATTTCAGTTATCTGTACAGTTATTGTAGGTTACCTGTACAGCAAAGCACAAAAATGGCTAAACTTCAGTAGAAAGTCCATTAGCTCCATTTTGTGCAAACAGTTCAGTGAACCATACCGAATTGTGGTAATGAAGCAGCAAATATTTTCAGCACGACACATAATGAGTGCCTTTATTTGGAAGTTAATTCACAGAAGGCATCAGAAAATACTACATATATTTACTCCAGAATGAATTTCTGTCTGCATATAT
The DNA here is from genome assembly GCF_028500815.1 of Rissa tridactyla. NCBI lineage: Eukaryota > Metazoa > Chordata > Aves > Charadriiformes > Laridae > Rissa > Rissa tridactyla. The sequence continues at coordinate 24,084,847 of NC_071497.1, read as the reverse complement.
GTCTGCAAAAGGGGGTTAGCAAAACTCTACAAAGAATTTATGTTCTCATGGCAGCAACGTGAAGTACAATTCTGATTGCTGATGAGATTAATCACGTTGAACTGTGGTTCTCTACAAGACCACAAGTACTAGAAAGTCTTAGTTCTGCCAGCAGGAAAAATCCACTCTCTCTCCTCTCCATCTGCTTCCAGTCTCCCAGGGACACTGAGGACACACAGGGATGCTCTTCATACACTGCACACCACTGACCACCAGCACAGCAGATGATGCAGGGCTTCGTGCTACACACTTGCACAGCTTTATGTGCCGAGCTGCATAAACTGCACAACCTGCATGAGCCACGGGGTCCTGGTCTTTGGAAAGTAACTCTTGTAAGCTGGCTAGGGACGGGAAGGGCTCGGTCTGTGCAGAGCGTGTCCTCTCTGGCTGAGGTACCACACCTCTCTGACTCAGAGGGAAGTAACTCTGACAGTGTTGAGGAACTCACAGCATAAAGCACAAAATTCAGAAAAATTAAGATTGGTTCTGCAGTGGTGGAACCAGAGAGAGCTTTCTCATACCCTCAAAAGAACATACAGCATTTGAACTGGCCAGAAATGGCTGACTTAACATGGCTGCAAATTATAGCCAATTATATAGTCACTTAGCATCATGGCTGCTTGGAAATTTCATCTAAATATGGGCTATCTTCAGCATGAGAGTGACAGGACTCCTGCACTGGTTTAACCCCTGCCAGCATCTAGGACCATGCAGGCACTCGCTCACTTCCGCACTTGGGGAAGACAATTGTAGAGTAGAAGTGAGGAAAAACTTGTGGGTTGAGATAAAGACAGTTTAATAAGTAAAGCCAAAGCCTTGCACACAAGCAAAGCACAACAAGGAATTCATTCATTATTCCCATCAGCAGGCAGGCGTTCAGCCATCTCCAGGAAAGCAGGGCTCCATCACGCCTAACCGTTATTTGGGAAGACAAACACCACCACTCCAAACTTGTCCCACTTCCTTCTTCTTCCCCCATGTTATATACCGAGCATGATGTCATATGGCATGTAATATCCCTGTGGTCAGCTGGGGTCAGCTTTCCCAGCTGTGTCCCCTCCCAACTTTTTGTTCCCTCCCAGCCTACTCTCTGACGGGGCAGCTTGAGGAGCAAAAAAGGCCTTGACTGCTTAGCAACAACCAAAAACATTAGTGTGTTATCAACATTATTCTCATCCTAAATCCAAAACATAGCCAACTGCTAGTAAGGGAGTTAACTCTATCCCAACTGAAACCACAACAACCCAGCTCTGCACATCTTTAATACGATTTTCTCCCCATCTAGACACAAGTGTTATATTAAACAAACAAAACTAAACACTTCACAAGCTGCTTTAAATATATATTCAAAGATTTTGGTATTTTGCACAGAGATAAAAAACAAAAAGAAAAAAAGGGTAGAATCATAATTACTAAGGATTCCACCACTTATGGAAGAAACTTCATCACTCCTACACACTCTTAACCTGCCCAAACTCATATCAGCCCCTCCATATGATCTTCAGCATCTCCATCCCCTGTTTGCATACATGACTGAGAAGGTCCTTGTCCTGTAAAATTAAGGTCATGGAGCGTGTCTTTCTTCTTAGAACAAGTTTCCATTTATAAAGTTATGTAGTGCTTCACTTAAATGACAACACACTATGATGCAATGACTTTCCATGAAAAAGCACATGCAAGGACACATGATTTTGTCATGCAAAAACACAATTTGGTTTATGACACAACATAACAAACTTCACTGAACTTCTCCCAGATCACAAGGTATGGCCAAATTTTCAATTCACTTTAACCTATGCGCCTAAGTCCTCCTCATCTTCTTGATGATATATGTGGGCTTCTATTTAGTATTATAGCACTGGAATCAAGATGATTTTCCTTTCTAGTGTAGTATGTTGCTGCCAAGAGTGAGTCATCTTAATCACGTGGCTTTTTAAGTGGCTAGTACTTGCTTTTTGAGTTGAATAAATTAAGCTTTCTGCAATCCTGACCTATTGTGGCCTCTTTTTAAAGTAACTGTTTATCTTTCTAAGATCAGATAATGATAATAGACAAATGCCTAGTTTCTGAGCTCACGTTTGTGTAAATCTGCAGCTTTGCATCTGAGTTCAGTGAAGTTACTCCAGGGGCAAAGTGACTCAGGTTTGTGAGTATCCCTTGACTAGAAACAGTGCTTTCTCTTACAGTTTTTTCATCATCTGATGAATTAGGCCTCTTACAGGCCTAAAATACAGCGATCCATCTACAATCCTCTAACTTATGGGTTCCATACTAGCTCAGATACAGACCATATATAGTCGTGTGTCTGTCTGTCCACCTGCCCACCCCCCCTCCCCCCCCCCCAAAAAAGAGAGAAGACACCCAAGCCCTAACAAAACAATGTTTTGGTACAATCTGCTATCAAGTGCATTTTTCTAGAGATGGTCAGAAAGCAGCTTACTTATGTAGTGCATTATGCAATCACTCTAGCAGTCAAGTGCATTATATTGCTTCTTTAGAAGCTAATGTACTCTTTACCTAAAATAAAAAAATCCACATATCAATATTTTATTTTTCCCTCAGAAACTAACTTGTCTTTTATCTATATGTTTCTCATACCTAAGCTAAGTGGTATCTTTCACTTTCAATTTTTAAGCAACTGTATGATAACAATATAAAGAATGTAAAAGTATGTGGACATGTTTTGAGATTACCTTTAACATTCAGATTTGAGTGATTTAAGTCATTAAATCATTAAGTGATTAAGTCATTTAAGTCATTAACATTCAGATTTAAGTCTTCTCTTTATTTTCAAATAACTTTCTTAGGCCCAGATCTTACATTTAGGTGCATTTAACCTTAAGCACACAACTAATAGCACTGTTACCCTGCAGGCGTGCAGGTAGTCTAATGAAACTGTTTTCACTAGCTCTTCAAGATCAGGCCTTCAGATAACAAGTTCTTGCGGCTGGAAATGGCATTTTAAAGGATTTTGTTCACATCTAGGACAGCAGGGCTGCATTCTTATTTGGTTCATCTGAGTACTACCGAGAATGGAAAGATAATGGGGAGAGATATCTCAAAAATCAGCCTAGACTTAACAAGTGATTTCCATTTGAACCCTGCATATTTCCTGGTTTATCTGTAAAGAACAAAAAAGGAGATTAGCTCCAAAAATAGAAAAAAGTGTCCATGAGCAATTTAGGATTTGGAGAAACATCCAGAATGAGCATGAGGCTGTGCCAGAGCACATGTCTGGCTAGGCTTCAGCACCAATACTTATCAATTACTGGGGCTCCTGCAAGCACTCTCTGATTCCCCCATTTCAGGAGCAAATGCATGATCTGATCTGATCTAATACTCACCTTCAGGGCTGTGTGCAGTGGGGAATGACATATCTACTCTATGTCACAGATTCTCCTGGGGATGATCCAAGCAGGCTTTACACAGGTAACTGCAATTGCAGCAGTGTAGGGTTCTGTACAATCTGTCACCACAAATAAACACTTGTGCATCTACCTTCACCAATGCTGCACGCTGCTAAGGCTACATTATTGTTAATGCCAATTTATGGCCCAATTTAACCTTGCAGGTGTCTGCATAAGTGAAGGTCCCTCCATGTGCAGGGAAAGAAGTCAATACTTAGACCCAACCTCCTATCCCCCTACAAAACTAGAGGACGCTCTTGTTTGTTCTGACTGAATATTATTAATTGTTCTAATATTGTCTAATGTTCCCCATGTAGATCTGGACAGCCCAATACATCAGCAGTCTTGAAGAAAGATCTTACTTTACATTTCGCGTTGGATCAATTTCTGGTTTGTAAATATTGATTTTCTCATCAACTAAAAGTGTATTACCAGGTGCTCTGTGGGTAGCAGAACTAACAAGGGGGCTTCCTATGGGGTTGTGTCCTTTTCTCTCTGCACCCTTAGACAACATCCTCACAAGGCAAGAAATATGACATGCAGCTGCTAATATGCAACTGTATGTGTGACTGTTGGCTGCCTAATGGGCTGCCAAACAGAACACCTAACAGTTGAGTTGTCTGTCCTTTTTTCTCAGTGAGGGCTTCTGCTTCTACAAAGCCACCAGTTGTCATTAGATCATTAGAAGTATTCTTCATCCTAAGGATTTTTTTTTCCCCCCTTGAAATCAGTTGATGTTGAAAAGGGTTTATAACTATAGGAAAGCCTGGCAGCCAGAAAGTCTGATCACAAAAAAATACTTGAAAAATAATAATAAAAAAGGTACCTATAATGTGTTCTTCCTTCTGAAAAACTCTTCTGGACAAAACATGAAGTATTTATTAGATCTTTCACTTAAGCAAAGGTATATACCGTAGGCTTTTTTACACTCTGCTTCCCTTGACTGGAACAGCAGTGAGACTTAAAGAATTTCCAGCAAGGGAAAAGTTCTAAAAAAATTACTTGATATGCAAAATCTCTAATACTTACCATGTTTAAAGAAAACATATTATTATACACATTTGTGATAGACAGTCTCTGTGTTAACCGTGCCTGTGTTCCAGCTGCTTGGTTGCTCTGGCACCAGTTATCTATTGCCTGCTTCTGGTTTGTAAACACTCCATGGGGTATGGGACAATCAACTATCATTTTCCACATATTAGCACACTGCATAGAGCTGTCAAGACTTGCTGGTCCTTAGACGTACTACTAGCTTTAAATATTAAACAAAAAAGAAAAAGCAGTGACAATAAAGTAAATCTATCATTCTTTTAAGCTACTCAGCTGCAATTCAGTCATGGCACACTACCCATCTTAGGCTTTTCATGGTAATCTTTCCTTCACATAAACACACAAAACCAAAGACTTTTTGGTAACTCCAGACATTCTGCCTCCTATTCATTAGAGCAAAAACCCGAGCAACTTTACTGCACACTCTTTTTGATAGCTTGGTTTTTGGAAGTAGTTGAGTGGTAATACACTATCTCACTTGTAGCCATATGCCAAGGAAGTTCCCTATGAAGAACCATAGTCACAGCTCTTTCTGGGAATCAGACCATCACACATTTGAGACGTATAAAGATCTATTCTCTTGGCTACTTATGTTCCTGCCCATCTGCTGGAGTGGCAAGGTGCCTGCTTGCAGACTGACGTGTCAGTTTCAATAAAGCAAAAATAACAATTAAAGAAAAAAAAAAAAGCTTCCAGCTGACGTAATACTTCCAGTACTCAGACTTCCACAAGGAATCCCTCCTCAGTCACAGCGATACCATATGGTTCTTCCACACAACACCTAGTGACACTTGTGCCAAACTTCAGTGATAGAAGAAAAGAAGACCGTGAGTTCACAACCGCCAGGATGACAGACTGTATATAGCAGTGGAAACCTGAGAAGTACACTAAGGCAACATGCGGTGTCCAAACATGGCACAAAGAAGCACAACTAGTATCTGTTGCTCGTAAAAGCATTCATCTCTAAAGTGTATCAATTGTAATGGATATATTCCAGTTTGTTTCCTCTAACTCCATATTAAAAAGATAATGTAAAATAATTTTTTTATCTGGTGTCTCTTAGGCAGGTGCTTTGGGCATTCTGTATTTATTATTCTCCTGGAACCTCCATATCAGGATGTCCATAGTAAAATGAAGTAATTTCTGGCCAGCCCAAATTTAGTATGGGATTTGAAAGGCAAGCCGAGTTAATTTGTGTTTGCATATGATTGTGATAACAAAAATTCAGCAAAACAGATTTTGCCTTTGTGCAGGAACAGGGAAATCCATTGTTTTCAAAGGACTTACACAATTTGGCATTCAGTAAGCAACTCCATGAAGAATGTACAAAAAGAAGATTCAGTGTATTCCTTTTAGATGAGTTGACTCTAAGGTTAATAGGAGGAAATGTTGGTTAACGCTTGTTTGTCCTATCCTCCCTGAATCCAGAGAGCAGGCTTGCTGAGAAACAAAAGCCTTTCCTGTAGTCACTTCCTGGGACAATGCAGAATTTTTAAGTTTGAAGTAAATGTAATAGTGGGCAAAATACTACCTCAAAATGCCATCTCTGATTGCCAGTTCAGAGGCAAGCTTCTGGAGTAGCTGCATAGATTCTAGATTTTAACTAGTTCAGATGGTTAGTACACCACCACTAGGGAATTACATGTCAAGTTTGGAAATCTGCATTTATTCCAAACATTTATATGACGAATTTGAACCTGGCTAGGTAACAACAGAGTCCTCCACTGAGAAGTCTGAGTGAAACAGCAAGTACACACTGGTAAGCAAAGCCAGCAGTGGTGAAAAACAGGCCAATGAACACAGCGAAATAGTGACACCTATGTTTGAAAACTGCTTTCATATGGATATCAGTGTGCTCTGAAAGGGTTCCAGCTTCACGCCCATATCGAGTCATATACGCAGGTCTTAAGTGCATCCCAGTGCAGAAACAGGACTTGGCTAACCAGTGGTCAGATCCACAGAGGAATATAGGCTCCACTGCTGAGTGTATTACAGTGATACCACATAGACCCTGGCTTTGAAGCCTATCCCTCTCTACTCCGCAAAGGAAGAGTTAAGTATTTCAGAATGAGCGGGGAAAAAAAGCAGTATTTTGAGCAAGTACTACATATAATGGTCAATAGAAAGGATACAACAGAAGCCTTATGCTACCCCTTCCAGAGTTTTGGCATTGTATTTCCTGCGGTGAGAAGGCATATCTGCAAGGGGGCACGGGTATTTGGGGGATCTAGCCACTCAGTTGGCTTAGCCTGGTATGCAATCAATGTGCACACCTGCATTGCAGCCGAGTATGTCCTCAATGGTCCCTGAACACAAACATCTTCTATAGAATAGACACCATTGACCAGTGGCTGTTCTAGTCTGAGTTAAAGCCAATAGATCTTGAGGACAAGTGAAAACTCGTATGCCATTTTTCCTGGTGAATAAAGCTATGGAGGTTTTCATATACACAGGACAAGAATCGAAAACCTCTTTGTGTTGCAGTACAGATGAATACTACAGTGTATAATTTATCATTTATAATTCATAGCTTATAATTGCTCTTAGTGAATGGGACAAATATTGTAGATTAATACTGACATTTTTCTTATTGCAGCCTGAAAGGATCTTCTAGTCTGCAATTTCCTAATTAAACAGGATGTGCAATCACCGAATGAAAGAAAAGCTCTGATTATCTTAGCCTATGTCAGGCCAATACATTTTTCCAGTGAAACTACAATGGTGAGGGTTAATGAGCAGCATTAGTGTAAAATAATGTTAATGCTGCTTCTTACCGCCAGCAGATAACATTATTTTTCAACTATTGCATGGTCTCAGAACTGAGTATTTCATTCGCTGAATCACACAGTGCTGCCATTTAAAAAGAAAAATCTCCTGGGATTTTACATCCTACTCAGAAAGAATATATTAAAAGACTGAAACATCCAAAAGAGCAATGGTCATCAAAGAATATTATAGAGGTGCACAGCAGAAGAAGGAGAGGGAGAAAGAAGGAACAAAAATGCATGGATTAAATTGATTTCCAGTCCCATGCACCATTTGCAGCAAGCCAAGGCAATCTCTCCGGCCTGTAGTTTCCTTCCAGCTGCCCTCTTTCCTGAGGGCTCAGTGGAAACAGGTCAGAAGATGCATGAACTGATCTGGCAGCTGCAGACTGCACCTAGCTGCCTCCTTTTGAAGGATACCTCAGGAATTGTCACTGATTTATTCCAGACTTCTAGGAAGCATCAGATCTACCATATAAGCAGAAGAGAACTGTGCTATATGCATAACTGCTTTTTCTAGTCAGGGGGAGAGAAGTAGGGCTCACTGGTACCAAAAACAACACTGCTCACTGACTAGAAAAATGGGCCATCAGGCAAATATAGGTATGTGTCAAAATTTTCTGGATTTAAAAGGGCACCACTTTTCTTATTTGTCCAAATTAGTCAATTCCTAAGGACATCAGGATGAGGAACTTCTAGCAGGGATACGTGAGGACCAAAAATGGAAATGTCAGAACACTACAGAAAAGGCAAGATGCAAGACTTAAAGTGTCATTTGTTAACTTTCTTGAGGTGGCCATTTTTAAATACTTCTCTCACCAGAAACTTTGTGTGCCTGTTCTGCACATCCCTATGCTTACATTTCCCCTGCTTTCCAGTGATCCAGAGACACAGTGACTTACAGGATAAGTCATTTACATACAGTCAGCAGCTCTTACAGTAATGATATGCCAGGACTCTTTTCAGGGTAAGAAGTGCTGTCAGTGCAGTGAGCGCAGAGGGAATTGTGCAGCCTCTTAAAGCTATACAGAAGCAAAAGGCAAAACACTGATGCATCACTCTGCAACACAACTATGGGCTCCATTCTGACAAAGCCAGAGAAGCCACAATTATGCAACACATTTGCCATGAAAACCTACTGGTAATTTGAGTACCCAGATGCCCTCTCCTGATTAGCTGGACAAGAATAAACAAGCCCTTTTCTGTGCAACAAACCTGGGATCTCTTCCACCTCTTTTCACTAGAAAGTGAAGAACAGGGAAGAAACAATTACCTAGCCCTGGATCTGTCCAAGGGGCTCCGCAAACAGAATACACCCTGAATAAAAGTTAAGATATAATTTTTCTCACTGTTGTCCTGCCCATTTCCACAGGGCAAGAAGAAGAACCTTATTCCAAGAAAAAGAAAAAAGGAGTCAAACAAAATCTTGAAGCCATACTTCAAATGTGACCAGTGCCAAATGAACTGAACGCTCTACTCCTGGCTAGCATGCAAAGTGACGTAGTAAGACTGAACTTCTGTGGGAAGAAGAAAACGACTTTCACAAATCACCCTGAAAAGCTACCAGCTCTACCACTACTCCACAGTGGTAATTTAGAGAAACAAGTAATTATTATGTGTACTCACTGCCCACCTTGACTGAGTTTCTCAACAACAAATAAACAGTTCAAAGTCATAACAATGCTGGCAAGAATGAGTAGATGTATGTTTACGTTAACTAATGTTTTGAAAATAAAAGCTATTTCTAGAATGTGTGAATGTATCAGGAATTAGAGTTAACTTTTCCAAAACAAGTGTAGTGTAAATAACATGTACAGAGCAAGAGAGTGCTGATATACACACAAAACATTTTCCTCTGAAATGAATCAGTCCTCCTACACAAAAATTAACAATCTTTTGGCTTCACAAAGGCTGCATGCTCACAATCAGAAGCTAGGGCTAGTTCATCTACCAGCTCCATTGAGCAGCTGAGCAGTTCACACCAGACTGCTGAGCAGAATTGTGGACACTCCACACCAGAGACTAACCTGTCTAGGTTAGTCTGCATTGCAGACTATGCAACGCAGACTGCAAATGACTAACCTGCATTTTCCTGCACCAGTTTCAAGTTTCCTTCTTAACTCAAGAGTAAACAGACATGCTGCTGTGGAGATCTCTGCACCAAGCACTTCCCAAACTAACTTTCTGTGGCTTTTCCCATAAGTGTAAGAATTATTTATATCTACCTGTGGAAACACGTTAGCCTCAGAGTATAATTAAGGGAGCAGTCTGTGATCTGGCACCCAGACTCACGCATTAGTAAATAAGTCCTCTTTCAGGATGCTCAGTGTGTCTGGAAATCTGGTTTACTAACTGATTTGCCTGAGCCTAGGTTAGGTACTTCTTGTACTTGTTTCTACCAAACTTTCAGTCCTATAAGTACTGCAAAAGAATGATTCAATCAGTGGATTCACATCACAGGGGAAAAGACACTTGCTCAGAATAACCTAGTCTATTGCCTTGTTCATAGTGAAAGAAGTCATAGAATAGGAAGGAAAAACTCTTCAGCTTGAGGAAACAAGCTCCAAATGCAATCCACCAGATGAAGACCTGTTATACAGAGCGGCTACAAAAATTCCTGAAAGAAAAAAGTACCACACATTTAACAGAATACTTCAAGCAACTTAAAGTATTTTACTGGATTTTATAACTAAACGTGGTTAGTTATTCAGGCTAACAATAGAAGCTGAGAGGAACTTCAAAAGAGCCTGTACAAGTCAGCTAAACAGGCAAATAGAATGGCAAACAAATCCAGTAACAACAAATAAAAAGTAAAGTACATTGGAGAAAATACAGCTAGGAGTCCTAAAATGTTTCCAATAAATATTATCAGCCCTGAAGGAAACCGACACATCACTGTAGCCCAGGGAAGGCCTTTATTCAATGAACAGATGCTGTTAGGAAAAGGAAAGGAAACTATGAAGTCCATTAATGAATGGGAGATGGGACAACAATAAATGTAACACAGTGTTTCTGTAGAAACTAGTAATGCAGACTCAGCCAGAATTTTGTATGCCGTAACTAGGCATTCTACCTCAAAACATGTGGGATTATTTCCTAACAAGCTCAGGAAAACATAATAAGAATGAAAAAGAGAGCCTGAAAGACAGGAGTGCTTCTCTTCCATGGAAAATTGGTAAAACTGATAAAACTGATAATAACATGTAAAATAACGAAGGCACAAATCCTGGGAACTTGTTCATCCTGCCTCACAATACAAAAACATGGGACTGAATAAAAGGTGAAAAACTGCAAACCCAAACTATTTTCTCATTCAAACTGCAAATACACTATGATTTGACTTAACAAAAAGACCCACTGAGACAACAGCTTAGCAAATCTTGGCCATTTCTTTGGGTCTCCAGAATATGTGGAATGTTGCTAATTGATGCTAACACCCTTTGAAAGATATAGCAAGCTTCTTGCTTCTTTAGTCAACCTCTAATAGTTTCACCACCTACTAGTGACTTTGCATTCACCTATTGCCACCTTCATACCCGTCCCCTAATTCAACTGGTACTTACAAAAGGTACGCTGCTAGACAGATCAGTGCCACACTCAAGTAATTGCTATAATTCTAGCAATTAGCAGGAATTTGACGTTATTGTCCTGGCTCCACTCCTCGGCATTCTTGGGATTACACTGACCTCTGGTGGATTGCAGGAAAAAAAAATCGTAGAGAAATGAAGTAGACAAAAAGCCAGGGAAATCACACACAACTTTGTTGGGAATTCAGCGAGGGCATGCAGGAAGCCAGGTGTGAAAGTGCTCCAAATCACTCAAGGCAACAGGGCAGGTGCAATATCACACTAATGACTCACTGCTAACAAACCAGTTTAGAGATATTTCAGCTTCTACTCGCAATGCTCCCTTAAGATACTCTCTTTATCAGCTTGTGTTAGAATTTCGTATAACATCACTAAAATATCATGTATGCAGCAGCCCCTTATTCTATATAAGGAAAAGGAAGAAAAGAACAGGTGGATCTGCAAGCTTTCTGTGCACACACATTTCAAACTAAATGCATATGTTAAACTCTAACCTTTCTTCATTCTATTATGGTGACATTTAACTATTTTTGTTTATTTTATTTTCTTCTGTCACACATTTTAATTATGCCCAAAGCCAAATCACTTGTTTTTAGCAGTCCTGATAGTTTCAGTGACCTGTTTTGTGGCATGCTGTCACAAATGCTGGCACTGACAAAACTCATGGAGCAGTTAATTGATGCTGGGAACAGGAACAAGAGGCCACAAGCCAGGAAGGGCAGGAACTGGTTTTCTTGCTGAAGAAAGCACAACAGGGAATTATACCCTTACAGGGCAGTGTTGGAATTCACTCAGGAAAACTAAAGGACACACCCAGACAGAGTAGAACTAAACAAGACGTTTATTACAGATTCAGATTTTGACTGTTTATTAGTGTCTCAGGAAATCAATGACTACTGAAAGGGATGAGGAGCTAGAACTGTTTCTACTCCACTGTCCTTGCAGAGTGAGACTGAATATTGAATTGGGTCAGATTATTAACTTCACTCTCCCTTCCATGTAGCGGTAACTTTATAACAAACTAATGTAATTTGACATGACATTTCCAGGGGAAGGAGCTGGGGAGGGGGAAGCCATCATCTGAGGATGCCAGTTGCCAGCTGTTGTATTATACTTTAAAAATAGGAAATAAGAGAGAATGAAGAGATCATTGTTGCTGTTCAGTACTTTCTAGAACTAAAGTCAATGCCATCAAAAGCCTAAATAGGCTCTTTCAGTGCTAATTTGTCAGAAATATTCTCAGGTCTGATAAGATACTTAAGTGATAAGAAGAGGCCTTTTGTGCATGCTCAGGAAGAGCTCAACAACATTTAAACAGAAAGGGAAAACCTCAGTTTAGGTAGCGGGTAAGACTCACTTCAGTGCTGGGTTCTAAGCAGCTCAGTGGAGCTGGGAAACACAGCTCCTTCCACACCTACTTAGAGACACAGCCTCCTCACCGCTGAAAGACTGCACAAGATGGCTTTATGGATTTAAAACAAAATTGTGGAGAGGCATACGTCAGAGAGTGTAGACATTATCACCGCTCCCTCCCATCCTCCCCCAAATGGAGGAGAAAGCCTCCATTTGGCCGAAAGACAAGTAGTGCGTGCAAAACCTAGAGGGTCTTTTGGCTAGCCAGATGATGATTTTTCACAAAACCTTCAAGAACTTGGTATTTCTCTAGCTCTTTGACAAATTTGGCTGAAAGCCGTTTAAAAAATATCACCAACTGACAAAGTAAAATAATCTCAGTGATTAAATCGTTCATCACACCTTTAGGAAACCAAATAGAAAATAAAATCTCACTATTAACTGAAAAGCCAAAAAGGCTGAGCATCTCAAGTCTTTCACTAGGTAGGTAAGCTTTTCTGTCTTAATCACTGCAGGATCAAATTCTCCCCTTATGCCCTGTGGCTGAGTTGACAGACTGAAATACCTCAGCCACTGCATGCAGCAGGTCAGTGGTTTAGCTTAGATTCCATGTAAGAGGCCACGAAACCTACAAAAGGCCTTTGTATCAGAGCAGCTAATTCACTTCTGTTAATCATACAACATGTACGGTAATCTGTGGCAGACCAATAAGGCAGACTGCTAGGACAGCAATATCTTAACCTGACAAAGCATAATTCACCAGCACCTTCTGTTTAAGCCCCTAGATACTTTAAAATGGCAGCAAGGTATCTGTTTCCACCTCAAGAGGATATTTTTATCCACTAGATAGCTAAGAATTACTGTTAATTATGCCCTCAATTTAGCATGTCCTGGTTTCACGAGGACAGTTATAACAAATAAAACGTTCATGGATTCAGAAATTAGCAATTCACATTCATTGTGATCATCTAGAATAGAAGCTACAGAAGTGCCTGACATGAAGTCATTCCTTTTTGAATTATATTGCCACTTCCAGAAAATCCTATCCCTGATTGGACTAAATCAACCAGATTTAAAAAAAAAAAAAAATCAGCAATGAAGAATCACTTCCTGTCCTTTGTAAATTGTTCCACTGATTACTTTTACTGTCTTGCAAATTGTTCAATAAGAAGAACCACAGGATTTGTGATCAAGGTCTCTAACCTATGTCTTTCAATCACATCAAAATCACTTTGGTCACTGTTTTCTTATGGTATCTGATTGTTTCAGCAAGTTTGTGGATGACATCAAGCTGATAGGCTTGACGGAAGGGATGCCATTCAGACGAACCTTGACAGGCTTGAGCAGTGGGCCCATGTGAACCTCATGAAGTTCAACATGGCCAAGTGCACCTGGGTCCAGGCAACCCCCGGTATCAATACAGACTGGAGGATGAAGGGATTGAGCGCAAGCCCCAAGAAGGATGTGGAGGTACGGGTGGACGAAAAGCTGGACATGAGATGACAATGTCTGCTCACAGCCCAGAAAGCCAATTGTATCCTGGGCTGCATCAAAAGAAGGGTGGCTAGCAGGTCGAGGGAGGTGATTCTGCCCCTTTGCTCTGCTCTTGTGAGATCCCAGCACAGGAAAGACATGGACCTGTTACAGCAGCTCCAGGGAAGGGCCCTGAAAATGATTAAAGAGCTGGAACACCTCTCCTCTGAAGAAAGGCTGAGGGAGTTGGGGTTGCTCAGCCTGGAGAAGGATCCGGGGAGACCTTATTATGACTTTTCAGTACTTAAAGGGAGCTTACAAGAAAGACGTAGAGGGGCTTTTTACCAGGGCCCATAGTAACAGGACAAGGGGTAATGGTTTTAAACTAAAAGAGGGGAGATTTAGATAGACTGGACATAAGGAAGAAATTCTTTACAGTGAGGGTGGCAAGACCCTGGAACGGGCTGCCCAGAGAAGCTGTGGATGCCCCATCCCTGGAAGTGTTCAAGGTTAGATTGGATGGGGCTTTGAGCAACCTCATCTAGTGAAAGATGTCCCTGCCCATAGCAGGGGGTTTGGACTAGAAGGATCCTTCCAGTCCAAACCATTCTGTGATTCAGTAAAAACTTCTGGGGACACCTGAAATGACCAAGTTTTTCATATAATAATTTAGTGTTTTATGGATAGAATGTTTTCTCATGTAGCTATTTGAGTTCTCCTGTACCCCTAGGAATAAATAACAAAAGTCACAAGCATGAAAGGTTTTTTCTTCACTACACTCATGACTTATGTAATCAAAATCTGGACTAGTTACATTTGACTTCTTAAACTTCTGTCCAGGCAGCTGTCCCTGAGCTGCAAATCAACACTTGACTGTATCAGCAACACAGACTAACAGATCTCCACTAATTTACCAGCCTGACTGTCAGCAACAATCTGATCAGTATCCTCTGCAAGACCAACTGCTTCTGTATTTTAAGTATGACTTTACACGAAGTGCTGACCTTTATGCATGCGTAAGTTAGGCTTGAGGCAATGCTTAAGACAATCTTCTTTAAGTAGAAAACAGAATTTTGGATGACAAGCCAAAGCTACTGAAGGTGAATTTGCCTAAACTTAATGTAAACAATATTGGTTGGTTTTGCTATAAACTGAAACAGACCACTAATATACCCTGTTTCACAGATATGCCTCAGCATAATGACACAAAAATTAATTCCTATAAAGCAAACTAGGCTTAAATTACCAAAGGAAGAAACCTGCACTCCTGCAAGTCTGCACACTTCTCCAGAATCTGAGACTGGTGACATTTGCTTGCTCCTCAGCTTTGTCTTATTTTTTTCCCCACTATCAATGCTGCAAGGAATCATGCCACTTGGTCATTTTGCAACCCTTTTATGACCTCCCATAATTTAGCTAAGATGTCCTGGCTGTCCTGCAAAAGTGACTTTGCAACTTGCGTTCTGTACACAGGATGTAACTACTCTCTCTGCTGTTCCCAGGTAAGGAGGTACTGGAAACAGCAAGCAGGCCACAACAGCTGTAAGAAGCACAGCGAGAAAGGCCGATACAAGAGCTGTACAGGTCTCAGGTTTCTTACAGCTGGTACTAGCCTCATTCTACTTTTTCTCCAAATACAGTCCCAGTTTATCCTCCTGGTGTACCTAACAGCTCTATTCCTCCTTCTCAGTGCCTTTCAAACATGTATGTACAGCCTCCACTTACAGGGTCAGCAGGTCTGGAAATTGTGCACTCAGAACCAAGTCTCTGCCAGCATTCAACTGCTAAATGCCCAGGTCTATCGCACACTTTGCCCACCTCTATTGAGGCTGGTTACTTTGCATATGCTCCTCGAGCAGGGGAGCAAACAGCAGGGCACGACCGACATGATCACAAATGAGCAACAGACAAGATCGTGGTGTTTATGTGCAGTCGCCTCACTGTGAACCTCACGACCTTCCACATGAGAGCTACTGCAAAAATGCAGAGCTGGTGTGCCGAGAAGAGAAACCAAACGCCGCCTCTGAGCGGAAGGATCGCCGCCCACCATGTGAGTCCTCCACAGAGTGCTGGAGTGGGGAAGCTTAATGGCGGGACAGCATCAGGCGCAAGAGATGCTTTCTGTGGCAGAGTTAATTGTGCCAGTAGGGGCTCACCTCGGACAAGCCGTACTGATGAAGGCCCCACAGCGCGCCCAGCTCGCTGGCGTAAATACGCCGCACGCACGGCAGCCCCCTTGCCACAGGAGAACAGTTAATTTCCCCCTGCAGTCACTTCAGCACCGAAGACCGCCCGCCCCCGACCCAGCGTAGTGAGCTCCGACCGCTGGCGGCGCCAGCTGCGCCCTCACGTCCCGGCCGGCGGGGCCGAGGGGTACGCGGCCTCCACCGCACCCCAACCCGCCCTCAGCGCCCGTTGGGGGCGCTGCCCATGCGCAATGGCTCGAGGCGGGGGGAGGGGGGGCCTCCGCCGGGAGCCTCCATCGCTCTGTTCGCGCAGGGGGGAAGAGGTGGTGCTGCCCGGGACCTCACCGCCCTGCATCACGGCGGGTTTGCCTGCTCGGGACTCCGCCTGCTGAGGGCTGTAGCGTCTCTTCTGTGGAAGACCCTTTACGCGGCCTCTGCGCTGCGGGAAGAGCTGGCCTGTGTGTCTTTCTCCATCCACCCCCCCTTGCCGGAGCGTTGGTTCGCGCCTCTCGAGGCACGCTGGGAGCAGCAGGGGCCGCTGGTCTCTCTCTCGGCGCGCGTGGTGGCGGTTGATGTGTGGGGTGGCGCGCGCTGGCGGTGAGGACCATGGAGGGCCGGGGCCGCCTCTGTCTCTGCTAGCGGCCGCCGGCCGGGCCAGGGTGCTCGCTGAAGACGTAGGCCAGGCCGCAGCGGGCACGGGGAGGGCTGAGCCGGTAACGGGAAGGGGTTGGGGGTCTTGAAACGGCCTCCCCGAGAGCCTGGTGCTGCTCTCCCCGCCGCAGGAGGTGCCGCGGGCACGGGGCCTGGGAGGGGTTGGCTGGGGATGGGATGCCGCTTCGTGAGGGGAACAGCTTTAGCACACGGACGACCTTTCCTGCCGTCCTCGTTATCTCATCTCCATGAAATAAAGCATTGAGTGACTCAGTGGCCTGTATGAGAAATAGTGTGGTGAGCGGGACTAGGGAAGTGATCATTCCCCAGTACTTGGCACTGGTGAGGCCCCGTCTCGAGTGCTGTGTTCAGTTTTGGGCCCTTCACTACAAGAAAGACATTAAATTTCTGGAGCGAGCCCAGAGAAGGGCAGTGAAGCTGGTAAAGGGTCTAGAGAACAAGTCTCTAGAGCGGCCGAGGGAACTGAGGTTGTTTAATCTGGAGAAAGGAAGGCTGAGGGGAGACTTTATTGTTCTCTACAACTACCTGAAAGGAGGCTGGAGCGAGGGGGGGGCGTTGTCTTTTCTCCCAAGTAATAAGCAATAGGACAAGAGGAAATGGCCTCGTGTTACACCACAGGAGGTTTTGATTGGGTATTCAGAAAAACAATTTCACCGAAAGGGCTACCAAGCATTGGAACAGGCTGCCCAGGGAAGCGGTGGAATTGCCATCCCTGGAGGTATTTAAAAGACATTGTGGTGCTTAGGCATGTGGTTTTGGTAGTGTTAGGTTGATGGTTGGATTCAATGACCTTAAAGATCTCTTCCAGCCTAGATAATTCTATGATAGGTGGCCCTTCGTCTCCTGGAGTTTATAGTTTTGAAGGCTTATATGTAGGCTGCTCGCTGCTCCTTGGGAGAACTCTCCAAAAGCTCACCTTTTGGAAGAGTGAATTTTCTAGTTCCGTTATTTCGTTGGTTTATGTTTAATTCCTTTGGGCAGGCTTTTGCCATGCATCCAGCATGTTTTAAATGCACCATACCACCCGTTTTAGAGGAATACTTTTTCAGTAAGGTGGGAAAGTTTAGTGCAGCTGTTGTACACAGACATCTGTGCGTGGGCTTTCTGAGATGTTGATGGGTTTCCACATAACTACTTTCTGCTGTAGCAGGACACTGCAACTCTTGTAATTGAGTAGCCCTTAATCTTAAAAGTGCATTGATAGGGATGATTGGGGCTTTTTTTTTTCGAGGGGGAAGGACATGTAGAGTCTACTTGCTGTTGTTTGAAATCAGGCAATTATTTCAAATATTTCATGTTAGGCTTCTTGTACTGTTTGTGTATCTCAGTCACTCTTCCAAGTGAAAGTGTGTTCTCCCTTTTCTTTCAGATGAAAGCAATGGAAGTCTGTCGATGGCCTAAGCAAGCACCAACATGACCAGAAGATGCCCCAAGAGTATGGTGTGCTTGGCTTTAATTATGAAATGCTTATTCTGTATAAAACATTATTTACTTGTGAATTTTTTTAAGTATTTGCCTACTGATGAATTGATCTTTTTCATATGCTGTTAATTTAATTTTTTAGAGGTGATCAGTTCTAATACTTAAATTTTTGCCTTTGTGTTGCCCATTCATTTGTGTCCAGAATGAATGTGGTGTCAAAAAAGGCAGACAGGAATTCTTGCTCAAACTGTTTCAGGAGCCTGGTTATTTACCTTTCTCCTCCCTGTTTTTGCAAGGACAAAAAAAAAACCTGTAGGAATTGTATGGTTGAGCAGTTACATGGTAGATTTTATGCTTCAGTCTTTTTAAATGAAGAGTCTGACAGTTATTAAAAGAGGAAAAACTAAAATGATAATGGCCACTTCTACCATTTTTTAGCCATCCTGGCTATCATGATAACATCTTACTTCTGTGCTGCAAGTAGTTAGTGCATAACATTTCAGACTTCTGCAGTGGCCTCTACTTTTTCTGTTGCAAAAAGATATCTACAGCTTCAGAATACTCAGCTACAGAAAACATGAAAATCTTCTTTAATGGGGGAAAAATGTGTTTTGCCTTTGTGCATTTGCCTTTTGTTATTTATGTCTGGTATCAGAAAGGTTTAAAAAGAATCCCTCTGTAGGACTATTCGGTATTGGATGATATGTATTCTACTCTTTTGTTATACGTAGAACAGCCTTTCCTTGGTGTGCTTTTGAAAGTGTAAAGTATACTTTAATACCGCTGGCAGTGGCGGCTCTTAGGGGATTGTGAGGTCTGTTCCAACTGCAGTGCTTAATGCTATGAATGCTTCTTACAGAGTTGTAGTGTGTTTTGCTGGAAGTTAGAAGCTTACAGACATAGCCCTCTCTGGTGAAAGCCTCTGAGCGTGCGAAGGGCATGTAGGAAAAAGTTACACAAAATGCTGATTGCCCAGCTGTCTTGCAGCTTCCTTCATGAGGTGAGTAACAGTAATTTCTTGTGCAGCGGTGTCCTTCAGCCTTTTCTTGTAATGAAGCAGATATTTTGTTGAAAAAGAAGTTCAACAGAATGACTTTAGAGCAGAAACTTGAATTGAAACATTGAGAGTGAGATCAGCCTTTTGACTCTGTTCTCATCACCAAAAGTAAGGTGGAAACCCTAAACTAAAAAGTTTGGTGTGACTGCCTTATTAAAAGCAGTGAGTGGCTGCCAGTGTGTCCAAGAGGAGTCTGTGCTTTCCTGTTTTGTTCTTGGGGGTGATAACTGTGGAGCAGTTCAGAACACAAGGACTGAATATGTTCAAAGACTGGTGAAACATGAAAGCTCAGAATCTTATACGTAAAGTGCTGTTTCACTGTAAAGTCTTGGAAAAGCCAACACTATGGGAAAGTTGAGTAGTGCAAGACAGCATGAAATTCAATGTTAGAAACAAGGCATTAGTAAAAGTTGCTTGTATTAGGAAAGATTTCTTCAGTGCCGAAACTGTGGTTCGTGTAACCTACGTACCCAAGAGTACGTAGTAATGACAAGTAATCCCAGTCTTTGAAGCCAGGAACTTCTTGGTCAATATTGTGAATGTGATGTAAGAACAATCCAGTACTGAGAAATCATTATGATAACCCCCTACATTTCAGGGGGTGTAAGCCACACTGAGTAAACTATTAGACAGCCTACTCTAATTTTGTAGAGACTAAATTGAAGGTGAAATTCGGAGTACGAACTTAAGTTTCAAGTCAAATTGAAGAAATGACTGATTGTCTTATAAATTAGAAAGGGTCACAATATTACACCATGTGCTAAAGAGTGGTGTTCCTGTTGAATACTTTGTGCAGTGCTCAGTGAAAGAAAAAAATGCTGAAAGTTTTTTTAGCAGCAGCAGCTGACTGTAAACAGACTAGTTGCTCAAACATAGGAAAGTACAGCAGTGATGAAGGGTAGATTGAATGGAGCAGAAAAACAATAAAACATGTCCAGCTCACGCATCTTGAGCATAGTGAAGAGGAGAGTACTGAGACATAGTGCTGCGCACTGAAGCAGGGGAAGAACTATAAATATTGTTCAAGAATACTTGGAAGAGATAAAAGGGAGAAGTTTCCAGAAGAATTGGGGTTGCATTTGGCACCCATTAATGAGTCTTTTGGATTATTGAGGCTTTTGAATCATCAGTGATTTTGCTGAATGCTTTTTTATTCTTTCACTGTGCTAGATATTAATGATACTGCACAAACTACTAGGGCAGAGAAATACAGGTTGTATAATTGTGTGGTGTTTGCAGTAGCAGCTTTCAAAATGTGATTATAGCTCTGATTATTTGGCAGCCGCTTACA
The DNA here is from genome assembly GCF_028500815.1 of Rissa tridactyla. NCBI lineage: Eukaryota > Metazoa > Chordata > Aves > Charadriiformes > Laridae > Rissa > Rissa tridactyla. The sequence continues at coordinate 24,064,545 of NC_071497.1, read as the reverse complement.
AAAACAACATGATAAGCTCTTATGCCAAGTTGTGCAAACTGAGCTGAGTCAAGTTCTGAAGGAAGTTTGTGATCCAATAGTTTTTCCATGCTGAAGACAGATATTCAGAAAGCGATTTCCCAGTAGCTACCAGACTGGTTGATCTGGAGTTATTTAAAGAATGTATGCTGTTTCTTGCTGAGAAAGGACTCAAATAACTTCTGGGGAAAAATTAAACTGACAGTTCAGTATTTTGCATGAACACACACATGTTCCTACAAAAGTGAAATTGAGTGATACAAGATCCACTACATCAATGTTGGTTTCCTTGTGGAAAAGAATGGAACAGAAGTCTTCAGTGACGTGATGAAATTCCTTCCAAGTTTGTGACAATGCCCTTGAAAATACTAGAATCACAAAGTTTCATGCATTGAAATGTGAAAATCCACTTGAGCAATAGGAAGAACACAGACAAACTTAATGCTTTACCAGTGCTGTCAATACAAAATGAAGCAGGGAAATCCATCCCAGGCCTTTCACACAACTGGCACTGGGTTTTTTTGCAAGGCTGAAGAATAAGATGGGGACTCTTTTTATATGAATCTCTCAGACACTGGGAAGATAAACGTATGTGTAATCTACTCTGAGTAATGTATCTAATAACAGGGCTGCTACTTGTTTTTCAACATAAAATTACTAAATCTCATCTTTCTATTACTGGCTTACTGTTCTCTTGAACTGTCATATAATACCCATTATGTATAATTATAAAGCATATAATATGTGTGCAGAAGTTACTACTACAAAACTTTCTATTGATTCCTACTAGGTAGAAAGTGTTAGTACGGCCACCAACTTGTAGTTAGGATCTGAAATCTTGCGATGGGCAAAGATCTCTTGCATGTAGATTCTTTAAAAATTAGATTTGCAGATTTTAGCTTTTGACTTTTTTCCAGAGGGATGAGGGGAAGCTGGTCGATGTAACTTTGGACTAGTCTCAGTGATCTAGAGGGTGTTACTGAAAACAGCTGCGTGCTACATGTGTCCAATCTCACATTGTGTTTACTTTTTTCCCCTAGGAAGAATTGTTAGAACCAGCCTGAGACCAGTGGCAGTCTATGCAAGACTACTCCATAAGAAACAAAAACCTGTTAAAAAGATGGAATGTTAAGAGTGCATGTAGTAACACAAGGTGCTTTTAACTGTATTGGGGTAGTGTCTGGTAATATTTATGTAGCCAAAAAAATAAAGATTTATATTTCTGTTCTCAGAATTTCTATCCTTCCCAAGCTATAATAGCAGTTTGACAGTTCTGACTTCCTTGACATTGTGTTTGGGATACCAGTTCACCCCTTTGTACTAAATAAAACCTAGGAGCTATTAAGTAGAGGGGAAATGATCACTGAAACCATGGTCTTCTGTAGTACTTGGGAGATTGGGTTAGCTGAGATTGTATTGTGGTGAGGAACAGTAGAAATTAAAGTTCAGCAAACCTGGGTTTAAAAATAGCAGGAAAGGTGTTTCTCCAACATGGAAAACCACAAGCTTAGTTTTTTATTACCTTGATCAGCTGTATAATATGGTACTGCAACTAAACTTGAAGTACAGTGAAATACTCCAGGTATAACAACTAAAATTCCTGCTTTTTTTTTGGGGAAGGCTTCTCATAAATTAATTTTATCAGAAGAGCAAATGCTGAAATTACGTATCTTGCAACGTCTTTTTTTTTTTTTTTAGTAGTGAACGCAAGCAAATTACGAATGCAAAGTCTAAGCATAAAGTTAGTTTTTAGTTTGTCAAGAGGAAAGGAGGTTTAGACAAAAGTAATTAATTTTTAGTGATCCAACATATAATTATTGGATGCACTTGAAAGCTTAGGGTTTCTTTTAGGGATTACATTCCCTGAAGATACCATCTGTTCAGGAGTTTTGCTCATGGGTCTTTGTTCTTAAAGTGCAAGACTGGCAGGAGTAGATTTCAAGACTTTTTTTTTTTTAAACTCTTGAGAGCAAGATCTAATGCCAGGTTTTAATGATGGTTCTCTAAAATGTTAATTCTCTTTCAACAAGAAAAACTGTAGAATCTTAAGCTTCAGTGTCTAATACCTGTTTCCATAGTGTGGTGGAACAAAGAAGAAGTGAGGTAGAGGGAGGAATATTAGACATAGCTTACTAAATTAGTAATGCTGGTAAATACTGAGTATGTGTTAAGCATCAGGACTGCCTTTTGGTTTTTGCTTGGCTAACTGGACTGTAGCCTTGGGAAAAAACCTCAAGACTCCTTTATTTTTTCACTTTTCCTCTGTTGTACATGAACACAATGTCTGACAGACTGTTGAAGCTGATAGTATTTAAAAGTAGAAAGGAGGACAGATTCCAAGGTGGTCTAGGAGAGCAAGAGGAAAAAAAATCTGTGCACTACGTTAGTGTTGCACCAACCCTCCTTTCTCTTACCTCCAGAGCTCTGTGGAAGAGGGGTCTCAGGATTTAAAGCTGCAAATCAGAACGCTTTAGAGGTGTGCACAGAAGGAAAGCTGGTGTGTTTTGAATTCCTCTTCAACTATTCAGCATGCTGCATCTGAGTTGACTAAGGCCAGCTCTGTTAAACAGTCCATCAATGGGGGAATTATTGAATGTAAATCTGTTACCTCTTTTGCCCAGCAAAGGGGCTTAGTTGTAGTAAATTTAACAGTATTTTATGAAGAATGTCAAGTACATTTTTATATCTTCATTGAGGAAATAACTGCATAGTCCTAGCTATTTTTGAGATCTTAACATTACTGTGACTAAGGTGTATCTTTAAATTGTGACCAGCTGGGAGGCCAGTGGTTGTCTTAACTCACTATGAGTTCGGGTCAGATGGAGTTAATTTTCCCCATAGCAGTTGTCATAGTGCTGTCTATTAGTGGCTAGAAAGGTGTTGATAACACACCATTGTTTTGGCTACTGCATCAAGGCTGTCTCTCCAACGTTCCCCTGTTCCCCTCTCACCAGTAGGCTAGCGGTGGGCAAGATCTTGAGAGGGGACGTAGCCAGGACAGCTGACCCAAACTGCCCAAAGGGATATTCCATACCGTATGACATCTGCTCAGCAATAAAAGGTAAGAGAAGGGAGGGCGGGCAGGGTGGCATTCGCTATTACGATGTTTGTCTTCCAGAGCAACTGCTATGTGTACTGAAGTCCTACTTCCCAGGAAGTTGCTGGACATTACCCCTGCTGATGGGAAGTAGAGAATGAATCTTTTGTTTTCCTTTGCTTCCACACTTGGCCTTTGCTTTTGCTTTATTAAACTGCCTTTATCTTGACCCATGAGGTTTTTTCCATCTTACTCTGTTCTCTGTCCCCCCTCATCCTGCTAAGGAGGGGAGGGACGGAGCAGCTTAGTGGGCACCTGGTGTCCAGCTGAAGTCAACCCACCACAACTCATATCAAAGAGACAAATACAGGAGAGAAATTAAAACAGGCACATGAAGGAAAGCATCTGCCACACTAGCTTTGCATCTGTATGTTTGGTTTGACAGTTCATGTAGTCTGCTGTTTTCTGGTGATTTTCAGGTAAGATAGGAAAATTTAGTATGGATATGCACTGGAGTATAAAGCTTATGCTGACAACTTGCTGCTACCAGGAAAAATACTTAATCTGGAGAAGCTGTATCCTCAAGCGGTTTTTAATTGGTACTACACCTGTTTTTACCAGATGGTGTTGTCAAATGAATCTCTTGTTTCTGAAGGCTTTGCTCCTTTGTGTAATGTAAATAAGACACACAGGCAACCAGGGAATGCCCTAAAAATTCAAGTTTTACTTGACTTTTAAATAACCTGGACACAAGTATTGACACAGCCATCTATCAAACTCAATTTAAAATAAAGCACACAGTTGCTTCATGAATACTTAATGTACATAGAACATACACATCACATTGATATGTTTATGTTGTTTTCAAACATCTTTCTACCTTTGAATTAAACAGGCTTTCCCAAAAGAAAATGTGCTATCCATTCAGTTCAATATTGACCTGTATAAAGATGACTGATTTGGCAACTTAAATTATAGTGATTTCTTTTTTTTTCCCAACCAACATCTTCAATATAATGAGCTCAATTAGAATAACAGGTTACAAGGTTAGGGGTATTGGGAAGGAGTGCAGTGTAGAAAACAGCAGGTCGAGGCTAGCTCCTAATGAAAGAAACCAGCTAACAAGCAAGAGGACCAATATGGGATACACAAAATGGTTTTGTAGTGTGGTAAGCAAGCCCTCTTTATTGTATAAAATACATGTTTTGCAAAGAGGTATATCTACATTGTAGTGTTGCTAATTAGTAAGTGAGAGAGTTCCATAACTTACCTATTTCTAGCACTTACAGAAGTCTCCGAAGAGGTAAATGCAGAGGCACAAAGTTGAAGTTGTTGGCCTGAGATCAGTTCAGCAGACTAGAAGCAGAATTAGGATGAGAATTTCTCAAATACCACTCCTTTTCCAGTGAGGACAGGTCTGTATGGCATCCAATCCCAGGGTAAACTTTGCCTGAGATGGTTATGCATCTCCTGTCTTTTGCCTGATTCATCATGAGGTACACATATTTGAGGCTGACATGCACACGGCAGGCCTGAAAACGTAACTGCCTCTAGGCAGTGCAAGCCTTAAGCAAGCCAGGGAATGGTAGCAACAGTGGGAAGGGCAAGGTGTAGCTCAGAGATGTAAGAAACCAGCTGCTTACAGATGTTACAGGGCTGGCTTAGGGCTACAGAGCATAGCTGCCACACAGTAAGTGCTTGCAGTGATTGATCACGTGTAGGTCCTCACACAACAGTAACAAGATCACAAGAAAAGGTACCTTTCCTCAAATGACTGAGGGAAAGAAGCTTGAAGGGAAAGGAGGCTCACAGGCATGGAAAAAGTTTCTTTTTTGTATTATTAGCTGACAGTGACATCCTTGTCCAAGTTTTGCCTTGTACTGACACTGAACACATAATATAGGTGTTGAGCTTAGTCTTTCTTCTGTAGATACAAAACTATTGTAGTGCCTTAGAATGAGCATTTGACTTGCTGAAACCTGCTTCCTACATAGTCTCATTGGAGAGAAGACCACTAACTCAAATCTAGGACTCTGTACATTTCTCATTTAAAAGGAAAAAAGTTGGCTTGCTTACTAAACAATGCTCCTGTGACTTGAGAATTGAAACCTTTCACTATTAGTCTACATAGAAGCCTGTTTTCTGATGTAGTAGGATAAGTAAAATGCCACACACTTGGCTGATGGTATCGAGCAATAATAGACAAAAGCCCACAGGCAGATGACAACATACAGAAAAAACATGAGGTTGGATATAAAACTTGCAAGTAATTTTCTTCTTGATCAATATTTGAGGATTGGCAAGATAAGGACACTATGTACAGATAATTCTCAAATAATAACAACACAAATCCTCCTAAAGGAAGTAGATATGTTCTACTTGCCTGTGCCTGAGTAAGGAATGCAGAATAATGGTAATGATTTAGAAAGCAACAAACTACAAGCGAGTGCATAATGCTCCAGCTTGGAACACCTTGAAGAAATAATGAGTGGCTTTTGCTGCAGACACTGTAACCAGTTCTTGTGTGGTTTGTCGTGTTTCAGTAGTCTTCCAAAAGATTGTGATGCTCTAGATTAATCTATATCACCTTAATCTTTGCCACAATGATGGTGTGGGTTGTGGAGTTTTTTTTTCTTTTTGTTTTGTTTGGTTTGGTTTTTTTAACTGGTGCTTGTGAGAATACTACACAGGGTCATAAAGAGATCTTAAAATATCCCGTTAAATTGGAGCAATGACAGTGAAACTATTTAACAGACTTCCAAAACAGTTTGAGCAAATACTTTAAGCCAAGCCCAACAATGTCCTAGAATGAAATCTATAGTAAAACCAGAAAATGCTGAAGAACCTCCATGAAAACAGAATTCTTATCACAGAGAGGCTCTAGGCTTTTTCCTTCCCATAGACTTGTTTACTGAGACTGAAGAAGCAGAACTGTCCCAAATAAGTGATCAAAGAAAAATATTTATGAAGTGAATCTGCCTTCCCTGGCACGATGCAGGATCTCACAACTGCAGACCAATTCCTATGATAGGAATATACAAACTGTTTGGCTATCACCCTGGCTAGTAGCATCCACCTGACCACCTCAGATCATGAAACAATAAAGAATCAAAAAATGAAGTGGAAAATAAAACACATCACACAAGGTTTCACTTCTCAGTTTTGTTAGTTAAAATGTGTATCAGTAATCCCATGCCTCTTGTAAAGCATAACTTAGATGCCTTATGATCACACCAGTTCTCAAACAGTATTACCTTCCTGACAGGGCTGCAGTCCCCTGGTATAGTGTTGCTAGGCGTAGAATCACAGAATAGTTTGGGTTGGAAGGGACCTCTAAAGGTCATCTAGTCCAACCCCCAAGAAGACACAGGAACACTGCAAACCACTGAGGTGGTGCGGGTCGAGTTTAAGGAGGACTCATGTAAAAAGGCACATGAGCTACTACAGCCCTTTCCAATGCTGTTTGACAAATTCAATATTTAGTTTGGGGATTACGCCTAGCAAAAGTTACTTTCACAACACCAAGATTTTCCTAAGCTTCTTAATAAGTTAGCAATGCCAGAAGGCTCGTCCGTGTGCCGACTGTGGACAAATGGGAGGCAGATCATTTGTACAAAGTGATAGGACAGAAGAGATAGATAGCATCACTTCAGATACGTACTAGAAGATAACCCAATGAATGTGCAGCATTGTTAAAACTTACTATTCCTACCGTGACAATAGAAAAAAATTGCAATTATCATACCTGAAATACTGCCTTTGTCATTTTATCGTAGTAGAAATGGCTCAGAGAAAAGTATTGGAAGGTACTAGCATTGATTATCTCATATGAAAAGAGGTTAAGGCAGACTTTGCTAATCTAGTTTAAAAAAAAAAAAAGGCAAAAGGCTATTTGCTAGCTGTCTTAAATCCTACTCTACAAGTTTCATTTAACCAGTACTTAAGTGCCTTGCTAAGCAGTCTAAATATGGTGGGTCAGTACACATTCTCCATTTTTTTTTTCCCAGTGTGGTTTACTGTAAGGTGATAGATGTATTTCTGTGGTATGGAATGTTCAATTAAATAGTCCCTCTACATAAAAGGGCATTCAAAATTGAGAGAACACTTAAAACTGCCAAGGGAAAGTAAGTCTGTATCACCTCTGGAACTCTCTGGAACTCTCTGGAAATCTATTATTTCTGAGCTGAAACGGGTTGAGTCAACATTTGTATTAACAACACGAGCATCTGTTGTTGTGCTAGGCTAAAATAAATCTTGTAAGAGCTATCAGTCCTTATGTCTCAGGACATAAGTTGATCCCCATATAAAATTGTGAAGATAATTCTCCCCATATCACACTGTATTGCACAATTGGCCAAAAATATGACTATTTTGCTTCTCTTGAAGCATCCTGGTCAGTTAACAGTCATTTTTTGGAAAAAGGCTATTCAGTTACAGAGCAGACCATAAAGCCTGTTTTCTTGCAGCAATTTTTTTTGTTTTGTTCATTTTTTGGAAATGTAACTGCTGATCATTCAGGTCTACTAAGACTTTTCTTTTTGGTTGTCTAATCAGGCAGCTTCTCCTCGATCAGTCACACCACTAGAACGGTGGTTCTAGTGCATTGCTTGGCCTTCCCAACAAGGAGGCTGCGCTTCAGAGTGTCCTGAAGAAATTGCTACCACGTCGACTTCAGTTCCTTCCCTTGCACACACACACACAAATTCCCCATTTCCAAAGAAAAAAATCCATTCACCATCGTCAGTTATGGCAGTCAAGTCTCCACCTTGAAGCGTGACACCTGTACAGTTTTTATGATCTTAGTGGTGGGTTTTCCATCGATATTGTTAGTGGATAGCTGAGATGTTTCTTCTATTAGGCTGTCTTTAGATCCGTTCTGTCTCTGAAAGGAACAAATTAAAACACGTTGTTGAAAAATTATAGCAGAATTTAAATACTGTATTTTGATAACTGCTGCTATGACAGCCTTAGGCTAAGGATATAGCGATTTTTATGTACATATATATATATATATACACACACACACATACACCAGGAGTATTAAAGTCTCTACATTTATTTGATCAAACAGAACTTTTTCCCCTTCTTGCCTCCTCTCTCCGCTGCCAGCTGCTGCCTCTCTGTGCTATTTGGATTCATACTCTTTATTCAGGAAACGCCACAACTAATTATTTGATATTTAGCAAAACACTGCAAGCAAGTGCTCACAAGGAATTAATGGCCACTGTTGTGAGGGCATCTGGGGCAGAAGGAAAAGAGAGGTGTTTGTGGACACTGAATATTGTAACATTAATTCCTTCCAGGGCATGAATTTAAGCCACGTTGTATTGGATAAGAATGAAAATATGACTGTGAATTTTGAACAGGACTCAATCACACAAGTTACGTATTTCTACAAAATACATGTGTGCTTAGCCTTACCTATACCAGCTTCCCTGTCGCTGTAAGCGAGACTCCCCCTTCTCCCTCCAAAAAAGGAAAATTGCAAAGGATGCACAACTACTAACCTGTTGAGTCATCTGGATGCTGGGACCTTTCGCATCTGAAGATCGTGTAACAGGCAGCGGAGGCACCAGATCAGTTTTCGCACTGGAATTACAATATTACAAAATGGATATTGCTATAATGAAGTAAACTATAACTATGCAAAGACAGAATAACAAAGTTAACACAGACAGTTACATAGATCTGAAAAGCAAAATCCGAAAGGCTTATCAGCTGACTAGACATCTGAAAGCTGTCACACAGTGAGCTATCACCTCAGTGGTCAGTGGGCACCTTCAGGCCATCCCATTCCTTCTCAAGGGGCCTCTCTCCCCCCAGCGTACAGGGGCAGCCCAACTTCATGTGAGATGAGTCTCACCCGAAATCATGGATGTGCTGCACCTCCGTCGGGGGCCATCCAGCTAAAACTAGCCTCCCAAGTGGATGATGACATCAGGGGCCTGCTTTTGATATTTAAGGCCTTAATAAAACTGAGAATGGGGCTGTCACTTTTCCACTCATAAGTAGGCCCTTACAAATCAGTCTTCTAGGAAAGACTGATCCACCCATTGCTGAAGAGGGTTCTACTGGAGTTCCCATGAAACAAATTACAGAGTTAATACAGATGATGTCTTAACTCTATTAAGGATGAAGGTATTGGGAAAGAAACTCACGAGTTCTCACCCCTTAGGCAACTTCATGACCTGCCATTGAAGAGCAACAGAGGTTTATTTTGGCTTTTTCAGTTTTTCCCCCTTCCAAGTGGATCAAGCAAGGCTCTGTGGCCCACAATGAACAACAAATGCTTTTGTACTTGTTTGAGTCACTTAGCTCTGAACACCTACTATTTAGAGGGTTGCCTGAATCCTTTGCCAGCAACCAACCACATTTATGCCACTTCTAATCCAACCATGATCTTTGAACAACGTTCAGGCCACACTAAACCAGTCCATTGCTAATAACCACGTTCACGTACTTCACTTCAGACAGGACAGATCTTTCACCATCAGAACACTGTGACCGCCGATACTGACGGTAGCTCCGAGGGGAATGTGAATGCCTAATGCGGATCGGGTCGCCTTGAGTCCTAAGAGAGAGACAGAATTCACGACGGTAGGTTAGTAAACCAGATCTGTCACAGAAACATAAACTCAATTGCAGACTGAGAGATCCTCACATTTCTTATTAAAGTACAACAGAGAGCTTCTGACTGAATTTACTGCACTGGCTGAATTTAAAAGGCTGATGCTTTTCTGACGAGTCTGTACTTGGAATTCAATGCTTTAAAAGTGCAAAGGTCATAAACTGGCGTGCCTGTATTTGAGAATGAAACTATTTAATAAAGAATGCATTAATATATACAGCTTCAGCGTCAGCTTTTCTGTTTAGTGGTGCCGTGGAAGCACATTATAATGCAAACTGGGATCCCATTTCTGCCACATGCAGCTGCTTGCACTGACACATGGCATCCCAAATGGGCAATTATCACAGCAAAATAGATGTCAGTTCTTAAGGAATAGCTATGCCCTGGCAGCTGCCTATGACAAGCAAGGGAAAAGGTCGAACAGGTCAAATAGTGCCTTAAATGACTGGAATAAAAATTTTAAAGGAAGCAGAAGTTTAGGAAATAAATGGATTTTCTTGTTTGAATTCAGTTCTCCCTGATTTTGTAGTGTATAACATAAAACAGATTGATGGATGGCACAGGGAGACATGCAGACATCCAGTAGTTTCCTGAGTGTGTGGGAGACACAGGGAGAGATGAAGATGGTTTTTTCATATTTTGTAAAGAGAAAATATTAGGTTTTAAAATTATTAACTAGCCTCATCCAACCCATCCTAGATGAGCATTTAGAGTAGACAAAAGTTTAGAGACTATCTGTACACCCACTTCTATTTCAGTATGACAGAGTTCACAGTAAAATAAGAAAAGTGAGTTTTTATATTCACAAAGAAAAATCCCGACATAAACTCACTCTATTTTAGTGTATGGAATTTCTTTCAATTGCTCTTCAGACAGGCCAGATGGATCCACAAGCTCCTTCCTAGAAAGGATTAGGCAAAGTAAAAAACGTAACAGTAGCTACCAACTGCAAAACCATTCTTATTTTTATTATATTAGGCTGAAAAGATTTACTGAAACAAGCTGCTGTCAGCCCTGAGGCTATCTTGACATCAAAATAGGAAACCTATTAAGAAATGTGTCTAACCACCTTGATTGCTTCAACTGCGTGTCACATCCTGTTCCACCTTCCTCTCACCTCCCTGCAAATCTGATCTTGTCGCCTCACAATATATACGAACATTGTGTATACCAAACATCGAATATGCTTTGGACTAGATAACTATCTTCCCAACGGATAGCTCTACAGAGTATGGGGCATTATCCTAAAAGCGTCAGTATTACAAACACAGACATTTTGGAAGCCACTGAGGAATAAATCTCTAAAATTCTTCTTTAATAATTCATCTACATACAATGGTCGTCTGTATTCAGTGCATTCAGTGATCTGCAGTATCTCCTGGACATAGAAGGTTATTAACACCCACATAGTTTACTGTGGCACATAACTAAATCAGAACGTAATGCCATATAGCCACAGTGCCGGGGTTGTGAATAACTACATTAGAGGCAAACCAAGCAGTCACTCAGACCCTACAAGGACCGTACTTACTGAATATGTTTCCACAGTTCTTCTTTAGCTTGTACATCTGGGCTTCTCCTATAAATACCAAAAAAGACAACAAATGCAGAACTGTGAAAACCATCTGATGTGTTGCTATTCAAATAATTTTTAACAGCACAGACCCTGCACAGAAATCACGGTAAATGTAATCCACCACTGACTTCAATTTTAAGGTTTGTTATCTCGGAAAATGCATTAAACTTCACTGCTTTATTTCAACTGAAAAGTTATTTCCTGAACACCAGGCTCTCAATCACAATTCCTGTTCCACTAGCCTTCAGCAAGAGTATGCACAAAATAGAAACACGATTTCCCAAGCCAAATCAGTGCCTGGCTACTGCCACCCCTTACCCAGCTGAGGAACAATGTGTTTTGGAATAACACTTTTGTAAAAGGCCCTCAGAAATGTCCTGTGGCCCACGGAGCCCTCTGTGGGCAGGAGGAGGGACAGGCCACACCAGGCTGGCACACCAGTAATCCCTGGCCATTCCCAGTGAGCACCAGTGGAGAGGACCTGTCGCTCAGCTGTGCAATCACAGTACAGACTCTTGCTTCCTGGTCATTTCCAAGAAGGGTTTCTGCTCACTTCATTCACCTTTGTGATGTCCAGGACAAAAAAAAACAACAAACCAACCAAATTAGCAACGACACATACTCACGCACACAAATATTTTAGCAAGTATTCATTTGCAGAGAAAGTACTAAGCCAAAATTTTAATTTCCCTGTTGCAGACAGAGAGATGAAGTAAAGCAAGCCTGAATGGCATGCCTCACAGAAGACACTCTCTCCAAACTGGATCCCTTTTATTTTTATTTTTCTTACCCTGTTTTTTTGCAAGGTTAGTGCAAAACCACTGCTGTTGCTGAAGTTGCACCTAGTATTCACTTAAACCCGTGCAGAGTAATAGATTAAATAAGCATTTTACACAGTGGCCAGTACTTCATTTGCACAGAGACATCAGGTAACTTTTCATTTGGATAACGCTTTGAGCAGCCTGGTCTAGTAGGAGGTGTCCCTGCCCATGGCAGGGGTTTGGACTAGATGATCTTTAAGGTCCCTTCCAACCTAAACCATTCTATGATTCTATACAAACTCAATGTCGACAGCTAGACTGTTCCACACCATCTGAAATGTGAGGGATGCAACTTTTAGAGAGATTCAGCATGCATAAATGCTCCCTCTGAAGTCACAGTTTCTAAAGATTAAGTCTTACATCATCAGATCACACAGCTTGCTTTTTTTTTCCCTTAAACAAAGGGCCTATCATATTCAAAGATGCTTTTGGAGTGATATAATCCAAATTTAAATGAAGATCAAGGAGGACGGCAGAGTTCTGTGTTTTAGCATCTATTAAATCCTCTCTCCCAGTGACAGAGCTGTAGCAGAAATAATTCCAAAGTGGTCTCTAGCACTAACAGTTTCACGGTTTTCTTATTTCACCATTACTGTGTTTGGCTCATTTCCAGACTTCAGCCTAGCAATAATGTTCTATATTGCAGTAAACGTTTTACAATTTGTGTAAAGGCAGATTATTCAAGGGTGGTAATGTTTTGGGGTTGGTTTTTTTTTAGATTTTACAGGTGCAGAAGTACTGGGAGATATTAGTTCACTGCTTTATAAATACCAGAGATAAACAGAAGGGTGAGAAACAACCTTACATTTGCGTCTCCCTAGTGGGACTAATATGAACTAATCCATAATCTTCTTGGGCTCCAAGGTGGTGATGGCTTTCCAGGCAGTGCAACGCAGCCGCCCCAGATGATTCCTGTCCTTGACAGAGCCCTTTGTTGTCCATTCTGACTGCTCAGGTCCTCATGATGGCAACAGTTACGGCCATGAATAGCTTGCAAACCAATTTTTATTATTGTTCATAGTTGCTTTATGTGTTTGTGTTTATTATAACGCATTATTTTTTCACTTCTCCTATCTCTCCTTCTCCCTTCTTGCATTTAATTCTCCATCTCTCCTTCTTGCATCTGTCCATGCTGTTTTTAACTCCCTGATGCAGCACCTTGGTATGCAGTGGCATTTAACAGCCTTTTTCACCACTCCGTTTTGAATTGATTTCTCCTTCCACGCAACCCCCTGCTCACAAACTAGCAGCTGCAAACCCTGCATTCACCCCGGGGCTGGAAAGATAGGCATCCTCTTCTGAGGCTGAATAATCAGGCAGTGGGGAATGCGAAAGCTCCCTGAAAAATGCCAGCTTCTCCAGGGAGGCTTTGTAATGCTTACAAGCCCTAGTTTGCCTGAGGAAGCAAAGCCTCAAGGTTGCTCCCAAACCCAGGATCCCCACAAAGCAGGGTACTGTGCACACCACTGACCCATCTGATCAGCTCACCGCTTTTACTTATTCATGGAAATACAAGGGTTCAGGATGTGGCCTTAAGTCTCACTATCATCAAACATCATGGGAAGCCTCACCTACAGTAAGAAACATTGTGGGGCAGCGTGGAAAGAGAGTGGTTAAATAAGAAGTCATCTTCCTTTCTCCATTTTCTAGGAACTGTGCCTCCTGCTTTCTGCGGCCAACTCCAGCCATGTAAGTCTGTGATCTCTGCCATTCTCCCTCCTTCCACCCTGCAACTACACTAATAAGGAAGTCACTCTTATAAAATACAAGCTTAGCAACATGGCATCCCATGGAGGGGGGAGAAAAGAGAAAGAAAAAAATAAAAAAGGAGAAGAAAAGGGCTAAACACAATAATTCCCCAGAGCGAACTGCTTTTATGAATTCCCATCTTGATATTATTTATTTCCATCTGTTTAAGAAGTGTTACCATACATACCAGGATAACCTCACAGCCTTTATTCTAGTTAAACCCCCTACAAAAGAATATCCAGAAATATGATACAGATAAAGTATCTTAATAAAAGCATTTTCCTCACAAAGGCCTGTTCTTGCTTCCTTTGAAGGCAAAATGAAGAAAAGCTTACAAAAAGAAAGGTCTTATTAAGGTGAAATGTAGTTATTGCATATACTGCATGGGAAATTCATGTTTGTACAGTTCTTAACAGCCCACAACAAAACAATCCTTCTATTAAATCTTTAAAGACAGATCACAATCCCTCTTTCACTTTGTTTTCATCTTTTTACTGTGAATTGGTTAAGAACGCACAGTTTTGACACATAATGTACACTCAGATTGTCCTATTGCAGTATCTGAATCAGTAGGTTCTGGACAATGTGTATGCTAATCAGATTGTCTAATGCACAAGAAACCTAAGGGGAATTCCCACTAAGTGATGAGTCCTCCAGGAGGCTTTTTGTTTATTTTTATTTCATTTTCACAAGCTTGAACAACTCTACACATTAATAAGGTCTAAATTATTTTTTGTGTCTGCATCTGCACCCTTATTAATATTTCAGTTTAAGTCATGAATGGTAAATTTAAATAGCCATGGAACTTTAATGGCCAACCTTCTTAATTAAAAAAAGCCCTTTGGCTACACAGATGTTTTACATGAACTCTTGAAAATAAACCCTGTAGAACTAGAATTTGTAGCTCGCTCTATTTGCTGATTCCTTTAGGAGAAAGAAAGGTCAAATTCTTGTCAAATATTTTTATTCCTAAGACCAAGGAGCCACCACCTCCCCACCACCCATGACTGATATTAGTCATTATCAAACAAATGAAATGCACTGTGCCAGGCACAGTAACAAACATTTCAGCTATTACTTCACACTTCCAAACTGAACCTCTAGTTAAGCTGACTGCAGTAAGGAACTTAACGTGGAAGACTTATGCGTACTACTGAAATGAAGGGTTTGTATCAACTGTTAAATGTGCAAATTGAAATGACCGTATGACCAGACTTAAAAATAAAACCAACCGTACCCTACACCCTAGGGAATCGTATGTTTCCCTTCCCTCTGACCTGCATCCAGTCATGTAAGCAAACAGCTGAGCCAAAATAAATTAAATAACTGCTCCTATAACCTACTGCAGTTTAACAGTTAAAACGCCTTTTACTAAACTTTTTTTAAAAGCACTTTGAAAGGAATTCCCATTATACTTTATTTAGTTCCTACTTGCACATATTAAGGATCTCTGCCATACTTGAGAAGTTTGGGCTTATTTCGTTGTCTTGGGTTTGTTTTTTTAAACTGAAGAGTGAGACAAAAAGAAGGAATATATTCATCACTAACACAATAGGGAAAAGAAAATGAGAAGCCATCCAAAATCTTTAGGATTTCCTCATTTCTTTGCTTCACCTAGGACCCTCCCTTGTTCAGTAAGGTGCTACACATTCACATTTTTTGTTAGTAGTAGTATAAATAAAACAGAATGTCACTGTGCTGGAAAATAAAACCCATTTCATAAGTTAAATTAGCCACAAGAGGGAGCCCGTGCTGTCCAAGCAATGAAATTTAGTTGGCCTATGGGAAAAAAGAAAAGTTGGCTATAAATTTAATCTAACTATTATTAACTGAGTACATTTCCTAGTTTACAGCAGTTTCTGTACATAGTAAAAAAATTTAAATCAAATTTAATCAGCTGTATTTTGTGGATTCCATACAAGTGAGCTTTAATATTCCTGATTTTTAGTAATATATCATTGTTTAGTTACACCTAATAACATTTGACTTTTGTGCAGCTGAAAGTGAACAAGTCTGTACAAAGCCAGTTAAAGTAGAAATTCCAACATTTGGAATTTTAATGGCAAATTCTATTTCTCATAAAAGAATGAAAACTGTACACTACGAAACTGGAGACAGAAACAAGTTCTAGCAACGAGGGCAACTGAAAACAGAACTCAAGCAGATTTTAATACTGGAAACTTCAGTGCGGATTACGGTTTCAATCGGCATGAATGAAATGATCGTTTAAGGCACTATACAGTTTGTCTCAGTAAGTCTTAACATGAAAGGTAAATTTAAGAAAAGATGGTGATGGAAAGTACCTATGTGAGTTACAGAGGCAACACGTTACACCATCAGCATCAGGGCTGGCGACTCACCCACGTTATCCAGGCGGGGCGGGTGAGGATACAGTTTCAAAGGCCTTGCCTTCTCTCCCGGTGCCCCTCCTGGCAATCCTCAAACCCCCCCGGCCCTGCCTTGCCCTGCCCTTCCCTGCCCTGCTCCTCACAATGATGCTGGCGCTGCTCTGGATGGTTACTTGGATGGTAGATTAAGCTTGATACAAACACGATACAAAACAGTGCGTCTATACCCCAAACACCTGTCATTAGGAGAAAAATATAAATTAAAAGAAACCAGCATTTTCATTAAGTTTGAGAAAAATCAGTTTTAGAGGCCAACAACTTCACCGTGTCAAAACCAGCTGTCAGCAGGAACGGCGCTGCCTGGCAGCATGGCTCCATCCTGACATCAGGATGCAACAAATCATTGACTGCTGCTTGCTAAAGGTAATTTGACATGGAGGCATCAGTAGCTGGTCTCATCTGGAGCAATACTGCAGACATTAAATGATTAAACAAGCGTGCATGCATTTCACAAAAATGCCTGCACCTATCACACAAAATCTGAATGTTTTCACAGACTTGCTGCTCAGAATCGCTGGGGAATTGCTGTCCTCATTACAGAACTAATGTTCAGTGAGCCACAAAACCATCCAGGACTCCATTCAAGGTGATGGAGAGAGCCTCTAACCAGCTCTAGTACAAAGCCCTGAAATTCAAACCACTACAGGAAGGAAGTTTGACCACAAAGACAAATCTGCTAATGTGAGAACGTGCCATGTGAAAGTCTCTGTTCCTCAGCAGCTGAGGGCCACCACAACACTGGAGATATTCCTCCTGCTTTCCAACATGCTACAGCAGCCTTAATTTTCACGTCCAAGAAGGCAAGGGTTACATACGATCGAGATCTGTGCCTGGATCGACGGTAGTTTGGATCCGCCTGGTTTTTCTCCTTTTGTCGCCGTAGCACTGCTTCCCACTGAGGAGCCGAGTCAACCATGTCATTCTCTTGCCGTAATCTGCAAAAGAAGTAGCAGGAGCTTAGTCTGAAGTCTCTGGTGCAGGATGCTCTGAGAAGCAATGGGTTAGTTTTTCCCCACAAAAATCCAGCTCCTGCAATGCAATACTTCAACCTTTCATCTTGCTAAATGTTAACTAATGTTCCCAAACTACATTAAAAGGTAAGAACCCGCATCAAAGAAAACTCATTGGTTTGTTATTTAGAAACAGAATAATCCAAAAATGAAATGACCCAGGCCTTTAAGGACAGGCCCACAACCTGAATTCGTCTTCCCAGTCCAAGACAAACAGCTAGAACTTTTTTCCTGTTTACATATTCCCGCCTACCTCATCTGCAGCAAGTGTAAGCCCCACATCATGACACAAGGCTCTACTACTACTACTTTTCCAAACATTTTGTTGCGGCATGTAAACCTTCCCAGGATCCAGGGGAAATCCCCCAGGGATGCCCCTGGCGAGTTCCCACTCACGGGGAAGCGGTCCCTTCACTCTGACCTGCAGTAAAGCCCAGGGTGCATGCAGACCTCCCTGGCTGACCCAGACATTGCACCCCGTCTGCACTGTCCCCTGTGGCTTCAGCCCCCACCTCTGCTTGTGTGCTTCTAAACGACATGATACGCTTTTATTTCTTCTTCTTTTTGCTGAAGTAACTCTACACTGACGCAACCAGCAAGGCCAAGTGGCGTACCAGCGTTTGGCCATTCAAATTTCTACAGATGCTTGGCAGTTTTGAGGTTGCAGATATGAGCGGTGTGATGAAACGCTTAAGGTGGAACAAATGGACGTGCTTTGGTCACAGCAGGGAATTTAAAATTTAGCAGGGATTTAGAAACAACCCTGGAAAATACCACTCCAAGAGTGGGCTGTCTGACAGGACAGTATGACTGGCATACTGAGGAATCCAGAGGAGCTTAACAAAAAACAGGTAGACTGACAGGTAAAACAAACAAACAATCCAACAGAGATAAAGGGATTACAATGGAGACGTGACTCCTAGGAAATGCAAAGTACGGAGCTGTTGTTGCTCTTCACTACATATGTACCTTTCTCCTTGAGTTTTGAATTGTATGAGGCTAAACTGGCTATGCAGGCTGCTGCTTTTCCTTTAATCAGATCTTCTCTCACATGCATAATTAATTTTGAGCAGAAGCCCCAGCTACTGTAAACAGGCACAACTCCACCAAACGGCACTGAGCATCTGCAGAAGACGGCAACATCAGGTTTTGATTTCTAAGCAAGCCTTTTTAAATCTATAATCTGGTGACAGAGATTAACATAAACTTCTACCTAAGGATTTAGTAGGACTCACAGAGCAACAAGTAATGAATTGTGATTTTCATCCTGTATAATCCAATTTGTGGAGACAGCAATCACCCCCACATGGTATAAACACCATCAACTGCCTCGCACATACGGCGGTCACTTGCAGAAAAAGATGACACGTGGCTGACAGACCAGTGCCGCTGCCGAGGGTGGTGGGTCTGTCCTCCTGCCAGTACTTGGCTCCGCCTCTCCCGAAAAACAACTCCTAACAGGTCAAGTAGACAGCCGTACTCTGAAGGAGGCATTCAGATGCTTGCCGAAAAATAACCAGGAGCCACTCATTCTTCTCAGGAAACCCACACAAGGCAGCAGAGCACGAGTTCCGTAGTCTGGCACAGAGCACATGAGACCCTGCACCTCGTGTTTGAAACCACGCTTCCACGATGACCACAAATGACCTCTCATTAAGGGAGTAAACACATCATTTCTGCTCTGGTCCATTCTACTAATGCAAATCCTCGTGCCTAACAGGGAGTAAAACTGCAGTGACAACAGAGAAGTGTTCTACACAAATAGAAGTCCCCCTGTTTTAAAGGTAAAGAAGGACAAAATAAAAGAAAGAAAGATTTCAAGACTTTGGAGAACCTAATAGCTGCCAATAATATACAGTTTCCAACAAAAATTCAAACATTATTCAGCATCACTTAAAGACCATTTTTTAAACAGAATGTTAACAACAAAAGAGAAAGAAAAAATCCAAACTAAGCACTATCATTCCTCAGTAGCATTACTATGAGATGGTCACAGCAAAGAAATCCTAATTTGTCGATGCTGGGATAAGTGCATTAGCAGATACGCCTCTGGTTAGACCACACTGATCCCATCATGCAGAAGTTTTACATATTCCTTAGGTTCCTTCTAAAATGTCATTCACTGACATTTTCTGACATTCTGACATCACTGACATTCATTGACAAACAGCATACCTACAGGAGTCCCTGTTTTCCTTTGGTGTGGTCACAATCTTAGATGATGTGTATACTTTGACACCAGTAGGACTCTACTGCACTTTGGACACTTGGGTTCAGTCATTTCCAAGAGTTACTTCAGCACACAGATGGCAGACAGGGCTACCTGGAGACACTTCCCCCTGCAGCTACCGAAGATTGATGAAGAACAACGCTACATCACAGGACTGCTCTTTGATAGATAGGAACATAGAGAAGGAAGCAACTCTTCTGCCAAATTTGGGACCACTGTAAGATGAGATTTTATTTCCCTGAAGTTTTCTCCATTCTGTTATACTGCAATGTATTTCTCTTGCATTATTTTTTACACAACCTGAAGAAAAAAACTGGAACTAAAGCTTAGTGTCTGAAACTCAGGATACTACAGTTTTTGTGCCTTGTAGAGGCCACTGGAAAGTTTCAATACTATTTATTAAAAGAGCATGATGTCCTAACCACAGCCAAGAGAAAACAGAAGTCTGAGTTGGGAATTGTGTATCATTTCATACTTTTGAAAACAGCCTTGCTAGTATTGAGTCTATTCCTCTATATATGCTTCAGTTTTCATCACGTACCCACACTGCAATCCCATTCTACATCAGCATTTCTTCTCCCACCTAAATAAATTCAGTTTTATACATATGTTCACCGTTTTTATTTGAGAGAACTGATGTGACAAAAACATTTCGTTTCCCATTTTTTTCCATATTTCATTCCTCTCTCTCCCCTACAATGACTTTTGCTACATATCTCACTGAAAGATGTCTTATTTATCTTCTTATGTACTTACCCAATTTATTTATTTTCCATCCACACCTTACTTTTTTTTTCCCCACACATACCTACTCTCATTTGGTCACATGCTCAGCCATCCACTACTGCTTATGCTTTCTTCCTTATATGCCCTTCTACTAAACTCAATTATTATTTACTTGTCATTGTTAATAACAATATTGACACTTTTATATATCTACTGCTGCGTGGCAAGCACAGTCCTGAGCAATGCATTCATTTATCTCCAAGTACTTCATATTTCTACTCTGACTCCCTTCTTCTACTTGTTGTAAAATACAGCAGTGTTCATGATTGTTATTTATCTCTTTAATTTGAGCAAAATACAAAAAAATCTAAATATATAAAGTAGTGTGGCAGCTGTTAAAACAAGCAGTGTCAGCACGCTCAAAGTACTGTTGTACCACAGCGGAACTCTACTGGATGGAGGTATGAAGCAATAAAGCATTCATTTTGCAGCTGCAAAGAGCGGTACTATGCTCACATTTAACAATGTAAAGGATGACCAACATAACACAATCTACCTAAAATACTTTACTTAGATGCAATGATCAAATCATAACAATTTTGGGGCAAAATCTTTAGCTCTCTTGACAACGGAGATAACAACGGCAACAACAAAACCAAAAACAGAGGAAAGAAATTTAACTCAAAACTTAAGTTTCTATTTAAAGATACTTCTGATGAAAAAACTGTTGCCCTTGTACTCCAAGTCCATTACAACCTTCCTTTCATTTTCACTTTTTGCTTCCACAAGGGAACAAGTTGATTTATGTCTTATAGAAAAAAAATCCTTGTTACTGGCCTGTGAAATAAATCCAGTTGATATTAATAGCTATCACAGTGACAAACTGGGCATTGTTTGCAGGGAGATTTGATAGTAAAATGGAAAGTCATAAGACTATCATCATTCATCTGTTGACTTAGAGATGTCTTTTTCCTCATTTTTTGGTGATATGATACCAAGCTACGTTTACATAATGATAAATTCTCTTAAAACAAACAACTCTGAAGACTTGATTCCTGAAATCTCATTCAAAATACCTGAGCAGACAGTTATCATTTAGGTACAACGTACAAAAATGAGGGGCTTGTTGGGGATGTGAAGGCTGAAGGAAGTCTTGGATGCAGTGACATGAAATGGTGGAATCTGGGACCCTGAGAGGAGAGAGGAGGGCAAAAAACAAGATCACAACCCAAGACTTCAGGAGAGAAGACTCTGGCCTCTCCAAAGACCTCCTTGAAAAAGTCCAGTGGGATGTGGCCCTGGAGGGAAAAGGGGACCAAGAAAGCTGATTAATATTCAAGGATCATCTCCTCCGAGCTCAAGAGAGGTCCACCCCAGTGAGTAGGAAGTCAGGCAAAAACGCCAGGAGGCCTGCATTGTTAACAAGGAGCTCCTGGAAAATCTCAAGCACAAAAAAGAAGCATGCAGAAGGTGGAAGCAGGGATGTGTAACATGGGAGAAATATAGAGACATTACCCAAGCATGCAGGGATGAGATTAAAAAAGCCAAAACTCAAATGAAACTGAATCTGGCCAAGGATGTCAAAGGCAACAAGAAGGGCTTCTCTAAGTAGACAGGTGACAAAAGGAAGGATAGGGTCCACTGCTGAGTGAGGCAGGGGACCTGGTGACACAGGACATGGAAAAGGCTGAGGTACTGAATGCCTACTTCACCTCAGTCTTCACTAGCCAAGACTGGCCTTCAGGAATTCCAGGTCTCAGAGGGCAGGGTAAAAGGCTGGAGCAAGGAAGACGTACCCTTGGTGGAAGAGGATCAGGTCACAGAAGACCTAAGTGAACTGGGCATACGTAAATCCATGGGCCCTGATGTAATACAACCATGAGTGCTGAGTGAGCTCGTTGGTGTCATTGCAAGGACACTCTCAATGATCATGTCAATTGTCAGAATTGCCCAAAGACTGGAGGAAAGCAAATATCACTCATTTTCAAGAAGGGCAAGAGGGAGCACCTGGGGAATTAATTACAGGCTGGTCAGCCTCACCTTGATCTCCAGAAAGGTGACAGAGCTGCTAATCCTGGAAATCATTTCCAGGCACATGAAGGAAAAGAAAGCAACCAAGAGTAGTCAGCACAGATTCACCAAGGGGAAGTCACACTTTATCAACTTGAGAAACATCTACAATGAATGACTGGCCTGGTAGAGGAAGGGAGATCAGTGCATATTGTCTACCTGGACTTCAGGAAGGCTTTCAATGCTGTTTCCCACAAGATCCTTATAGAAAAGCTGTTGAAGTATGGACTGGATAAGCAAACAGTGAGGTGCATTGAAAACTGGCTGAAATGCACCTGGGCATCGCAGTGGACACCAGCTTGAACGTGAGCCAGCAACATACCCATGCTGCAAAGAAGGCCAATGGTGTCCTGGGCTGCATTAGGCAAAGTATTGCCAGCAGGTCAGGGGATATGATCCTTCCCCTCTACTCAGCACTGGTGAGGCTACACCTGGAGAACTGCATCCAGTGCTGGGCTCCCCAATACAAGAGAGACATGGACATAATGGAGGGAGTTCAGCAAAAGGTCGCCAAAATGATGAAGGGACTGGAGCATCTCTCCTAGGAGAAAAGACTGAGAGAGCTAGGACTGTTCAGACTGGAGAAGAGAAGGCTCAGAGGGATCTCATCAATGTATATAAATACCTGCAGGGAGGGTGCACAGAGGACAGAGCCAGGCTCTTTTCAGTGGTGCCCAGTGACAGGACCACAGGCAATGGGCACACAGTGAAACACAGGAGGTTCCTCCTGAACATCAGGAAACACGTTTTCACTGTGAGGGTGACTCAGCACTGGCAGAGGTTGCCCAGGGAGGTTGCTAGAGTCTCCACGCTTGGAGATACTCAAAAGGTGGCTGTGAATGGTCCTGGGCAACTGGCTCTATGTGGCCCTGCTTAAGCAAATACATTTCTTCTATGACTGAAATATGCTCATCATTGGTTCTTCCTCAGTTTCTATGAACATGTGGATTAGACGTTCACATGATGGAGTGAAACCTCAAAGACTAACTGAGATCAAGTAAAGACTTTCTCCCTACCCTTTTTTCAGTGTTTTATCTTCAGAAGTTCTCACCTGCATTTCTGGTTTTCTTTGATAATTTGTTTTCCTCTGATAAATCGTTCACAGTGATCTCTTCTTACATGAACAAGTTATTCTACTGTTCTATGATCAGAAGCAGATTCTTTCAGGTAATGTGAGTATTCAGTGATTTTATTCCAATAAAACAATACAACTTTGTGTCTGCTTGTGCCAGGGATCTGACTGTCATACTAGGAAATATATTAGTATTAATCTATGCAACAGGTAAAGCTTGAGTAACAGCAGTTGCAAGCCTCACTATATTGTCCCAATTAACCCTGTTAGGGCTGGCTCACCTCTGCTATCAGGAAAGCTATTCAGTGCCTGTGCCCTTTCAGCTTATTATATTCCTGCTCTAGCTGCTGACAAAATGCAGAAATTCATTACAACTGTTGGTTTTCCTGCACCTGATGACAAGGAACAAGTCTCAGAGCTACAGCTCATTTAGTGCTGTGTTTACTTTAACATGGATAATGACTTTTGATCTGGTCTGATTTCAAGTGACCACCTAAGAGTAAGAGATGCTGCAACATTAATATTTCTGATGTATCATACATTTCTGAAAATGTGAAAAACGTAGAAACAATCCACACATTGAGGTTTTTTCTCTTTAATTTTAAGCACTTTTCAATGAGGTGAGGAAGGGTAGGGTAAAGGCCCTTTTATTCTTCAGAAAATGATATGCAGTACTTAATCCTTCGTGCAATCCAATCTTTATATTGCAAGAAGCTCTTAAAAACATTCCTCTGGTCAGTTTCTAATTTCCTTCACTTGCTCGCGGAGCTCCCTGAACAAGAAGTTTCACAGGAGAAAAAGCCTGGCAAGAGTGCTCTAAGGAAAAGGGACACCAAATACCATTTACCTACTGATCACTGAAACTATACTCAGCATTTCATTCAAACTTCAGAGCTCACCTGGAAAAAAAATCTTCCATGCACACTAGGTTATTGTTAGCCGAGGATCTCACAAGACTGTGCTCTGGTTCAAGCAAACTCCAAGGAAATCTCATGGCTCAATTATGCTTTATACTAGCCCACTTGAATGTCACAATGATTTTTTAGCATCTCTCTAACTGTTGCAAATCATGCTTAAAATACTGTTACACAGCATACCTCTGCAGCATTATCCAACAAATAATAATTTCTAATAGATTCAAAATATCTGAAAATCATTTATCACTGGCAGCTTGTGCATACAGCTTCTTAGAAAATTCACCTCAAACAACTCTTTTGTCCAGTGACAGTACTCTTATGCTCTATTTATGAATATGAAGAAATTCTATGTACTTCTTAAAAATATATTTTCATAAATAACTCTCAAATGCTGTTATCTCAAATGCAACATAAAAGTCGCAGTTTTAATGGAATTTTCTGCTACAACAAATCAGTTGTTATGCTCACTTTTTCTTATCAGCAACAAGAAAAATAGAATGTAAAAAACCAAAACTTGCTAGCATCATGCAATAGAAACTGCTGTTGTCCTATTAAAAGCTGACACTGTACACATTTTGGGTTTAGGCCCACACTTCACAATTTAGAAAATAAAAATATTTATACAATTAAATGCATGCATGTAAAAACAACACTGAGGTTCAGATCCATTAAAATATCTTTTGAGTATTCTCCTCAAAAGCTTATTATCTCATAAAATTCCTCACTTGAAACTTTTGAGGTATTGAAGTATATGATGTGAATATCTTGTCATCACCATTATCCACTTTATTAGCATTAATATTGCAAGTCTTTTGTAAATGTGCCCCATAGCTGATTTTGTAGCTCACTAATGAGCTCTTCCCAAGCAGCAGGAGGGTATGCATTCGTAGCATCCACCTATAATGTACATTTATTTTGGCAGCTACCTCTCTTCTTACGGAAAAAAGGACCTTAAGCTGGCTCAGGAGGACTGTATACATATATATAGATTCCTTCTTATTAGGTCTACCTCAGAAAAGTCCATTCTCCACTTGTTTGTGTTTCATGTCTCTACATCCGAAATATATAATGTTCACCTGTTTCTCTTCTTCCGATGCTCTCTGTTGGAATTTTCTGATTCACTGCCACTGCTGGTGTTACAGCGAGACCGTGATCTGGAGACGAGAAAAACAACATCTTAAGACGAATTTATCTACTAACATCTTCTAAGTAGTACTGGAGTTCCAAACAAGCCATGAAAAACACTGCAAAGACATTACTAGGAAAATGAGAATTAAAAGACTCTAGAGGGCTTGTCTACACCTGAAAGTCGTATTATCTGTTTCTCATTAACTGATTGGGAATAACGGCTTCGAAGGCAGTGCACCCAAAGTGCCGTGTCAGGTGAGTGCTATTTTCCTTCTGAATCATTGCATTGCATTTTTGTTTGTTTGTTTGGTTTATTTTATCTCTCAGCATTCTTTGTGTATCTGCAACCATGAAGTGTTTCTTTGAGGTGTGAAATGTTTTGTCTTTGAACCGTACGCATTCTGGCGCTTTTCTCACTGCATATTGTGGAACACCCACCAGAAACATCAAAGTAATTCTGGTTTTGCTGGCAAAACAAAATGCTCACCGGATCTGTCTTTTTCTATTCGCCCCAACTTCCGTATGGTTTCTAAAGTTCATACCATTTTTCAGGTGTCAGGCAGTAAGGAATAAACACCACTAACACTGTGATTCTGCTGATGTTTATAAATACAGAAAGGCTGAAGGGCACAGACTGGCAGGTGTATGTATCAACACAGTTTTGGGATGATCTGATGCACAGCTACAAAAATGGTACATCATGTGGGGGTGGGGGGAAATAATAAAGCAATTACTTTAGTATGTCCTCTGATTGCAAAGCTTCAAGTGGTAAAGTGACATTTAGGGCTCTGAAAAAGACTGGTGGAACATGCTGATGCTGAACTTCAAGAAGAAGATGGCCATACAGCAACCACCCAGTACAGAGAAGTGCTTGACCACTACTACCTGAGACACTTAAATCCTTGATTGCCACGGACGAACATCTTGGAGCAGACAGACCAGCTTTCAGGGCTCTGGTCCTGTCCAAGAAACCAGGGCTCACTTACTGTATATATAGCTGGGCTAGGTCCTAAAAAACAGCACTCTCATCAAAACTTGGTTTGGACCATTCTTTAGTGTAATGATGGTCTCTGAACGCCTGAAAGGAAAGACATGTTTCTCTGTGGCTTTGACAGCCCAACTGATTAATGGGGAAAGTTTACCAGTATTAACATGATCTGGCCTAGAAGGACTTAGGATATCCAGAGTTAGAATGGTTTTCCTGCAATGGAAAACAGAAATTTTCTTCTGAGGTCTCTGGGCATGAAACAGGAGATACTCCTGATGCTGCTGGCAGACATACACCCTTTCCTGTGCCTCCTGGCTTTTCATTTGCTCTTCAACAAGCCACTTTCCTCAGAGAACAGATTTGTTACACTATACCTCAAACAAGTTGAGGACTGAAGGTAGTTTATTAGGCATAAGCAACAGGTAAGGGGAAGCATTTCATGACAAGGTTGGAGGCTACTGACAAGCACCTGCTCACAGCACGTTTTAACAGTTTAGGGAGAAGAGCCCAAACAGGATGAGAGAAGAAAAGAGACTTCCTAGGGAACAGAATAGCTGCAGCATGGACCTCCCCTGTGTGTCATATCTGGCCAGGGACACACCATACTGCTCTCCGGCTCAGAAAGCACGACACTGTTAACAGATGCAGATGTCCTTCTGACATAGCTGATGGTCTCATGAATGTCTCCCTAATCCCAGTGAATTACATCTGGTTTTGTCAAATTGCTGTGTCATTAAATGCCTCAGAGTCTGGTCTCCCCCCTCTACCAAACTAGGAAATCAATAACTCAAATAGCTCCCATTCAAACAGAAATGTTTCAAAATAACAAGTCAGCCAAAGCCTGGGAAAATCACTTCTGCAGGGAACAGACTTGGAAAAGTGAAATTCCCCCAGAGGAGAAGCTGAAACCTCTCCCCATCCCCAAATTTCAAGGCTCGCAATTTAAAGCCATTGAGAGGCTCAGGATAGCCAACTTGCCAGGTAAAAATACACATTTCTGTGTGAAGCTGAAAGTGGGGATAAGAAAGATGCATATTACTACAGAAAAAAGTAACCCCAAAGGAAGAAGAGAGACTCAAGGATGGTGTCCAAGCATGTGTGGCTCATGCACGTTCAGAGCAATAAATGCCCTAGAACTGTAGCAGCCTTACCAAAAGCATACTTCTCCCCCCTCCACCCCGCCCCCCCCCCCCAAATCTTATCAGATGTTTAATAAATATTCCACTAATCTTGAATCTAAACATTACTAGGTCATCCAAAGAACACTCAGACTTACAGGTCATGGAGCAATTCTGTTCTTTTGCATTTCTCATCATTCTGACCTAAGCAATTTATCCCATAAGTTAACAAGGCAGCAAAAAATCACACCGTGGCAGGGGAAGTGCAAGATAAAACATCCTATTTGCTCAAATTTAAGATAAGCCTTTCTCTAGCTTTGCTTTTCAGGAATGGAAATCTGATCCACCTTTTGGATACTGTACATCAAATTACCTTGTGTTCCCTGTCAGGAAGGCATTTGCGGGGGGACAGAAGGGCTGCTGAGCTGTCAGCTTGAGTGGCAGCTGCTCATGCTGGCTGTCAGAATATTATCTTTCACTGAATATTAAACATCAGCTTTTACTGAACTGAATAAAATACCAAAAAATGGAAAAAAAAGCTGGTTTCCTAAGTCAGGTGCAAGAACACGTGGGATCATCCTGATGTCTGACAATTGCAAAGCACCTTTCATCCTTTCTGCTCATGTTTTCTTGTCATGCAATATATTTGATATTTTGCATATCTATATGGTCTGACATAAGGAGCAAGAAAGAAGGCATAGTCAGTTTGGCAGGAGACACAGAACAAATACAGTCCAGGAGGGGGTCTGGGGGGGCATGGGTTGCAGGACTTGGTATTTCAGAGAAACAGTTGACAGAAAAGGCTCATATTTTGGTGCAGTCCTTTACTGATTAAAAGGAGAGGAGAGGAGCCAACTCTTCTCCGGTGGAGAAGGTCTGTTCCGATATACAATAAGAAACCTGTACATTTGTAATGTAATACAGCAGGCACAACCTTCAGGAAGAAGTCCCTCCTGAGCACTGAGATGCCTAACTAAATCCTCTGAGTTTTATGCGCTGCAAATCTACCGTAGGACTATCACTGGCAGCTTGTAATGATAACATCCTTCAAAAAAATAATCTGTTCTTTTGTAATAGGTGCAAAGTACATGAGCACTTTCCCTGACTTCCTGCAATTGTCCCCGAGATGTTTGTATCTCTGCCAGAGCTCCTTTCCTGTGCTGCAGCAGTGAATCAGATCCTGGGAGTGCCTCCTCTCCTTCGCGAGCTTCAGGAGACTCTGACATCGAAATGTGCTGCACTGTCTCCTTCTTCCAGCAGCCAGGGCAGGAGGACACGAGCGAGGAGAAGCACAGCACAGAGTCGTGGCAGGCAGATGTGGCACTAGAGAATTCCAGATGCAAAAATCTGCTGAAAGCTGAAGTTGTTGAAGGGCACACCCAAATTCACACCAGCATTTTATTTGGAAATGTGGCAACTAGTCAAGACTGCCCAGGGGAAAAAAAAAAAAAAAAAAAAAAGAAGCTTAAGAAAAATTTCAGCAAGAAAGTGCAAGACGGTGAGAAGACCTTAAGAAGTTGCATATTTCTCTGCACTTACCTTTTGCAGGACAACTTATCTCAAATGATTATACACTTGGTTTCAAAACAGATTAACTAAAAGTGGACTGGAAGGCTGGAGAACTCAAACCAAAATCTGCAGACGCAAAATCCAAAAGCTAAAACTTCTGGAATTGACTTTCAAGTTGCAGACAAGCCTTTAGTCAGCTTCCACAAACTGCTTCTAGCACGGTGTAGTGACAATGTGCAAGGCAGCTTGTAGGAACCTGTGCTGTGACGAGGTTATGCTACAGAGGGTTTTAGCAAAAATAAGAAAGGAAAAGAAACACAACAAGCCTTTTAAACGTTTAGGAACATGGGGGAGAAGGAAGGAAGGGAGAGGATGCATGGAACTAAAATACGATTAGTACCTTCGCTATAATTTCATGGCTGCTGTAATTACATATTTACCTTCTCCTTTGCTTTAAATCTGAATCTTCTCCACTGTTTTGATTTTTCCTGTGACAGTAAGGAAGTTTTAATGAAATACCATGGGGTCACTTAACACAAATACACAAAAACTCCCATATTAAAAAAACAAAACAAAACAAAAAAAAACAAACAAACAAACAACCAAAAAAACATTAAAAAAAACCCAACCCCAAAACCTTTACAAAGGTATTTTTTTTCGGTATGATTTAAGGCAGAGAAAAAAGGGCACGTGCTTGTTTTAAACTTTTCAGGACACCTCTACAATAAGTTGCGAAGGCACGAGCCCATTCAAGTTGTCATTGCAAACCCCTGACTTGCAAGGTTAGGCATGGTATGCAGGCTTTTAGAGTTTCCTACTGTTTCCAGCACAGCAAAGCCTGATGTTTTCCTCTTAATTCCAGTAAAGAGTACATAAACAATACTGCTATTGTTATTAAACAGTTGAAAAAGGAAGGTGCATGAACAAAACCAAGATTCAGGAAGACATAATTAGGTTAGAATCTACCTACTATTGTCAGTCTTGACATTCTCACATATGAGATAAGACTTTTAAAAACATTTTGTTGGTGTGGTGGCCCAAGAGAAAACTTGCTATTGGTATGACCACCTGTCCACCGAGTAGATCAGCCAAATGCAAATCCCAGATGACAAACACTTCGCATCTCAGAAAATTTCTTACCACATAGTGCGCAAACGTGGTTCTTTTCTTGGTACAAGACAACTTTGCATTGCACATCTCTAATCCTTTGTTTTTACAGAGCCCAACAAGTGCTTCTGACAACTAAGCTAGCAATGAATCAGAAAACCCGTTCAGGAAACACATTGCTATTAACACTTACAAGGGCTCTATCCAACAAAGTAAATCAAGATAAATGTATTGACTTAGAGAGAGCTACACTCATTTACTTTAACTCAGGCATGAGGTCACTAAGCATACACCATGGGTGAGTTTCTTCACTCCTGTTCCAGACAGCTAATAGCAGATAAAAAGGTCTGGAGCAGCTCAGAAACCTGACAGACATAAAAGCTCTGCACCTAACCACATTTCCTCAGAGATACAGCTGCCTCTTCAGAGATTCTTTTGCAAACCCTAGCTTTGAAAGCCAAACAGGTAATCACTTCAGAGGTGTCAGAAAGAGAAGTAACTCCAAGTGCTGGCTTGTAAGGTAGTCCTAGAAGACTGTGATAAATATGGCATGGTAGCTATGCTTGTCTATGCTTCGCAGTAGATCACAGCACCGGGGTACGTCCGCGATGAAAGCAGCTTCTCAGCAGGACAAATCATCCCAGGTAACATGTAGTCTCTCAAAACTGTATCACTTCACAACTGTCCTGTAATTCGCATTTTAGACATACTCGAGGATACTCAGCACAGAATCTCCATCCATTTAATTTTACTTCTCTAAGTCACTCAATTCAACACGTACCCCTTAGAAACACATTAAGTATCTCATAATTGTATTTTTGCTGGCATCCTCTCTAATGTAAAGTAACTCACACATGGGACTGTTGAAGACAGCTTTATGGCTCATTTGTTTAATCTTTGTTGCACTTAAAGCAAAGCAATGTTCTTAAAACAAAATACTGCTCTGTATTAGAAGCTCATTGTCAAGCAAACAACATCCATCAGTCTTTTCCTTCACAAGGGAAAAACAGTTGCAGCAAATGAAAGGATCTTGTACATGCCACTAATGCAATTTCTGATATATTTAACATTTTCTCATATTTTTAACATTGTTTTCCTAGTA
The DNA here is from genome assembly GCF_028500815.1 of Rissa tridactyla. NCBI lineage: Eukaryota > Metazoa > Chordata > Aves > Charadriiformes > Laridae > Rissa > Rissa tridactyla. The sequence goes on along the minus strand of NC_071497.1, from coordinate 24,033,331 downwards.
CTCGGAACAAGCAAAAAGCCTGACCGAAGCTTCCTTTCCAAAAGCAGATCTGGTATTCTTGCTCAGGTGTTTTTCTTTGGACTAACAACTGGCCCCTAGAGTAGCCCTTTTCCCAGGACCCAGCTGTACCTCCAAGAGCCTTTACTGAACACAGAACATGCAGGACCTCAAGCTTTTTACTGTGAGAAGCTAACAGTAATTAACCCCAGGGCTCTTACCTCCTCCGGACTGGCTGTCCAGACTCATTCTCACTGCCACCTGATGGGTTCCGTCGCCGAGAGTAAGGAAACTTTGGTGATTTATTGCGGTCACTGGGAGAATTATACAGCCCGCTAGGGTTAAAAAGGAAGAGCAAACAGTTGGCTTTAAAACTTCCAGGAGAGTTAGGCCAGAAAACTGAGATCCAGCCTACAAAAACGAGAAGGCTCACACACGTATACACATATTCAACTATACATGTATGTGTGTGTGGGCTGTGTAAATACAGATGGTACTGCTTTGCAGCAACAAATAGTTTACACTGAACCTTGAAAATGTAGGAGAGAGACCTGTTCATTGCCAAGCCAACAGCTCTAAGCTTACAAAATGTAGAACCAAGTATATACATATTCTTTTAGCATTACACATTTTCTGTGCTTTAGTATGAGTTATCCAACCTAGAGCCAGACATTCAAATGCACATCTATTTTTTATGTTTTCCATGGATATAAGTATGGAAACAGCGCTCCTGTCACAACATATGTCTTCATCACAGAGCTAACGCTCAAGACCGTGAAACAATTTTAGCTCCAGCTCTCTACTGTTCACCCACACAAACCTCTGCCAATGGTGTGGAGGTGTTTCAAGCGTTAGGTTATGTTCTTAAGCCTGGGTGGGACCCACTGGGTTGCATTGTTACCAAATTAGACGTAGACTATCAAATGCTAGTATGGATTATCCTGTGATACCTTCCTACAGTGTAAGGACCTCTTCCAACAGAGCCTGCGATGGAGTACCTACCACTCCAAGGTGGTCTACTGATGTTCCGAAACCTTCTGGAGGAAGGATGCTAAACTCAACCACACACCTTTATCTAACATTACTTAGCCCTTTTCACAACAACTATGTGGTAAATATGATATTCTCAACAAATTCCAGTTAAGATATTTCTTTCTGCTTTCCTAAAACCCTCTGGCCTTCAAATTGAATACATTCTTCTTCATGTGCTTCTGCAGATTGCTGATTACAGCACTGGTTGGCATAGCTGAAAAATTGCCACGGTTCATCTCAATGAGAATCATTATTAGAAGCTGTGAAAAAGCCTCTGTGCAGCATACAGTCTGCTTCTCTGTCTAAAATTGCATAGTCCTTTAGAATACCATTCTTTGGCTCCTGGGGGATCAGACTTCCTGTTACCCTGAGAGCTATTTTAACACCGGAGGCATAATGTGACAAGCTGACACCACTTCTTTTTTAAAAATCACAAATAAAGATCTATCCTAGCAAGAGAATATTTGCACACTGCCATGTCCTTACTCTGAAAACTCTTGATGTTTACAGAAGGAGCACACAGGGTAAAACAACATGGTGCCCCAAAAGACACACCATGTATAGATCTGAATCATCTCATAACTGGAGATGATTCTGGATTACACTTAGTGTGCCGTCTGGTTCAGAGGCCTGTTTCCAACAGCGGCCATAAGCAACCACCTCCAGGAAGCAAGAAGTTGAATACGTATGACAGCCTCCCAGTGCTCTCTCAGTCCGCCACTATTTTCCAGGTAGCTTACTGAGCCAGCTGCTGTACCTCTGTCTTCAGATGCCCTTGGGGATTTCTCTTCCATAACTCATCCAGCTTCTCCCAGGAATCCACTAATTTCCAGCACCCCTTGTAAAGGACCACAGCTCTCCTACTCATGTCAAGTCACTACTCACTGTCTTTCTCAATGCTTTTAAACCACCTGCAATAGCGTCCTCTGAAGATCCCAAGTCCTTACGCTGGAAAAATACAATACTGATCTCTTTCTTCTTTCTCTGTGCTACTCATGATTTTCTAGACCGCATAGCCTGAAATGATCTCTTTCCCAGACTGAAGAAAGTGTCCTGCCTGGCCTATTCCGTTGCTCCTTGTACAGATTTCCTGTACAGCCATTCACACCTTTGATTACCCTTGCTGCCCCTCTCAAAGCCTTTTCCTTTTCCTGAGATAAGGACATCAGAACAGCACTCACAATTCATGGAGCAAATATGCGATCCACAAATTTATGTAATGGCATAATGCTGTTCTCTCGCTTTCCTAATAAATGCTAATTGTTTTTCTGAATGCCACATTGCTGATGTTTTACTGTAGTTATCCATCATAATTCCACAGTACCTCATTTTACTCAGAGATCTAGGGTTATTTTTTTGCCCCCACGTGCCTCTCTGTACACTTACTGACTCAACGTCATCCACTGTCGAGTGACTCGTCATTCGTACTTTAGGGGTCTTTGCCACTCTGCACAGACAATTTTCACTCTCACTATCCTGAACAATTCTGTGCCACCACCAAACCTTATATCACACCTTTTCCAGGCCTTTGACAAATATACTCAAAAGCAGAGGTCTGTGAACAGATCTCTGTGGAAAGCCACTGGTGACTCTCATCCACTGACCACCTCCTCCTACACCTGCCTTCCTAAATTTTGACTGATTATTTATCCATGACAGGACCTGTCTTTTTATATGCAACACAGATTTTTTGTGACCCTGTTAATGCATTAATATACTATACCAATATCCTTCAATCTGCTGCCATGGCATGATATTTACCATTGCACAATACCTAAGACATCATGCCTTGCCTTACCTCGGTGGGCCATTTTCCTCCCACGGTGCGCTTGTTTTACTTCTTTGGGTTTCTGGACTGTTTTCATTTTTCATCTTTTTAAAGCTAAATAAAAGTACAGATATATTTTTTTTTAAACCCATAGTGTACAGATCACGTATTCTCTCGCCCTGATCTCTTAAAAAATAATCTTAAAGGCATACAGTCATTACAGAGACCTATCCTGGCATATAGCTATTTGCCTGCTGTGTGAAAGAGGGCAACAGTTGCTATGTTGAAGAATCTCTCCTAGAAAGAGAAACTGGAAGGGGAAAAACAAAAAAAAAACAACCTGAAAAATCAGCTCCACAAGTTCATAGTTATGGCTGCACTGAGTCAGAAAAAAGGTCAATCTTGTCTTACAATAAACAGGAACAGATGCTTAGGCAAAATGTCTAACAACAGGGCAAATACACAATATGGTCACAGTCTTCCACAATATGCAGTTAACAGATTATTGAACTAGAGGCTTTATCTGCTTTTTATTTTACATAGCTGCTGATGGAACTTTCTTCCATGGATTTGCTTACATGGATTTACCTCTTGAATATTTTTTAATTTTTGGCAAAAATAGTGCTTGGTAGCATATGCTCCTGTATTTAACTACGGCACAAACAATTATTTCATTTTGCTTCAAAACTTCCATCCAGTTCAAAACTTCCATCCTGTGTTCCTCACTAGTTCTGTGCTTATAGAAAGAAAAAAGGCCCTGTGAATGATTCCCTAATCACAAACTCCACCCCGTAATTATTTTTTTAATACATTTTTAACAACTGTCTCATCTCTTCTCCAAGTGAAAGAATCACAGACTATTTAATCTCTCCCAATACAGGAGTCACCACATACTTCTGATCTTCACATACTTCACAGAGTAGCATATTCTTCTATTCCTTCCCCAGTAACTCCTAATGTTTTCCTTTTGCTACACACTGAGCGTAGATCTGACAACATGACAGAGCTGTCTTCCCTGACTGCTGCAAGGTAAAGTACCAGCACAGTCAAGATAGTCACTTGGCTCAAGAGATATATTAGTGCTTCTAACCAGTCTCCCATCGTACCTATGGGAGATGGGGAGAAAAACAGGATGCTCCAATTCTTCCTTTGTTAGTTCCATTCTTACAGTGTCAAGTTTTATAACCTCCAACCCATTAATGCTCCTGGATAGCCTGCTCACTGCCACTCCAAGTGCTGGATGGTGGCTTCCAGCTGAAGCACAATTTTTTGCACCCATCTTCTTGGCAAAGGTTAGTCATGCTTCTCCTGCATCACCATCTCCAGAGCTCGCTCTCTACATGAACAAGCAGTTCACCTGATACAGAACTAGATAGTCATATCGATTTCCACTAAGCTCTTGAGGAAGTGTTACTGACGGAAACCCACTATAAGCATTAATACAACGTATCTTCTCAAAGTGCAACTTAAGCAGGAAAAAAACAAAAAGAAAAAAAAAGCTTTACAGATGCTTTCAGAGGAGGACCTAAGCCAGAGTTCTTTGCCCAGAGTAGGAGGTGACAGACTCGGCTTTATGAAGGAATTGTGGCTACTTAACTCACTAATCCACTTTTAACCTCAGCCTTTGGGTACTACAGGTCACTGAGTTAATCATTTAATTCTCGCATAGTGCACAAAATGCAAAGCTACAGTAGGTCAGCAGGAAAAGAAATTAAATTACACTTTATCAGGTAAATCATTTTCTTAATACTGCACCCATTAACTATTGACTCATATGTGCATACAATCTATTCCCAGGCTTAAAAACATGTACTTAGTAGAGACTACGCAAGTAACTCCGGTAAATATATGTTTCAGTTCTGTATTGCTAAAAGCAACCAGTTTTGCACAGTATAAACTACTGAACAATACTTACGTTCAAGTTGGACTTAAAGAAATTTAAATAGAGTTCTCAAATCTTAAAAAAAAAAAAAAAAAAAAATAGAAGCAGGCAGAGAAATGATCCTGGGAGGGGAATCCACTGCATTAGATTCCTAAGTCGTTATTCATTCCGAGCAGACAGTTTACAGCTAGAGAGCTAGAGCATGTCAGCTCTTCAGGTATTAGCACTATCTCCAGGAATGCAGTTGCAAAAGGGACTGAGTTCATTCAAAGTATTTGAAAAGGTTAGGATCTGAATTCCACGTGAGATTACTGTTGTTGGGGGTTTTATGGTTTACCTTGAATTTATACCACTTACGCAGAAGTCACCAACTAGGTATCTCACAGTGAATGAGATGTTAAACTACGAAAACTCAGCTTGTAAGAGCTGCTTAAAGATGCTTCGCAAGCATGATTGACAATTAATGTGAAAATTACATAGGATGGAGTAAACTACCAAACTATAAACACTTCACAAAGTATGTGTGCCGCCTGTCGTGCATACTGAGACTAGCAGACCTGAAAGGTGTTTTACATGTGCAGAGAGAGACACAGAGAAAAACAAATCAATTTCTAAATAGAAAGCATGCAACAAAAACAACTTCCATCACTTTTTTGCTGAAGTGACTAACGCTGTTTAAAACTGTGACTCAGTGAGAATCTGACTCTGAATTGCTTTTAAACTGTCAAGGTAAGAAACTAAACTCAGAAACCTGGAAGTTGCCATGTTGAGAGCCCTCTATTTTGGCTCTTGCTCTACAACCTGCCTATCCATTTCTTTTTAACAGTTCACTGCTAAAAATTTATACACAGCATTAGGAGCACAACCTGTAGTGAAGGGCTCTTAACTCTTCCCAATACGATCATCTCTGCCCTACAGAACAAGGGTACACCTTTGCTTTTTACCTTTCGCTCTCCTAACAAATCACAGAACGACAGAATGGTTGGGGCTGGAAGGGACCGGTGGAGGTCACCTGGTCCAAGCCCCCTGCTCAAGCAGGGCCACCTACAGCCAGTTGCCCAGGACCATTGCCAGACAGCTGTTGAGTTATCTCCAAGGATGGAGACTCCACCACCTCCCTGGTCAACCTGTGCCAGTGCTTGGTCACCTTCACAGGGAAAAAGTGTTTCTGGATGTTCAGAGGGAATGTCCTGTGTTTCAGCCTGCATCTGGTCCTGTCACTGGGCACCGCTGTAAAGAGCCTGGCTCCATCCTCTTTGCACTCTCCCTGCAGGTATTTATATAACTTTGTATTGTTTTCTACTCAATGGGCTAGCTTCAGCATGACCAAGTGGCAAAATCATAAACTTTCTTTCAAATAGAGATACCCATGATCAGTATTATTTTCTAAGGGTTAGAATATGGGATTCAATTTCCCTCAAACTGAGGAAGGAATTAAATTCAGCGCTTGGTTTTTGGTACAACTATTAGGCAACAGGAAACACTATCCACCAAATATTTGCAGTAAATATTTTAGACCCTTCTTCAGAGGTCAGTTCAGATACCTAGTACATGAAGCCCACAGCTTCAACAGAGAGACAAAACCAGAGTTGCTCAGCTCAAAAAAAAACCTGTCAAGGTTACTGGGCATGCCAAGACAGACATTCAGGCAACTAAGAAAAAAAGTTAGGTGCTGAGTTTTTGACTCATTGTTTTGTCAGACCACTCTTTTTTGATTCAGGTACCCAAAATTCCATTTATAATTAAGGGTGGGGATATAAATCCCTTTCTGAAACTGAGGCTCACCTCTTTCTCTCAAATACATCTAATAACAAGAGACGTGCACTTCAGCACTGATAATTAAAAGCAGCAGATCACGTAAGTCCAGAGAAGTCCTGGCAATTCACTGCTCCTAAGGATCAGGCAGAAATACTCATGAGCTTTGTTCTGGATTTACCGGTGTAATGGGTAGTGGACTGTAGGATTAACAGCACTGCGGGAAGAGAGGCCATGCCCAGCTCTTCCCTGCCCACACATCCCAACCAGAGCTTGCCCTGTGCAGAGGCAAAAAAGCCATGGCCTGAGGCCCTGCCGGCCAGCCCACAGCTCCCAGGAGTGACACACAGGACTCCACAGGACTACCCTGATCACTGCCCCTTGAGTCATTACCTGTTTTTTTCTATTTAAAACTGAGAATGTTTGTCTTCCCAGTAATTTGCCCCAGTTCATGGGTTTCCAAGCTCTGTGTCACGTGGAGCCCCTGTTCCAGGTTCATCAGAAGATCAGGGTTTGTTAAAATGAATTACTGAGCAACACACTCTGACCTTTGCCAGCAGAAGATCAGATGGTCCTACACTTAAGGGCAGGATAAACTGTTGCTAGTGATTACTTAATGTGTTCCTCTATCCAAAAAAATGCACAATCTCTTAAAAACTGGGAAGGAACTGCTGGTCTACTTACCTTTTCACAGGGGAAGGTGCAATAATTTTGGTAGTTCCTTCCTTTTCCCCATTTGTTGTAATCTGGCTCATGTTCTTAGATCCTACAAAAAATGAAACCACAAACAAAATAGTCCTGTAGCATATATGCTTCCACACCTATTCAGCATAATCACCTACTGAACACAGTGCAGCATGAGAGATAAAATGATACACAAGACATCACACTGCTGTGTCGCTGTGTCCCATCCTTATTTCTAGTTATATCACATCACAAGAAAGTTCAACGTGGGGGCATTCATTACTCTACCACATGAAACAGAGGAGTTTGAAGCTGTTGTTCTCAAAGGGATACTACACCATTGCCACCAGAAGGGAATTCCCCGCTCAGTCACCAGCAAGAAGAAAGGTGTGACGAGAATACAGGCTGTGAAAAAGCTTGGAAATCCCCAATGTAGTAACTATGACTTCTAAAAGACTATTAGATTAGATGGTAAAGCAAGATGAATATGTTTGCACTAAGAAACCATTTAAAATTGATGTAGCAACATAGTGCAACACAACACGAATATATCCCAAGTTATGACCAGGAAAATAATAACTCTAAATCAATGGATCAGAAAACTAATAATGTAAACAGAGAGAGACAATAAAGGGTAATACTCTGACAGAGACACCTAAAGATCACTTTCAATGAGTCATAAACTTTTGGCCAATATTTGAAAGTTATCTGCCTAGTTTCCAATTTTGTCCCCAATACTCTTCCCATTTTCATCCTGCACTTTTTTGCACTGTTGGCAATTAAGTCCCCAGCTAAGCCATGGAAGGGAACCTGAAGAAGCAGGAGGAACATGCAGTTTCCCCTCTTTTTGAGACACCCATATAACAAACATGCTTCAAAGAAAGATTTGTGTATTCATGATTTAGGAGCACTGAAGGCCACAGGAGTCTGGATATTTCACACTGGGTTAACGTCAAAGTAGTGTGATAAGATTGTGCTCTACAGATGTATACAGCTCAGTATCATGAACAAAAGAAAGAACTGTTCTGTTCAGTTTGGTATTTAAATATATTAATCATCAAGACAGGTTTGTTCCTACCAGTGCTGTAGTTTTAGTTTCCATGCTGTGCTATTAATATTAATCTGTAATTTTTCTCCAGTTCACACACTCTCTTTCCATCTAACTGGCGGTTTCAGTCATTTCTTACAAAACTTTTACCACCCCCAGAAACAGATGTTAAATAGAACAACAAAGCAACACCACTGATGATCTACATCAGCTCTGGACGGGATTCTGAGCATGTTCATTGAAGATGATGAAACAGATTGACTGAAGCCTGTAAGACTGCTAACAAGGAAACACTATGTCTTCTGGATGCAAGCAACAGCATCAGAGTGTTGTTAATATACTGGTACAAAATCAAAGCCTTTTTGTTTGGCTAAAACTAAAACGTAATATTTTAAATTAATCTGTGGCGTGATTTTGCATTATAAGCCTTCTTCATAATCTCAGAGAAAGAACCTCTCCATAATCTCCATCAACTTTCCATACCACCCCTTTTACATACAAAGTCTCTGGACTATCCTCTACTTCAACACAAACACTTGAGGTATCCAAATCCTGTCCAGCCACCAGTTGCCTCTCCTACAGGTTATAACTGCTACTCTTCTGCAGGTGCCTCATACGCTGCACAGAGGGTCTCAAGTGGAAATAGTCACCTTTCCTTTAGCAACTCAGCCAAGCCCTTTCCATGTTTGACCTCACCACTTCTAATGATGTAATTTACTCCTTTCCCTGCTCAGTTTTTCAGACTAATGCCTGGCAGGGAAGGGGAGCAGCCTGGGTCCCGTCTTGTCAGAATCTGCTCCTTCAAGACCCTTTTTGTTGTTTATGCAAACATAAGCAGTAGGAGGAATTTAGAATATTCTGAAGAAGGAAATCCAGAACGGGCACAGATTCACAGACAGAAAGGAAAACAAAGTTTCGGAATTCTGAACAAATCCTCTATTTTATACAGTAAGAGACAAGCAACTCTCCAGACTCTCTGAAGCACTGCATGTCTGCCCATACAGTTATTTTCTGTTTTCAAGAATGAAGCAATAGCTACACTGCCACTATGAACTGTTTGGCAAGAAGACAGAATTACTCAATGAAAAACTTTCTTGAATTAATGTGAATGAGGAAATGATCAGAAAAAGAATCACTGATCTTCATTAATGCCATAAAGAAATACTACAAAAATTCTTCCTCTAACCTCTAAAAAGAGACGGATGTCTGCAGTCAAAAATATCACATAAATAAAGATGGCGTCACATAGAAACAGGAAGCAGAAATTTCCCACCTTTAGAAAAGGTACTGGTAATGAAATGAAAATGGAGCAGGTCAAGGACATCTCAGGGTTTCTGACCATATTTTTTTGCATGCAGAAACATTTAGTTTGCCTTTCGTAGGCCATCAAATACACAAGATAAAACAACCCACTATAATAATGTGGCTCACAGAGGTATTGAAATAAGCAAAGATACAACTTTTTCAAAGGAAGCACTTTCAGTACAAGGGTAAGTGCTACAAAAGTAATAGCCAGAACTGATCCTTTGCTATGTTCGGCAATAGCCTGCCTTAGAATTCTGCTGACACCCCATCGTCTCTGGGTGTCAGGAGATAGGGGGTTGTGCGATGCAGAGTCAGCCCACCTGAGTGCAGAAAGTCTACGATGCCTTTGCAACTCCTCCAGCGCCCTGCACAAAGGCTGGTCGTGCAGACCCTCCATGGGACACCTCAGCTTCTGCATCAGCCAGTACTAGTAAACCCTTAAAAAAGACACAGCTCCTTCATCCTATTGAGTTCCCTGGTTACCACTCTACTATTTTAACAAATACTTAGTTGAGGGAAAACGAAAGAAAAGACAACATAGCAGTGACTATCACACAGATGCAGAATCCACCCAGAAATACAAAATAGGTTTCAACTGAGACAAGACCTCTTATTAACTACATTTGACTCCACTGCTGCCCACAAGGACCTTTGCTTTGTTTTTTTTTTTTTAAAAATATCCCTTGCAGCGTAATTCTTGTGTACAAATAGCTACCTTAATTAGGAGCTTTCTGTCCACGCTTACAGAAACTGTATTAATTGTCTTTAAGTGTGTTCCACCTTGTGTATCTTTCACTAACTACAGTACAGTAAGTTCTACCAACATACACCTCAGTATGCTACAGTACCCCTAATATAAAAGAATAGACTCCAGAAAATGTGGCCAAACACTAAGCTCATTGCAATAACTTGTCTATACCACTGATTCTTGCATGCCAAGGTAAATGGCCTCTCAAAAATACCTTAGATAGCCAGAAATCTTGAACATATCACTTCTAACAGGTTTTGCTGGTTGTTTACCTTTTGTCAGATAAGTTAGTCATCATTCACTGCACTGAACTTTTCTTATATGTTGAATGCGCACACTTCGATTCCCTTTTACAGCCATCTTGATGCTGATTCGTGCATTCAATTTAAATAGATGATTACATTTTTAAAAATTCAAACGTCCAAAACCTCAGCAGCCTCGCAAGCTAATTAGCTTGTTAGGCCTGTTTCTTATCAACTAAAGCCATGTCACTGACATTATCTGGAAGTAGTGTTTGTATTTAAATCTATTAATGAGAGCAGAAGATAGTGTGATCAAAAGGAAAACATGCAGTAAGAGCCCATGCTTTGCACTGTGTGTTACTAAGAGTCTACAAAAACGAATAGCATAGCCTACTCTGTGATAATGTTTATTTTCCGAACTAGTTTTCAAACCTGTAGCCTTAAGGGTTTGCGCATCTCACACCACATTCATGAAATGCAGAAGCAGTCACATCCATCCTTTTACAAAAACTGGAATTTAAAATAAACTTTAAAGTGTAAATCTAAAAGCAAATAAATAAGTAAACAGATAAAATTACCACAAGATTCATTTTCTAAAATTTAACTTTCAAACCCAATCTCACAACTTTCTGGGAAAAGATTTGTGACTTTGAACTAGCTGCCATGATGGAGGCTGAAGAAGCAGGGAAATGACAGGCGTCTGTGGTAATACGTAAGTTTGTCAGGGCAAGGACTGTGACTGCCTGTGATTGCTTAGCAACTATTATAAAACAGACAGTACTGTAATTTTAATAGCCACTCCCAACTCTCCACCTGGCCTTTAAATCAGAATGGCAGCACTTTGCACTGGTTGATAGAACCACCCAGCGTGCAAGGCAAGGACAAATCAAGCCCTCAGCCACCAAACAACAACAAACCCTAAGCGATGTGTTTCCCACCACTGAGTAAATTCAGACACTCAGCAACAGGTCTGGTCACATCAATATTTGTCCAGAGAGGACACTCCCAAGGACCTTTACGCGTGCAGCATTCAGCCAAAAGAATAATGAAGGCTTTCACACTATGCACTGTTGTGAAAGCTGAACATTATCAGTCTTGCCCTAAGAGGGTAAGAGAGGATAATGAGAGATCCTGTTCCATGTTTAAGTTTGTGATTCGCAACCAGAACAAAATGCAACTGCAACTCTCTCTCTGATGAAATGAAAAGGGGGAGAATAAGCAAACGAAATGAGCTATGCGTATCTCACATATAAGAATTTACAGAACAAAATTAAAAAAACACTTCTCCAACTGAACAACAACTTGAATGCCAACCTAAACATACACCAAAAAAAAATATTGCACTAATATTAAAACATTGATTGCATACCCATTGAAGTTTCCTGGTCTGATTTTCCCACTAACCCTAGAATAACTGAGATACGAAACGTACTAAGCAAGCGACAAAAGGGAGGTTACTGCATTTTAAACCACTGTAATCTGTATTCTAGGAAAACAATCTGCCATGCTAAAGCCAAACTGTCCACACCGTCTATCACAGGAATCAATGGCAGTGGCTTTTATACAAGAAAGCTAGTTTCTCTCTGTTCACAGTACCCCCTCCTCCAATCCTTCTCTTAAAGCACGAATATTTTTACTGGAAACATAAAAGTAAATATTTTCTATTGTTGTCTTGGCACCTACTCCAACTCTTAACCCAGAGTTCACCAAGTAGGTGTAGTCCTAATGACTTTAGAATACTTTAATGGACCAGTGAGACAAAGAAACATTATTAGTCACTTGGCTCTGCAGAAGAGAGATAACCTCTACCTTCAGGTGACACAAAAAAACATATAAAAACCACATACTATGTAACTGCTTATAACATCAGAACATATATACAAAAAGGAGAAATAAGGGAAAACAGTTTAATGAGATGCCAGAGGTTAGAGGCTTCAGCACTTCGCACACACCTCTACAGTGGAGGCAATGCAGACCGCACTTGCTACAGCCATGCATTTGTACCTACTGGTTCATCTAATTGCCTCCAAACCACTGCTGTGGCTGGTCCCGTTACTGGCACCAATAGATTAAAAAAAAAAAAAAAAAAAAAAAACAAACAACATACAAAACCAGAATGGCTAACTGAACTGGCTGCAGAAAGGAAGCTTTTCATGCACTTAACTTTGCAATTTAAGGAAGATGCTGAACTCGGAGAAGGTGGAAGGAAGTTATTGCATAAGAACTATTTGTAAGTTGTTATTGGGTTTTGGGAGAACAAACAGAACTCTGATTTTCACTCCAAAAAGCTAAACTATAAGCCATGTCCAGCTGGATCCTTATTTAAGTGACATTTGGCAGAAAACACCTCAAGAAATACGTAATACATGCAAACTAAAATCACCCACTTTAAAGTGTTGAAGATGGCATATTTAATCTTATAGCACCATACTGAAGCATCAAATCAAGAACAAAGGACTAGCCATCAATGACAAGCACTGGCATAATTTCATTAGGTAAAAGGAATATTTATTTTAAGAATAAACGTCATATTATTCTGTCAAACATTTCAGTCAGGGAAAGTTTTAAGTAACTCATAAAACTGTTACACCACCAGGCTCAATTCAGAGATAAAAAGTATTCTGTAAAAGTAAAATCTACTTTGGGTTAGTATTTTTAAACACATGATGCTTAAAATTTATCAAACAGACTTGATTTATTGTGTGAAGTGGACTTTGCTATACCCAAGAACCAGTCTAGGTGAAAAGGGGTGGGTTTATCCTGGTGACATGCAACAGACTGTCACATGGTGTCTGACACGTGGAGAAGCAGTCTGCTTTCTGCATCTGAAAGTCCATTTAAATGGAGAACGACTACTAGATGCTTATCATTGTGAATACCTAAATGAAAAAATAAAGAGTAAACAATATGCTCATTTATAGGGAAAGATGGAATTTGAATAACATAGTTCTCTTCCTTTAGCCCATATTTTCCGTGGGAAACAAAAAAAATTCATTTAATTTAAAAATCACTTGAGGTAATACACCTACATCAGTGGAAAATGACGACATGCTTGCAACACATGGGTAATCAATTAAGCTGAATTAAAAGCAAAACAACCCAGATGGATGATACAGATTACACAAATAATATATGAGTAAGATGGTGAAAAAGCAGCCTTTTTATTTTAAAGAAAATGAAAGTATTTAAATCCACCAAACAGCAAACATGCGTTGTCCAGAGAATTGCACATCACATTACATTAGCAGAACAGACCACGGGAAGGTTTCAGTTTTCCTCACGATTCCAGTCAAAAAGACCAAAACAAAAATCAACAAGTACGACACAGACACCCTTACAGCGATGTAGATTGACTTTCACTGCCTGCGTTAGGGCAAACATTAATTTCAACTCAGGGCTGAGTTTCAGCTGACAAGTTACCTCCGAATAGCCAAACAATTTTCTGCCCAACTGAACTGGGGACTAATGAGGTGGGAAACGCTGATCATCTTGAACTACCACCCTAAGAATGGGACAGCCCAGCTGAACAAAAGCCTAAGTCACTAGGTTCAAGAGTGAACAGCTTCTTGTTCTCTTAGGCACCCACTGACAGCTGCAGACACAAGAAAACGATATCATAATCAGAAAGCAAAGCAATCCTTCTCTTCTTACACTTAACTAAATAAAATTAAATTTAAAAAAAAAAAAAAACAACTGCTGTAAACTGCTTATATTGTCCAAGGGCACCACTTTTAATTACACTACGCTTCAAGACCCACTGCAGCTAAAAGGCAGAACACACCAGCTTTGTTTCTAAGTGAAAAGACAGCATCCAGAATAAACATGTGAGGTTTCCAGATGTATATACCTGCTCTCTTTTCAAAAATAGGGACTCTCAAAAGTCTATAATGCTGTTCTAACCCATGATAAAGAGAAATCCTGCTTACATTTTAAAGCCCAGACGAGTTTTCTCCCAAACCGCTAACACACACACACACATACATACGTAACTCCATGTACAAGTTCAACCGAAATCTATGTGACTGCTGTCATAGATGAAGCTAAGCACACATGCGTAATCCTGTGTAGAACTGGAGCTTGACATTAGAAAAGCTATTACTAAATTTCAGGAAACATCCATTATTCTGGGCATGACTCCTGTGATCCAGGCTTAATCTTACATATTTCTTTTCACACCTGTAAAAACTTCCAGCTTCCCCAACATCTTCAGCATGCAGAACAAATTTCCATCTCACACATCCGAACATGTTAAAATTGCAGAGAGCAGGGCACTAACTTCTGTTCCACTTAATATCCAAATAAAGGGATACTGCCCTTGAACCACGAAGAGGATGTACAAGACAGGTACCCGACAAGATGCACGGGTATAAAATTCTTTCGCGAGAGACGGGACTCCTGAAAAAAAAACATGTTCTCACTGCCTGTTTTCAAACTTTCCTTTCATCCTTCACATTAGACCTAAAAACATGGGGTTTTATCATGTTGGATCCACACCGTCTCTTTTACTTTTAACCACAAAGCTGGAGTTTTTAGATCCAGTTAAGGTTAGGTGTAAATACTGACAAGGCAGAAGAGAATCAATTCTGGGAGATGCTTGAGAACACCCCAGCAGTTCAGAGTCGCTTCGGGGAAACAAAATGAACCAAAGACCAAAGAAGACATCTCTCTACAGGCCCAGCAGAGAAGGACTTACCGGTCTGTTGTTGTGTTCTTTTGGGGTAAGTCTTGCTGCGACTTCTTTCAATGCACTGGTCAGGCCGCGGGAGCTGCACAGAAGGGTCTCTGGTCATTTGCAAAGATGTCCTTCCACTTGAAAAGGCAACAAAATCATGGGAAAACACTTGGAAAAATGATCAAAGAAACAATCCAAAGAAGACCTTTAGACTGAAAAAAAAAGCATGGTGTTTGGGCAGCATATTTTGTTAGCTGTTCACTTCTCATCCCAGCTCTGGTTCTCCTGAAGAGTAGCACTATCCTGACCTTTTTTTGTTTGAATCAGATATTCACAGAATCATTAACAGATTGTGCCAATCTCTTCTGCATCAGGAATTTTCAGGAAGAGTTAAGTGACTAAAACAAAATGCTGGTTTATTAGGACGAGGCTAAGATAGTGTGACCTTTTGTAACCTCGAATATTCTAACATAAGACTTTCTTAAATAATTTGATTAGTTCCTCAATTATTTCAGTAAGTTTTTATCTCAGGAAAACACATAGTTAACATTGTTCAATTCTAGTCAGTAAGGGACTACTTCTCTGCCATGTGGAATGACAACCTAAAGGGCATGGAAAACCCCATGCAAAGCAAACTGTAATAAAGTACTCTCACTAGCACAGGCCCAAATGATAATAAATTGAGTAGAAGTCCTGATTCCTGTTTACAATAAGGCTCTTCTTCACTGCAAAATGTAAATAAGCTATTTAATTTAAATTCTTTTATGCTCATTTTAATATTCCTCTCCATGTGACTAAGTAGAATAGCACGTTCATAACAAAAATGTAAAACAGGCCTCATGTTCCTCCCCCAAACCCCCCATTTGCTTCTGGAAACTTACTACACAAGAGAAGCAATTGTTAGTGTTAACTCCCAGTTGCTCAAACATCTGCAGTTCGATGATTTCTAAGTAAACCTGTATCACGCTAGCAAGTGCCAAGCAACTATAAAGGCATTACGCATGTAGATTATCTAAATTAAGCAAATAGACTCTACTAGGATGATTGTATTTTCACCAATAGTCAGCACTGCAGAATCTTCTTCTCAAAATTTGTAAAAGAAGCAAAGGACAAAAATACCCCAAATTCTCACATTACGTTACAGTAATGATGGTTTTTGATACTCAGTTTAATGGTGGTTTTGCTCCCAAGTTTTCCAGAAAACACTTCTACTCTACTTTTAAGTTTGGCAGCCATGCCAGACTTGCAAATTCCAGAAGCAGTTTTAACAAAACACCTGGTGATAAGACCTTCCACTCACACTAACACCTCCGTGTATTAACCAAAGTATCTGATCTTAAGACAAGGAAATTACTTTCCTGAAAACTGTTTGCCACTTAATGAGAAGTGCCTAGAAGATTTAAAAAAAAAAAAAAAAAACGCTTAAAAATATAACAGTATGGTCCCCTTACACAGAGTCAAATGGCGAGATTATGGTTTCTGATAATGATGTATACAGATACACAACGCTGTCACTGCTTTCAGTGCTACATCCAAAGACAAAGAGGGAAGACAATCAAAGCTGATGGATAAGCAAAGAGAAGATTCTTTAAGCACATGAAAATGCTGCTCTGAATTCCAACACAAGAGTTAACATGTGAAACACCAACTGACTATCACTATTTATCATTAACACTGTATAATCAATATAGTGCAACTAGACGTCACAACCCACATTTACTAGAACACCCACACAGGTCAGGGGGAGTCCTCAGGAATCCCTGCAGCAAAACAAGGGAACATTTCATACTAGTGAAAGAGATATACTTTAATGTGTTCTAGACAAAACTAACATTATAAATATAGCTGTCAGTAATGACTATCATCCCAACATCGCAACTCATATCACAAACAACCCTTGAAACTTACTAAAAAAGGAAGACATACTTAAATGCCCCACCAGCAGGAATAACTCAAACATCGTTAACTGCTTCTCGGTATGTTTTTTTAAATTGATTGGAGGTCCTGGTAAGTACAAGTATTTCTCCTCCCCAGCACCAGTGTCCTGCTGCAATCTGCTGACGTCGTGCAACAGGCGAAACTCTCACCCGCAGTACTCTGGCAAAATCCACTGAACTCCTATCCAGTTTCACAGACAGAGTTATATGGGTCAGGATCCAAGCAGAAACCCCAACAGCAGTACTATCATTCCCCTATTAGCTACAGTAAGAAGAAGCTGGATCTTTCCAGATAATGTGATAACCCAAATAACCTAGATTATTATGAAATATGCTGAAGAAGATGGGACGGAAGCACACCAGTGATCCTGGCTGAAGACAG
The DNA here is from genome assembly GCF_028500815.1 of Rissa tridactyla. NCBI lineage: Eukaryota > Metazoa > Chordata > Aves > Charadriiformes > Laridae > Rissa > Rissa tridactyla. Next base: position 24,015,879 of record NC_071497.1, on the reverse strand, counting down.
GCGAGGTTCAGCCACATGAACTCAGGCACAACACTGGCATAGTCATTTCTCCATCAGTAACGCCCTTCTTACAAGCAAGATCTTACATCCAAGGGTAACAGAGAGCTAACTGTGAATTCTGATTGACTGCCAACAAGTGTAATAGAGCTACTATTACACACTGCTATTAGTATCTACCACAGATCCTAACTCAAATACAGGAGCTGCTAGAGAAATTGGGAGTTATGGTTTTATTGTTTTTAGAAAAGTCTCCCTAAGAAGCAGTGGCAAAGAACTGGCTAATTGATGATTGTCAGCCTTACCCATTATGATCCATGTATTTCTTGAGTGATGGTGGAAATACAGACAGGAAGGAGAGACAGACAGACAAGCCAAAAATAAACCTAAACAAACCTGGTATATTTGCAGGCCATGGAAAAAGACTCTAGAAATTACCCTTATAGTAAATAGGCCCTTTTTACCCAGCCACTTCAAAATAGCTACAAAAGATGAAAAACTATTTTTATCCCCAGTTGATCAACAGGGAAAATTAAAATAGAAAAGAAAGGGCCCTGGCTTTCAGTTATGGTTTTGATTTGATGCTTTCCACCTTCCCTTTCAGGTTCACTGAATACGCAACTCTAAAGCAATTCTAAAAATCAGGCCATAAATTATTTGGCTCATAATTGCTCAGGCAATGTGACAGAACTAGATTTAACACTGTGGCAGCCAATTGCCAAATCAAGTGTCTTACATAAGAAACAAAATCCTTGCCATTTCAACAGACTTAAAGAACGTGAAGTTTCAATAAAACTCAATAAAAACTATTGAGTTTCTGATATCTTACAATCGTAACTACATGCTACGTTCTGCTAGTCGTTTGTAGCACAGCAGCTAGAGGATCTTAAACGAGATTAACAGCCCTTTATGTCACACTGTCTGCTTGGTTAACTCAGGCTAAAACTGAGACTCAGGGCTCCCTATACACCCTTAGTGTGAAGTTTACTGCATCTCTCAAGGCTTGCAGCCTGGAATGCTTATCCAATTTTGCCAGCTATTCCAGTTAGAAAAGATACACCCATCTCCCTTCAGACCTACCCTCACTTCTGTTCTGAAATCAACAGCACTGCACCAGCAATGCTGCTACAGGATTAGACATAACCATTCGGATCGAGAGTCCTCATCATAGCTCAACTGCAGCTGTAAAGAAATTACGGACTTTATACACTTCTTTGCACCAACCCTTTGCTAATTCCCAGAAGAAAGGCAGCAGCCAACATGCCTCCTTGTTTTGGTATTCCCCCGTTGACAGGAAAAACCCCTTAGGACGTGCACATAATTTCAGGACTTGTAAGAAGACTTTAACTTAAAGCATTGCCACGGCTGCTGTCACTTTCACTACGGGCTACAGCAGACCTTTGCCAAATCCGTGGATCTGGAGAATAAGAAGTAAATTGCATTTGTCCCAAAACTGCCAGATTCCCAAAGGGAGCCTCTTAAAATGGCCCTGATTCATGCTTTGTCAGCAGAACTGCTCTGAGTCATAGTCTGGGTGGGGTTTTTCTTTCATTGAAAGAAACAACGAGAAAAGAAGGAATGAAGAAGGAATTAATTTAAGTTTAAACAGTTAAATAAATTCACCTGTACCGATGTTTATAACCAATGGATCCAAACTTGCTAAATTTTCTTGACAGAGAGTTTGATTCATTCTCTGGCACTCTGTATAGTTTGAAAAATAAAACAACAGAGTAAGTTTTACAGGCCCCTTCCCAAGAAAAGAAAAGAGAAATACAAACTTTAGGTTCCACAAAAAATAGCTTTCTGCTAGTTCCTCTTCATCCCTACCTCCAGGCAGACCCTTATGGCATTGAGAGCTACAGAAAGCCACATGTTTATGCCTCCTCTTTTGATTACGAATCTCTTTATTTCAGGGTCTACTGTAAACTGCTCGCAACAGCAGCCTTTCGCTTAATGTTTCACAGGAGCAGGCAAAAACATCACGCCATGGTAATGAGACCGCAGGAGGGATTCTAAGCTTACTCATTTACAGCACTGCTAAAGCCAATCCCAAGCCTCCCATCAACCAGTTCCTAGCTAGACACCCTTGCACATTTCTGTTAGGGTTTTTGCAACAGTAAAATGAAGTGTTTTGAGATGCGTAATATTGGAAACACTTTATACACTTCAGTAAGTATGCAAAATGTTATAGAAATTCAATGAGTCTTTCCATCAAAAACCAAAATTTCTGTGCATTGTAGGAAATGGCAATGTCTGAAATCCAAAGGCCTCGCTCAAGTCAATGCTGCTACAGAAAACGTGATGGTTAAACACATAAAAACGTATGTGGCAGCTTAAATCCTTGTGGATGCTTCTGTTAAAGCCTACTTTATGCAACCTGAGATACTGTTTCAAAAAGAATTCTCAGAAAAAAGAAACCACCAAACTACCCAATTTTAAACATATTGTTTCACATCACTGTAAGAAAATGCAAGGCATCAGCTTTTAAGAGCATTCTATAATGAAGAGGAAAAATGTGTTTCCAGGCAGCAAGGCTGCGTTACACCACTCTGTAGGTATAACAAAGTTCTTAATGTAGTATCCCTCCATTTGGTAATGAAATGATGACTTCTGCATCACTCACCTGAAAAAAGTATGATGTTCTACACAGCATTTCCAGAGATGTTTGCATGTGATCTTGTTACGTGCTTCAAAAAAGAAGGAAGTTTCATTGCACTGAAAAGAAAAGAAAAGAAAACAAAACAAATCAATATTGTTATGAGGGATTCTGCCAGTGAAGTCAATCTTGATTTACTGAACACAAGAACCAACTGTCTCATATCAATGCATGTAAGAAAAGACTTAAGTCTGAAGAAAAGCAGGAAGACAAGCACGTTCTATAATTCAGTAGAATTCTTCACTTAAAAGAGTCTTCCTTATTGGCTTATCATTGCCTGAAAATAATTATTTAAAGAATAGACTCCTTAAATATAGAAAAACAGAACAGAAAGGAGATTACTGAATCCACCTTAAAATCTCTTAAGGAAAACAACAAAAAAGAATATTCAAAGCTTAAAACCTATTCACTGGAAATTGGCAGTCAATACAGTACACATGAGAAAAAGGCAGTGAGAGATGAAAGAGAAGTCAGACATATACAAACGATAAAATACTTCCAACAGACAAGAAGAAGCAACAGACACATCACACTGCTTGCTTCCAACAAGGGAAACATTCAAATATGTTCAGATAAAATACACTGCCATATATCTGTCCCTCAGTGTACTTAAGTGTTCAGTCTTATATCTGTGACAGAGTAGACCCCACTGACTTCAGTGCGAATCCTCAGCATGGTACGATACCATCTGTAACAAAACTGAGTTCTAAAACCATTTCCCTGACACATGAATTACAAAGGGGGTATGATTCATACCACTTTTGGCAGCTGATTTTAGGAAATGGATGCCCTTGCCCTAGTTACACTTCTGCAGTGCCATGCATGCGCAGGTAAAGAGTTCTGGCAAGTTTCTCCCACTCTTCATTTAACGAGGTATGGTGACCTGCAAGCACCTTGCAAACGGTGAATCAATTCAGTACGTTCTTTAGAATTCAAAATTTCACCTTCAACAAAAACCAATTATATCTCTATTAACGGCTGTCAGGCAGCCTCACGAAAATCACAAATTGCCTGCTCAAGCAGCCTTTCCTTCACCTTGAAACAAATAACAGCAAAAATGACAGAACTTTGCACCTGCGGTTACAATAATTGACAAAAAACTGACACAAAAAAAACCAAAACCAAAACAAACAAACAAACAAACAAACAAAAAAGACAAAACCAAAAAAAAACCACAACAACAAATCAGAGACATGAGCTTGTTTTTCTCCCATTGATTATTTTAGTTAGCTTAATGGCTGGCTGGAACAGCCCCATGGAACATCCAAGGAATGAAAATCATCCATTCTCCTCTCTAGGGTATCACAGCAAGAAACAGGAGTACAGTAAGACATACAGCCACTCAGAATGCTGAAAACTAGGATTTATCTGAGATTGCTATGGATAGCATAAAATGATTACACAGTAGATTAGTCACATAAGTATATTCTTAGTTCCTTAAAATACAATTTTAATTGTAGGCTTGATAGGGATCTTCACCTCTCTGCAGGATTCACAAGGGGTTTAACTTGGAGCAAAAAGAAGTTCAACTTATAAAAAGTAAAACCAGAAACTTAAAAACTGAAGCTCTTCTAAAACAGAAAAAAAAAATCTAAGTTCCTGGGGGGAAAGGAAAAAAAAAAGAGCTTCCTGGAGAATCTTGAAGATTGTCAAGGAGAAAAACCTATTTACACTAGAATTTTCAAGAGTAGCCATATTGCTCTTGCTTCCCTGGCAACCAGAAACAAGAGTCCACCCACTGAAAGATCGTACTGCATTTCCACATTCATAAAGTTTAAGACATGTCAAGGGGTACTTTTCCATGTGCTTATTTTACACGTAACAGAAACGTAGCTTCAGATTTTATAGTTTAGTTTACATTACAGTTTCTAGATCACAGTGTCATCTGATGTGATTTCATATAAACCCACACAACTCTAGCCACCAGTGCACTTTTAAAGAATAATATCAGATCAGGCCTGTGGTATTGCAAACTTTATGCAATATGATGAGTCAATTTCACTTCTGTTAGGAAAGAACTCAATGACTCACTTTTAATATACAGGATCTTCCTCCTTCTTTGTCCGCTCCTAAATTCCACTTTTAGGCAAAGAGTCCTTAAATTTATTTAATTACATGATCTCAGAGGACAGAGTTTGTGGGTTGGGGGAAAGGAGGGGGAGAGAGAAGCCAAGGCTCTTTTGTTGTTGGCTTTTTTTTTAAAGAGTCTTTTTAAAATAAGGTATTTCTGCCATATCTTATTATTAGCCCAGCTCAAATGCCACTGGAATTCAGGGATTTCAGGGAAAGATTCCCATCAGGGAAAAGGTTCTACTTGTCCATTTTTTCTTCCTTTTTAAGTTAAAGGCTTAGCATTTTCACACATACAGAAAAAAGGGCACATGACACGTGACTAAAAGAGGGACAGTATAGCAATCTGACCAGCAAACATTACTGATTCCATCATTTGAAGGCAAACTTTTCTAAGGTAGAAGAAAGCTCATCTTAGATGAGAAGAAAATTTTGATGATTAACTACATGCTGAAACATCTATACTTAGTATGCAGCAATCAAAGTCACTTGGGGGAAAAAACAGCACAGCTCTATAGATCCAGTTTATCAATAGGTTATGGAATTCAGATCTGGAAAACGAAACAACTGCCTAAAAATCAGGGGACTGACTACACTGTTTGTTTATGTTGTTTATATGAATTTGAAGGAAAAGCACATGTCTGAAAACGATTGCCTCAGAATGGATGCTTGTAGTAAGTTAAATAGCAGTTAAATTTTGCTTAAGAGAGAGAAAGCAAGCCTAAAATATTCATCTCCAAGGCCTTTCACCAACACAGTGGAGCCAATTCGTAAGTCATTTTTCACTTTTTCTGCAAAGGATTCAGTAACTTGCTGCAACTAAGTCCAATATGACACTACATACAGAATATCTAGGTTTTGGACTTCCTCCATTTACTTTTTAAGAATTTTTAAGGCTTGCAAGAGTACTGTGATTACTCTCACAATTTATAAATGCATATATAAAAATAAAATTACTGAAGGCAGTAATACCTTCCAGGTTTAATCTTTCTCCCCTAACAGAATAAATTGATTTGTATAGGTAAAGCAAGGATGGCCTTAACTGTTAACATCATGAACTTCTGTTTCCAAAAAAGGCAACATTTTTATGCTGCCTTTTACTGGAAGCATAATTGTACAATTATGTACAACTGTACATTTGCAATGAGCCATTGTAATTTCTTACAGGTAGTGAGCGTTAGCTGGGGTTTTTTTCTTAATACTCTCATATATCTGTACCAAAAGAAACAAAGATCTATTGTACCTCCACTAAGGATTTATAGGAAACAATTCCAAACTCATTCAGCGTTGTTTGGTGCTTCATAGGCTACTCCCTGCTACTCATCCTGTTGCTTTCAGAGTGCCCAGTGTACTAAAGGTGATGGCTCACTGCTTCCAGAGCAGTCCTGGTCGTCTGCACACTCTGAACATCTACCCTCTCCTTTGAGCCAGCTTTGGTGTTTTTCTGTTCTTTCAGGAAGCCAGCTGTGCTCACCAAACAAGCAAAAAAACATTTATTTTTGTACGGTGGTTTTTGATCACACCTGTGACTTGCTCCAGGAAGGGAGGGGGCAGGACCACATGTCCAGAGGCTACAAAAGGACCGGCATACCCTTTCCAGCAGTACCCAGTTGTTGAGCTCCTCAACTACCTTCTCATAACCCTGAAAAAGGCAAGACACTAAAAAACTGTGCGGACAAACATAAAATATTCCTCTCCTTTTAAATGCTTTAGAAGCTTGTTCTGCAGTCTCTCAAACACACTAAAGCTCATATTGCCACAGCCTCACCACCATTTTTACCCATGGGAGGTGAGATGGGCTAGCACAGGAGATGCAGATAGCTTGACCATACTACGAGCTTATAAACAGACAGGCACTCAAACATGTAGCCACAGCCCTTATCTGTTTTATGCTGCTTCAGAAATCAGCCAGAAGACCGATCTGGCAGACCCTTGGAGATCTCCACGGAATGGTTGGTAATTGGTTCGCTGCCTCACCATACCCCTTCCCCACTCCGAACTTGAAAGACTGAAAGAATGTTACTAACACCTTCAAAGGAGAGAAGTCAGAGGGGTCGTTGCTCCACCTAACCACAAAAGGCCTCTGGAACTGCCAGAGCTGACGCACAGGTTCAGGAGAGCCCACGCTGCCCTTTGCAAACACCTCCTGCTTGCTGGGCCACGCCAGGGTGATCACACACCCTTTCAGGCTCAGAGCTGCTTTTTGCCCAGCGAGCTCAGCGCCCAGGCAGGGCAAGCTCGAGTCCTTCCCGAAGAGAAGACACACACTTAAAAATGACAATTCTTCCCTCTGGGGGCCAGAAGATCCCTTGTTTGTGAAGTTCATGGATTATTCCAAAGATCAGAGGGCCACTACACCCGTTCCATGGAGCACTGTGCCCATCCACAGATCAAAAACCTGAAAACCCATGACTCAGAGCAGACTTTAGCTGCTGTAACTTACGACAAGACATACATTGGTTCCCACCAATCCAGGCTCAGAAAAAGAAGAAGAAAAACCCAAAACCACAGTAGGACTCCTGGCAGCACACACACCACTGTTTGTAGTCGCACTGAGTATTAATATAGCATAAGGAGGGATCTTGCCCCATTACAGAGCACGCAGCATGTACACGTAATACATGTGCATATACAGGTAACAGAAATATTAACACTAGCTCTGAAGCTACTGCTTCCCAACATTATTCTTTGCCAGGTTAGGCACATACCTGGATACTATCAATTGTTAACTCCAATAGGAAATATTCTGTCTTTATATATTTACACAATGCATACCAATCATAGCTTATGTAATGGACAATGGTTACACAAGGTCAATCTTTAAGAACATTAAACAAGTCAGGAATTAAAATTAACAATGCTGTGCCTGTTTGTATAAAGCATGTCAAGATTGAAACAAACTTATCTCAGCCTTGTATTATACCAATTAAAAAAAAGACTAAAGAAGAACTTACCAAAAAAAGATGACAGTAACACCTTAGTGGCAAGGCATATAAATTTATGCAGGTATTTTAATCCTAGTTCTCCTTCAAAAATGTTAATTACTGAAGATTTTGCTATCAAGCCTTGAACCAATCTTACAATCCTTTTGTAGTGGTTCAGAAGGTGGTTAAGAAAAGGCAAAAGCAACCCCAACCAACCAAAACAAACCAGAACCATTCTATGTGATGCATTAACTCCGCTACGCTTGCTCACCTCCACCCTCCACTACCACTCTGGCTTAAGTGGGCAAATGCAAAATTGTACAAAAGTAATCTGTAATTCTTAAACCGTAATAAAGATCAAAATACTATTTTTGGCTGGAATTGAAATCTAAGCTACACTGGACTTTAGAATAGGAGGAACATCTCTTCAAACCCTGTTCAACCTTCCAAAGAAACCACCAGAGGAACAAATCAAATTTAAAGTTCCCACCCAGAACTTGTAACTCAAGAAGGAACACAGCACGTGACAAGGCAAGAATGGGTATAGCTGAACCACCTCATTAATGTAATTATTTTTCAGATTTCTGACACTTTTAAAAAGCAGATTAAAAAAATAAAGCATATTTCCAGGTTTTCTGAGACTATTTAAAAGAACACAAAAATCTCATATTGAGACAAGTTTCAGTCACCCGAATGGGGAGCATTATGTGCTTTGGAATTGCCCTGAAGTGCTCTAGCATATGTCAGTGGTTGGTATTGCTCCTGAAAACAGCCTTTACCAACTTCACCTTATAAATTCAGCTGAGCTGGGCCTCTTCATCTGACTAAGCAAGACTGCAGAGGAAGGCATAGCTTGAAATCGTGTAAATCATTTTTAATTGCACAGCTGGGGGGTTGTTCTGACTTGAAACAACCCAAATTTCAAAATCCCTCGAAACAAAAAATTCTGACTTCCAAAAGAACCTTCTCTTACAACAAAAAATAATGAAAGCAAGTGTTTTGCACATTCAACACTTTCTGGTTTGGTGAAAGAGAAACATGAAAAGTAACAAGTACAGAAGCTTTGCATAAGCTTTGCGAAGGAGTGAAATCATTCACTTGCATGTTCAGACACAGTGCAACCGAAGTAAAAGGCGCTGTTACAGAAAACAGTACGGGGTTGTGGGGAACAACACAGAAGTACTTGGTACCTACAGGCAAAAAAGCTCCACATCCCTCACTCCTGCATATTATTACATTTACGTTCCCAGCCTACACAATCGATCAAAGCACGCTTTTCTCTGTTCCGTTTCATGTCCTTAGTTGAGAGAGAAACTGAGGAAGCAAGCCATGCTCCTCACACGGGGAAAGCACGGGGGGAGTGCTGCGCACCCCCTCAATCACCCACTTCCACATAGTGCATCCACTGTGACAGGCTCCGCTTCGCAGCATTGGGGGGGGGGGCTTTGGCAGCCACCTGTATTGCTGGATCGCTTCCAGCGAGGTTGCTCAACAGACATCTATGCTACCAGCAATTGTGCACAGGCATCAGATGGATCTCTCCATTTTCTTAAAGGAAACTGGAGGAAAATACACTTTTCTCAACTCCAGAAAATCTTTGCAATTGTTTGCGATGTTCAGGGAATCTTCTGTGCAGTCCCCACCGGGGAAGGATTCCTGATTTCCGGCTGATATGCAGAGGTCTCATGGAAAGCCTCACACGTTTCTAGCTCAGAATGCACAGCATGGGTCCATTTCGGGGACAGTGAAATACTGATTCAATCATTAACATCACTGAAAAAGAGTTTCTGTCAGCTGGTCCAGGTCATTAGTCTCACATGTCAGGATGAGTCATGGACAGCCAAATATTAAGGGCAGCATTTTGTTTATGAAGGGGCAAGCCTTAGGGAGAAAACATAATACAAGCAAAGCAATGAAAGATAAAATACCAATGGTCATGCTTGCACACAATAGCAAAAGGTATGCAGGAAAAATACAAGTTACACAAGAAATGTTCTCATGGAAGAGATATGAAGAAGTACAAGAGATTACACTACAAAACGGAAAAGGTGAAGCACTTTTCTTATAAGACAGAAAGCCTAAATATCTTCTGCTCAGTAAATCAAGTTTATGAAAAGTAAACAACAAAATCAGCAGCCGTAAGTATGTCTGACACCGGCACCCCACAGCGTATTTTTTTGGTAGCCTAAGGACACGGACCTGTACATGTAGACTGCCACATCTGCCATCTGTCAAGGAGATTAAGGTGTCCACCTCCACCACGTTAGTGGGAAGTACACATTCAGATTCTTTTGGGATGTTTGAAAAAATCTCAGACAAATTTATTGAAAGGGAGAAAAAAGAAGTTACCACAAGTAACCCTATGCAGGGCAAGAGCAACACTTCATCGGTACTAAAAGCTTCCTCTTGATGAGCATGGGCACCCGTGAAGGGTGCCCATCGGTGTAAAGAAAGGTAGCCAGCGTATGGAAAGATGAACCAAAATCCAGCCTGCACAGAGTTTTCACTACAACATGGAAAGCATGATTCACACAGAGCACTCAATATACTCAGAAATAACCTGCTCTTCTCATTACGTGATGTTAACTCCTTCGCTATATGCCATAAAACTCCATCTAAGACACGGGAAAGTGTCCATTATTCCTCCTCTTCCCGAATCTTTTCTGGCATTCTTTCCAACTAACTGGAAATACGTAACACATTCCAGACTTGGTATACCACATCTGAAACAAGGAAAGTATTAATTCCCTGGGCCATAAAGTGATATCCCAGAAGGCAGGATGAAGTAAAAATGGCACGTTTACTCTCCTACCATATACTACAAACTCATGTCCCACACGGAAGGGCAAAGTGATAGCATTTATTCCAAAAAAAATGGAGGAATAAAAGAAATTTGTGTATTAAGTTTTTGAGGACTATTGAAACATACAGTCGTATAAATACACCGATGAGCTTTTCCTCCTCTGGGTGAGAACAGCAAAACTGTTATGCCAGCTTTAATCCAGAGACAAAGGCTACTGGTTACTTCCTCCAATACATAATTTTTTTCAAAGTAACACCACCAGAATGTTTAAAAAAAAGGGAGAGGAAGATTTTTCTGCGCCATTTTGGCCTTTCCTAATCTTGATAGGATATGAAGCACTGTAGAAGCACTTCAAATGAGTATTAGTTGCAAAGGAGGATTTTAATGATGGTACACACCCTTGTACTTACTGTTCTCTTGAACAATTTCCTAAAAGTACCTGTCGAGACTTGAAATTACCAAGTGCTGTCAAAGTGTTTGCCTTATGATCACAATAGTAAGTGCTTCCCAGCCATCAACATTCACAGTCTCAACTTAAGCACATTTTCCAAAGCTTTCAGTTTTTCTGCTCAGCATGTTAAACCTTTGCAATTCCACATGGTTCAGACAAAAACTACACATATGTGGCATCAAACAGAAACTACAGCATCACGTCAACGCAATTCACTCTAAGTCAAACTCAGACTTGTTTATACATGAACAGGCACTCACCCTTCACATGAAACACGGAGAAAAGTTTTCCCAACCTTTCCCCAGCCTTCAAACAACTCATGGATGAGACTAACAAGCACTACATAGGTAAATGAAGATACGTTGATAATCAGTAAAGGGGAATACTGCCAACAGGCTAATACTTCTTCAAAACTATAAACTCTCAGTCCTGATATTCCAAAGAGACCTACAAAATATTTTCAAAAAATAACTCAGCAAACTAAACTTGTAACTCAACCAGATACCAAAAATCACAGACTGACTGCAACTATTTGCTTTATTACACTTCATAATTTCCCCTACATCCTCAACACTCTCCTCCTCCCCCTGCCCCACATGCTTCCTAGGTGATAAATATCTTTCTCTCTTTTCCACTGACTGTACCCTAAAACCTCCTCTCTTGCTATCAACCTGCTATCCTTGCTCCGCTGGAACCAACATGTTTTTCTCTCAAATGGTCTAACAGTTTAACTTAATGAAGTTAAACACTGTCAAATGGGTTTTGAGCTAGATTATGTGGCTGCTTCTGTCTCCAAGCTACAAAATTACTTGTGTCTAACAGCTTTGTGAGTTTTCCTCCATCCACATTTTTGTTAATAATAGATCCCTGTAGATTTAGCCGAGTTTAAAAGCACTATGTAACACCATAAACAAGGTATTGCAGAAGTACCCTACTCTAATTTACAGAGCACAATGTAAAATGATAAAGGTTTGTTATAAAATTCCTACTTCAGTACTGTTCTGCTGAAGTTCTCTCCCCTTGAGTGCAAAATGGGGACAGAAAATCTTTCTTTAATAGAACTGCAAGCACCCTCAGCACCACACTACACTCGAGGATAAGGTAATTTTCTAGCAGTAACTATCAATAAAATTAATTTCACTTTGATGGCTTCTTGCAGTAAATTTCAAAAAAATAAATTAGACTTTGATGGACATGACAAATTCCCCACTTCATTAGACCTGAGATTACATTATTATTTTTTTCAGGCTTAAATAAAAACTTACATCTTTTCCCAGGACTCTAAGTTCAAACTGTGTTTCTTTGAAGTGAACTTTTGTAATTCTAGGCCTGTAATGTTGGAAAAAAAGACAGACAAAACTTCATGAGACTTTAATTTCATGCATAATAAAATATACAGTTGTATATATTTACATACAAAGACAAAAAGGAATTCACAGGCAGAAATTTTTTTCAGGTATGCACCAGATATCAAGAGAAAATTCGCAGCATTTAAACATTTCAGCATGAGTATGATAAAGTTGAACTATTTTTTTCAATATTCAGATTAGCAAAGAATTAAAAATCTGTATAATCTAGACAAAGATTAGGAATTCCAAGTATATTTTTTTATTGGTATAATTAACCTTTCAAATAGATACCACAAATCAAGACACTTCCATACAACAAAACTGTTATTGTTTAAGCACAGACTGCACATTTAAATTATACGTACCAGAAATATTTTCCTACTTGTTTTTTATTCTTGTAGACAACAACTCCTATGGGTGTTAATCCTAAAAAATATTCAGATTTGTTTTCACCCTAGAAAATAGAAGCGCATGTCATTCATACAGTTGTGAGTCGTATCACTGTAGCAGTGAGGAAGTCAGCCTGATGGCTGACTTGAACATACTGTTTCTCCCTGCAAATGGGAAAATAGTATTTGATCTACTGATGCAAACTCCTATACGAAAACTTGTAGGCAAAGAGGCAAGAAAGGAAGGCAATGAGGGAAAGAATGGGAGATTCCACATGCCATAGCAAAAAACAAAACGAACTTTTTTTTTAAAAAAATAATTACTTTTGGCTATTTGGCAAACAGCCAAAACTCAGAAACTAAACTCTCTACTCAGACACAAATGCAACAGGCATCCCAACTTTCAGCTGAAGGTGAACAGTGATTTTTCTGACTTACTCTATTATAATATAACCTCACAGCTGCTTTCTCCCTCCTAAAATAGTATCACCTGCACACTGCTACCAAGTGAAGTACCTCCTTTGAGAGATTCAGAGCATTTTCTTGTTCAGAATGGGTAGCGACAGGCAAGGAACAGAGGCGTGCATCATCTCCTCCAAAAGGAAAGCGTTCCTGAGGTCCGTATCTGAATCGCAAACCGCGTTGGCAGAGAACAGGGTGAAAACCCTGTTGCCGAGTGGCAGAAGGCCCCAACCTCCCCAATTTACAGACTGTAACCAAAATCAGTTGGACTGACTGCAGAAAGTGTCCTGATGTGAGAAAGCTCAAGCATAACCTCTGCCTGCGCGCCTCAGTGAACTAACTGCTAAAGAAAACTTTACGTTTAATATGACCAAGCGAGGGAAAAAAATACATCTCTTCATGTGTGCAGCTTCAGTCTCAAATGAGGGCTTCTGCTGCTGTTGTAATGTTAACACAAACAATGATATTCAGGGGTTAGACTTGGGCATATTACAACTCACCCCTCATTACCCAGACAGGGATGTCATTGCACAGCAAAAGCAAGCTAAGAGGAAAAAAAAAAATCCAGCCTCTGCTAATATAACACAATTTTGTTGGATCATGTTGAATCTTGTTCCAGTAACTCCCCCAGCTTTCTATGGGAGGGAGGGGCACAGAGCATGGGATATGATTAAAATTAAGCCACAGGGTGCATTAAAAAATACTTCATGTTGTGGGCTACACAATTTTCAGCAGGAAATACATACTTAATCTTCTGGTAGTATCTTGATTTCTTTATTTTCTTTCAAGTAATTTTACAAAGTACTGACATCTAAGTCAGTGAACTATCTACATTACAACCCCCCGTTTGAACTTCTGATTTTCTTTTATTAAAAAAAAAAAAACCTGCCACAAGCGCAATTATTCAAACAAGACAGAATGATGTTTCCACCAGGAGCACATAGCCTCCGGGTGATGACTTGGACCCAATCCCAACATACACACCGTTTTACAAAAGAAGTGGAGCGTTTTGCTGAGGCAATGCAGGTAACTTGCAATGCTGCACGATACAGCACAGGAAAAGCTGGAAACATACTCTGGATCTTTAGCAAAACCTTCACAATGAATATTTCAAAAAGCCAGACATGGTGCTGTTACCCCACCCTCGTTTTTGCAATGGTATTGAAAAGGTTTCAGGACACACTTGCAATTATTTAAACAAGAATAATGTGCAAATTCTTGTGTCAAAGACAAAGATTATAACCCTCTCTCATCTCTCCTGACACTCACACTAATTACTTCTTATTTATCTGAATTGTTTTTCCCAGAATATAACTGATCGTCTTTTATAGGTGTAATACGATCACAGCCTTTCATCTGAAAACCATTAGGCTTCCATATGTATGAATGACTGAATCCCCTCAGTCTGTAAATATGTCTTCCTTTGCACTTCTTAAGTACAGTGTTTCCTTTCAAGTTACTCTGTGGCAATCAAACTATATAAATACTCTCCCCTACATTAGTACAAGAAATTTTTTTTCTTTGTTTCCAAGTTTAAAATATTTAAACAATACTTACATAAACAGGATGGAGATCCACTCCATACATTTCCAGGGATTTGGCCACCCCCAAGTAGTTCACTTCTGCCTCAGCAGGAACTTGGCCCCTGTAAACAAAATTCTGTGTAAGAACTTTGCACTTCTGCTGGACAGGTACGCAACCCTTCCTACCATTTGTGTAGGCTGCCATTATCCTTCCAGCACTGTACTTCTGCTCGCTCCAACTGAGACTGGACAGTGGGCACAAACTTCTACTAAACTCTCGGCTGTAAGATCCTACCACAGATACATGCTATCATATATAGGCACTGGAACAGGTTGCCCAGGGAAGCTGCGGAAGCCCCATCCCTGGAAGTGTTCAAGGCCAGGCTGGATGGGGCTTTGAGCAGCCTGGTCTAGTGGGAGGTGTCCCTGCCCATGGCAGGGGGGTTGGAACTAGGTGATCTTTAAGGTGCCTTCCAACCCAAACCATTCTATGATTCTATGATGTATGCGATGTATGCCTACAACAGTGGCTAATCTTTTCCCTGCTGTCACAAACACACTTCAGACATTCAATTTTTAGGCTTAAATACACAAAATAACTTTTTTTCAATTACTATGTGATTATTAATAAAGCAGCCATAGAATGACTGACTGGGGTACTATTTCCCCCTCAGCAGAGCTGAAACTACAAAGGGTTTCCGAAAGCAGCGTTCATGACTTCAGATAAAATATTCCTTTCTTCATAAAACCTTGCCTACAGGAAGTCACACCAACTGGTAATACCCCAGTCTGCTACTGTGAAAAGTTTGGAGACTGTCTCAAGAGATTTTGGAGACTGTCTCAAGAGATTATCAGTTTCAAAGATACAGCTTCCCTTCCTATCTGCAAATGTGAATTCATCAGTTAAAAACCACCATCGCCTGCATGCCGGTAGGAAACAATAGGGGAAAACTGGTGGGGGAAAAACCTGCCTACTAGGAACATATCACTGATGAAGGATTTCTTTTTAAAAAGAACAAAATGACTAAATAAATTCTAAGCCTTCAACAGACTTATCCTCAGAATTTAATTTGTTCTCCCTTTAGTAACTGCCATTGATACAAAAGCAAGACACTCTGTTGCAAGACTGAAATAACTGAAGCTGCATTTTCATCTTCACTCCTTTTTAATACTATGTTGAAAGCTACTGGACTGTCTTGCAAAAAAAAACTGCACTTCCATGCTGGGCCCCAGAAAGGATAAAGAAGTTCTTCTAAACCATATCACAAACTTGTCCATAAAATGTCTCTGGTAGGTGAGATAATTTGGATATGCCCTTAGCCATCCTAGCTTCCAACTTCTTAACTAAAGAGACCACTATCAGCTGTGTAAAGTCAATGCTGGCAGTGGGGATGACAACAGTCAGGTCAAACTATCAGTGAGTACACTTTCGTTCCACTGTCTTTTATGATGCTTCTAAATCCCTGATAGCTAACTCCAGCTAAGCAGCAAGAGAGTATCAGACCTCTAGATCAGTATGCATATAAAAATACCAGAGACAGTATTAAGACAGTTATTACTCCTCTTTGCAACCACTGTTCCCCAGCTTCTGAATTGCATCTTCAAGGTTATAAACTTTTTGAGGCAAATGGGTCTCAATCTGATTCACTACACTAATGACTACAGCAACTTGAGAGAGGAATGAAGATTGCTTAGTATCGGTGGCCTGGTACATAGCAATTCATCTCAAGTTTCATTTCTCAAACACAACCTCTGTGATGTTGAACCAGACAAACTCTCTGTGCCTCAGTTTACAATCTCTAGAACAGAAAAAAAACAGTACTTTTTTTACTTCACAAAAGGACCTGTAGTAAGGTTCTCTGTAATGTATCAAATTACTATAGAGCAGTCAAGCAACCACACAGAAATAATTATTGAGCAACAGACTCCCCTCCCTGAAAGAGAAAACTCAGGTCAATGTGGCAACTGGCACAGACTCCAATTACAGAACTTTTCAAAGAGAACAGCTGTGTCTCTGACTTAATATCTATTCTCATTAAACAAGTCACAAATAATACTAACATGCAAAACTACAGGCAAGAAATTACTTAACCTTTATCCAGACTGTAGCTTCATTATAGCAAGAGAATCAAGAAATCGAGATCTACATACAAGATGGCTAGCTCTGATTATCTCTACATTACTTTGACAAAGGGCATGATGAACATGCTCATAAAATGTTTCTTACTGCTCTCATCTTAATAAATCGTTATATCACAATTGCACCCAACTTGGATTTGTTAGAACAAGCTTCTTTATACCTACCAGGAACACGAACTTGGAGATAAGCAAGTAAATGTTTATTTTGGCTTTATGTACGGTTGAACTTCTGGCACATGCTTCATTTTCAAAACCAATTTCACCTTTTGCATTTTTGAAGGCACTGTGGTCTAATATTTGGAACAGCAGGTTGGGAAGCCAAATCTCTCTGACTTCCAGTGCTTTCACACAGTGGCTGCTGGTTCGGCCCTGTTTCTCATATGGCAAGAGTACTTCAGTCTAAGACTAATCTCACTGAAAGTATTCCATATGTAGAAGACCATTTCTAAAAATCAGTAAGTGTGACAAAAAGTAGCTCTGAGTTGCTGGGGATTTTTTTATATTGTACGTGCGCCTAGAGACAATTTAAACCTCTCCTTTAAGAAGACTACTTACACAGCTGCTGCAAATGCATCTAGTATTCAAGCCATATTCACACAGGATCACTTTCTGGCTCTGCCTCTGTCACTGGGAAGTATGTTCTTTCCTCCAACTTCCCTATGAGATTGCTATGTTTTTCCTCTATATGTTGCTGCTGTTGTTCTTCTCTCAACCACCGACAGCACCAATGGGGCCAGAGGTTACTAGTTCTCATCTTGCTTTGCTTATCTGTTGGGCACTCCAGTCCATCTCCTGGTTGTCCTTATTACAGTTTTTCTTCCCACTCCATTGACAAGTAAGCACAGGAAAGCATTATACACACAAATCAACCGACACCCAAAGCACCATCTTGGGATTCACCATGAGGCAGAGATTATCCAAAATGTCAGTGCTGGTAGAATTGGAAGATGGAGAATTAGAGTTTCGCATTATAAAAATGCAATCTGTCTTTTCCAACTTGTGCAAAGGTTAAGTTGGGATTACAGGAATCTGACAGGTCTGTCGACATACATGTTCCAGATCTCTACAGTTGTCCTTTGTCGTGTCTGCAGTATGCCTAATATTTTCCTCCTGCAAACTCTTCAACAGTTGCCCCTGCCAAGTACCATAACTCTAGCCTATTCCTCCTCTCAGTTCCTTCTCATACATAAGAAACGTTACCAACTACTGCTTCAATGCTTGTGAACTTCTGTAGTGCCTTGTTCAGTTTAAACCAAAATTATCTCAAGGCCCACCAGATACCGCAGTTCCCACTGCTTTAAGGTCATATGCGAAATTTTGGAATTTGTTTGGTTTTTGTCCAGAAACCAGCTCTCTGAATGCCCTGTGTTATTCAGCGCTGCCTGATGACTCTGTTTCTAGGTGCTGCTTTTTTTCTTACAAATCATATGTTCTTCCTTACAGTGGAAGCCATTATATTGACTGCTGACAACATGTTTTATGTAAGATATGTTGGTTAATAAAATGAAAGGACCTTATGCTTTTAAACCCAAACTGTCTCTTTAATTCACGCACATGTTGCAACCGAGATTATCACTTAAAACATGGGCATACAAACTGCTTTCCTGGTACCTCCTGCAATGTGAGCTGCTCCCACAAAGATTCATGCAGGTTGCAACAAGCACTCCTTCATTACCCCAGCTAAGGATCTGGCAAGAAAATAGAGGCTTCATTGTACCAAGTGCTGTACATTATTAGATTAAAAGCAGTTTTGTCCTAACAGTTCATTTGAATGCATAGGGCAGTAGGAAGAAAAGAAATGTTATTATCCCCATTTTACAGATGGCAGAGTGAGGGATGGGCATAATAAGCAATTTGTCCAAAATTATGCAGGAAATCTGTCCTGGAACAGGGAACTGAACTCAAAGATGTTTATTTCATTCTTTTCCACTACAAAACTGAGAGGAAACAGAAGCACTATTAAAAATGTTAGTTCTGAAACACTTGTAGCTAGGCCTGACAGACATCGTATTTCCAGTTACTGTCCTACTCAGTTCCTAAAAGAACAACTCCAATTAATATAAAACGTTTTCTGTTTCTGAGGGACATAACTGGATACTCTGTGCTCTTTCCTTGGGTCCAGAGACTTCCACTCCGCACCACAAGTCGCTCCCTTCCCCACCTACGAAGCACCTCCGAATCTGATGTGACCTGCCAAGTTCCCAACAGTACTTACATCAGAGTTTTGTGTATCCGCTCTATGGCTTCCTCCAGCTCTTCCTTCTGGTCGGGAACAAAGCGGTACTCCGAGACATATCCCGCAGTGTGCTTATACGGGTCATAGTCCCCCAGCTCAGCTAGAGGGCACAAGAAGAAAAGAAAGGTCACCTATTTTCAACACTTTATGTTAAGCAAAAAATAAGTTATATAATCCACCTGTTTGTTGCCAAGTCACCTCCTTCCAACTGACTGTCAATTTACCACGCAGACAGTTAAAAAACCCAAACACAGTACAGAACTGCTCATATCAGCACACATCAAACCAAGAAAAAATGTCTTCAATCATTTTAAAAGAGAAATGCAAGGTTCAAAGAGCTAGAGGTTTTGACAGGAAATCTACCACATCTACGGACTAGGTATAATTCGGTCCAAGCCAGCAAAGTTGACACTTGATAATACATATTATTTGGCAACATATGTAAAACAAGAGTAGAAGGAAAGTCTAGTTTTTGGAATGCCTATGCCCTCACAATAAGCTGTAACATTACAGATAGAATTGATCCATATTCTTCCTGGGAATCCTAACATAAACATCAGTGTGGGAATGCAAATGGAGACAAACACCCTGGGACACCTAGAGGTATGCCCTTCTAAGTGTGTCGTTTCTTGTGAGGAAACACAAGACTTCCCTTTTCAATAAAATATTGATATATTTCCTGAACGCTAAATTCACTTTCAAAACCAAAATAATTTTTAAAAGAATTTTCTTAAGGAAAAGAACCTAATAAATAGCCGACATAATTTTGTTTGAAACAACCTTGAATTTGCATACATTAGTTACACCAGTTTACATGTTGCTGTGCAATTATAAAATAAATATGCACCTTGGTCAGGACTCGCTTCTACTGGTCTTAACTGTAATTGCACCTATCTGAGAAATTCTGTGAAAGTTAGGATTTCAAGTTTTTAATAACCCCAAGTAAAATCTGCGCAGACTGGACTTCTCTGAGAAAACCTTCACAGAAGGTTTCTGTCCAATGCTCTCACTAAGGCAAAAACATAGCCAAAAGGAGGCTTCAAGAGCCAAGAAGAAAAAGACTCATCTAATAACTCATGTCTCTCTCTAGAACTTAATGATGTTTCTAGAACAAGACAGCTATCTGCTCAGCAGAGACATTGAGAAGTTTCTCTAGAAAATCTCCACAAAAATGATGTGGTCCTTGCCCATAGCAGGAAGAAGAACAGGAATGACTACAACAGCAACAACTCCAGCACTCCCAACAGCAAAACTGGTATATTCTGCAAACTGTGCCACAGGTACTGATTTTTCCACCATCGCCACTAAAAAAATCTGCAGTCTTTGACCATGAAAGGAGGAAAATGACTCATGTGCCTGGAGACCAAAGACGACACCCAGGTACAACCTGAATGGTGAAAGCAGGGCCCATAGCTGGAGCAGGACATGGGTAGAGGACTCTGGGAGCACAAGTGGACCCAGCTCCTCCTCCAGATCTTGGCAACTACTAGCTCCACAGGGAAAGACACCACTGATACCATTACTAAGGCAGAGCTTCTCAGCTATTACTGAATTCCTACAAACACACTTCATCTCAGTTTGGAAAAGAAAAAAACCACAGTTGACCTCGGTCCTGATGCTTTGGATTCATATTTTCAGTATTTGACACGGACGTTTCTCGGGTGTCTTTGTATACTTTGAACAACTGCAGGCCCTAAATAATAAGGACAAAGCTTTTCATAGAGTCAATGGGCACGTATGCTCGCTGGTGCCAGGACTAACTTTAACCCACTGCATGTAATCTTTGCCATGCCTTAACTCTCCTCTCTCATGTGAGTTTCCTCATTGTCTCCCAATAGAATATCTGAGATCAGAACCACAGGATTTTATACCAAAACAACAGCTCCCCATACTTTAACCACCTTACAAAATGACTGAAGGACAAGAATTTATTCTTTATACTCATTTCTCATAATACGATTAAGATGTTACCACCATTACATATTTTCCTGCTGCATACTTGTAGTATTTTTTCAGGGAGGGACATATGTCAGTAAAGTGAAACGCGCATTGTGAAGTTTTACAGAGTATGACGTGTCACATTCCTTAGACAGCAAAATGAAGTTAGAAGTAATTGTACAAAAATAAAAACTGCCTGAAATTTTAGCTGTTCGGAAACACATCTAACACACCATGAAATTCTGTATAATACCCACTTCCATTTTGTACACAAATTATTCCGCCTTGTTATTCTAAAATGGAAATGAAAGGAGGACTATTTTTTATGTTGTATTAAGTGTTGATGAGTCACACTTGGAACACCAATAGTACAAATTATCTTTGCTTAATACATATCACTCATGGGAAACCTAAATTTAACATAGAATGAATTACAGATACAGGTCCCAGCATGGCTCATCATATGATTTTTGGTTACCATTTGTGTTTGAGTACAGAGCTTGAGCTGTAATATTAAAGGAATAACTAACTGGTAGACAGACAGTCCTTTTCTAATTGATTGCTAGTTCTATCAAGTATGCAGGATATAGCATCCACCTCTGAAAAGCTAACTACTGATGGGTGAATGCAGATAAATGACAGATAGAATTAAAATTCTTCACTTCAGGTCAAAACACATCCTCCCTTCAAGCACAGGCGCATTCATACTGACATGATATAATTTTTGAAAGA
Source organism: Rissa tridactyla (assembly GCF_028500815.1). Taxonomy (NCBI): domain Eukaryota; kingdom Metazoa; phylum Chordata; class Aves; order Charadriiformes; family Laridae; genus Rissa; species Rissa tridactyla. The sequence goes on along the minus strand of NC_071497.1, from coordinate 23,994,210 downwards.
ATTTTTTATTGACAGGCTTTGTTGGCTGGAGGCTGCCAATAGCCCATCAAATCCGTAAACTGCCTGATGAAGGTTTTGTCATACTCTATATGCAATCCGGAGTAAGTCATAAAGTCTTAGTACATGATAACATTTTCATCAGCAATGCAAAGAGTGTTTGGCAGACTCTTCACACCGACTTTTCAGTTTCCTCTTTACATTAACTTCTATATTGCTTCTATATTATCTGTTGAGAATGGCCATCTATTTACAGTGCTTTAGCTGAAATCAGTCATATTAGTTTTGTTCTGTTTTGAAATGAACGCATAAAACTGTTAGTGAAATCTTCAGTCACCACTTAAGATTAATCATAATGTAGGATTAAAAGAAATAAGCTCATAGTTGGCCAGAAAAACTTACACTGAATTACATACGCTCCCAGCTGTGCTGCAGTGTTGATTGGACAAGGCAAGCGGCCCTGTAAAACATCTTGCTTGACCTGCAAGAAAAACTGATACCTAAAACACAGAGAGAAAACAAAGCGATTACTGAGCCTCATGCACCACGTAATGTTTCATCATCTCCCAGTTTACTGAAGGCATACTACGTACCATAAATTTGTGAGTCAAAAACTGTATTCCTCTCTGAATTACTTTTCCCCTATTGACCTTGAAGTAACAACTAAGACTAATCTAGTGAAAGAGCCTAGTAGGGGAGCACTCTGCAGTTTTCCCATCTGCTTATATTATGGAGATACAATTAATTTTCCTCCAAAAAACGTAATTTCTTTCTGTAACTTTCACAGAGCGCCTGCTCTAGGAAGTGGAGAAGAAAGCTAGGAATGAGAAAAATTGAACAAGAAACCTAACAAAGTGCTAAAGTTTAACCTGATCAGTGGATCAACATAAGGGATAACTGGATATTAGATACTTCTTGACTGAAAGGTTTCCTCTCCACACACCAGAGTACGAGCTCGCGAGCAGCAAGCAGATTTGATGGAGTCCATGTTCCCATGAAAAAAATGGATGGGCATACTATCAGCAGCTAACTGGATCTGTCATGACATAGGGTACTCTCCTTCTTGGAACAGAGATAGCAGGGTAAAAACATAATTTTCAAAGTCATAACCTGCTTCTACAGTTGATGAAGCATGAACTGAGAATACTTAGAGTGAAACAATAGGCAAAAACAGATGGAAAAGTAAAGACAAGAAAACAAGCCATCGTATAAAGGATCTGCTTGATTTTGTAGCTCCCCATATTCACTTATAGGAAATTTTTTCAATGCTCTTTGGGTTTTGTCTTGTTTTATTGCACCAGATTTATGCACTGTTTCACATCATCCTAAACGAATTCTTGCAAAAAGTAACAATACTGAGAAGGTAACTTTTTGAAGAAAAAAATGGTCATCCATATAAGCATATAGCTTTTTCATTATTTACTAATTCAACTTTATCTACATAGAGCCATGCAGCTACACTGCAAGCAATTTATTCTCTGTTAGTAGAAGTTACGTATGAAGGCACTTTGGAATGATCTGTAAGCTCAAAGTGCATCTATGCTGATTTCAGGGAAATTTGCAAACTGCAGGTTACGTGATACCTGATCATTTAAGACCCAACCAAATTTACTAGAGTTTATCAGCCCAGATGAGCCTCTGAATAAGGATACCAGTGTCTTTTTGGTTAATGATCCCTCAGAATTTGTGCTGTGACAGATAATACAGTAGCAATGTCCATGCTTAAAAAAAATGTCTAATATTCTCCACCTTAAAGGACCATGGCACTGCACAAGAATTTTTTGTGAATGTTATTAGGCAACACAAAGCACATGCACTCAGTGTTTCTCCACTCTAGGCAATACCGCTGCACTGCTTCTAGCTTATGCTTGCCAGTCCTACCTGGACAAATCTTCCCTGTATGAATGATGATAATGACAAAGATGATTTTACATCTAGTGTGGACAACACAGCATCTTCTTTTTAACATGAAATGCATTATCTGATATGCTCCTGTCTTTCTGTTAGCAATTCTGCATCTCTACAGTGCAGAGCCTCATACCAGATGACGCTACGAATGTCTTTTCCATGTAGCAGGTATCTGTATTTCTGCATTCTCATAGTGTAGTCTCAAAATAAAGCAGGATAGGAAACTGCAAAAAACACCACCTCCCTGCAAAAAACAGTCAGAGCCAACTGTTAAGTGCTTAAGTGACTCCTACAAAGTGAACAATCTCAATTCCCACTGAAGCCACTAAGCTCCTGGGAAAAACGGGCCTTTTGTCCAAACTTGTAGCTGAAGTACACTCATCTCGTGTGCTGTCAAGTTTGTCATGCATATGTAATAGTGCCTAAGCACTGGTTTGCTGTAGCAAATGCATCCGGCAAATGTTAATATGAATCACTACAGTGTGAGCTTCTGCCTACAAGCCAGATAGATTCTGCTGTGAAGAAATTACAAATTTGACAGGTTTTCATTATTTGCAAATAGTAATCATGTAATGCCACAGATCATCAACATCTAATAACAAACTCTGCTCTCATATCCATTAAAATAACAAACACAAGCTCCAAAGAAACACATCAGTTAGCACAACACGGTTAAAACATCACTGGAATAACACACTTAGGTAGAAAATTATTATTATGAAGAAAAATAGGGCCATTAATCCCTCCTAAGCAGAAGGAAGTTTTTTTGTTTTGTTTTGTTTTGTTTTGTTTTGTTTTCTGAAAAGGTATACCTTCCTTCCAAGGTTTAATACCCCATAGGAATAAATGCTCAGAAATGTTGAGGGCATTTTACTACTCAATGTGTTTTGTCGAAGACCGTCAATATAGCTTTCTTATGCCCTCCCTCTGTACCTTTTAAGGTGCAAACTCTGCATGACCAAACACTGTGCAGACATGAACAGAGGCTTACTAATTACATTAAAATGCTTCTCGACTAGATTTGCACCCCTAATTAGCAGTGCAAATCACAGACTGACCTTATCACAAGGCAAAGAGAAACACTCTTTGAAAATTTAGCCCCTGTCATTTCCCAGACAGAAATCCACCCTGCCTCCCAGGTAGCAACCACAACAGGTTCGGTGGCCAAAGCTCCCTTCCCGGGGCCATCCGTCCTCCCCTGTGAGCAAGGATGAAAGTGCTTCTGGAAAAGTACAGGAAAACTGCATCAAACTTTCACAGTAGAGAGGCCACCACGTTGGGGCCAGCTTACACTCTTTTACCTGCAAAGTCACGGTGTTTATTATTTTTACCAGGCCAGCCTCAATCTTGTTATATTGGAGACTTCCATTCCTGCTGTGCCAGTGTGGAAACAAAAGAATTTTCTCACTCTGGTACAAGAGAAATATTCTGCCTGTGCTGCAACAACTGCCACCTTTGATTAAGGAAAATTAAAAACCCTGTGCGCATTCTAATGAATTCTCATGTGTCATATTCCTAGGACATCAAAAGAAATATTTTGGCATTTATTAATGCAAGCCAGCACACTAATTTTGTCCGCCTACCTACCCAAATTCTCAAATTTCCTTTTGAACCTAAAGCTAATTGTCTGAGACCTTTCATAAGTACAGCAAGCAGAAAACCCTGTGCGTGAGAGTTCAGGCAAGCACACGTATGTATGTGTCCGTGCACACGGGTGTGCATGTGTCAGGGTGCGCACACTCATATTTTGTAGAGGCTAAGGTTAAAAGAATCAAAAGCAGGCAAACTCTTCAATTTCCTCCACATATTTTAGAAAGACCAAAAGAAATCTGCTTGAAAAACAGTTTTAGAATCTAAGCTATGGCCAATAAAAAAGAAAATTCCCTGTATTTATATTTGATATCCAAGTAAACTCCAAACTTGATTATAGCGCAATATAAATGCAGATGTGCCAATGCATTCCTTTAAAAAAAAAAAAAAAAAAAAAAAAAACACAAATGCACCTCAAGTCCCTTTGGGTTATTGATGCACCAGAGAGCATCTTTTCATCTTAGGCTTCCATATAGCTGTCCGTAGCGACCACTGTGAAGCCAGTCACAATTCTCTTCTTACACATACATGTCCAAGCAAAAATGTTCAGATGTTGAAGGAAAAAAAAAAAAAAAAGCAACCCTGCCACACCACAACAATATGCACCTGGCTAGAATAGATTACGTCCTTGAAATCAACAAATTACACTCCTGTTAAATACTGCACCTTGTTATTTCTTCTTTAAGTTTACAGGGATCCTCTGCGTAGAATTTAATGCCGAAATACAGTGTGTATGGTGGTCCAGCTGAGGGGAAGAAGATATTTGGTGCAAAAGTTAGTTGTTATGAACTGGTAACTGTTATGAATTGTTGCTAGTTGACTACAAAAGAGCCTATCTTAATAATTTTTGAAACTTGAAACTTGCAGAAAAAAATCTTACATCCACATAGCAAATCTGTAAATCTACTCTCATTACACATGTGGAAGAACAAAAAAAAAAGGATTTTTGTTATTCTGCTAGTCTTGTGTTTATTTATTCACGGCTTGTCTGTCTACTTGGAGTTTTTGCTTATTTTGAAGATTTAACTTTAGATTTCATCATAACTTACTATTTCTCCAAGTTGGTTTTTTTTTTTTACTGTTTGATTTTGACCTTCAGATACTTTTTCCACTGAAACTTTTTGAAAAATGCAATTGTGCATGAAATGTGATTCCTGGTCATAACTAATAATACCGAGTACTAATCCCTTCCACACTTTAAATTTCTTATGGAGGAACTTTAATTATGCACCACTTTAATTAAGAGACATTCAGAAAAGCTTTTCTATTTACCTTTTAAAAATATTATTCTCCTGAAAGTCTCAGTTAAATCAGTACCGAAATTCTTATAGCTACATTTATTCCATGCATGCTCCACTTCTACATCTTTTTATAGAAGGTTTCCAAATTCTTAAGTATAATGATCTTTTCATGTTCTTTAAGTATAATAAAAATAACAGATCCTGCATCTGTGATATCTGAAAAGTGACAGTAACAGCACACACTTGTATTACCAGTAAGAGGCACTACTTTTACTTTCAGAAGCAAAAAGGAATCTAAATTGGTTATGGTGTGGTACAGTATGATAGATGTATCACAGCTAGTATAAAATCAATTATCCAAGTTAAGAATAGCATAATTTATTATTCTAAAATAAAACGTAAGCACAGAGAAATATTTGCACAATAATCACATAAATTATTGGGAAATTATGGTATGTTCAATCTATGTGAGAAATTTCGATACAGCTCTGAACTGCAGTAATAAACTTGTTGAAGAGTTATTAATCTGCTGTGACTACATTATAAACATTGTACAGGCTGTGTATGTGGAACATTGCCTCTGTTACTTCATCTTCAGATACGTTCTTTAAGTTTAAATTAAATACATACTGTTTATCAACTCTTTATGTTCAGCAAGGGTCTTTGCAGGATCCAGCCAGTACTGTGAGACAGATAATAATGGAAATTAGTCACTTAACATGGAAAATTAATACAGAACAATTGCAATTCTATATTTATTCACATATTGATATTTATTAGCAGACTGACACACTTCAGTCGGTCTATATGCCTATTCAGAAATAGGCATAATAACAGCACTTTTCCAACACCTGTGAAATTGCTGTAAGAACACAGTGATCAATTTTTCTTCATGTCCACTAAGTATGAAGAAGTCAGCTTCACTAGGAGCAAATTAAAATTAGTTTCAATTTTCAGATAGAATTTCTAGTACCAGGGGGAGTGGATGACTGGAAATTGACAGGGCTCAAACTCTTCCACGGGATGGTTTACAGGACTGGTTGGACAAATGTGTCAGAGACGATGAAGCTATGCTTAGTACACCGCAGGGGGACGAACTGTTACGTGGGTTCCCATATAGTTTGATCAACAGACAATCTGCAGTATAATTTCTCACTGATTACTCTGCCCCGCCTTTTATCAAACTTCCAATAAAAGTTATTCTGATGTTACTGCTGACCACAGACCAGCTGTGTACTTCTCATCATGGCAACACAGGTCACCAGCATCCTGCTCTTAGAATCCCTCCAGCAATTTACTTCTTCCCTTAGCTTGACGCATCTATGATTCAATTTTGGAAGAAGGCACAGAGGCAGCTGCCAAGACCATTTTTGTCTTCCTTTATTTCAATCCTCTTCCCTCATACACAAACTTTTTGGGCCAACTGAGATTGGCACCCCTTCTTAAAACACTGGAAACAAAAAGGCTGCAGAACAGAGTTGCTATAAAGAGCAAATTGAGGCAGATTTGAATCTACTCCCTTAGTACCCACACCTCTTTTAACTAACTACACAGACCAATGAATAAAGAAACTCCTTACCTGCACCCCTGAACTAACCCTATAGAGAATAAAATGATTAATCAAAAATTCCCCCCCTCTATCCAGAGTACTTCTCTGGATTAGAAAATTTCACTATTGGAAGGAATAGTGTAAAGGGAAGAAAAAACACTACAAAGCATCTAAGTGGAAAATGTTGAGCAACTGATTTCATAAGTGGTTGTAAACAACTGTCATTATTTTGACAAAGCGTGAAAACAAACTACTTCGATTAGCTGCTGATCCACCTGCAATAGCTGTATGCCTTGTTCTTGGTCATTGCTATTCCAAATCCAGGTATGTTTGTTAAGCAAGTTTCCTAAATTTTGAAGGAAAAAAACATTTGAATATATCCAATAACTATTCAAATACAAACCTTAATATCAACAGAAGGCGGTAAGTAAGAAAGCAAGTTTTTTCAACTTGCCCCACTTGTTCAAACATCCTACTAGAACTCCTTATCAGCATAATCTAAGATAGCTGATAAAGGCTGATAAAGAGATTTTAGAGTCAACAGGCAGAAAAAAAGGCAAAATGACTCTGCAGTGCAAATTCAGGCTACGCAATGCGGTCAGAATGTGGTCCGACCTCTTCCCAAAACTGGTGTCACAGTATGAACAACACATTGTCAAGCTACCTTGCTTATCATTGACAGCTTTGTGCTACACTGCAAGAGTTTCAAAATCAGATAAAAATCTATCAGAGAGTAACTCCTTCATTAAGTTCTCCTGAAGTGAACTGAAATCGTCTGGCTTCAAGAAACATCGTCTTATAGTCCTCTTTGCAGTTTAGCTTTACATGAGGTTGCTTGATTATTCGTAAGAAAAAAATAAAAATGTATAGTGATGGGTCATCATTCAAGTTTGCAAGTCAAACGCAGAACAGTTAACAGATTTCTGGTTTGTCTCTGAAACCTGAATTCCACTGCCAGTTATATCCATGTGATTCAGGGGCTACCATGAGAGAAACCAGAATTGGACCAGGTCATTAAAGGCACTCATAGATGATACAATCAAAAAGGAGTTGCAATTAGAAGTCTTAATTGTCACTAGGCTGCACTTGACTTGCAAGTCAAATTATATTCTTTGTAAGCTCTTCTGAAGGCAATTTCTAAAGTCGGGGGAGGGGGGAAAAATTCAGAGAGAAAACTGCAAGTCTAGATGCTGAGGGAATCTGAAGAGAGGAGGGGGGACAAACTGGGTTCTTTGCATCGCTAAACGTTTCCTTTCCTTCCCCCAAAATGGAGCCAGCAGGAGGAACTCCACTCTGAGCCCTCACCCCGGTGAGACAGATTGCCGCTGCTCCTGCTCGTCAAAAGCATCATTGGCTGGCAGGAGGAACTATGCTCTTCTGAGGGTACCACGGGCATCCAGATCCCGTGCCGCGTAGGGGACATTAAACAATTCAGCTCAGGCCGGTTTACTGCTGGGACAGAGAGAGGTGGGGAAGAGGCAAGAATCAAGTTTGCCTTCTCATTTCTCCAGTAAGTATTTAGCCCTGTGGCAGTGCCACAAACCTTAAAATCACTGTGTAGCTATTTATTATTTCAAAGGCTGCCAAAATTTTCCTGAAGAATGCAACGGGTAGGGGGGGAGGAGAGGGAGATTTCTAACATTTTATTTATAAGCCAAACATGAATGAAATTCCATGGATAATGAAAAGGCATTTTTCAAGCCAATGTCAGACAATAAAGATGAGAACATTTACAAAACCAAGAACCCCCACAACAGAGCCCTCTAAGCGTACATACATACGCATGCATAACAATGTGTATTAGATGCATGTTAAATGTTTGTGTATACATATAAATAGTGCTGGGTATAGTTACAGTTTTGAGCTCACATGTTAAAAGTGCCAAGAGAAATGGAACAAAAAAAAAAAAGCAGAGCGTCTTATTAACCCAATACGCTTGCACAGCAAAGTGCTGACAGCAAACCCTGCACTGGTGACTGCCAAAGTAGCTCCAACACACAGCCGTGCTCTTTTTACCTGTTCGGCAGCCAGCTTGCCACCCCTCACTGATTTCCCACCTGTATCTCCCCTGCACAGCCAGCAAGGGTTATCTGACTTGCGAACAGCTCGCCACTACTGCAAAGGTGAAGGGCCCAGCACATACCCACCCAACTGCAGGTGATAATATTTGTGACTCTGAAACTTAATACTTACAGAAGAAATGTGGGGGGGGGAATCATGATTTCTAAATAGTCCTAATCCATGCAACTATCCAACTACTGAAGTGATGGCCACTAGTTTACTAATTGTTATTTAAAAAGACCATATAGTTTTTAATTTAATATTTTTTTATTTACTAAGACTTACTATAAATGTACAGTGTTATTAAAGCAAATACTTCGTTTTTAGTTTTTAGGTAGAAATTATTTAAAAAGATGTTTTAAGGTACAGCATATCTAAGAATAGACAGGCTCTACTGTCCCTTGTACTTCTATAAATCTGGCTCCCATACGAGCCAGATGTGTAAGAAGTATGCATCCAAGCACCACGCAGTATTTCATATTTAGCCCTTTTAAATGACTGCAAACATTTTTCCACAAATCTGGAATCTTCATTCCTTGAATCTGCATAGGGTTAAACCTGGGTCAAATTCCATGAACCTGTTTGAAACAAAATATTAACTAGGTTAAAATGTTTGCTGTGGTATCAATCAATGAAGTGTCTGGTGGAGGAAAATCTATCAAATTCAAACTAAACTCTGGGGTGTCCTGATTAAGAATGTGATTAGATTCTTAAGCAGCTGTACCAATCATGCCACACATGCCAGTTTTTGTTCACATTTACAACAGGGAAAAACACCACTTCCAAGAGAAAACACAGTATTTTTCAGTTATAATCCGAAATTATCAAGATTTTTCCACAATCTTAGACAACACTAACAATTACATTTTTTTTTGGCAGTTTATTTCTGCAAATGTTCAGTGCAAAGAATCTAAATCTGCTAAACTCAAGACATCCTTACTACGTAAGAAATGTATAAATCATCAGGCAATTCCTCCATACAAAATACAAACATGTATTTAATACTTCTGTCTTTTCTTTACTAGAACCTTAAGTTATATTGATTATATTTAGCATATTTAGTGTTTCCTGTTCTTCCTGGTATACTCTAAAAGTTTACTCTTACCACCTTTAACTTCCCTGACCATCAGTTTTCTCTAGGTTGTTTCCATCTATTAACAACCTTCTAAAATTTCTAGCTTCTGATCAATATTATAAGCCTCCTTTTTCTTTTCACTGGCTATGCCGTCTATTTCAACAAGCACAACAAGCAGTTTTCTTTCTAGATAATTGAGTGTACCACACTTACGGGCAAATGTCAAATCTAAACAAAACCAAAAATCCATACAAAAACGAAACACAAACTAAGTATAGTTAGCCTGTTTTTCTAAGACCTTGAGATCAAAATATACACCACATTACGTGACAGTAACTCCCTACAGAACAGAAATTTTTGATTGCAAACCAACCTTTAGTTAAAGTCACACCCTTCTTTCTACAGTTAAGCTACATACAGCCTGTTCAATCTGTTACCCTATCCGATTTGGTTAATAACCTGGCAATCTGAGAATGCTGCAGTTACTCTCTTAATCACGCTGGATGGATCAAGAAACACCTTTCAGATACATGAGTTTGCACAGAATGCACAGGGGTATGCAATTCACGGCACAGGCTTCTCAGCCCAGCTTTGCCACAGCCCACCTGACGGACCACAGCAGCCCAGCGACCCACAGCAGCAAGTTCAGCCCCACAAGGAACTGAGACCTGGGCTACGCGGCAGGCTCCCTCCTACCTGCTGTGCTCGCAGGTCTGTAGGCTCAAAGCAGAGCTTCCTCACAGCAAGGGAGAAAACACACATCTACGCTAGACAGTGGATGCACGGTAGGGAGACAGAGCGCTGCCCATCTCACCTTAGCTCCATACCTTGGAGCACCACACGCATCTTCGGGCAGCACCGCACCTGAACTAACCAGGGCTGGAGAAATTATCTTGGCTGTGATGCTGAATTAACATGGTGATACGGCTTTCTGTATTTGTATTTCCCCCCTTGGAGCCCAGAGAGAATATCAGTACGCTGTACTTTGTGAACGTAACAGCTCAGATTAGCATTATATCAGATAAGGAAAGAAGGATATCTGCATCACAGCCTGTTGGACAATGCAGACGTGCCTTCTGCAGCTTCAGCTTAAGCAGGTTTAGCGCGAGAGCTTGGTTAAGGATGGGGAGGGGGCAACCTGACCAATGTGAGACTGTAAAGTGCAAAAAAAATTGCACTTGTAAAGTGTAAAAAAAAAATAAATAATTTCTTATCAGCAGACCTTTAAAATGTTTTTGGTTGCCTAGTTTTCTGCTAGCTTTCTGCAATAAGGGAGTTTCAAAATCTTTTTTGTAAGAGAAGCTCTAATAGCATGACTCTTTCAGCACGCTTTTGTGATTTGACAAGGCAATGCCTTTGGGCTTCAAGAGCACCCTTCCCCTCATCAAATTCTGCTCAGCTTTTCCTGAGATACTACGCGTTAAAATTGCCATTTCCATTCTCTCTTTCGTGTGCCTCAAGAAAACACTGGCCTCCTGCCAGAACAGTAATTAGCGTGACTACCCTACGGCACACGGGAGATGCCACAAAGGCAACAGCGAAGGGACAATGTGGGGAGCGCCTGGGAGCTGCAGCACAGTGGGAGCCCTGCGTGAGAGGGGCCGGGGACCTGCATGGTCCTCCCAACACCAACCTGCCTGGCCTTTGGCCCCTCCCCCACTAAAGGAGAGGTACATTGCTGCACTGCTTTTTTTTCCCCAAATACTAAAGCGATGAGAGAGTAAAAGGCAGGACAGATTTTCCTAAACCACCATCAGCTTCTGCAACACAGATTCTGGGGATCATGTCTCGCCTGGAAATACCAGATGGGGCTCAGCGTCCTGCATTTCTGGCTGATGAGGCGGAAGACCAAAATGCCCTGTCAACCAGGACCCAGCTGACCATAAGCATAAAGACGGCATCTGGTCTCAGCTTAGCCTAACCCGAGTGTCAGCAGTGTGTGCAGCGATGCAAAAGGCTCAGGTGAATGGCTAATGACGAGGCACAGCCAGAGATTCAGTGTCACTCAGAGAAAACGGGCCTTCCTGTTAAAGTATTTGCACCAAAAAAGGTACTCATGTACTACGTTAAAAGGTACTCATGTACTCATGTACTATGTACCCCTTATACTGGCCATTCTTAAGAACTTGCAAGATTTCACTAAAAATAGCAAGCTAGCAGCAATTGTCATAAAATTGTCATGTACTACTTACTCATGCACCACGTAGTTTGTGAACCAAAGCACTCAGAGGCTAGGAAACACCGCTGACAACCTATAGCGTTAGTTCAACCCATCTGTTTATTCTGGCGTAGTTTTCTATTACCAGATCATTAATTAATTATTACATTTTGTATTTTAAAAAATTATTAAAAGGTACTTTTTATTTTCCCTAAGGAGTCCTACCTTGTTCAGAGAACAACATAGATAAAGCTTACATACTCCATGGAGAAAGTGTTCTGGCAACCCCTAACCTTCAAGAATTTGATTTTGCAGATTAAATACTGTTCTTCTAACATGGAGAGTTCAGGGGAACCTGGAATGTCAATCAAGAGAAATTTGTGTAATACGACCCAATTACTCCCTTAGAGACAGCGTCATCCAATTTATACTTTACCCTACTGTTGATGGTCTTCCCAGCGTCATCCAGTTCTGTCAATCTGTTTGCTGCATCCAGCTATTCTCTCTCACTTGCTAATTAGTTTGTTAGCTGTTCACGAAGAGACTGTTTTAATGTTATGCGCTCGTGTGCTGCATAGCACAGTGAAACTCTGTTCACTGATTAGAGCCCTACTGGTACTACTAAAATAATTATTATACCACCCACATAAGAGGTAGCACACCAACACAGCACTTAAAAGACCACCTGGAAGTGCTGAGGCATGCAAAAGTAATGGGGAAAATAACTAAACAGGTTATTTCAAACCCTTAATAAAAAATATTTCTTTCATGACTGGGTTATGTTCTCTAAAATACAGTTTTGTCCACCCTGCTTTATTCATTATTCAGTTAAATATATAGTATGACAAAAAAATTGACAGAGGAATACTAGAATATCCCCCACCACAAGCAATGTATTAATAGGCAGACAAACCTCCAAACACATTTTTCCATCTGAGACTAACTCAGGAGCATGGTTTCAAAACTAATTAGCAAGGTAACCTTTTTCCCCTTCCCTTAGGAAATCTACTGTGGCCAATCCAAAACACAGCCAATCCAAAATTCAAATCTAGGCTTCTTGCCAGCCTTTACAGGACTAATTCCCACAACAGCCCAGAGAGTTTTGGCCATATTCAGCGCATAACTGAATGTGTGTTCACAGCTAAAGCACAAGGTGTTGTTTGTTGCATGGCAGCTTTCCCCTTATACTGGCCATTCTTAAGAACTTGCAAGATTTCACTAAAAATAGCAAGCTAGCAGCAATTGTCATAAAAACACATAAAACTGAACACAGTAGCACAGGTTTACTCATTCATGAACTTTCCAGATGAAACAATGAACTTTTAATTACGCAATACGCAGACCAACAACAGCAACAGGCATTTTCACAATATTTTGCTATGACACAGCCCAGGTGCAAAGCCTGCAGCAGAAACGCTGGGTTCGGTCACTGTGGCAGCACCTACACGGTAGGGCAGGTGCACTCCTCAACGTGGCCCACCGTTGTTGTGGTCCCTCCTTGTTTTACCTCCTGGCTGCTTCCCAGCGGCATGTCCGGACAGAGCTGATTCGTGCACTGCTCTCCCACACACCTGGGATTTCCCTGCAAAGAAAACCCGCAGGCGGGGGGAGACACACAGGGAACGGGAATGCTTGCCCACCAGCACAGAAGCCAGGCAAGAAACATGGGCCAGTAGAGCTCCATGCAGAGAGAGGCTAGAGCACCATGTCCGTCACAGTGCAAACTGTATCCCCACGGCACGACCGGTGTTGGTGCAAAGAGCAGGCAAACACCGGGAAGTGGGATGAACGCCTTCCTAATCCCATGGGAGAAAATCGAGAAGCACGGTGGCTTCCTGACCTTGGGCTGGCCAAGGAATAAAGATAAAGGCCAACATTAAATTTACACCACTAGAGCGTCACGCAAGGGAAAAGGGCAAAAAGGCTGTATTTTTGTTTGGAAAAGATGAGTTAATGGGGTTATGGCCTACGTACAGCTCATGCACGCTGCCATAATACAAAATGCACTGGTATCATACCATCAAACCATCTAGGCTGTTAGGAGGATGCTTCCTTATATATGCCTTTATGTGTTAAGCCCTTCACAGAACAGATGTAATCTTCTCTTACTTTCATAATGCCATATACATCATTAAATACATGGTGTGTATGCCTCTGGAAATGTTCTCAGTAATAGCCATTTCTATTTTATTTGCCTCTACAGGAAAAAGGGAAACACTTTTGAGAGCAAAAAAATACACTCACACCTCAATTTCCTCAGGAAATCAAAAATACTATTTTTAACAGTCTACCTTTAGTTCACAGCTGAATCTGACTTTCATCTCCAAGGAATGAAACTTGGTTAGAAGCTTATCAAGCAACTGAACTCATACATGTCTAGACTACGGCACAGAATTAAAGATATACTGAGTACAGCAGTCTGTAGCTCTCATCAGCAACCAATGATCTTCTGCTAATACTGTTCTGACTTCAGCCTCTACATGTTCAAATTCTGCTATAAACAGAAGAAATTGGCAAATATTTAGCTAGTTCAATAACTTACTATTATTTTTAGATGACACATGACATCTCTTGAGGCCAGGGTCTTGTGCAGTACACTCTCAGCACAGAACAGTGACTTGAAAAGCGTAACTGCTTGACGTAATTTAACCACAGGCCAGGCATTATTCCCTTTACAAAATTCAGGTAATATGAAGACCACCTGCTGAGCATCCCCTGCTCCTCACCTCTGACTGCAATAACCCTGCACAGGCTATTTGGGGCCGGGGGGGGAGGTACTACAGACAGTGCTGCCCCCAGCCACTGCCTGCTTTGGCTGGAACATCTCAGCCTTAGTTTCGATTTTCTTGCCTATTTAGGACTGTAATCTCCTGGTGGAAAAAGCTCTCAGAGGTCTGGTGAGCCCCTGCCAAGAAGTCTCAGGAGAGCACAGGCTCAAGGACACAGAGACGGCTCAGGTGGAGTAAAAATGTCTTTGCCAACACCCTGACTCCTGGGGTGGACGGGCAGCCACCACGCCAACCACACCATAGGCTCCGAAACAGGCGTTCAGCAAGCGGCCCAAGTGAGGCAGTCTGTGACACGCTCAGGGACGCCACTTCCCAGACACCACAGGGCCAAGGGAAGCAGACAGCATAGTACACCAAGCACTGGCCTCAGGGCACGGTATTAAAAGGGAAAAATATTAATTCTACTTTCATACTATAATTTTGTACTCCTCATACTTCCTTCATTTAGTTTTCAACAACATTTTGCATTTGATTCTGTTCCTATCTAAGACATTAAAGGCTATCCCAAGACTTTAACATAAAGGAACACAAATAAATTATTACTGGAAACCTGAGCCAGGAAATGGTGAAAGTTAGTGAAAGTATGACCACCTAATGCTCCACAGGCAAATGGCACAAACAGGGTAAATTTTACATATGGAAAATCCAATCTGCCATGCTTTTACTCACCGTTTGATGACTTCGGTCACAGTAGCGCAGTCCAAAGTAATCTATCTCCACTAGGTTTAAGTGACGAAATACGTAGCCCAGGACAACCGACCCTTTCGTTGACTTCTGTGGGAAAGAATTTACAGAGCCTATTCACAAAGATGCTCTGCCTTTGTCAGCTATGTGCAGTGGCATTCATGCATTCAGTTAGCTTTGTTAAGAAAAAAAAAAAAAAAAAAAAGAGGCAGTTCCCAGTGCTTTTAACAAAAAATTCAGCTGGACAGAAGAAAATATTTTATCCTCATACATGTTTAATCAATCATTCTGTAAATACCATTAAGTAGCTGACAGGTCAACAGTTACAAAATACAAAACAAACAAAAAAAACAACGCTCAAGTGTACTTGCATAAGCACGATGCTAGTGAACCGAGCATTTTTGTAGAAAATTTCTGTTCTCTGATTAAAATTCTAATCCCCATGATTTATGGTAATTCAAAAATCATACTCTTCTGCTCAGCATGGGCCTGTCACTCAAACTCTGACAATAAAGATCAGGAGGCAAAACTTTGCCCTTAAAATCTAAATTACACATCATTAGCTGCTCTGTTACTACTCTTTGTAAAGAAGTTTAGGTTTTATTTGTTTTCTTTTAAAATACTTTTCATAGTAGAAGTGGGAACCAACCAACACCCTGAACTGAAATAATCCTGTTGTTTTCTTGAATGCTACTTCATTAAGGGTCTATGCCAGTATTTGCAAACAATGCTGGGACAATATTGCAAACAACATCGTACTGTTGAGAATGCATTACAAAAAGCTCACTTCCACCTGAATGCCTCTTATTTGTCGGTTCGCCTGGCAGCCAACAACAAACAGACCAGGAAGACTGAGAATAATTACACAGAATGATCCCCCCTCAGAATCAATTAGAGCCTTTGACTATTATGGCCCTAAATTCCACAAGAAAATATGGACATAACTCATAATTAGGTTTTGGTTAACTGCTTCATACTGTATAAACTGCCAGGCTGTAGTAAAATCACTGGAGAGAAAAGAAACAGGAGGAGGAAGCTGTTGGATGTTGTTTGTGCTAACTCACTTTTTAGGCTACGAACCAATAATTTCAAAATTAAAATGGCAAATAACGTCGACTAAAAAATCACTTAAGTTCGCTTTGCTGGTGAAGTATCAATCACATAACGACAGTGAAGACGCATCTGTGGTTTTTTTCAGCAGGTGCATTTGGTCAGGGTTTGCACCTAGTCACATGGGCAGGGCCAATACAACAATTTCAGACGGCCACGCACACTCTAAGCAAGCCATGACAAGGTGAACATCTCTGGTAGGCTGGGAATTGTGTATCCATGCCACTCACCAGATTTACTATACATGTGCTTAAACCAGGAGATGTTCTTGAAAGGTTCTCAGTGTTTAACAGTCTAAAGTCATCGTACAGGTTGCTGACACTAAGGAACTGAAATGACACATTCCCTCAGCATGTACAGTGAGACTTAATGATCAGCCACCAAAAAGATAACAATTTGGGGGAAAACATGATTAAGGTAAGCAGAAATGCACTAAATCTCATTTTAGCATTTTGGATAAAACAGAGCAATACAGTGATTTTATCCTCAGATTCCTCAACAAGAATCTGAGCTTGGGTTGTAAGAATGATGCGAGACAAGAATCTCTTAGGTATGGAGTCACCATCAGGAGCACTACAGCAAAAAGACAGAAACAAAACAAAAAAACCCACACCTTTAAAAAAAATATTAAAAAATACAGGTTAAATTATTAGACAGCAGGGATTCAACCCTGAAGCGGTAATTGTCCTGCCACATTTTATCTTTAAATCAGTTGTTATTCAAAGAAGCAAGAGAGATGTCCTGCTAAAAAGCACTTAGTTATCTCATCATACCTCATATAGGGCAAACTACCTACACCATTAGAACTGTGTCCATTAGCACTTAAACAGTACAACAATGTCTTGGGAACCTAGGACTGGACAGGCATCTCCAGAAACAGACATGGGAAAAGCTCAAAATAAACGAGCAGCCCTGACTCCAAATTAGCCGCATGGATAAATGATGGCGACACTTCCAACTGGGTACTAAATGTTGTAAGAATGTTATAGACAAAAGGAGCTCCACCATCAGCTGCTCAGAGCCACAGGGTTTTGACACAGCTAACCAAAACATGGCTAGTAAACCGTTGCAGAAGGCATAAAAAGGGCTGCCTGCACCATGGCTTACAGGGGACATGGAGCGGGGCCCACTGAAGGCACAGCTGAGCTCCTGGGATCAGCAAAGCTCAAATCTGTTTGCTTTCAATGAGCTTTCCGCTCTTTGTCTGACCAATAACGTTATTCATAGTGTCAGTTAGTTTTATTAGCAGAACTAAGAAATAGTAATCCAGCAGCAATGATGGAGCTGTCAGTTTTCCATTCAGGCATCCTACCATAATACTACACGCTCCTGGGAGTAATCAACGATAATAACATAACAAAGAAGCTTAAGTCTTATAGGACTTTAACTTACATAACTCTGTGCCAGTTTAGGATTCAGCTAGCCTTCTTGGCTGGAAGTCGTCTTCTTCAGTCAGCTAAGGATCGCAATGTGCTCTACATAAATGGTCTTTGAGTCAGCTTTCCTCCAGTGGAGGCTAAAGCTAGCATGTTATCCCTAAGAAAAACGCACGTTTCACACATGGTTTGGCTGAAATTAACGACTGCTTTCCTTTCAGAGATAAATGGTAACAATGCATAAAAAGCTTTTTAACTGCTTTTTACTTACATTGCTAGGCTAAGAGAAAACACAAATGCCCGTTAATTTCTTCTCTTGACACAGCTTAGTTAACACGTCCGTCGTTGCAGGTCCAGCTGTGGGGAAAGGCTGAGCAAAACCACCCAACTTACAATGGCTGGGGTTTCTCCACCTCTACAGCAGCAAGATACCTAAGACTTTGGCTCTCCTCAGCCAAAACAAGACTGTGTGCAGTAGTCTCCGTATTCCTTCTTGCCAGTCCCTCTCACATCCCTCAGCAATGCCCGTAGGTACACAAGGCAGCGCTTTGCAAGGGTACTGCCAGGATGAGAGCAGAGCCAGCAGGTATCCTCGCACCCCTCTAACCTCACCTTTCCTAACCCCAGATTTTCCCAGCACCGAGGAGCACCCTTCAGGTAAAACACTGACCCTTGCTGAAACCACTGCAACCTCATTTTCCATTAAAGCTCTCGTTTTAAACCATGTGATTTCAGGGTTTCATGCAAGTAAATTGCCTCTTCAGGTGGAGTTAAGAAAAAGTTTTGCTGATGAATCCCTAAGTATCTACTTCTCAGTCCTGAAATACATTTTTACGGCATCAGAAGAAAGTTTTGCAGACTAAGAAAAGGCATCTTATTTCACCTGATAAAATTATGACAAAACTCAGCAAACCCACAAACTGAAACTATCAAAAATGTTAACAAAAGATGTTAACAGGATTACAGTCACATCATATGGCATTGCAAAAATTACATAATCTGTCTTGCATTAAGCTCAGACTTGCTAGAGGCTTGCATTCTTAGGGGTAAACCCAAGTATATTTGAAAATATCATCAGCAACGCTTTCAAGAGAGAACAAAGAATTGTTCGAATGAGTCATAACATCTTGCTTTACATGTTAGCACCGTGGCTTCATAAACCAGAAAGGCAGGTTTCTACTGGCTGAAGAAAATGACAGCCAGAACATTCAGGAGAGACCTGATTTAATTGTATTTTTTTAATCAAAAAGAAATTGTTCTTTTAAAATCGGTACATGCAGTACTACATTTTGACATACATTACTGTATATTTAGTCACCAGGCATTCTTATCTTCCACACTGCTCATTGCTTTTTAGCTCCAGTGAGGTTTTTCTAGTTGGATATTTTTTAATTTTCTCTTTTGTATTGTACGCAGCAGTGCAGGCCAAATCATATCCATAATCAATGTTAACTGAATTTAAGGACAAAGCAAGACATACAGCAATGTCTGCCTCAGTAGGATGTTAGTCTGTCTCTTGAAAGAAAAGTGGTGCAGGTAGTGAAGCCTCTTTTTATTAAAAACGAAATAAAAAACACATTGTTTCTTTTCGTTCAGGCATCCATCATGAAACCTTCCTCCTGAAAGTAATTAAATCCACAGACTCTACCTCTTACACTCTCATAAATGCTAAGGAAGATGCTGATGAATTCATGAGCCTTTGCTCAAAAAAAGGGCTTAAAACTCTGGTTGCCTTTTGAGATGCTTCCCACCACCACGACCACTGTTAGAGTCCTTTGGAAAGTCACACCTGATGCTGAATTAGTTATTCTGCTTGTATACTGGCAAGAGATAGCAATACAGAACAAGAGCGGAAGGTTTCTAATGCTGAAGGGAGTTTATATTAGAGTATGGAAAATCAAGGAGGATGCTGTAGGGGACAACAAACAATCACGCCGAGACATTCAGAAACACCTGCGTAACAAACACCCCCACATTTCCCTGTCAAGTCCAGGGCTGCTAACGAGCCCACCGAGTGGGAAGCGCATTTGATCGGCGACCTGTGTGACAGACAGCATCTCGTGCCCACACCGTCCCTGCACAAGGTGCTCCGCTCATGCTGGCGACGGAGGGTGGGCACCGGCACCTTCCCTGACGGTGGGAAAGGGCAGGGCAGAGAACGAGCACAACTCTTGACACATGTGTGAGCACTGACCAGACAGACAGCATCAGCATGCTGATGCAGACATGCTCCAGACAGTAAACTTTACACAGCATTTTCAGAGACCAAACAGCAGGATTTTGCCCTAAGTAAAGGCTACTGAGGAGACAGGAAAATTACGCACAAAAGCAGTGCACAGCCACGCAACTGAGGGTGAGCATTCCTGGCAAATATGTAACAGAAAAAGGTGTCTCCAAACAGTGCTTTCTCGCTGTTCTTTGCCCATTTTTCCCCTTTACCTCAAGCTCAGAAGAGACCAGACACCACTGCAGTTTTCCATCACCTTCCATCTATAAAAGCAGCAAGGCACAAGACTCTAAAATCAAAGTCCTTGGTGCTCATTACCCACACAGAGCAAGCACCCCTTTTCGCCAAGGCAGTCAACCAGCCAGGCCTCAATTTGCCCGCTGCATGTTCCAGCAGAGAAAAATCTTTAAATTAACAATGCTAAATATTTACAAATATTCACCTAGATAAAACAGCTTGACCTTAATTTGCACAAGGCATGTCCAAACACACAAGAATTTACATTAGTAAATAACTAATCACATAACACAAGTAAATACTTTCAGAAACTGAGGGTTTAACACAGGCAAATGTAATACCACCGTCTGCCCTAAGTATGGAACATACAAATGTGCCATCCAAACCGTACTAATGCATCCCTCCCGGTCTCTTTGTCCTTCACTGACAGCAGACATGACAACCTGTTTTCAGAGTTTTTTTCTGAGAACTCACAAATTTATGGATACATGCACAGTCCTCCCCAAGAACTCGACGCAGCACCCGATCTGTCCGTTGGATGTAACCTACAGCACTGCCTTTTAAGTGCTGTATGTTAAGATGCCTGCAGACTTCATTTTGTTTTTACTAATGGCCAATCTAATGCATTCCAGTTAGAAAATGCTATTCTAGAAAAATGTCCGAAGGCGCCTCTTATTTGTCTGGTTTTGCAACTAGTGTATCTGTCCTGAATTTAGAAATACCTTTAAAAATCCACTTAGGGGTCAAGTCCTTAAAAGAGAGGAAGACTCCTAAGAGCAGGGTCTCCAGTTAGTCAAACCTCCAGAAGCGCCTCAGCAGAGTTTTCTCCTGTCAGAGTAAAGAGGATGCACTTACATTTGGCACACTCATTCCAAATAAAGGAAGCATCCCATGTCTTCTAGTTCATTTTCTTGACATAGTTTCTGCAAAACCTTTTTCTGTTCATTGAAGCCTTCCTTGAAATCTTTCTCATATAAATTTGTTCCAATTTTAAAAAATGTATTTTTTCATGTTGCTTATTTTGTCTTGTATTGAAATACATCTGTTCTGAAGCATTTGCAATATCCATTTTTTACCTTTTCTGTTGTTTTGCCTTATTTATTTATTTTGCCCTATTTCTTTTATTTCTCATGTTTTACTGGAGCAATATTTCTAAGGTTGCTTCTCTCAATGTGTATACAAAATAAAAATTGCAGAATAAATACAAAGGTATCATCCTTTCATTTTAATCATCTAGTTCTGTTATGTTTGGTTCTGTTCCACATCTTTGATAGACTTTGTGATTTCTGCCTATGTGCAAAAGGAAAGCACTCAAGTACCAAAGCCTTCTAACTTTCCTAACTTTTCCTATAGTCATTGGTCTAAACACTTCTTTTAAATTAGCGTGCATTTTTATGAAGCACATAAAGCTCATTATGCACAGCAGTTTTAGAGCACCAGAACTTATAATTTAAGTATGTCATGTGCTTTGGTTAAGTGTTTTAAGTGCAGGACTAGCAGGAGAATATCAGTAAAAAGCTAAATACTAAAAGGCTTTCAGAAAGAGAAAATGTTAAAAATTAAAGAGGAGACACTCATTCTGTCAAAGTGTTTCAGGATTTTACTGCTACTTCAGCTGTTACAGAGAGCAGTAATACAGTAATACGGTTACAGTCTTGTTATAAGAAGTTGGCTCAAAGTTTTAGTAGAATGGTGGGGGTGTTTTATGTTGGATTGTTTGGGGATTTTTTTTAGGCGCAAGAAGAATAGAAAGAAGAAAAGATTAGTATACATCTTGTTAATCCTTTATTTTGCCATTTCTTTCATTCAGACTGAATAGCTGTACTGCCAGACCTGAGCACACCTGCAAAAGCTTGTTTGTACGCAGCACCGCAAGACCAACCAAACAGCAAACCACCTTCTCACACTCCCTCTCCTCAAGGAAGGCCCAAACCTGGTGTCCTGCTCAGCACTTGCTCCTGGCCCTGGTGACACTGTTAACCCCTTGACCATATTTTCCTTCAATATGACTTGTTAAGTGTAAATGGCCTCCTCCTCTGTTTCTTATTTCTGCTCCTCTCTGGCTTTCAGCTGTGTCATCCCACTTTCTTTTTGTTCGTTTGTTTTCCCTCTAGCCGACACTTTCTTTCTCTAAGCTCTGGTCTAAGCTCTTTTCAAACCTCTGGTCACGGAGTCGGAAACTTATGATGGTAATTCCCAACTAAATTCTCCATTTGTTCTTTAACCTTTTTTTCCACTCCCCTCGTTGAAGAGTAAGGGCTACAAAAGAATAACAAAGAAGTTTAAATCTGTGTCTTCAAGTCAATTCACATCTTACAGCCCTCTATTGAGCTCAGTTCAAAAAACCTTATTGAAAAATTTCTCATATTTTGCTTCTTCAAAAGCAAAGGTGTTAATATCAGACTTAGTTTATGATTTGATTCCGTTAACCAAACTGTCTCGTTATCATTCAGTCAAGAGATCGAAGAGAAAAAGTTACCAGAGAAACAGCGGAATCTTTCTCAGTTGCAAAATTATGGAACAGACAAAGAGAGAATTCATTTCTTGAAAGGACAGAGGCTCCTTTTCTTTCTGGCTCTGACGTAGGTGACACGGGGAAAGAAGAGAGTGGGAAATAGAAGGAAAAAAAAAAAGAGTCTCTGCATTAAATGAGCCTTTCAGATCACACATATCTTTGGCTCTTTTGCATCTTTCCCTCTGTGAGATGCACATCCCGGTGACGCAGAGCTGAGCTTTCCATGCGTGAGCTTCTGGAGGCCGCTCGGGCTGGGTGTGAAGCAGAGCTGTCCTCGGGAGGTGGGGTGAGACAGAAGAAAGAGACCAAGGATGCTCCGAGCTTTGCTCTGTGGAAACGTCCAAAGCCCACCGCCTATGCGCTTGCAGGGCTTCGGGTGTTGCCTGGGCTTGGAGCAAGGGTGGGTTTCCGCACTGTCCTTTGGGGAGGAATCGCAGAGCCCCGCTGCTTTTGCTGCTGGTGGGGTTTGCCCGCGGGGGGCTGTGGCACGGTGCAGGGGGGTGAAACGGAGCAGCTGGGGAGTTGCGCTCGGCCCAAGGCTGGGACGCGAGCTCTCGTCTTCCACCACGCACCCGTGAGAGCCCTGCTCGACCAGGGAGACGCTCACAGCCGCCGAGAGGAAAGGGCCTCCTCCCGTCTTGCAGCTTGTCAGCTTTGGTGGGTCCAAAGGGATGCGTCGCCTTCCATATTCATAGGGAATTATTTAAAATAGATCTGTGAGAGTGCAGGAGAAGTGCGTGCATTATAAATTCGCAAATACTTCTCTTCTGCCTTGCCAGGTACTTGTGGTCTATTGCTGGAGCATCCCTAATCGCACAGAGCCCCTGCCTGCCAAGGAAACATCACGGTATTTTTCATTTGCTGCTCTCCTACAGACTAGTCAAGCTATTTCTTTGCACCTGTCAATTGCAAACTGGATATTTTGGTACTGGATTCAATTGAGTCTACACTGCAACCAATCGACAACCTTTTTATATATAAACTTGTAGTTCATATATAAGTGCTTATTTTCAGTTTAAGATTCACCTGTCTTTAAGCATATTTTCATTGAAACACATACTGTCCTTTTACAGTCTATGTAATGATGATTTGCCACATCCCCAAAAAGCTTGTCCAAAATGTATCATTTTAATTATTTAAGAGCTCTGAGTTTGATAGAGTTTGTTATTTTGACTGACACTAGAAAATTACTTACTCCTGCAATGTTCACTGAATGCAAAAGGATACACTTGTTATCCTAAAAAATGTACATACATTTTCTGTACAGCTTTGATAACTCGATTGCCACGATGCTTCCCATAAAACCAATTTGACTCTACTGGAAACTTAAATTCTCATTAAAGTTTCTCATAATAACCATCTGGAATTTTATTTGAAAAAAAAAAATAAGGATTAAAATGTTTAAAAAAGCCTTCCTTTTTTTTTTTTTTTTTTAAATAGACATTCCTCATGAGAGCTACACTGGGAGTCTTTTTGTTCTAGAAGTATTTTTATAGATCTGCTCATTAGCAAACCACGCACACACACACACAAAAAAAAAAAAAAAACAAAAAAAAAACCAAACAGTCAACATGTTTGCACCAGGACAGGAATAACTTATCCATTAGCAGGCTGTAATGGCTGGTAATGGGGAACTCTATACACCTGCTTTCTCTCCTGCCCCTTCTAGAGTTTCCGGCTGTCCCGAAGAGCTGATATCCAGTGCCACACACTGCACGGGGTCACATTACCATTCTGCTGGTACTGGGCTGCATTCAACTTTAACAACCTTGACTGAAAAAAAAAAAAAGAAAAAAGAAAAAAAAAAAGCCTCCTCCATGGGAAAAGAAGGACTCTAACAGACCCGCGGCAGCAGAGGGGGGTGAGAAGGACATATCTGTCACAGCTCCTCACTGCTCTTCGCCCTCCAACTAGCGCTGCCTGCCCCCTCATCCCCACGCTCGCAGCAAGGGTGCCTCATTCAGCTGTCACTCAGTCCCTGACTCATTCAGCTGCCAATCAGTTCCCAAATTGCTGCAGATTTCAGCCCCGCATCTTCAGATAAACCAAAATCTAAGCCAGGGTTGGGGTTTCTCTTGGGTTGTTTTTTTTTGAAGAATGATATTCCTGCACATAAACAAACCTGCAAGGCAAGAGCTAAGTTCAAATAACACCACACAAAATGAAAATTTAAAGCATTAAAGCAACCTGCAAACTGCTAATTCAGCCTCTTGCATGTATGTACTGTGTCAGTGTTACCATCAGTTGTTTCCCTCTTCAACTCACATAGGACTATCGTCTTGTCCTTGGCATCATTCCTTATCCCGGTCTGACAGTCCTGACCTCCTAAATTGGACCTACCTACCATGTGAGGGTGGGGTTTTTTTCCCTTTTTTCTCTAACTACTTCCCAGTTCCTTGTCCTATCCTACTACTTCTTTCCAGATAGCACCCTCCACGCTCATACTGCCTTGCCACATACATTGCTGCTTCCCTCAACCCGTCATCCCCACTGGTTCACGCATATTCCTTGAACTCCCTGTGCCCTGAATCACAGGCCCTTACTCCCTCCTCTACTTTCATCCTTCTCCAACCTGCTTCTTCACACCCTCCTCCTGCCAGTTTGGCCCTTGTCCCCATGGGAATGAAGTCAGGAAATTTCTCCACTGTGTTGTGTTGTGGGACAGGTAATGCAGAAACACATCTGACAGCTCCAGATGCAGGAATCTGGCTTCAGTTCTGCTGCCCAAACTCAAGGACCAGAAACAGCAGTTACACCAATGAGGCGGTGACAACTGGGACCTGATAGGGACAGTAAGAGACAGCATCCTTACAGGATTTAACTGACAAAGTTTGAGGAAATCTCTCCTGAGAGAGATATTTCAGCATCACAAATGGGCTTATTGCGGGCATATCTTTAAAAGAACAGGGAACAACACATCTCTGGCATGGTGACCACACTGACAGCAATTATCGAGTCTTTGCTTCAAGGGTTCCTCAGACAAAAGTTGTCTGGGTTTCTTTTTCTTTGACAGACACTTCTTTCTTGCTTCGCTCTTGGAAATAACTGTTTTGAACAAAACTTTGTGAAATAACATAACTCATAACAGAGTTCAAAACTTTATGATTAGCAAACCTACAAACAGACCAAACAACTTCAGTGGTCGTAACAACCCTCTCCCTAGCACTTCCATTCAGGAAGATCCCACAAGCTTTTCAGACTGAATTTATAGCTATTTCCTCAGAGATTTTATTTAAAAGTCCATATTATCCTGAACTAGTTCGTGGGCATTGAGCTGTAGTGATAACCCAGCTTTATTCCTCTGAAAAAGTAATGCACAAAATATTTCATGTGATTTTAAGGGAAACTGAGGCACATTTTAGCCAGTTCTTTTTTTCCCTGTGACCTCCATTCCTTCCCCCTTTCAGTAATTAAACCTTTGAAGTGGTAACTTAAGGTTAATCCCAGCGATTCAGACAAGGACACTACTTTATCACTGCTTAGTCTTCATTTGTTCCCTACAATAATTAGTATCTTTTGAAGTGCCTTTATATGCTCTGAGAAAATGGCTATACTTAAGAACACAATTTTGCATGTTCACGTACAAGAACAGTAGGTAACTGTTCAGCCAGTCAACATTCAATAGCTACTTCCCCATCAATACTAAATCTTTGTTGAAAGTTTATAGCATGTAACACTCTAGACAGCCTTCTGAAAAATCTTTTTATTGACCTATAAAAATTTCAGATATACCAGCTTTGATTATGTATAGAAAATAAGATTTCATATGCAGTGTATATCTTTAAAGATCATCCAGAATTATTTTTCTAAAACTGCATGTATGACCTGTCACGATTAACTTGTAAACTGATCAATAAAAATAAAATTACCATAACCTCTTTATTTTTAATAAATGTCTAACATAATGAGGTTATTGGATATGGGAATTTTTAACATGAAGACACAAACCAAAGAACTACTATACCTTGGCTTTGAAAGCTACTCCTACAAAACATTTTTGTTCTTTGATATGGAACCTACAAGAAACTAAACATCTTATACATGGTATAATATGATATGTATGATATACAGATATATGATATATATTGATATATATTGGTGGCTGCCTACCTGTGCTAATGAAAATACTCCACATACAGAAGAAACAAAAATAAGACAAAACCCTTACTTAATCAGTACTACTGTAATACATCTCCATGAAGGAGAATATAAAGAGATTATATACATGTGCAATATTGGATTAATTTTTTCGCTCCCAGCCGATAGGCAGATTAGGGATAACCATAGCATAAAGATCTATACACAAATATGGCACACAGAATTTTGCAAAACTAGACCCTTCTTTCTCTACATTTAGCACAAAACTAACAAATATATCTGTTCATAAACAAAAGTGTTCACAGAGATGTGAGCAGTTAACCCCTCAATGCTCATTGTCTAAATATTGTGACTCTAATGAAAAATGCATCCTTGCAGCATCTTCAGTATCAGACTCAAGAGGTTAATTAAGAAAATGCCTCAGACATGCTATGCTTTGCTAATGTGGGTGGCTATCTGCTGTGCTCCATGGGTCTGCTCACACATCTCAGGCAAGAAGGAAAACGGTGCTTAAAACAACTTTCTGAATACAGACATGAAATCACAAACATTTTTCACATTAGAAAAAAATGTTGATTAATACCAGAAGACAAAAAGTCTGCTTAGAATCGAGTGGTGATGTGAAAATAACTCATTAGGCTTTTTCACTCAGAGGGAATTATAACAGTTAAGAGTGAAAACCTGATCCTGTTTAAATCAATACGAATTTTATTACTGACTTTTGAGGCAGAGGATTTTAGATTAATGTTAAAAACAAGATTTCAAGCCTTCAAGCCTAAACTCCACATAAGGCCAACAATTGCTCACGGTGGATCTACTGGAGTCATGAGCTTAATAACCTTTGTTTGGACCCAAGCAGTAAACAGCTCCCAGCTCCTGCCCAATAATCAACAGAGTAAAAACTGACGATTGTAATCAAAGCAAAATAAACCAGAAAACTGAAGACTGATTGTAAAAACTTCTCTGTTTAAAACACAAACTTGCAGGCAAGCCACTAGTGTATTGTCAGAAGTCTACATCAGAGTATCTTCAGTTCTGTTGCACTTGTACCCTGCCACGGAGCGCTAGATAAACCTCAGATGATCATGCTTTAAAGTGAAATAATTTAAAGTAGTGGAGATGCCTAGTGAACTTCCTTCACTGCAGGCAAATCACAACATGTTCTGCAGACTAGACTGTTAAATTTCAAACAGAAAATCACTACTTTCATTTTTAGCTTGCTTGAAACGTACGTGGTTACATCCATTTTTTGAAGACAAAACGATTCAACTCTGATCTGTGTTGAATACAAGACTTTTGGCAGCATTACTTTTGTTTACATTAAATATAGCTTACTGTGTGATTTGGACGTGATCCTATTCACATGGAAATCCAAAGGCAAAAAAAAACCCTTTTGTTTGAAGGCAGGAGGCTCAAATCCTTCAGTTTTCATCTGACTGGTTGAGGATAAAATAATATGGTTTACTTAAGAGAAAAACTAGCAGCATATTCAGCAGGACCAAATAAAGTAATAGCCCGTAGGTTGCCCCTTGCATTTTAGTTAAAAGGCACCATTTCTCTAAGTTTTTAAGGTGTGCCACTTCACGTGGACCTCAACTCATCACTTTGGCAATGGGCTAGTAAATTAGATATGCCCAGGTAGTGCTTCTTGAAGTGCTATTACGAAGTTGGGGACGCTCATATTCCAGAATGAAATATTACTAAGCACCCTTCCTTATGAAATACAGATTTTTAATTTTTGTGTAATTTTTTTCTTACTTACAAAACTTCTCTGCTGACAATAACCACAACAGGACTGTTACATGAGACAATACCCAAAATCAGAATTTTAGAATATATTTCTCTATCAATGTACACAGTTACAATGTATACCTAAAATTATTTCTAAATAACTGTATTTGTTTAAAAATACTGATGCTTTTCAGCCAGAGTAAGATCTGAAAATTCATCCCATGTAACTAATAAAAGGAGGACAGACAGTAAAACCGTGAGCAGACTGTCTTCCCACTGAAAGGTGCAGTCCTACATGAGTCAAAACCTCCCAGGTGGGTATCAGAAAAAATTTTCTACCATAAAAGTCTAAACTAAACATTTTATTTCTTAACAGGTGTTAGCCCACTATCCACCTCCATCACAATATTCAGTCCACCACTATTTTTCCCAGGATCTGCTCTCAGGCCACCGTGACATACCACAATGCCTCATCCACAAAAAAGGACCAAGGCACTCACTCACTCACTCGGCTGCCCTGTGAACTCTATCTTGCAATTTTGCACAATACAAATGCCCACAAGACAAATATCCTCAAGGACAATCTCACTCAGATTGCCAGTTGTAACAAATCTAGACACTGCTCACCCAGATGCTGAAGGTGCCACACATCCCCTTCCCTGTGCTGAGGAGATGATGGATGCCAGCTTACGCAGCTGCTCCTACTCTGCCGAGCTGCTCTTGGGAGCATAACTCACCCGATTCCAATGAAAATAAACCAGGCTAGCACAGATCTCTCAGTTAAACTGTACAAGTCTAATGGATTTTGACTTACCATAGCCTGATGATGTCTCTGTCAGAAACCTGCTGGGAATTTTAGGCTATAGGTATGTAATCAGCACCAAAATGAGTAAGTCCCTCAAATGCGTTACACTGTGGTAGTGGTCAGTTACCGCAGCCACCGCACAGGCCTCCAAGTCACTTGGTATATCCAGTTATGCAAAACAGATGAGATTTTAACAGCATGTTGGCCAACTCCTAGACACAGTTATGCTGCTAAAAAGCAAGGCTTACATCTAGCTTCGTTCTGGGAGGAATACAACACTATGCCAGTGATGTACATGTCATTCATCCAGTTATTAAGGAGTTCATTACCTAATGTCAGGGCTTGGACACTTGTAAGGCCAAGCCTGGACCTGCTGCCATGCAACATCTCACAACAGGCAGTGACTGCTCTCTTTCATGGATGAGTGGACAACACTATCCCAGTACCTTCCCCATATTCTAATGTAAATTTCAAAAAAAAAACCAAAAAAAATCATTGACAGAAGGATAATCAAAGATCACCCAGGTTAACTAACAAAACATGGAAACTACACAAGTTGGACACAGAAGGTTTGCCCACACTCAGACATTCTCCCAGAACAAAGAAGTTCTCACATTTTTACATTCAAACTATTCACATCTACACACATTAGAGTTGTCTGTAGGCTTTTATAAACTCAGCTATTACCTTGCTGTCAATCCCTACCACGAGAGCAAAAACGCCTCCTGGGAACACTGTGAAGAAAGCCGGCACAGACACCATGCTTTGAAGACATTATCAAAGCCTGAAATAAGCTGTTGACATTTCCTCCAGAAAGGGAATTGATGGATTTGGAGATGTCACGTTCTGGCACAGAGGCAACACAGTATGATAATCAAGCGCAGACAATGGAAAGCAAGTAAAATAAGAGGAAGCATCACCCCCACTCGCACAGCTACACTGAGAACAGTCCATCCAGGCTGCTGTACTCAGAAACAAAGAAACACATTTTGCTCAATTCAGAGCTGCTGGTTGTGACAACTTCACATTTTTGAAGCAGAAATAACATTTGACTCTCCTGTCTTGCTAAACGAAGGGAACTCATCTGTTGTCCTGTTCAGAGCTGCAATAACTCAAACAACATCAGAGCTTTCAGCTTAGGTAGGGCAACAATTATCACTCAGGCCAAATGATTTGATTAACCACACGGTTTTGAGATGAGAGGGGCAGTTTCTCATCACTATATACCTCAGGTAATGCTTTAACATATGCCCTCTATATCGCTCTGCTTTAATCTGTTATTACAGGATTAAACCTTGGTATTAGAAAAACAACAATTAGCAAGAACAAAAACATTGCATGTTCTTGCGGAAACTGGAGTACACCTCATATTAAAGGTAAGACAGCAAGAGTATGTTAATATTCAAAGGCTGAGATGTTTGCACATTTGTATTTACTTCCTTTTGTCCACATGTATTTTTAGTATAATTATTAAAGCTGATCTCCTAGGAAAGCCTTCTCTGGACTTCTTCCCTCGGTACCTCAGTAAGAATCAAAATTTTTTCCATTGCTCACCTCCCCATTTACAGGCATGATCATTCATCCTTTCTGTAGTAAGAAACAAAATGCTACTCCCCAAAACATTTATTTGTGTATTCACTGGCCCCTTCTTATTTTTTGGCATCAATCCACTTAAGTCACCAGACTTGAGCTATGTCAGAAGAGAATTCAGCTTTTTCTTCCTAGACATAATATCATCACACAATACCAAGATCCAAGTAGCTAAAATATGTTAATTACCCAAATTATACTAAGGAAGTCTGCACTTCAAATATACACCAGTGAACCTTACATTCATTATGCAACAGCTTCTTTCAGATTAGGAGAAAAAAAAAAATTATATATATACATATATACACACTCCTGGTCATGAAACCCATTTTCAAGTTCACTCCTTAAGGACCATAAATGCATTGCCACAGATTAACTGAAAAATGGCAAAAGAAAAATCCCCATCTGTTTAATATTAGTAGTGCAACGAGTCCTTGAGGAGTCAAGACTTTCCAGTGTCTTCAGCTGATACAGATCAGAATAGCTTCAGTTAGGTCCACAGGGCAATCAATCCACAACACCTGAAAACACCCAATGTTCAAACAACTGTTACAAAGCAGTTGGCTGTGCTGTTCCCGGTGACAAATCTAAAGGAAGTGTTTGAATAGTTGAAATGCACAGCTGTTGAAAAGTCAAAAACATTGTCGGTATACCAAACAGCAGAGTATTGGAAGCCTCGCTCTGCTCTTTTATACAGTGTTTGCTCTCAGCTCTGTCATGAAGGAGAAAAGGTATATAACTCCACTGTCAAAAACAAGTGGCATAACTAGCCTTCAAAATATTTCACTGTTTGACAAGCCGACTGGTGACACAGCCGTTCTGACAGCAGACATTCAACTCACTGTGTCCTAATGCTCCATACACTGCACAAATAAGATACTACTCAAAAAAACTGTATTTCACAGAAGCGTTTAAAGAGATAACATTTACCAAATTAAGCATTAATTTAAGGCCTAATGAAATTAGACTGGAAAGTCTAAAATTTCTGTTTTATGGAAAAGGCTATTTTGCTGCCAAGTTCTTCCGGTAATTTACTTGAAAAACAGATACCTCATTAAAAATAACAGGCAGAGTAGATTGCCACTAGAAGTATGAAGAGGGCAAGTATTTCCCTCCAAGTCCTTTCGTAGATATAATACTTATTTTTGCCTGCCTTCATAACACAGACCCAAAATAGCTAAGATTGGCTGCAGCCAGTCTGGCATACGCACACCTCTACCATTCTGCGGGAGATTTAGGCTCATTAGTATCAGAAGTTACACATCAAAAGTCTTGGTAATTTATTATCATCATAAACTAGACAGAGATAAAAGATAGGGTTTTTTCCATATTACCTATGGGCAGGCATGAGAAAATTCATGTTTATTCCTTGCTTTGTACTGGCTGCCTAAGTTATATCACATTGATTAAGCCTCCTCTTCCGTAAAATTTGAGTTGTGAGTCTGGCCTTTCTACCATACAAAACTTAGAATGATTTTGAAGAAAACAATGCTTAAAGACGCAGAGGTAAACAGAATGCAGTAAGACACATTTTTGCTGGTTGTAGGCTCTTCTGATATACTAAGGAACCACCCTTTCCTGCTAAGAAATTATTTTCAAGAATAGAAAACACAGTATGTCTCACCAGTCTGAGCTTGAGTAAAATATGTGATTTGGTATCACATGAGACATTCTTAATTAAATTGGATAAAGTATAGCATAGTGGGGGAACTGTAAAACAGACAGGCTGGCTAAAGAAAATTGGCAGCAGATTTTTCATTTTTTAAAGGAACATTATCAAAACAAGTTCCTCTAAGGTTGAAGGTGGAACATACATCACTCGTTACTTTTCGCATTTCTGCAGTTAACACAAATGCCGGTCTGAAATTAAGAAGTACAAAGGAAGAGGACAGACACACCTTAAAGAAAGAAAACTACCTGGAGGACAGGATCAATAGAAATGAGATTAAATTTAACTAGACAAACTTGCAAGGATATGCTCTTGACAACCAAAACCGTACATTTCCGTTACAGCTGGAACGCCACTAAGCAGAAATAAACAGGGTACAGAGGGTAAAGGTCTATTAATCAAACGCAGCACCACTAGCACTTGTCATGAACACCCCAAGTTAGTGGTTTACAATATGGTCCAGTGCAGCTCCAGTGAAGGTGCAGTTCACCTCCTTGTCCATATTCGGCTGAAGAGCAGAGCACTGTAAAGTGTCCTGGTACCCCGGCCACACAGATTACCACACCAATGGCAACCCTTCCAGCTTTTCCACTCAACTCGGACTTTATTTTATGCTACACTAATGTTAATGTAACAGCATGGAATGTTTGCAGTCTTACAGTCATAAATTAAACAAAGCTCCTTGCTAGGTTAGAGACAAAAGGAAATGACAGTAAGTCCACCCAAGTCCTGTACAAAGATAAACTGGGAAGTTCTGCAGAGGGCCACAAAGGCGGCTAGGGGGCTGCAGCATGTGAACATCCAACATGCCAAGGAGTGTGAAGGAGAAATTGTTTGTCTACATTGCAGAGAAGAAGTCAAGGGAGGATGTAGTTACGGTAAGAAACACAGATCCAGACTCTCATCAAAGATGCGCAGTAAGAAGAGGAAATGATCGCAAGATGCAGTAAGGGAAATTCCTTACTGGAGAGTGATTAACTGCAGGAACAGGTTAGAGACAGCCAAAACTCATCTGAGAAGGGTCCTAAGCAATCTGCTCTATCTTGGAAGGCAACAGGACCTCCAGAGGTTCCTTCCAACTTAATGATCCTATCGCATACTACACAACCTACAAAAGAGAGTAATGCTGCATCACTTTACTTGCATTTGGCTGAAATTAGACTTGAACAGGAATTCATGGAAATAGTAGTTTGGAGTAAGGATGCCCCTATCCCTGGCTTTAAGGGTTGTGGTAAGAAACCTCTTCCTCATTCAGAAAATACTGAAAGAAATGTGTATAACTGATGTCACTATAAACCATAGGAAAAAAAACATTGGAAACCGGTCTCCTAACAGAGTCTGTATAGACATGTAGTCAACCAGTGTTATCAGTAATTTTTTTTTTTAAGTTTAAAAGCAGTACATTTATTGTTCCCAGACAATAAAATATTGTTTAGCCAAATGCTACTCTGTTTACCTTTGAAAACATATTTTGAAGGTATAAATACAAAACTGAAAAATATTTTTATTGAAGTGTGATAACATACGATTTAATTCACAGTGCACACACTCATAAAGACTACACCCTCAAAAACATTTTATGTTCATTTTTACATTGCTTATGTTTATATAAAAGGAAAGCAGGAGTTCAAAAAAGTTATCCAAAGCTCTTAGATATTAACTATAACCCTTAACTACAGTGAAATATTCTAGTGTTAACAAGCAAGTCTGTTTAACTTTAAAAGCAAACACACCAAAAGATCGGTTAAACATAAAGTCAATCATACCTCTGTTTACCTTTAGCACTATTTCCAGAAATGTTACCTCTGAGGAGTTTCTAAAGAGAATAGTTAGAAAACTCTAGGCCAGCAATACTTGTCATGAGTTCCTTTCAATAATTATTAACAGAAGCCTCTTAGTTCAAGCAGCGTACTTTCAATAAATTACCGTGCTGCTAACAGGTCCACTTTGAAACAATGGCACAAGCTTCTCAGTGACCCACATAGAAGCCATTTCAAGCACAGTATGATCTGATAGCTTAGCATTAATTATAACATAGATGACTGACTTTGCAATTCTTACATTTAGTTTTGTCTTTCATGTTTTTATGCAACCAATTTAGCTATACATACATACTATGAACTCTTACTGTTGAAAAGAGAAAACTGTTTGGACAGCTTAAAACAGGGCTAGCTGTAATCACCTCTATTGTAACAGAACAATGCTTTGCCTTTCCTCTGGGAAAGGCAATGCAACACTGAATTTGCTTACACTTACTAACTTGAGGAGGAAAGCAAACCAGTCCCAACAGAAACTGGAAATCAGTCTTTCACTCTTCAGTAACTACTGCTCATGAACTGGTAAAAATTAAAAGAGAGCCATGCAGGTATGTCAGAACTTAGCACTGAACTGTAGCTGTTAATGGTGTAGCTTCTGCCATCTATGTCACAGGAGCCAAATTTGCTATGTTGTGGAAACAGTCTGTTGATAAAGAAAAACACCTCTGTTACGTGTAACTTTAGTTAAAGGCCATGACAGTTTTCTTACTATAGCTTTATAGCTCAAGCATTTCACAGCCAAATTTGTGGGTACACCAACTTTTCTTCTTAAAGCTTAGATTATTCTTCATCCCTCATTTATGTATGGAAATGAGAAGGACACGACCTGAAAAATACTCAATTGAATATCAAATTCCAAGTATCTTCAACTGAATTTTTAATTTTCCTTTTTTTTTTCCTAAGGGAGAAACAAGTGCTATCTGCCTGCAAAACTCAGGCAGACCATATAGCATCCGCGCACTTCAAAAGTCATCTCCAAAACAACACTTGAGAGTAACCTCATTACTTCTACATTTTTTAAGCCCAAATTTGTTAAAAGCTGATTGTTCTAAAGGCAGGACATGCTTCTTAGTTGTAGCAAGCAAGGTAATTTTCAAGTCCTGACTCAGCTAATAATGTGCTTGCTACCATCACAACTGTGTAAATTTAACATTTAAACTGAAAGATTCTTTCAAGCCACCGTACTCCTTCAAACTTTATACTTACATACCTTTCAGGGAACATCTCCAATACTTCTTCGTTTACTATTTTATAAAGAAAAATGTAAGAAAACATTCCAAGCTCATGTAATTTCATGGTCCAAAACACCAAGCTAATCTCCCAGGGTGAAATACTATTTCGTATCCTCTGCTCTATAGGCAGCTAGCTAACTGGTGCCTTCATCAGTTTACACCTGTGCACTGGTTTAAATAGGTGCAATCAATTAGGATGTAAGACATTTATGTTAATAATGCACAAGGAAATATATTTATCTTACTTATTATATCTTTATACTTACTTATTATATCTTTATAAAGCTGTTAGTAGGAAAATAAATTAAGTCAAAAATTCAGCCCAAATCTGTGGTACTGCAGCCCCAGGCACTGTTCTGGAAAGCAATACTGAGATAATTGGACCCCACACAGATATACCAGCAAATCTTGATTTAAAGCTGTTGCATTAGGCGTTGGTCCAATTCCTCTATAAAACAGGAGAACTGCATCAGGTCTCAATCCACAAATTATGCTATGGATAAGAAGGTCGTCTGTTAGCTGAAATCACTCCATTTTCCATGGCAGGTTCCACAAAAGGAACACATTTTAAACAGGAGACCTTATTTGCAAATGTTTCAAATGGCCCAGTTTAAGATTACGGAAAACTGGCATTCACAAGGACTATTAACATTGTTGGCTCATTCATCCCTATGATAACACGCCTAGCTACTCAGATGCTACTGTCTCGTTCAGACCTCCCGAATTCTTTGAACGCCAGCCCACAAGGTTTACGGGACAGACACATCTCAGCGGCATCTCCAGATGCAGGAGTCCTCCATGTCCTCCATCCAGATCATAAGATTAATAGGAGGCCACAGAGCTACCTTGAGGCCGCAGAACGTGCAGCAAACCTGTTGCAGGCTTGAGAAGGCCATGGCCAGGCACCAGTGCCTGCCAATTGCCTCTGGCATGGGAAGCTGTGGAGCTGTTAACATGTGGGATTCCAGCATCCCAGCAGAGGAGTTTGTTACAAGCAGCGAAAGAGCAATTCTCACAATTAGCATGTAAAATCTGGCAAATTTGACTTCAACCAGTCCATCCAGAAGGACAGATGAATCACTCCTTGGCCATTTTAAGTCTTCGAAATAAAAAGACACAACAGGAGGTTCCAGGGCCCAGTTAACTTGTTTTTCAATTAGAAACTCTCAGCTTCTTTCAGAAAAAGACAAACATTACATAAACTCCAATCCAATTTCATTCGTAATTTGCTGACCTTTAACCAGCACAACAATACTTTAAACAGTAACAAAATCTTGACTGTGTATGAGACCAAAGCCACAA
This sequence comes from Rissa tridactyla, assembly GCF_028500815.1. Taxonomy (NCBI): domain Eukaryota; kingdom Metazoa; phylum Chordata; class Aves; order Charadriiformes; family Laridae; genus Rissa; species Rissa tridactyla. The sequence continues at coordinate 23,957,449 of NC_071497.1, read as the reverse complement.
TACTAGGTCTCACTCTGCTAACTCAGTCTCTAGGAGGGCATTTGAAAATATAGTCTCCACTCTGAGGTATGATATTCATGGTATTAGTTAAAGACACAAAAAGAAAACATACTGCTCTGTGGAGCATGAAACAATGTATCGCAAACCTCATGGAAAGACCTGGAGATGTCTTCATGCCTGCTACTGCCTATCCATGCAGCAATAATAAAAGCAGTCTTTTTCACTATAAATTATTAGTAACTCTTTGGTAGCAGAACAGATCTCAACATATGTACTTTACTTTTAAGCCCACTGAAAAATTTGATTGTGCTAGAAAGAAGCTTCAACAGAAGACAAAAAATGGTACACAGCTGAATGGGTGACTTCTGTGTGCCCACAACTACTGTGACATTAAATAACTGGAAAAAACCCAACACTCTTCTATGGACAGACTAATGAAACAGACAGAGGACATACTCTTTACAGCCCACCATGATGCATATGTGCCTGTTAATTTAAATACAGTAAATAAAGTCACAGTGACGAAGTAAGCCTATGTGGGGTATGGAATTAGAGAAGAAGAAAACAAAAACTTGAAAAGCAAGTCCCCCTTAGTTGAGCAGATATGTCAACATTCAAGATGTTATAAAATAAATACAAATACCCCATCCAAAGTACTGAATTTTCCCCCTACATTAATTCACCACCCTCCACTCTTCAGAGTTTTAAAACTTTTTATGTTGGTCGTTTTCCAAAAAAAAATATCAGTAAGTCATTATCAGCATTAATTTCTCATATGCTGTTTCAAAATCCACTGACTGGAGCTTGCAGTAAGAAAAAAATTACAAAGATCTTCCATGAATAATAAACGTTAGCATTTTTTCCTCATACCACATACGGTGGTAGAATAAAACAAAATGCATCAACTCAATGCTATAACTGGGGAGAAAGAGCAGCACCACAACCTTTTACAATAACATATTATTGTTCTAATTCAAGGAAACAAGACTGCTAATATTTTTTGTGAAAAATTTTGTTATGGTGGGTTGACTTGAGTGGCTGCCAGGTGCCCACCCAGCTGCTCTCTCACTCCCCCTCCTCAACAGGACAGAGGCAGAAAATAAGATTAAAAGCTCATGGGTCAAGATAAGGACAGAGAGACTGCTCATCCATTACTGTCATGGGCAAAACAGACTCAACTTGGGGAAAAGTGGTTCAATTTATTGCCAATTTAAAATAAAAGTAAGATGGTGAGAAACAAAGACAAAACATAAAACACCTTCCCCCACTTCTTCCCAGGCTGAACTTCATTTCTGACTCCTCTACGTCCTGCCCTCCCCAAGCAGCGCAGAGGGATGGGGAATAGGGATTGTGAACAGTCCACAAGAGTTCCTCTTCGCATCTCCTTCCTTTCCACTTTTCCCCTCCTCCACCCCTGCAGACCCCGGCTACAAAGACCTTACCATGTACACCCAATACAGTTGTGTAGACAGATAACAGAAGCAGCCTTTGGGAGTCTCATGATATGGTTCAATAATGATGTCATTCTGGAGGATGGGAGGGGGGAAGGCTTTGTTTAGAGGTTTCATACCATTTCAGAAATTTCATATGTCACATTTCCTTCCCCAACATAATTAAACACAAGTCAGGGGGAAAAAAATAAAAATCAGCAATTTCCTTTGTATAAAATAAATGGGCATTATGACAGGGATCTGTTTTTCACACACACACTCAAAATTAGGGGCCTGTTATAACTGCAACACTATACTGGCGAGCTCTAGCAGTTAGTTGTTCATCTACCCTAGCCAATGTTGAAAAGTAACACTATAAAAAAATACTAGTAATTACATTAAATAAAAATGGGGCAAATTATAGATCTCAAAATATAGTTTTTGGTAGAGAACTGTCTTCCAGTTTGAGGCAGGGTTTTGCAATAGTTTATCCATGAGCTGTAAGATAATATAAAACCACCCTAGTAAAATTTGTAGACGTCCCAAAAACTACTAAAGTGACAAATAATGAGGCAAGCCACTTATTTGTGAAAACAACCTGAGTCACTTGGTAAAACAGGCTCTTCTGAAAGCATGCATTCTAGCAACTACAAAGAGCAACGTCAACTATAAAAAGAAAATTAGGCCAATTCTATGAAGTAAGGTTTGTGTCCTGAAAAGCTGCAGCTCTGAACAGGACTTGGGCATCACCATGAATAAGCAAGTGAATGTGAGACCACAGTGATGCCATTATCAAAGCCGGGGCAGGGGAGAATACAACAGCCCTATGAACAGAAAAGTATCCGGGTAGGAAGGTGGCAACACTTTCATATAATTGAAGAAACATAGCTAGTTCTTTGCATCTGTACTTCAGTAAATTAAAAATGGTTCAGACTGGGCTTTAAAAAAAAAAAAAACAACACAGAGGAACTCTGGAAAGCTTGTAATTGGGGAAAGGGCGACAGAAACTTGAAATACTCAGTCTATCAGAAAGAGATTAAAGGGGTGACTCAGTCTGCGCCTCTCAGTATCAATACAAGTAAGATATCTGACAGATGACTTTCTAACAACAGAAGATAGAGTAAGGTCAAATGGATTAAAAGTATCTACAGAAATTTATATTAAATACAGGAAAAAAAAACCAACTGTGACAATAATAAACATGTTGAACAACCTAACAGGTGATAGGGTAATTCTTAACTGGAAACCTTACATTCTCATCACTGCCTTTTTAAAAAATAAGCACAAATTACTGGAGAGGCAGTAAAGCATACATTTCAGTTATCACCAACTAATGAAGACAGAATGGTTTCTGGGCCAGGACTGATAAGAGCATGTCACCCTACAATGAAGGATGTCCTTACTGTAGTTACTGATCGCAGCTCCAGCGAAGGACATGTGTCTGACTCTTTACAAATACAGCAGAAACACATATATTCCAAAGCCTGGACACTTGATTCACGTGTTCATCTTCCCAGTTTCCTCAGAGCATTGCCAGCTGCATTTATCCACCTAACCAATTGCCAGCACCAGTAACAATAAACCTCCTGAGTTCTTGTTCTGCTAACGGACACCAACCACACCGAGCTGCAGAACGGTCTTTGTGTGAGGGCATTTCCCAGGGCACGTTTTCTATCAACAGGTACCGTGCTCCACACATACCAAGATAAATGGCTTTCACCACGCACGAGGTATTATTCCCCTTTGCTTATTTCTTCACTTACCACTCCCCTTTTGCCCCTGCCTACATCCCTGCATCCTCTCCCACCTCTTTGATGCTGACAGCAGAAGGCAGCAGATGCTCCTGAACCTTCTGCTCCTACCCTGTGCTGTGCTGCAAACCGTGACCGTTACTCCCCCACTATGCTCAGCTTAAAAATGTTTACCTGAAGCCTTATTGCTCAGGGTAGGGGAAGACATGGGTATTGAACTGGGGTAGAGCTGGAAAAGGATACAGGGAAAGGGAGAAAATATGGATATAAACATGCCTTGTCAAACACATCATTAGCCAAAGCAGACCTCAACAGTTCTGCTTCTATAAGAGTAAGCCCCATTTCGCTCACATGTCCACAAACATCCTACATCACTACTCATTCCTAATGCCCCCTTCCTGGCAGGAGCAGAAGCACCCATTGCCAGTCAAAGTCTCCATAATCCTCCTCAATGGCAATGCTAAGGATGCAGAGGCACATTACCATGAAAGCAAATGAATAAATTATGTACCATGAGGATGGGAGGGGTGCAATCCTGAAACTAAAGACTACTGTGGTGGAGGAGTTAATTCATTTTTTCTGTCCAGAAGGGGTGAAAAGACCTACTGGCTGGAAAACCTCTACTTCCCCGAGATCAAGTCACTGGCTTTGGTGGTGCTCAGATTTTCTCACTGCATCAGGCAGCAGCAGGACCTACAGAAATTTCTGTGTGTCTCCTCCTGAGAAAGGTTAAGCTAAATTTTACGTGAAACATATAGCACCCATATATGTGCTTTATGTCATAGCTATATTACCTAATATCACACAAAGCATATGGATGATTACTCAGCAGTTACACTAGAGTCACTTCATCCCCTTCTGACACTTCAAGACCAGATATCATTTTCTGTTTCCAACAGACTACATCCCTTCACTAGTCTTTAGGATTTATTCACAGAAAAGTCATTTTGTTTATAGCAGGCAAGCAGTACTGCATTTCAAATGTTGCTGGATAAAAGGTGCTCTCAGATGAGCAGGAACAATGTGAAAGGGCTGGAAAAATGACTTTATATTCCATTACAATTGCTATGTCAGTAGATATCCTAAGGCTCTGGGTTTCATTATATGAAAGCTAAAATAATCGAACAAACATGACAGCAGCTCAAAAAACCAATAATTTCATTTCAGGTATAAAGGAATATTCTAATGCATTTTGTCTGAAAGAAGATGAATGCCAATTTTTAAGCACTTAGCTTTCCTAGGATTCTTTTACCAGACAGGCTGTTCTGTCAGATCTGGCTCTGCAGGTTTATGGAACTATATAAGGCAGCAAAATTGAGCTAAAGGATGGGTAGTTTTATATAATGATCGCTCCAAATTTGAAGCTGCATTGAAAATAGCACTTAAAGCAGAAACAAAATCCTTCTTGTTGACAGTCATGGGGAGGATGTGTGTGTTTGTTCACTTCAATTTGACACAAGCTACCATAAAAAGAAACCTACTTTTCTTCTTAAGGATGCTGCTTTTTTGAAAAAACGTAAAAAAGTACTAAATTATTTAGATGACATAAACAGAAGCAAATCTTTTCAGATGTCACCTTCTCTCTCAGGTTTTTGTGTCTGTCTTTTACTCACATTTATCTGTCTATGTAATACCAGACCCCCACAAACTCCATGTTCACAGTTATCTTCATAAATCGGACATAAAGTACTCTGAGCTTTTAAAGTGTCACACTTTGACTTACATATGCAAGACACACACGCAACTTAACTTGCTATGACTGGTTTGACCTACACCAAAAACAGATAAAAGATACTTAAAAAAAAAAAAAAAACAACCTTCATTTCCTCTCCTCAAAAAGAAGTGCGCAACCAGGAGGAGAACGTGTTTTGCTTTAAAAAAAATGATGGAAACTAATTGTACAAATGCTAATTGGATTTATTAAAAGAGGTGGCTTTGTTAGTTGCCATCAGCTTTAAGCTCCTTGAGAACAATTCTGACCGCGACTGTGCCACAAACCCACCCTCCCCGTGTCACCCTGCGGACACAGGCAATGGCTACACAGCCCACACAGCTGGGAAGCCCTGGGAACGGCAGGAACGCACCCAGTAGTAGCTGTTTTCAACCAGCCCCGTTATACCAATGAGTCTTCTTTTACGTGAATAACAGACACGGGTGCATTGCAAAAAGACTAAAATGAAAGAGTTCCCTTTTTGTGGGATCTGTCTGCCTGACTGAATGAGAAAATCACCTCACAAAATTCGCCTCTTCCTTGAAAGCCAGGTGCCTGAGACCAAAAAGATCTCAAGCTGTACTGAAAGCAGTCATGCATGAGGCTTCAGGTACTGACAGGCAACACAACACACAGCAGCTGAGGTCTGCTTTCAACACAGTTGGGTAACAAAGTAAAGATTTCAACCCTGCAGTCTGTTTTCTTAAAGTAATTCTTTTTTATTTCTGCGACAAACCTGGAAGAACATAGGTAGCAACTGGAAGGATGGGCATCCCTGGACCTGCCTCATCCCTGGAAACATTCAAGGTCAGGCTGGTTGGGGCTTTGAGCAACCTGATCTAGTTGGAGATGTCCCTGCTCATTGAAGGGGAGATCGGACTAGCTGACCTCTAAAGGTCCCTTCCAACCCAATGAGAAAGACTCATATGCAGGAAATTAAGGCAGAGCAAAAGAGCAGAAAGAGGCAAAGGGAGAGAGTGCACGGCTCATTCCTCCTTCCCACTGCAAACACCATGCCGTGTGTGAAACAACAAGCACCTTGTTCAGCTCTGCCTTCTCCGGCCTAACAGAGGCGGCAGCACAAATGCCTGCCTTCGGGAAGCAGCATGTGAGCTTTGCCCCATCCTCCTGCTCTCACGCTGCTGTGAGATTCCAGTTGTGAAATTGTTGGCTCTGCAGAAGCACCACCCAATCGTGCACAACACCGAGAGAAAGACCACACGTAACAAGAGCATGGCAGCAGCCAAGGAGACAGGAAGAAAAAAAACCCATACACTCGCAACACCTAACAAAAACAGAATTTAAAAAAAGTAAGAAGAGAGCGGGGATGAAATAGGAACCAAGCAGCAACCAAAGCACACTGCACAAGGAAAAGCACAGAAAGGAGCCTGTCAGGCATCAATTTATTGTGCAGTTTATCCGCAACTGGTATTAAAAGCATAATTTTTGCTTCCCCTTGGGTGTTACATGTAAGTCTAATTACAGAACACTCCCATTCAGGTGAAGTATACAGCACTCACCCTGGATTGGCTTTATATTCCCATCACACTATTCACCATCTATGAGACAAAAATCCCATGCCTTCTACAGTTCCTGCCTTCTCCACGGCTTGCTGCTATTATGCAGGTGAAAGGATAAAATGGTTTAGTATTTCACAAACAGAATACAGGACAGAGTAATTTGTGAGAAGTGATCTAGAAACAGAGGCTTTTTGGCAGTCCCTGTTTGCCTAAGTAGGTATGAAGGAAAAATTTTAATTGCTGCACCAGAAAGTTAACTAACATGTTTGTAACCACATGCATAACCTACAAAATTCTCTGAAACAGACCTAGATGTGCTATTGAGATTTGTTGTTTATCCACTTTTAAAACTGGCCAAGACCATGTTCGTTTGTGACAACATCAGAAGCATACCTGACTTTATCAAGCCAAGACTGGCACCCTGGAGTCGTGTCAAGACAGATTAATTCCACAATGATGCTCCACAAAACCTGTCATGAACCAGGAACCGTAATACTGCTATTTTTCTTCACAAGCCCCTAAACTAAAATCCAGGCAACAGCTATAAACCCACTTCTAAACGTTATACCGACAGAAACTTTTGGAATATTCAGTTCATATACAAAGGCTTCCCACTCTGGACCTGCTTCTAGTCAGAACATACCATTGCACACAAACAAAGCATAAAAACACACCTGGCCTACTCAGGCGATGAATTGTAAACGTCATTCAGCAAACCAAAAACAAACAAGCTCTTTGCTTCTAGGGAGATTTCATTCATTGCTATTGCGAAGGTTTTGCCACTGGAGCAAGCAATTCTGTCTCCATTGACCTGATTTCCCTGATACCTTGTTTACCCATGATATAGGCAGAAATACCTGGAAATGCATCTCAGTGTTTACAGAGCCAGAATCACCTCTAGTATCCAATACAAGCAATGAGAACAAACTGATTAATGACATTTTAAAACAGCCAGTAGCTGAAATGGAAAACAAAGGCTGCAAAGAAAAAACACTGGAGAAAAAACTGATAAAAAAAATCCTAGATAAAATATATACAAGTAACACAAACCACACAAAAGATCTGTTCTGGTACATTTACAGACTCCATAGCTTACAAATCTAATGCACAGTCAATGGAAATCTACAAAGATACCAAATATGCCCTACACTTGAAAACCACACCTGAAAATCCTGGCCTTATGTTTTCTGAAAAAGATACTGGAAAATGTGAAACAATACACAATTTTAGGATTTAAATGGCTAAAAATGTGAGTTCATGAAGTCACATAATATAATATATTACATATAAAATGTTATATATTCAAGAAGTGGGCCCATGTGAACCTCACAAGGTTGTTCTGTTGAGGTGAACCTGGGTCAGGGAAATCCCCAGTATCAATAAAGGCTGGGAGACGAAGGGATTGAGAGCAGTCCTAAGGAGAGGACTTGGGAGTGCTGGTGGATGAGAAGCTCAACATGAGCCGGCAATGCACGCTTGCAGCCCAGAAGGCCAATTGCATCCTGGGCTGTATCAAAAGAAGTATGGCCAGCAGGGCGAGGGAGGCAATTCTCCCCCTCTACTCTGCTCTGGTGAGACCCCACCTGGAGTACTGTGTCCAGCTCTGGAGTCCTCAACACAAGAAGGACATGGACCTGTTGGAGTGGGTCCAGCAGAGATGGTCAAAGATGATCAGAGGGCTGGAGCACCTCTGCTATGAGGACAGGCTGAGAGAGTTGGGGTTGTTCAGCCTGGAGAAGAGAAGGCTCTGGGGAGACCTTATATCGGCCTTCCAGTACCTGAAGGAGGCCTATAAGAAAGCTGGGGAGGGGCTGTTTGCAAGGGCATGGAGCAATAGGACGAGGGGCAACGGTTTTAAACTAGAGCAGGGTAGGTTTAGATTAGACATTAGGAAGAAGGTCTTTACAATGAGGGTGGTGAGACACTGGCACAGGTTGCCCAGAGAGGTGGTGGAGGCCCCATCCCTGGAGACATTAAAGGTCAGGTTGGCTGGGGCTTTGAGCAACCTGATCTAGTTGGAGATGTCCCTGCTTATTGCAGGGGGGTTGGACTAGATAACCTTTAAAGGTCCCTTCCAACGCAACACATTCTATGATTCTGTATCAAACCATGGGGGTTTTTATGTAAATACTGGGTTTACATGTTAAATTAGTCTCTTGACAAGATGATTAACCATGAAGAAATCTTTACGGTATGCATGTATGCACAATTGCATCGAAAATTAAAAGATCCCAGTGAATACTAATGTTTTGAAGCTTTTCCACCAATTCTAGTTCTGCTAGAACAACATTTACATAATACAAACAGAGTTTTTTTACATTTCTTTTGAGAAAATTGCACACACACACATTATTTACAGGCCCCTGTCAACATTGATAACCTTATCAAAGGCCTTTTTCAACAATAGAGAAAGTGGCAACAGTCCGACCCTCAGCCTTCTGAAATCGGTGGAAAAATTTCCATTGACAAAACAATTGTGCACCTAACCTAGATCACTAAATATACAAAGAAAAAAATGCAAAGAGCTATTCACAAACATGCTCCCATGCACACAATAGAGAAGTGGGGAATAAAGCCAGAAGTTGTGGAGGGTGAGGGTTTTTCTGGTAACCCACTTGGTTGTCACAACTCTTGAGTGCCACATCTAAGTAAGCTACATATACCAATTCCTCCAATTTACAACATCCTAGTCATCAAAGATGACTAATATCGCATGTTACATGGACAACACATCTGTAACTTTCATCCCATCGTCAACTAACACAAAAAATACCGAGCACCCTCCGTTCCTTCACAAGGGGTTCAGAAACCTTTTGCAGACTTTTAGGAATGGCACGTGAGCTGCAGCAGTTCAGCAGTTCTTCAGCACACTGTTCTTCAGCCACTAGTCTCCTGTAAAAGAACTCTGGCCTTTCAATTACTGTTTTAGATAGATAGGTAGACAGGTTGATAGATAGGTAGCTAGATTATATAAGTATATAATAACTTTATACTTTTATATATGTTATATACTCTGTTTTGTATGAAAGCTCGGTCCTTTCATAAACTCAGAAAATGTATATTTTACACTTGCCAAATACTGCACAGTCAAGCATGGACCTTCAATATAATACCAATTAAAACAATTGTTTCACTTTACCAAAAATGCATCTGCATCATTTCTCCATTTTGACATTATACTATTAATCCATAACAAATTTATGATGAAAAGTAAAGTTCTGGGGAAAGAATGAAAACTTTGTGAGCAAGCTGACACTACAGTATAAAATAAAGACACAGTCAAAGCTGTTATGTAATGGGTTTGTTTGATGACTATAATTAGTAAACTTTTTGAGATTATGGGGTTTTTTGCCCATGTTTTCACTGCATCTCCTATCGCACAAAAGGCAGGAAAAGGTTTTGAAAGGCATTTTTACACTGTGTATTTTTTTTATTCAATTTCAGGGTTATATTTTCAATAACAACTCAGTAAAACCAAACCAATTACAAAACTCTGCAGGTAATTTGCACAGAACACATACAGATGCTCAAAAATCCAGAAAATTCATTTTCACAATTAATATTTACTCAAAGTTTCAGATTTACAGTTACATAGCTTAAAATACTGTGATTCACTATAATCTTAAACCAGCCCAGGTTTTGTAAACCAGACAGATAATGAATTTTTTTCACCACTGATTAATCCGCTGAGCTGTAAAGTGAAACTTTTTCTTGCTGACAACAGGCTACTGCAACATGAAGTTGGAGTTAAGAGGAAAAGGCTGAGATGGGAAAAAGAAGAAACCATACTTGGTTCGGCTTTTGTGACAACATTATGGCAAAACAATATCCCACATTTTAAAATGTATGTTCTAGAATGATGAGCCTGTTGAGAAGGCTGTGGAGAACAATTCCTCATATATTAAATAACACTTTTAAAACTAGCACAATGGATTGGAGCAACACTTTATTTTTGTAAACTGTTGCAACAACATTCCAATTCCTAATATATTACGAGTGTGGTTGTATTAATTCTACCATCAAAAAGGCAGAAGTCAGTACTGGGCCTAGACAGAAATCACAAAGTTTGATAAATACATAAAGCAGGAAGGTAACACTGAAAACAGTATTGGTGATAGCATATAGTCAGTGGAGGTGCCTTTTTTTTCTTTAAAGAAACAATAACTCTAGAAAAACCATAGACAAAAAATCAATTCCTACACTTCAGCACAAACATAATACAATACCAACTCCTAAAACATGGCCTTCTATAAGGTGGTGAAGGAAGAAGGGTAGATTTTACAAGATTTATTAAAGTATTTTTGATCTGGAGGAGTGGGAAAAAAAAAACCCAACAGTTTACAGGATGAATGAAGTATGACCTGACTTTATTGTGTAATACTGTATTCTGTAATTATTTATTGCATTTACTATTCATATGCGATCAGTTAAGTGAAACAGCATGATAAAGCTCTTTTCAGCAAGATGAACAATAAAGTAATCTCTTATAAATTAGGGCAACTAACTTCTCTTTGGCATATTTCTGTTTTGCTTGTGCAAGTAACATTTTTGCAAAGGCTTCAAAGACAAAATATTAGCAACTTTGACTTACAAACTGCAGTGTTGTTTAAAGAACAGGTTTAAGCAGAGAAGGTCCCTGACAGAGTATTACTGACTTCAGTGCAGAGGTCGTAATGCCTATCTTCAAATTCACAAGGCCTTGGATAGCAGCATTTGAACTTTTCATCGTGGGCATATGGAAGTGTTTGAAGAAGGTCAGCAGGCTTTAGGTCCTTCTCTGGGCCCCAGACAGCTGGAAGTGGAAACCCTCAGGAAGCTCCCCGGTGGGGGCTCCCCACTTCGGGGTGACCTGGCAGGCTGCGATCCAGGAGATCCATCTCCCACACACTGCTGCCCACAGCGCCTGCTCAGGGTGGGGAACGGGAGCGGCTGGGATGAGCCCTGTTCTAGCCATAGCCACGTGGCACACGACTCCTCGGGAATCACAGCCAACTGGAGTAAATTAAAGTAGACCTCAGGCTACCTTAGATAGGGCTGGGCCAAGTCAGGAGAGGAGAAATATGCAGCTGTAATTAGGACAGAGTTCAAGCAACACATACACTCTTAATCAAAAACATTTTTCCTCTTAATTTGATCAAACGTTAATAGTTTTACAAAGATCTTTGTAGCATACCTCCTGTCCTTGCCACCTCTGCAGCCAAATACTAGCAAGTTTAGGTGGGAAGAAGCATGAACGGAGGGGAATATTACCTCTGCCGTGTCATTTCTATTTCTACTGCACTCAGGATTTTTGGATCCTAAAAGAAGGGGCCAGATGACAAAAAATTAAACTGCAATGCCAGTGCTGAGAATGAAGGTACTCCTCCTCAGGAGATGCATCGGGTAGGTAACTCCAAACAGGCTGTCCCTGAAGACACGCATCTCAGCAAGCCAAGAGCCAAATCAGAGACAAACACAAACTACTATTCTTAAATTCTACAGAACTTCAGTAAAACTGAACCCAGACTGGAGCAACACTGGATAATATTGGTTCAGTGCCCTTCTTCTGCTTCTGTAATTTTGCTGCCTGGACAGCAGTTGTCAGTAAAGGTGGTTAGTACTATTTACAGATTCAGACTAATGTTATACTGTCAGAACAACATGACCACAAAGACACTGGAGAACTTTTCAAATATGAAAGATGAGAAACTGCCTAATAAGAAGCCATTACACATTCAGGTCCTTCAAACCCTGAGACCAAATTGCAAGTACCTTTGCCTGTGGAAGACATGAGTTCACTTCGAGGAATTTCCTGAAGGCAGAGGGCTCTTCTAGAAACCATGAGTTTTCCAAAACCTTTCTAAAATCACGAGTTTCACCTTTGCGAAGCGAATTCATACAAACCTTTAAAAATGACAAGGGACACCGTATGCAACAGCATCATGGAGATGTCAAAAATCAGATGCATAAAACCAAGCCAAGAAACTTAAAAATTAAGTCTGCAGAGAGAAATCTGTCTATGGCTGCAAGCATTTTTTTTAAGAGCAGAGGGGTCAGGAAGTTGGCAGTGCTGGTGGTGAGGTTTGTTTGCATATTTTTTTGCCCTGCTTCTGTTTTGTGGGTTTGTTTTAAGTCAACCCCTGTTCTTTGAGGTTAAACAAAACCCCAGATTTTTGCCTGAACGCATTTCCAGTCTTCAAGGTCCTCTCAGATCTTCTAACAAAGAACTGTATGAGAACTTGTATCTGGTAGAAGGACTTATATCTGATAAGATCAACCTAAATTAAAATATAAAGTAGCTTTTTCACACCACAGTGCCTATTCCCCCTCACATCACTTGCCCTTTCTGCTCTATTACCATTATCATCATTTACAGAGATGAGACACAAAGAGACTGCCAGCATACTGTGGTTCCCCGTGGTAGCAATTGTAAAAAGTACATCTAACAACTCCCAAAACTTAAAGTCAAAAAGGAAAGAAAAAGAAAAAAAAAAGGAAATATTATTTCCCCCTTTCTTAAGTGCAAAGACTTGAAGGCCAGACCCTCCTAAGGGGGTTAGACTGGTAGAAGCAAGAACTGCACTCTGCTCATTTACGTACCATCTCAAGGCTTTGGCCAGTAGACCAATCTTACCAGTTTTCAGTCTCCTTGTCATCTTCTTCAGAAGACTGTTTCATATCACTTCTTCTGGATTTCTGCTGGATCCCAGCCTGGCTCAGTTTAAAGCTGCCTTGGAAGAGGCAATGTTCTGCCAAGCAAATAGCTCCAGGGACAGCCAACATGAAGCACACAGATAATGATACGCATTCGGAAAGTGTGTTGTGGTTTGGAGCAGGGGAGGGAGAAGCTGCCAGAGCTTTTGCAAAGTCACAAGGTTAAGTCATGTCTGCAATGGAGACTCTCAGAAAAACACAGCAGAACAATAACCCTCACAGGCAGCAGCCTAAGGACCACTGCTGCACAACCTCTCAAATAAGAGTACCCAAACAGGAGCATAAAAGTATATGCTGTTTGAAATGTACTAACATCATCAGTTGATTCGCTGCACACAATGAGATGGGGAATTTATGAACAGTTTTCTACCCATGGGTGAAATTGCCACTCAAAGTTTTTTGCTTTTGTATCGTTCACAGTGCAAGGTACACGCTGTCATCTACTTGCTGGGAAGCCTCTGTCTCCCTCTCACTTACCAGACTAGGGGGAAAAAAAACAAAGAAAAGCAGGTGAGGAGAGACTAAGAAGGTTGTTCAGATTTATTTAGTCCTGTCTCCTTATCATCCAGGAAGATATAATAATACGGGAAGAACTATTTAAGAAAGACAAAACAGAACTGCAAAGCAGGATTTTGGTAAGGACACACTGCAGAAACAAAGATGAAGTTTCATAAAACAAAACACTGGGCAGGAGCAGGCTAAATCAAACCAGTCCTGATATTCTCCCTAGGTACATGAATATGAGATGGTAGTGGACAACCTAATGCCCCATACATGCCCAGCCTCCCTCACCTTGGCTGCCTGACTGCCTGTCCCTGCCCAAAGCCAGAGCTTCCAGCATTTCCTAGCATCAAGTCTCCTAACGTACTATAAAAAAGCATGTTAGAAAAGGTTAAGGATCAAACGTGCTCTATGCACAGACCCACTGACGTTAGGAAAAAGTGAAAGTAGCTTAACTGAAAACAAAAGTGACCCTGGCTGGCTGTCAGAGAAAGCCTTATGACTAGAAGAGTAACAAAGGACTGCAGCTGGGCTCCTGGGAGGCACTTTTAGTTGAGGTTTTCAAAAACAGATCAAACCAAAAGAACCTAGAAAGAACGAACCACGTATTTGTGACCATGCCCTCATGTAATGTAATTCACTATAAATTGATTATATATCCTGTTCATCTAATTCCCTTCTACCCCTATTGCTCTACAGAAGCAATCCTAGCCATTAACAAATTACGACTTTACCTTCAAGGAAAAAAAAAAAAAAAAAAATCCTAACATTTGCTTTAATTCTGAGCTTCCTCACAGAAATATGCAGGCTTACTGGTTTTAGGAGTCAGAGGGTTCATGCTTTTGAGTTCCTCTCTGCAACAGTGACAACAGAAAGTTTAAATTATTTTAAACGAGAACAAGAAAGAAACTCCAAGACTTTGCATTGACGAAAACATCCAAGTGAAATCCACTATAAGAATCAGACTAGAACATTGCAGATTGTAAGCCCTCCGGAGAAATCAGAGACCCTTGAAGATATCTATATAAACTGAACTACTGCTACACCACAACCTCTGCAGGCTCTTAGCCAATAGCAAATAAAATACAATGTAACTGAATTCTCTTATTGCAAGTTAAACTAAACTGATTTACTAAATATTTGCTATTCATGCATGTGGATAGCTACCACAGCCACTTAGCAGCTTGACCACGTGCCCAAATCTTTCAACAGAAACTTGTAAGAATCAGCAAAGCCCACAAACCCTGCATGCAAGTAAAAGATTTAGATACCGTAGTCCCACTGGAGAACTGAATTTTATATAGGGTAACACACCTACCTGAATCACAGAAATTTCAGCTCCATGTCACTACATAAATGACTTTGTGACAGTCAAACTTTCCTTTTGAAATACAGTTTTAATA
Source organism: Rissa tridactyla (assembly GCF_028500815.1). Taxonomy (NCBI): domain Eukaryota; kingdom Metazoa; phylum Chordata; class Aves; order Charadriiformes; family Laridae; genus Rissa; species Rissa tridactyla. The sequence goes on along the minus strand of NC_071497.1, from coordinate 23,942,440 downwards.
TGTTCCCATGTGAAGAATTACAGTATTGCTTAGAGGCAAACATTTCTTTGTGTCAGCAGCAGCTGTTCCTTAAAACCTGTTAAATCCACATTTAATTATCTAGGATTGTTTGTTCATTAAAAATACAAACTTAACAGCACAAAATCCTCTCTCTTCTGTTCTTTGCACTGAGTAAGAAAATGCCAACTCATAATGCTGAGATGCTGCTTCCCATTTTCAGCTCATGGGTCTGGCTCTCGCACACCACCCATGGTAAAGGCACTTTCACGTTAAGTGATACTGTTGTACTGATATTTACTCCGTAACTGGTAATTCAGGCCTTGAGACAGTTTTTCAGAATTACCTGAGTGCCAAGCACGGTCTTTAGAAAAGACTTTTGAAAGGCTCTTATGCAAGCACCTGAATGCTTTTGAAAACCAAGTATCATGCCTGTGTCCTTTGTGTACAATTCCAATCCTGGCTATGATTACATGATACAAGATAATCCCCATTGACATCAACAGGACCTTCCTCACCAAGATCAGATCATTCCAATTTCTCCTTTTTCATATGCATATTTTTTTCTGTTTTGATTTGAATTTCTTTTGCTTTCATACATTATAGCTTAAATAACATTTGAGATAATCCAACAAAGGATGGTAGTATTTTTTTTCTCCTTCAGTAGAACGTGTGTGAGCTGACTAAAAGCCTAACCACTGACTTGACATGTTTTGCCTTACTCAAGTGCCACTGGAGGATATAATTCCCAGTTGAAGCAAGAGGCCAAAACCAGAACAAACCTTTCTTCAAAATAAAAAATCCTTTTAAGCAGATCCAGCCTTCTCTCCAAATGAAGTAGATTAAGAAAAAAAATCACAAGAATCATCTGTTTCACCAGGGTTCAAACAAGTCTGTTATTTCACCAAACTATTTTTTCTGCTCTATTCCTTAGCATAGATATATATCTCTCTCTATATATATATGTTTCAAGGTGCATTCACCTTCTCCAATGTATTCCTTTTCTTACAAATGAATAGCCTAAATAACATGAGCACTATCATAATGCGTAGCCAAACAGATTACAGAGGGATTCTAATTTTTTTTCTCCATGAAAGCACATCCAGTTAATCAGAAAGACAATTTCTGCATGCAGAGAAAATCTTAAGGTTTGGGGGTCTGATGGGCTGGCAGGGCTGATGGGTTGATCAAAGGGATTTGATAGATTGTGGGTTCTGTGTTTTGATAAGATCAGCACTTACTGTGGAATTACCTGCTAGGCCTTTGGCAGATGAGATACCTTTGTAGCTTTGTGTTAGAGATGCTTAAAATCTCCAGGCTTGCCTGGAAACCTTCTTCAATTCACACAGCTCCTGGAACCACAGTGTAGCTCCCTCCCAGACTGCCCCAGGCAAGGGCGGTCGAGCTGCTAATGCTGAACTATTATCTTTCCCACTTAAGGAAAGGTTAAGCTAGGTAAGTACAAAATTATTTGTATCGGTATGAACTTCTTCCATGTGGTTTACCTATATAATTTTTTTTGCAATGAAAACAGAACACCTTTAACCAAAATCGTGACAGCCCTGCAAGAACTGGGTAGACATCAGTCCAGAGCTACCCATAACATGCACTTATAATTTGGGGCAGACGCCTGGCACAGTTTACTGCCAGCAGAATTCTACGAATTTATCCTAGCAGTGCAACAACCCCAGACTAATCAGCTATTCTACTGCCTAGAGACAACATTCCCCGAACTGACAGCTTGGCTGCTTTTCCATCCTAACCTGCTCCCCTCCCACACTCGTCAGCGTGCTCGCCCCTGTGCTGCTGCAGCCCCAGACCCAGATGTCTCTCTAGGGCAGGGCCTGCTTCTACCTCGCCTCCTTGTGGGGTACTTTGATGTTTCAAGTGCTACCATGACTAAAACAATGCATCGCTCCACAAAAACTCCAGCCCCAGCCTTGTGCAGGAGGAAACAGCTGTACACTTGAAAAATAACCTAAACCTACATGCATCGTGAATGCTGGAGCATAAACTACTACAGTGAAAGGCATTGTTTAATTAAATGTTTGGTCCCTTCTTCCAGATTGAAAATGGCTAGCGGTCCTGATGGCGTGCAAGGCTTCCTTTGTGTATACTTAAAACAATCATTACTGCAGTTTCCTTTAAATCATTCTTCTGGTTCCCCCCTCACACTTCAGACTTAAAAGAGCTAAGAAGAATCATGCTTTTCCCTGCATTATGATTATTTTATTTTTTTTGCAAGCCTGTACTGAATAGAAAAACCCTGTATCAGGCCAGTCAGGTTTCCTGTTCCCCCATAATTGTTCCTAACTGACTTCAAAATGCAAGCGCATTTGTATGCACAGTGAACTTCATAGCAAACACCTGCTTCTTAAAGGCACTGTACACTCTGCTAGCTCCTATAATTTACTGCTTGAGTACATTCTTTCGCTTCATTTTCTGTACACGCAGAAATCAATGTTCAAAATTCAATTACGCTACTTTGCGACAGTTCAAGTGATTTCTCTTATCCCATATTCCTTCTGTATGCAAGAAAAGGAATATGAATCAGACCAAACTTGAGAAACCAGATAATAAGCAGCAGCCTGTTAGATGTCCTTCTTCTTACAGATAATACTAAGTCCATCTGCTCTATGTGGTGAGACTTATGTAGGAAAAATGCATATTAAGATGATGAACCTTAATCCACTGTAGGCAAAGGCAGAAAAAACTCCACCACTTTAAAGAGAATTACATCAATCCACTAGTGGATTAGATAAAAACACACACAGAGAGTATAATCACCTCAAGTTGAGGATGGAAATGGGCACAGCATACATTTATATAACTTTGAAAGACAGGTGAATGCAGGAATAAACACTGGCTTGTATTTTTGTGACTTTTCAAGTGCATGCTTAAACTCCAGTAGAGCAGGCACATAAAAATCTAGCTGTTTTGAATCATCATCAAGAGAAGACACATGGTAGGATTAAATAATACCGAAGAAAATTTCACTTACCCATTTGATTTTGGAGTTTCTTTGGGTGCATTATTTGCTTATGAAAAGTTCTGGATTAATATTCTTGGAGGGAGGGCTCTATAGGCACACTACATGTATGTGACATGCAGCAACCCAAGTATTTCTATATGCTGCCCTACTGACAAGCTTCAACGCTGACCTATCTAATACTCACAGACAAAAAAAAAAAAAAAATTTTTTTAAAAGTTAAAAAAATAAAAAAATAGAGAATGTCATGGGCTCAGATAAAGACTACGCAACAGGAAAAAAAATACACATATATAAGAAAAAAGCTGGGTTTAATTAATTTTCAGTGAACTCAATGCAGGTGATTTAATTCCCTCCCAATCAAACCTTCCTCTCAACAAAGAATGCCAAGTTGGAAGCATGCTTTCCTGCATGACTTCTGCCTTCATCTGGAGTTTCTGCATGCCACAGTAAAAGTTTTGAGCTCTTACGAAAACACAAACAGGACAAATCACTGCAAAGAAAGATAAAACTGAGGAGTACTGAGGAACTTCTTTCCTTTTGACATTTCAAAGATTCCCACCCCAAACATCTTAATTTAACCAAGACCCCTCCAATTTCTGTACAGACACGCACTTATTTATTTAAAAATAAACCTATTCTTTTTCTGACCATCCATGCTGACTTTTGTTCACTTTTTCACAAAGCAGCAGATACCATAAACAAACATGGTCTGCATTGCAGTTTGACTTCAGGAGACAGTTCATGAAACCTGCTTCTATAGCGGATTTTTTCAGGAAAGTGGAAAAAGAGAAAAAACAGCTTTAAGATCACGGAATAAAGATTCAGTCATGAAAGCAACAAATACAGCTTTCACGCTCTGAACAGTCAGATTCAAGATCTGAATGCTGATGAAAGGCCAAGGATGACTAAGAAGAATTTAACTTTTATTTGAAAGGTAGAAAGTTTATACGTTTCTTTTATGTGAACAACATCTAACATCTTCATACAAGATCTAACACATTTTGTTTTCAGCGTCATCATTTGCTAATTGAGCCTGCTCACAGAAAAATAGGGTCCAATTTGGCTCCTCTTGAAGTTGATGCCAAAGCACACCAAAACATCTATTGTCTTCATTGGAAGTGAAACTGGGTCCATAATTTCAAGTATTCCCAAATCAGGGAAAGGCTTTGGTAACTCACTATTGATTTCACAAGAAAAAGACATGTTATTACCAAATCTCTGCCTCAGGAAGAGAACTGGCTTTTGCAGGAACAGCCCAGGGACACTGGAGGAACAGCTGAAGGAATCACAATGCCTAGAGCATTTTCTTTATAGTAAATCTCATCCGTAACCTACCTGTAGCACTGGGAGAGCACAGAATACCCCCCATTTTTGGAGAAAGAGGATTTACAGAGGTGGTTTTAAAGGCATTACAGTTCATCAAGTCTTAACACAGAAGAATAAAATACTACTCAAAATAACCCAGAATAAATGCAGTATCTTTGAGAGACACCAAAAACTTTTGTTTCCAAGTATGATCCCATGGCTTTAGAGCTTCCTATATTGCAGGAGAAGAACGTACATGCTGAAAAAAGAACTGAAGTGTTCAGACAACTTAAACATTGTACACAAAAGGAAAAGGCTTATGGGCATGTGTTTTGGAACACCTAGGTCCTGCTGAGGGACTTTGAGAGAAAAAAAGAATAGGGGGAAGAACATGGCTGAAGAATCTGACACCACTTCAAAACAGAGGCAAAATATTTGATCTTTTGAACTTAAAGGCTTTATTCCATCCTGAAAATATTATTTAAAAACGCCTTTAAGCCCACTCCCTCCTCCCCTACCGAAAGCAGGCAATGCAAATTAAACCTAAAAAGCTGAGGGCAAGTCAGGACACTCACACATCTCTTCAAAAGGTTCCACTACAAGGTCTTGTGGCTTTCTTCCCTTCTTTCAGAGAGGAAACAGTGATATGAGAAAAGTTTTTTTGCAAGTGTAACCATGCTGTTAATTTGCATCTCTCTTTCATTTGCACGGGGCCTTTTTTCTTCTGATCATCAGTACTGAACTTAGGCTACCTTTCTCCCATGACCTCTTCTAAAGTGTCCTCATTTCCTGTGAAGGGAGATCCAGGCACAGTTGTCAGGAACATGCACTGCATGGTCCCCAATATAAACAGCTCAGGTTCGGACGTTCAAACCAACTTTCAACATTACCCAGCACCTTCAAAGCACTCCGACACGTATCACTCACCCCTTACAGTCATGCTGTGACAATCAGAATTATGACAGTCGGAGACTCAGCTTTCTTTTACTCTGGCATATTGAATAAACAAACCAACCATACAGACAAAAGATCGTCTCTCAGCATCAAGCAGACTTCAGATGACCCCCAAAGGGGGAACACAGCGTAGAAGTGGCCAGTTGCACCACTTAGCCCAGGGTCCAACAGTCTCCTTGCACTCCCTCAAGTTGTCTTCCCAGGCAGTACAAGCACAGCCACAGAACACCACAGGAAACAAGAATCTGACAGTTTCTCAGCATGAACAAAAACTGGAAAAGTAGTAGCAGTCATGGCTTTCCAGTGCCATCTGGTTCTGACACATGACTTCCTTTCCCTTCTACAGCCCTGATGAGAAGATTACGCTACTTCATAAACAACAACCACCTTCTATACCATAGGTAAATAGATAACACCACCGAAACAGATTTAAAGCAGAGGCAAGGCCCAATGCAATATTCTTCTGTCTTTGGTGTTGGCCAACATCAGCTAGTTTTGAGGACAGTTTAAGATGCCCCCAGTAGGAACACGTGGAAAGTCTGCTTTCATATTACATGTCATACCACTATTTAGAGATTACCTCTTTTCAGATAAATAATCATTTGTTTCAAGTTGTAAGTCAGTGTTGAACTCACTCCTCGTTACTCATGTAAGTGTTATTCCTCATTTTTTTTTAATTCTCACTAGCTAGTTTCACCAGTTTGCTGAGGTACTCATGCATGGCATAAAAAAAAAAAAGGTGTATTTTCCTTTGTGGTTCTGAGTGTAGCCCCTTATAAAGACAACTATTTTTCTGGTATTCTGAGGAGAAAAAGAGCTAAAACCCATTACATTCCTTCTAGCCACCATTCATCTACCAAATAGGAAAGAAGTTTGTTGCAATTTTTTTACATTGTGACACTGAGAATCTGAATAAAACTGAAGATTCAAAACCAGAACTGTAATTTTTCCATATCTAATTTATTTAAAAGATTAATAATAATAAACTAGATCTTCAATATTTAATAAATAAGAAATGGGTATTACCATAGACAGAAAATATTTTTGGTTACACTACAAATAACTTATTGTCAGATAGAAACGAGAACTTGCAGTGAAATATATAGAATGTGGAAAACAAGAACCAGGTCCAGTGTTTTTCATCTGGATGATCTTTTTTCTGGCTCAACCCTGCAAGATGCTCAACTGCCTTCAGTTCTGCAAAGTGTTAAAGCATGTGCTTACATACATTAGTAGCCATGCCAAATTTTACCACTAATTACATAGGGAAACTGACGTTTTCTGCCTTCCAAATACTTTTCATGCAATTGAGATATAAAAGATCCTCCTTTTCCATTACCAAAAGGCATTTCATCTCACACAGCCAAAGAATTTATCCCTCAGTGCACTCAGTTCTCATTTTCCTCAGAATACAGGAAAGATAGCAAAGTGCTGAGCCACTTATTATCAAACTGGCTCACTCAACCACATACAGATTTTACCCACACACCCAAAACTTCAAGAACTAGGAGAAGACAGAGTGTCTTCTTTCCAGGCTTATAGAGAGCAATTTGTAACCCTGCAAAGTTTAAAATGTAAATATTGACAAATAAATAAGTACATGAACCATACAAAATATAGCGCACTTTTTCCTCCACATTAGTAACCATCCATGATTATGACTTTATTATATATTTCAAATGTAAGCAGAAAGAGCAGTTGGATTTCACAGAATGTAAAGGATTCCCCTTATTAAATATAACTAATAATACCTGATAGGAGGGAGGACTTGCCACTTGCATGCGCCTCCCTCATGTCACACCAAGACAAAATAAAAAAAAATTCACATGAAAGAAGGGTTTGTTTAAAAGGAATCCTTAAAAACCTCCAAAACTTCTAACAACAAAGCTTTAACATAATAACCCTGGTACTATAGGTTAATGATGCATTCAACTCACTAACATCTTTTCAACTCACTGAAGTCTTCCATGAAAAAGATCAAAAAAACTCTAGCTGGGTATTTTAAATTTTAGTTGTTATTTTCGATAGTGATGATTTGTACTATCAATTCAAAGAAACTACTGAGGTGTCCTTTTTCCAGCTCTGGAAAGGTACTACTAGAATTACATTTCACGAAAGGTCTCTTCCCTTGTCATCACAGCATTTATTTTCCTCTCTCACTCATATTCCCAGGTGTTTTTCTCTCTGTTTCTAACCTCCCCAATACTACTGGTTTTCTTTCCCTTTCCTCAAACAAAGAACGCTGGCTGTGTGATTACTGCTCCCTGTGTCCCCTTTTACACCTGAGACTGGGCCATCCTGACCCATTTTCTTACGGGTAAGCACCCCCTCCTAAAGAGTCACCAAACACAGGCTACCTCAGACCAGTGGGACAACAGGCAAAACAAGGTATGGTATACTTATGGTCATACTGAAATTTTAGCTTAAAATAAAAAAGTAAATCAATATTTACAGTCACAAGCCAAGCAATACAGCCTTCTATCACAGAGACAAAAAAGCACAATTCCCATTTGGCAAAACAGGCAGTTTTTCCCCCCTAATGCTACAGCAAAACCAAAGGAGCAGAGCTCTCATTTTGCAATGTTTCTATTGGTTTTCCACTTCTAAATAATAGCACAGGTTGACCCCAAGCATGTCCCTTTGACCTTAGTGCTGACAGTGCTCAACCGTCCCCAACACAGGATGCAAAGGCAGAATGGGAAAAAAAGCATAATCAATACTGAAATTACAATCTTCATTTTAAACTATGAAAATAAATTGGTATGCAGCAAGCACAAGACCTGATCAAAAAGGCAGTATCTAAAATACATACTAAAAATGCAGTCTGCAAAATTCTACCCAGATATTGATTATTCATTTGCAAAGATCTCACTTTTGAATAAAATGCAGCTATTATAGCTGCTCTCTCATTACAAAAATTAAATCCTCTTGAGCAAAGTAACAGTTTAAATAAAAAAAAAAAACTGTCAAGAATGAAGAAAGGAGAATGCATCAGTAATCTCTCATCTTTCTATCAAAAATATGGATATTAGCAATCATGCAACATGACTAATAACTTCTCGTTTTCTCATACGTGTTCAATACCATCTTGGCAACAGATATTTTACAGTGTGAAGTGACATAAAACTATAGCTTCTTAATGAAATCCTCTTCATGAAGCACCTTTCAAATTATTCAGTCTCTTCAAGAGCTCCCCTCATACAACATACAAGCAGTTTTCATTATTGAGGGGAAAGGCTGCAATTCTGCAGCTGAATTTTAGTTTACAACTTTAAAAAACTGAAATTAATAAATTATCAACAGATGGTATTTAACTGCACTAAATACTCTAATGTAAGAAATTCTCAATCCGAGTTACAAAAATACAAAAAGCATATAATAAGAAGGCTGCCTCACACAGCTTACATTTGCCCTGGTTATATTAAGAAATCATTGCTCATTGAAACCAGCAAAACAGACCCCTCTGACAATATTATTGCTCAAACCTCAGGTCAACTAAGAGGTAACTTCATTTAAAAGTTAATGGATTTCCTTCTTGCTGTCATGCTGGTTTCATTAATTTAGTTAAGTGCACCTAGGGAAAATAAAATGTCTCAATGTTCATTATTCCCTGGGGTATTCAAAATTGCTGGTCTCATCTGTAAAGACACTGGTGAAATTAGTAATCTATTTCAAATATGTGAAAGTAATTTTGAGAAGTAGTTAATAGCAAGGTTCATGAGCCCTTTTGTTCCTTTAATTCTTTTTTAACCAGAATTGAGCACTATTTCAGTCCATTTTTAGAGAACTGAAACAGTGCACAATCCCACATCCACCATCTTGTACTCAGTGTGCAATCAGATGACTATTTTACATCCCTAAGTGAAATTTAAGAAAGAACAGCATCTTTCTAACATGAAAGTGCTATGGACTACCATTAATTTATATTTTTGTTAAAAAAAAAAAACGATGCTTTTGTTACAAAGAATCCTCAGATGTACTGTAACTATGACATTAAAGAAGAAAACATGTACTTATTTACACTTGAACTTGACAATATTATCTGTTTAGTCTCCTTGCTGTTGTGCAAAATATGCACACATAACAGAAAACTGTAGCTTTATAAAGACAAGAAACTACGAGGTTGTCAACAAGACTTAGAATGGTATTGGTTTTTCTAAATACAGTTTTCAGTGTTTAAAAAAAACCAAAAAGATATTGGTTGTGTCCTTTTAAGCAATTCACTTTTCGTTAACTATTCTTTTCAAAACAACATTCTGAATATCTAGAAGAATCTGCCTTGAAAATATCTGTTGATCAATAACAAACAGGGCAAAGGGCAGAATACGATTTAGTATATTTAAGCTTCAGTATTACAGTTTAGTAATTACTGCAGGTGGTAAGCAAATTACCATAGGTGGAAAGCAACTGCAATCTACCATTAAAAAGATTTTTAGGATTTCTGAAATAATGTACCTGCATAATTAAGAAAATTTCTCACAGAAAGATGCTTTCCTTTTTAAAAAATGTAGAAGTATAAACCAGCAGACATCACTGTCACAAAGAATACACTCCGTATTCACACAGCAAATGACTACCAATTTGACTTTTAATGCCAACTCGCAATTAGAATAATGAACACAATGTAAGATCTTTCTATTCATAGGGCTCTATTTCCTGCTGACACGTGCATTCATTAAGCATTTTCACCAGGGAAGAAAATAGGAGCCTGCCATTCCCATATCAACTTTGTGGAGTCTCCAGAGATAAATTAGCTTGATCCCAAAGTGCACACCGCATTTTCTGTATGCACTAAATTTTGAAGGCATGAAGCCTGGGACATTTTGAACTGCTCAGGTTCAAAAAAAAAACAAAAAAAAAAAAACCCAAACAACTTCACTGGGGCATGAAAAAAAGAAGAAGAATGCCAGAATAATCCCCAGAAAACCTTATAAGAAATGGCATGTTTACCTATTTCTATATATTGCACTAAATCATATTGTCAATTATTCCATAAGTTTCTTAACAAAATATATCACACTATGATGAACCCACTCACGCTTTTTACATCTGAAGTCATTTAACTCAGTTCCTAACCTCAGTCACTCACTATTTCAGGTACTTTTATGTATGTGGGTTTTTTGTTTATTTTTTAAACCACGTTGAGATGTTGAAGCCTGTTTTTAGATTGTTGGATCTAATTTTGTTAAATTCCCAGTAAATCATCATGAGGAAAAATCTGTCTGCTTATTTCCCAGGTAAAAACCACACACTTTTCTTGGAGACTGAGTACCTTATTCAGAGATTCGACCTGTAAGCGTAGCTTACAAACCATGAGATGCACCTCTGTATGAGGGGCCACATATGGAGTGCCAGTCAGCCCTGTATATCACAGAAGTGCCAATTAACACCTTAACATACCAAGTGAGTGGTATGGTGGCCAGAATATCACTACTAGGTGTTACTACCTAATAAACTCATGTTACAGAACATATCACAGAATCACAGAATGGTAGGGGTTGGAAGGGACCTCTGGAGATCATCTAGTCCAACCCCCCTGCCAGGGCAGGGTCACCTAGAGCAGGTTGCACAGGAACAGACATTCAAAACACAGGTGGGTTTTGAATGTCTCCAGAGACGGAGACTCCACCACCTCTCTGGGCAGCCTGTTCCAGTGCTCTACCACCCTCAAAGTAAAGAAGTTCCTCCTCATGTTTAGGTGGAACTTCCTATGCTCAAGTTTGAGCCCGTTACCTCTTGTCCTGTTGCCGGGCACCACTGAAAAGAGCCTGGCCCCATCCTCCTGACACCCACCCTTTAAGTATTTATAAGTGTTGATAAGGTCCCCCCTCAGTCTTCTTTTTTCCAGACTGAAAAGACCCAAATCCCTCAATATGCTGTAAATGGTGTCTTCAGGAAGAATTAGTGTATCTATCCTATTCATCACTTCTCTTATAATGAAACTTTGCTGTTGGCCCATCACACATGTCATATTAAATAGGACTTAGCACATAAATAGTGCTCAGAGAGGAATTTCAAGGAATACTTCAAAAGTACAATGACCAGATGGCTCAAGACTAATTAGAGAGCTTGCTCACTGGAGAAGTAGGTGTTGTTTTTTTGAAGAACTTTATTCCCACCAAAGAGATACAAACATAAAATAGAGATGTTTCATAATATTTTTCTTCAGGAAAAAGAATACAAACATTTGCCTTAAATAATGTTCTGAAGAAAAATAAGTAAAAGAGTTGTTAAATTCCTGTTACATACTCATTACACGTTGACAATTCTTTGTGAAACAGCTAATCACAAATAGGCTTCATAGCAGTATTTTCTAAGGGCCCACAGAGGTTTCCTGGACCTCCAATAACAAGTTTGTGCAGCAAGGCACATCAGTCTCCTTCTGCGAGGACAATTACTCCAATGCTTAAGAGTCAAAATATGTAATGCCCACAACCCATCAGTTAGGCATCATGTCATAACACTATTGACATGTCTTGTGACATCAACAAAGAACCTATACCTACTTATGGCACTTTTACAGTACCATAAAAATACCTAAATTACTGTTTAATCTATGTGAAGATGAGTCAAAATAACAGTCCTAGAAGAGTGATTATTTTTTTATTTAACAGCTGATTCTTACCATATTCATAGCAACAGTCTGTTAAAAACCCATTTCCTAACTGGCATCTTGAACATCCTTTTTAGAGGAAAAGCTGCCACAATTTAAGACCATATACCTTCATTAGACAAACTGTACCAGAACCTGGTGCATACCCTCTGTTAATCCAAAATTGTTTAGATGAACAATTGCCATTGCTTTATCATTTCAAAACGTGTACTCTACAAAATATCTCTCACTGATAATGTACTATAGGGAAACATAAAAAATGAGATTATGAGATATCTGATGCCATTTCCTCATTATCTAGCTATTACCAGCCTACTGTAAACCAGAAGGCTAGAGAGCCAGCTTCCACATTTTCATACAACACTGCTCTGAACTTAAAACACAAAAATGTAAAGGGAAAACAAGCAAGACAGCACAGTGAGAAAACAGAAAGAAACTATGAGAAGCAAAAGTCAGTTTGAGCAATTACAAGGAAGAAATCATCACCAACTCCTCCAGACAGCATGGCCTACGGCAGACTGGTCAGCTGCTACCAGCCTAGAGGAACTTTATTCCTGGCCCTCATGTTGACCTGTTGCACGACCTTGGAAAAGTCACTCAACCTCTTTGCACCTCAACTTCCCCACTTGGAACCAGAAAAAAACAATCCTTTCCTGCCCCTAACAAGCTCTTTGAAGTCCACAGAGAAGAGACAAGTATCTCTAAATTGCACTCAAATTCTTAGTCTTGTGCCACCTCTGCTCATTAGTTTAATTTGAAGTATAACTGAAAGCCCACCGTAGTCCCAAGAATGTGTTAATAAAACCAGTAATTCAATAATGTCATATTTGGCTGCATATAGTTGCTGTCAAGCATAGCAAGCCAGAAATAACCACCATGCAAACTAAGCAATGCATCTTCAAAACTCTACATCAGTTCAGAAACAAGCATCTACTTCATGCTTTTATTTCAAATTCAATGAAGAAATGAAGTTGCTTAGGACTCCTAAAGTCAGAGAGCTCAGTCTTCCACCCTTCAAAGCAAATAAGACTAAATCCACTAATATTGAGTAAGTATACAGACAGTAAATAGCTATTAATTTGTGGTTTTTATTTCTAGCAGACGTTGTCTGCTTGGGCAAAAAAGAAGGGAATGAAGTTTCCTGTATAACCACTTAAAATCTCTGCTCATGTAATACTTCAAGATTTGTGAAACCATACATTTCCTGTGTAGCTGTGAGCCCAATTAGAAGTGTGAAGACAAAAGAAAGATTACATCCTGAATCTGAAGTTCTGAGGGTATCTTTGTTTTAAAATAAAATACATAAGAACATTTATAATCTGTAACTCAGTGCCAAAGCTGAAATTCTATAAAAACAAATACGGGACTCTGCATTTTCAGACATGTACACGCTAACAAAAGAATTAAAACAAAACATTCATATTTCAAGGTTAAAGTGCCAAATGACAGAACATGGCAAATTTTAAGTTCTGTTTTACTTAGAAATAATCATGTAACTTCAGTGGAAACCTGCAGAACACAAACAACACGAATGCTCCCTCAGCAGTTTAAAAGGGCATAAGCCAGGGCTCTGTTGAAAGAGCCTGTTCTGCCCTCCTCCAGCTGTGAAGCAGATCAGGGCACCATTCCAGCCACAGACTAACCCAGCAAAAGCAAAAACCAGTGGTTACCCTTCAGCTGGACTTGGGCTGCTCTTCACACGCAGCTGCACAAACACTCGTGCGTGTACAAAGGCAAGGGAGAACACAATGGTGGAAACCATTGACATGGGGAGAGCTATGCAGTTCCTCTCTGTAGGCTTTCGAAGGCTCATGGAGTTACACTGCTGGGGTGTGGCTTCACATTATACAAATTTAATTTAAAAAAAAAAAAACAAAAACAAACAGGCTGCTACAAAAAAGGAGATTCTCCTTTCCCTGAAGTTCACTGCTGTGCACTTTCAGCGCCTATCCCAAAATGTTAACAAACTACTACTTTTCTGTCAGATCCACACACTGTCCCAACTGACTCTACGATTCCTCCACGGTCAGATTTGAGACAGAGAAGGAGCAGGTGGAAGGGGTGAAATCTTTAGCATCATACCACATTCAGATCGCGCTAAGAATGGCAGGAAACCACACCCTCATCCAAACCTAGATGGTTCCCAGCACTGTAAATCACGCATTCTTAAAAAGTAGTTACATCTTCAGACCCTTTCTTTCCCATGGGACGTTAATTTTTATTAGACTCTGCACAAACCCATCATCTTTCAGGCTTTGGATTCACGAAGCTAACCGTAGGACTATCTTTGCAGCTTATTCTTTTAATACACGTTTTCTGCAACTGCATATTTACAGGCAAGAAAAGTGTATGTGCATGCATAACAACATACATAGCCACATCTGCACATATAAAGTGAAGTTTTTCAGAAGTGTCTAAACTTAGACCTCAAATACCCTACGTAGGTACTGAATTCCAGCATCACAGTGATTTGCTTACTCCTCTGTGCTAAGCATGGATTTACGAGCCTATTTATGAGCAGGCAGTTGGTTCAGCAAAGCTTGACAATTCTCCATGCATGTAGAGCTGGTAGCACCTCAGATTATAGTTAAAATTATATTATTAAATTTAGACCCTCCCCTCCCCCTTTAGGTCTTCCTTTCCCCAGTTGCTTCACCAAACTTTAATCATTCACGCTGAAACATACAGGCATACAGATTTCTATACTTTGAATTTCTAAGGTAAAATAGATCAGCCGTTTCCAAGAATAGATTTTAGAAGAACTAATTTTTTTTCTTTTTCTTTTTTTCCTGATCCAACACTGAAACCACGTTCCTACATGGCTAATAAATTCAAGTCTCTGGCTTTTCGAACAAGGGCTTCGAGTGCCTGAGAGATGCCATTTGCTGTCATCAGGCTTAACCAAACAGGACCAAGTTAAGGGCCTTTAGAAAAATCTTAGTTTTCACATGCTCTGTCAGGGCTCATTAGCGTTTGGCAGCTGACGACTTTGAAGAGCTCACCCGCCCCGAGCCTGCTGCAGGAGCCCCAGAGCTTTTCCCACCGACCCGGCCACGGGGCTGCAGACGCGGATAGAACTTCTTCACACGCCCGCACCCCTCCGCCCGGGAGCGGCTGCCCCGCCAGCCCCGGGGCCGGGGGGAGGCTCCGAGCTCTGCCCCGAGGCAGCCGCGGCCGGAGGCGGAGGGAGAGGGGAGTGACTCAACGCGGGTGCGCAGCACCCCCTCTACACAGCCGCCCCTCCCTGTATTTTTTTTTTGGTAGAAGGCATAGAAAAATACTTGTGCAGGGTGTCCCGAGAGCTCTGGAGCGGTCCGCACCTGCTCACTTAAAGGAGCATCTCAAAGTCTCCAAAGCCACCTCTGCCCCCACCGGCACGCCTCTTCCCCATTCATCTGTCCCTTGCGCGACAAAGTTACGAAGTTGTTTTTTTGTTTTCGCCTCCCGCGGGATCCCGAAAACCCTTTTTTTTCCTATCGCCGCTCCCTCCCCGGCTGCCGAAAGGAGGTGGGGAGGCGGAGGCCGCCAGGCAGCCGCACCGCGGGGCGCGGAGCCCGGCCCCGGGGCAGGCGGAGGTGTTGGCGGGGGGGATCCTCCGTCCGCCCTTACCTTGATGCCCTGCTGCTGGGTGGTCAGGGTCAGCTTGGACTCGTCCAGGAGCAGAACCTCGCAGTAAAATTCCTCCGGGACTGCGCAGAAACAGCCCATGCCTGCTGCGATGGCCGGGGACGGGGCGGGCAGGCGGGAAGAGCCCCGAGCGGCGGCGGCGGAGAGGGGCTGAAGCGCAGCCGGGGCTTGGGCCGCGCCCGGCTCCGCGCCCGGCTCCGCGCCCCGCCGCAGCGGCTGGAGACCGGCGGCTGCTAGGGCGCAGCGCCCAGCCCCACGGGGCGGCCCGCCGCCGCCATCCCGCGGAAGAGGCTGGACGGGGGGTGCCGGGCGCTCCCTATGGGAAAAGGAGGAGGGGAAAAAAAAAAAAAAAGACCGGCGGCTTTTTAGGAAGGAGCCCGGAGCGCGCAGCCCTCGCCCGCGGCTGGCTGTCACGGCGGCTCCCCCGCCGCTGCCGCCCTGGGGAGGTACCGAGCCGCCCACCCGCCCCGTCCCCCGCCCCGTCCGCGCACGTTTCCGCGCCTCCTCTTTGTGTGGAGGAGCGGGCGCCGGGGGAGCCCTCTCCGCCGCCGCGGTCGGGGACGGGGCGGGAGGGTGCGGGTCTCCCCGCCCGGCGAACGCGTTACCTCCGGCCGCGGACCCAGCTAGCGGAGCTGGGGGGCGGCGGTGCCCGGCGGGCGCGGGGCTGGCGTCCCCCGGCTGCCCGCCGCCGTGTAGGGAGGGCGCCGGCCGCCGCTCGCCTCCTCCCCCGGTAGGGGCGGAGGGATGGGGGGGGTGAGGGGGAGCTCCGCCGGGCGCCGGGACCGACCCAGCCGACGGGCAGCCGCCGTCCGCCTCCTGCCGTCCGCCGCGCAGGGCTCCCCCCGAGAGGGCGGGCGGGCGTCGGCGGGAGGACCGGGGGCGGCTTGGAGACGGAGGCCGGTAGACGGCACCTGCCAGGCCGAGGAGCCGCCGCCGGTGGGCTGGATGCTCCGCGCCCGCCCCCCTGGCACCGCCACCGGCGCAGCCCGCGGACCGACCACGCAACACCGCGCCGCATCTGACGGTACCCCCCCGGCATCCCAGGGCCGGGACCGGACCCTCGCTTGCCCTCTCTCGCGGCTCAGCGGTGCCGGTGGTGGGGTGGGGGCGATGCTCCCGGTGCCGGTCCGGACCCCTGGGTGCCCCCGCCGGCTCCTGCCGCCGCCGCCCCCCCCGCTGGCCGCGGCCGCGCACGCCGCGGCACCACTGACCCCTGCTGGGCCGCGGGGGCGGGCGGCGTGTCCCGCTGGGGTCTCCCCGGGGGGGTCAGGTCGGGGAGCCGGTGTTGTTGAAGCCGGCGGGGAAGGGCTTCAGGGGACACCGGTGAGGGTCCAGGAGGGGCCGACTTTGAAAGTAGCCTTGGCAGGAAATGTTTTCCCCAGCATGCTGTTAAATAATGAGATTGCCACAGATACATTTAATTTAAAAAGCAACAGACCTGTCGTATTAGGAAAAAAAACCAAAACAGACAAGGTAGAACATAAAAGAACTTGCAACAGCCTTTGCAGTTCCTGTCTATAGTTTCTGGAGCACACACCAGTCTACCTTTGTATTTCAGTTGCTGCACGCATCTATACTCTATGATTTTTCACCCTCAGGCAGAAAGTTAAGCCCTGATCCCACAAGTGCCTCCGCATTTGCTTAAGTTTGCATGCATGAGTCGTCCTGTTGAAGATCATACGAAGTTTGCATGTGCAAATTTAAGAATATGCATAAATGTTTTTCTTACGATAGCTAACTTGCTCATACGGCATAAGAGAGGGCAGAAGGATATTTCTCACTTGACAAACTCCACTACATAGGTTGGTAAGTGGCACAGAGAATGATATCTCTGCTTTCAAACACCTGCCCTAAATAAAACTGTCCTATTCCCAGGAAATACCACTTCCATTTTCTTGTTTGGTGCAGGTAGTATTTAAACTTGGGCAGTGGGGTGTTGGGATCTCTGTATCCATCCTGTAGCTGCAAAAACAGTGTTCCATGAGCACTGTGAAGATCAGAACAAAAAACACTATATATGTTCACAAAAATACAGCATGAAGTCATGCAAAAGCTTAAAAATTCAAGATCCTAACCTTTTTTGTCGGGCAATATATACCCAATGAGAATATCATCCAGACAGCACAAGAAATTTAGATAAATTTATTCCTGGTTTTCTAAACACATTTTTCAAACATCGTTCTTGAATCCTGACAGCGGACAGTTTTCTAGGGAACAGATGGTTCCTTTTTCCCTCTACTTAGTCTATTTAGATCCATATATCATGCACATCATGACATAAATTACCCCCTAAGTCAGTTAAAGTCATTATATATGTATAAATCACTGATTAATCAAGTGAGAGGGAGGGCTCAGTGAACTCAAAACCCGTTTTAAAACCTTTAATTATAATTTTAAAATGGCTCATATAGCTTCATCACAATCCCACAGCTGAGTGGTTTAAATCAAGACCAGTCTTGGTTATAAGCAGTCCAGTGAAGTACTTCACGTCTTCTGTTTTTGAAGATTCATTTCGCGCTACTGCACATTAGCTGAGTGGTCCACAGGGAATATATAAAATATGCACTCATCTTCAGCTGCTGCCAGTGTTGGAGCACAGAGCCATTAACATATGAACTTATCTCCTAAGCAGCTACTGTCAATAGCTAGCCACTGATTCTGCAGCAGTATCAGAACCTAGTATTTGAGGTAAAAATGTGGGAGGAGGTCCTGGCATGAAGAAGTGAGAAAATTAACCAGGGGAGCAGAGGAAGATGGGGTGGGATTTACACTGTGAACCAGTATGGGCCCTGAGGAGCTCCAGAAAGCAGAACTATTATTTATAGGGCCAAAAATGTAGGGCCCAAACTTTGCTTGGAGCTCCATACTACATAAGACCAGCCCTGCCTCAGTATTTCAAGTATCAGGCCAGCCCACAACTTGTGAGAAACACAAGATAGTCATCTGTTTTCCAAATCCATTAGGAAACTGAGCTCCTTTTTACTTCCCTCTACAAGAAAAAACACAGGTCAAGCACCACAAAGGAAAACTTTCTGACATAAGCTGTCATCACACAAACACAGACATGTTTAACTCAGGCATGTAAGTACAGGACCAGGGCATAAAGGCATTTTTTGTCCATTTCCTGTTTGATGAGGTATCCACTGTAGCCACTATGATTCAGTACACCTTCATTAAAATGATAAGTTTTAGCTCTAATCAAGTATTTCCAATGTGGTCATATAAACAAGGCACTGAGCACCACAAGGACTTCTACATATGAAGTGGCCTATATCCATATTCTGACATATCTGCAAGGAGACTAGCTGCCCAAAGGAAACAGGTTAGCGTATCTGGTGTCTCACTAATTTTTACACAGTTCTGCTCACAAGCGCTTGCTGCCAGTAGTTCAACATGCAGTAAGAGGCATGATGACTTGTTTTAGCCATTATCTCCATCACTTACTTATCACTGTTATTTACCGATGTGTAGAGATGCAATTCCTGTATCTTATCCATATGAGCAGAAGAAAGCACTGAGGTCTAATGCAAGAAGTTTAAAAGGAAAACAGAAAGCAACAGCACATGCCCCCTGGGCTAAACATACAGATCTGAATGCATCTTCCATTGAAGAAAAAAAATCCTACCAAGACTACTACTGTTCAACAGTTATTGTCCAGTAGGGTCTGGTCTGTTTACAGGAAAGGTAAGGTACAACTCCTTCAGCGGCACTTCACTGCTCTGGTTTGACAAATGCCCACCTGCCCATAAAGCACTGCCCACAGATGTCTGCAGTCCTTCCAGAGAGGTTCTCCAGATGTTCAACATACTATTGAGCTTGTTTGTGCCTCTTCCACCCAAAAAGACGACGAAAGCAAGCAACGCAATAAGAATCATTTCCACATAGCGTTTTGCAGCATTCAGAGGCTGAAGTTTGAGTGTGTTGCAAATGTGCATGAATTCATGTTTCTCACTTCACTGATGAAGGTTATACTTAAAACACATTCATGGATGCTCTCATCTAATGATTTCTCCAACTCTGTTACCACTACAGATCACACACGTATGCATCCACCGCACAGTAAAAACCCATGGTCAAAAACCATTTTAAAAATAAATTTATTCATATATTGATAGTTTTGTATTTCCTCCAAAAATGTATTGACTTCACATTACACTGTATGCAATACACTTAGGGAGCCCTGAAAGTAAGACACGCCAGTCAAGACCACTTAAATATGAGAAATGTTAAATTAAGGCCAATATTCAGATCTATAAGGCAGTAATAATCAGAAGAAAAAAAAAAACACCCACAACTTAAAAGGCCCCAAAGTACGCTTGAACAGCTGATTAAATTTATTCATACTTCCATAGCAATGATCACCTTGAGGACCTCAGAATTGATATGGCAGTGAGTAAAAATCCATTGTTCTTCTTGTTTGCTTGTTTAACCATACCCTAGAAGATTGCGGCACTGCAAACAGACTTAATAATTAAGGAAATCATAAGCATCTCTCACTTTCTGATTTTTTAATAAAGAAAACATGACATGAAATATACTTTCTCTGCTCAAAAAAAAATCAAAGCTTTCAGGTTATTTATTGTAAACTATAGAGCTAAAATTAGAAACTGCAAAATCTGTATACTTCCATCAAAGCAAGAAAATTTTCTGTCGCTAGCGACTGTTTATTGAACCTGATTTTGTGTGCGATGTGGTTTCACAGAGTCTGTCAAGATTTTGACAAGTTACCCCTATGCAAAGAAGAACCAGATGATCCTGTTTTGTTTTGCTTATGCTCAGCTTCCTCGGCAGAACTTAAATATGTTTTAATAGCAAAGATAATTGAGTGGCAGGATGTAACAATCTAACTTAGCAGAAGAAAAAAAAGAAAACAAAACAACATTCTCTTCAGGACTTTACGTCATGCTCTGACACTTAGATTGGTACCTTGTGGCCCCAATCAGCAGAAAAATAGAGGCTGTGAAGATCTGTGGACATTTAGGAGGTGTGCTTCCTGTGGAGAAAAGCATATCTTTTTCAACAAATACTACCCAATGAATAAACTGTCACCTTTTTTTTGTAAATAGGGAACAAGTAGACCTATGCTCTAGCATGGAAAAGAGAAGATTATTGTCTCCAAACTACTGCACTCTTTCCTACCGCATGAGAGGAGCTCCAGAAGTATATCTTGGGGGTAAGACAACGAGCAATGAGGTATCAAAACCTTCCTGCCCAGGGAGCTGTTACGATGCCTGTTCCAAGGTACTAGATATACTCTGATATTCTTCTAAAAGGCAGTTGTTCTGAATACACTTAGGGAAGCATCTTTTATCCCAAAGATAGGCTGGCCATGACCACTGGCAAATTACAAGGGACTCGGGTAATCAGTCAGTCTGCTCTTGTTTGAGCCCCACGCTGTCCAAACACAACAGAAACCCCATTTGCCTGTAACTATCATCTCTTCCTTTCATCTCCCCCACTCTCTGAATGCGAGTTTGGGGCGGGGGGGCATCATTGCCAAGAGATTCTCAGTTCTGTTTCCCAGAGGGTCATTAGATCCCAGAGACATGCTACACCTAAGCAATGACTTAAACAAGCCAAACATAGGCTGAGAGGATTACCCTAGCCAGAAATCCCAAGCCAGTTCAGGGAGGCAACCAGTCAGGACCTAGTTAAAGTGACACAGATGCCAATTAAGATGAACATTTTAACAGGGAGTGTCTCCCACCCATAAAAGAAAGATCGTGTTTATGTAGACAAGCCATCAGTAGTAAGCCCTTATAGAGACAACTACTAACTACTGTTATAAGGTTTATTAAACTCATCGCTGTGAACCTTAATTTTAAAAAAGTCAAACACAAATTTTTATTTACAGGTATTCGATTTTTATTCTGTTTGTCTTTTGATGCCTGGATATTACAGCCACGTTCATGGTTGAGATCTTCAATGCTAACCTTCAATACAGTTTCTAAATTAAAGCTGCTGTTCTCATATAGCTAACTCAATTTCTAATATTGTGGGATCTATAATAAAATAATGTCAGCCATAGTATGCAGCAAGATTTTAAGTTTTGGATAATCTGAAAATCTAAAGATTTTCTAATACAGTTTGTACAAAGGATTGCTGTTCCTGGAAAAGCAGTCCTCTTTAGCTGTAGCTTGAATGCTGAAATTGCAATCATTGTTTGGAGAATATCACCTATCGTGAGCTATGATGAGATGAGCTAGTGATGGGATGCTGCAGGTAACTGGAAGAAATAAGTCTTTTCTTCAGCGACTACACTTATCTGTGTTGATTTCATAAGCGAAGGGATTTCAGCAGCTCCCTGCAACTGATCAAGGAAATAACCAGCTTGTCGTGTATCTTGTAGGCTCAAATACTTGATAAGTGAAAATACAGAGTGAAGCGTGTCACATGTAGCCTGCTGTGACTTCAAGTTTCCTTTCTGTAGTGGGAGGATGGGAAGGATTCCCTCAAGCACCTACACCAGCCACTGAATCTGAGGGATGCTGAGCCTGCAGAAGGATTGCTCCAGTTCAAAATCAGACAGGACCATTAAGCTGCCTAATTGATTTCCTATTTATCACATCCCCTTGAACGTGGGGAACATTTCTTGCTGCAAAGCCCAGGAACTCACTCTGGTAAAGTGTATTTTCTGGAATTATCAAGTCAGTCTGAATAGCAGGAAGGCCTGGAAAGTTTGCTCCTTTTCTGGGAGTTTGTTTGTATGTGTGGTTACACCTGACTGACATGTTTCTGTGTGCATCATTTGACAGTCTTTGATTCTTTTCTTAAAACATAAAAAAAATGTAAATGAGAACTGCATGGGACAGGAAATCCCTTAATAAAGCAAAGAAATTAAAGAACTCAGCTTGCCTTCAGAAAAAATTTTCTCAGCTTCTAAAGTTATTCAAGAAACTGGATGCAGTAAATAAGAGATTCACAGCATTTTTAAAGTCCTGGTACTGCTGCATTTCATGCTGTCATAGTGTAAGTCTGACATGGCCTTCAAGAGTGTAGCAATACTTACTGTTCATCATCATTCTGTATAGCTAACAGTCTAATTCCTTGCCACCCCACTTTTGTGTTCAAGTTACTTGGTCACGCTAACAGTCAGCTGGCTGAAAAGAAATTCTGTTTCCAGTATAGGGGAGGAGAGAGGAAAATACAAGCAAAGGGGAAGTGAAAGAGGAGGAGGAAGCAAACTTTGCTGTTTGTTGTTGGCATAAGAACTGCAAAGTAAGTATACAATACAGAGGTGAAAGCTAGAAAAACAAAAGAAATAATGAGAGGCGCATCAGAGAAGAGAGAAACAAAAGGAAGAAAAGTGGAGGAAAAGCATATAAACTGAAGAACAGGAAGAGGATGAAAATATAGTAAAAATGCTCTAAGCAGGAGGTGCTTCTGTAGGAGCTGGGCCTGACAAGCAGGGACAGAAAGACAGGACCAGACTGGGTCATGAAAATGTAAACAGCTTTGATGGAATTGAAGTGCAAATGCTGCTTGCACAAGTCTTATCCTCCAATGTAACATTTTGCCTTGAAGGCAACTGGAGTGTGGTCTAAGCGCCATGGGTGTTCCTCCCCATCCTCTGCTTCCACAGCCGTCCTGTGCCCTCCTCGCCTCGCTTCTTACTGTCCTACATGGTTTTAAACGTTTTTAAACATGTGCTTCTGCTGTTTCAGGCAGGGAGCTGATGATGTGTCCCACTGTAACTTCTCCTAAACACGTGGGTTAAACAGCAAGGCATATACTTATTGCTCACATAAAGTCTTTTTGGCATTTGTTTTAGTTGGGTTTTTTCCTGCAGCTGAATGTACAAAATGAAGTAATTGCTGATGAAGCAATACATATATTTCTATACACACAGACACATATTCTGTACATATTTTCTTGTAAAGGAAAATGGATTTTGTCACAGCCTTGGAGAGTAATGGATCCTACATTAGAAGTTGGTAGATGATCCTGAATATCTCAATGTTAAAGTGTACACCTCTGTGCACACTATATATATTATACACAAATTGACTACAGCATGGACATTCATGTATTTTATAGGACACAAAAGTAGGAATGTTCCTCAACTAACACAACATGTAAAAGGTATTACTATTCTAATATATGCATGTTTTCAAACCCACCGCATTACAGAACAGCACAGATTGCCAGAGACTGATATAGCAGTGCTCCAAGGATGTAAGAGCTCTGCATACACCATCTGTGACGAGAAGATTAATGAGGTTACACCATTCCTTCCTTACTAATACTTTTACAGAAAAGTTATTCTTTACTACCTGCTAGTCTTCCATATTCATAATACCAAGTTCACTAATGATGCTTCCATTGCTGCTAGCACTGAATGATCACAATGAATTCTTAATTTGCTTGTGCATGCATTTTATATCATGTTCATGCTGTTTTGATAGGGTCTGGATTCCTAGTATCTTACTTCATTGCCAGAACAGCATACCTGAAATACCATTTTGAACGGTTGCTTATTTATACCCTTAAGTCTGTTAACCCAACTGATACTTATAGCCAAGTTCTACATCATTTCTTGCATATTTATAGGCATGTGTTTGCACAGACTATAATGTTGCTAAGTTTACCAATTAAAATTTAAGCCTAATTATGTTATACTTCTGCTTGCTTCTGTCTGTACTGTCCAAAATTAATTAATAGATTGTTAAAAACTACATAAAAGTCTTTCATTTATACTGCTCTCTTTATAGAGGTGTAAATAAAACCAAGAAGGCAATATTGACTGCACACCAACCATTACCAAAGCTTCAGGTTTTTTTGTAAAAGGTGTAAGGAGAGGCAGAGAGGTGGTTGAAATAATTTTGACTTTTTCAAAACAATAATTGGGTCTTCCAAAGTGATTGTTTCAGCTACTACTTCGAAGCTTTGCAAGAAAGTATGACGCTGCTCAGCTTGGTATCAGCATGAAATTTCAGGACCAGGAACT
This sequence comes from Rissa tridactyla, assembly GCF_028500815.1. Taxonomy (NCBI): domain Eukaryota; kingdom Metazoa; phylum Chordata; class Aves; order Charadriiformes; family Laridae; genus Rissa; species Rissa tridactyla. The sequence goes on along the minus strand of NC_071497.1, from coordinate 23,918,005 downwards.
CATTTCAGGGACAAATTTAAGAAGCTCACCCTCTTCTTGTTCCTTCCTGTGTAATCCTTCTGGCCTTAGGGCAACAAAGTTTAGAAGGCTGTTGAGCAGAACTTTACTGGGTGCAGGTGCCCAGGTGCTGTCAGCAGGGGGCTGCAGGGGTGGCCTCTGTAGGAAGAGGATTCCTCTGCCCCACAGTTCCAGTCAGCTCCAATGGACCCACCACAGGGCACAGCTGAGCCCCTCAGCCAAGATGGTGATGACTCCATAGTAACATACTTAAGAAAGGGAAAAAACACTTCACAGCAGCTGTGAGAGAAGAGAAAAATCTGAGAAACAGCCCTGCAGACACCAAGGTCAGTGAAGAAGGAGAGGGAGGAGGTGCTCCAGGTGCCAGAGGAAAGATTCCCCTGCAGTCCATGGAGAAAACCATGGTGGAGCAGGTTGTCCCCCTGCAGCCCATGGAGGACCATGGAAGAGCAGATATCAACTCTGTAGCCTGTGGAGGACCCCACGCTGCAGCAGGTGGAGGTGCCCTGAAGGAAACTTGCAGTCCATGGAGAAAACCATGGTGGAGCAGGTTGTCCCCCTGCAGCCCATGGAGGACCATGGAAGAGCAGATATCAACGCTGTAGCCTGTGGAGGACCCCACGCTGCAGCAGGTGGAGATGCCGTGAAGGAAACTGCAGCCCATGGAAAGCCCACTCCAAAGGAGCTGTAGTCCATAGAGGGGAGCCCAAGCAGGAGCAGGTTTTCTGGCAGGACATGTGACCCCTGTGGGAGATCCACACTGGAGGAGGCAGTTCCTGAAGGACGGTATCCTGTGGAGAGGGTTTTTGAAGAACTGCAGCCCATGGGAAGGACTCGCATTGGAACAGTTTGTGAAGGACTGCATATACCACAGGAGGAACCCCATGTTGGAGGAGGGGAAACATGAGGAGGAAGCAGCAGCAAAGAGGAATTGTTATGGACTGACCCCCGTCCCCATTCCTCATCCACTTGCGCGACTTGGGAGGAGAAGGAGGTAGAAGAGTTGGGAGTGAAGGAGAGTAGTTGAGCATGGGAAGGGCCCAGGGGGACGGGACATTTTAAGTTTTGTCTTTGTTTCTCACCATCCTACTCTATGTTCAATTGGCAATGAATTAAATAAATTTTCTCCAAGTCAAGTCTGTTTTGCCCATGACAGTAACTGGTAAGAGATGTCCCTCTGCTTATCTTGATCTACAAGCTTTTCATCTTATTTTCTGCCCTTGTCCAGTTGAGGGGGAGAGTGAAAGAGCAGCTGGGTGGGCATATGACACTCAGTCAAGGTTGACCCACCACAGAACCGATGATAATTCAGCTGATGTTCAAGTGAAACCTTCGGACCATGGTATCAAAGGATAAGCTTTGAAGGGGTCTCAGAAGGTTTCTAGGTCAAACTCCTGCTGAAAGCACAATCAGCTACGAGGCCAGACAAGGTTGCCTCAGGGCATTATTCAGCCTGGTTTTTAAAACCTCAAAGGATGGAGACTACACAGCTTTATACTCCCACACAAGTAAATGATGGCCATCAAGGTAGAATATTGTTTGCATCTGCGTAAACATGCACAAGACAGACACCAAATCAGGCACCATGTTAGTTTGCATGAGTGTTTGAACATACCAGGGTTCTCCGACCATAGGGCATTCACTTCATGAGCTTCTTGAACACAGGTATGCCTGTACCCTTTGGACAAGCCTCATACAAGATTAATACTTTGGCCGTACTCACAAACAAAACTCATTAACTGTGAGCTTTCAGTTTGCCATCTACAAAAGCATGAGCCTGAGGTTCGTGGAGGAAATATGAGCAACTGAGCAGTTGCTGGGTTTCGAGATTATTCACACACCTCCAGAGTTAGCCACAATCTGTGCAGCATTTGCGGGATTGTCTTGTATATTTCTTCATAGGCAGAGACATACCTGGTAAAAGAATACTGAGAAGTTATTCAGTTATAATTAAATTATTAACCTTGTCAAGAGTTTGATTGCTGGTTAGTCAGGATCCACTTTATTGGGAACAACACTTAGAAAAGTTTCTCCATACAATTTTTTTCCAGGGTGTCCCTCCATGGTATCAGCTTGCTCAGAACGGCTTGCTTTAATGAACAATCATTTTGGTTTTCCTCTTCATCAAGGGCTCGATGCATTGGCAAAACCACCTGTGTCTAGAGGAGAGATAGCCAGAAGACACGATCCTTAAAGCCAGACTAACACCACCATCTGTCCTGTGAAAGTTGGTTCTAGATCAGACAATAGCCACTCATCGGGTCCAAGCATAATGAGTTCAGGGTTTCAACACAGGGCCAGAGAAGTCAATGGTTCTTTAACTCTGGAATTGGTTCATAACATTTAAAGCTGTTTTTAATGCTTGCAGCTAATCTTGCATGAACTCTTGTTATACCTCCTGATACCTCATTACTCGGTCCTCTGAAGGGCAGCATGTGCTCAATACCTTACTACAGTTTGGACAGTAGTTATTCACTTTGCAGAGGGTATGTTATGACACTGTCAGTAGCAGTAGCAGAACAGTGGATTAGAAACAATGGTCATTTCTATTCCTACGTTTCTCCCTCCTAGTAAGGTGGATTCAGTGAAACTGTGTTTAGCTAACTATGCCACCTTGGAGGGTGACTTACTGTTCCCTCGCTCTTCCATACATTGCTTTATCTGAACTGGTCACACAAAAATTATTTTGAAACAAATATGATTTCCAAACGAAGGATGTTCTTTCTCAGCCATTTCCTGGGGCCTTAGTTTTGTGTAATGCCATTTGGAAAAGAGGCTCCCTTTTTTCTTCAGTTTGTTAATCAGCTGACAGAAAGGATCCTAAGAGCAGCAAGGTGCCCATTGCTCCTATTACTATTCTTCCCTCTCCAGCAACTTGTGTGAATGGTTACAAGAGTGATTAACTGATTGATTTACACAGCAAAGTCCTTGAGCCATGGCCCATAAACACAGTTGTCTTCTTCACAGGATGACTTTCCAACCAGACTGTTTTCTTCTGACACCCAGAACCGGTTACCATTGCCTCCAGAACCAGCATCTGCTGTGCACTAATTTGCTTTCAAGTTTCTTTTTCATTTAATATACATTATTTCCCATTATAATACTATACTTAAGGAGATCAATTTCTGATCCTCTGTGACAGGAAACTCTTAACATCTATTTATAACAATAACAAACATTGTTAAAAGCAATCATTAAAGGAATATAAAACAAAAAATATAAAACAAAAAAAATCAAAGCACTGTGAAAACATAAAAATAACTGATTGATCCTCACAAAGAGGAGCAATTGAGATGGACAAAGGTCACTATGCTTTTCTATAACTGAGAAAACTGAGGGTAGACAGTAATTTCACCAGGGAGTTATGCCGAATCAGTGGAAGAGTAGGAATTGTATCTCAAATGCCAATCTCTTAGCTGTAAACAAGTTGATTATTGCCTTTTGACATGCCATTTCTCCCCATCTTCTCTATAAAAAATGCCTATGATTAAAATACTAGTGAACATGGTAACTCATGACTTTTGAAGAGAGTGTGTCATATTAACAGGCTCAGAGCATTACAAGGATATATACATTAAGCCATGTTTAAAAAAACCGAAGATTTCAAAACTCATATTATCAAAACCAGAAAGAGTTAAAACTCAGTATGCTGAAATTCATTCTCAGTGTTTGTTGTTCCATTATTTTTAGTTTTACTTTGGTTTTCATGTAGTAAAAAAAAATCCTATGTGTGTCCTATTTAGATTTGTAGTCCCACAGGTCCACAGGGATAACATTAGTGGGATTTTTCCCTGGGGATACCATGTTTATAGATATGGAATTCAGCCTTGAATTTTGTCTCCTTCAACATGGAAACAGAGGTAGCGAGGTTGTGTGTGAACCAATCTGTGTCTGTACAATAATAATGAGAAATCAAACATTTTGATTTGTCATCTTACTCAAAGGCAGAATAATATGTTCCTGCTTTGTTGTGTATAATCTAGGGTCTTGGGATCAACCCAATTTTTCTCCTTCAGAGAAGCCATCAGGATGAAGACAATCAGCAGAGCACAAGATGTGTATTATTTATATACATTATATAAGTGGTGCCCTAAGTGTCTGGAAATTATCTTCTGTGGCGTTAATTAGACTGCAGAGTGAGGGTAGGACATGTGAACAATCCTAATATACTAATACCCTAATATACACTGCTACTCCTCTTTGCAGAAGAACAGGCCATTTTTCACTCCATAGTGTTTAAGCTGTATATCTACAATGAAAACCAGAGTCTCATTTCTGAGTATGATAATGTTGATGTGTTTTCCTATGCTTTTTGTTCTAGATATACCAAAATATGGGTGCGTAAAATTAACAAAAACAGAAACAGTGCAAACACCACTGGGTTATCAGATACATTGTGCCACCAAAAACCTATCATACAAATGTTCATGAAGATTTGTGGTAATGAAATTTCTTGTGAAAAGCTTTTAAACACCTTGAAAGAAATCTGAAGACAACACCAAAGTCAGAGGTGCAGAAGACAAGACTATATTGGCAATTCTGGAAGCAGATTTCATAAAAATAGCTTTCTAATAGCACTTACAGCATGTCTAATGAAGCCTTCTGACTTCTTCTTATTCTTATATAGTACTGAACGATACCACTAAAATAAAAGTAAAGAGTATGCCACCACAATTTATGCCATTAGAAAAGAAACAACAAAGAATTGTGTATTTTCCTCCTTTTCCATGAAAGCTGGAATATGTTTCCAAATGAATACACAAGCTGATATTTAATGTCTAGACTTATCAGACAGCTCGGGGTGGGGGGGGTGGTCACCTCATAAATTATGAGACCAAGGCTGTTCAGTTTTCCATGCACATCCAGCTCAATGAGTTTTATTCAGTGCTTGCTCACAATCCACACAAGCAAAACTAGTCAGACGAGTGATAGCTCCAACTACTGGTGCTATTTTGTTTTGTGGTAGACAAAGCGGCATTATTTTGAAGTTGATTAATATTGGCCATTGCAGCCAAACGTCAGGTTGAAGTCGAGATGATCTGTCACAGCTGAGTTACTTGCCAAAAGCAACTGACAAGGAGCCAATGTTTCCCCCCACCCTCACAATGAAAGGGACATTACCAAGATAAAAATCTGATTTAGAAAGAGATTTTTCCTTTACTTGTCATGTTAACACCATATTGTGTCACTGAAAATATTATTTTTCCTAGATTAAGTTTCCGTATAATTTGTTCTGGTTTTGTGTATGCTCCTGACTAAGCTCAATCACTAAAGCAAGTTGGTGAGTTTCATATCATTTCACTCATTCCGTTCTGTTACCACAAACAAGTTTGTAGTCTTCAGCTTTCAATACTGAGGAAAAAAAACTTCTTGGGGAAAAGAACGTTTTTTCAAAATTAAGTCAAATATCACACAATCACAGAAAGACAGAAGAATTGAGGTTGGCAGAATCCTCTGGAGATCATCTGGTCAAACTCCCCTGCTCCAGCAGGGCCACCTAGAGCTATGCGCCCAGGACCATGTCCACATGACTTTTGACTGTCACCAAGGATGGAGACTTCACCACCTCCTTGGGCAACCCGTGCCAGTGCTCAGCCACCCTCACAGGAAAAAAACGTGTTTCCTGATGCTCAGAGGGAACCTCCTGCGTCTCAGTGTGTGCCCATTGCCTCTGGTCCTATCACTGGGCACCACTGAAAAGAGCCTGGCTCCACCCTCTTTGCATCCTCCCTTATATACATTGATAAGATCCTGTCACAACCTAAAGGGTTACACAACCTGAGGATGTGTGGAGATCATGACCATGGGTTTGTAGGATTCCATGATACACGAGGACATGGAAGCTTTTGCCCTCTAAATTTCTCTACTTTATTACAGGTTGCCACAAATTAAAAAAAATCACCACTAGCAAGTATACTTATGATTAACAAGGAAACAAATATATATATCAAGCTATTACAAATTACTATCAGCAATCAATAATATAGTATCAATCAATAGTATGTCAGCAGTTAATAATAGCAGCAAACGAATTATATAGCAACAAACAATAACAGCAACAGTAAAGTAGGTATATAATATTACAGGTTACTACGAACTTATCATTAGTGAAGCAACTTATCAAAAATATAGCAGCAGATACAATTATGGCAGATGACTTATATGTATATATAATAACGGTACCAAGTAAATTAGACAAATTTCAGAAGGGCCGAAATCATCATAAATGGGAGGACAAACCGAACCCACAGGGGGACCCAGTCATCCCAGAGGTGGGAGGACAAACCAAATCACCCCCAAAACTGGGCCCAAAGAAGGATGAACAAGATAAACAGGCAGAGTCTCACTTCAAAGATGATCTGTGTCACGGAGCCTGGAGTCAGCCAGGCACTCCCAGTGAGAGCCCAAGGTCTTGTGGAAAGTTTGTGAGGAATTCAACCTCTTTAGCAAAGGAAAAATACACACAGCACAGGAAGTTCTCACACAGAGGGGCTCCATTCTGGATAAAAAATAAGTCCTTTTTATATAACAGTGACAAAAGAGAATGCGGGACATCACTACTTCAAGTTGCCAATAGGTGCAGTTAATTTCAATTTTTCACCTTAATCAACCAATATATGATGCTGTTTTCTGCTCTTTCAGGCCAATTTTATTTTCCTAGACTGCTTCCACTTTTCAGACCATAAGTTGCTGTTACGGTTTCTTTGGGTTTTTGCAGTTATCGATGGTATTTCAGGATGCCTCTGGTTTCTAGATGCCCTAGCTGTACTTCAAAGAGGCCAGCTGCGCTTTTCAAGGGTATTTCTGGTTCCAAGGCCTAGTTTCCAGGCTCACAGATCCCAGGCTGGCAGGCATTTTCTTCTTTTCAGTGATTTTCCCCTTCCACCAGGCCGCCCTTATGGCTGCTCACATCAGGACCCTCTGAGCCTTCTCTTCTCCAGGCTGAACAGTCCCAGCTCTCTTGGCCTTTCCTCTAAGGAGAAATGCTCCAGTCCCTCCATCATCTTGGTGGGCCTTCACTGGACTTTCACCAGTAGCTCCATAAATATAGATAAGCAACCTTGAAATACTTAGAATAGATCTGATCTGTCCAGTTCATTTATGTGTTACACATGAGTTTATGTGGTACATATTGATTTGTACGGTATACTTGAAATAAGGTAGCATTTTTGAACAAGGCTATAAGGTTTGGATCAATTAGAACCTGTAACATTCTCCACCCTTACTGCAACCTCTGATTTTGGTCTGATAAGATTTTGGTAGATAGATCACAGACAGGAAACAATCTTTATTCTCAGGAAAAAAGAAGTACTACCAAGGCAATTCACAGAGTTAGCTTTTTGTGGAGATACTGTTGACTCTCTCAAGGGATGAGAGGCCTTGCAGAGGGATCTAGATAGATTGGAGCATTGGGCAATGATTAATGGGATGAAATTTAACATGTCCAGATGCTGAACTCTGCACCTAGGATGGAGCAATGCCAGGCACAAGTATAAATTGTGAGAGGAGTGGCTGTGGAGCAGCCCTGCAGAAAGGGATCTGGGGGTGCAGGTCAACAGCAGACTCAGTAGGAGTCAGCAGTGTGCCCTGGCAGCCAAGAGGGCAAACCACATCCTGAGGTGCATCAAACACAGCATGGCCAGCTGGTCAAAAGAGCAGATTATCCCACTGTATTCAGCGATGGTGTGACCTTGAGTACTATCTGCAGTTCTGGGCCACACAAATTAAGGAGGATGTGAAGGTCCTTGAGTGCGCCCAGAGGAGGGCAACCTATCTGGTGAAAGGGCTGGAAGGCATGTCCTCTGGGGAGCAGTTGAGGACACTGGGTTTGTCTAGTTTGGAGAAAATGAGACTGAGGGATGACCTCATTGCTCTCTACAGCTTCCTGAGGAGGGGAAGGGGAGAGGGAGCTTCCTGGGATCCAGGGACAGGATGCATGGGAATGGTTCAAAGCTGCATCAGGGGAGGTTCAGACTTGACATGGGGACGCATTCCTTTACCAGGAGGGTGGTCGAGCACTGGAACAGGCTTCCTAGAGAGTTGGTCGATGCCCCAGGCCTGGCAGTGTTTAAGAAGCATTTGGACAATGCCCTAAATAACGTAATTTACCTTTTGGTCAGCCTTGAAGTGGTCAGGCAGTTGGACTAGATGATTGTTGTAGGTCCCTTCGAACTGAAATATCCTATCCTATCCTATCCTATCCTATCCTATCCTATCCTATTTGAATCTGTCACTGAACGACTTCTCTGATGAAGACAAAGACTTGCCCAAAACCCAAATATCCATGGACTGTAACCTCCTCCTTTATATTTGATCTAGTCAAAGTAAAGCTGGTTAAAATGTTCAAAGTGAAATCATGCCTTTTGCATTGAAGTTTAGCTGCATACTAGTTTTTGTTATAATTCTCTTCCAGAAGCCCTAGAACATGACACAGAATTCCCAGCCTATTTTAAGATCTTGTGAATTGCCTCATAGAAGTACACAGGAAATATCTAGTACAGAAGGCGATCCCCATCCTTGGATATATATAGAAGGTAGAAGAAGAGGATAATTCAATATTAAAGGACAAAAGCTCAGAGAAGCACTAGGGGAAAACTGATGATCTGTGTCACAGTAGCTGTTTAACGATGCCATCATTTGTCGTCCTCTGCACTTCCTCTGCAGCAGAAAAACCTGCTCCCATCACTACATCAGTGAACAAGACAACAGATGTAGAAAAGAAACATCATATTCAGGGCAGACTGAGGCCAGAAACAGTCAAAAGCACAACATCCCAGCATTCAGCGTAGTATATTTTGATGCCTGGGCCAAGATCTGAGCAAGGTTGAGCAGCCCAGTCAGTAACATTAAATGAGAGAATAGGGGCAAGAAACAAGAGCAGGAACAAGAGCTTAGACCTGAGGTAAGGATCAGGGTAGGAAGACCAGTTGGAGCAGAGCTCCAAGAGAGGCCAGAAATCTCTGTCCTGCTTGCTAGTTAGAAAGCTGTGCATGGCATGGAATCTGTGCCCCACGAGTTTGGTAGCCTTTGCCAAACAGTGAGGCCATCACTCTATACAGGAGGGCAATTGCTCAGCCAGGGCAGATTGGAACAGCTGAAGAGGGGTTAGGCCTGCTCTCACCTGCTGCAGATGGAGTTTCGCTCATTTATGGGAGAGAGGATCAAGGCAGCAAAGACTAGCAGTCCCAAAGATGCCATACTCTGGTTTGTCCTGATACCCAAACTCAATAGCCAGTGCAGAAGATTAAAGGGAGAACAATCTGCCTTTTGCAGCAGCTCAAATCAAGCGTACAGGTTTGCCCATTGTAAACAAAACCATGAAAATGTTGGTGATTTGTTCAAATTTTCCATGAGCATTTTGCAGATTAGTAAAAAGAAGGGTATTGTATGTGCACTGTAAAGTACAGGGAGAAGAGAAAATTGGCTGTGTAATGATTTCCGCAAACCATTGTGGCAAATTTAGTAACCTTTAATATTCCTGCAGAGACTCTCAAATATTTGTCAGGCCAAGCTTTATGCCTAGTGGTCCCAGGGCCATTTAATCTTCTTCCACTAATACTAACAATCCATGACGGTGCATTTGTTTCTGTTCATCGCAGGTATTCCTGCCTCCGGCTTATGGATCGCAGGGATAGTAGCAAGAGAAATTGCTCACTTCGCCTTTAGTACCGCTGGAGCTGCATAAATCGTGGCACCACTAGATGGCATTCAAAGCACGAGCCATAAATTTCACTGCGGCCTTGTTGGGATTTCCTTGACCTCGTTAGTAATAAATTAAGAGCGGCCATTATGTGCCCAGAAGACCATGATGTTTTATTCAACGAATTCTTAAATAACGATACTGATGTCTCAAAGGAATCTTGAAACAGAGAATCACCAAAGTTATCTAGCTAAAGGGCATTTCTCTCTCTACAGTACTGTAGAAAGCAGGAGTTTTGGAGGACAGTATGACACCTGAAGTGAAATATTATATAAAATATCCCATAAGTGTTCTGATGAGACAAAATAAGTCATAAAAATGGCAAGAAATGTAGAAATCTATGGAGATGGAAGCCAAACACTATCTATGTACACATACAAAGCGTGTATATACATCTTAGCCCTACACCTACGCCTCTTGATATAAGAACTGATAGCTTAGACAAAAAAAACCCCGCCAGACATCCTGAGCTCAGTCGTCTTCATCTATCTGAAACTACTTTATCAATCCGTACATAAAGGAAAGTTTATTTAAAAATGCAAGTGTCACAGTTTAAAAGTAACAGGAATAAGGTCTCAATTACAACACAATGCAGAAGAATGCCTGAAACTTTCAGTTTTCTCTCTCTTGCCACGTCTTCATTCTGTTTCTCTTCTTCAGGCTCCCACAAATGTAAATACACAAACGCACCTACTATTAGTTTCAAAGTTCAAGAGCAAATGTATGCAAGAGGTGGTCAGAGTTAGGTGTTCAGAGGTAGTTTTATGCTACCTTTGTGTATTTCCTAAAAAGATCTAGCAGCATCCTGTCAAAAAAAAGGGGGGGACACCTCTCGTCATTCCTGTTTCCCAAGAGTATCCTCAATTCATCTTGTGCCAACAGAACATGGGAAAGGGACAGGGTCTTTATGCCAACTCTTACAGTGCCTGAGGAAGGTCAGTTAGAAGATTTGGTATGTGATCAATTGTAGAAACTCTACACCCCTTATGTTGCAATAGTGTCAATGTAATGGAACCACAGACCAATCATGTCTTGGAACCAACTGTAAGCAAAAGAGAAACGAGTCTGTTATCCAGGACCATTGTGAATCTTCTTTAAATATTTTTTTTTTTGTCAATTAACAAATACAAGAATTTCCTTTTACAGAAAAAAATATTGATACAATAGAAGACTAAGAATGTGAAGTATGTTTTTCTATCTTTTCCAGGGACCAAGTAATGAATTGCTTGTACTGCACACTCTTGAGGAGAAAGGCTTTCTCTTTGGTTTGTGCAAATTCTTACATTTGTGCCACCCCAAAACAAATCAGTAATCATCATGATAATAAAAATTGGCAGTTGCAGAGACATCTGGACAGTCAGTAGATAAGAGATGGCAGGCTGACAAAGATGTGATATGGAAAGGGATGTCATATACTTAGAACCATGCCCAATGGAGTAATCAGAGAACATGAATAAAATAATGCCAATATCCCAGAAGCCCAAACAAGACCGAACACAAATAAGGGCATAAACACATGTTTCTGAAGGAAAATGAAGACATGTCAGCGGTCATTAAGGCCAGTTTTTAGTTTGTTTAGAGCAGTCCTGGCTGATCATGGATGAAAAGGCAGATTGTTAGGAGCTGAAGAGAAAAGGTTGTTCTATGTTGGTAGGAGAATATCACCCTCTGGAGTTCATAGAAAAATAAAACTGGGACAAGGGTAAGTAAGGAACCAATCAGTAAGGAAGCCAGAATCTCTCTTTTGATATTTCAAAGGTCTAAAGTCCTCTGCCACATGAATGACTTCAAAGGTAGCCAGCAAATGCTTGCAATGGCAGTGACTTCTTTGTGTTTCCCACGTAAGTCTGACTTCACTGTGGTACACGTAACCTCTGCCACAAAAGTCAACATTCACAATTTATTTTTTTATGACCTATTTCAAAGACTGCAAAAAGTTTGTTACATTATGAGTCATAGTGGCCAAAATATGTAAATCATTCTGGTATTTCATGTGCTGCTAATTCTTTGAGCAAAGCATAACAGGAAATTCATTATGCTAATAATTTTACAAATGCTAGAGGCATATTTTTGTTATGTGGATTCCCCTTTGAACTTGAACTTGAGTATTCCTCAGCATGGAAACCTTGAGACACCTTTTGAAATCATGTGTTGAAAATGTAAAGATGGAACATTCAGTACAGTAGAGTGTAACACACCAACACACCATTTATATCACCTTTCCTCATTAAATACAGAGGCATATGAAATTATGTTGGACTGCTGTGTTTACTTCAATAAAATGAACACAAGCGGTAGGTTGTGATGTATTTTCACTTCAAATGGATTAGCTGGAGTAGAACTCACATAGCAAACCACAGTGTTTGTAAAGGAAAAGCCATTCTGCTATTTTATATAAGAAATACCATAGAATACACAGAAACTTAATCCTAGTTCTTTTTTTTTTCTTTTTATCTCAATCAGAAATGCTCACTGTTTCCTTACAAGTAGATTTCAAGTGCAATAGTACATTAGCTACCTGGAATGGATCTGATAGGATCTGCCTAATTTATTTCTATCCATTCATGAGGAATCTTATTACAGATCGAAAAACGAACTGAGTAAAAGAAGTCTACAGCCACTTAATCCAGATTATTATTTTTTTAATTATTAGGTCATCCCATAAAGGCACCCAGCTGAGGGAACAGAAATAGCTTTCATGACTTTTGCATGGTGTAAAATAATACCTTGAAACCCCACAGTCCTCACTACATCTTGCTCTGTTTAGAACGAGGTGTGTCAAGCATAATCCACAGAGCAGGTTCTGAGGCCCACTGTGCACTGCATCCATGTTGCAGAGATGTTGTCATTCAACCTGTACGGCATAAAGAAGCCCAGAGCTGTTCTTGTGGCTGAGTTAATGAATTACCTGGTTCAGAGGAGGCTGCTGAATATGCCTATTTATGGGGTTAATTTTTACTTCATAACTCAGTAGCTGTGTTTTTCTTTCTCTGTTCCCTTGCTCCCCTCCAAGCATAACCTCTTTTCTCTCAGCCTTATCTCTTTGCTCTGGGAGTTTCCCTTGCTCTACCATTTCTCCTTTCTGTCTTAAGTACTCACTCCCTCTCCACATTCCCACATACTCTGGCTCTTCCATGAGGCTTTCAGCGTGGCGCGGGGTGTGTGTGTGTGTGTCAAACAAGCCTGAACATGCAAATCCTCTGATTAATTGGCGGGGGTGGGTGGGAAGGCTGCACAAGCAGCTGCACAGATAACCCCTGAGCCATGAAAGCAGTCGCAGGCAGTTGTAGTGGTGCTTCTGAAGCTTGAGGGCAGCGAAGGCGAAGGAGTTTGCTCTCCTCAGCCTCAACACGTTTCAGACATGACCATTCTCAGTCAATTCCGTGTGCCTGGGCTTTGGTGATTTGTCAGAACCAGAGAAGATTAGGAGAAGCTGGGCATCAAAGCTGAAATGCAGTGTTCACCCATTTGCCCACAGCAAAGATCTGCCCACAGAAGATCTGGGGCAAGAGACTAGTGAGATCTTTGATGTGCCCGCCATGGGAAGCGGAAGGGAGCTGCTAGGCAGGGCAGCAGGCAGCCAGGCTTGCTGCTCTGCTGCTGCCAGGAAAATCGGCTGAGGGGTGCTGCTCCAGCTGGAGCAGGCAGCTTTGACCTGGGGTAGGTATTGCCACACGCTGCTGCCTCCTCAGCGGCAGCAGCACATAGACTCTTAGGCTTTCCTGGCCTGCAGCACAGGGCGAAAACATAAGGCAGTTTTGTTTCTCCCAGCAGTCTGCTGTCCTTGATGGCTGCCTTGAATTAGCCCTGTCTCTGTATTATTAAGCCTGAAAATTTTTTGAATGTCGGAAGATGCTGGAATTAAGGTTAGCTTGTATACGCAGGCTGAGACAGCCTTTAGTTACGTCTGCCTTGTCTCTGCAGAGACCATGCCTGAGTCAACATACAGAAAGGGCAACATTCAATAAATTGCTATTTTTTCTACTCACTGTCAAAAGTTTAGGTCATAGACCTTAGGGTGGTTTTCTACAAATTGTAAATTCAAGGGAATCATTATGAGCTTTTCTATGAGGCTCCTTGCAACAGTATCCAGCCACTTCACAAATACTAATAAACTCATAAAGCACTTGTGAGATGAGTGGTATCCTGCTGATGATACACAGAGCTCAGCAGCCCTTCTGGAAGCTCTTAGTATATTGCACAGACCTCTGCCACTGGAGCTAACTGAGTAACTGATTCAATATTAGGATGCTTTGCTCTGTGCAGAAGGTGGCAAAGTATATGACCAGGGAATGAATGAGATGCTTTGCCTTTGAGTTTCACATACATATTTTGGTTGTAGAGGAATAGTAAAATCCAGGGTACGTGCAGTCCAACCAGGTACAGAGATCCCCACACAAGCACTGTATGAACTAATTCCAGGTCTAGCTGCATTAATGCAGGACTTAGCACCCCAGGAGCATCACCACAGCAAGGTGGCTGCTGTTCTGGGATCCATACTGAGCGATGCATGACAACTCATCAGTGTCAGTCACAGCTCATGTATATCTGAGGTGGAACTGTACAGCACTGGGCAGACCTGTGGGCTTGAACACACAGATCTGTCTGCTCTCTGTTCCTCAGGCTTAACATCCTCTTCTCTGTTTCTTCCACCGTGTTCATCCCAGCTGTGTTGCTAAACCACCTTTTGCTCTTTGTCCTGCTCCCGTTCTCTTCTCTGACTTAGTACCCATCTTCCCTACTCAGGCTGCTGGTCCCTGTCTCAGCCCAGAAATTCCATAAGAAATGCTGAACACCAGGTGTCGTTCCTGCCGCTCTTTCACCAGATGGCTGCTGGCCAACATCCTTCTCTCTGCTTAAAACGAAGATTTAACTGCAAGCCACAAATATATTTTTATGGATTTTCCTGGTTATGTATTACAGTATCACCCATCCTACTTTCCAGGAAGGAAAGGCTCAGGCGTCTCCCTTATTTAACGGTGTCACCACAGAGTGACCATAGGAAAATAACTTTCCTGTGGCTTCTCATAAACATACATGCGCTGTTAAAAAAAAAATCTCCCAAAGCTTTAAGATATTAGAATACAAGTTACTATTCTAAAATAAAGTAAAATAAGAAGAGAAACAAAAATAGTAGAGGTACAGAATCAAAGAAAGCACAATTGAGAGGAACCTTGAGAGATCATCTCCTCCTTTGTAATTCCTGCAGCAAATGCCTGTCCAAGACTCCTCACGTCTTTTTTGTCAGTTCCTCTCCCAGTACTTCACTTCCCATTAGAACATCTTCTCCAAGATTTAGCTAAAACGTCTCTTACTCCGATTTAAGCTCATTACTTCTTATCCTCCCCACTTTGCACAGGTAGCAAAGCATCCGAGTTTATGGCAGCCTTTTACTCAGCTGCAGATTATTATTGTGTGCCCCGTCAGTCTTCCTTAGGCCAAAGAACACAAGACCCTCTGATCTTTCCTTACTGGTCACGTTCAATCATTTTCAATGTCTTCTCCAGATCGCGTCCAATTACTTACCTCTTTCTTAAGGGCAATACCCAAGCCTGGGACAGACTCCAGCTGAGCTTTACCAAAGCTGCACTGAGCAGACAGATTAATGCTCTATTATACCCCAAATATCCATGTTGCCATGGGCAACAGTGAGCAGCAGTAGCCAGTGGCTGAACAGTAGCCAGTGAGAGCAGAATTTGCCAGCTAAGCAGAATTGAAGGAGATAAGGAAGGCTGTGGAAAGTGGCCACGGGTGGATATGGAAAGGAAAACACCAGCTGAGTCTGGATAAAGGAGCAGCTGGGGCGAATGAAGGCAATAGCACATGCCAATGAAGAACTGGAAAACTGCAAAGCGACTGAGCAAAGAAACTGTGAATGCTTTATAGACATAACTTAAAGGAGATGCTTCCCAGTTGTGCCCAAATTTCTGGCATGTGCTGTCTCCTGGTTCCCAGGGCTCTGGGCCCTGTGGCCAATGACTTAGTGCTGCCCACTCGCCTCTGTATCCATAACGTCTCTGTGTGTGAGGGCAGACTGCCTCGGTGGCGAGCTGCTCGACTGGCCATATTCATCACCCATCACTATTCTCACATAGACGCATCTTGGAATGCTGCTCCCCTTCCTCACAACAGCATTACTTTTTTTTTTTTTTGAACTGAAGTTTATCTTGTAGTCCGGTGTTCTCCAATGCCCTCTTTGAAGGACTGCTGCCTCATCAACTTCCCTCATTTTTTATGAGTGATATCACTTATCTACCTTGCCCTTGTTCCTTCTGAATGCCATCTTAATTATTTTATTTGCCAAAATAATTTTGATTTCTAAACCCATCCTCCAGTGTACTCACTGTCCTTTCCACCTTCATTTCATCGCAAATTAAACAAGCTTATACTTTGTTTACACAGCTCATTCCTTCTTTCTTTAGTGTCACAGCTTGGAACTGGTACACTTCAAGACACTTCAAGAAAATTTAGGACCAATTTTATTAGTTGTTTGTTTAGGCCTTGTTTTGCTTCCTCTAGTAGCTAAGGTTGAGAAAAGCAGCTTTTCAGCAGCAACACATAAAGTTTTGTCCCTGACCAAATTTCATTACAAATTAAAATTTTAAACAGTTTTTAATAATTCTAATCTAAATGACTAGATCTTGTTAGTCATATCAAATGTCACAACTAATAAATATATGCCTGTTTCTCAACCCTTTCAGAATTTGTTAGTCACCTGAAATACTGTTTCAAATAAAAAAACTGAATCAAATTCAAATAAAATTAACAAATATCAAATCAAAAGGTACAAATGCATATACTAGGATTACAGCAAAGCTATTTACTCTGAAATCAGTTTTTTTCCCATTCACATTTCCAATACAAAACAACAATGTTGCTGTTTCTTGAACAGTTCTAGAAAACTCACTTTTCAATGCTCCCTCTCTGAATAAAATACACTATCATCTGCGGCCTCAATGCTGTGGACACAGCACATATACACATCATTTCAAGTCCCCTTGTTGGGTCACTTGCTTCACCGTAAGCACGGTCGTCAGCATTTGCCATGGTGGGGTGTAAGAAATTGATCTTGTAAGTCTACCCTTTTCTCTAGGGATGGTGTCCAGCCAACTTTCTCTGCTGTTGAAGCCACCAGCCTGATTGCTGTTAAAACATTCTTAATCGCGACAAATTTCTCCCAAGCTGATGATTTCCACAGCTTATTTGGTGTGTACAGTTTCAAAGGTTCCTCTTAGTATTTGCTATAAAATACAGTTTAAAGGTGAAATGAAGGTCTGCTTTCCAAAGCTGGTGATCCCGGGAGAGCTGAGAAACCCCAGTCTGCAGCGACTGTGTCTCCACTGCATTGGTGCCATGTCCAGTGCTTTCTAGACCACGTCAGAGCAGCACTGGCCACAGTGAGCAAACCTTTCCCTAAAACATGTGCAACTGGTAGTCACCATAGTAACGCAGAGCTGTCAAGTGAAATAGCATGTTACCAGAGATCTGCAGCTCAAGTTACTTCACCAACACTGGCATTAACTAATGTTCTAGATGTTTTAAGGAAATGTTTTAAGAAATAAAAAGCTTAGCAGGGCACTCTCAAATAGATTGACAGAGTAGTCTCTGGTTTTAAGGCCAAACCAAATTATTTGATAACCACACACAATGGCTTACAAATGCTTTCCTAACCAGTAACTCCTGTTTGACACACAGCATATCCGGCTACAGCCTCTGTCTAGCTTATCAAACACACAGCAAGTATACTATTTCATTTTTTGTGATATTGCTAGTGGACAGCTTCTCAAGTCTTATTCTACATGGAGAAGGGAAAAAAAAAAAGCGGTCTCTAAAAGATAATAAGTGGAATTTTCATAACTGCTCAAATTACATAATACAGGTGTCTCCATTTCAAGAGGACAGTAGGTCTGGAGTTTGACTCTAGTGAGAGCCAGCCTCCTTCATACCTCTGTTTATGGATCTATTTATAAAAGGAGTTTGGGTCCCAAATAACACAGGTACTTTTTGAAATTTCGCTGTTAAAGAACAATTCCTCAGCTGTAAGGAATGTGGACAGAACGCCAGCATCAAGTTTGTTTATCTCCATTTTTTGGGGGGCCTATCTCATATGTTCCTAATTAACTATGGCCTTGAGCTACATCCTACACTGTAAAAGAAATAGCGGTATTTGAAGTGTGTGTCAAAACGAAAGCATCCTACAAACACAATACTCTTTTGGAAGTTGGCTGTTCCCCTGTACAGCGATTTGTTACCTGTTACAGTAAAGAATAGTTGATCTTATTATGTGACTTTCCTTACCTGCACTGCTAGCACAAGAAAAACTCTATAGCATTCTCTAGACCAGTTGAACAACTCATCTCCGTACCTTTTCAGAAAATCCTATGTGCAGACAAGGTGTATGAGTGGTTGTTTTGCACTGACTGGGCATAAAGACTCATGTGGCAAACAGCATCTGTAATCCTCTGCTGATTCACAGAGAGTTACAAGATCTCAGCACCTTTAAAGATTAGGATACAGTAAAGGGCACCTCCTTTAATAGCTCCGTCATATAGGAATAGTGATAAAGTTCTGAAGAGAAGTAGCAAAATACTTCCTATTGGTCATACCCATGCAATGAGAGTTTCAAGTCCACAGGCAAAAGCAATTTCCATCACCTCTGTTCAACTTCTTCAGAAAAATTTCTTTCTAAAAATACAGCACTTGATTTTCTCAAACAGACATTACTCTGTTTCTCCATTCTCTCATAAAATGCTGTTAAATTGCATTAGCTTTCAGTGGATTTTGAAAATTCAAAATAATTTTCATTACAGAAGTCTCTCCCTTTACTGTTTCTGTTAATAGAATCACTACATTCAGAAGAATGTACGTTCTTTAAAAAAGCTAATTCAGTCCAGTTTTCTTACCTTTAGTTGCATAGCATCAAGCTCAATTATTGCCAGTCTGTTCTAGATTACCTTCTTCAATTTGGTTAAGTAATTAATTTGAAAGATTATTGTTTCTGTCTTTGAAATGTTGTGAAGGATCTTACCAAGTCAACCTTTCTTTATTTTGCCTGAGGTTTCTCACTTAAAACTTTTTAAAAATCCATTAAAAAACCAGATAGTACCTTAAATATCAGTTCTGTTATAAGTACATTGTGGTCTTAATAATATACTTTTTCATTCATAACAGAAGAACATCAAAAGGAGTTTTTAGGAAAGGCTATTTGGAGTGAGTCGCATGCATTTCATTTGCATCTGACTCAGGAAGTGAAGAACAAATTCCCCATGCTTGCTGATTCTCCTCTGTCTAACATGAAAAGATAGCTGCAAATCCATAAATATGTGTGATATGCTGTGGTGGCATTGCTGCAATGTCATTCATTATAAAAATGCTGCAGGCATCTCCTTTTTACCTGCTCCTTCCTTCAGTATTTTTATTCCAGATAATAAGCATAAAGAAAATCTTCAAAGCTGTTTTTATCTCTGTATGTGTGAATTCAGTAGGCACTAAAAACACTAAGCTAACAACTGTAAAGAGCCAGATTCCTTGTTTTAAGTAGAAAGGGAGTGGCTTAAGCAGAAATCATTCAAACGGCATAAAAAGGATCTGATTCATTGTTTTCCTGCATTTTCTATGATTGCTACACCAGTTATAAGTAGAAAAGTTTCATAATGAAAGCAAATTATGGGCAGGATCCCCAGCATTGACCACAGGTGACTGTATTGTCAAATAAACCCCAAAAAGGATTTGAAAGAGACTTTAAATATAAAGGTGAGGAAATTTGCTGGTAATACTAAACTATTCAGCATCGTCTAACCTAAAGCTGGGTGACTAATAAAATGTTAAGTGAAATTCAGTGTCAAACTCCTTGGAAAATCAAATAGAATTACAAATTCCCAGTAATGGGCTCCACATCACAACACCTAGGTGAAAGAGAATTTCGAGTCAATTGTTTTCAATTGCATGAAAATGCCAGAACCATGTTCATTAGTGCTTATAAAGGCATGTAGGATGCTAAAGGATAAGTAAGTAGGGAATTTTAAGAAAGGAGTAGAGGATAAATTGGGAAATATCATTCTATCACTGTATAATCTCTGCCATTCCTACATTTTGAACATTACATGCAGGTCTAAAGCACGCAGTGGAAGTAGAAAAGGTAGAGGATTTGGTAACAGGGATGATCTGAAGTGTAGAACAGCTTTATGTTTCTATATGAAGTTAATCCAAGTAACCAAATTATGAGTTAATCCAAGACCCTTCAATGTGGAAAAGTGGAAGTGTAGGCAAGGGGAAGTTGAACAGGAGATAGCTGGTTACTGTCTCTCGTAGTTCAAGCACAGGGGGACACATAATTAAGTTATCAGGCAGCAAGCTTAAAACAAGCAAAAGAAACATAACACACAGCTCGTAACTGGGGAATTAATCATCCTCAAATGCCAAATAGACTAGGAGTGGGATTAGAAAAATCGACAGCAGACAAATTCAAGGGTGGGTATTAAACACAGCATATAGGATTCAACTGCAAGTTCAGCAAGTTCTTCAATCACCGACTGCCAGATATTCCTTACTTCAATACTACATACTTTCAATACTATCATATAATTTCCAAAATTACCCATCAATGGACACTGTCTGAGATAGGATGGTCTTTGTTTTGACTCAGTTCTGACTATGTCCCTGTATTTTTGTGCAGTATAATCTAAAAGATGCTGGGTCTAGGGCTGGAACTGACACAGAACCAGCCACAGTGGCAAGGAGATATAAGTGACTTCAGGCATGGGAGGATGCTTGGGAGCAGCAAGGAGCCTATCCATACGTTTCTATGACTTTGTGCACTCGAGCTGTCAACGCCACAACAGTGCCAGTTTTAAGAACGATCACTTATTAATGTAAAAAAACAGAAGCTGAAGTCTAGGGTAAACGGGACTGAGATTTCCAATTAATTTCCCACAGGCAATGTGCAGTTGCCAGATGCCAAAGACATACGGCTGTTACACAGCCAGGATCAAACTCTAAGCAGAGTTTCCGTAGTCAATGTCTTCCTATCCATTAGCAAATTCCCCAGCTCAACCAATGCCTTTGTCTTCATATTTTTGCAATGGTAGCAAGCCTTATTCTAATTTTGGATGCAAACAGTGCCATTCTTAGCATTAGGAAACATATGCCACTGATTAGGTAAGAAAATAATGGAAGAAGTGTCAAAGGTTGAAATCAAAATTCCATTGGAAAAATGGGAAAAGAACTCTTAGGCGATTGAAGTAAGATAACCCTGGAGGAGACTTATTTTTAGAAAGAAGCACACATGTATCTTGAGGTTGATCTGACAGGCTATACCAGGTTACAGATCTCTACAGAAAGGTCACCACACTTCTTACTCATGTATTACTTCTCATGCTGCTCACAGCAGTAATCTTTGGCACGGAGAGATCAGCCATATTAAAAGGCTATAGATCATGAATCATGTCATACGCTGGTCTCCAGACAACTGCAGCTCATGTCTCTTAAATATGTTTTAATTTTTGTATGTTTTTTTTATATTAAATTTTTTCATGTTAAAAAATTAAAACATATTGTGATCAACATGAGCAGGTAAAGGAACAGGAAGATAAAGAGGTCATGATTAGGGAAAAATGAAAAAGTGATATAGAAAGATTATGTAAATAGACATCTTTAATAAAAGTTCTTGATGGTAATGTCAGAGTTTTTTAAGTAGAATAACTCAGTGCCATATGTAATCTGTTGTGATAAGAAATGATGATAAGGAATTTCATAAAAAAAGGTGATACGTTGAACATCTGCCAGTTCCTTGCCTTTTACCTCATGACCCAGTCTTTTGTACTTTGGATGAAACAGCCAGAGCAGCGCCTGATGGAAACATGGGAGGAACTTGTCCAAGTGTATTTTACAGGTTATGCAAACGTAGTGTTTATTAGACACAACAAATTACTTCAAAAGTCAGTGTGTTTACAATGATTCATATTTTTCCTCCGAAAACAGTACAACCATCCCCAAATTTGCTCATCATTGTAAAACAAAAAAGTCAAACGCAGAACAAAATGTTGGGCTTATATCATAACAGAACATTCTGATTATTTATATTTTTTAAGTATTTGTATAAAAATGAGGTCTTAATAGAAAATTAAAAGCTTGGGCTTCATTCAGTTGAGATGAAACTAAATTTTCAATCCATTAAATTCCCACAGACCAAAAACTACAGTTTCTAATCAGCTTTTAAAAAAGGGTCCTTTATTTCCATTTAAAAGTTGTCCAGCTTGTTTATCAAGGGTGGAGGAATGAAATGCGCTGCCATTAAATCCTAACAATAAATGGGTATTTTTCCAGTTAAAAATATACTTAGAAATCATTCTTCTGGTCACCTCTAATCTTCAGCTTTTGTCAAGTACTATCCCTTGATATTTGTTCTCCACAGTTCTAGGAAATCAAGTTGCCCATTAACATTTTGGATAGTCAGCATTCCCCCTCAGGGTATCCTACTGACCTACTGAGCTTTCCTGCCAGTTTAACCTCAAACCAGGAAAAACCTTTTGCTGGTAGAATAATTCTTTCAACATGACCTAGTTGCTAGTTACAGCAAGATTCATCTCATACAACATTTCATTTAAAAGCTTTTTTACCGCTATTACTGTTCAACAGCTTGATTTTTTTTTTCCTTCCTTCCCGTACACACTTGTGGGATAAAATTAATTCAAGTGTCTTCCCTTTGAATTAAATGTTTGTCTCTATCCAAACAGACAAAATATATTTGAATATACCCTCTTCCTAGTTAGTAATTTTTCTCCTTTGTTGGATGCAAAGTCGTAAAGATTATTTACTCCATTACTGTCATACCCCAGTCTGATGCCCATCATATGACAACCTTGTTGCAGACTATCCTTTTATTGAATGTCTAATCTCGGCACAGTCTTATTTGCAGCCTCAATGCAAAGCTCATATGTCACCTTGATTCATCCTGTAATTGGATACCAATGGCGCAGGAACACGGAGCTGAAGAGCCATCGAACCCTGCGTGAGGCAGAAGTACCCTTCTATTAGCAGAGAGACCCACAACAACGCCAGAGCCTCAAACTACTTGTAGAACGGCTCCTCACTGTCATTGGCGGAGATAGGGTAACCTATTGTTTCACAGACAGTGTCTGTTCATAGAAAAACGTTTTGTTTGAGCTGACAGCAACTTTTCTTAGAGAATGAGATTGCTATTGCAAGAGAGGCGGTAATTGTCACACAAACAAAACTGACCGGCTTTTTTCCCCATGAAGCACTAGTTTGTGCCAATAATGCACAAAATATTAAGGAATCCACACAGTGCCAACTCGCAATGAAGCTGCTTTTAGTATTTCATGCCAGTTTGTTGGTTTTTTTTGCAGGAAGAATTAATCTAGTGACACAGTAGGAACTCACTGATTTGCATTACATTGCACAACACAGCATGAGCTCGCAGGGCAGGAAGATTGTCTCAATATAAGCAGGCCAGTAGATGTCAAAATTTATGGCTGGGTCCAAAAATTGGGCATTATTTGTTCTCACTCAGATAATGGACTATTATAGGCATTATGAGAATGAGAAGATAGGAAGGACATTGTGAATACAGACAGGATGAAATAGTCTAAATTCCACGCAGTTAGAAAATGTGGTATGATACAGAATTTTGTTTTCTGCTTTTAAGGACACTGTTGCTAGGCTTGCATCCCTCACGAGGTCCATGAGGATGGATGGGCCTGTGCACCTTCCTCAGTGGTCCTTTGAGGTTAGTGGAAATCCATTCTGCACAACTTCTGAAGAAAAAGGACTCTTGCATGAAACCTTCAATCCTGTGCTTCGGTGCAATGTCTACTGCAAAGAAAATTAAATCCATAGACTACAGCTATGCTTTCTCCCTCTGCCACCCTGTTTTCCTTGTAACCTTCTTCCTTATTTTCTTCACTTCCCTTGGCTAGAAAGCTAATTGGAGAACACACTGACACAATTTTATATATAAATTTAACATGTAGAAGAGGCAGGAAATTGAAAGCTTCTGCTTTCACAGCAATTACAATTTAAAACTGCAGGTGTTTATTCTGAGATGTAATAGTGGAAAACTGTATTTGCATGCAGGGTAAGTTATGAAAATGAGCTTTTTATTAACACTGCAAATTACGTTACGGTCAAATAAAATTATATGAGTAAACTAGGCAAATAAAACTAATTCCATTATGAGGAGCTTCAGAAAAAGTCCTCCTTTATGCTGTCTCCAGCAGCAAGATAAACAGTTACCAGCAGTATATCATCAGAAAAATTCATTTGCTGATCACAAGCCTGAGGGAACTACACTGTTACCTAGCAACTAGTGAGAGTAGACTTTTTTTTAATAAATTAACCCCTTGATGAGTGTCAAATGCGTAACTGATCTGTGAGATTCGCCGCTTCTTGCTGGTCTGAGTAAGCCTGTTTCTGACCACATCCGAGTGAAAGACATTGTTTCACCATTTTAAATGGCCTACGCTTGGCCTCTGAAGACATAAAATTATTACACATCTCCCTTCATAACAACATCTCCCATAAAGATGAATCTGTCACATTGCATTGTGTCATGTTCCAAAGAGCCTCAGCCCAGAAGAGACCTCTGTGTGACTGAGGTTTCCACACAGCCCAGCTTTGGTTGAGAAGTCCTGGGTTCCCATACCAGGAAACTACTTTTACACTTCTTTCTGCATTAAGAAGTGCAAAATTTAAATGCGATGCCAAAGTAACGCTGCCACAGGGGATCCCTGATGATCCTGCGTGCATGATAAACCTTTCAATTTGTTCTCAAAAATACAGCATGAAGTTGTTTCTTGGCAGGTATAAGTTGAGAAATAGTTATAATTTTATGATAATGGTTGTGAAAAAAGGCAAACACCTGATCAGCCAGCACATCCAGTGAGCCATGAATCAGACCCTAGAAACTTTATTATGCAAATGACAATATGTTTGAAATAAACTCTCAAATTGCATCTATTACCTAAATGGCAAGAGATAGTAAAAACCTATCAGCAAACCTGACTTGCTCAATTTGTTTCCTAGAACTGTGTTTACAATGGATGGAATATCTAAGACCAGTCCTGATGACACACATCAAAACCCGCTCTCTTTCCTACAGCAAAATAAACCTGCAGCAAGTCCACTGAAATTAAATGAGCTGAGGTACACGTGAAAGCAGAGTGAAAGATCCTAGAGGTCACAAGCTTTTGATAACAGATAGGAAATCCCACTGTTTTCAAGGACTGTACTTAAGAGTTTTTTAGTGGGTAAATATAGAAGCACCATTGTCTGGACTCAAACAACCTTTTTCTGTCCTGACCTCTGCACCTGAGCCGGTGAGAGCTGCGCACGCCACATAAATTCATACAAAGCTTAACGGATGCAGCAGCGAAACTCAAAAGAAAGAGATCAGATTCAGGGCATGAAGGGCACTCAGGGTGTGGTGAACGGCAAAAGCAGCTTCTCATACGGCCAAGTCTGGCAGATGTTGAAAGCTGTGTGAAGGTAAGTGAAACTGCAATTTTTCAGAAATGTCTATCTATTGCAGTGTAAATAGAGGCAGGTTGGACTGCAGATGATATTTTCTTTGTACATCTGCTTGCTACACAACAAAAACTCTTATGTACAACATAGCCTCTTTTCAGACCACAATCCTGACATATTATGGAGCTCTTAAAATGTCTGAGGAAGGATCCTGAACATACAGCGTAACTCTGGTGGTTGGTCAGGACTTTTTTTTTGCTGGTTTTGTGATCCTTCGACAAAGTCCTTCGGACAGGTGGCTTTTGTTCTGCAGGATGAATACCCAACTATCTGCAATATTAGAGATATCAACACCTTCAGCAGGAAAGGCTGGAACTGCCCCAAAACAGGGGGACCATCTTATGTAAAGAGAAAACACGCAAGCAAAAGAAAATGTATTGAATTTAAATGAAAACTAGATATAACATTAGAGAACTGGTTATAGAAACCTGATAAACGAAAACTATATGATAACAATTCTAAGGATGAATGCTTTACAGAAAAAGCTTCTAAACCGCTTGGTGACAAGCGAAAAATGGAGGTCAGAGAAATTATGCTTGTGTTAATTGGAGTGGAAAACAATTGCTTGTGAAGCGATCATCTCTCTTTTTTACCTGCAGTTTCATATTTCTCATTCTTTACCTACTCCGACCTATTGTTTTATCTTACAATGCCCTTTTTTGACAATAATAGTCTCTATTGTCTGAACACTTTCACAAATAGCTATTTTCTTATTTGACAGCTTGACTTTTAATGATGTCTTCTCTGACCTTATTTTGCTATTCCCTGTGTGTATTTATTAACCTTACTTTGATTTGTTGCAAATATGCTGACACAGCACAAATTCTGTTTTCAGCTTATTAAGCTGTAAGAAGGAGTTACACCTGAGTCCTCTTAATGTCATGAAGAAAATCTTAATTCTCCTGTCTCTGCAGCCGGAGTCCTTAAACCTCAGGATAATGTAGCAATCTGTGAAGCACATGCATTCCTACAGGCAGCACTAAAGAAAAATGCGATAAGTAATTAGGTTTCATGATTTATATGTCTGTTTCTTCTAGATCCTACTTGCTTCAAAAGTACTAATGTTTGATTAATGTGGTCTCCCTTTTGATATCTCAGCTGAAAATGCTAAGTCCTGGGTGAACAGATGGTGAATTAAATTGACTGATAAGAGGGAAGAAGTTAAAGCGCTTTGAACAAGAAAAAGGCAGGCACAAAATGGAAACTGCATTTTCAATCCTTAAAGGGGAAATACACAATATATCTCGCTGACCAAGGGAGGACCCGCGTAAATATTCCATTTCGTCATTTGTAATTTTCTACGTATTTAATTATTAATATTTTTAACACAGTGTGTAACTACACACTGACAGTTCCAGTTCTTTCTCAGAGTGTCATGTTCATATCAACACTAAAAAAGGGAGTGTGCTTCCTCTGCAGTGATGCCTGTTCAGTCCTGGGAAATACTGTTCCATCCTGGGAAGTACTGTGTTGGTGGGGATACACACCACTGCCAAGATGCCCAGCCCACGGACTCCAGATGTACATCACCAGAGAAGAAGGGACCAACTGGAGAGGCAGAGGACAGGACATCTCTGTCCCTTTAGAGGAGGAGGAAGGATGCTTCCTTCTCACCGTGAAGACTTCTGTGGTAGCCTGATAGAGTTCCTGTAGAGGCTCCGCGTCTGTCACCGCCACTGCAGGGATACAGCTGAAAAGACAGGGCATCTCCTGAAAACGTTCTGCTTCTGCTGAGTTTCTGTTGCTTGTGTCACTAACATCTGGAGTTTCTAAGCCCATTGTAAGGCAATCATATTTCTGTTTTATAACATCCCGTATCTGCCATGCAACATGCTGCATTTTACTGAGGCATCAATAAATCCAGCAGCAGATGTTTGTGTGTGTCTCACCTGTGAAGTTATGCCTGGCTGTGAGAGCATTTCAATATATTGCATTTTCTACTGCCAGTCCACTTGAAGAGACTTTGTTCTTTCCTTTCGGCTGCTAACCTCTCTTCTCCAAATCCCATTGCTTAAAATAAAACCTTTGAATGGGAAGTTTAGATGGTTTTACAGACATAAAACGTGAGCAGATGTATAGAACATTTTTTAATTCCTCTCTGTATCTTTCTGAGCTAGTTCTTAGAAGATTAAAGAAAACTATTAAGCACATACAGATGTGTTCATTTCATGTTTTGCACATCTGCTTTTTCAAAGTTGAAATTCTGTGGATGAGCTGCCAAGAATACAGTTTACATCAAACAAAACAAGAGTACCACAACACAAGTGGATTTGTAAACAACCACACAGAAAACTACTGAACTCCAGAAGTTAACCTGGAGGAAAAAGAAGGAGGGGCTTTATTACGAAGATCGGTATATCTGCACCAAATGCTTATAAGATCTTCTGGTTTGATCCAGATATCCACCCCCACAATACTTGAAGCAAGATATTATACAACCATGATCTTTGCATTACTAACATTATACTGTGGGTCAAAACTTACACTCCACTGGCTATTGTTTTCCATTGATTTTCATTGACCAGCTTGCGGGGCAGCTGGCCACTAGGTCCTGACACTTTGGTGGGACTGAGGTTATGTGAATATAGTCTTCTTCACGAAACAAATGCGGTGCAGATCCTCATCAAACATAGCTGCACCTACGTTAGGCATCTGCGTACCCCACCCTTGTTATGGCTGTAATCATAGCCTTAGGAGAAATAGGCTGGATGATGCAGTTGGGAGTGCCCACAACAAAACATATTAAGGTATCCTCAGAATGTGGTGACTTAGACCTGATTTTCAGAGGCTGAGCTTTAGAACTAAAGCAGTTCACTATATATTTTTCAATCCTTTCCAGGTGTGTACTTCACCACTGTTACCTATAAAGACCACAAAATGGATAGTTTGGATCAGTGGACTGCAATGTCAGTTGCAGAAAGTAGAAATTCATTACTAACGCCGGCTAAGGCTAGATAGATCCCACTCCAGTTTCTCTGCTGAGACCATTGGGGGCTGCATGTTCTGCAGATAGGAGAAATACATGGGCCTCTAGAAAGCATGCAAAGTGTGTGCGTGTGTGTGTGCTCCAGTTCATCGGATACTGGGAAACCTGAAGACCAGATCAGAATATAGGTGAAGATTAAAGGTGAATAAAAATGATTGCAAATATGCAGAATTTAAAAGATGTCTGGGCCTTCCATACCAGATGGAAAATGATGTGAACAGGGACAGAGGCAGCAAAAGGAACCATTACAAATATTTCCTGCTCAGTTCCACTGGTGCTAGCAGCATGGGTGTGCAACACAAGCAGCTGCTTAAGCTATTTTAAAGTTGCTTAATACCTGCTGGAGATTAAGTTCCACATTTTAAGATCACGTTACTGGCCACACTGTAACGTGGTGTCCCTCCACATACTAACAATACATGGCAACAGGGATTTAAAGGTGTTAAATACTCTCAAATTCTATCTAAATTTAATTGCTATTTTAGCATGCAACACGTTTTACTATTCTTTTTCTTAAACAATTAAATACAATGTCTAGAACAGAACAGTGCATAAATATTACAGTAGTCATAAGTTTTTCTTCATATCTGATTAACCACAGGAATTACTGAGATGAGCTGAAATACGTAATTTAGACTTAAGAATTTATTTATGACTAGACAGCACTGCTTAATGATCTTCTTGCTAAATGTATAGTGATCCATTTGATAAGAAGGCACTCATAATGCTCCTGCAATCACTGGGAGATGGCTCAGTGTCTTCAGTATCCTCTCTAAATTTATTTTTCTTGGCAAAAAAAACCCAACAAAACAAACCACAACATACCTGTATGCATTGAAAATTCTCAGATACAACTCTACAAGTACCACTGCCTCACCTAATCACCTAGAGATCTGTTCTCTAAGGGAGTCCAGGTCTTGACCCACAGGTAGGTGCCACCACAGCCGGGTCCCCCGCCGGGACCAAGATGGCTGGCATGCCTAGGTGACACTGTTGGTGTGCAGAGGCAGAGAAGAGGCAGAAGATATTGCTTTTTTGTGCAACAGCCTAATTGCTAACGGAGCTGTGCAGAAAGCAGGTTTGGCTCTGTGGCCCTCCAGTGCGCAAGGGAAATCAAAACCGTTCTCTCTCCGGTTTTGCCTGTGGTTTTATAAAACTTCTGATGCCACCTGCAGGTGAAACTTCCTCTGACACCCATCTCCCTTTCTTTCCTCTCCACCTGCCACATGGTCTCATCCATGCCCTTTGATCTGTGCTGGCGCCTGTCAGACCCTTCACAGAGATGCTTTAACTGAGTGACACAGCAACACTGAAAAACCAAAATAAACACACATCCTCCTTTTCCTATGGTAATTTCTGCCATGTCAGTGAATTAAATCAACTTATGGAGGTCTAATCAGTGTCAGGGGCAAGTGTTAAAGGAGTAGCACTCAGGAGCAGAATCTGTTCTTTTTGTGACGATACACTATAATATTAGCTAATCCCATCTCATGCAGCTGTATTTTAAGCCGGTGGCTGGTCACCAGGCTAAA
Source organism: Rissa tridactyla (assembly GCF_028500815.1). NCBI lineage: Eukaryota > Metazoa > Chordata > Aves > Charadriiformes > Laridae > Rissa > Rissa tridactyla. The sequence goes on along the minus strand of NC_071497.1, from coordinate 23,888,226 downwards.
GGCTACACCGTCCTGCATAGGTGCTTCAGAAATTTACCTCCCGCTCTCCTTGCTGGAAGAGTGCCACTATACAGCCATGAATAAGAGTCTAGGAGACCACAAGAGAATGAGCAAGTGACAAAGAATACCTGCTTGCAATTTAATGCTGTTCAAAACAGGTCGTTATCTATTTTTGCTGCCTCATTGCTGCTTATTTGAGGAAAAAGAGAAGTTTAAGTGTTCTTCCTTAAAATTCACTAAACTTTGTGATCTTTTTCTTCTTGTCTTGTTAAATATCCATTTCACTTCTTCACACAGGGTGTAAACCAGTAACAAAAGCATAATAGATGGCCAATGACAGAAGTAGGTGGTTTGTGGCAATGCAGTGATATTTCTGATCTTTTTTCCCCGTTTCTGCTTCCAAAACAGAGACATTAATAGAATGGAATATCCATGCAAGTAAATGCTGTGGCATTCTCAGTGGAACACTTTTCCCATATATTTTAGCTTTAATCTGAAGAATTGGTTAAATGATCCCTTTTTCATAACATTCATGATCAGTTTTCACCTTCAAAATCAAAATCTAAATGTGAAATTAAAGACTGCTTATAAACATGCAATTTCAAATCTGATCAATTTAATATGGGTTTTAATAAATGCTTCCTGGGCTCATCACAATTTTGCAATTAAACTGAAGGAAAACATTAATTTTATACTGACATTGCATTGATGATAGGACCATCTCCATTATATACATGTTTAACTCATCCATTATTACATTACTTAATTAGGAAAAAGGAAATGAAGTGAAGTCTCCTTCTCCCTGGGTGATCAATTAGACTTCCCTATTCTTTATTCCCCCCACTCCTCATTATTAAGATTAAAATGAAATTACATGGATTAGTTCCTATTTCCCATTTGGAAGTAGCGAGCTCTGTTACAACAAATTATTGAGCTAAAATGTAAAATTAAGATAAAGAAATAAAGGCGCTATTTGGTTTAAAAAGTGCATTTCAAGGGAAATATTTGTAAGCTTGTTTAAATACTGGTGAGTTGATAGTCAAACAGCAGGACGACTGAAGACTGCAGTGAAGAATCTCAATTATGATACAATATATTGAACGTTATATATATATATATATAAAATGAACATTATATATATAATGTTCTCCTTTTCTAATTATTCAGCAGGATGGGTACCTGATCTCATATTAGTACAAAGTTTATTTCATTCGTTACCTTTAAACTCACATTCTACGAAGATTAATGAAAAAGCTGATCGGAAAGGCAGTCAATAATTAATAAGCCTGATCCTTATCTAGTACATATATAATTAGGAAAGGTGTGATTATTCTTTTTTCATGAACAGTTCAAGAAGTATCTTGTGCCTAATACATCCATCCAGACACCAGCATCTAGCATCTATATGAAAAATTGACTTTGAGATATAGCAAGAGGTTGCCTGGCAACAACTCTTTTATTTTGAATGGCATTTTTGGGGCAGCGAGTGAAGAAGAGAAGAGCTGGAAAGGAAGTTTGACTCAAGAGGCCTGCTCTGATCTAGATTCCCATGTTTCTCTATGACTGTGATTCTGCTCAGTACAGATGTGGGTCCCACATGGGACCGCGTTTTGCAGCTCTCTCAGTATATATGATTGCACTTTCCCTTTGTGCCTAATTTAAGATGTGTAGTTTCTTGTTTGACCCAGCCAAACAAACCTCGTTAAGAGACAAAACTAAAAAGAGTTTATTTTGATGTTGATCACATGAGGAAGAGCTGTGATGCCTGGGCTCCAGAGAGGAGCGCTTTGTCTTTGCAATACATGCCAGGATAGTCACCGAGAAAAAAGGTCCTCGTGCAGACCTGGGTTTAGTTTGATTTCTCTAGATTGCACAGCAGTTCTCCTACCCATCTCTCCCCAAGGGTGCTAAAATTTTCAGCTCTGCTCACATGGAGGGAGTGGATCATTGAGTCTTGGGACTAGAGGTAGCAAATATACATTCAAAATGTCCCTTATCAGAATACTTGGGACCTGTGTCCTCACAACCTTCAGCTTAGGGTAGATTGGATGGTTCAGTCACCTTTTTAGTTTTTTGGAGTGCTTTGTTCTGACTCAGTTATAAGGCATTTTATCTTTAAATTAAAAAAAATATATAGCCCAAAGGAAAGGAAAAGGTGGATAAGTTTGTAAAAACAAAACACACCAATAAAGCAACACACTGAGAAGGTAAGGTGTAAGTTTATGGGCATGTTAATATGCCAATAGTTCCACCAAGAGCGCTGAACAGAAGCTAAAAAAGAAAAAAAGAAACAATACCAACCAACCAAACAAACAAAACCCCCAAACAAAATGAAACAAATCCCACCAACAAAACACAGAGAACTTAATATCAGATATTTTATTTTTCTATCATATGTTCGGACTATCTACAACTCCAATATGTTTCTCTACAAAAGCAGTAGTAGCTTAGAAAAAGAACCATGTGACTGACGATAAAACTTTCATTGGGAAAGGTAAATCAGCCCTTGCAAAGTCCCTAGATATTTTAACAGCAGCAAATCAAGACACTGAGGTCCTGACTCTGCTGCTTATGGTGCCGCCTTGTGAGGATGGTGATTTTCCTCACCAGTGTGCTGCCATTCTCTTCCATCTATTCCCTCCAGGTAGAAAAAAAAAATGAAATCACTTGTTTCTCAAGTCACTTGAATCATTATCCAACAGTTTCTTCTGTATCCCATTGGGTTCATATATTAAAACAGAGTGATTTTTAAGTGGTGTGGCTAAACTTTGAGTTTTGGGCTGAGCTTGTCCTTGTCAAAAAATCAAACCTATCTAACTACTTCTGTTTTAGTTTTGTTATTTAAAGTAAATTTGATGCATGTTAAAAATACTGAGGAGAAAAGTGCCTGATGTGTTAACTTTCATATCAAAAGGGGTCCTACTTTACTTTGTGGGCTCTTTTGATTTCCCAGAAAACAAATAATTGTGGAAAAATATCAAGTAATTTTTTCATACTTTCTATTCATGAATGCTGGGTGCAACATGGGAAGATCCATTTTGCTTGTTTTGTTTTGAGGCAAAATAAAATAAATAAAAAATATTTTAAAAAAGGGTGAGATAAAAGCAAAAGGAGATAAAAGCATTAAGACTGAGGGAATGATCTTATGATGAACTACATCCTCTAGGTCTGCTTTTAAGCTTACATGTTTTCTTTGGTTTTCTCCTCTTGCTTTCGCTTACAGCATTGTAGATGGTAACAAGAATGGGAAATACTAAAAAATGCCATCTGCCTGCAACTGACTGCCTTTTAATGCCATTATCATTTGGGCTTCTGAAACATAGTAAAAATTCATCTACACCCATGTTCCCACTGCTTTATGTTTTAAAAGGAAAGGATCAGAATAGATGTGTCCTGGGGTCAGAAAGCAATTTTCTGCCCGTGCTTATAAAATAAAGATTCATGCAAATGATAATAAGAGTTGTTGATTTATTTCAACCACAACTTTCTGAACAATTGCCTACTACGGGCAGAGAGGTTTAGTGTTTTTCAGCCAAATGTTTGAACTATATAAGAAAAAATGGCATTCGCTTTTCCCATGCAAAAAAATGTTTGAAGTCTGAATTCTGATACTGCCCCTCAGAGTGACTGCAACCTTTCCTACCATGGCATTACCTGGAAATTGCACAAGTACAGTATGCATTCAACTATGAATGGAAATACTGTTAAGCAAAGGATTTGGGACAGTAACTTGCCGACCCAGCCTGAAATTCTCTCTTTCTCTAACAGCAGCTCATTGATACCTAATTTTTGAGAGCAGCCTTTCAACCAGCAGTATATGGATGTACTAGTAATTTAATCTGGAACATGTTTTACTAGTTTGCTTTACGAAATGTCAAAGGCAACAGTAGTAAGGCTTTTCATAAAAGGGAATAGATACAACAGCTGTTTCCCACTTTGTCTACTGTAACGGTCACTCTGCCAAGAATGAAGTCCAATTTATTTGACATGACTTGTCCTTGATAAATCCATGCAAACTGTGCCTTATTGCTTTTTTTATCCAAATGCTTTGAAACGGTCACATATAATTTGTTCCCGTATCTTCACAAGAATCAATATCAAGTGGAACTGCTCTGTAACTCTTCTTGTTGTCCCTTCCACTTGCCTTTTTTAAAGGTAGGTATCACAGTTGCCTTTCTCCTACCCTTCCTTTTTCTTTGAAGAGATTTTGAAAATAATTTTGATGAGGTTTACAGAATGCTGACTGGAATACACATAACTTAATGTCGGTATTGTTTCAAGGCTCTTACTTCCATTTTCTTGCCAGTTCTTTAACCCTTAGTTAAAACTGTTTTGTTCAGGCAGCAATCATAAATAAGCCCTAATTGCCTTTCTGTGAAGAGGGAAGCAAAAGAGATAGCTGAAAGCTTCGGCTTTCTATGCTTCCTCCATTATTTCCTTTCCCCTTTATTACATTGCTGAACTATAGTTTCCTTTGTAGCCCCCCTACACGGGTTTACTTTACACATTTTTGCAGCCCCTGCAACACACTGAAACTCAACTTGTGCCTTAGTCTTAATTTACTGTTACTTGCTCATTTTAATCCTTTAAATTCATGTGCCACTTAGTTGTACTGCTTTAATAAGAATATAATTCAGGCACGTCATCTTTCCAGAAAGAATCCCGTTTAAGCTGAATTCATTCCGTGCCGTTTCTGCATTGAAGAACAGGCTTTAGCAGCAGGAGCTTATGAGTGCTGGCATAATGGTTTCCCCATCAGCAGCTGTAAGACTTAAGGCTGCAGCTGGACTGTTTTCCCCAGAGCTCACACACTGCCTTGCCCCCAGGAACCTGTCACCTCCCGGCCTCCGCTCTGCCCACAGGTTTATCCAAGCGGTGTTTACCCAGAACAGGTTAGGAAACACACAAGGAGTTCATCCAGAGATTCTGACACATGGAACTAGCAAATCAGGAGAGGCTGATGGGCAGCAATCTTCACCAACACGGCTCTTTGTAGACACAATGTGTGTCTGCTCCCTGTTACCAATAGGAAAATACGCTCCTAGCAAAATTTTACACCAATATAAAACTAAGGTGTAAGCCAGATCTGTGAATTCCAGTGATGAAAGGTATCCCTCAAACTATGTCAGTCAAGTACGTTGCTTGTTTTCATGTTCCTTTCTGCAGGAACTGCCACTAAATGTCTAACAGTCATCATGAGTACCACTTGACTGTAACCACAGAGAAAGTAGTGGTGTTTTCCAGTCTTGGCAGAACTGAACATACATTTAAGCATTGACATCACTATATTAGTTCCTTTTTCAGCTGACAAAACAGCTGAAACAATGACTTGGACAGAAATAACATATATTTACATGTGATCCCTGGTGATTTGAGCTATGGAAACAATAAATTGATTCCAATAGTAATCTGCTACTTGTGTGGTTGAAAAACAAATACCCCTATGCCTGCTCTGTTATTTTCAAGACAAAAATGAAAATGCTTTGGGAAAACTGAGAATAAAAAAGACGACTGCATCCAAGTGGTTTGATCGTTGGTATTAAGTATCATTTGCAGATGACAGTACTTAAATTAACTTTGTTAACCACTCTGTTACGAAGTCAGGTAAAGTGAAAATGAACTTTTGCTTCCATTTAATTGCCCAGCTCACATACTGAAAGATACGTTAAAGTACAGTATAGGTAGGTATAACCTGATCTGGAGGATTGTGTAACATTTTCTCCTCACCTATCAAAAGAATTTGAGAATCGTTTGTACATTTAAATTTGTAACCCTTGGCACATACATCTGGTTAGGTACTTCCCACAAATCAGTTATTTCTATATATTTTAGTCAGAAAGATCTTACTATGTTCTGCAGATTTTTGAAAATATTAGGTTATTGATTGTCCACTTGCAGTTTTTTAGTTTTTGTAAGACAAATGTTAAAAAGGCAAGTTGTATTGCTTTGCAAATTGCTAAACCAATTTTGTGTTAAAAATGTGGTTTTATATGTATTACACTTTATGACATAGTGTGCTAACTGAAAAATAAGCTAGAAAGCTATTGGCAAATTCCTTGGTCATGAATTTCCAAAACACATTTTAGCAAAGCATTAAAAATAGCAAGTGTTTTCATCTAGTGAAATACATAATCTCTCAAATAACTAACTTCACATTTTTGTTTCTTATTATATTTCCATGAACAGAATAACTTCAACGAACTTTAACTCCTCCTTGTCGTAAAAGAAAGTTGACCTTTGAGGAAACAGCAAGCCTTAGCGAGGAGCATATAGCAGATATGTAGTGTTAGCACCTGAGCCTGGCGGGACTGTCCTGAGAGTAGATCACTACATGGTAGAACACTGCTTAGCTGGCCTACTGGATTTCACTTCTTGGGTTAAACTGGTTGCAGCTAGAACATAATCTTGATTGCAGGTGCTTTTTATAAAATGTGGTTTAAATACATTTTTATGCGTAACTGAGTTTCTACCTTTGCGATGGAGAACACAACCCTTTACTTCACTAACAGAAACTCGTATCCTTTGCTTTTATACGCAAAATGAATACAAACAAAATGGTGTTGTAGACAAAATCACTGAGCATCTGCCACACAAGGCAAGTTTGGGAATGCTGGTGACACAGCATATTTATTGCTGTGTCATCTCGGCCTATTTGGAGGCTGGCATGCCTTCATAGTTTTGTCTGCAGTCATATACTGAACCAATCCTCCCAGATCATGTTTGGAAAGGGTATCGGTTTTTATTACGGTTGTTGCCATTATACTCACTGGCAAATTAAAAGGCCTTAAAAGTTTAAACCACCTACCTAGCATTAAAGGAATGCAGATTACAACCTTATGATTTTGCTCTTTCCACAGCAGACATTTTTCTGAACTATCATATTTCCTACCAAGAAAACAATAATCTAGTCTAAAACAATACTCAATAATTTACACCATCTATCTCAGCCCACAAAAACTTGTCTGTTTCATCTTCCTCTTTGTTCACATGATAATGAAGGAAATAAGTGATACTCCTTAGAACAAGTAAGTGGTTGCTACTGTCCTTGTGGTTCTTTGTTCTTTTTTTCTGATAGATGTTATCTTTAGGAACCAAAGCTCCTCACTTACACCAATAATGAATCAAAGATGCCTGTGCTTGACTCTGAGCACTGCCACAGATAGTATAAACACAGACATCTCAGTTTCAGGGATTGGCCCTGTCCTCCTGTACTCCTTCATTACCATATCTTTGCAGCTTAAGGGCCCTTCCTACAATTCACTAACATCTCCAAGTCTGCCAAAAACTTTATAAATAATATAGTACGAGAAGTATTCACTGTAGATACATTTGATTAACTCCTAGCTTGCATTTTAGTTTTCCCAAGAGACCCTACATGACAATAACAAAGGTGGCATGGTCCTTTTTCTAAACTTGCCTTCCCTCCCTACAGTTTTCCATTGGTTTAGGGCTCCTACTAGCACACCAGGTGTGACAGTTTCCATTTACAAGAAAAGATATTATGCTGTTCTGAACAACCATTGTGCTACTGAACAACCATTGTATAAACCTGTCACTTTGGATGATGACTTTTAACTTCTTGGGTTAAGATTGCTTACAAGGGTAGTACTGTCATCTGCCCATCCTCTACCAGTTGCACAGATACCTGCAGCTGCGTCTCCTAAACTATGGGAGTGATTACGGTTACTTTAAAACCTAGCGCTATGAACAATGGTGTTTCAAGATCTGGCTGTTGAGAAATTGAGCTGTCTGCATAGCAAGAAGGAATGGAGAATCTCAGCAGCCATCCCAAGTTAGACTTCCATTGCTTGTCAGTCCTACCCTGCAGTCTTTGATTCAAACTGATGGTTAGAAAGTAAAAGATTTCAAGAGTATTTTGAACCATTTAGTCCCCCTATATCTTTGGGGTTTTATTTAATTAAAAACAAGCAATTTTCCTTTCATAAATTTTTCTCAAAATTAACTTCCCAATAAACTAAACAAAACTCAATAAATGTAATTAAAAATTATAGGTGCTAGCTGTGCCAATATAATTTCTCATTTCTGAATCTCAAAGCACCTAGCAAACTTCATTTACTGATGGCATCAATCCACCATTGTTATGTAGATAATCAATTCTTACCTTTACATATATTATTTTAAAGCTAGAGTGGGCTTATTGTGCAGGAAATAAAAATAGGCTACATTTTTGCTGTAATCCAACCAAAACAAGAATATCCATGCTTCCTTTACCTAGAAATTTTTAGGCAAAAATTCATCGGTCTTCTCTGAGAGTGATGAAAGAGCTAATCACACTGAAACGATCTAATTCTGTAGCATTCCAGCCCTGCAAAATCTGGGAATGCGGCAACATTGCAGCGAGAAGAGTCTTGCTGAGCAGCAAGCACTGCGGACCGAGCGATCGGGAGCTCTGCGGGACAGGGGCTCATGCGCAGCTCTGACGATTCACTGAACTCCCTGGAAGCAGAGAAGCAGAATCAGCAGCCTGTGACGAAACATTTCATCTCCCTATAATTCAGAAAGCTAGCCCAGCAGGCTTTGAACTCATCAAAACTCAGACTATGCACTTGGAGCAGACCTTTTAAGATGCAGCCTATTTTATCTGAACACTATGCGTTTTCTGATCATAAGTACAGAGAGCTATTTCAGAGATGCCAAATCTTTCTATAGTTAAACAGTTCCCTTTTAAGCTTGAGTTTTTATGCATGAAATATTTTTGGATCAGATAAATTCTACAAAAGCATTAAGGATTCATTTACATTCACAGTGAAGAAAAAAATATTTTCCCTTGAGGGAGCTGGAAAGCTCTGACAAACGTACGTTTTGTCACACCAAGTTTAATGGGAGGGGAATGATATCTTGTAACTGCCTCTTCATAATATCAGTATGTGCAAAGGTGAAAAATAGTACCAAGCTCCTCTGCATACAAACTGAAACCTTCCTTGGACATGTCTTCTCCCTTAGTGACTGACTGACTGACTGACTGACTGACTGACTGACTGACTGACTGGTGTTCAGGCATTACTGTCCTTACCTGGAGGGGCACACACTTGACTGAGCATTATTTTTCCAAGGACGAATATCCCAGCTACCAATCTGGCTCCTTGGCCCAGAGGGTACACTATTTTAATTGTGTCTATGTCTTGATCTCAACAGTATTTTCATAGATAACAACTAGAAATACAAATGCAGTTGATTATCACAGTTTAGGATTTATGCTCAGTGCCTACACTTCAGTAGAAGAGTAATCCCTTTTGCCCCTATATGTTAAGTAACTTCATTTTGGAAATAAATGTCATAATTACCATAAAGTAAATGAGACTTAAAACATTAAGCTACTTTGTTGTTCCTTCGTATCTTCAGAACTGCTTGGAAGTCAAAGGCTGATGACAGCGTAATGTGAAGAACAATTTTTGTCCTCTGAAGAATATTAATACATAGAATTATGCTTAAAAAGTGGGTAACCTTATTGAAACCATATTACAGTACATTACATTAACTATTGATCAGCCATTCATTTCATAAGACTGCTACTTGCTTATATTGAATATAGTTTCATTTCATCCTCATTGGGAACAATCACATGCATGTCGTCTTAGAACAGTTTCACCACATGGTTGTCATCCACACATAACTCAATAAATTTGAAGTACGTTATTAGTATGGGATTTCCAGACAGGATCACATTGCAAAATTGTGACTGTATTTCCCTCATCTATTATTTATCTCTATAAATTTATCTCTAAATCATTCGGTGCTCTGCAAAGCCGGTATACACTCTTTCCAACTTGCCTGGCTTTACAGTTTGCTGTGAATAGTTTGCTCATGGCAGCGGTACATTTCACTCCGTGTCTATACCACACCGTAACTGACCCCGTGTTGCTGCCGAGGGCTGCCGCACGCGTGGGGCTGCTCGCTTCAGCTCTACGCATCCCGGGGTCCGTTTCAAGCACATTAGTAACAACCAAATACAGCACAGATTTTCCTTTCCTGACTTTGTATTTCCTGAGGTAAGTTAATACTTGGGGTGGGACGTGCGGAAAATTCCTCCTCGCTTTCACAATTCACTGGGAAAACCACCCGAGCCAAATGCCTTGCAGCCGCCACCCACAGCTGTGTGCAGGCCCAGTCAGGCACCCAGGGTATCTCTTCCTCCCTATCCTTTCTCCAGAAAAGCATTTCTCCTGACTGCACCAAATGTTTTGCAGCAGAAGGTGCTGATCCACTTATGGCCCCATCAAGAAAGGCACTCAGACTCTGCAAAGTGTCATTTAAAGTGCTATTCATTACAGCTAACACTACAAAGAAAGAGAGAATAGTATAGACAACTTTGTTTTTCTATCAGAAAAAGAGAGATGAAGGCTGTCTTCCTTAAAATTCTCACAGATACAAAATAAACAGTTATAAATTTGATCCATACATTAACCAGTAATTTATTAGTCTACCTATTCAGAAAGATAATTATATGAACATTCTATTGACTATGGTTGTTTCTAGAAAAAGATGGCACACTATATCTTATGTATAAGCAACTTCTCTGCAAGGTTTTTTAATACGCATTTGTACCTGTTTTGTAAATAAGGAGTATCAGTCAGTAAATGTTCACCAGATTTAGGAGTAGATGGGTCTGCAGGAATATTAAAAGAGCCTCATGAAATGGGTGGTGAAATACATACAGATTTATAAGCTGAAGGCATCCCCCATTTTTTTCTGTAACACTATTAATATAGTCATGACAGTTTTACTGTTTCCTTAGTTAAAGGAGTATCTATGGGCCACAATTTTCAGAGGCACAGAGCCACAGCTGGCACATAACGTCTGGTGCTCCATGCACAGTGGTTCCAAATACTGAGCCTACCAGCAAATTTTGTGTCTGACAGTGTGACCTCCATGGGTCAAACTAATTACGGAAAAGTTGAAAAACGTTGGTCTCTGCCTATTCTCCTTTTGATTTTCACATCGGTGTTTTCAGAATAGACAACATGCTTTCCCTCCTTTGCATATCTACATTTAGGTATAAGTGGGGACATGGCAACAAGCAGTTATTGTGACATGTGTGACCTATATTCTCTCTGTAGTTTTTGGCAAATCATTTAACATCTTTTCTAGATTTCTGCCTTGGCAAATAAGTGCTACCATTTTAGTATGTGATATGTGTGGTTATATGTGATATAATGATAAAGAATAAAACAAGTTCTTTCCATTACTGTGTCAGCAACTTCTTTCAGAGATCTGTGGCAGACAATTTGCTAAGTAAACTGTTTGTTTCAAACTGCAACAAACTCATAGCAGAATGAGTGCATGCAAGTAGAACAAATCTAGTGAAGAAAGAAAACTATAACAGTATCTCATATTAAGGAGTTTTGTGTTGTTAGATAATACCACGGTACTGCCAATTCTAAGAATTCAAAACCCAAAAGCCAGTCCCCAAAAAACATAACACTGGCTTTAACATGTATTATTAAAAAAAAAAAACAAAACCAAAAACAAAAAAAACCCCTACAACCTTTTTTACTTTTCAGACCACACTCAAAAAAGTCTTCAACAAATTCAAAGAATGTGTTCCTATGAGAATGAAATCTAAAGGGGGAAAAGGGGTCCATCAAACTAGCCATTAAAAGAGATAACATTAAAACCAGTAGTGAATTATTCCAACAAGCAAGAAAAACAGGAAGTATACTATAAGACTAAAATAGTTATTTCAGAAGCTTGTTAATGCTCTGGAAATCAAGCAAAGTCTCACACAAAACTGAAAGCAATGACACATTGCTAGGAACAGTACAAGAGAATAGCTGAAGTTTGTAGGGACAAATTAGAAGTATTCAACAGTTCTTTTCACCCTTTCATTTTGAAAAATAAGTACCCTGACCTAATTTTTCATACATATAAAGTTTAATAACAAGGCAGAAGGAACACATCTTTCAGAAGAAGAAATGGACATGTTAAAGGATATTTAGATGTAAATTTTGAAATGTTTTAAAAGTGTAAGTAATTGAAATCAACAGGGCTTGACGAAGATCACCCTAAAGCAATGGTTCAGTGGTGAATTTTTGGCTCCTGCATCTGACCACATTTTCTCTCACAAGACAATGATAAGTCATTTAAAAAGAATCCTTTGAATTAATTTTCTCAAGAGGAGAAAAAGCAGAGGTTGAGGAATGATTATGAGACATGTCATATACACAGGAAATACCCTTACTATAATATGCTCAAAGCAGTCTTAAATCTATTATCCAAACAGCTTACAATATTAAAAAGTTTGCACAGTGCTTTGACAAAAGCTGTCTCCTTAACAATTCTCCCCCAATAGCAGCTAAGTAAAATATACGCCACATTATTTGTCCTTTAACATTCCTGTGACACTTTTGTCCTACAAAATCTTATTTTAATATTGTAATTTGAGGGAGTATCAAACTGTACCACCACTCAAAACATTTAAGAAAAAGAGTAGGAAGTAATTTTTCATACTAAAAATAGTAAACTGTAGGATTTGTTAAAAGAGATTATTATGGACATCAAAATCATAAATGCTTAAAGATCAGTTGGACAAATTCATGGAAGAAAAACTCTGACATGTAGTTACAAAGCTCAGGAAGTCCTGTAAGTCACAACTGTTCGAGTTTGGACAATACACTGGGAGAAATACCCTTATATACTTCCTTCAGTCTTGAAAATCAGTAGTTGCATTTTTGAAACAAAATAGTAAAATTTTGCATTCATTTAGTTCTCCAGTTATAAGCGCTCAAATAAGATGAAAAACATTCTTTTCTAATCTGGCACAGCAGTCAGATATGATACATAATTCATGCCTTCTGAGTCAGTCTTCAAACACTGAGTGTGTTACTAAGGAGGCAGAATTTTCATTCTTTTAAGACAGATATCTCTACAGATGCAGTAAACTCCAAGATGCACTGCCAAAAAATTAATAAAGTTTTAATACTTAATATGATGAATTTTGCTTAAGTCACTCAGGCAGAGCAAAGAATTATCTGTTAAAGCAGTTACACATATTAATATTATGTATATGACATATTTACAGCACAGCATGTGACTGTACAAAGCAAAAGTGGCTATAGCCTTTGAAATATTTAAAGATGAGAGAGCTGTCAATCAATCTCAGCCTGTGGGGGAAAATCATTTTTATAGAAAGCAAAAAACACACTATGGATTAAAATGAGTGATTAAAAGACTGGACCCAAAAAATAAAAGCCCTTGAGACAGAGATGCGAAAGAAGCAAGATAAGACAAGCAGGTAAAATTTAAAATAGTTGCTTTTACAGAGTCAGGTTTGGTGGGTTTTTTTAGGTTATCGCACATCTGTGTATCGGTGAAAAGAATGAAACTTTGCAGCACTCATAGCGTCGGGATGTTGTCTGGAACCCTGGTTTCCCTCAAGGGAGATGAAGTAGTGTTTAATTCTACATTCATCATACAATTTCCAGTCAACGCAATTCAGTCACCTAGAGATACCTGTTGTGTCCTCTAGCACAACCACTGCTACCAGCTTAACCTCACAACTGCACTGATCACAATTATGTGACTGCTTGGTCAAACAGACAGAAAGAGCTTGTATTTGTGCTAAATATCATGCAGATGTATTCTCCATAGCCTAGTGATGAGTACTCCTACCTTATCCTCCGAAGACCCTTTATGTGCTTTATGATGAACACTCACTCTGCACAAAACAGAAATAACCCCCACAAGAGGTGCAGAACAGATGATCACAAAGATCCCCTCTGGCCACTCGAGCTATTAGCTTATACATCTGCAGCAACACATTGAACATTTTTCTAATAGGGATGCTCATACAAAGAATTGAATCTCTGACCAATGCTCTGCCAATGCTGCAAGTAAACAACCTCAGGGTTCCTCAGTTGAGGCTCTTCCTTTGCTCTGATCACTCCAGATGTCTATGAAATACAACTCGATGTTGGCCAAAATCCTCTCGGCTATTAATAAATGCCATTTCTGCTTAGAATCGAGTTTTAGCAAAAACACTTCAAATGCCCTCATGCTATAAATAAGACGGCTTCGTTCCTGACCTTATTATTTTTCCATTTGACAGTCACCTCCCTGACAGATTAACCCAGCTAAAAGCTGTGGGTAAAATACTACTGCAAGCAATTTATGTATTAATTTTTTTAACTTTGCAAAGAAACACAAATCTTTTTTTACCCCAGTAACTCAAAAAGTAAAGAAAACTTGAATGTCTTTTCCTCAAGTTTTCCTCAACTATTCAGCTCTGATTAGAAAGTACAGGAATGCCTGAGGTTGAATTAAACAAGTGAACAGCAAATATTATGACAACGGTCTCTATATAAAGTTTAACTTCCATAATTCTGAAGTATATAAAAAAGATAATATTTCTACCATGATTTTAAAAACTGGATCCCAACACCCCATCAAAGGAAACAGATATATGATTTCTAGACTATTGAGGGCAGTAACATTCCCCTTTTCACCGCCTTGAAGCTGCCTCTATTGAAGGCAAAGCTCCAGGATGGATATAGCTCAAAAGGCGTAAATTAAAGCAATGAAGCTCTTGTCACTCTTTTCCTTCATTCACTCGCTGAATAAAATGATTTCCCTCATAATGCAGCTCTATTTGTCTCCTATTTTACTTTCCTTTTCTCATGTAAAATAGCTAAGTTCACTTTTATATTTTTGGAAGCTGCAGAATACCAACGACACAGAATTGAAACGCAGTGACTGTGCCAAAATGCAGAGACCAATGGAAAAATACAAGGTAATGAAATGCTCCCTTGGTTACTTTGTTTTTAAGGTACACATTTCCTTACTTTTCTTTGTCCTTTTCCTTGTGTTGTGTTTTCCCTTTCCTCAGTCCATCCTTCCTCCTTTTCATTTACCTAACCTCCCTCGTATTGTTTGTCCATTGAAAATAACATTCAACCTTCTGGTTTTCCTCATCAACCCTGGTAAGAGGATATACCGAAAAATCCCTGCACTTCCTTCGGGAAATGACTAATCACAAGGGATGGATTTTCACTAGTAGTCTAACATGAACAAAGAGTGGGGAAAAGCGCCTCTCCCTTCTAGTGATTGTGCTCCAGCTGTTTGTATCACAAATTGGCTCTGAGAGTGGTTCAGCCCCTGTCCTGCTGCTCTACTTGTGAACATTTAGGTGCAGGAGGAAGCATTAATTTGTCAGAGCTGTGGTCTTTTGCCTTTGACAGCCCTCCACAGCAGTCCACAGAGATGGCTGGTTGCAGAGGAAGAAGCAGACTGAAGGACCCTTGGACAAGAAGGAAGCGCCAGGACTGAGACACTGATGCTACCTGTCTTGGCTACTTATCTCTCCAGCCTCCTTTAGTCAAAGTCAAGAGGGGGACTCTGAGCACCTAATGTTGCAAAGCAGGTGTGTAAAACAAGAGGGTCTGAATACATTCCTTACAGTTATTTTCCTGTGCTCTTTCGTTGGAAGAGGGAGGCTGTACATAAAACCAGAGCGGACTGGACTGACTAAAGCAGAAGGCTTCAGTCCACTTTCACTTCTATTTAATTTCTATTTCCTTTATAAGCAAAGGTTGCTACACTGTACTTGCTTGACACTACAAAGGTCTAAATAAATTCCTTAGATTGCAGTAGCGCTGTAAATTGCTATTTACGAGGTATTCAAGATAAAGATTTTATGGCAGGTAATTTCATTTTCCATCCTCTGCTTTGATACAGGGTGTGACCAGCAAATGTTTCTATACAATCACCCTCACGGCAGCTGTATAGTGATATTAGTTTGAATGCTTTCTCTTAACACTAAAATTTGAAAGTGACGCTGAGTTGCATATTCACGGTTATTAGAGTAATTCAGCACGTTAGGAGGTGTTTGGAAACTGGAATGTGTAAGGGGCAATGCATAAGGGGATATTTTCTTTGTAAAATATATAGAGAAGGGGAGACATTACAAAAGGACTGAATGGCAACATAGAATGAGCAGGAGGTGCGTACTTGAGGAAAAGATGTCAGGCGATACGTGTGTCCATTCCGTATGGGCACAGCAAATCAGCAGCATCCCAGAATGTACCGCTACGCTGCCTGTGATTCTCTCAAAACCAAATGAATCCCCTAAGGCTGTGCAATACACTGGAAAAGAAGATTGATGCAACCGACATGATCATGGGAAATTAAAACACCAATTCCCTTTTGTTAGAAAGAAAGCAACTTGCTTTCTTCATATACCCAGCGCCCCTCCCCATCTCCATTATTTGCATGTTGTATTGGCTAAACCCCTCTGGTATCCAGGAACCAAACAGCACTTGATACTGTAACTGGAATAAGTCAGAAACACAATTCTCCATGTCTCTATTTTGCAGGCTCCAGGGTCCTCTTTGATTTGCTTAGCACTGTCAGCACCCCCATTTGTGCATAAAATCCACCCTTTCTTACGACCTCCAGCTTGAACTCCCTGTGACTAGGGTTCATCCTGATGAGGTAAATCCAGTGTAACACCTACTGGTTAGAATGTGGATGAAATGGCTTGTGAATCGCTTGATGATGACCTAATTTGCAGCCTAAAAGCTTAAGAGACACCAGTGACAATGTGACAACTGTCATTTTTATTCCGTTTCACATTCTTTAGCAGCATTGGTTCCTGCACAGAAGCACCTGGAAACGGCTATTTATAGAAGAGAAATAGAGAATACATAGCAACAGAGTAGTTGAAGTCTGTCCTTTCCATTTAGCGCAAAAAAAAAAAAAATAACCACAGGAAAGAAGGAAAAATATGATACTCATTGTCCTGTAAATTTTACCAATTATTTTGAGACAACAACGAAAGAATTAATTCCAAGTAATTTCTAGATAACAGGCAGGCCAAAATGGAAACTACTCGCATGTGGAAAGCAACCTTATATCTTTTTATTCAAGCTTGATCTTTTTTATTAGCTTAACTAACATTGCTATTGCCTTCCTGTATGGAAACTTTTTTAGAATTTGGGGTTTATACTTCAAAAATGCAACCAAAAATATTCCAATTTGTTTACTGCTAAAACATTTACTAAGTTAAATATAATCTACAGAAATTAAGGTACAATGCCAGTAAGCAAGCAGTGGAGAGATGCAACTGAAGGAGTGATTTCCAAAGTATGGGGTTTTATGTTTGGAAACAGAGATACCTATTTTACTGTGGTTATTAATTATTAGCTTCACCAGAAATCATGCTGACATGACAGTAAGACTGTACTTGAGACAGAAGTCTGTGTGTTAACCTAGCCTGTGATGTAAGCGTAGCATCAACATACAGACGTGTGTTGCTGATCTGTAAGAAGTGGAGCAAGTTGTTATCATATGGAGAGAAAAAGTTAATCTTGAATAGAAAAATTAACGCAAAGCAAATTAAAAAGAAATGTAATCATATAGGCAACATGGAGTTAGAAATCTTCACAAGCACCTGAGCAAAAGTCAACAGGAGCAATTGATGTCTCTTTGCTAAGATAGCCCATCCATTTTTACAAGGAGAGAACATGAAGTTATGTTCTATTTTTGTTCCTTTTTTTCCTTTAATCTGCCAGAAAATACAGTACTAGGTTAGGTAATAGCATAATGCACAAGGTCTTGTGATAAAATGCAGTGAAAAATGCCATATTCTCTTAGAGAATGCTATATTATCTTATAGAGATATATTCTCTATATCTCTTAGCAGATAGGAGAAGCATTACCTGCTTCCAAACAGTGGTTCATTTCTGAAACAGAAAACATCCTTGTTAGAATACATGCACAGAGCCACCTGTATTACACCCTTTGAAAATGATTTTTTTTTAAATTTACTGGATGGTTCATTTATTGATCTCAAATGACTTTACAAGGTGCTAGATGGTAAGATTTCATTTGAAAATGCATATTTATTTTACACGACCTATCTGTTCCTCCTTCTTTTCCTTACACAGTACTGTGTGATACAACAGCCCCTCATTAAAAGGAAGCTTACTTTTACAGCCTTAAAAACGTAAATTTACCTCTCAATGTAAACAAATGAACTTGTAAATGAAGATTTACTCACTACCTATATTAACTCTTTTTATTCTGTCTAATTAAAACAGTAATCTTTTTAAGCTATTTGTTGTCAAGCCTTTCTTACTGATACAGAAAAACCCCTGCACCATCTCTCTCTCACCTCACTCCTAATCTTCCACCCCCATACGAACAGGCAGGTACATGGCATAAGGAGACATGCCTGCACAGCTTATCCTCTGCACTTGAGCTTTTGTAAATTCTTGTTTGCTTAGGAAAGTCTGTACATATTTGCCATCACCAGCAACAGTTTCAAGTTCAGATCTTGGAAGAATTAAATTAATTAATTCCATTGATTCTTCCATGCAATCTGTAATCCATAGGATGCAGTCATGGAAATGCCTACATAAACCCATAATCTTGCACAGCATTATTCCTTCAATGAAATAAACTTAAGTAAATGCTCAAATGTTTACATGACTAAGGCCTGAATTTCTTGCAATACTTGTAATATTTGATAGTTGAACTAAGGAAATCTGTTAACCTCTCTTACTTGTGTCTGTGTTTCCGTACCTATAGTACCATTTGAGCAGAGCAGATTTCTGTAAACATGGTAAGTAATGTGAGAAAATCAGAAAGACATTAGGGAATAACTGAGAGGAGAGAAGGAGATAGTGGAGACACTAGTAATATCAATGTCTTTATATGCAAGAACTACTTTAAGCCCACACTGCTTTCAGTCAAGAAAAAATGGTGTAAATATTTCTTCTTTAGTATGATGAAAACATGAAGGTGTGGATATCGAACAGTTATTTATGAATCAATCTGATTTGCAAAAAAGTAAGTTCGCAGCCAAATATCTTGAAGGTCTCAAAATAAGGTCTTCTCTCAGGCCTAATACTAATTATTTATCATTATTTGTTAATGTTACTAATTTTTTGTTCATTGGTTTGATTTAATATTCTGCCTTGAGAATACACAGGAATTTAGACTGCTTTTTAATGAAGTTGTAAATTATAAGACATTTTGGATAATATATGATAACGGGATTCATTTCAGGAACTGGTAGAATTCCTAACGTAATCATATTAAGCTTGATTGAAAAGTATTTCCAGAAATTATATCAATATAAAGTTTGAGGATTCTGAAAGTACAAAACATTAGATGTGAATTTCCAGATTGCTACACACAGATATTTTCATAACTGTTAAATGAAGTTACCAGATTAGGTGTCACTTATTTCAGAGTTGAGGGCATAGTTACTTGCCTACTCTTCAAATAGGTAATGTGTAATCCATATATTCTGGTTATATATTTAGGTGTCCTATAACAGCTACACAGCTACAGGTAAGAATTCAGGTAAAATTGACCTCCTCTACTATTCTGTCCTTCCTTATTTTCTCCATCTAAAGAACTGCACAAGAAGTGAACCACAGATTTTTCTTTCATAGGGTATTTATCATTAGCCAGTTAGATTATTTCATGAAATTGCATCGAAGTCAGAATGTCTACAGGAGGCAACTTCTCTATTAAGATGCAAACTGTTCAGTGAAACTATTTAAGAATCATGTAGCAGCTGTGACAGTGCCAGAGGTAATTAAATCAAGGTTCTAAAAATAAAAAAAAATGCATGGTGATGCATCCCATATTTGATTTTTCTTCCAGCTGCTAATTACACAAATTTATCCTGATAATTGCTACTCAGACTGGAATCTTCCTATTACATATTTATATCAATAACAAAGATTCAGTCAACCAACCTGTGATTTGCTTCTGCCAAGGTTTTCACATACAGATAAGCTTCTGACAAATTTGGCTTCAGCTTCTGTGCTGGTTTTATAGTGGTGTTACAAACTAGATAATGCCAAGGATGTCAGCAATCAGTCACTCAGGGAGGATGAGAAGCCAATTCTCTTGCTCATGTTACCTCTGTGAGTTAACAGCCTCTTGGTTTGTGGTTTGCTTTGTGGGTTTTTTTACGTATTCAAAATCTTCATTTAAGATACAGGACACCGTGCTTGCCCTGTAGTTTGTAGTTTGCGGACAACCTGAACACACAGAGGTACAGGCA
The DNA here is from genome assembly GCF_028500815.1 of Rissa tridactyla. NCBI lineage: Eukaryota > Metazoa > Chordata > Aves > Charadriiformes > Laridae > Rissa > Rissa tridactyla. The sequence goes on along the minus strand of NC_071497.1, from coordinate 23,868,191 downwards.
TACATGTGGACATTTTGGAGCTACGTCTCATAGGACTTTTAATCAGAGAGAGCTGTAAAACTCAATTTTACGAGAACACTTTCACAGCGAACACACTTTCTGCTTCACTTGTAAATAACAATCCTAATATTATAGTTAGGTCTTATTTCATTCTATTTTCTCTTTTTTTGTACTCACTTAAAGATTTTTCTGCGTCTGAAAATATACGTGCTTCATACTAGTTAGGAGGTAGTTTTATCTTACTTTACAGAAAACTTCAGGAAAATATTGAAAATGAGATGATTCAGATTTTGTACCTAATCAACTAACAATGACCAGGAATAGAAATTTCAGATTAGTATTACTTGGGAAATTAGGGCGAAAATGTTCTTGGAAATTGTCCTGGGTTGAGCGACACAGGACTAACTTCTCTTCTAATGCTGGGGAAAACTGCACTTTTAGAAGACTCTAGTGTCTGCATTTGTGAAAATACGTACTTTACAGCCAGCTAGGCTCTGTGGGATTCAAGGTCTGAGTGTTTTCAAGCCTTGCCAGGTGCAGGGATGAGGAGGAGTGAGGCCCGGGCACTTGACCCAGGCTGGCCAACAGGATTATTTCGTACCATGGACGTCACATTCGATATAAATTAGAAAGTTTGCTGCGTAGTTTCTCTCTCTCGATGGCGGTGATCCAGAGAAACTCCTTGCCCCAGTGCCAGACCCCTGAGCCCTTCCCTTCCTTCCGAAGCCGTTGCGCTCGCAGTGTCCGACATTTGCTGTCCCCTGCTGGGAGTGCACAGCTTCCTACTGATAGAATGGGCTGAGTATAATTCTTGTATATCCTATATTAGTATCTGGATTAATACTGGTTCTTTAGTGTTATTGTTAATTATTTAGTCTTATCCTATTAAATCATCAATATATGTTGAACCTGTCTGTGAGAATCAAGCTTTTTTAATTACAAAAGAGGACAAGGAGGACAGGAATGCAAACCTTTCTGTGTAGGTAATATATCCAACAACCTGCCTTAAATCCAAGTGTTATTACACGACATTAAGAAAAACAAAGGGAACAGTGTCAGATCATCAGGACACAATGACATTCACCCAAGGGCTCTTAAGAAACTGAAGAATATTGCTGAGTGAGTGATTGCACAACCTCTTTTCAATGGGCCCAAGCATCAGAGGACTGCAAAACGGTCAGTATGACAGTGACTTTTAAAAGGCTCCCAAAGGAGATGCAGAAGATGAACTACAGAGCAGTAAATGTGACTTCTCTATTGGCCAAGTTGGTGGAAGCCATCAAAAAGAATAAAATTAATGGGAGTGTAGATAAATGCTTTCAACTGGGGAAGAATCAGTATGGGTATTGTATGACCTCCCTTTACAGATGAATCCAATGGCATTCTTTGAAGGAATTAGTAATCACATGCATTAGAAAGGTCTGGTTGATACAGTCTACTTCAATTTCCAAACAATGTCACTGCGTACCCCTGTATTTGGAAGGCTAAGCACAGTTGTAGTGTCTCTGTCTCAAAATGTATAGAGTAAAACTCAAAGAGTTACACAGGTGTGTGTAAAAGGCTTGGTACACCTTCCATGTTAGGACTGACCAGCTCAACTAGTTCATCCTGGGAAAAAAAAAATGACCAGCAAATGAGAGGGCATTTCACATAACAGAGACTTAATAAAGAAGAACTCCTCGCTGTCTCTCTGAACACATGAACTAAGGGGCTTCAAATAAAAGTAGTAGTATCTCCATTTAGAACAAACAGAACAACGTGTTGTTCACACAGAGCACAACTAAGCCACATCACATTCTTACATTTTTAGTAGATGTGGTTCACTGGCTGATTCTGTATTCCTGTGGAAAAGATACCATGATTTTATGAGCAAGCATTGCTTCATAGTATACATATGCAAATAAAATTAATGAAGATTGCACAGGCAACCTTCAGATTTCTTAATATTTAAGTGCTTGTCTTTACAAATAATCTTTTTTGAGATTGTCTGTATATTGTGCCTAATAGCCCTACCACTCCATGAAATGGTACGCGTTGACCCAGAAATGATTGCAAATGACAGCATTCTGATGCATAACAAACATACACCTCTCTCCAATACTCCTGCAGCATCCCACTGCAGTTTTCATCAGCTTCAGAACTGACTTGCGTTTGTGACTTCCATTTTGCATGAAAGCTTCTGTCAGCTGTGCGGCTGCTGGAATTTACCAATTTATCAGCACTATCTGTAACCAAGCAGTGCCTCAAAAAAACCAATATTGTAGTAACACCTATGAATGTGGAAATACCGTCTCCACTTCATGGTCTAGACCTAATGGTCATGTCAGAACAGCTTTGTTTTTCAAGTAACCAATTGAGTAGCTACTTAGAAATATTTATTTCTGAATCATTACTAAAAGTGTTGCAGTTTATCTTCCATAAAAACATGAAACACATGAGAGCAGAACACTAGAAATCTTAGCTGAGCTGAAATATCCTGTCTCTGGAGTATAAAAATATCTGTTCACTTCTAAAATAAGATGATGATATATAGTTCTAGTAACATACCAGAAATTTTGAAAGTGGTCACTGATGTGACCTTCTCTGAGGTCTTTCCCATAATGATGAATTCAGTAATACTGATATCTATAGTTTATCTCTAGCAGAAGATATCTTTTTTTTTTTTCCCTCCTTAGGAAATTGCTAAACACAGCTGGCTGCTATTGCACAAGAATTGTGATTAAGGTGTGGTTCATCACACAGGTGCTGGCACAATTTTTTGGACATGGCCTAATCTAAAACTATATTTTTTCCCTAATTTTTCTTAAATTCCTACTGTTTCTCAATTCTTAACACATGCCTGTAAGGGCCCTGAGAGCATTCTCCCTCCTGGCGGGGGCTCTGGAGCAACATAGAAATGCAGCTGATGGCTGCCACCCCTTCCAGCCAGTGACTTTGGGGTGAAGGTCCCAGATGTTGCCGAACCCTGTCCCACGGGAGCTGCTTTCGGCTGAGGCTCTACTGCTCATCCCCAGGCAAGCCCCATCTCCTGCTGCCTGTGCCTGGACCCTGACCCTGGATGCTTCTGGACTGACCCTGCCACTGCCTTGTCACTATGAACCTGCCCACCGGCCACGGGGCTGTGTCTGATGCTGGTGCCTCCCCACTGTGCCTGATCCTGACCCCTTATGGGTTAATGTCCCAGTGCGGCTTTGACCCATCCCTATCCCCACAGAGGTACTTGATGCTCCACGCTGGGGCTGCAGCCAGCTGCACCCCAGCCCACCCTGCTCCCTGCCTGTGGGTGGCGGGACAGGCCCTGGCTGGTGATGCCCCTGCGCCGCTGGACCAGGGGTCTGCCTCAGCCACCATGGAGCAGCTGAACCCCCCAGTGCCCTGCCTACGCCAGGAGTTTCAGCTGCTACATGACACGCAGGAGGTCAGCGTTTCTCTCACAGAGTTTCAGGCTATGCTGTGATACAACGATAAAATCAATGATAATTAGATAGACTCTGCTTCCTGATACACTCCTCCATGATAACTGTCCCCTCTAAATTACTGGTTATTATATGAACTTCAGTCAATGAATCACATAAATGAAGGAAGCTTGGAAACTACACAAAATCAAGCTTTCACCAAGTTTTCAAGGAAGCATCTTGACTCCCTAACCATTTTTTTAATTAAAATTTGCCACTTGTATTAGTGATGTAGTCATATTCATGAGTTTTTAATGTAGGCAGCCTTCACAGATTTTTCCAGAATACTGTGTGGACTGAGAGACTATGGTTATCTTGAAGTTTACATAAGCATTGCAAATACCGTTGCTATCAGTGAGCTGTGATTATAGTCTTTTAGAAAGAAAGAATGCCTAGTGTAGAGACGGTCATGAGTGCAGCCATTTGATCACACTGATACTGAAGCATAAGTTTAAACTGAGTTATATCTGACCTAGATCCGATAATTCAGGACGCAGAGGGTTTTTTTTTCAGGGAAACAGCATCGGTATCTCAGATAAAGCTCACATGACTTAAGAACAGACCAATGATAGTAACAACCAGAAATGCCAAAATTTCAAATTTCAAAATTTATATCTTTTACACAAAATCATCTATGTGCGTTGATTCTTACATAGCTTCCTAAAAGTGCATTCTTTGCATTAATTTCTTGGATTATTGTATTGAACTTGTTACGTAGTTGTATAGGAGACAAGGTTCAGATGTTGTCATTTAAGAATACAAAAGCTAGACATTTAAGTCTAAATTGGTCCCTCTAAACTCCATTTATAATCAGCGGACAGGAACAGGTAACTCTAGCTGGTAAATTATTTTAAATGTCTAAAATAAGTTAGATGAGTGTGTGGTATCTTCAATGCAACTTCAGATGCCTGAGATGAACCTTACATAGGGTGTCCAAAACCATGTCGTATACAAGCAGCACACTGCCATATTTACTCAAATTTCCCAGAAATTAAGGCTTAATATGGAAATAATTATTACAGTATGTACTGGAGCATAAGCATGCTGAAATGAAATATGAAGACTTCCATATAAAATGTCATATTCTGGAGAACACTGAAACATACTGCCCTATTCCTCTTCCACAATTTCTAACTTTTTTCCTCCAAGAAAGCTGTAAGTGAAGGTACCAGCAGTATTAGTTCATTTATTCTAGTTAACAACTAATTGAGAAGAAAAGTTTGCCAAGCCCACACTTTTGCAGAGTTCCTTCCTTGATAAAGAACTCTGTCAGAAGTCGTATCTGATCATGAGAAAAATTTGAGGAAGACAACACAAATTTGCTTCATTTGAAGAATCCATAAAATTTCTTCATCAACAATGCTAATTCTATTGGTTTTAGGGTTCATTTGAAATCCATATTACTCTTGCTGTTTGCAGCAATAATTTACTCCTATACACCAAAGAATAGAGACAGATTTTAACATGGCTGTATTTTTTCCAGTTTTGGAAAGCAGCAAATTCATACACCTTTATTTTATAAGTTCAGTTTTAGTGTCTTCACGGTATAAACTGTTTACCATTACTGTTTGTTCTGTGTTGAACTGTTAGCATGCAGATGGCTGCCTCTCTTTACTCATAATACAAGTTTTGTTAATATGCTTATAGTAGCTTGGAGTACCATGTCTAATTCTTTTGTTGATCGTGGGCAATATTTCAGACGCAACAACCGGATTCTAATTTCTCCAAAGATTCTATCTCTTGTGTGTCCCGACCTTTGGTAGCTATAGCAGACTTTTAACTAAAACTCCCCTGGTAGAGCTTCCTTTGCCTGTCTGTTAGGTACCAGCTTCTCGACTCTCTTCAGGTCTTTTGGGTAATCCAAGAGGAAATTTCTAACTGTGTCTCCTTGCCTATTGACTCCTCTTATTGTAAAGCAAGAACTATTTCAAAATCGTCTAGGCTTAATAGATTTCAGTAGGTAAAACACGTGAACTGAATTATGTTTTTTAGGATCTCTCTGCCCTTTCTATCTCTCACGGGATGTAACAGTGTTATTTAAAGACATAGACTTCTGACTTTCACAAAAAAAAACCCACTCTTCTTTTAGAAAGCAGAAGATTTAGGGTGCAAGTCCAGACCTCTTCTGATGTCTGGACTTGAGCATAACTCAAAATGACTCATTCTCTGGACTAAACTCAAAGCCATTTTTCATGAATATTCAAGACCCTCGTATCTTTTTTTTTCTTCCCCACTTCAATTCCAGCACAGAAAACTTGGACATATTCCATGCAACTATTTCTCTGAAAAGCTTCTCTTCTTTCTTTTGTTATACTTTGGAATCCTAGGCATAAAGTGTTGCTTTTACACTTTTCTTCTTCCACAGTTTCTTGCTTTCCCACTTCTTTCTATTGATTACTGCTACCTCTACCTACTGTCGTCTAGCACAAGACTAAGTACATTCGTAAGTGGCACTTTAATACTAAACTATTAATTGTTCAAATCAAACATAAATAAAGGAAGTCATTCCTGTTAAGGGTCATTTGTCTTTGTGATTGGCAATCCTTGAATAGCAAGGGTTAGTCCCTCAATAGCAGGCACCTGTAAAAGTACTATCTAAATGCTTCTCCCTGTAGTTTTATTTACTGAAGGTCCTCTGGACTGGCCTTTTTCCTGAAAGGTAAATGTTGGCAAAATCGCTCCTACAAAATGCTGTTTGAATCCACAACACTGCAAACTGCCAATGTGAGAAATGCTTTCCTCTTCAGAGTGTGGAGAATATGACTGTACCTAGTAATACAGCTAACACCATTAACAAATAATTTATTTTTCATGCATTTACTTAGGCCAACAGAAAAGCTTTTCACAGCCAGCTGTAAGCACTGAGAAAGCACTTCTGAAAATGGTCCGTCTTACAATAAACATCTGAAGATATGGACTGATAGTACAGAACTTTTCTTGGTGGGCATATCTCCCTTAGAATAGAGTGTAACTTTTCAGAACTTATCTTCAATATGATCATCTTGTTCATTTGGCAAACCACTGAATTAGAACTGCTGCATTTTATGTTGCCCAGTAGGTTTTTGGGTCTTCCTGGCATATGGGTTTACGTTTACTGATTCAGGGCAGAAATTGACTTGTGTACACATGTCAAACATGTACTGCAATGTAATACTAGTCTGATCATCACCTGAACACGCTCTGAAAAACTAAACCATAAATAGTAATAATCTTCAGATGAGTGACTGGCCAGCTGGCTGAAAAGACAAAAGTAGATTATTTCAAATGCTATGTTAAGAAATATATTCTAGTCCTCTGCTTTTATGCTACCAGGGTACACCATTCACCCTTGTTCAGCGAACATCCTAGCAAGCGGAGAGGCAAATCCCATGTTTGCTTCCGGAATGGGTAGTCACAGCAGCACAAGGTGCAACAGGAGGGAAAGAAGAGGTCATCACTAGGGCAAATTCCTACTGATTTCTAACAGCATACGCTTCCTTATGCCTCAATTTAGAGCAGCTACAGCCAGTTCTCCTGAGAATCTTAAACAGACATTGTTTTTCTACCTCTCTTGTATCTCCTTATCCCGTATGAGGCAGATTAGCCCTACAGTCTGATGGAGTGACTTGCTCTCCCTTTCATAGAGGCAGATGGTGTATAAGCCAAAGTTTCTTTCTTTGTGAGCAGTGCAGCAGGTGTTCAGCCACAGGGGCCAGGGAGGAGCTACAGCTGCAAAAGTGCCGCAGCTGTTGCTTGAAATGCTCTCAGCATGCCTCTGAGCCTGTCAGGCCTGCACTGCTGCAGCAGACACTCTCACTGCTTTCTTCTTGCGGAGACGTTCCTGACAGCAGCTCTTCAGCACAAAAGTGCAGCTCATCGTCAAATGCATACATTCACTTTATTACCACAAGGAAACAAGGGACTGCAAATGGTATATGACTACTGCTGTTGTTTCATTTTCTTAAAGTTGTTTTGTTTTGGCTTATTTATGATTTCTTCATCAGAGATGCCTTAGGAAATACTGAATAAGAAAATATAAACAAGGAGTTGCTATCTCATATCTTTATTCTGGTTTCAGTCTTCTTGAATGACATGCACTGTAAGATTAACTTGCTTTCAAAATTAGTTGCTTTTATTATTACAACTCTCCACCTGACACACAAATGAATCAGAATCACAGAATGGTTTGTGTTGGAAAGAATCTCTAAAGATCATTTACTTGAACTCCCCTGCCATGGGCAGGGACATTTTTTACTAGAACAGGCTGCTGAAAGCCCCATCCAACCTGAGCTTGAACACTTCCAGGGATAGGGCATCCACAATTTCTCTGGGCAACCTGTTCCAGGGTCTCACCACCCTCATCATAAAAAAAGTGTTCCTTACGTTCAGTCTAAGTCTACCGTCTTCCAGTTTAAAGCTGTTGCCTGTTGTCTTGTCTTTACAGGCTGTGGTAAAAAGCCTCTCTTCGTCTTTCTTATATGCAAGCGCCCTTTCTATATTGAAAGGCCACAATAAGGTCTCCCCAGAGCCTTCTCTTCTCCAGGCTGAACAACCCCAACTCTCTCAGCCTGTCTGTATAGCAGAGGTGTTCCAGCCCTCTGACCATTTTCATGGCTCTCTTCTGGACCCGTTTCAACAGGTCCATGTCTTTACTGTGCTGGGGGACCCAGAGCTGGACACAGTACTCCAGGTGGGGGTCTCACCAGAGAAGAGTAGAGGGGGAGAAGCCCCTACCTCGACCTGCTGGCCGCACTTCTTTTGATGCAGCCCAGGATGTGACTGGCTTTCTGGGCTGCAAGCACACATTGCCAACTCATGTCCAATTTTTCATCTAACAGGATGTCTTTCTCCTCTGCTCTCAATGCCTTCATCTCCCAGTCTGTCTTGATACTGGGGCTTGCCCTGACCCAGGTGCAGGACCTTGTGCTTGGCCTTACTGAACTTCATGAGGTTCACATGCGCCCACTCCTCAAGCCTCTCAAGATACCTCTGGATGGCCTCCCTTCCCTCTAGAGTATCAACTGCACCACTCAGCTTGGTGTCATCTGCAAACTTGCTGACAATGCACTCAATCCTACTATGTCATTGACAAAGATATTAAATAGTATTAGTCCCAGTACAGACCCCTGAGAGATACCACTCGTTGCTGTGTTCCACTTGGACTCTAACTCTTTGGATGCGGCCATGACCACAATTCCTTCTCCATCCAACAGTTCATCCATCATACCCAAACCTCGCCAATTTAGAGGTAAGAATGTTGTGGGGCACCATACCAAAGGCCTTCCAGAAGTCCAGGTAGATGACATCCATAGCTCTTCCTGTGTCTACTGATGCAGTTACTCCACTATAGAAAGCCACTATGCTAGTCAGGCAGAAATTTATTTCAAGACAGACTCTTAAATTGGATTCAAGAAATTTTGAAGGTTTCTCTCTTTGTATGAAGAAGAGGAAGGTTACTGTGTGTACCACAGAGACATGTGCAATTGGTTTTATGTAGCCTGTCACACAGCTGGACATCGCTTGATTTTCTCTAAACTCCTTAGAATATTAAATTATCATGATTCTCCTCTAGCTTTTAGGCAATATGCCAGAGAAACTAAAGGCGACTGAATTTACAAAAATATTACCAAGAACTACTTTCTTTCAAAAAGCCATAGTAAGTGTGATATGTCATATGATTATGTAAAATAAACCATTTCGAATAGCTAATATTAGTTCACCACACCCACTTTCATTATATTGGTCAAACTCATATCGGCTTGTATTTAGCTATTCATGATCATGATTTGTAGGATACAATTTTATGGCCCTTGAAATGGAAAAGGGGATAATCAGGACACAGCAATGACAGAAATTGCAACTAAAAATTATATTCAAATCCCAGGAAAATTTTGTTACTAAAATAAGCAGTACAAACAATATCAAAACACAAAATGCACAGACTCAGCTATTTATCAGTATGTTCTGGCTTTCCTAAATATCTGTTCAACATTCGCAAACGCTTGCAGTTTGACAGCAGCTTGTGACAGACTCTAGTATGATATTCATCCAAGAGGAGTGAAAGAGGTCTTGGCAATGCAATTCCTTTGATACTAATGAGGGAGCAGAACTTGTCTAGGCCCAAACGAAGAGAACAGAAAGCTGTAAAACACTGTAGGTCAAATCTAAGCAGGAAGTGAAGGGGACTAAAAAGGAATTTGAAGAGCACCTTGCAAAGGATGCTCAAACTGGTAGTAAAAAGGTCTTTATATACATCAAAAGAAAGAAGGTAGTTACAAAACTGCTGAGACTGCTTGATGACCAAAGTCTAAAGGTGTTGGAGGGGGGAGAGCAAGGATGTCAAAGCTAGCACAGAGAAGCTCAAAGAGATGTCTGCTGTCAACTGCCATTGGGGTTGCTGGGCATTCACAACCCCACAGCTGCTTCACACTGGGGAGGCCAAGGAGTAACAATTGAAGTAACTTTATAGGACATACGAGTCCAAACAAGGGAGTGCAATACAGGGTGCATAAGCCTGTCACCTGGAAATGGAGAGTCACCTGAACCAGGTAGCATTAAGCGAAAAGTGATGAGGGACCCTGGCTATCAAACTGCAGAACTACCGGTCGCGGTGTACAAGTCACCCTTATGGCTGGGTGCTGGCCACCAAACACCTCTGCCAGCCCAGGGCATGCCAGAGCCCACCTTGAGGAAGACAGACCAGACTGACCTCTCTCACTGCAGAGCTTAAGCATTTATGGTAAAGCTCACTGAAGGCATGGACACACACAGGTGGGCAGGGAAGAATCTATTTTCTGTGGAGGCAAACTGCCTGACTAATGGCTGGGTGAGGGTCCCAATAAACACACAGAGAACGGGGACACATTCCATGTTTCCCTTCAGCTTCCATAATCGGCTGCCCATGGGCACATGGCGCTTTCTGCCAGGAGGAGTGGCATTTCTAGCCCGCCTCTCCGACACCTGATGGTACACCACTCTCTACAGCCCAGCCAGGCCACCCTCAGGCGGGACCGCTGTTTCGCTGGAATCACCCCACCGCCCCGTCGGGCTCTCTGACTTCGCCCCGTTAGGGCAACACGGCCCATCTCACACCTTCCACCTCCAGGCGTCCATGCCGGGAAAGGACCCCCCAGCTGCTGCCGCTGCCGCCGGCGCCGCCGCCCAGGCCCCTTAGGCTGCCGGTGGCGCCTCAGGCGGCGGGTGACCGGCAACGGCCGGGCCCGTCCCGCGCGGCAGGTGCGCGCCGCCGGCAGAGGGGCGGGGGCGCGCCCGGCCTCGCGCATGCGCGCCGCCGCGGCTGCGGCCGGGAGTTCCCTGGCTGCGCCTGCGCGTTCTCCACTCCCCTCGGGCAAGATGGCGGCGGGGAGATCAGTCCAGGGGAGCGAGTGAGGGGGTCGGCTGGGCAGCCGGGCTGACGGGGAGAGGGCCCCGGCGGCACGGCTGAGGTGCGCCCGACGGAGGCGGCTGTCGGGCAGCGGGCTGGGCCCGCCCAGGAGGTGGTGAGGAGGCCGGGGCTGCCCCGGAGACCGCCGCGGGGATGAGGAGCTGGGGGGACGGGGCAGGGACCGTCCCTCGGCGGTGAGGAGGGGCAGCGGCTGCCGCCGCCGTATGCGCGCCCCCCGGCTTCCCCTTCACGCCGCCCCGGGGAGGAGGCCCTGCTCTCGGCGCCGCGGCGGGAGGCGGCGGAGGAGGAGTCGCGGCGGCGCTGCCGGGCGGGGAGAGGAAGGCGGACAGGTGAGTGAGCGCCGGCCCCGGCGGACCCTGCCCTCTGCAGCGGGGCCTTTTCTTCGCCCCCACCTTCTCGGGCGGCAGCCTCTATGGGCAGCCCCGGGCGGGTTTGAACCAGCCGTCCGCCCGGCCAAGGCTGGTGTGCGGCCGCCCCTCGTCCCCGGCGGGACAGGGCCGAGTCCTGCAGGTGCTGCCCCCCAGGCGGACAGAGCTCGATCTAGTGGGTGTTGCTCAAAGCTGAGAGTGGCCGCTTTTTCTTTTTTCTTTTTTTTTTTTTTGGTGGTAGTATAATACGATTTGACTTAATTTAGTGGTTTTGTTCTTCAAAGTCTGCCTGGAAGCATTCAGGTACTCAAGAGCTAAAATACCACTGGGCTATGAAGGCGATAGGGTCAAGGCCCAGCGACTAAGTCTTTAGTAAGACTAAGTCTTTATCTGCTGTCTTCTATGAAAATATACTTAAAGTTCTTGACCTGCAAAAACCTTCGCCTAGCTGTTAGATGAGTCTTTAACTCCAAAACTCACTATTAGCAGGGCTTGTTTCTTCTGTTATGTGTCCTCTCTGACCTCTTGTAATGAGGGGTGGATCTGTACAGGTGTCTGTGACTATAGTCTCAGTTTCCGAGGTTGTTCTAGCCTCAGTGGCCTTTCATAGCTTCAGAAGTGATTGAATGTAAAGTAAAGCAGTTCAGATTCCTGTAAATGTATATCAGCTTCATTGTGTAACTGCAGAATAATGGAGAAGTGAAAATGCAAGTGTACTAAACTATATAACTGACTTGTTGCCTTGCTCCCCCCTCCCCCCCCCCCGAACTATAAACAATATGATGGTGGTCACTTGTACAACTGGGAAGACAAGCCTTTTGGTAAAGCTGTCATAGAAACTTTTAACTTTCTGAAAAATAAAATAAGATTCTGCAGGAACTGTTTTCATGTGCTTGCTTTTACCAACTACTAATTGAACAAGAGGAGATTTTTCTGTGTACCAGTGGAGAAGCACAGATTTGAAAGCTTTACTTGAGCAGTACTGCTAACATTTCGGTAAGTTAAGGCTACAGCAAGAGTTAAGTAAGATTAGGTCACTAATTGAAATGCAGAGAAACTGAATCTTTTTCCTATTCAGGTGCTGTAATCTTATATTTTTAAACTGCGTTTGAAAAAAAACATATGCCAGATGGGTTCATCCAATACAAAGCACTCAAGGAATATTAGTTGTAAAGTGAATGTCATGAGATCATTGTTATGCTTCAGCTTCAACTTCCTTGATGTGTTTTTTTTCCTTTAGTTATGGTGAAGACTATATATAGAATAGTTCTGCCCAGTGAGAAAGACCTTCCAAGTACTTGCTCTCCTTGGATGTTTTAGGTTTCAAAAAAAAAAAGTATTTGGTAAAAGGTATTCAGACTTAGTGGTATAAAGGAAAAAAACAAAACCCAGACTACGGAAATCCAAATGATTATATAGTTGATGAAATATTTTTTATTTCTAAACAATGCAACAGGAAACACTGCTGAGCATAAGAACATGTCTTACCATGTGTCTTATTTCCATGCAATGAAGTCTGTGCTCAGGTGTGTCATATTTTGATACCTAGGCATCTTTTGCACAAAATGTTGAGTAACTAACGTCACAACTATAGTTTCTTTAGAACGTACAACAAATGCCATGAACAATGTGCTGTGCCACTGCGTGCAGAAAGTTTCTGATACTGTTTTGATCTGTGTTAGTGCTAAATTTAATAGCTGTTGGCCCCAGTGAACACCTGTGTTTTGTATTTATAGTACCTTGTGAATGCTTTCAAAAATAAATATTTGTGTGTGTATATATATTTACTTTCAATAAAGACTTGTAGATTATTTCTAGAATCTTCATATATCTAGGTGATTTCTAGAGTAAGGGAGCTATAGCCCTCTATGATTTTATTTAAAACTACATAGCATAGTTAAGAATAATGCTTCCTTAGTCCTGTAATGATCAAGACAAATTTTTGATTTGGCTAATTTTATTTTGGGTAGACTTTGAAAATTCTTTCTTTGAGTAAAAGCAAAGTACTTTGTATTGTCTTACAGTAGTTAACTTTTCTTGTTTGGTTGGTGTTTTTTGTTTTGTTTTGTTTTTTTTTTCCCAGCAGCTCAGTAGCAATAAACAGAATTATTCACACAGATATCATATATATGCTTTTGGAAATATTTTATGGTAGCAAGTTGTCCTGAAATACTGTGTGCGGCAAGTAAAAGCGTAACACTGATTTAGGGTAGTGTGCATCTTCTTTCCACTTTCAAAGTATACCACAGAAGTTGTTTCATAGCATTATACAGTATAAATCCATTAATTCTGTGATCTTCTCTCACGCTACTTGAAACTCAGTGTGAGTCTTTTGTTGTTGTTGTGCGTCATATATTCTTCTTTGAGTTGTCTCGACTTAATTTGGACAGAAGAAAGCAGTGCTTCTCTTTCCTTTCTTCGTATGAAGTTACCATGTTTGCACAGTATGATTTTTAGTAACTTGTAGAATAGTGATGGAATAAGCAATGGCTTAGTGGGATGAAATTAGGTAGGTAACCAACTTGTTGAATAAAATACACACTGCAAACTTTTCGTGTTTTAATGAGGGTTAAAGGGAAAAAAAGTATGTCAAGATTATTTTATAAGCTTTCAATGAAGACTCCATTGTAAGTTTAAAAATGCAGTACGACTGTACTAAATGAATTCCACTCATCTGGGAAGTAGAATCCAGTAGTTGTAACTGATCTTTAAATGGATCTTCTAGTTGTTTTCTGTTTAAGTTCTTGTTAGTTCCATCATCCATTTATTACCAGTATTAGCAAAGCAAAACCACTTTTACTGTACAGTCTTAGCTTTGATTCCTCCAGATTCACATACCCAGCCTCTAATGTTTTGGTATTTAATACCCCACACTGTTGGGATTTTAATACTAATTAACTTGAATTATGGCTAAAAGCATGACTTTGTTAAAATAGTGTTAAAATAACCTGAAATAGCAATTTCAATGGCAAGTCATGCTGTGCTGTTGTAGAACTTGGATTGTTGGGCGTGATTGCCATTCAGGTTTAGTTGAAAATTTGTTGCATCAGTTGTAGGTGGATGATAAAGTTAGTAGGCAGTAAGCGTTTGCTCAAAATACCGGAGGTCTGTATTCAGTGAGGATGGTATATTTCAGTGAAGGTTATGGGAAGGAGGTAGTTGGCAGAAAGGTTAAAAAGAATAATGCTTGTTGGTTTTTGTTATCTCCACAGGCTACTATAACAGTACCTCTAATGCTGCTTGCTGGTCATGGTCACAAGGCTAGTAAATGGTAATTTGAATTAACTGCCAAAGATTAATTGGTTTCTATGAGTATGTTCGTTTGTGTCTTTATTAGAGGATGACTGCTTTAATGTTAGTCATCGCTAGTGGAAATGAGAAATTTTAAAAACATAAATGCTTTTTGATATCAGAGAGAATTAATTATGCCATTACTTTTATGAGAATTTTCAGAAGGTGAAAAATAAAATTCAGTAGACAAGAATATCTTTTTCATCAGTCAATACAGTTGTATTAGAGCACAAATAGTTTGATTTCTCTATGGAAATTATAAACTTAAAACATTGTGAAGTTTGAGGATCAATAGTATTTTGAGGTGTCTTTCATAAGCATAGTATTGTTCTTCAGGGGTGCATTTTAACACAAATTGATAGAATATTAACCTCTACTGGAAGAAGAGACCTTATCATGTAGACTTTTATAATTCAAAATGAAAAGAATTTAGGCTTATGTGGAATAGTATAATGATGTCACTCAATGCTGTGATTTTTTTGAAGTTATGAACTCTTTATTCTTATCCTGTAACAGAACTCTCATGATGCACCAAGGCATCACTTAAAGCTTAGCTTTTCACACGTAGATTAAATTCTTTGAGTGAAAATTGTGTATTTTTTGTGGAAATCAGATACCAATAAAAAGTTTTCTTGTTTGAGCAGTTAATAGTATGAGTGTTGGTTGCTTTCAGTACATTCTGAAGGGTGCTGAGTTTCACAAAACTGAATTTGGCTGTTAGTAGATTGGTCTTTTTGTAGTAACTGGCATGTGGAGGGAACTGGAAGGAAACTAGGACTTCTCATTGTTGTGTGACAAGAGTGCAAAGAAATCATGAAAGCATAAATTGTGTGAGTTGGCTCTCCCTTTATTAATGGAAAAAGGTTCTCAGGATCACATGAGCTTTTTCTTCTCTCTGAAGCCCTTGCTATGGAGATCCCACAGTGCTGCTGTTCTTCCATTTAAAGGGCTTCAGCTAAGAATCTATTCAGAACTAAGCAATAATTTTTCTTATATAACAGTGTTAAAAATCCCAATTTAACACGCAAATTTTATACAGAAATTTAGTTATATTACTCAAACATGCCTACTTTGTCTCTGTTTTTTCACTTCAAGCTAATTGAGTCGTATATTGAGTTTTATGACTTGGTTGTGCTTTGCTGCTATTTTTTGGAGTTAAGATTTCCACTTTTTTTTTTTACATACTTCAAATTGAAATTCAGTTGGTCAATTAGAAGCATTTCCCTCAAGCCGCCTCTGGCTTGTTTTGTTACAGGCTCTACTGGAGTTTGTGTTTTGATTGCAAACTCCCTGTTCAGGTAGTGGGGTGACTTCTGTCTAATAAAATTATTTGAATGCCTGAGTAAGCGTGTCAGGATAGAACTTACGGCTGTCACTGTAAATGCTGAAGTGGCTTCCTGCTCCTTATTTTAGTTTGTCTCGTGATGGGTGATTTGTTTGGTTGTTTGGGTTTTATTTTTGTGGGGTTTGGGTGTTTTTTTTCTTTGTTATACAGAAATGTTTTTCTTAACTGGGTTTTGGGAATATGGAAAGGTAGGTATTATGCTACAAGAATAAAAATATGATGTAGATTGAGGCTCTGGTTATGTATACAAGAAATGAGGTTCAAACATGGTGGTGAAAATCAAAAGTACTGTAGCAGTAAGTGTATCCCTATAGCTTTAGTGGAAATTACCCACCAGATTGTCTTTGCAAGATTTTTTTTTTTTTTTTTTTGGACGGAAGTCCTGTGAAATCTTTGGTCACAGGCAGGTAGGCACAGCAGAGGGGTGTTAATAAACACAGAGAAATATGGCACATTGTGTGCAGAGATTTTTGTTGTTGCAAAGAGTCTTTCTTGTTTGGGGTTTTTGTAACTAATTTATATAATGTAACTAATTTTTATAATGAGTCTTTGTAATAAATTTGTGGCCTTCTCTGCTGAGATAGAGTTGATAGAATTCTTTCTTCTCTACAATTCAGTCATAATAATGATAGTTCTCCTGTTTGTTTTAGGTAGCTGTTAGTGCACTGTGGGTGTGAAGTTCTTCCTTACAATATCTTATCTTGCAGCTCAGCTCTGTTCTCAGAGATGATTGATTTGTCAAGCTTGTGGAGTTTGATGTGAGTAACGTTGCTTTTCATGCCAGTTGCACGTGGATTTGGAGGAGAATATAAGAGGTGTTGATGGTAAAAGAGTAGTTATATGTTGTAATTAAGAGAAACAAAGGAATGTGCTGCAGAGCGAGGTAAAATTGAGGTGAATGTATAGCTGTACCTGTATTTCAGTGCTTTTGTTTGGGGGGAGGAGCAGGGGAAGGTTTAGTTACTCTTGCAGCACAGACCTGAAGATCAAACTTACACAGTCTGTTAAGAAGCAGTAGTATATACTATTGTAAGAGCACTACATATTGAAGTGGCACTTTTCACGTGTATGTGGGTTCTTTGTTAAGGAATGGGATAATCTTTTTTCATAAATGGTGCATACTATTTTTTATGTACAAACTACTTAGATGCTAAACATACGTTTTAGGAAGTCCTGCTGTGTCGTTAATGTACCTTTCTTTGGGTATGTTTGAGAGCATATGAAGGATGTTGTGGGAAAGCAATTTACCAGGTTGATACCTACTTAGCAGCATTGGAATTTAGTAGTTCAGAGATTAGACTTTTTCAGTTCCTAATTTTCTTAGAAGTGTTTTCGGACATGGTAACGCTACTGTCCTGGCATGTAGTAGCTCTAGGAATTAAGCTTTTCATGAGGCTATGGTATAAGAATTTGAGAAGATATACATGTTATACAAGAAGCAGTCATGCTACTTGTTATCCTAATAGATGCTTTAATGATCAAGGCTTCTTCTAATAGTGGGATATAACAACAGCTTTCACTTTTATTTGAATGATAATGGAAACATAGAAACATTCTATTCAGTAAAAATTAAAATTAGACCAGCAATTTAGCATGCCTTCATTTGTCAACTTTTTTGTGCAATTCAATGCTGAATTCTAGTTCCCAAAGCTTTGCGACCTTATCAGAAGTCTGCTTAATGCCTTCTAAGGGCCTAAGGATGTGGGTGACCTTCACACTGCTCTTGCCTATTTAGTAAAAAAGTACCTTTCCTGTAGATGATCTAGTGCCTGATTTGAAATTTTGGTATCGTGTTGCAACGTGCTTATTTCAGTGAAAATGATGGCCGTTTTCACATTTTGCTGTTCAGTAAAAGCTTAAGATAGTTAGGCAGGTGTTGCGTGAAAAGGGGCAAAGCGGTTTTGGCAGAAGATAAACCCCCTTGCATTCTAACACTCCTCACCGAGCTGGGAGGCTAGGTGTGGCTAGGTTTAAATTCTGAGTGATGCCCAATTCAGCCCTGTCAGTCCAATCGTGTTTAATATGTATTAAACTATTACAATTTGGATACACTAATAGTGGACTGCACCTTCAGTCTAGTCGTGCTCCTGAACTAGCATGGCCACTCTCGAGTCTTTGGTCGCGTTCAGTGAGAAACCGAAACGACCAGCTACTTAAACAGTGCAGTTTATTTAAACAACACATATATAGGTTCTTAGGATTGCTGGTGATAAATACAGTGTCTGCAAAGCACGTGCAAACAAAGATATTGTTAAGTATACAAAATGCATGACAAAGTTATAAACAATACAGCCTGTCTATAAATGTAGGATAGAGATTCCCTAGAGAAATTTCTGAGTTCCCCGAGGAAACACTCGGTATGATCTAAGTCTTACCCAAAGGTGTCCCTGTGCGGGGGAAGAAAGGCTCAGCCCATCAGCTGGTCTCGGAAGTCAGTGATGGAGTTCTCCTTGACTTGTTTGCAATGGTGTCTTCCCCGATATCCCCCCTCTCTGGGGCTATTTTTATACTATTTTTTTATCTTCAAAGTGGAGTTTGAGTGACTTTAGTCATTAATACTTTTACTACGATTGGTGTACTCAAGGAGGAGTGGTCGCACCTTGGAGGCAGGTAGCCTCCGGGATGGAGGTGTGTTTTGGTACATTGTAATGAGCAAAGTTCTCACAAAGGACAGCATTTCATCAACATTTGATTAAAAGTTGGCTCGGGTAGCATGTAGGCCGCTTATTTGTTCCATAGTACCATCTCGTTCCCATGTCTGCTGTTCGTCACAAGGGAAGGCCACGGAACAGTCGCGTTCCGTTCTATCCCTTGTGTAGTTTCGCAAACAACCTTGTACAGGGAATCGCAGATGTTGCATTCTTCGTGTGCCAGCTGCGGCTGTATTCTACCTCAGAAGCCTCTTGATTTTATGACTTTCCTTAAAGTGTGAACAATGCTGTACTTTTGTATTCTTGGCCAATTTAGTAATTATTCCAGAGGAGGCACTTCATTTTCATGAGAAAGAGAAATCAGCTTCCATTCTGAAAGAGAAATTTGTATTTTATCAGTCCTGCTGTAGTGTCCTTCCAGTGCCCATAATGCTTGCCCCAAGGAAGGAGTGTCTGTCTTCCTCATGTTTAGGAGTTCTTCCAGTAGAACGTTACCATTTATGATGTGCAAAGCATAGATTGTAAAGGCCTAAGTAGCTGCAGTTCTTTTACTATAGTAGAACGGATACAAGACCGAAGTTGTATTGAACCCAGAAATTTGGTTTTGTGGGTTTTGTTTTGTTAGTTGTTTTATTTTTTGGAATTCTGATGTGTGTGTTTGTTCGTTGGTTGTTGTTTTTTTTTGGGGGGGGGCAGGGGGATGATTTAGGTATTTGAATTAGACATTCCACAAAGGAAACACTGTACATGCCTTGAATAATGGGATTTCTGGAGTTAAATGCCTGCCTTGTCTCACTGAGATTATTTGCACCTTCTGTATTATTTGCTCAGAAAGATCTACATTCGAGATGTCTACTCTTTCTAAGCTCTTTCCCACAGAACTTGCAATCCAAGGGCTCATGTAAAGTCTCCTTGATTACTCTGTATTAGTCATTAAAGACTTGAATGTGGCATGAAGTTTGGGTAAAATTGTTGGCTGTCTGCTGGTGCTATATGCCAGGATCTAGACCAACCAATAAGAAAATGCTAATTATCTTAGAAATTACTTATTTACTTACTTTTGGCATTAAAAGCCTCCTTGTCAGCAGCTTCGGCGCAAAAGCTTCAGTGCCAGTAACCTTGACACTATAGTCAGCACCCATCGCTGCTGAGAAGATGGCATCAGCAGGCAAACACAGAGATAGATGAGATTCTGAGATTAGCAGAATCTAATATATTCCTTCCACATTGCTGCTTTTTAACACAAAGCTAAATGGACTTTTTTATAACACAATGTAACAAAACCTTTGTTTACAGACGTTATCAATAACAAGATTAAGCACAACTCTGAATATTTCCCAATTCCCTTATATATCTGTTTCTTTAATCTTTCATTGGTATCAGTCTTCTTCCTCCCCTCCATTTCAGCAGAGTGACTCTATTGGGATTTTGTTCCCTGGTATTCAGATTGTTCAACTACAAGCCTTTCATTGTATAGGACTCTAATTTTAGCCCAGTCTAGTGGAGCATTGACTCAAACTTCTGTCAAATTCCTATTTCCACAAGAGGAGGAAAAAAAGCCACAGAGTTCCTGCCATTTGCTCTAGCATTTTTCTATGTTTTTTATTTTGTTGTCATTTCAGTGGAAACTACAGATCTAAATTTGAAATACAAGCTGAAAAAGGGCATTAGCTAATGCGATTTTTCTTCTTTGGTTCCAAATATAGCTTATTTGTTTGTATGTATTCTTATATATATTCATGACTGTTTAAAAATTCTGTATACTGAACACGACTCGGGGTAGAAATGCCAACACAGAATAATGGTACTTAATTCACATGTGTAAGTCTCTAAATATGGTTCAGAATGAGCTCCAAAAAGGTTTAAGATCAAGACTGAGCTTGGAATCAATGAAACAGTTTGAATTCAATCAGACTGTATGTATTTATTTTTTCCACTTGTATGTCACTGTAATTGCATCCAGGCTACCAGGAAGTACGGAGTATGCTTCAGTACCAGTTCATACGCGAATGTGGTTATTATATTTTTGTCTTAGAATATCCTTGCTAGTTTAACATGTGTGCACTGTAAGTCGATGTCCTTGCATTCAGTTAGACTCACTCCACTGTTGTGTTAATGCATGCCAGTGCAATCAAGTAGCTAGAATATTACAAGACTTCTTGTTAGTTAATATAAGACTAATGGGATGTTTGAATTGGCATGGAATTAGGTCTCTGACAAAAGGTTTAGATGCCAGTCCAAGTGATGGCTTGCTAATTAAATGTCTAAATGTCATTGTTAAGACCTTGAGAACTGGACTTGATTCATACAGCTTTTTCCAAAACATGTTTCAAGTGCTGGAAGCTGAAAAGAATTAATTGAATGGAGAAAGAGAGCTTGTCTTCCTCTAAAACCAGTGGATTTGTGTATTGCTTTATTTGCATGAAAAAGTAGTTGCCTGTACATGACTGCCTTTATACTGTTCCAAATCTCTCTCTCAATTTTACTTGTGAGCAAGATGTCCAGGTCTTTTTTTTTTTTTTTAACAAGTGAAATAGTGCCTTGAATGATGTAAAGGTACTGAAGAGTCCATGTGACAGTCTAGTATGCATGCAGCAAGGAAGACCTGAAACTAGTTGCAACGACAAAGCCTGGTTGTAATTCACTGTTTCGTATTTTAGAAGTCTCAGGTGGTTTAGAATGTTCTAACTTGTTCACAGAGTAATGGGGAAACGTCTACCTTCAACGTACTGGAGTTATTATGGCTAAGTTCTACATTTGCTCTCTGCCAATATATTAACTCTTGCCTTTAAAGTCGACTGCTCTGAATATAGGTAGCATAGGAATGTATGAATTTGTTACTTGCCCAATCAGTGCTTACTGCTCAAAAATTTTCTGACTTGTGACTTGTAAGTGGTGGAGTTCTTTAAAAAGCCAAGTAATAGTTCGTGTGGGCAGTTTGCCACCTAGTTTGCTGTTTGAAGGAGAGTTGTCTATTTTAATCCAATTCGTATTCTTTTAATTTTATTACACCATTTGTAAGAATGGATGGGTAGTGCTCTTCATCATTCTTGCCTCTGCTCTGCATTTCCCAAGTTGTTATGTAGTTGTATTGCAGGAGTCTCTAGAAGCCCTGTAAGCATTGGAATTGCTTTGTGTTGGGCAAACCTCAAATCCATAAAAAGACACAATTCCTGTACTGAAGCAATTACGCTGCTCGTAGCCTGTGGTGTAGAATGTTACCAGACGTTTGAACTGGGGAATAAGGTTTTCAGGAGGCTCACTAGTAGCACTTGCCAGCGTTTACTCTTTGGGAAAGAAAACAACAAATAAAAGAACAACAGGAAAGTATCAACAAAGTGTGGACTAGAAAGCCTCTGCTCTTGTAGCTCGCTTGCTTTCAGTGAAGTCCTGCTATACAGCCTTTCATGGACGTGCTTGGACTTGATGGAGTGGCTGCGCTAAATCACATGATGGACATGTTGATGTACCCTTCCATGTGGCAGGTGCACATCTGGGCACACAAGAACAGTTCCAGTCAAGTCACTCATCCAGATGACTTTAGTCACATACATGTTTGATCACATGATGGATGACTGCCATGACGTGAATTCGCATGAAATTGCCAAGTGGTAAGACAGGTCTGGTCACAAGATAGGGCAAAAAATTCAGGGAAAGTGGAAAAAGAAAGAAGTGAGACTGAGGAACAATTAATCCACAATCTTAAATAAGAAAACTTCAGTTACTGCCAGTTGTGTTTCTGGTTTTCTGTTCGTGTGACAGAAGGGATTTTGCCACTGACATGGGATCTCTTCTATTGTTTCTTCCTTGTCAGAAATTGTAATGTGTGCTGTGAAGATTTCTTTCTCTTGGCCACCTGAGATAATTAGTTTGCAAGATTAACCCTTGTGGGAAGTGATTCAAATTCTTGGGTTCTCAGTTTGCCTGCAAGACTACTTTATTTGGAATTTTTGTTTGTGTAGAATCCATTTCTTATGTTTGCTGGAGTTTACTCAGGATTGCTCAGTGCCAGGCAAACTTTAAACTTGAATGGTTTGAGTTCTAACATCAAAGCAATACCAATTATTTCTATTAAGGGATTCAGTACTTGATTAAAAATATAAATGGTTATAAAAAAGTAATGGATCAATAACATGCAGATCCATGCTGAGGAAGCTCGTCTGTGTGATTTTCCCTAAATCTCAGCTAGTTAAGACTTGCCTTCTACCTGTCTTGCCTTCAGGATCTTTGAAAATACAACTTTTTGTTTAAGATTGAAGTATTTGGGTTATGTGTTAGGAGGAAAAAAAAAAAGTGTTCTTCTAGTACACTTTGCAATGGAGAGCTTTTCTAAATATGGTTGTGATTATTTAAAATTTTCCTTTCCCGTGTCTGTAGGGATTGGAATCTGAGATGCAAAGTGTATCTGTAATCAGTAAGATATTTTTCCTCTCAGTGATAGCCTTTTTTTTAATTGTACTGCTAGCCTGAGTGTTTCAAGAGAGTTACAGTGTTACACACTTTAATCATGCAATTGTATCATAGGGTTCTAAGATTTAATGCATGCAATTTAGGTATTTTGATTGTGTAAATTGAGTAGCTGGTGGCCCTGGGTCCAAGCTGGGGAAGGGAAGCTGGCACTCAAATTTGCACTCTAGATCAAGGAATTTTAAAACGCTCCTGGCTTCTCAGTTTTTGGCAGATTTAAGCGTGTTTTTCTGCTCTGTTACTCCACTGATTCTTTATTTGTTCTGGGCACAGCTGTCAGCCCTTTTCTTCTTCAGTTGCTTTTTCCCAGTACTTTCCTGAGGTGACTTGGGCAGTGGTAAATTCTTAGTAGTATCTGTCTCAGATGCTGGCTTTGTTACTTTGAAGTTGCATGTTGGGTTCCTAGATGAAGAAAGGCCCAAAGAAAGGCCAGTTTTGTGTGAATCCTGAAAGTGTAGATCGTAGAGCACTGTTGCTACATATATAGATCTTGGTACTGGAAGCAGCTTGCCTGGAGGTGCAATGAATACTTCAATTTTGCATTCCTTTTCTACTGAGCAGGTAGATCAATTTCAAAAAGTATTCATGCTGCTTGAATACTGGACAGCGCAGCTTACACTTGAAGTTTTGTTCCTTACTGTAAGCAGGAAGCTTTCAGCAGTAAGCTGAACCTTATCATTAGGAGAAAATATCCTAATAGATATTACAGAGTCCTCGGATTTTTAGAAAAATGATTCCCACCCTAATGTAAGCAAGAAGTCTTTTTTTCAACTTCACTGGTGTTACAGAAATTAAGATTTTAAATTAAAAAATTAAGATGCTCTTAATTCAAAATAACAAGAGAAAAACATAACTAACTCCTAGCAACCACCCCACCAACACCATAAAACGTATTTTGAAATGAGGCTGTGGATTTTTAACTTTCAGCAAGCCCACTAAACTGTGTGCCAAAGTAGGAGGGGAAAAAATATTTTAGTATGCCACCAATGCCTAGAGGCTTGTGTAACAGCAAATTCCCTAAGGGAGTGAGACCCAAATCAACCAAGAAGAAGCATTTTTATGGTGAATAAATAAGCTGAAGAGAGCAAGAACATTTCCAGAACAAAAGCTAGCCCAAAAATCTGACACGAATCATCACACTTGATGGTTAACAGGGCCGTGAGCAGGAAAACTGCGTGCTAGCCAGGTGTCTGTGGGGGCTGTGCTACCTGGGAGCACAAATCCGATTTACGGGAGTGCTGCCTTCCACAGCGGCTCATCTCTGCATACACAGAAATCAAGTAATGGTGCAGTTCTGCATTGGTACTGAGAAAAGAGGCGGAGGACTTTCTTTCCTAACCTTAACAAGCAATCAGCTAAACCTCAGTAGTGTGAGACTTGATTATAATTATTGCAACACATTCTGAGTGTACGCGTATTGCAAGGAATTAAATTCTTGCAGGATTAAACGAGTTGTGAACATTCATGTATTTCAAGCCCAGAATGGATCCCAGTACTGTTCACTGTGACCCTTATATTAGAAGCTGCAGAACACTAAAAGTCAGTATTTCTTAAAGAAATACCTTATTTCACCTCGTGTGCTCAGTTTGTATTGAGCATTTGTGATTTGATTAACCACACCCATGTTAGGAAATTCAGTTCCAGTTTGTGTAGTTTCCACCTGGTGGATCTCTTTAAACTTGTGACAAATTTGGAAATATATTCAATATACAGTAATAAAAAACAGCCTACTTTTTGCTAAACCAGCTAAGTTGTACTCCTTAAACCATACAGCATAAATCTTCTTAACAAATTGAGCCTTGTATTGCAGTCCTACTTTGAACTCCTTAGTCATTGTTGTTATGTACTGAAATGTGGAATATTTTGAGATTTTTAAGGAAGGTGTCTGTATCCTGGGATTCCTTGTCAATACTATATCTTGTAAAGGACAGCTTTTCGAGATAGATTTGATACGGTTGTCATGTCCTAGCTAAGAGCCTGTGAGGCTCAGGCCTTAATTTGTTTAAAAGATAATTACAGTGAGAGAACACACAGCCACAACTTTGCAAGATCTTTGTGTTTCTGGACCTTGTCACAGCCATTCTTAATGCAGTGGGCTTTAAGAAACTTGCCTATAGCTGGAACCTTTTTTTTCTTAGCAGACTTTGACAATGGTGATAGTTAACATACCTTTTCGTAAAAGGTCTTTGCTTACAGGATTCTACAAAAATTGCCCTTCCCTCCTTTTCAATATCATGGACAAAAAAAACATTTTGATGACCTGTAGCTAAATAGATTTTAACTGACTTATTACTGCTAAAATGTCAGAATGCTTACAAGAAATCAACTCTTGCATTGAGAACATCTGGTTCAAACCAAACAAAGGGAAGACTGAAAAGAAGATTGTGAAGAAAAAGGTAAATATTCCATTGAAGTGATAGAGCTTCCATTTGTCAGAGTGGTGTGGAGTTCTGGGATGCTCCTGGGTTCACTATAAAGTGTATATAACTGTGTAGCATCCATTTTTTTAGCAGTGACTTCTGTCAGCCACAATGTAACATGAAACTGATCATCCATTTGCATGTGCAGTCATCGATTTGTCATGTGCAAATGTGAACACTGCATCTTCTTACGGCTGATGCTAAATATGAAGAACAAGCAAAATAGGGCTTTGTCTTGTAACTCAGGCCACTGTAAGTATTATAGGTATGTGCTCAGTTTCTTCAACTGGTCCTGACCCTTAATCAGTCTCTGAGCAGCTGATGGATATGCAGCCCTGGGTAAAAAGGTGCATCAGAGCCAAGAGCTATGTGACAGTTAAGGACGAAGTATTCGAAGACGGAGTGCCTTGATTACAAAAGATAGCACTGATGGAGACCAGGCAGATACAGAGCCTGTCACTCTCCAAGAAACATTGGAAAACATCAAATTTTTGATCTTTCTCTAAACATGTGATATTTTTTTACTCTATGGCCCAGTTGGGGAGAAGTGGAGAAATCTGTAGTACTGAACAAAGTTGTCTAGGAAGAGCTTTTCCTCTGAAAAAAAATTCCCCAGAGAATCCCTGAGGTATACTAGACAAGGGCTTTTACATGGAAGATGTTCAGCCTTCAAGACCGTTAACAAATCACTGAAATGGAATTAAAGATGGGTTAGAAGGTGCAATTACAGGTTTCCCAAAGTGCTGAATAAGCCCTTAGTTTGATGGAGGTTTGGAATGAGTGGGTAGGCACATGCACGAATCATTTGAGTAAACTAAGCTACACTTGAAAAAGTCAACTCTTTAGTTTATCTGGTCAATGTGAACTCACTTTCTGCAAATTAGAGACAAATAATAAGTTTTCTAGCTCACATCTTTAAAACCAGCTTTCCAAATTTCTGTAAAAGTCCACCCCTTTAGTGGGCTGAATGAGCACCATCCATTCCTATTTTCTGCCTTTTCAGCTTTTTTATCTTCCTTTTATGTTGTTGCAATGGAGATTTTTGGATAGGATTGTTTTTCCATTTAAAAACCAAAAATCTCTGTGAAAATCAGTGCACAATGTTAATATTGGGTAAGACGAAGATATCTGCAGTTAGTTGGGGAAAGCAAGAGCTTATGTATGTATGTATTGAACTTCTCTGTTGCCTTTTACCTGAGGTACTGCCCAACATTGCTCTGACTTGCTGCCTCCTGATGTCCTACAAGTGAGGCCCAGATTAAGTAACAACTCAGTTTGTTGATATTTGAACAGAAATATTTCTGATAAAGACTTGTACTTTAAAGTCCCTTAGAAATGAGGCCTAGCAACTGTCGTGCTTTGCCATAGTAGTAAGAGGAGGTGGAAAAGAAAGGTAAATAAAAGGAATGCTGAACATATAATATGCAGCTGGTTAGAAGAGAAAGAAAACACAAGGCACGGCTGAAGTAAGAGGTGGTAATTACAATGCACAGATACAGTAAACTACCTAACAAGCCTGAAAGAGCTGCAGCAGAAGAAACAAAGTGATATGATACCAAGATACTGTGATGTTCTTAATTAGAGGATGAGGAAACCATAGGTAATGTGGCACAGAGTTATGTCAGGTGGGCTTTATTATGTAGCTGAGAGAGAAGAATGGGTAAATGGATGGTGAAGTTAACTGGATTAATGGTTTGCTATGCAAACTCTTCGTTATTATTGTACTGTTTTTAGAACATTCATGACTAGTACTACAGATTTGGCCATGACTCCATACTGTGTCTAACAGATGTAAGTAAGGAAGCAGTCCTTCTCCTTGAATCTTCATTTCTTTAAGAAACCTGCATGCAGATGGAAAAACTTAGCGACAAGGAAGAAAGCATGAGTGAGAGATACCGCAGAGAGCACAGTACTTAAGGACAAAACTGAGGAATCGGCAAACAACAGAGAGCATTAGATAGTAAAGGATTTAAAGAGCAGGTGATACTTTCTTACTTTCTGTACCTATGACTTTTTAATGAAATAATTAAACAGCATGCATTTTTCTACTTGGCTTATGTTATGTGACTTTCCAGTAGTTAATCAACCCCCATGAAAGACAGATAATTTCATTGCTTGTGGAAAAATCTTCTCAAGTTCAGGAACTTGGAGCACAGCTGTCTGGAAGAAGGAAAAAAAAAAAAGGTGGAATTTTAGTACATTAGTATAACAGAAAATCCTGAAAGAACAACTTGATTTCAGGTTCTCTATTCTCAGTAGAAATTTCCTATTTATTTTTGTAGGACTGGTGTCAGAATTGAGTGCAATGTGTTCTGGATGATGCATTAGGAACAGTGGTGGAGTTATCTTTTCTGTTCTTTATGCATCTGCATGAGAAAGGTGATCCTTTATTTTTTTTATCCTCAGGAAACCTCTTTTTCTGATGATCTTTCTAATGCTTGTAGTTGGAGGCTGTCTGTATGAGGAAATAATATGCAATATTTCTGAGAGAATCCTGATGGACAAAGTAGGGATACAGCTTTTCACGTTCAAAACACGGATATTAATGCTGATGGGAGCAAGTTATGAGTATTCCCAATGTGTGTATATACAAACTACCTTGATCCTAGTCACATGATAAGGACAAGGCTCAGAGGGAACAATACACAGTCTGTGTGTGGTAGGGAGAGACATGAAAGCAACTTCACCATTTCGAAGGAAATGAGAAGCAGAGAGCATGTTCAGCTTCATCGACTTCTAAAATAAAGTTGAAAAGCAGGAGACAATCTTTGGTTATAGCAGCTGCTAAAAGACTTTACCAAGTCCTGTGTTAAGATGAAATTTGCATCTATGTAAAACAGATGTGAAATGTTTTAGTTTATTTTGTTAATAAAATCTGTTTATACCACCTTTCTAAAAGACGCAGCCTAGTGTAAGTCAATGTGTAAAACTTACATTAGTAAGTGAAGTTCTGACGGCAAGTTCTCTTAAGTCAGCAACATTACGTTTCACTTTTGCGAGTAATACCAACCATAATGCCTGGCAACAGAGAGAGAATTTAACTCATTATCCAACCCACTTACTGCCCAGAGTCTTGGAGGTAGGTAGTACTCTGCACATAACAGTGACTAATAATGAAATATCGATCACTTACTGCTCCAGAGGGTGAGGTTGTGAAGGCACAGAGAACAGTCCCATTTATGAGCCAGTTATCTAAAAACAGAAAACCTCTTGCATATTCTGTTGTAATAGTCTTGATTTTTTTATGGAGCAAATATTTTGGGGAATGTACTTCTTGTTTTTAAAAACATGTATCTTAAGCTGCTCAGCGATTCTATTTAGCAGGGTTATGACAATTTTATGTGGTCTGAAACTGGATTTTTTAAATGCAGAAAGAAGTTGGGAAATACTTAGTGCATAGATTGCATAAAATATTCTATGAAAAGATTGCCAGTTCCTTTTCTGGAACCAAATTCCCATTTGGCTGTTTGAGATTGCTGTGCTGGGTAGACTGCAGGGATCTTGTCCAAAAAAAGGGAAGTAATTGTATTTTGAATACTGAAACTGAGCTGATATTTTTCAATACTAAAATTTTGTGTCCCTGGGATTTGATAGCTTACATGCAGAGATTTCATTCTTTTAATAGATTTTAAAGGGGGTTTTTTGTGTGTGTAATATGGAGCAGGTATTGCTAGGTCTGTCTTGGTAATGGTATCTTTCAGTGAATGAAAAAGCCATCTTGTACCTTCTGCCAGATAGAAAATAAGTAACCAAAAATAAGCTTAGTCTAAATAAGACTTTTCTCTGTACAGTTCCTTTCTGTGTTTTATTTTTTCCTGAAAGCCTGACCTTTTTTGTTGAAATACTGTTCCATTGGTATCAGTTCTGTGAGCAGAATCCAGTACTGCACACAGAAAGCAGTTTTGAAAGAAAGTAAGGGTATGTGTCAAAGTGCTATTCACCTGTTTGGCTGTATACCAATGTTTTCATACCCCTGGAAGATACAGTGTGAGAAAGGTCATCTTACTACTAATAACATGCTTTTTATTAAACTGAATTTCATTTAATACTAGATTTTGCTTCAGAGGCAAGTGCATGTGACACAGACACAAAACATAAGCTACGATTTTTATGAAATCATAACAGACTGGGCATTACTATGAGCAAGGAAGGGAAAGCTTTCTGCTTCCCATTCAGCTGTCATTTTGGCAGAACGTATTAGAGAATTTGTGCTGCTGCTTATGCTCTGCTTGTTCCGTAAATAAATACAGGACTTCAGGCTATAGAGCAGTGAATCTAACATTGCTGTTCAGCACTGAATTTACTCCAACTTAGGTGGCGTGTGATGACCAGGCTAAGAAAGGACTAACCAGTACAAGGACTAAAAAGAATCTTTTCACAGAGCGAGAACTATAGTTAGTTTTTCAGAGTTGCAGAAAATGCAGTATGATGTATGTAAACAAATGAAATACGTTATGTAGCCTTTGATAATCCCATTTTGGATTCTGGAAAATTAACTGTATTTCTCAAGCTTAGTTTTTCACTTAGAAGTATCCAATTTAGCTTTAAAGTATATAGGATTTCAGTTCCTCTGGCATTTTCCTTGGCATTGGTTCTCTGGTGTTGTTTTTGCACACTGGAAGTAGTCATTCCAGACTGTGGTGCACATTGCACATGCAACTTCTGAACATGACTTAAAACCATTACTGGACCAACCTGATTGGTATCTAAGACACCACTCATATTGCAACAACTTGCCAACTGATAATGTAGGTGTTGACCTATGTCTATACTTACTTGAGTATACACTTATGCTAATGTAAATAATTTTAGGATGGAGAGAGCTGCACAATAAGAACTGTGAACAGTTTGCTTTGCTTTTGCGAGGGGAGGAACAGTGGCGTTTATGAGTAAGATATAAAGATGGCCTTAGATCTAATGCCTAGCTAGGTTCTAAACTTTAAACCTCCGAAGAGTAATGTGATCATTTGTTACAGCTGAAGGAGTATGAAATCAGTCTCTGTGAAATGAAATTGAGTAGATCAAGAACCAGAGGGATGTCAACTATTGCTGTAATTAATAGAAGCTTTGTAGCAAAAAATCAGGTAGCCTGAAACACTTACCCTTGAGTAGCGGCCCACTTAGCTTTTATTTAAAATGGTTTACTGTGACAGCTTAAGTGACATGACCCCTATGGTTAGCCATACTGATGAAGTCAAAGAGGATTTTGTGTGATACTATGCTGAAAGTAGCAGATGACTTAATGTTACACATCTCCTTAATCATGAAGATATTTGATGAAAGGTTATCTGGTAAAGCGCATCTTTCCTGAGTGTGGAGTATTGCCTTCTATGACTAGAAAAAAGAGCCGTGAGAAAAGAGCTGAAACTAAAGTAGTAGTATTTAAGTATCTGTGGTGCAATTACTCTCATGCATACACAGGCCTGTAATGGCTTTAATTTCTTCTGGTCCCAACCACGAGGTATCACGAGCCCGCATGTTTCATACAAATCAAAGAAGTGATTATAGGAAGAATGAAACTTCCTCAGGCATGTAAGGTTACATGTTTTTAATGAGCTATCTATCCTTATGTCCACTTGTATAAGCATATAATTCCATAATTTATGTGAAGGGCCACAGGGAAGGGCATTTACTTGCTCTAGCTGAGAAACCGTTGCACTTTTCCAGATGTGTTCTCTAACACAGTGTTCTGTTGAGGTGGACTGCGCTGCCCATAGATTTATTCTTGAATACTTCTTCTAGAGAATTAAAAAGACTTAATATTGTGCTGTTTCTACATATCTGCCTCTTATATTATAGCTTGATTATTTTTTTAAACAACATCGCCATAGTACTTGTTACCTATATAACTTTTTTTTTTAAGTTAAAATACTGGCTGTGAACTCAAACAGCTGAAACACAGCTTACTTTCTGCTGTCTGCTGTATTCGGTAGTGTGCTGTTGTGGGGTTTTAAGTCTTCTTAAATCCTTGTCCTGGGAGAGAGGTCAGTTTGGGGAAGAGATTCTGAAATAGTTTCATGAATTGATTTGTTTATTCATCTGTCTTGTGGATTTTTTCTTCCAACCCATCACTAAACTGGTACTTACCATTCTGTTTGGTATAGCTTAAATGTATACATATTTGATCTGTTATTAAACTACCAAGTAGTAGTGAAAACTTCATATCTGAAAAGCATGTGAAAACAGTATTTCACTGAACTGCAAGTAAGTCTGAGATATGAGATACCCTTGAAGGTTATGCATATTGTTGCCATTTTAATAGGCAGTGTCTCTATGTATTTCTTTAAAAACTAGATGACCTGTATTGGCATTAATTCTAGCGCACGCAGAACTTCCTTTCATTGCTGTATAAAAGCAAAGTATTTCGCTTTATATAAATGCAAAAGGTGGGAGTCTCACACGGTGCTTAGTCCTCGTGTGGTTTGATGGGAAGGAGAAGGGCATGGTCATCGTCGTGACTGACGCCATGCGGCTGCCGGTGAGCTCATTTCTGCAGAGCGCCTTCAGTCCCTTGCCCATGGTGGTGCTCCAGCATAGAGCAGCAGCATGGGGCTGCTTCTGCGTGAAGGTCCTGCCTGCCTTCTCGGGGGTTCACAACCCGCCGGGCGGCTGGCACGTCACCCTGCCTGCCTTAACAGAAAACCCTAATTCTCTATTTTACGTCATGGGTGCGCTGTAGGTGGTAACAGGTTTTGGCCGGCGCAGGCCCCCGTGGTGTGCGCGGCTGGGGAGGGCCGCAGCCCTGTCCCGCGGCGAGGGACGGCAGCCCTGCAGGCAGCGGCGCTGCAGCTCGCCGTGCGTCCCTCCCGTTAGCCACCGGGCGGCGGCGTGCCCCGCTCCCCGCCTTGCCAGCCCCCGGCCCCGCCTGCCGCGCTTGGCTGCGGGAGGGCGCCGGTGGCGGTGCCGGTGGGGGTGCCGGTGGCGGTGGCCCGTCCGCCGGGGGCGGGGCGGGGTCGCAGCTGTTCGCTCGCGGGGGAGCCGGGGAGGGGGTGGGGGGGTGGAGGAGTGGGGGGCGGGCTCATCCTCCGGGTCGCGCCGCCCCATTGGCTGCGCCAGGCGGCACGTGACCGGCGGGGCAGTATTGGCCGCGGCGCTGGCGCAGCCGGTGGGCGCGGGCGGGGCCGGGCCGGGCGCTGGCGGCGGGATGGAGGCGCGGCGGCCGCGGCCATGGGGTGAGTGCGGCGGCGGCGGCTCCCCGGGGCCGCCCCGCACCCGGGCGGCGGGCGAGGAGGGGCGGCTCCCTGCGGCTGTGACAGGGAGGCGGCGGCGCTGCCGGTGTGGGAGAAGAAAGCGGCTTTTGTGGCTAAAAAAAGAAAAAAAAAAAAATCCAAAAAAACGGGGCTGCAGGCGCGGAGGGGAGAAAAGCCCCGCGGCCGCGGGGACGGGCGCGGCGTGGAGCCCCGGCGGGCGGGACCGAGCCCCAGCCCGCTCCGCCGGGCGAGGGGCACAAAGCCTTGGCGGAGCCCGGTGGCGGCCGTGCGGGAGGAGGTGCCCGCCGGTGGCACCGGCCCGGCTTTGTTAGTGGCGGGGGGTGCGGCGGTGCCGCCGCTGCCGCAGCGCGTCCCCTCGCCGGGAAGGGCGAGTGGCGGGGGGACGGGAGGAGGGAGGGAAGGAGGGAGGCCGGGCGGCGGCGAGCCGGGCCGGGAGCGCCTTCGGTGCGCCCGGGGATCTGCTGACTTCTTACAAATTTATTTAACATCACAAAGAGATGCCCGGGTCCGCGACTTAACCTGAATGCTGTGGGAAATCTTAATAAATTATGTATGAAGCAGTGGGTCCTTTCTTCCCCTTTGTCAGATACGCAGCTTTTATTCTAGTAATTAGGTCATTGCCAGCAGAACGCTCCTTGCTTTTGCAAAAATGTGCAGCGATTTTTGGAGGACGACGTGTGCTGCCAAATTATTTCACCCTATTCGTTGCTTGGGTCAAGGTTTTAAAATTCTTCCCGTTGACTTACATGGAGGACCCCGGCTATGACCTGTAAGGAGCATTTTTCATTTGGTAGGGTTTTCTGCAAGGGATCGCTGCAGCCTGGTTTTGACTTGATTTGGATAGTCATATGCTGAAAGATGCCTTTTAAAGGCGTAGCAAGAAACATACAGCTTCTTAGTTTGCGTGGAAGTCTTTCCAGTAAATTACTGTGCATACATGAATAATACAATATAGATCAATTTCAGTTTTTAAATACCTCTGTGCTCTGCTGTTTGATCTGTTGAAAGAGCTCCTTACTGTTCTTTCTACGCTCTTTTCATTATTTAGTTAATTTTTCTGTTACTTCTAATGCAGGTAATAGATTTATGAATATTTTGTCAAAATTACAGTTCTTTGAAAATGCGTGTAAGCATATGTACTGAAAGTAGGTTGCTGGAACCAGACTCTTCTGTATTTTTCAGGAGACTCAAAGTAACTGTTAAATTTTTTTTTTTTTCCCCTTCTCAGTTCTGTTAAATACAATGATGCACAAAAAAGGTTTGATGAAGACAAGTCTAACTTACTGAGCTTAAATTTCTGCTTTTTAGTCAACATGTCCTCAAAACATTTTCTGTATATACGGTTGTTTTTAGAATCATAGATTTCCTGTCTGTCAGTGAGAGAGGCTTTGGATGATGTTAAATTTTAAAACATCAGCTGAAGACTTACCATTTGGAATAATTGGTTTCAAAAGGTAAATTGGTGATACTAGATGTTTCTCCTGTAACGTTTTGTATGTTCGTTACAGTTCCTTAAATATTAGAAGATACAATAGATGCAGAGGTGCTTTCACTACTTTTTTCTGAAAGGAAGGAGGGTGACAGAAGCACAGTGTGATTATGATGATTATTATGGTGATGCTTCTTCCTGTACCTTTTTAAGTCTTAAAAAGAATCAGTATTGCTTTGTGTAACAAGCGGAGTTGTTCCTGTAAGAAGCTGTAGTCACATTCTTAAAAATGGCAGCTTGAATAAAAGATCACTTTTAAACATAATGCTGTGAATTATTTATGAGCGTGGACTTTCCTAAACATCGTCCCTCAAATGCTATCATGATACTTGCCAAAACATTTGTCTAGAATATTCAGTTATGATAAATGTTCTGATGTGTGTTGTCATAGTGCACTGTTAGTATATCATCAGCATGGAGTAATACAGCATAAATTGGAAATGCACATGGGTTACTTTGGTCTCTAAATTCTTAGTTAGATATCAATATGTGTCTTAATTCAGGTGGTAATATGTTTATGTTGATGAAATGTGATTAATTTATTTCTTCATCGATGTAATGAAACCCTATTTAAAATAGGCTATACTACTAATGACACGCTGTGACCGTACGTTACTGTCAGTGAAGGACAAATCTCCACGGGTGGTTTTCCAAAATTCGTGCGGGACCTGTGTGAACAGATGCTGCAAGACAAGTGGTCTACTGTTCCATAAAAGTGCTGAAGGGAACCCTGAAGATGACCCTGATAGGTCACCCAGTATGGGGAAATATTTCTTAATTATAAAATAGTAATTTTTCTTTTTTTTTTTTTATTAAAGCTGATTTATTTAATGTTTGGGGTTTAATTTGTGTTTTCAGTTAAAATAGGAAAATGAAGACCTGTTTCAGACTCTTTAATAGCTTAAACTTTTCTAGAATTGAATCCCTGAAAGATTATGTGAAATATGAAAGTAAACAGGAACAAGTCATAAGCAGTGAGGGCATACACAATTAGCGACGAATAGCAAAGATGATCATCATGAAGAATGAGTGTTCAGGCTTGTGAATCATCCCTGGTCCAATATAAGTTATGATTCAAATGATGTCTGGACTACTTTGTGTTCAATATAGTATTTAAATGCAAATCATGTTTCGTATTTTCACAGTCGTATTCTGAATGCAGCATGACTAACCAGCTAAGGAACTTCCCAACCCAGAATTATAAAGGAAGAAGTGGGGCTTTTTTCTTGGCAGTGTAAT
The DNA here is from genome assembly GCF_028500815.1 of Rissa tridactyla. Lineage (NCBI taxonomy): Eukaryota > Metazoa > Chordata > Aves > Charadriiformes > Laridae > Rissa > Rissa tridactyla. Next base: position 23,832,871 of record NC_071497.1, on the reverse strand, counting down.
AAAAGCTGAACTTGACTGTTCATAGCCTGAAATATATGACTTCTGGATTTCAGTTTTTTTGTATTAATAGGAATGTGTTTTTGATTGTTAGCATTCTTTAGTAAAATCCTGAACATGGGGTCATTTCTGTTTGTCACACACACATGCTTGACCCCCATCATACGTGACCTCTAATGAGGAAGGCAGCCCAAGACTTCAGACCATCATCTTCCCTTTCCTTCTCCTCCTGGTCTTTTAAGGAATGCGGAGAACATGGATCACTTCTTGTTTCAAACCTTCATCAGCCAAGTTATGTTTTGATTAGGAACAACAGATGATGCTTCTGCTTATGGGTGATGAATACAGGCCAAGTATTGAACTTACGGAGGTATCCCAAAATACAACAGTGGATTGAAAGCTCTTGCCAATTTATGAATTCATTTATGTAAGAACAAAACCAAAAAACCTCTCTACCATACCTCCCCCCCCCCAGTCGAAAGGATTTAGGAAGCTCAGATATAGGAACACTTCAGTGTTTTAGTCAGCTGTCCACAAGGATAACCATCATGCAGGAAGTGGGTAGAAAAACTAAGAAGAAAATCTTCTCGATGCAGCTGATGTTTAGAGAAAATCATGTGGCTTCCTTTTAAAGGGACTAACCTGTTCACACGTTTTATTAGGATAACCGATAACAGTAATGGCTTTTCATCTGGCCCTTGTTTTTTTTCTACACAGATGAAATACCCAGGAATTCAGAGGGTACCTAATCTAGAGATTACCATTTGGTGTAATTTGCTGTGAATTTTTTTGAATGTCCGCTTTTGCAAATTTATTAAAAGGAGTAGCGTTATGTAATTTGCAGTTCACTTTCTCATGTCAAAGCCCTTGTTGCTAAAACAAGCTGATGGAGAACGGTTTTCTGTGATGGCTGTTTTCTGCTCCTTCCTGCGTCTCTCTGATGACCCGAGTGTGCTAATGCCGACCAAATGGGAACATGAACAGAAGGTACCAGATCTGCTGTTCCACTCACAGGCAATTCTCATTCAGTATAGAATGACTATTTTCTTAATTCTCTTTAACCAACCACACCCAAAGTTTTATAGCACTTTCAGACTCCTCGTTGTATTTGTGTGCCCACATAGCCCAGATGAGGAAAAACCAAACAAAACAGGCTGCTTTCTAGCTGCTACTGACTAGAAGTTTTGGGGTTCGTTCTTAAATGCAGGTAGGGATAGGAGGATTAAATATGCTGGCAACAAAAGCCATTTTAATAAAGCATAGGCTTATCACTAGGTGGAAATAGCATAGGTCAGTGTGATGCTGCGGAAGGCAGAAATATAATTTTTCTTCTCTGTCTGGAAAGAATCAGTATAACAGGCTTTTACGATCTTGGGTCGATGGCGTATTTTTCAGTGAGTAGGAAAGGAGTGTATTAAACAATGCCTATGAAGGATAAACATTTTTAAATCGGCAAGCCTGGAAAGCTTGCCCCAAACTGAAGTGGGTAAGACAGTCCCTGGCCTACTGATACTCACTTTTGGTAAGTTCCTAAACACAGCACTTGGAGTGCTGCTATTTTACCAGAGTCGAAAAAGGACAAGCAGAAGGATATTTACATATAAACCATTAAACCTGAAGACAAGCTTCAAACAAAATAATGGAAAGTATGATGCGGGATTCAGTCAACAGAGAAATTGAATTAATGCAAATTGACATGGGTTGGTACGTTCAAAATAAGAAAGGCCAAAAAAACCCCTCGCTTTATTCTCATGAGTGTACTGATAAAGGTAGCTGTATGAAAATGGTCCATTTAAGGCTGAGTTAGTCAGTGGGGCTGGCTTACCTTAGAGCAGCTGTGATGGATTTTTGTCCCCTGTCTGTCAACCTTGCCCCTCTTTTGGAAATAGCCGTGTTAACAGCTGCCGCACCATTGTGGTTAATGGCCCAGCCTAGTAAAACCAGCACCTATTTCAGATTACCTTGGTAGTCATGCAGTAATCTGCAGTGGTTGAGGCAGCTGCCGCTTGAGCAGCTGAGCCCTTGCCTCCTCCCTGGGTGGGAACCTTGCGGAGATGGGTAGGGAGGACAGCTGGGGGCAGGCACAGGGGCAGTCCGCCCTGCCCGAGCACTGACCCCTTCCAAGTCAGAACCCCTAGACCTACTGCTGCAAAAAAACCCCTGTTTTTAAATGTATTTAAGCTAAACTAATTGGAAAAATCTCATGACGGTATGACTGTTTTTCTCCCTGAATTCAGTGTGTTATGCCCTTGAGACAACAATTCCCCATTAGTCACATGGGAATGAATTGACAGAATGGTAAAGAATAATAAGGACAAGGTATTGGGCTCAACACTAAAGAGCTGGGTAAAATTTGTGCATGTAGAAAGAAATCAGAGTTGATGGTCCTTTCCAACCTCAGTAGTCTAGATATTCATAAGCAATTCTAGAATTATATTTTAGATAATATAATCTAGATATTGATGAAGATTAGATTCAACGATTACAAGTTGTTACATTAAGAAGATAAACTGCATTGTGAAAAATCTTCAGTTACAGAGTGCAGGAGCGCATCTGCTTACTGGTGGTGGTGGTAGAATGCTAAATTCTGTTTGATTATTGGAGAGTTGAACATCTGATTTACTACTGTCAATGAAGTTTGTAATCCAAAATCAATTACATGAACAGGGGCATTAATTGACATTGGTGTTTTTTGGATTGAGCCTTATTGAAGAAACTAGTTTTGCCTTTTCTTCACTGAGTTTGATGTCTGAAGTAGCTGTACAACTTATTTGCTAACAAAACTCCAAAATAATAATCACCCTCAGGCAGTTAATGTGGGTGACAGAATAGTTATTCCATTGAAGAGTTCTAAAAATGAAACAAATAGGTTGTAGTTATCTAAAAACGTTATCTAGCTTTACATATAGACAGTGCCAGGTCTCTGTTGTTGAAAAAACATATGGTTTTATATCTTAGATTAGTCTTAGCCTCTGTTCTGAAAAGACTAAGACTAATTTGTTCAAAAAAAGTTGTTTCTTAAAAATAGGATGCTCTAGTAACAATGATGGCTTTTATGGGTGAAAAGAAGATAGTAATGGAAGCCTGAAATATTTTCATAAGAAGATTTAATTAATATATTGCAAATTGTTGGAGTTCTTAAGTAGGACCTCTTTAGGGCATGTTGGGTATGTATGCTTATTGATTTAAAAGAAAAAGGCTCTGATAAATAAAAAAAATTGAGTTTTCAGAGAAGATTGCAGGTTTTTTCCTTTTTTCTTTTGGGATTTGAGATAAAAAAGAGTGCATCTAAATTCCTGATTTCTCGGCAGTTGTTACTGGTATAGTTCTGTTAATGTACAAAAATGCATATCTAAATCTTAACAGTATGTTTGCATAAATTTAGGCTTCTCATTAATTTTGATTTTAGTGTGTAAAGGAGTTATATCCAGCTTGAAATTCTTCTTTGATGTGTATATTCATGCAAAGTGCTGATTCAGTAAAGCGTGAAATTTCTTATTGTCATTTCACCTTACTTTGGTAGGAGATGGAGAAGAAACCTCTTAATGATGAGAAATATGGGTCAGAGAAGTAGGAGACCTACCTTTTGGGCACTTCTTATAATGAGGGAATTAAATTTCAAAGTTTCTGTATTCCAAGAGGGTTATTTCTTGGAGTAAATCTCAAGAAAGGGGTATCGCCATTCCTCCCTTTGAATGGTGACCGCTCTGCGAAAAGGAAACGCGGTTAGAGTGAAAAAGGGAGCTTGACTGAAGCACTGTAGTGAACTTTACAAAGGTGGGTTCTGTTGCATGCATCATGCGTTTTCCCTGGGACTGGGTAAAATGTGAAATGGGTGTTGGAGGCCAGAGCTGTTCCTCTTCCCTTCCTCTCCAGTCCCCCCCACTCTAGTGATTTCATACAGAGGAGGTGGGGAGAAGAGTCATTTATTCTAGATTCAACCAATTGTGGCCCTGGTAATCTTGAATATGTTTGTGTGTGTATGTGTGGTGGTACGGCTTCAGGCTACTGGGACATGTGTAAACTTTTCCATGCTTTCCTTTTGACTGGTTACTGGTTACTTCTGCTGTGAAGTAATTGTGAGGTGATACGCGGCTGTGAACAACGTGTGGCCAAGAGAGGGTCTAGAGTTTGTCTCCTTCCCCAGGGCAAGTGTTTTGCCCACTGAGAAATTACAAGAAGGGGGTACATCGATACAATCAGTTTCTATTGACGCCACTAATTCTATGTTTAAAAAAATTTTTAAGTAATTTTTTTTGTACTCAAATAATTTGGAGCGTAAATCCAAGGATTAGTTTTGGGACCCGAACTCTGATCTGATGTGTCTAGTTTGAGGCTATTGGTAAAAAACTGTTTGCAGAAGAGAGGCAGATTTTAATTTTTAAGGTGTTAGCTCAATATACGTAGAACAGCTTGTGTGTAATGGAGCCTTGCGATTTCACTCCACAAGCTAAGTGCCTGGGAGGTGTCACGGTGTTCAGTGTCAGGAAGCCTAAGCTGCTTTGTGGTCATGCATTACCTGTGTCTGTTTCCCCCATTTTAAAGTTCAATAATGCTGTCCTTTGTGAAATGCTTTGGCATTTTATTATTTCAGGAGAAAAAGATACAAATATCTTGGACATAATGAAAATAAATACAGTATTCTTCTGTATTGAAGTTTAGGAATATGGTATTGGATTTCTGAAGCCCTAAGTCCAGTTCCTTCCTGTGCGGTGAGCTAGGCAAGGATGTTGCTGAATTTACAACTTCTAATGGATGCTGCCAGCCTGTGTTGATAAATGACCAATTTATACCCATTTGTTCGGTGTCAGTATTGTGTTTTAACATAAATATTGTTCTCTCTCTTGAGTATTTTCCCCTCCCTAATAACAAAGTGTATCTGTGTTGTTCCAGCCTTTGTTGCTGAGGCAGCAAAAGCTTGCTCGTCAAGCCTCTTCTCGTATGAGAGACCCTCTAGTCCCCTGATCACTTAGTATCTTTCTCTGCGCCCACGTATGTTCACTTTTCTTACTCGAGTCTTTATAAAATGACTTGATAATTCCGGCGATGGTGTTTCCTTTCTTTGTGCTGGTCTGGTGTTGGCAGTGCCGGGGGGCCCTGCAGTTGCTTCTCACCACTCGCTGCTTCCAGGTGGTGAGATTCCTACACGAGTGACCTTACGTTGTCATACTCATTTAATTCCACCCTGTTTCTACTGCTCCATTTCTCAGTCCGTCGAACTCCTCGTGTATGACACGTAGTCCTCTGGCCGTGTGAACCCTCTTGAATTTATGGCAGGAAGTTTTGATGCCACTTCTTGTGCCAAGGTCAATAATGAAACATTTAAAAATACCTGTCACAGACTACTTTTGGGGGAACTTTGCTAACAACCAGCCTCCATCCCAGCAATTTGGCTTGCAGCACTGCCCGGTGTCATCTTGTCTTTGAGCTGCTCCTTACCACGTACAGTTTTCCTGCTGATCTCTGTTACAGCCGTGGCTGGTTATGTGGCACCGTGTCAAACACCTTGGTGCAGCTGGGGTTGGTGAGACCCATTATTTCTAAGAAGTACTATACTTTTTTATTATATTTACTAAAAAGTGCTTTACTTTGACTTAAATAGTAGTCCTTCCTTCACAGGCAGGAAAAAGGAGAATTATCTTGGAGGGCCAGGGATGTAGGTATGCATCTGCGTTCCCCCAAGAAGTCCAGAAGCCTCAGCCGGTGGCGTGGCAGCATTGCTAGTAGAAGCAGATGCTTAGGTGGCTCACAGCATATTGCTAACGTGAGACTGGCTGCCTTCGGTCCGGTTTTCAGTGCGGATGTACTGACTGCAAGCACACTTTGACCAAACCTCGCCATGCTCCCAAGGTAGGATGTAGGCTTTTTTTTTTTTTTTTTCTTAACCCCCCCCCAGGAGGTTCTCTTTAAAATTGTTGCCAAATTCTGAGGTGTCGATGCGAATGCCCTGGTAGCGGAGAGCAGCTGCCAGGCATTGCTGCGATTCCGGCCGGTGGCTCCGCGGCTGGCAGAGCTGCAGTCAGGCAGCCCGGCTCCTCCGGATGCCAAACCGGCAGGAGTGAGTTTCTGCCTGGGGCGGTGTCGCTTATTGCCCGTTTGGGCATCTGTTTAACATAAAAATGAAGATGTTTTGGATTACCCAGCTTGTGGTAATCAGCTAACTCAAATGTTGTTTTTTTTATCTGAAAATCCACAGAGTAAAGTTTTGACATTTGAATAAACCGGGAAGCGACTCCTAGTGTGAGGCAGAATGCTGTCTCTTAGTGGTGGTGTCCTACTTCCATGTTATGAAAATGAAATACACAAAGGAAAGCTTAGGAACTTAGATCAGGAGGGAGGGAAGTCAAACCAAACCTCCCCTTCAGAAAATGGATCCTTACTCATTTAACATAAGCACACTTCAGCTTATTTTGCATTTAAAATATCAGAGCTGTGCAGTTGCTGTCTTTCTACTGTAGCTCCTCCCGCTTGTTCAGTTTTCTCCATTTTCTTTGTTGTGTGTATGCATCTTGTTAATGTGGCTAATTGTTTTTCATTCCAGATCTGCGCATGAGAATTCCTTAGTGTGGACAGAAAATGGGAAACCTTTATTACTTTTTTTTATCACTACCTGTTCTTTCATACTGATCGTTAATTAAAATGATGGGATAAAAAGAGATTCTAGCTAGAATCAAAATGCATGTCAAATACATGGCACGCCTTAGTTTCTGTAAATTAGAAGTAAATTAATAAATGTGTGGTATACTTGTTGAAACAAACAGATTCTACCAATATTACAACACAATACTAATTTGTGACAGATAATGTAAAATTGTTTTCACTTCCGTCTGCCTTTCCTTGGGCTTGTGTGGAATTGTCCGTGTAGTGTATGTTCTGAAAAGAAATGTGAACTACAGCTGTTAGTTTTATTAATAAGAATAGAAGCGGTTACTTTCTAAAAAAAATCCAGCCATACATGAAATGGAACAGAAGCAGTCTGCCCTTTTTGATTTTTTTGTTTTGTTTTGTTTTGTTACAACTCTCTGTGACAGCTCTCCACCTTTTAGGTGAAGCAGCCCAGTGATAAAAGCACAGAACTCACAGAACAGAGCAGCTGATTCAGATTGCCTTAATTTCTCTAAAAATGAGGTCTCCAGTAAAGCATGACCAAATTTTGAAACAGAAATTTGTTAGGGATTTTTTGTCTTCAGCTTATTGGTAACATCATGGAAATCATAATTCCGTAAGTGGCAGGCTGCTTCCTTCTCCTGTCTTTGATGATGACAGGTGCTTAGGCCATGCAGACTTGCTTCTTGAAAAGGAAATAAGCTAGCCGTGTCAAATGCACTACAGCTTTTGTTATTGTTCCTGTCTTCAATGGTGTATTTTCTTTACATTTTGTTGAGTTTAAATGTAGAAAGATTGAACACAGTTTTCAAAATTTGTATTGGGGAACTAAAACCTTTTTGAATAATTTTTCCTATTTTTTAGTGGGATGGATAGTTTAATTAAGATTTGGAAGAGCAAAGTTGATTACATAAGGAGTTACACAAGCAGTAAGGTCAAAGGCCTAGTGAGAGGATACACAGAAAGTGCTAAATAAGAGCTTTTAATTGTTTCATCTTTTCCAAAGTGCTGCAGTAAAGGTGAAAGGGAATGTTGGCCCATAAGTAAGTTTTTTTTTTTTTTCTTCCCTTTGAGTTACAGGCCGCATACTTAGGAAATTCCCGCAATGACTTTGGAAGGGTAACTTGTACACATATGAAGTGCTAGGCTTCCTTATATTCCCTTGAATGGCTGATGAATAGCAAATTCATAGCTTCAACTGTAAACAGCTTCAAACACGGTTAGCCATGTTTTAGTTAACTCACGTTGCTAGATGAACAACTGATGATTTTTGGTTTGGAAAGTGGGAAACAAGTTGAATTTCTTAATTTAAATTGGAGTATTTGTTTCTTTCTCCATTGCAATACCTGAATAATTGTGATGGCATTCGAGGACTGTGTTATATTACCCAAAATAATATGGGATATCTAGATATCAAGAATAGCCTTTTATCTTTTTATTTTACCATGCAATATGACCTTTCTTGTGTTGAAATTTTTAATCTTTATGCCTGGGAGGGTATTTTTACAAAACGCTTGATTACTACTACATTTGATGTTGCCTTTTAAAAGTCCTCAGTATTTACTGTTTGCCTTTCATACAACATTTCCTTCAGTTTGTGCTCTTCCTAGGAATTTTGAACATCTGTGACTATCTTTTGCTTCATAAAATATGTAGGCAGTCAGCATCTTTTAGGTATGGTTGACAGTGCTTGTTATCTATCCAAAAATGGTTAAATATAGTCTATTATCTGCATAGTTTCTCAGTGTTAGAATTGAAATGCTGAAGTAAGGATGCTTTTTATGATGCTATGATTTTCTTTCATGTATTTTGTCTTACCCTAATACCTAATGCAATTGTTAATGAATTTCTTCCGTTTGCTTAACCATGTGTATCAAATGGAAGCCCACCAAAAAAAGTCTTTGAACTGACGTTAGTTCTAGGCATTAATAGTTTGGTGTAATGGATTTAAATTAGATGTTTAAAAAGTTGAATGGTAAATGGGAAGGACAGAGAGATAATTTTATGGTTAGACAATTTTTTTTTTCTAAAATGTTTAAATTTAATGTTTTCTCTTACTTTTTTTAGGGCTGAGGGTAGCCCAGGATGGCCGCAGCTTCATATGATCAGTTGTTGAAGCAAGTTGAGGCATTAAAGATGGAGAACTCCAATCTTCGGCAAGAGCTAGAGGATAACTCAAATCACCTAACAAAACTGGAAACAGAGGCATCTAATATGAAGGTATTGCAAGCTCTATGCCTGTGCTCATCAGTGTTTCTTTTACTGCCTTTTGTGTCGTGGACTGGTAGTTGCTTAACAAGTTTTGTGTGCTTTTAGATTCCCACAGAAGTCCTTTTGCAGGCTGTGTAAGGGAAAACTATCAAATCTACTTAGTGAAGAATTTTTTTTTATTATTCTTTTTTAAATTTTGAAAATGGAAATATTTCAAAACAGTTTTTTAGAAACAGTGTCCATTTTTCATAGCTTCTCTTTCTGGTGTGTCATGATAAGCACTACTATGTTAGCACTGCTGTACTTAGCAGCAGGAAGACCAGTCTGCTGACGTAGTTTGACAAAGCAAGTATTGTTCGGCTTTTGAAAACATGGGAGAGACTGGAGGTTTTCAGTGTTTTAAGGTAAGTTTAAAAATTTAGGGGTTTACTACAGTTACAATGTTTAACCTCCCCAAAGGAAAAGTGAATTTTAAAATAAGACCACAAGTTCTCCAGCCTCTCCCAAAGCCTGAATTCATACTTAATAATTTCACCCAGATCTGTCCATCTGGTGTTTATTGGCTAGGTGTAGGCCTTCAGAGCCACCTGTCCAAGGGGAAACACTAGGCTCAGCTGGAATTTAGATGGATTTTGATCAGTAGGAAGGTACGTACACAGCTGCATTCTTGTGATCTATGACACTGAACAACACAGAATTTCACAAGCATTATAGCTGCATTACTGTGGTGTTCTTTCTAAGCTGACAAATCCTGCGTTTTTTTGCTAACAGCCAGCAAAATCAGGCTGCTTTTGGTACCTTAGATAATGCGGCTCAGAAATCGGTGGTCTCTGTAAGTACTCCTGTACAGGGTAGGCGTATTCTAAATACTAAACAACATTTGTATGCCCATCTCCTTGCTTTCCGATCTTCATATCACAGACCTGCTGTTCCTTTATCACTAATCTTTATTTTTTATAATGTGGTAATCTGATGAATATAGCAATTAAGAATACTTTGAACTGAACTTCCTTTTCCGCCAGCATGTGGCTTGTGACCTGTATATTCACTGTAAGAAGAAAAATTTGCTTGTGTTCTGAAGCACTGTCACTAGTTACAAGACTTGAAAGAAGCACAAATTTTTCAGATACATTTAATCCTTGCATTGCAGTGTAAAATGAAAATGGCTGTGCTACCTAAATTGAAATGAAATTATAGTCCTTTATACCAGCTATTTAAAACAGTGCTTGGCATTAGCTGCTGTGGTAAAAAAAAAAGTGTGCTTCTCAGTTATATATCTGAAAGCTAGTTCTATCATTTATGCTGTTTTTCTTAAGATAATATAACAAATTTGTCAGTAACTCCTCTTCCCTCCCTGTCATTACAGTCTAAAATAAGGGAAGAATAGGAGAGATGATCTTCCTTATAGTTTGAAAGAGTGAAAATGTCTTTTTTTCCTTTCTTTGTCCCTGTTCAGTTTTTTCTTTTTTTCTTTTTTTTTTTCTCTTTTTTACCCCTTTTTTCTAGCATTTGTGCAAATAATTAAATTTCCACTGACCTAGAGACAGACCAGCTGTATAAGCTGGTCTCTAGGGCATTAATTTGGGATGTGGAACAGCTTTCTGTCTTTACTTCAAACCTGGCAGACCACCAAATGGAAAGTGGCTCTATTGCACTGCACGGAGGAGTGCTTATGAGCATATTCAGTGTAGAGGTCGCATTTTTTTCTCTCCTGAAATGCCATTCTGGATCTAAGGGATTTATCCTTAAAAAAAACCTTGCAACTCAAATATCAAGCTCAATATGTTTCTCTTCACGCGTGGAGAGGAGATTGTTCAGATTAATTTGGTATTTTTTTTAATCCATATTCTATGAAGAAATCCTAATCAGCTGTATTCCTCAGGAGTGGTTGCTTCTGCACTTGAACCAAGAGGCTGTTTCTTTCCCCTCTTTGTTTCAGATGTGTTTGGAAAGGGTTGAAACCTAGCTTTGACTTGACTTGAACCTGAAGGATGGTATGGGAACGATCTTGGAGTCTGAGTGGAGTCTGGGGGTGAAGTTTGATGGGGATCATTGCAGGATTCTCTTTAGTCAGGAGATAATTTTAGTTTTGCAAGCTTTTGGAGGACGTATGCGGTGGCTTTGTTCCACTGAGAGAAAATGCATGGTTTGTATTGTTCCAGTGTCATAATTAGGGATAATTACAAGAAAAGTAATTAGAAGAACTAGAGCAGGGAGACCGAAAGCCCTTTGGCTACCATATAAGCAGTTAAAACTCCCAAGTATTTTGGAAAAACGATCCTTTGGGAGCATGTAAGTGTCACAGAGACCTAGCAGCCCCTCCCACCAAGTAAAATCCCAAATATTAGTGGGAGAAGGGGAGCAGGAGTGGAGAAGACAAGCTGGGGTTCTGTGGCAAACATCACTGTTCTTGCACCATGAATTTTGATCTGTGGGCTAGTGCAGAGACATCTCACAGCGGTCCTTTGGACTGCTGAGGTGTTTGCTTGTGTCTCTTCTTTGGCCTTATGTTCTTTAGTTGTCTGTGAAAGGCAATAGTTAGAAAGGGCATTTTAAAGAAATTTGTTTTGGAAGTAGTAGTGTTAAAATGTTGTGTAAGTATGCCTCATCTTTGTAATCGCTCCATTTCAGAAATGTAAGGTGCTCATACTGGAATTAAAAGCTTAACATGAGCTCATCTTGCACATGCATTTATTATAAACTACTACTGACCTATATAAGAACAATGTCTGAATGCTTCACGGTTAAAGCTAAATTTCATATTTAAAAGTAAAAGCTGTTCATTTGCTGACCAGAAAGCAACATAATGGGTAAACAAAGATAAATGTGATAACAGGGGTGCCAAAATGATTAGTAAAACAGTGTCCACTTTGTTTTTTAATTTGTGTTGTCCTAGGGATTAACTGTTCAAACAAAAAAAATCCCTCGGAGTATTATGACTAACTTGGGAAATTCAGTTGTTACTGTTGGCTTACTGTCAGATGAAATACAGCAGTTCAGTATGATAAAATCTTGTGTCTAAATCAACAAATATGCTGTTTGATGGTCGATGAAATAATGATGTTGGCCCATAAATGAAGAAAAACTGTTTCAGTGTCTAGATGTAGATAGTAACAGTAACTGCATAAAACACAGGCTACGTACAGATTTAGGAAAAAAATGAACATAGTTTTATTTGAATTCAAAGCCTGCAAAATTCCTGAAGAGACAAAAAGCAGTCCAACGTCAGCTATACTACTTTGTGCAGTCTGACTTTTTGTCAGACTCTCCTGCCTGGTTCTTTTTCTTGTTTACAAGCCAAGTATTTTTCTGCTAAGTATGGCTTTTTTTTTTTTTTTTTTTTTTGTCATAGCTAACTCATGTCAGCATTTTTCCCCATGTAAAATTTTGGCGGAAATAGGTATGTGTAATTAACTTCAAGTGCTCAAGAAGTAGCAAAAGAGTAACGTCATGCTTGATTTCCACACTCACTCTCTGAGTGCTTGGATTTTGCAGTAGATGAGTAATGTGTCTTATCTTGTGTAAGAAAACCATTTTTATTATATGTGATGCTCTGTGGGCATAGCGTTCTCTCTTTCATCTTTGTATAATATACTTAAAATTATACTCCAGATACGATTTTCCGGCTTGATGTCCTCTGTATTGTGTTCACACGTGTCGATAATAAAACAGGAAGACTGTCAGTAGAACTGATGCAGATTTCTTGAAATTTTTTGAGAAATGTTCTAACCAGCTAAATATATACTGTAAAGAAACAAGGTAATGGTTAAACTCTTGTTCTCAGAAAATCACGAGCTGCTTATTCATGAGATTTTTTACAGGTTTTTGTTTTGTGGAGGGTGGTTTTTTGGCAGATTGTTGTCCTCATATAAAGGTTTTAGTTTTAATAATTTTCCTTGGATTTTTGGGTTGTCTGTTTGTTTGTTTGTTTGTTTGTTATAAGGAATTCAGGTTTAAAAGACAAAGTCCTAGAGAGCTAGTTACTATGATGTCCAGTGCAGGTCCAAAGAGTGGTTTATTTTCGACATGGATGCTGTTTGTGGGTTTCTTCCACTAATTAGGTAATAAACCTTGTGATGCTATTATGTTGGATTGGAATGGATTTTGGCTAAATAAAAAAGCAAGTGCTAAGGTATTTTGAGGATTTTTACTTTTGTACAATGTTAAGCTAAGATAATCAAATGTGGTTGCAAAAGAGATTTTACGCCTATAGAATACATTATTCCAGATGTACTGCAGTGTTCTGCATACTTTGCGAGGTTGATTTATTGATACTCAAATTAACAGAATTAAAGGTAAAAATGTGATGTGCCTGTTTTTCGTCTTATTCCTGTCATGATCTATTTGTGAGAATATGAGAAGATTATATCTTATTAGAACTGAGTGTGGTTTTGTAATTAAATATTATTAAGTTGCATTTTATTTTATCTGCAAATATGACTTCCTGTAATAATTTCTATGACTATTTAAAGGGATGAATATATGAATCCTTAGCCGGCCTAGCAGACTTACTAGCAAGATAGCAACTTAACAGTTACAGTAGCTCATTTGTCTCATTAAAAAGAGGGAATCTGAAAAATATACTGCTTCCAGCTTGGACTTTGTTAGCATACATTTGTTTATAAAAACAGAAGATTGATGTTCAGAATGTTCAGGAACTAGCTGGCTTGCAGTGCTTTGGTGCTCTGTTATGCTTTTTGGATGTGAACTCTTTGTCAACCTTGTGTGGAAGTAAGCTCTAATAGTTAGGAAAAAAAAAAAAAAAGAGTGCTGGTCCTTTCCATCAGATATACCAGTGGCTGAATCACGTAATTTTTTTTAGACGTTTACACTTGTAGTGACTTAAGATTTCAGATGCTATTGGCATCCTTTATGCCCCTTGCCTGAATTTTCAGTTTTACTTTAAAATGGCTACTGAGGGGTTCTCTCTTTCAGAATGTATGACTACTTTTATCAGGTGTCTCCTTGATTAGGTAAGCAGTGATCACGTTTTCTTCTAACTCACCAAACCCCGTTTTATGGTCTTATAATCTGCTTAGCTACCACTTCATAGTATTCAACCTTGAAAACCTACTTTATTCTGATCAGCTGTCTCTGATCATTGGTGTTTGATGGTCCTCATTGTAAAGCATAGAAGGTGCTAGGACATGTTTTTATGAATGGCATGGGAATTTTTATTTCAATGTATCTTGGTAAGCCACGTCCTTGCAAATTAAAATTTGGAGCCTGACATGTTCACAGAGACCTCTGATACATACAGCTTATCAGTTTGTCATGTGCTGTATACATATGTAGTGTGTATCTATCTATCTGTAATGAGGTTCCTCAAGTAGATAAATACACTTAAGAGATTCCCATGTTTGCAATCACATCTTCAGAAATCTAACAACAGTTTTTCTTCTAAGGTACAGGAAATTATACATTTTGCTGGGGACACTTTCTGTGTCAGATAACAGGATTTTCCCATCTCTTTCCAAAGGGAGAGTGTTTTTAGCTTCATCTTGCTATTCCCCTTTTTCCTTTTATCATTGGAAAAAAGATTTTTAGTTGGTATCACACATAGTAAAATGTTTCACCAAGGCATACAGAAGTAAAAAAAATAATTTAAGAATTATGTTAAGCTATGAAAGCAAAGCATTCGGTACACAGAAGAGAAATGCGTATGTTAAAATAGATGTATTTGATCTGGGATTGCTGTAGTAAATAGGCTACACATAGTAAGCAAACTGCAGTATAACTTGAGAAGTTTGTATTTGAATCTTGAATTTAGTATGGTAGACATTTCTTTGTACATCCAGTTACATATCAGAGTATTAGCATCACTTCCAGAACTGTCCCTGGAAATCTGATTTCCAAGTGATCTGAGTTATCTGGTATGTTGTTATTTCTGCTAAGAGGTCAAGTCAGATATAACATAGTCTATTATAATTGCTTCATGAACCAAAACCAATGTGGTGATGCAATATTTCCACAGTAATTGCTCGTATAGATCTTAGGGTTATGTCCCTACTAAGCAGAGAACATCTCAGTGTCCCTGTCTTGAATTTAAGTGTCAACAGTAAAGCTTATAGAACAAGGGGATAAAACAGATATAGTGAAATGTCAGAAATAAATTATATTCACCCAAGTGTTTGAAAGCAACTTGAGTATGAAATGGCTGACCTGTCAAAACCTGTTCCACCCTCTCGTCTTCAGCAGCAGTTGGTAGGATTGAGGTATGACCCCTTTGGCTTTAAAGGAAGAACAGACAACAGCCTAAAAGAGCTGTCATTTACTGGAGTGATTGTGAGATCTGGATACTTAAAACTGTAGTCATGCAAATTATAGTCCTTCTGTCAAAAGTCTCAGTTTGTCAGCTGGTAGTTTCTTGTTTGTTCATGGATCCTGAAGTTCCTCTGTGGCAGGTTCCCTCCTTGCAGCAATGCAGCAAGGATGGCTTCTTAGTCAAAACTTCCCTTCTGCACAAGCCACTAATCCCTGCAATTCTTCACCGGCCCGTTTCCACTTGCTTCCTGACGTGTCTTCCTTTATTTGTTGTCTGTTAAACATAATGATATGTTGTCAAACTATAGAATTCAAACTGAAGAAAGTTCAGTACATTTTTTATTTTATTTTTTTGTTTGCTCTTCCACCAGACAGACATCTGCTTTGCTTACCAAATTTGTGTGGATGTATGTAGTTTTCCCTGCAAGATCCGTTACATGTTGACGTCCGTCTGGTTATGACAGCCACTTGTGATTGTCAGACAAAGATCAAGATGTGTATTCTGTGTTTAAAATGGCCTCAGTATGCAAGTTACGGAAGGTGGCAGGTGTGATGCCACTTTTTAAGGAAAAAGAAAAGTTTAGGAGAAACTACTGATCTGCATACCTGCAAGCTTGAGTTGGTAATGGGTGTGTTGTCAGAAACCACTGTAAAGAACAGGCTACTAGTGGGCAAAGAGTTAACATTTCTTTCTTAGGGAGAAGTGTAGCTCACAAATATGAGTTCTTTGAAGGAATCGTTGAGTAGGAGGTGAGCTATATTGGCACTGATGAGTCTGCTTGGATTTCTAAAATTAGTTTAGTAACGTCCCTCATCAAAGACTCCTGAAAAACCTAAGCTGATATAGGAAGGTTCTTCAATTACTATCGAACTTGAAGATAGAAAACGAAGAGCAGAGTGAATACGTGGGGATTGGTTTTTTTTTATTTTACCAGTAGCGTCCTAGTGAGATTTCTGCTGTGACCTGTGTTTTTCCAATATACTCAAGTTATCTGGAAAAAAAGAATGAGATTAAAAGGTTTGAGTGATGACTTTCAGTGTAGCAAAAATGAACACGGAATGTGAAGAGCTGCAGAAGAATCTTGTGTTATTGGGTGACTGAACTGAATACACAGCAAATAAAATTCAGTGCTCCAAAGCATAAAACAGTCATGATGCAAAACAGCCTTAAGTTTATATATGTAATGAGGGGTTCTGAATTGCATGGCGGCAACACAGAAAGAGGTCTTAGAAATACTGTAAGTATCCGAAAATGTCTTTTTTTTTTTTTTAATCAGTTGTCAGGTCAGTGCTTAGTTTGGATCCAAAAAGTCAGGCTGATATTGGGAATTACAGTGCATAGATAAGGAAATACAAGAACTATAATTATGTCAGGATGCTGCATCCAGAAGTTGAGGAGTATGTCCTGTTCTGGTGAACCTCTCCAATAAGGTTCTAGTGGAATTAGTATAGGCGCAAAAGAAAATGTGACACGAAAAGCTTCCTTAAGTGGCATGATTGAATAGAATGTGACTTTCAGCTGGAGAGAGAGGGATAGAATGGGGAAAAAGGTTGTTGAGCTCTAAAAGATCATAAAATAGCATGAGGAAAGTTAATAGGGAATGATTAGTTTCCCTCAATACCAGATCTAAGGGGTTGTGAAATAGCATTACCAGATCTAAGGGGTTGTGAAATAGCATTATCAGATAGCCAGTGGAAAACAAACAAAACAAGGTTCGTTTCTCATTGTAAGTCTTGGCCGTGGGAGCATTAGGATGCCAAAAGAATTGATCAGGAGGTAGTACCACTGGCGATGTGTTTTCAGAAAGTCTGCAAGCCAAGGCCAGCAGGAAGCGAGGGAGAGGGCATACAAGAGAAATGGACAGCAGATTTTGTTTTCTTCATGTGTTCTCACTAGGTTCTTGCTGTTGGAGGTGGAATGTTGGTGTGGACAGCCGTTGGGTCTTTCTTAGTGTGAAGGACAGCGTTTGCTCTTGGTTCTGTTCTTTTTTTTTCCCAGCTGAGTTACGCTCCCTTAAAAAGGGAGGAGGAGGACAAGGAGCAATTGGCCTCCTTTCTAGAGCTCCCGAGCATTGTGAAGGAGAGGGAGAGGGACATTCAGAGGTTGAAGGGGCTGGAGTGAGGTGAAGGAGGGAAGGTGACAGCAGCAGCCTGGGAGCCCATGGCTGAAGAATAGATCCAACGAGCCTGTGGTAGAGTAGGAAATGGAGACCTCTGGCTGGCCAGTGATGGAGAGCCCTTTCTTGGACCAGGTAGCACTCTGCAGTTCCCATCTGCCCTGCAAAGGTACAGCGGGCAGTGGGAGGGTTGTACTGAAACTAAAGAACAGCAATTGAAGTGTCTCTTCAAGTAACTTTTGTTGTTGTTGTTGTTCAAATGGTTAATATTTTTAATAAAAAGGTTAGCTAATTATCCTGGTTTATCGTTCATCTTTTTATTTTGTTTAAAAACTTCTCAGTCTTCTTTGGGAGCTAAGCGGAAAGTGTTAATGAGAAGGTCTAAGCAGCTCCACTACAAAGCTCTGGCCACCTGAAAAGTAGCGTGGTCCCTAGTGCATTAGTTTTCGTGTACCTGGAGAACACTTCAGCAACTAATTTCAGGAAAGTATTTCTGGTGAAAATTTGTACTGATGCCAAATGGGACTAAAATATGTGGTAATTTAACTTCAAAAATTCTATATGAGGTGGCACTAGGATAACATTGTCACATTAAAAAGTGGTAGGTTTTGGGCGTTGGGTTTTGGGGTTTTTATTTCAAGAAACCAGAGTTGTTAGATTATTATATAAAGGTCCAGAGAATTTGAATAATTTGTCAATATGATCCCATAGTTTCCTTACAATTTATGAAGCAGCATCAAAGCATCGTGGTCATCCTGTGATGTCAGTACTATGCTGCTATGAGGCTGCAGGCACGTCACCATTTTTTACTGTATCCTTCGGTTCTGGCGCTTGTTTTTTCCGCATCATCCTAGTTCTGCTTGTGCATGCCCGGCTTACAGCTTTGTGGAGAAGAATCCTGTTTACCTGGATACAGAAGGTAGTGAAAGAAAACTTTTTTTGCTTGCTACTAGCAGCAGTTCAACATAAATTTTCCCTCCTTAATTGATGAACTGATGAGAACCTTCCAGCATGCTCCTCGTTTGCTCATTGCCATGCAAGCGGCGTACCTCAGAAAGTGGTGCCTGTGTTGAATCTGCCCTTGCCCTGACATTGTTTCCATGCATCTTCCAGCCAACTCTAATGAGTCAACTTCATTTTGTCTGGCTGATTTTTTCAGCATTCCAGCTGATGTGGCCAAAGTTAAGGGTTGGGGTTTTTTTTATACTTTGTACTCCTGGCTCTCAGGAGTTATTTGTATGGCACTATGTGCTCTGCTGACTTAATAGAGCTTGTTTTTCTTCTCTAAACTTCAATTTTTTTTAAGCTTACTTTGATACATGCTCTGTCTGGCACACAGTAGAGGCTTTGTCTTGATTTCTTTGATACTTCACTGAATTTTGTTGTGGCCCAGCTTCAGGGGAGCTTTAAGCGGGAACATAAATTACAGCAGACAATAAAGAGAAACGTAGAAGGAACTAGAAGTGTTTTGAAGAACAGCTCAAGGTGCAGTAGCAAATGAGGAGTTTATGTAATAAGTTTCCTGCTTTTGAGAAGGAAGCTATGCGAGGCAATCAATGAATCGAAAGCATAAATTAAGGAAATTTCTGGTCAGTTCTTTTTATCAGTTTTCAGTGGTGGGGATGTTGCAATGAATGTGACCCCCAGATCTCTCCTTTGCCTGTAGCGCTAACAAACCTTGTGATTGAAATAAACTACAAAATAAGCAGTAATTTACACAATAGAGTTTGTTTTTACTTTTTTTCCTCTTCAGGTGAAAAAAATACCACAAAAAAAAAAGACTTAAAATGCATTTTATTTGAGTTTGTGTATTCAAACTTAAGGAAAAGCCAGCTTTAAGATAGACAATGCCACTAGGATTTTGTCAGATGGTTTTTACACCCTATGATACAATTTTACCTGTTCTACAAAAAAACCTTCCAAAATTAGCATGCTCAGTGCTCACAGTTAGGATGGAAATATATCCTTGTCTAAAACTGTTCGTTTTTAATTTACCTATGCAGATCAAGTCTTTAAGTACAGATTTTCATGTATATAATGATCTGTAGAGAGTCAGGTATTTCTCTTCAACGTTACTTCTTGACAGAAATGCAGTCTGCAGGAAAAAATTGACCTTTTTTTTCCGGAAAATTATATGTTGGGGTTTTTTGGGGGGTTTTTTTGTTGTTTTTGGGTTTTTTTTGCAGTATTAGAACTAAACTAAAACTGCATTCTCTTCTCTCAGCTGGATTTCTTACCCAAACCATGTCTCCTTGAATGAGCTGTGGTCTCACTTATGAGTGGGTCACATACTTCATGGAATTTGCACGACTGCAGTCACTGTCAGAAACGCTGTCTGCAGACAGCTGAGCTAGTAGAGAATTCAATGAGAATTGTGAGATACAGATCTCAAATAGCGCTGTGCCATCCTGGTCAGACAGTGTTCAAAATTCAGTTACATTCAGTACAACCTACCAAAATATTTTTGATTCATTGATAATGTATATTTTGCTTTCAGTGTAACCAGATTATGTTTTGTATTCTGAAATAATACAGACTTTAAAAATTCACTGCAACCTAACTGTCTTTGTTGTGCATGGTAATAAATCAGCTAGCTGTAGGAATTTCATATTATACCTGTTTAATAAGGGAGAGCTTTGAAAATATAATAGTAACATAGGATCTGACATTTTGAAAGTCAGGTTCCCGTCCAGATGGTTGGCTGTATAGGCGTTTGCACAGCAGATATCCATATACCCCTACGCTTGGTGAAAGCCTATTTTAGCTTTATATTCATCCCATTCTACACAATAGGCGTGATAAAAATGGACAGCGAGTGGTAACACCGGAACAGTCTTACTGTACGTGACAATAGCTAGCTGGTCTAGTTTGAGAGTGAAATGACCTGCGTATTGTGTTGCACACAAAGGCTGTTCATCTAGAGAATTAACTCTTAGGGGCCAGTTGGCGTAGTACTACCTGTCTTTTTGCTGCCTAGTAGTCTTACATTGACATCGACAATGCCTATTTTGAGGCTAAATTCCTA
Source organism: Rissa tridactyla (assembly GCF_028500815.1). Classification (NCBI taxonomy): domain Eukaryota; kingdom Metazoa; phylum Chordata; class Aves; order Charadriiformes; family Laridae; genus Rissa; species Rissa tridactyla. Next base: position 23,812,651 of record NC_071497.1, on the reverse strand, counting down.
ACGATTTTAGTTTGTACTCATGAAAATATTATTTTTCAATGTTTTTCAACAAATGCATTGTCTGGTGAAGAAGTAGGGAGAAAAGGTATTGATTCAGCAGTAACACTCCTTGCCTGTGTAAACATTTGTGGAATATGCACTAAATTCTGAGTTTCTGTAACTTGTGCTGTGTTAATTCATCCAGTGTTTTCTTTCCAGTATATATTTGGTTTCCAATTAATTTCAATTCATCCTTTCCCAATATGTAAGTGCTTGAACTTTTGAAGTCTTTCAAGGGAAAACGGTAACCATGGTTAGCATAGGAAACATTATAAGCCTTTTATGATTATATTTCTTTTTATAATGTGAAGTTGCTTCTTCCTTCTCAAATCAATTCCCTTACTTTCAGTTGGATTTTGCACAGGCTGAAAGTTTTTCTGGTGCCCCACGCACCAATGCCGTTCAGGAGAGAAGAGGTGATGCCAGTCTTAAGGCATGTAAAGGAGACTGTCACATCAGGATTGTGACACGGGGAGGAAGAATACTGGTATCAGAGTGGATATGCAAGGGAGAGGGCAATGGATAGATCCTCTAAAAATAAAAAGTAACTTTGAAGATATTCATGTGTGTTTGTCATTTGGTAAATTCTAACGTGTGAGTGGAAGAGACTCCCATGAGCTGAACTCATTTTTACAAATTGAATTAAATGATGAATTCTGGGAAATACTTCTCTTCAGTGGCTGCACAACTAATGCAAGTGGACATTTGCGAATAACTCTTTTTTAAGTTCATGTGAACTAAAAATGTGGTTATAAAAGTCATTTGGCATCTTACAAAACACAGACATTTAAAATATCATTTTTTAATCAGTAAAGAAGCAGCCGTGGCATTATATTATGTTTGATTTGTGTCTTTTTAACTTTGTTGGTGTGATTTCACAGTAAGTAATATTTTTTAGCACGATCTTTGCAATTCTAAAGATTCTACCAGAATCCAAATTGGGTGGAAAATTGAATATTATTTTTTTATTACTTTGATTTTTATTTTTTGGAATTTAGGTGAAATTGAGATAGTGATGAATATGGTTACTGACGTTACTTCAGACAGCATTCTTTCTGAGCATAAAATAAGATAACATTAGTTGATCTGACAGTGGAATTGCACTAAAAACTTAGTACTGACTTCAGTATGTGGTTACAGCAAGTGACAACTCTTGAGCATAGTTACACCAAGTGAATATTTTTCTTTTAGAAAATGACATTGTTTGAAATTAAAATGAACAGCGTCGTTTCACATAACAAATGCTTTCCTCTTTCTACAAGGTTAAAAGTTGAGTTGCTCCAGTGTTTCACCTCGGTTGGCAGCGCTGTCATCATTGCTGGACCTGGTTATAGTATAGGGTTGAGCAACCAGAACGATCGCTTGGCTCTTCGGGCAATTAGAAGGGCTCCCAACAGGCTTGATTAAGTAGCAGTGTAATTTGCCAAAATGTATAGAAGTAAAGGGCCTCTTCCATAGCTCTCACTCGGCCCCTGTGAGTGTCGCACTGTGTGTGATAGTATTAAGTCACTGTCAAGTTCATATATGTTATGAACTTGACCCAAGTTATGAAGGGTCGTGTTAGACCTTGAAATTAAGTTCATGCTATCTGTAAATGCATAGAAAATAGTATTCTGGTGTCCATCCGCCCCTGCTGTTTTGACATCTAATATTGTTGAATTTGAGTGATGGATGTGCTTTTTTCCTGCCCTTTTTAAAATTTTAAACGAATTTTAAATAGTAATTGTAACAATGTGCAACACTGGGTTGAAATTCAAAAATCACTTTCAGTTTTGAGTGCAATTGTATGTTAAGTTTTCAGCATCTTGGGTTAAAAACATGAGTACGGATGCTGTCAGAAATATTCTCATTTAAAAATACTGCTGATTTGCTTAAAAATAATAGTTTTCAGTCATACAGTATAGATATTCCCATCCTATGTGGTACTAAGATCGATGTTCAATTACTGTCTGAAATTGTAAACACTTTATATGTTTGTGCAGTTAAACCTGTTTTTATACTCAAATGTTGTAAATACAGTGGTATCAAAGGTAAGCATGACCTAAAAAACCTAAACTGAAGGATAACTGGGGTTTGTTTACAAATGTTGAAAGAAACACACAGTGAAGTCTGTGTATATGACAGGAATGTCTCTTCACACAGGCCCAAGTACAGTTATTAGCTGAAAAGGGGCAACAGGGTCTGAAGAGTGTCTTACTAAAAATTGATTGAAAGAATAGCTGTTGTTGGAAGTCTTTTTAAACGTAGACTCATGCTTACGTTTAAAGGATCCAGCAGATGTCAAAATATCTTGTTGGCCTACTGTTCCAGCTGATAACTGGCCTGTGAGTATAGCTGGTGTACTGCCGGCGGCGATTTCATATATTTAATTTTCATTATGATTGTCATATGTTTTGGCATTCACTGAATGCAGAAAACTTGTAGAAAAGTGAATATAAGTAATAAAGCTTACTTTGTTTAAAACAGAGAGGGGTGAGGGAAGCAAGTACTGTTCACAGAAGACCAAATGTATCTGACTTGTCTGAATTGTCGTCGCTGCTCCTTTTTCTGACAAAGGAGGGGGTATATGTCTAAACCAGAATGTCTTCTTACAGCTACTGTATTTTAAAAATATTTCTAAATATGAATATTGATATTTACACTTAAAGTTCTCAAAAATTGAATGTACTTTTAAATCTTAACTCATTGGGATTTGAAATCTGGCATTGTTAGCATTGTTCTTTTGTGATTCCTTTCTTTATTAGCAGCTTGAGTAAATTCCCAGCCCTTAAGCAATTTTATTTACATCCCTTACCACTTAGCTGGGTGCATATACTGTTGTTTAAGGTGCTTTTCTTCTCAGTAGTTTTCCAGTTGCTTGCTTATGGGTCTGATCTTTGTTATTTAATTATCCATAAAGTAGTTGTAAGGTCAGGACTATGTTCATAGAGTCCAAAAAAAAAATAAATTGACATTGTGTCTGTACTTCACAGTCCAGAGACTGAAGACAGAAACCTTTCTAAATGATGATGAGTCATAGGGCCAGCTCCCTTCCAAAAGCATTCTTTTGTACTTCTGCAGTAGAACAAGATAAACTAGGTTATATTTAAGTGACCATTAAAATAATTTGACTTACGTTCTTTAAAAGAATAGAAACAACTTCTGCAGTATTCCTTAGACACACTTACATTTGTGTATTTTTTCAGTAAATCACTAGTAAGTCAATAAAGAATTTGCTTAGAATAGTGCTATAAACCACTACTAATCTATTTATTCAAAGTTACATAACTAAACAGTATTAATTTAGCTTTAGTTAAATTGACTCAGGTTTATTTATGGAGAAGATTTTACACTATTTAGCAGACATGATATCAAATGTAATATAAAATTATTGTGGAAAATTACTGTCTCAAAGCCCTGTATTAATTTTTTGGGGAAAGTGGGAGAACTGCACCTAAACAGCATTAGTGTTGAGTCCTGGAATTATAATAAGTGAATAAATAAAAAATTGCATAATCACAGTAATGGGTAACTTGCCACGTTTACTTCAAATGAGTTATTGCAGAAAACTTATCGGTTCCTTTATTCAAGTAAAATTGTAAATTCCCTAATTTGTCGTTTTAGCACACTGCCTCATTTTCCACCAGTACCTGGCCCAGGGGCTGCATCTCTCCCTGTAACCTTTGTCTGCTTAATCATTGTAGATTTCAAAGTGTGCTGTGATTGAGTTTGAAGTTGACGTCATAGCCTCATAATGGCGTTGTTGTTATCTTAGCAATGGTACTACAGAAGAGAAATGTAGAAAAATATAGAAAAGAACACTTTACCTACTAACTTGGAAAAAATGCATGTGCTGTTGGAAAAAAAAAAAAAGAATCATTTAAAAACTAATAGTTACAACCTAAATTAATGAGTTGTAGCAGAGAAAATTGAGAAAGGTGATCCGGTGTGCTAATGTTTAACTGTTGCCAATATTCAGAAAGAGCAGTCCCTAGCTGCCTGGACACCTCAGTCGTGTGATTTGGTACCGCAGGAAAAGGTGATAGGATTTCCACTTAGCTGTTCACATTGGCTCTTGAAGCAGGAATACTCATTATGTCGGAAAGTATCCTGAACATACGATTTCTGAATAGCAGAACTGCCACGCAGGGAGGAGGGGTTGGATGTTTGGGTTGGGGTTTTTCCCCCTGCACCGAGGTACTGCTCTCAGAGGAAAGGGATTCATTAGTTATTTCTAAATTTATCTGAGTTGACAGGTCTTTCAGAAGCCTGCAAAACTCCCAGGACTGCTCCACGTATCCACATTGCCCTTTTAGGCTTTTAAGCTAAGACTGCTGTCTGTAAATGTTATCTGCCCTTACGTCAGATAATGTAGGAGTCCTTCTTTGAAAAATGTGGGAGTCCTTCTTTGAAAAACACCAGATTACTTGTTTGTCTGACTTTGCTGACAAGGCAAGTGTTATGTATAGAGGTGGCTGGGCCATATGGCTAATGAGGATGCCCTTGAGTGTACTTAAAAACACAAGCACAGTGGAGATGTCTTTCTGAGAGCAGTGATTTTATCACCCCAGACTTGAACCTAAAGCCTCTGCCAGCATTAACAGGTAGTGCAGTAAGAGCAGATCTGCAGATGAATTATGTTGAGGCCCTAGCGTGCTTACTATATATGTTTCAGGGGATTTGGGGTTTACACTAGCTCCAGCCTGGTCCCGTGGAATGAATGCCTATTAGCAGTCTTAGGTGTAACTGCTAGCTTGGTTTGATTGGAAAGGAATTAATCCCGTTGACGCTCCGAGATCACCCTGCGATGTGAACCAAAGTCCAGCTGGTGGGACAGATGGGAATCTGGCATTAGACTGATCCAAACTAAAACGGGATTACAGACGCACACCTTGACTCCATCAGTCAGGCAAATTTGCCCTCAACTCTACCTGCAGAATTATTTCCGCAAAACGGTGTAAACATAGTTGGTGTGTCTGTATTCCAGTATTCCTCATCCTAGAGTACCAGCATCTAATTACACGGTGGGTGGCTGCAGTGACTGTGCTGCTACCGTTTGCTCCAAGTCTAGTGCTCGGAGATTATTTCCCCAGAACACTGTGCAGTTCTTTACCCAAAATCCTTTTACTACTTTTGTTTCCTTTGAAAAGAGCAAAATTCATTTAAAAGGTACCTTCTGTACAAATTGCAAGAACTATTAATGTTGACAGTAAGGTGTGCTAGGCTCTTAAAAGAGGAATACAATGATGTGGAGATCTTTTAAATTGCCTAAAATTCTTTAGTTTTTAGGTCTGAACAGCAGTACAATTCTGTGTGTAGAGTCTATGTATGAAAAGCGTGCAGTACCTTCCATTATTCAGAATTGTTTTCATTTCCTGACAACTGCTGCTTCTAAAAACATTTTCTATGCCACAGTATGAAAAATTACATCTTAAATTCCAGTAAGGGTTTTTTGCCTTGTGGCCAGTGTTTTCAATGTATTTTTCTATTGATGTATCCACCATTATGATATGGAAGAGGCATTCACTAACTTCCATCTAATTTTCTACCTGAATTTGGGCCACTGAGCATTAGGGACCTGGGGGCTTACAGGCCCCTTGTAGCGTAGCACTCATTGTTTACTGTGAATCTTCCTGTGCATTAGAAGTATGTTCCTTCAGCTGTATAATTTTATCAATAGTACGTGGCAATATTCTTGGCTTTGAAGCTTCAGCTGCGTGAAGGAGTCCTAAATATCTTTCTCGTAGGCATGGTGGTGGTGGTGGTAGTAATAGTCATAGTAATAAGCCAAATAATATGACACCATGAAGAAATCCTGAGTCTTTTCCTCATAGCTGTGGTGACGGTGGCATTGGTGGTAGTGGCAGCAGTAGTAGTAAGAATAATATGACTCTCCTTGCTGGTTTACAGTGGTGCTAAGGCATTGCAGAAAATAAATCCTGGGGATTATGCTGCTCTGATATCTTTGAGGTTTAGAAAGTGCGGTGTTCAAGAAAACTGTTGTAACTTTTCATTATGTATCCACATTTTATTTTTACAATACTAACTTTAGGTATGCAGGTGGAAAAAATTTAACTAATTTCTCTCTACTTCCATTTCCCCATCTGTAAATTTGAGGTAAGTTGAATGCAGTTCAAGAAGAACTTTTAAATAAGATGGTAGATTAGACTACCAGAGAGGATGAGTTATTTGGGATATACTTTACATCATGACAGTGCTTGTGGAAAATGTAGAATATATTTGATGGCAATTAAAGTTATGACACTTGATGACTGCTCACATGAAATATAGTTTACATCAATTTCTCAGTAGCTGTTACATAAACGTGCACTTGAGGGCAGGATAAGATGTATTTACCTTGTGGTTTATTATTGTAAGGATTTCTTAATTAAGCTTAATTTCGCACAGGAGGTGCTGAAACAGCTACAAGGAAGTATTGAAGATGAGGCAATGGCGTCTTCTGGACAAATTGACTTACTGGAACGACTTAAAGGTGAATGTAGAATTATGTTTTAAGTAGGTTAATTTGTTTCTCAGTTGTTTTTTCTTTGGGTTAAAATTTTCTAACTCGGCTGCATCTTCTTTCCAATGCTGACTTTGACGATTAGGCATCATCTCAGTGACTGTTATTTTTGCTAAGCATTTTAAGACACATTCTCCAAAAGAAAAGTTTCTCTGCTGTTTTTATGTTTTCCTACTGTTACTGTAGAGCTTCATCTTAATTGCTTTCGATATAACTTGCAATTACTTTAAGTTCTTCAGAAAAAAATACATTGGTTTAAGTTAATTATGGATTAATTCCACCAGTTTTCTAAACTTGTTTGCATGCCCTGCCCCTCTCCATGTCGTATTGCTGGAATTTTAGCTGTCGTGCTGCAGATTGATGCCCCCTTCCCTGGAGAGCATGTGCTGGAATGTGTACCATCCCATTATATGGGATCTGCAAAGCAAGCCCGGACCACTGACTCCCTCTATAAATCCATTTTCCCTATCACTGAACCAGAAATATCATAGGGTATGTCTGCATTTAAGGGCTCTGTGGTGGACAGAGTTGTCATCATTTACATGACAGTGAAGCATCTGCAGCATCTCTGAGAAGGAATCTATCAGGAAGTAGGCCACAAGAACAATTCATACGACATTTATGCAAAACCCTGCCCATTTCTTAAGTCCTCTGGGAAAGTGGGCAGGCAGGCTCGTGTGAGGATACTGTTCTGATTGTCAGGATTGCAGTTTGGCCATCTGCTCAGATGACTATTATTCTCCAAGTGTACCGTTAAGATTGGTTTTGTTCACATTATGTTCTTCTGTGGGTTTCCATGCGAAGTGTTTCCATCAAAAAATCATGGATTTGCTCAGGAAATAAGAAACTAGGATAGAAATGATCTTTTAAGTTTGTGCTGCTGAACTTCAGCTCTGAAAGTGTTTGCTCTTTGTCATGCAGAACTGAACTTGGAAAGCACCAACTTCCCTGGAGTGAAGTTAAGGCCAAAGGTGTCCGTGCGTTCATATGGGAGCCGGGAAGGGTCTGTGTCAAGCCGTTCAGGAGAGTGCAGCCCTGTTCCCATGGGATCATTTCCGAGAAGAGGATTTATGAATGGAAGCAGAGAAAGCACTGGTTATTTAGAAGAGCTAGAAAAAGAGAGGTAAATTTCTTTGTTTATTCATCCAGTATGGATTGACTTCTGACTTTAACATGAAAGTTTATTGACACACATAGTATTTAGCTGTCATGCATATGGTTTTGATCACTGGTATATTTATCTTGATAAACAGGTAAGGAAACCAGGAATCTACATTATATTTAGATGCACAAACACACAACAAAGTCTTAAAACACATTGTATGGTTTCTAGTGCTTCTTCGTATATGCTTTTCATCGTTACTCTTTGTTGGCTGAAGGTTAGTTTATTTTGATCAGCAGATTGTCAGCATCTGAAATATATTTAGAGAGAGGGGGTGGAGCATCCCAACACCTCCATATCTCCTCACCACTGTTGATAAGTGCTGAAACTGTAACAATGTGATGGTGCAGTCTCTTTCTCTTTTTTTGCAAATCGTTATAACAGCCGTAGCTGGCTGATCAGTTATTTACTATTAGCAGGCATTTACGTAGTGATTCGGCTCTCTCAGCAAAAGTGCCATCTAAACCAAAATGTTTGCTCTTAGCTTCAAGATGTTGTTCTCATCTAATGGTTTTTGTTGACAAATCATGGAATTTTGTTTTCTTGGAAGGTAGTGCTATCCATTTAATAGGAAGAACCTATTTTCAGGGCATAATACAGATTTGTAGCGCTTTATCAATCACTTACAGAAGAAATGCGAAGTAAGAGATGTGCCGCTGTTTCCACTGAAGCCATCTTTATATCTTAAAATGAACCTGACTGAATGATGTTTTCAGAGGCCTATCTGTAAGGCAGGGTTTCCTAGAGATTTGGTCATTGGCAGCTGCTTAATGGATGAGATGTCAGGCTGGAGGCTGCAAAAACAAATAAATAGCAACACAGTATTTTTATGCCTCCTTGTCACTAACAAGCAAAAAAACATCCGCTTTGGAGTCCTAATACAAAAGCTTGGTAGCTAATAAGAGGTTTGTGGGCAGCCCATCAGAAACCCCTCCTCTAAAGGCCGTTTCCTGACGTTCACTACAATTTGTGCAGTCAAGAGCTGAAAGGAGTTCACTATTCCTCCAAGGTACTATGTCTAGATTCCTTTCTTTCAGTCCTGTCAGCAGAATGAAATTAACTTCCCATGGGTCCATACTGAGCCTCTTCTAGCAGCCACTCTGTTTTTTCATTTTCCTCGTCAGCATCACTGATCATATTTGTTCCATTGCATAATATCTAGATTCCTGAGGAGCTGTGTAAGAATATTAAGGAATTTGGGAATCTCTTCTTCTCTGTCATTTTCCATCTTAATAAAATGGTGTACTTGTTTGTATTCTTCCAGTGCTGGTTTTTACCGCATGTGATACTAAAATCTTTAAGTGTAGTTAGGGCTTCCAGTTATGATTCAAGTGAACTCCAGGGCACTTGGAACAAGGAGAATTGATTTATTGCAGCTGGCGTTCTTCAAGGTGGTTAGCACATCTGATTTATGATCTGTGATCCTTTCCCACTCCTTGTGGCTTCTAAGGTGGTAGTTCTTTGGACATTTCTACACGGTACCTTAACACACTGGCACAATGTATGCTGCTTGTGCGCAGCAGTGCTTGGGCAGGGGCCAAATCATGTATTGACTGTGTGTGAGCTTGGCAAATTCACGGCATGTTTAATAAACTAATTCATTAGATGTTTATTAGTGTAAACATATCAGAAACAAGAAAAAATGCTAAAACGTGTTTTGTGTTGAAAAAACTATTTAGCTTGGCTAAACATGGTCTTCTGAGGGGCAGAAGATTAATCAATTGATTCACTTACTAGAATTAACATGAAACTGTTTGCCTGTTTCTCATTTGCTTAGCACTCCTCTAATAACACAGTCAAAAAAAGAAAAAAGAAAAAAAAGAAAAGAGAAAAAAGTGGGGAGCATATGTTTTTAAGTTGCCAGTTTAGAATACACCATTAGTTAAATATCTCGTGCTGTCTCTCTGGCTGTTTCCAGGTGTATTTGGTAAGACGCTGTATCAACAACAAAACTTTTCAGAGTACGCTGCAGGTTACTTTTTGTGTTGATTTGCCTTTTGCAATTTAGTAAATTTAATAATCTCACCTTTGTAAATTCTGTAATTTACCACTAGAGATTACTATCTTATGATGATTTTTTTATGAAAATGTTTCTATGCCTTGTTTATTCTGTTTTATGCCATTCGTATTTTTATTTCCTTAATGTTGATTTTGAGTATTTCCTCTGTCTCGTGACTTCTTTCTCCTCCTACTCGGATCTCCCTCTGCCTGACTGTACAACTTACCTAAATCTTCACAGCATCTATCAGCAGAGTTTCATTTTCAAGATTTTATTTTATCATCTACCAACTGAAGTGAAAATATTAATTATAATTGTAATTTGCATAATGCAAGTAGAGTAGCATATAGTTTGTTTCCCTTCTCCCTTTTAACTTGGAATAACATTGACATAATTATGCAAAAAAGATCTCCAAAAGAAGAAACCAGTTTTTTGCATTCATTCAGCTTCATATATTGTTGGGAGCTTCAGAAACGCCACATTAGAGAAGTCTTTTGAAATATCCACCCTTCAGAAAAGCAGTTCAAATTGGAAACTTTTTGTTAACTCATAAAAATAGTGTCAAGTTCCAAAAGCTTGCTTCATTTGCCTTGCAGCATTCTCCCTGCACTTGACAGCGTAAGACAGAGAAGAGAATTTTCTCTGGTACTGTGAAAGTCCTGATGTGAACAATTTTAGGGTATAAAAAGATGAAATAATTGAGCTGGGTTTTTCCATCAGTTTTTTTCCCATGATTGGTAACAGCTCTTCCACCTTAACTACTCTCCTAACCTCTAGAAGTTCCAGAAGGCTGAGAAGGAGCTGTACTTCTGGTTGGTGTAGTATCTGACAGTGATGTGAAGTGCAGGGAGCAGCTTATCAGAGGCATCTACAGAGACTTGCTGCTTATTTTCAAGGAAATGGCAAGTGCAACCTGCTATGGTTGTACCTGCCCTTCAGGCTTTGTGCCGAAAGACATTGTTAAAACCTGAATTCTCATGGAGCAGTGATACCAAACTGGTAATCCCAAATGAAGCATTATTCAGAAGCAAAATTAAATTAAAGGAATCACCCTCAGGTTATGCATTATGTTGTTTATGGTGCACTGATGGTTCCTAAGTTCTTTTCTTGCTTCTAGCATCGTTGTGCTTGTCAAAACAGATTGAGTGACACAGTGCCTCACAAACTCAATACATTTTACAAGAGGAGCTTAATCACATGTTCACTTAGCTGAAAGTAATTCCTCCAGTTTCTACTACCGGTTCTTTGACATCCAGAGGCAGAATTAGTCAGTCCTTTCACATTTGCAAATCCTCGAATGGTAAAACGACTTTTTATAAGGATTGCATTAATTATGCTTTTGCAAATTTGATTTCACAAACTGGACACAACCGGTACACGAGTCTCCAAGGTGGTAAAAAGGGAAGAATGTCTGCGTGCGCGGAGATCAGGCACCCGGAGTACCTCGTGAGAGGGTGGGCAGGTGGGAGGCCGGAAAAATTACTTTCCTTATGGACTTTCCCTGAGCACCATCTATTAGCTTTTCCTTCAGTCTGTCCAAAGGACTTAAGAAATTTCGGCCAGCCCCATCCTTGTGGCTGAGGAATTTGTTTTCCTGTAATCCTGCTACAGTTACCAGCAACAGTATGGTAATTGTTGTTTGTTGCTTCTTTTCGCTGATTTTGAGTGTAAGCCTGTCTGATGTAAAAACTGACTGGTAAATGACTTACTGTGTAGTCTTGACATTCTTAAAACAGTTCTCTTTCAACATAACTGTTGAATCAAATCTGGAAATTTATGTCATTCTGTTCATGCTTAAAAACATTCATCACTCTTAGAGGTGTGTAGTTTTTTCAGCCTCTTGCAGTTGAAGTGAGGGACCTTGTCAGTTTTAATTTTCCGTTTGAACACTGGTCAGGTCACTTGCTTTGAGTATGAATGTCGAGTCATCAAAACTAGTTTGAAACATTTTTAAAGCAGGAACTAAGTTGAACAGATCCTTTAAAATACATGTTTTTAAATTCTTTCTTCTGCATGAAGTTCTGTTATGTGGAAGTTTGATCATCTCAAATCATTACTGGGATACATTATCAAAGTAGTCAGGGGAAATTTGTATTTTTGTTGTATGCTGTGTTTTTGTTCCTTAACATCTTACAGTAATTATCCAGAATGTGTTTGTGTGCTTTATAAAGATTAATATGGCTCTTGCTCAGAAAGACCACAACCTGAGTTGGGAGAGAGGGATGCAGAGGTTAAGGGATGGGAAACAACATTGGGAAAACTTGTATGCAGCTTTTTGTCTTCTGGCCAAGTGTTGACTTTAGCATTTCCGTTAATGTTAATGAGCAATATTAAAATGCCAGAAGGAAGAAGAGTGCTCACAAAGAGCATTTGTAAGAAATGAATAAATTTGTATTTAAAAAAAAACCAAAACACAAAAAACCCCAAGAATAACTTTTATGTATACTCCTAGCCAGATTTTGCCTGAAAATTTAAAAAATATTTTGAAAAGTGCTGTAACAATGCTATATAACTATATTGACAAAATTTACAACTATATAAATGTAGTTCATGAAGGACTGGTAAAATAGTATGTAAAATTTCTGATTTTTTTTCTTGGTAGTCTGAATACATTAATCTTTGTATCTTTCTTATATACCACTAAGGTATGCAGTATGCTTATGATACCCATTTAAAATGTTTTAAACAGCTGCAATGCTTAAAACGTTTGATGGAAAATACTCTTTTAATACTCATAGAAATAGCTTGATTTTTGTGTGCTTTACCCATAGTTTTGGTATGGGTGACAAAGTTAGTAAGGAGACACTGCAAAGGCGAAGGAGATAATTTAATTCAGTAGTGTGATTCGGGAATGCATATCCTCCTGTAACATCCAGGCCTTTTCTTAAATGTAGTTTGATGCATTGTACAAAGCATATTTTCTAAAAGAAGCAGAATAGAAGTTAGCACATGACTAATAACTGTTTTTTGCTTTCACAAAATGCCTCTTAGTTTTAGATTTCAAAGTGGTTTTGTAGAGGAATGTATGTATTTTCGTCTTTTATATAGGTGTGTACCTGATATACAAGAAGCTAGTGACTTGCTGTAGGACAGACGAGTTCCTCTGTCGCTGTAGGACAGAGAAACAACAGACCTTGTTTCTCATTTAACCCTTTTTATGGGTGTCGATGCGTATTTCTGTACCTACATATGGTAATGAGGACTTAATAGTGAGACATTTCTCACGTCTGTTTTTAATAGATCTCTTTTGCTCGCGGAGCTTGAGAAGGAAGAGAAAGAAAAGGACTGGTATTATGCCCAGCTTCAGAACCTGACTAAAAGGATTGATAGTCTCCCCCTTACTGAAAACGTAAGTACCTTCAGTATGCTTGGTCATGTATCTGGTGCTATGATCTCTGTTTAGATGCTGTGTATATTTTATGAATTTGGCGACATTCTCTACTATCATTTTAATTTAAAACGTCTTTTCATTCACTATGAAAAGCTAACTTAGCCAAAATAATGCATTTTTTTCATATATAATTTTACACGTTAAAATTCGTACCTATCAGTATAAATGTCAGTGATAAGGAGGAGCACTGAAAAGTTGTTGTGACAAATGAATTACATGTCAGTGTGCTGCTTCTTAACTCTATCCGCTGAAGATCTTTTCTCTATCAGTTCTGTTATTTAGTGGATTCTTTTAGTTTTGAGAGCAGTATTAGCCTAAGAGACAATTAACACAGGAGCTCTTAATTCATAACAGTAGGCAAAGTGGTGCTGTAACCTGTGCAGGTTTTGTTCCTCCAAACTTTTACCTTGGCATCTCCAAACTGTTTATAGCCAAGTCACCATTGTCTGGGATAATGAAGATGTCTGATAACCCAGATAATAACACAGGTTTTCCTGTTGTCAGACCTCAGCAACTTGGATATATTTGCAGTGCATTCCTTCACACATAGTGTTGGGAAGACCTGGTGGCCCATCTTTACAGAGTCATACCTGGTCAGGAAGCAGTCAGACTCCTGGAAGTGGGAACAGACAGTGGCAACGCCTTGGTGACTGGGGTGAAGCAGCAGGACTTCATAAATCTGAGTCGTGGCTTAGCTTATCAGAGCACCAGAAGCAACGGGTGACGGTCTGAAAAGGGTCTTGAGGAAGGGCAGCCCATTCCCAAAAGCACTGTCAGCTGTATCTGTGTCACTCTATTGTAGGTTTTAAGATCGTGTCCCCAGTTGCGTAGGTAATTAATTGACTTAGCTCTTTCTATTATTAGAATGTCTTACTTAACATCTGTGCTAAATCTCTTTTGTGGTAATTTATATCCATTACTACTTAACTCCAGCCACAAGAGAATGACATATCCCATTCTTTTTAGTACCGTTTTACATATTTGTAGATGATTGTCTCGTTTTGACTCTCAGAATTGACCTTAGTAAAGTGTTCTGGGAGGACTGCTCTTGGAGGCTCGTTTATTTGCAAACTGAGTGATTTTCCAAAACCAGTGCTTTGCTTCTGCCTTGAAAAATCTGTTGGTTGGAATGGCTTGCCGTAAGCTTTGTTGCTGTTCCTGGATTCAGCACTTGTGCTTTTTTGACAGGATGGTTAGAAATAGGGTAGATAGCAGCAGTATGAATCACTATGTGCAGTAGTTCGATACCTCTTAATATTTTTGAAAATACTGATTGAGATGGCATGCGTAACAGTTTTGTTGCTGTGCTGACATACATTAGTAGCCAGATGTGCCAGGCTTATAATGAATGATGCTGTCTCAATGTACTCTTAGGTTAGTCATTTGACAAAACTTGTGGGTAGTCTGTTGGTTGAACAACATTATGTGTTCTTGTTTTTAATAATGCAGTCATATTTGAAGGATCTGTTATTGTTTTGTTTATGAAGTTTGGTGTGGAAAAGTAATTGTTCTGCTTTTGTTCAGGGAAATACATAGTTTACATAAATGTTATTTACTAAAACGCCTTCTCTGTACTTGAATTTCAGTTCTCCTTGCAAACAGATATGACCAGAAGGCAGCTGGAGTATGAGGCAAGGCAAATCAGAGCAGCAATGGAAGAACAGCTAGGCACTTGTCAGGACATGGAGAAGCGAGCACAGGTATAGTTTGTCTATAGTTTATTAGAAGGAATGGACAAAGTTTTCCTGCATTTCTCTTAAATTCTTGGAAGTTGTATCTTTAAACTGTGTGTAAACACGGTGATACCTTAGAGCATTTAGTTAGCTTTTCAAATACAAAAATAGGAATCAGAACATGGGAAGTAACTACTCAGCAAAAAGTACCTTCCTCTGCCTGTTTAAAAGCCGGCTTGTGAGTAGGCAGAAGTAGACAATTTCTTCAAAAGAAAATATTTTTAATGATTATTTGCTTATAATTTCTTACCATTTTAGCTTCAAACAAACGTGTATTTGCAACTGCTTTGCTTTGTGTCTGTCATGCTGGGTTTTTTCATGCTTTTAAGTTTAGAGTAAAATCCAGCTACTATTGTGAAGTTTCCTTAACGAGAAACCATGTATCAAGGAATAATCTTTGAAAAGAAGGTATTCAAGTAAAATGTAATTCACATACCTATCTGGAAGTTGTTTGCTCTCACCAAGAGTTGTTTTGCATTCATGATGAGGACATGTACAATTCTATATGCAAATCGTGTTACACACATTTGGAAGTGTAACTCAGAATGTAATTGTGTGGAACCTGTAAATAGAGTAATCAGTGGCTTGATGGTTATAAAAACTATTCCTCCACAGTAGTAGAGTGACAACTTGAATTATTTATTACTGTTTATTTCCAGAGATGCTAAATAACCAGTTTGGGAAGATAACCTGGGGTTTTTTATGGTGAATGTTACAAAAAATGTCCTTTCAATAAAAATAGTCTCTTTAGGCTCTGCTTTTCTTAATGGGTTTACTCAACACAAAATTTTGCTACATAGGAAACATCTCTAATTAATTTTGTTCGTAATTAGAAAAGCTGCTTTATTTTTTAAAGTGAGTGATTTACTAGGACTTCTCAGGAAATTCATGTGGTTGTAAGTATTTAGCAAAACAGATATCCTGCGATTGTCAGGTATGTCCATAAAGGCTGTGTAGGGATTTGTCCATATAGACCTACTCAGACATACCCAAATTTAACCTGCCCGCATAATAATCCGATCTGGAAGCCGTACGGCTGCGTTACCGAGGTTTATCAGCAGTGGTGGTGCCTTGCGCGAATTCAGCGGTGCACCTTGCGTCAGCCAGTCCCGAGTGAAGGCAGAGCGGACTGGGGATCGTCTGCGGGTGCCTGGTTAGCCCTCTTGCAGGAGAAAGTGTTATGGCATTGACGCTAGAACTTCTGCAAAAGTTCTCTGGCTGCTAACATGCTTAAGCTAGAGTAGGGTGAATTAAGCTAAATAGGTAGGGTAGGCTGCTGGCAAAATTCTAGATACGCTCAGGCAGGGAATAAATGAAATTTTTCAGGGAAACAATTTGACTGTAGTTATAGCACGATGAAAGTAATTTAAGTTGTCCCTGAAGTAGCTGCTACCCTGCTTGTTCTTTTTTAATTTTGTGGGGGAAAATTGCTACCAAGGAGATGTTGAAATATTTTATAGTTTTCTGTATTAATGTTTGACCATGGGTTTATCGTAACTGTTTTACTCTCTTTATATACGTGTAACACTTACATACTTACAGACGTTACAGTGTCTGTTGTGATTACATCAAGATTATAAAATAGGAAGTAACTCCTTTTGCATGTGTTTCTTATGAATTTGGCCGGTAATTCCTCTTGGTTTCATTTTACCCAGAACAGGTGCCAAAACTGTGTAGAAGTTCATTGGCGTACAAATACATAAAAGCAAATTCTGGATTATTTCACTGTGATGTTCATATGTGCAAACTGAAACATTCATATTTGGCAAGTATAGTGAACTTGCTAGTTTTTCAGCTTTCTTTCTGCTCTGTGTTTTCCTTCCACCCTGACTGATAGTGACACACAATAACAATGCAAAATGTAGATTGAAGAGAGAGAAGGGTTCGGCTATATAAAGGCTGGCGTTGCAGACATCTCTGTACTAAGAGTCCCAAGGATTATTCTGTAAGGGAGCTGATAACCTTCTGTTGCCCAAGTAATTGATGCACTGGCCACCCTTTCTCGTGGACCTTAAAATAATGGCCTTCTCCCTCTTTCATCTGTCATGGTGGGGCTTTGTTTCCTCTGTCCTCCTCTTTCCGAAGCAAGTTAGCTCACAGCATCTCACTGTTGATGTTGTCATTTATGAAGATTGTATACAAGCACGTGCCCAACAGTTACAGTTATTCAGAAAGATGCATTAGAAGACGGTTAGCAATTTATTTTAGCTTGTTTAATTATTTACACTAACCGGTACTATCCCTTGAAGTTCGTGATTTCACATGGTAGTTCTTACTTGAAAAAACAAAAAAGCATACTTCTCTGTGTTTTATTTTGACTAGTCAAATGTTGTAGCCTATATACTTATTACTAAGTAGAAGAAACGTAATTTCTGTAAAAAATAAAAGTTCCAATTCCAAGACTGAAGCCATGTTAACATAGAATTTATTTTTCCTTCATGCCAGAACAAGAAGGATCTCATTTTTTTAAGGTTTAAAGTTCCTAAAAATCTCACAACAAATGATCATTCTCCCGAAGAATTTATCCCGAGATCCTTAAAAGTTTGCTAAAACAGCAGACCACTAAATATGTAACAAAATTTGGGTTCTGGAGTCTAGCACAGATAAAGATTTCTGCACTGTTAGATTCATACAGTGATCGTGTTTGTAAATGTAGACCCATTAATAATTTTGTCTATTATGTATCTCTGTTTTGGGGAAAAAAACAGTAACCTTTTAAAAACAAAATAACATTCCCTATTTTTACTTTCTAGAAAGTTTCTGGTTTTCTATCACTGTGAATATGGGGATTTTTATTTTTTTGGTGAGAAGTCTTACTGGAGCAGTGAAATTCAAATAATTTATAACTTTAAATGTTAAGTTACTTTATCCAACAATTTTATGTTTAAAGGTGATGAGTAAATGTAACGGTGAATGGGAATATACTATGAACAAATAAGAATAAAAAGTGATGTTTCTTGTATAGGTTCTAAAGTTAAAACCATTCCCGGTGCTCGTTCGATTGTGTACCTCTGTTTTTGTGTTTGCCGTGAGAGACATATTCTGTCAGTCGTGCATCATGTCACTAATGCACAGTTATTTCCAGCAATATATTTTTATTATCTTTCTAATACTTAAGAATTTTTTGTCCAGGAGCAAAGTGGGGATGAATTATTCATTTGCCTCATGTTTTGCTGAAGCTTCTGTGTGTGCAGCTTTCAAATTTTTATTGGCAGTTTTTCTGATACGTTGCTTTACTAATTCATATCAGATTTATAGTTTAGCATTTGTAGCTTTGCATCTCTACTAAATGCAGATGTTTATGATGTTTTTCCCATAGCTGTGTCTGATGCATATGTCAGGAGTTCTTCCTATTTTGTGATTATATTTTCTTCTACATTTCTGAAATTTCTAGTTTCTATTCCATGTGTTTCTTTCGGCATTAGCACCTTTTAAAAGTCCATTTTATTTCCATTTTCAGATAAAAAACATGTTAAATAAGATTGGTTATAATGCTGATCCTTGCACTGTACACTGTATGCAGAAACCCTTTGCTTTTTTAGTATAGCATTGTAAGTGTTAATCGGGCAAAAGAATCAGGATTTGTCTTTGAACTATGTGTCCGTTTCATTAAGCGGTCCACCACGTGAAAAAAAATACCATTTAATCAGTTTGATATTCTGTTCATATCCTGATATTATTGGGCTAATTATTTTCTGCCCACTCTTAAAGTCAAATGTCAATTTATTATATTATCAAGCTCATACAGGGATATATAACTTTATACACCAACTGTTTCACAGAATCATAATGCATCCTGTGCTTCACAATACAACCTGTATGGGGTACGTGTATCCTGTAACATTTGGGTTTTTTAACTTTCCCATTCCTAACCAGAGAATAGTTGCAGTGGGAAATGAGTAGCAAAATGGGTGTAAGAGACTCTGATTCAGAGTTGTCTATAAAATCCCAGACAAACCAAAGAAGCAGTATGTAGTTTTCTTCGTACTTAGCCTGTTAAATTCTTTGAGATCTGTAGGAGCAGAAACTGTTCAGAGGCTGTGCATAAACAAAACTCCCAAACCATTAACCAAATATAGTAGAAGTCATTCAGGATTTCATACCTTCAAGACACTCTGCAAATATACATCTCTCTCAAATCTCAGTAAGGCAAGTAGAATTATAACATTTGAGATGAAAGTCAAATAATTTGCTTAAGGTCTGCACAAAATGTCAGTTTCAGAAACAGGAAAATTGTGCAGGTTAACTGGAGCATTTATTTTATACCTGAATGTGTACTGTGTGACAACCTACTGTGTCCAAATGAGCATCGGTTTTATTAAAAACCCAGTTTATCACTATGCTTTGAAAGTTTGCAATCATGCCTGTATTTAATTATTAAGAACATTTGAATTATCATGTGAACGAAGTATCTGTGTTTACTTGTAGTCAGCTGTATTTGCAAAGAGCTCTTCATATTGTCATTCTATACAGCAAGTAAAAGGAGTTTTTGAACAAAACCAAACATGAAAATGCATTCATTTCAGGCAAGGGTGGCAAGAATTCAACAAATAGAGAAGGACATTCTTCGTATACGACAGCTCCTGCAATCACAAGCAGCTGAAGCAGAGGTTAGTGAGCAATTACTTGCCTTCTTTTGATTATGGTATAATCTTTTTCTAAAAAAACCTAAATTATTTGAATGAAGTGGTAGGCAGGGTTATTTCCATCAGCTAGTGATGTCACAGTTAATTAACTAGTCAATATACATAGGCTCTTACTTTCTCTCTTACCAGTGAACTGAGGGTGAAATACTTGCCTGAGTCTTGGTTTTAGCAAAAAATTATAAAAATCAGTTGTACGTGCCTTTCTAAATATGAATCTCTGATAAGCGCCTTCATGGTTTGTTTATCTCTCTGAGAGAGATAGCATTTTAAAAGGGTGAATACAGTTTCTGTCGGACTTCCATTGTAGAATCCTGGCATATTTTTAGTGGTATGTATTGGGTTCTATATTAAGAAATACAAGATAATGTTTCCTGTAAATTACAAAGTCCGTAGTCATAATTGCCATTAGCAAAAACTGCTCTCATAGTGGAAATTCACTTACAAGGTCAACTCCATTTCTTGTGCTGGTAAATTAAATATAAATTGAATGTTGGGCCTGAATATTTTATGTTTTGTCTTCCTCCAAAATGACTACCGTGAAAGCTCAGAGCAGCATTTGGATTACTAAGGGATGTCTGCTTTTTCCAATTTGAAAAATAATGGTTTCATAATTCTAGGATTTTTGGGAAAATCTGGTTTTATAAGTGAATCAGACAGTAGTGTGTATAATTAAAGCTGCCTTATCTTTTGACATATTATCCAGTCCAGGTGTTTATACACATTGATGAGATCCCCCTGAGCCTTCTTTTCTCCAGGCTGAGTAGTCCCAGCTCTGTCAGGCTCTCTGTGTATGAGAGATGCTCCAGTCCCTTAAGTAGCGTTGTGGCCCTGCACAGGACTTGCCTCAGTAAGTCCGTTTCTTTATGGTAATGGGGAGGCTGGAATGGGACACAGTACTCCAGATGAAGCCACACCAGCTGAGTAGAGAGGAAGGAACACCTCCCTCCACCTGCTGGCAACACACTTCTTATTGCAGCCCAGGATACTGGTGGACTTTTGGCCACAAGGGTCCATTGCTAGCATGTTCAGCTTGTCCACCAGGTCTCCTAGGTCCTGTTCTGCAGAGCTCTTTTCCACCTGGGTGGCCCCCAGCATAGACTGGTGCCTGGGTTTGTTCCCTCCTGGGTGCAGGACTGTGCACTTTCCCTTGTTGAGCTGCATGAGGTTCCCATCAGCCCATTTCTCCAGCCTGTCCAGGTCCCTCTGAAAGGCGGCTGAACCCTGTGGTGTATCAGCTGCTTCTCCCAGTTTCCTGTCATCTGCAAACTTGGTGAGGGTGGAATGTGTCCCAGCATCCTGGTCATAAATTCAGATGTTGAACAGTACTGATGCCAGTATTGACCCTTGGGGTACATCACTAGTCACTTGCCCCCAACTGTACTTTGTGCTACTGGTCACAACTCTCTGGTGCCCAGCTCTTCTGCCAGTTTTCAGTCCACACCACTGTTCACTTATCTAACCGTTCATCGTTGTGAGCTTGTCTGTGATTATGTTACAGGAGACAGTGTCAGAAGGCGTACTAAAGTTGATGTCAATAACATAAGCTGTTCTTCCCTTGCCCAGCGAGCTAGTCACCTCATTGTAGAAGGGTCCAGCCTGACCTCCCCTTTGTAAAACGCTGCTGACTGTATCCAGTCACCTTCTTGTCTTTAATGTGTTCGGGAATGCTTTCCCGGAGGATTTTCTTTGATCCAGGAGGATCACTTTCGGTTGCCAGGGACTGGGGTGAGGCTGGCTAGCTCGTAGTTCCCTTGATCTTCCTTCTTGCTGTTCTTGGAGATAGTGACATTTGCTCTCCTTCAGTCTTCAGGAACCCCTCCTTGCTGCCATGGCCGTTCAAGAATGGCCTCACAATGACATCATCCCTCTCCCTCAGCACTCATGGGTGCAACCCATGAGGCCATTAGCACTTAACGTATGTCCAGTTTGCTTAAGCTCTCCCTAACCTGGTCCTCCCCACCAAGGGTAATCTTTCTTGCTCCAGACTTCCCTTCTGGTCTCAGGGACCTGGATGCCTGAAGGGTGGTTTTAATGGTAAAGCTGAGGTATTGAGTACCTCGGCCTTTTCTGTGTCCTCTGTCCCCAGGGCCCCTTCCCCATTCAGCAGGAGGCCTGCTTTTTCCCTAGACTTCCTTTTGTTGTTTAAGTACTTTCCTGTTGCACATCACATGATTGCACAGCAATGCTTTGCTCCTGAGACACCTCACGCCACTTCTGCCTCTTACACTCTTGCTTTTAATGCCCAAGTTCAGCTAGGAGCTTCTTGCCCATCCATACAAGACTTCTGCTGCCCTTGCTTTGTTTCCTGCTTGTTGGAATGGACGTTTCTTGAGCTTGGAGGAGGTCATCCTTGAACATCAGCCAGATGCTAGACCTCTCTTCTCTGCAGGGCTGTATCTCATGGAATTCTAAGCAGATAACCTGAAAAGGTTGAAATCTGCCCTCCTGCAATGTGGGTCTGTGGTCCTGGTTTTTGCTCTTCTCCATCTTCATAGGATCCTGAGCCCTGTCATCTCATGGTCACTGCAGCCAAGGACACTGCTTTCATGTCCTTAACCACTTCTTCCTTCTTTGCAAGTATCAGGTACAGCACAGTACCTCTCCTTGTTGACTCTTCTATCACCTGTGGGGTCACAACTGCCCTCCTTGCCATAGAGTCAAAGAGTCATTGAGGTTCGAAAAGATCTTTAAGATTATCAAGTTGAACCATAAACTGACAAATCCCCCTAAACCGTGTTCCTCAGCACCACATCTACCTGTCTTTTAAATACCTTGAGGGGTGGTGACTCAACCACTTCTCTGAGCAGCCCATTCCAATGCTTGATAACCCTTTCAGTGAAGAAATTTTTCCTAATATTCAGTCTAAACCTCCCCTTGTGCAACTTGAAGCCTTTTCCTCTCCTCCTATCACTTGTGACCTGGGAGAAGAGAACAACCCCCTCCTTGCAGGTAGTTGTAGAGAACGATAGGGTCTCCCCTGAGCTTTCCCAGCCTGTCCTTCCTGAAATGTCTGTATTCCTCAGTTGCAGCCTTCCAGTTGTATGAGCTGTCCCAACATGTCTCCGTGATCCCAATGAGGTCATAGCCCCATGTCTGCACACACTGTAACTCCTCCTGTTTGTTCCCCACGCAGTGTGCATTAGTGTAGAGGGGCCGGAGAGGGACCCAAACGTACCCATTCCCCAGCACAGGCTTCAGAGCTTTCCCCACGAGACAACATTCTGCTGCATCTCCTTTTTCACATGCCTGTGCTCAGGGGGATTCCACTTCATCTCAGTTGTGTGGATTGTCTCCGTTCTTCGCACCTTTCACCGAATTATTTGGCTGCTGAATACATGGAAGTTCTAATATATCAAAATTCTGTTGTGGTGTGTCTTATCCATAAAGTGTCTGGGTGGCTGGTTGTATAGGAACACGTTTTAGGACAGAGTCCTACAGGAGGTGGTAGGTAAAGGAGGCAGTCACTGTGCACTTTATAATGTGTTTTAATAATTTCCAAAGGATCGACATCTCCTATGGAAAACAGATGCATCTAGTTCTGAAGTTCCCTGGTGGCAAGGAGGAAGGTAGTAGCAGTCAAACTGTAGAGTCCACATAACTGAAAAACATAAACATGAGGCATTTATTTTATTTTTGTACTGTGCCTGATACAGTGATACCCAAATTGAACGCGCTCTTTATGTTTATAAAGATTTAGTAACAACAGTAATAAATACCATAGCTTGTCTACTGACATAGTTGGCCCCTGTGGTGATGCCAGTCACTGTTGAATCCAAGTGCAATATATTTTGTAGAATAAGACCAAATATAGTACCACACCATAAAAATAGCTTTTGGAAATCAATGAGCAGAGAAAATTTTGGCTCACATTTTAGCATGTTTTTAAGGTTTAGGGAATTACTAAAGTCTTGTAAATGCTGCTAGAAGAAAACTGAAGTAATTTACCTGCAAGTGATGGTACCGTCAAATTTCGTGAAACTTCTGTTAGATATTTTGCAAGATTTTCATAGTAAAGTTTGAAATCCACCGTAGAGTTAGACCCCTCCAAAGAGATTTTTTGGCCATCAGGTACAATGTGAAATTATTTAAGAGAAAAAAGCAAATTCTTGGCAAGTGTTTAGTATGGGGTTTTCAACTTATTATAGTGGTACAGGCCTTTCTTTCAAATTACCTGTCATTTGAAATATGTGAAGTATTTCCACTGGGTAACGTTGCTGCAGATAAAAAGTAAAGGATTTATTCTGTACAGAGATTATGCTCAGCAAGCTTTAAACTGTTTAAACCGTGATGGACAGGAGTTCTCTCAAAAGATTTGACTCACTGGACTTTCTTTCTCCTTTGACTCAACTGTAGCAAAAGTGTTTCAATCTTATGGTTTCTAATGTCTGTGTCTTGCATTGTTCTTTGTCTGAGCTTCTTACTTATACCTGTATGTGTGTTCTCTTTAATATGAGGTAATGGCAAAATAAATGTTTTCTGGTGTCTAGAAAATAAGAGTGTATCTGTAGTTTTCAACACACAGAAAATAATAGGGTAGTTGAATATTGGGGAAAAAAACCAGTCGTTTATGCGTAGAAGAGTGTTCTGTCCTAGTAAATACACAAGAGGTTGCTTTGACAGCTCACGCTGACGAAGTGTTAGGTAAAATTATTTGTAATTCGTTGTCTCGGCAAAAATTATCAAGGCCTACTATGCTTGCAAATGTCGTAAAATAGCTAGAGATTTATTATTTTTCTTTTAGTAAATACAGAGAAATTAATAATTGACAGGTGATAGTTAACTGTTGACTTCTGAAGCACTTAGAAAATAGCGGCAAACAAGATGGAGGGAGCAGCTCTGTCCACCTGTAATAGGCACTTGTGGCAAGAGCCAGCAGGCACGCTCCGTTAGAAGTGACTTTTGCCCTGTGGTGCCAGAATTCAGAAACAGATAACGCCGTGTCAAAAGCCACGCTTAGAAATGGGTGGCGCTGTTTAGCGCAGCGTTCTCCCGCTGCTGTACCTCCGGTGGAGGCTGCAGACCCTGCAGCTGTGTGCGTGCTCTGGTCCTTTGCTGGTGCGGTTGGGGGTTTAGATATTTCCATCCACGGGTCCCGTGTTCAATATTAAAAGGTGATGCAAAGAGGGGGCATGCTTGCAGGGGTTATACGCTGTCTTTACAACCACTAATCCACGGTCCATCACGTGAATATTAATTTATTTACTGTAATGCTATATCTATACAAACATATATTTTAATCGTCCACATGTGTGTGGATGCTTATTATTTTTATATTTATGCAATATGCACATATAATAAGTATGCATTGGTACTTACATTAAATAAATTAGTACATCTGTAATAAGTACCTATTTATATAAAGAATCTGTTTTCAGTAAATACCTGCTATGTGCTGCCTGCATTACTGTTACCTCCTTTGGGCCGCTCTGCATGAAGAGAGCAGCTTCTCACTTCAAATTTCTTCAGTAGCTGAAGTGCTGAAAACTCGTTGCTATGAACTTGCAGATTTGGCATTCAGGGCCAGCCAAGGACTCTTGTGACAGTAATGTCTGCGCATGTTGTCAGTGCTTTTGAAGTTAGATAAGTTAGATAAGCCCTGCTAGTAACTGTTTAAAATTTATAATTATAAATTAATTTGGGTGTTAGGTACTTATTGTAGTGGCATATTTTTGAGGGTGCTTTGGGGGGAATGGGAATCCAACTCATTCATAAATAGCATGTAGGAAACAAAATGTACGTGAATGGGAGGAGAAGGACAGAGAACGCCAAGGAGAGCAGAAGCTTTTCTTGTCAGGGAAAGAAATATCTCTCTGTTTGTGCTCTAGATGCATCAAAACCCGTTTAATAGGTACACCGTCATCACCACCCCAAAAAAATGACCCCAAACCCATGAGTGTTCTTGAAAAGTAGTAGTATTGCCCGTCAGGTTACCTAGTGGGTCAGAGCCTGGCTAATGAACAGGTCAGCTTTTCGCCTCTCAGTGTGCTGAATACTACATGTAGTTCGTTATTTAATTGAAAATTACTGTCGCCTAATTACTGGAAACTTCTGCCCCGAGTTACACTGGGGGCTTAGATCTAGATTTTGTCAAAGTCGTCATTACACTTTATTCCAGATAGAAAGGACTGTGAGATGGGGTTTCCGCATATAATACACATCACGTCGTATGGCAAGGCCTCATCTTGAGCGGGTCCCCACTCTTGTATTGGCAACCAAAATTTCTTTAGTCATTGTATGAGCATCAGTAACAGTATCATTTCATATAAAGAGATGGTGATTTTTAAAATTACAGATCAGATTTAAAATAATAGTAACACTGTGTCTCCTAAAAGATTTTGTGAGTTTTGCTTTGTGGGTTGCTCATTTTCCATAACTGAGCCATGACAATGTTAAGAAAAATGTTACCCATCATTGTTTTCAATTTTCTCATGTTATTACTTTGTCTGATACTGCCGTGTTCTTTGACATATCTTATTCTTGCAGTTAAACCCTATATGTTTAATTTTCTTAAGTCTGTCCTGAAATTATCACTTCACACGTATTTAGTCAGTTGCTGGTTTCTGAAACTTCTTTCAACATCAAAAATTTTCTGACTTTGAGGCTCTAACGTCTTCATAGGAACAAAATAGAGTTATTATGCCAGTGATACTGTATGCGTTTGATCACCAGGTAACTAAAGAAGTTTCAGTGTGTGTACACCGAAGAGAAGTATGTTTCAGCTAATAGTTAAAGAGAGATTTCTATAAAGCAGGATGAAGCAGACTATGCTATCACAGGCTGTACTGCTCAAGAACATTGCAGAACCACGTAGAAACTGAATTTAATATACCATGTGTAGTTAAACAAATTAATTGAGAGAGTTGCAAGAGTCTTGTCTGTTAAGGGGTGGTAGGCTCTGAGTCTGAAAAACGAGGTTTGGCATTAAAACTAATACTTTGAGAATAATTGTGCATTGGGGGTAAGGTGATGGCATTTCAACTCCAGGCTTCAGTACAGTTCCATGGACTTATGTCTTTCTGAAAATCTGAAACATTTTAAACACGTTAGTAGATAATATTGGATACTTCACATGCTTCATAACAGCTCAGTTACTCTGTTTGCTTTATTAAGAAACAGTATTTAAAAGTCTGATTTTCGCGTTGATCTCATGATCCCCGCCAGTTGCAGGGACACCAGTTTAATTTTCATGTAGATGTATAGAAAATTGGGTCTCCTGAAGGAACTGAAACGTGTCTGTACCAGCTCGCCAGATCAGTTGAATTTATTTTAATAAAATATTAGATAGATCAGTATCAGGTTATATAAATTTTATTTGCATCAAAGTGGTTATTCCTGCACTGTTTGTCCTTGAAATTTAGCAGGATTCTTACAGTACGGATATCCTTCTGTTCACGCAGAAATTATTGGTCTTTGAATGCGAATCTTGATTGAGCTGTGCTAGCCGCCGTCTCCAGTAAATGCACGGGCCACGTGACAGTGCAGAGAAGACAGTTGTTTGCTCCAATTCTGTTACATTTCTGATAGCGATGTGAGCACAGCTGGTGGAAAAATGGTGTTTCTGTGTCTCACAGCAAATCCTTTGTCTTGCAGGGCTATAATCCTCAGAGGACATGCTTCACTTTCATCTTGCAGTTTTTCGAAGACGCTCGGTCTCAGCTGTTAATTTTTGAGGCAGAGGGTTATGAAATACAAAAGTGCTGTTGAAGGGCTTTGTGAGGGCGCAGCATTGATGCGTTCACAGTCTTAGAAAGCTTTGAATGGTAAAGCGTACTTCATTTCGGCATGTAATTTCATAAACTCTTATATTAACAGAGAGCACCTCAAAGCAAGCACGATGCAGGTCCCCATGATACAGAGAGGCAGAGTGAAGGTCAAGGAGCAGCAGAAATCAGCGTGGCGACTAGCAGTGCTGGTCAGGTAAATTGATTATTTTGTTTGTTGAGAGTATAATTAAATACTCGAAATGTACAATGCTTATATATTGGTATATAGCTAATGGTGTTTGTATGCCTGATCATTTTGAAAAGGTGTATGTTTTTCTTCTTTCCATCTATGTGTGAGAAATTGTTTGTATTTATTGGGAGGAAATGTTTTAATAAGATGAAGTATAAATATTCAGTAGTGCAAGGAACGTTTTTCTTTTGTTTAAATGATTAATGAGCCCACTGCTATGAAAGAGATAACAAGAACGACGACAGAAAATGTATTTTATTGTAAGTGAGCTGTAATATCAGATGTATGATTTAATTATGGAAAATTGTTCAAATTTTCACTTTTGAAATTATCACTGAAATATCAGTGATTTTTAAAAAAGAGAAGAACCGAAGGGCAGATTTATCATTAACGTTTCTTTAATACTGTTTTAGATAAAGCTTTGAAACAGTAGTATCAATGAGGTAATCTGGAAGTGGGCTGAAGGGTTATTTAAATGCTTCTGAATAATCTTTCATTGCTGTTCCTTTTATTAGTGAAATACATTAGTGGAATATTTTGAGGGGTACATTAAATTCTTCACTTGTCTTTTAAAACAAATATTTATCAAAATTTACGGCTTCTCTCAGTGGCTAAAAATACTTTGATTTATTTACCAAGCGCTAATGATTATTCCCTTCATGATTTCCAACTGTAGCTGAGACATTCCCACTAGTAATTGGGGTTTTAAAGCATTACACTACCGATTTAATAGTTGAATTCATATGCAAAATATTTTTGGTACTCCAGGGAAGTAGAATTATTTAAATACTACTGCAAGTGTCTTGTACAAGAAGATTTATCAGAAAGAATTGTGGTTTGGCTAGAATATTTCACTTGATTAAACATTAAGCACAGCCCATAATTTTGCTTTTGAAATATATTTGATCACCATTTGGAATTAAGCGCTATCAGCGATATCTGAGCGATTGCTTGAGGCTCTGAGTCTAATTCTTACGACAGCTTTATTGTTTGGGAAGAAAATAGTTCAGTGCTGCTTTGGGGCTGAAAGCGTAATGTATTTAAATAATTGATGCATTGTGGCTGTATCATCCATCTTCAGCGTATGAATCGGGAGGTTTTCCAGACAACATATTCTACAGGGAAGGAAGAAGGGGTTGTCATGTCTTGGCAGAGTTAGGCAAGTGGGAGATTCATTCATACTTCATTTGAGGTCTTATGTTGAGGATTTGTGCAATTGTTAACTTTGCCTCATAAAAACGTATAAAACGTGCATATTCCTTCCTCCTGGAGGTGGAGGGAGCCAGGGCGCTCAATCTGTGTTAAAACAGACATCTGGGGATTATTTACTTTCAGTGCGAGTCCAGACAGAGCAGGTTTAATGGATTGGGCATAACATTTATTTCTGATAAACCAGCTCAATATGCTTTGAGTAATCACTAGTCAGTGGAGTGCAAGAAAAGTTTTAACCAAATAATTTGCTTCTAATTGGTTTTGTAGTCATATAATCAGTGTTAATTGAAACATTGCCAATTGAATCCAGGATTTCACAGGATTCAGTTATGTCCTTTCCTGCACCATCTTTCAGCTGTCTTCTCTTTTCCATTACGCTTGCTATCCTGCTGCTGAAGTAAAATTTTTTTCGTACCTTAGTTTTGCAAGTTTTTATAAAGGAATTCAGTGAGATTCAAGGAGAAAACAAGATGAAGTAGAGAGATGAAAGATTTTGAAAGAGAAGGTTCTACACAAGAAGGGTCCACCTAGCATCTCCTTGTCATTTCCCATTTTCTGAGATGAATGGCTATACATCTTACGCTGGTTCTTTCACATCTTTCTTTAGGAGCCAGTAAGATACACTTTACCTGGGCATCCTGGCATCCTCAGAGTAGCAAGGCCACGTGATGGCTCTGAAGGACATGGTTATCTGAATCAAGGTTGATACTGTTTTGGGGAAATGATAGAAAAATTATGCTATTTCTGTCTACACAATGGGGAATTTTAATAGGTAGTGCTCCAAACTTAGGTCTTTTTTACCTTCTTGGATAAAACAATCATGCTGAACTTAATAATGGAGAGTTCTGACACGTACATTATGCTGAAGCTGTAATCCTCTGAATGTGGTTTGAGGTCAACATGACACGAAGAGATTGCTCGGTGTAAAAATCTAGGAATCATTCCCATGTTCCTAGCACTGCAG
Organism: Rissa tridactyla; assembly: GCF_028500815.1. Lineage (NCBI taxonomy): Eukaryota > Metazoa > Chordata > Aves > Charadriiformes > Laridae > Rissa > Rissa tridactyla. Next base: position 23,783,050 of record NC_071497.1, on the reverse strand, counting down.
ATTATTTAAGTGAATAATTGAGAAAATCCAATGTAATTCTCATTCTAAGCTTTAAGATTTTAAATTTTGCCTATAGTCAACAGAGAAAATAACGGCTTGTTTATATAGGAAATATATATTGGAATAAATTGTGTGAATTTAAATCATTCTGGTTATATTTTTTTAGCATAATACTTATTCTGGAAAATGCATGGAATGTTCTGGATTCAAAAGGGAGAGTGAAACGAGTATAATTGTGTTTAAATATACCAGTATAACTAGAATTTTTTTCTGTATAGGCGAAGAGTACATGAAGTTATTCCTACCTTTTACTTACAATCACGTTCAGCTTCAAATTTAAAATATTGAATTGTATGAATAGCAAATTCTTGGAGAGGAATAAATATTCTTTCTTTATGGTGCACCTAGAGAAAACTTAGAAATTATTTCAAAGTCTCTTTCATACAGTTTTCTTCAGTGGGTTATATATTTCTATTGAAAAAAATTATAGTCATTGATAACTTAATTTGCAAAACAACATTTTCAAACTAATAATTTCATTAATGGATTTTAGGTTTTGTAGAGGATCAACAAGAGACTGGTGTAAAACAGTGTTCTGATACTAAAAGTGTTTGCGAGTCAAATGTGTTTTTAATTTCCCCAAAGTGAACAGGAAGGGAGGGACATAGTGAGGGAAACTTCACAGGTAGGAAGCAGAGAAAGAACAACAACAACAAAGGAAAAAAAAAAGCAAATAGAGCGAGTGGATAAAAGATGCTAAAAAAAGGGAAAACATAAATACATAAAATGGATTTAAAGAGGACAAAGTAGCTAATAACTGAGTCTTGCTACTATACGTAGGAGCATGCTATTAACAATAATTCCTAGGAGAATTACAGCAAATAGCATCAGCATTATATTAGAGCTTTTCATTAAAAAATTGAAATGTATATATACACTCATAATTTTGCTTTTGATACGGACAAATTCAAGTGGGGTTACTCCGTGTCCAGATGAATCTCCTTTTACTTGTCAGTTCTTGCATTCGTGGTTGTGTTCTGAAGTACTTACTCCTGCGCACTACATAATCTGATGTAAAAGTTGAAGCTGGTCTTTTCTCTCTGTAAAAGTTACAATTCGATTCGTTGCAAAGTCCACTTCTCCTCCTTGTTGGTGAAAATAGTAATTATAAAATAATTCCATTGAAAATACAACCCTATTGAGATTTAATTTTAGGAAAAGTGGTTAATAAAGCCCGGCTTAACGTTGACCTCTCAAGTTGTGTCAGGGCAGGGAGAACCTAACTTAACCGAAGTCAGCTGGCAGTTCATTACTGTCAGTACGATTTCATGATCCAGTGCTGAAACTGAATTAGGCAATAGTTGTTTTTTCACTCAGACTTTGTTTTATACTGAATTGTTGTTTAAATTTGTAGGGTTCTGCTGCTCGAATGGACCACGAGACAGCCAGTGTTATGAGCTCTAGTAATAACTATTCAGTTCCTCGCAGACTGACAAGTCATCTGGGTACCAAGGTAACCGAAGATTACAAACCACAGGTCGCTAATGCTACATTTTTACTAATACAATAACCTCATTGTTTCTACCAATAGTACTAATATTAGCTGAACAATCTATCCACACGTAGTAATTTTAAAGAGTTAAAATTTTGGAATATTTTTTCAACTTTTAAAATATGTGGACAGAGATAATTTTTTTTACTTGTTGATGATCAGTTAAGAGTCTTTACAGTAAGGAAAAAATGATTGGTAGAAACTACTAGAATATCTAAAAAGCTTATGATGTTGATTTATAATCCATGATGAAAACTAACGCTTTTAAGAGCAGTGCTTTCAATACTTTTCCAGAGTTCCAACTCCACAAAACGGATGCAATTGCTGAAAAATTAAACAGGGCGGGGGGGAAGAAAAATTTATGTAAGCCCTTCGCAGTGATTACTGTCTGTTCACAAAACACTGTGCTCAAAGTATATGTGCATTGTGAAAAGGGAGGGGAAGAATAGGGCAAATCTGTAACACAAAGTTGTTCATGAACAACTGGAGTTTATACTGCCTTTGGAATCGGCAGCAGTTACAGATATTATCAGTGGTGTGCTGAGCGCCGTCTCTGGGAAGCAAGGCCTATTAGCTTGACATAGTATTAATTACTTTGGGCCTTAAAACAGCGTTATAATGTTGTAATTTCGGTCTGCGCTGTATGCATGTACCAAATGGAGGTGACATCAGCTAGTCTGTCTGTCTGCTGAGTTTTCGTTTCAAATTGTAGAATTCCCAAAAGCTGCAAACAGCGGGAGAGCCCTGAAGGCAGGGAAAAGGACTGGGTGTGGAAGGGTACAAGCAAGGAAACAGGTTGTACTGAGGGTGCTGTGAGGTAGGAAAAGATGAATATTAATGCCTGAGAAGAATCATAGAATGGTTTGGATCGGAAGGGACCTTAAAGATTATCTAGTTCCCTGCCCTGGGCAGGGACACCTCCCACTAGACCAGGCTGCTCAAAGCCCCATCCAGCCTGGCCTTGAACGCTTCCAGGGATGGGGCATCCACAGCTTCTCTGGGCAGCCTGTTCCAGTGCCTCATCAACCTCATAGTGAAAAATTTCTTCCTCATATCTAATCTAAATCTCCCCTCTTCCAGTTTGAAGCCATCACCCCTCATCCTATCAGAAGGGAAAGTGGTAAAGATTACAAAGAGAGGAATGCATTTACAGATGCAGCGAGAGATGTGTCTCTGGGCAGTGCGTGTATACAGAGACAGACAGACAGACAATTTTTTTTTACTATTATTTTTTCTCATACTGTATTTGCCACAACCTAGAGGCTGGATTTTGGTGGCTTCTTCAGCTTTATTCTCTGACAAAACCTTTACCTTCCAAATCCAAATCAGACTGGATTAAAGCTGCCACTTGAAATATCTGTCAAGAGGCATGCATAAAGCAGATTAAATTCACTCTCCTTTAAGAATCCAAGTGGTTTGTTTTAATACTGTATTTGATTTTTCACAGACCAAGAAGACAGGATCTCCAAACTGTGATGCTAGGCTGTCATAAATTGTCTCCAAGACTATTTAAGTGGATTTTGCATGTGATCATACAGTTTCACAGATTCTAAGATTTCTGTTGCTTCAGCAATCCTATAGTATTGAGAGAAGTCGATGTTAACAGACTTGCTGCTTAGTCTACGCACTGATATACAGGTTTTTTTTATAACTCGGTATTTGTACTCATCTTCAGTCACATTTTAGTTGTCTCTGAAGAAAACAAATAAAATCACTCATTGTTCTAGTAACCAGTGCAAATATCTAGTTATTAGTAGAAAACTTTGTCTAACAGTCCAAAGTCTCATTTCTTCCTTAATTGGTACATTCTAAAGAAACACACACTCTGCTACTTTACAGTTCCCTTTGATAGTTTCTTTATGTTGTGCTTTGATTTTGAATGTTCCTGCTTATCTTGGCTTTAGGAGTTTGGAGTTTCTAGGTAGCATCTAAAATCATCCTCTACATCTAGTTATCGTACTAAAACTTCACTAGAAGAACCAAATGTGTTTCTTGATTTAAAGCTATTATTGAAGAAAACAGAATGGGAAAGACAAACCAAATAGTGTGTTGGCCACTATATTATTCATCAGCCAAGGGAATCCGTCAAAAGTTTCTATCTTGTAATGAGAAATTTAGTTACTCCAAGTTAGATGTGTACTCATGGGTTTTCATGGCTTGACAAATGCTCAGTATTTCATATATATTAGAAGAGCATTTCTTTGCTTAACTGGTTTTATGCCTGTAAACTTGAAAAAGTGTTAATTTAACTCTTCAGTTTTGCATTTGCTATAAATAATCTGGCCCATATGCAAATCAGTAATCATAACAAAAAATAATTAGTTAATTTGAAATAATTTTGAAGGACGACTTTAAAATACATGGATGTCAGATTTTTTTTAGCACAATGTAAACTAAAAATTCATGTAATCGTTCTTATCCTTTGTCTAGAATAATTGTATTTAATACCAATAACAAATAGTTTTTCACGGAAGAGCATCTTTACATGAAAGTGTGATTCATACAGAACTTTTTTTTTGAGACAATTAATTTTAAATATAGTTCAGATTTCTCAAACTGAAACACTTTCATTAATATGTTTGTTTAATCTTTTTGTACAATGGAAATTTAGAAGTCTTTGCCATTGGTCTTGTAGATTAATGCAGTTACATACAGCTACCACCCACTTCTTCTAGCCATTTAACCACTATGTGAAATTTATTAAGATTATGAATGCTGAAGTAGTAATAGTACTTAATTATTTCTAAATAGCACAGGTTTTTGCCCCATTAAATGTGGGGGTTTTGCTCATGTGTATCCGATTCATTCAGATTTCATTTTAATTTAATTAAATTAAGTGTGTTTTTTAAATGTAACTGTATTTTTAAAATCATTTGACCTGCAGGTGGAAATGGTGTATTCATTGTTGTCAATGCTTGGTACCCATGATAAAGATGACATGTCAAGAACATTGCTAGCAATGTCTAGCTCCCAGGACAGCTGCATAGCCATGCGTCAGTCTGGATGTCTCCCTCTCCTCATCCAGCTTTTACATGGCAACGATAAAGACTCTGTCTTGTTAGGAAACTCTCGTGGTAGTAAAGAGGCCCGTGCCAGAGCCAGCGCAGCGCTGCATAACATCATTCACTCCCAGCCTGACGATAAGCGAGGCAGACGGGAAATCCGCGTGCTCCATCTTTTGGAGCAGATCCGTGCTTACTGCGAAACGTGCTGGGAATGGCAGGAAGCACACGAACAAGGCATGGACCAAGACAAAAACCCAAGTAGGTTCCGCAAGCTGTGTAAAAATGTTTCAAGGACATACTGAAAACACTGAATTTACAGAAAGTACAACTTTAAATTGACTTCTTGTTGAATGTATGTGAGTTTTCTGATATGTGTGTGTGTGCTATGTGTGTGTGTGTATAGTTTTTTTTTTTAAGTTGAGGTAATGTTAGGAAATCGTGTCTATTGACGTATACCCTATTTATTCGGTATATGTCCCTATTGATAATGATACCCTATTTATAAACTTGTTACTTAAATCATAGACTTTGGTGTGCTTTGCAGATAATAATTTTTATATTTATAATCTGTAAATTAATACTGAATATTTACTCATTCTGTTTTACATTTTAATAGATAATGGAACGTATCTGCATAAATAATCCCAAATTGCTTTTCACGCAGATGTATTCAGGAGACAACACATTTCATTTAGGAGAGGGGCAGAGAGCACAAATTAAATACTCTCAATCTATTCAGTATAATATGAACTGTTATTTATAATGCTGTATGTAAGAAATATTTCAATATTAAAATACGAAAGAAGTGACAATGTAAATGAATAGCAGTTTTCTCAGGGCACGGTTAGAGAAAAGATTTAACCTTCTGGATTGCTTAGCTGCTTTTCTGAATTGAGGGCATTTTGTAAATCGAGGCTGTAGGTGTCTATGGCAGATGTACTGCTGAAATCAGTGGGCTGTGTCATGGGTGTTGGGGTTTACCGCAAGAACCGTTCAGCAAGAGTGGGGCTCTGAACAAGATGTACCAGTGCCATTTGTGCAGTAGCCAGGATCTGGCTCACTAAAACATGAACTTAAACACTTCTCAGTTAAGAAACAAAGGGTTTTAATTAACCGTTCATAGGGACGTAACACCCAAAGAAACACGTTAGGTGGCATATTATTTAATGCCACCAGAATATTTAACCTTATCAATTTGTTTCACTATTAACTTTTAAAATAGTAAGATCTTTTTTTTTGTACTGGGAGTCATATTCTTAAGTAATACATACATTCAGGATTCTCCGTAATTTCTTATTCAGCATCAAATGTATTTCTAGTACACACGTTTGTTAGTAACATTCTTAACTAATTGTCTGTTTGTGGATTACTGGGAAGATACAAACTCTCAACAAAACTGCAGTTGATCTATTTTAAGATTAGATTCACTTTGGAAAACTTATGACCTAGGCAAAATCACATAGGAAATACTAATTGTTACCTATTTCTGGATCAGTGCCTGCTCCAGTGGATCATCAAATCTGTCCTGCGGTGTGTGTTTTGATGAAACTTTCATTTGATGAAGAACACAGGCATGCGATGAATGAGCTTGGTAAGACCAAATGTATTTCTCTGACTTCCTTTGAGAAGCTTGCTGGAAACGCTGGTGCGCCTTGTGTACTCCACTGGATATATGGCTTTTTTTACCACTAGTTTAAACAGATCAGCTATTCATTTGTGTCAGTTGTTGCCCTCTAAGTGATGAATGCAGTTTAAATTAACCAGACCATTTTCCGGTAGATAAATTATTGTGTCAGTTAGTCTTTTCTGACATGCATTGTGAATTTTGGAAGAGTAGTATTATTATGGAAAAACTTGCAATTTTAGAATTATTGGACTTACAATGGAGACTGCTTTCCAGGGTGGGAGGTTTTCTGTTGGTGTTTTTTTTCCCTTTTGTCCCGAGTTGGTTACTGTTCAGCAGCCTGAATTTTTTACTCCATGCTCGGTAAATTCTGTGGATGCAATTTTCCTTAATTATCCACTTTTCATTATCAGTGAAAATATTCTGTGTATTTTTATCAGAAAATAACATTCAGGGATAATAATTAAATCAGTAATTTTCAGATTTACTAAATAGCCTCTTATGTAACTGGTGCGAGTTCATCAGTCAAAGATGATTTTGGCTGGGTGGAATTAAAAGATGAGTTTGCTTCTTACTTCCTCATAATTCCTCCTGTTCCTGAAATCTCAATGTCACACTGTCATACCTTTCAGCTGCTACTATGCATGGGATTCAAGACTCAGAGTCAGTATTTAACAATTTATTCACCTTTCTGAGCCTTCTGGCTTTCAGAAGTTTGAGATTTGTTCTGTACATGTAAATGCAATTTACTCCTTTGTATTTACGTACTGTACTCATGATATTTGAGTACAGATATTATTTATTTTCTTATTTGTTCGTTTTTAAAGGAGGTTTGCAGGCCATTGCTGAACTATTGCAAGTGGATTGTGAAATGTATGGACTTACAAACGATCACTATAGTGTTACCTTAAGGAGATATGCAGGGATGGCTCTGACAAACTTGACTTTTGGAGATGTGGCAAACAAGGTATGAGTAGAATTTTAAACATACAGTGATTTCAGTTCATAGCCATGTTTGAATTGTAGTTCTCAAGAAAGGTGATAAAACTCCAGGACAGGATAGGGAGTTTGAAGTCAAGACGGAAGTTCAGAATATCTCTGTCATTCCATCCTGTTCCTGACAGAGAGCACCACAAACTGAATGTTGTATCGTGCAAGCGTAGTGTCAGCTCTCGTAGTAAATTAAACCACTTTTGATGTGTCACTGAAAGTAAGGATTTTATCTATTGGCTTAATTTTTTATGAGCATTAGTTAGTATAACACATAATGATTATAGACCAATGATTATGGATAGTGAGATTTTTTCTAACAGAAACTGCTAATTGAGTTGAAGTTTGTAAAGTTGTCAGTTATTTAACGATACCATTACTGGCTGATGAAATTTTGCAAGCCTTTTCAGGCTGGAGTTTGCGTTTAAATATTTGGAGAATATCTGGCTCATAATGGACAATACTTCAAATTATTATAAGAGAAAATAGGTTCTCTAATTTCTGACAAAGACCTTGCTTTCAATAATTTCTTGCCCGAGAGTTTGCCAAGCTAAGGATCTTAAAATAACTTCATACTGAGAAGACTTTTATCTTTCTACTCTAGAGGAAGACATTTCAGGAGTGAATGGAAATGACAGGCTTCATATAAGTCGCTTTTTGTTCAAAGTTTCAGACAAGAGTAAAGCATAAATCTTTGCTGCAAATTAATTGCTTCACAAAATATTGGCTCATTACATCATCCAGTTAATAACTGCTACAGGGCTGCAGTTACTGGGTTTATAGCATAAACTAAACTACTCGGAGATGCCAGTGTACACGCTGTCCAGCTGATGAGTAGAACACTTCTAACACATACTTTGGTTTTGAATTTTTTGTTGTGCTTTGTCACAACCAATTTCCAGCGTAAGCCTTGCATTTTTTCAGTTCCTATTGTATTTGTGAAAAGTTGTTCTTCAAACGTTATAGAAATGTTGCTATATTTGTGTCAGTTTTAAATATTCATATTAGTTTTCATATTATGTTTATTTGAAAGAAAAAAATATGATTGTGAGACTTAATAGACAGCTCACAGGTGATTTTTATCTGATGCATAGTAAAGAATGTTTCTAAGGTAGTAAATTTCCAGATCAAGTCCTAGACCTGTTGTAAAAAGTACCAAATTTAGCACAAGTTTACCACTTAAGTATGCTCCAGAATAGAAACTGACAGTTACGCTTAACTCTTTAGTAGTTGTAAACCAAATATTTGTTGTTAGCAACATATTTTACTATGATAACTTCATAACTTCAGCTATGATTAGCTTAAATATTCAAAACATGTGCAGAAGCAAGCCACCTAACCTGTCATTTAATTCTGTTCACTTTCTTTTTTCTTCTGATTCCTAACAGGCTACACTGTGTTCTATGAAGGGCTGTATGAGAGCTCTTGTAGCCCAGCTGAAATCGGAAAGTGAAGACTTACAGCAGGTAATGTCCTTTTCAGATAAAACGGTTCTTCAACTTGGACGTTTCCATCACTTTGCATCCCATGAATTTCATTGCGCTGTATTAAAATACGGTGTTTCTGCTCTCCTTTCCTAATACTTAACTTCCTTCTACTCATTTGGGCTCACCACCGGTTATTTTTGTACTTGAATTCTATCATCTTCATGAAGTTTCTAGTGTGCTGTCCACAGCCAGCCCTCTCTTTTTTCAATTAGTCTCTCTCTTTGAAGTATGTTTCGTCCATCGGAGCCTGGTTTGGGGAAGTGCGGGGTGGGGGTGTGGAGGGAGTTGTTCTTATGTTGTCTTGTCTGCCTTAACTTTGATGTAAAGTTGGTACCTGTACTCGTTCCACAAATTGTGCGCTACAACTTTCTTCTTGTAAAAATGCTTATCTGTGGGTCATGTTCTTTTTTTTTTTTTTTTTTTTTTTTTTACCAAAGCACATATAACACATGGGCTATAAAACTCACTTTTATGACCCTGATCTGTTAGTGGAAGTCCAGTTTCAAAGACAAGTTTGAGCAATCTTACATCCTCTAATTTAGTATACTAGTGATGGTGCTAATGGACTGGGATTACCTGGAGTGTTGTGGTTCCTCCTACAGTTGCAGCAAGTAAACAATAGGGGAATAATGGTAGACGAAGCTGTATTTCAAAAGTGAATCTGCATTTGACAAGTCATACATAACTACTCTCTATACCAGCATCTCCCAAAGAAGCTTTCTAAATATAAGCAAAGTGTTTGGTATGACACCTGTGTGTCTCTTCCAATGGCTCCTGCTATGTAAGAAAACAGCCTGGAAGTGAAGTCTTTAAGAAGTGCTTAGGGTGATCTTACAGTTGAGGGCACAGAACTGTTCTTCACTGGTATGGAACTTGTTTAAAATTATTAAATATTAACTTAGAATCCATTTTAATTAATATATACTGTTAACAAACTAGAACAGCTTTTGGAAAGGAAAACCTTGTTTTCCTTGCAGTTTGAGTGAATCATCAGATAAAAGAAGAATTTTAAGTAAAATTGACTTCATCTCTTAAAACACTGTTCACAAAAAATTTCTCCCCTAGAGGATGAGCTAGCTAGTTACAATTGAGAAAATAATAAGAATTACAATTGAGGTTATTGGGTAAACTCTGTGATTTAATATTAGGGCAGATATTAAATATATTTAGGATTCCTGAAAAGGAAGTCACAGACACATGGGCCCTCTGACCTGCAATGACCCCTTACACACGCATGCGCACAGAGCAGGAAGTCCCTCACTCAGGAAAAGTTAGAAATGGGATTTGATAAGAACATGGACAGACAGTGGTCATCAGGCAAACCGTATGGCCAAACAGCCAGACAGCTGTTTAGATGCAGCTGTGCTTTTCTGTCCCCTTATCCCTGTGTTTTCCCATGCTTGTACCTCCCCAAATCACCTAGATCCTTCCTTTTTCCTGCCTTTGGAAGCCTTTGGGTCCTCCCATCCCATTGTAGTCCCAGAATGCATTTCCCCTGGATCCCATAAGATGTCTCACATCCCTACACCAGGACTTCTGGACTGACCTGCCTAAGTCCAAAAAGTGCAGAGAGCTGCTCCCGTTGACTTCCCTGAACGGGTGTCACACCTGGGTCATAGGGCTGTGTCTCTCCTGGGAGAGCCCTGGAAGGAGCCTGGCCAGGGTGCCCCCTCCTCTGAGCCCTTATTTCGGGTTCCCGGCTGCCTTTGGGCGCCTGCGCTCCTCTGGGCGTGTTGAGATGGGCCTCTGATGGGCTGATGGCTCCTGCGGTGAGACTGGGAGCAGCCAGGGCAGGGCATTACTGGGCTCTTCCATCTGCCACTGCCTCCCCGTGCTCCCTTGTGCGCGTGAGCCGGCGAGCATTCATCACGTAATCTAACAACCTCACGCACTTCGGTGTCAATGAGAACATCCATAGGTAAAAGTTTTCTATCAAATATGTCATGACAGATATACATGCGTACTGCAGCCCTTAAATAGAGGGAGTTTAATACATAATGACTGTCCTCTCTAGTTGAGAGTCTCCCTCCATCTACCTGCTGCCAAAAGCAAGGACATAGGCTGAATGGCTGCTCATCTTCTGGAGATAACTATTCTGATTGTAAAAGACACAGTGTATTTTTAAAAGACTTCAAAGAGCTTTATAAACATTAATCCAAGTAATCATACTATCTGAGAGACAGGCAAGTGTTATTATTCTATTTTACAAGCACAAAAGCTGAGAAAAAGATGATGTGTATCTCTCCTGAGATTACATCAGTCCAGTGCAGACATCAGAGTAGGGCACAAATCTGAATTTTTGGAACAATTTTTCAACCAGTGTGGAAAGCAGGGAACCAGATTTCAAATATTTGTTTTAGGTGGCCACACACAGAAGTCAGTACCTTTGATCAAACTACATACTGAAATGTTAGAACAGTCTAGCAGGCAACACAACAAAAAGCAGATTTTAGCAAATTTTAGTTCAGTAGCTGAACACAACTGCTGTTAATGAATCCATAGCATGCCAGAAATCCAGGAGGAAAGTCTAATAACCTGCTAAAGAAGTAGCTATACAGAGATACATTATTTTTCTTTCACATTTTGCAGGTCATTGCAAGTGTGTTGAGGAACTTGTCCTGGCGAGCAGATGTAAACAGTAAAAAGACTCTAAGAGAAGTTGGAAGTGTTAAAGCATTGATGGAATGTGCTTTAGAAGTTAAAAAGGTATTCTCTATAATTGATTGAGATAAGTTTTGGAGAGATTGCATTTATTTTACACAAAATACAAATATTGTTGTCCTTTTTGATAAAAGCAGTTGGTCAAATGTTTGGGGTGCTTTAGGTATCTTGCTTTGAAGAAGAGAGTTGCTTTGAGTTAACATAGCAGCAGACCACAATGTGGCAATGACATCTCAAAACTATTGGTATTTCTGTGATTTTATTTATGAGGGTTGACAGCTTTTGCTGTTCAGTTTCATGACCTATGCTGTTGAAATAGCCTTTTTTATAATTTTGCAATTTAATAAATCCTCTTTTGAGTTAGTGAATAGATAACTACCACTTTTGTAATTTTCTAGATCAATTTTTGGTATCCACACAGGATTATATTCCATCCCAGAGTCTCCTGCCAGCTAGTCTTCAAGCCATTTTTACCATTATGGCAGCTAACAAGTATTGTGGCATATGCTTTTGAAAACCTTGGGGCAAGCAATACCAAATCTGAGGAAGGAGAGAGGCGAGCAAAAGTATTTATGTGTGCACTGCTGCCTGCGTTTAATTTACCAGCCCAGAAAGCAGAAATTGGAAAATACATAACCACTTGCAGCTAATGTGTATATCTGAGAGCTTGTGATCAGTAGTTGAAAACCTCTCTAATTCTGTCATTTTGTTACTTTCCTAGGAATCCACCCTAAAAAGTGTTCTGAGTGCCTTATGGAATTTGTCAGCACACTGTACTGAGAACAAAGCTGACATATGTGCTGTTGATGGTGCTCTTGCATTTCTAGTCGGCACACTGACGTACCGGAGCCAAACAAACACTTTAGCCATCATAGAGAGTGGAGGAGGAATATTAAGAAATGTTTCTAGCTTAATTGCTACGAATGAGGACCATAGGTGCGTATACTTTATCTGAAAATCTTTAGCAGTTCCACATGTGTACTTAGCAGACAGTTTCTGTGACTGAGTCTTAATATGAATGCATGTATTAAGTATAGTAATTAAGTATGGTGGATTTGTAATGCATTTTGTAAGGCAAGTATTTCAGTTATGAAACAGGAATATGCAAACAGATTAATACCTGCTGCTTGTTAATGATGAACTGTACTAAAAGCTAACTATTCATATTTGTAATAGGATTTTATTAGCATTCAGATGAAAGCTAGAGGAAATAAGAGATAAATTTGCACTGGAGAATTCATGATTATCCTTTCTAAGGGCAAAACTTGCCTCTAGCATAACAGGTTTTTGTTTTGCTTTGTCTTTTATCCTTTTGAAATGCCACTTACTGATGTTTGTTTTCAATTACTCACCACCAGGCAAATCTTGCGAGAGAACAGCTGCTTACAAACCTTGCTGCAACACTTGAAGTCGCACAGTTTGACAATAGTCAGCAATGCATGCGGGACCCTGTGGAATCTCTCTGCACGGAATGCGAAGGATCAGGAGGCGCTGTGGGACATGGGAGCAGTCAGCATGCTAAAAAATCTCATTCACTCAAAACACAAAATGATAGCCATGGGTAGTGCTGCAGCTCTAAGGAACCTCATGGCAAACAGGCCAGCGAAATACAAGGATGCCAACATTATGTCTCCAGGATCAAGCTTACCATCTCTTCATGTCAGAAAACAGAAAGCACTGGAAGCAGAATTAGATGCTCAGCATTTATCAGAGACTTTTGACAACATTGATAATTTAAGCCCAAAAGCATCTCACCGTAATAAGCAGAGACATAAGCAAAATCTGTACAGTGAGTATGTCCTGGACTCCAGTCGGCATGATGATGGTATGTGCAGATCAGAAAGTTTTAATGCTGGTAATATGACTGTACTTTCGCCATATTTAAATACTACAGTATTGCCTGGCTCCTCCTCTTCCAATAGAGGAAACATAGAAAATTCTCGATCTGAGAAAGACAGAAGTCTGGATAGGGATCGAGCAGTAGGTTTAAATACCTATCATCCAGCTGCAGAGAATACTGGGAACTCCTCTAAGAGAATAGGAATGCAGATTTCTACTGCTGCAGCTCAGATCGCCAAAGTTATGGAAGAAGTAACAAGCATGCATATTCCACAAGAAGACAGAAGTTCTGGTTCCACTTCTGAAATGCACTGTTTGACAGAAGACAGAAATGCCCCAAGGAGATCAGCCACTGCCCATGCTCACTCAAATGCGTACTTCCCTAAGGCTGAGAATTCAAACAGGACGTGTCCTGTGCCTTATACAAAAATGGAATACAAGAGAGCTTCAAATGACAGTTTAAATAGTGTGAGCAGCAGTGATGGCTATGGTAAAAGAGGCCAAATGAAACCTTCCATTGAATCTTACTCCGAAGATGATGAAAGTAAATTTTGTAGTTATGGTCAATACCCAGCTGACTTGGCACATAAGATTCATAGTGCAAATCATATGGATGACAATGATGGAGAGCTAGACACTCCTATTAATTATAGTCTTAAATACTCAGATGAACAGTTGAATTCTGGAAGGCAAAGTCCCTCTCAGAATGAAAGATGGGCAAGGCCTAAGCATATAATAGATGATGAAATGAAACAAAATGAACAAAGGCAGTCAAGGAGCCAAAATGCAACCTACCCTGTGTACACTGAAAGTGGGGATGATAAACACATGAAATATCAGTCACCTTTTGGACAGCAAGAGTGCGTTTCTACCTTTAGATCAAGAGGATCTAATGGTTCAGATCAGAACAGAGTAGGCTCAACTCTTGGAATGAATCAGAAAGTAAACCAGTCCTTGTGCCAGGTTGATGATTATGATGATGATAAGCCAACCAACTATAGTGAACGTTATTCTGAGGAGGAACAACATGAAGAGGAAGACAGACCAACTAACTATAGCATAAAGTACAATGAAGAGGAACATCATGTCGATCAGCCTATTGATTATAGTTTAAAATACTCAACAGAAGTTCCTCCTTCTTCTCAGAAGCCATCTTTTACTTTTCCAAAGACTTCTTCAGTGCAAAGCACTAAAACTGACCATATTTCCTCAAGCAGTGGGAGCACATCAGCCCCCTCAGCTGGTTCAAAGAGACAGAATCAGCTTCACCCAAATTCTGCACAGAGCAGAGGCAGTCATGCGCAAAAGACTGCCTCCTGTAAAACTCCCTCTATTAATCAGGAAACTATTCAAACTTACTGTGTGGAAGATACCCCAATATGCTTTTCAAGGTGTAGCTCTTTGTCATCTTTGTCATCAGCTGAAGATGAAATAGGACGTGATCAATCCACACGTGTGACAGATGCTAATAATACACTACAGATAGCAGAACTAAAGGAAAACAGTGGGGCTCTATCTACAGAAGGTGCAGTAAGTGAAATCACATCAACATCACAGCACATCAGAACAAAGTCCAGTAGACTTCAGACTTCTAGTTTGTCTCCTTCTGATTCCTCTAGACATAAAGCTGTTGAATTTTCTTCAGGTGCCAAATCTCCCTCAAAGAGTGGTGCACAGACTCCGAAAAGCCCACCAGAACATTATGTGCAGGAAACACCACTCATGTTCAGCAGATGTACATCTGTAAGTTCCCTGGATAGTTTTGAAAGCCGTTCAATTGCTAGTTCAGTTCAAAGTGAGCCTTGCAGTGGAATGGTAAGTGGTATTATAAGTCCCAGTGACCTTCCAGACAGCCCTGGACAAACAATGCCTCCAAGCCGAAGTAAAACGCCACCTCCTGCTCAAGGAGTTCAAGTAAAAAGAGACGTAGCTAAAGGTAAAGTACCTAGTGCAGAAAAGAGAGAGCCTGGTCCTAGACAGGCAGCTGTAAATGCAGCTGTTCAAAGAGTTCAGGTACTGCCAGATGCTGATACGCTATTACATTTTGCCACAGAAAGTACACCGGATGGGTTTTCTTGCTCTTCTAGCCTGAGTGCTCTGAGTCTTGATGAGCCGTTTATACAGAAAGATGTAGAGTTAAGAATAATGCCTCCGGTTCATGAAAATGAACACGGAAATGAAGCGGAACCTGAAGAGTCAGACGATACAAAGGATAACCAAGAGAAGAAAGCGGACAAGCCTACTGAAGCAGAAAAAGACATTCTGGATGATTCTGATGACGATGATGATATTGAAATACTGGAAGCATGTATTATTTCTGCAATGCCAACAAAGTCTTCGCGTAAAGCCAAAAAGCCTTCTCAAGCATCTGCTCAAAAAATACCTCCTCCTGTTGCCAGAAAGCCCAGCCAGCTGCCAGTTTACAAACTTTTGCCTTCACAAAGCAGATTGCAATCCCAAAAGCATGTGAGTTTTACACCAGGAGACGATATGCCACGGGTATATTGTGTTGAAGGTACACCAATAAACTTTTCAACAGCTACATCTCTGAGTGATCTCACAATAGAATCGCCCCCGAGCGAGTTAGCCAACGTGGACAGTGTGGGTACGGGAGCAGAATCAGGGGAATTTGAAAAGCGAGACACCATTCCTACAGAAGGTAGAAGCACCGATGAGTCTCAGAGAGCAAAAAGCGCAACTGTAACTCCTCCAGGCCTGGATGATGACAAAACAGAAGAGGGTGATATTCTGGCTGAGTGCATTAACTCAGCTATGCCAAAAGGAAAAAGTCACAAACCTTTCAGAGTGAAGAAGATAATGGATCAAATTCAACAAGCGTCTTCATCTGTAAGTAATAAAAACCAATCAGAAGGTGAGAAAAAGAAGCCAACATCACCAGTAAAGCCTGTTCCCCAAAATAATGAATACAGAGCACGTATAAGAAAACCCACAGAGCCTAAAAGCAATGTTAGTAATGAAAGAAGCTATCCAGAGAACAGAGATGGAAAGAAACAGAATCTTAAAAATAATTCAAGAGATTTTAATGACAAATTACCAAATAATGAGGAGCGTGTAAGAGGAAGCTTTGCATTTGATTCCCCTCACCATTACACACCAATTGAGGGAACTCCTTATTGTTTTTCACGGAATGATTCCCTAAGTTCTTTAGATTTTGATGATGATGATGTTGACCTTTCAAGGGAGAAGGCAGAATTAAGAAAGGGAAAAGAAGCAAAAGAAACAGAAATTAAAGACTGCACTAATCCAGAACAGTCTTCAAATCAGCAACCAAGTAGCAGGACACAAGTTTGTCAAAAACACCCAACAGGCAGAAGCCAGCCTAAAACTTTCTCTCAGTCAACTAAAGATATTCCAGACAGAGGAGCAGCTACAGATGAGAAAATGCAGAATTTTGCTATTGAAAACACACCTGTTTGTTTTTCTCGCAATTCATCTCTTA
Organism: Rissa tridactyla; assembly: GCF_028500815.1. Lineage (NCBI taxonomy): Eukaryota > Metazoa > Chordata > Aves > Charadriiformes > Laridae > Rissa > Rissa tridactyla. Next base: position 23,766,432 of record NC_071497.1, on the reverse strand, counting down.
GTTCCCTCAGTGATATTGATCAAGAGAACAATAACAACAAAGAAGGGGAAGCTGAAAAACGTACTGAGGCTCCTGATTCGCAGATGGAATCAAACAGACCACAAACTTCTGGTTATGCACCTAAATCATTTCATGTTGAAGATACTCCTGTATGTTTCTCTAGAAACAGCTCTCTGAGTTCTCTTAGTATTGATTCAGAAGATGATCTATTGCAGGAATGCATTAGTTCTGCTATGCCCAAAAAGAAAAAACCCTCAAGAATAAAGAGTGAAAGTGAAAAAAATAATTCCAGAAATACAGGTGGTATATTGGCAGAAGATTTAACACTGGATTTGAGAGAGATACAAAGGCCAGATTCAGAACATGGTTTCTCACCTGATTCAGAGAACTTTGATTGGAAAGCTATACAAGAAGGTGCAAATTCTATAGTCAGTAGCTTGCATCAAGCTGCGGCTGCTGCATCGTTGTCTAGACAAGCTTCATCAGACTCTGATTCTATCCTTTCATTAAAATCTGGTATTTCACTAGGGTCACCATTTCATCTTACGCCAGACCAAGAAGAAAAGCCTTTCACTAGTAATAAAGGTCCAAGAATTCTTAAACCAGGAGAAAAGAGTACATTGGAGTCTAAAAAAGTAGAATCTGAAAGCAGGGGAATCAAAGGAGGCAAGAAAGTGTATAAAAGTATAATTACAGGAAAAGCTCGCTCCAATTCAGAAGTTTCAAGCCAGTTGAAGCAACCACAACAGACAAGCGTGCCTTCAATTTCACGTGGTAGGACAATGATCCATATTCCAGGAGTTCGAAATAGTTCTTCAAGCACTAGTCCTGTTTCCAAAAAGGGTCCCCCACTCAAAAACACGAACTCCAAGAGTCCCAGTGAAGGCCAAAGTTTGACTAGTTCTCCAAGAGGAGTCAAGTCATCGGTGAAACCTGAGCCAGCTCCTGTAACTAGGCAACCATCAGGGTTGAACCAGAGTGGATCAAGTAAAGGACCTTCTAGATCAGGATCTAGAGACTCCACTCCTTCTAGACCTCAACAGCAGCCATTAAGTAGGCCTCTGCAGTCTCCTGGCCGAAACTCAATTTCCCCTGGAAGAAATGGTATAAATCCTCCCAACAAACTGTCTCAGTTGCCAAGGACATCATCTCCTAGCACAGCTTCAACTAAATCTTCAAGTTCAGGTAGAATGTCATATACATCACCAGGCAGGCAGATGAGCCAGCAAAACCTTACAAAGCAAACTGCCTTACCTAAGAGTACCAGTAGCATTCCACGAAGTGAGTCTGCTTCAAAAGGGTTAAACCAAGCTCTCAGCAGTGGTGGATCAAATAAAAAGACTGAACTATCCAGAATGTCATCCACAAAGTCTAGCGGAAGTGAATCTGACAGATCCGAGAGACCTGTTCTTGTTCGTCAGTCAACTTTTATTAAAGAAGCTCCGAGCCCTACTCTAAGACGGAAATTAGAAGAGTCAGCTTCGTTTGAATCTCTGTCTCCTTCCAGGCCGGATTCTCCCACCAGGTCTCAACTACAGACCCCAGTTCTAAGTCCTTCTCTTCCTGATATGTCTCTATCTACTCATTCAACTGCCCCAACTAGTGGTTGGCGAAAATTACCCCCTAATCTGAGCCCTTCTGTAGAATATGATGGGAGACCAGCAAAACGTCATGATATAGCTCGTTCTCATTCTGAGAGTCCATCTAGATTGCTGATCAATAGATCAGGAACATGGAAACGTGAGCATAGTAAGCATTCGTCATCACTTCCTCGTGTAAGCACTTGGCGAAGAACTGGAAGTTCCTCCTCAATTTTGTCAGCTTCTTCAGAATCCAGTGAAAAGGCAAAAAGTGAAGATGAAAAGCAACATGGAAGTTCTCTTTCTGGACACAAGCAAAGCAAAGAAAGCCAAGCACCAGCAAAAGGTACTTGGAGAAAAATAAAAGAAAACGAAATTCCTCAGATAATGAATGATCCTCAGCATTCTTCCTCGGGTGCCACAAATGGCTCCGATTCCAAAACTCTCATCTATCAGATGGCACCAGCTGTCTCTAAGACAGAGGACGTGTGGGTGAGGATAGAGGACTGCCCAATTAACAATCCTCGATCTGGAAGGTCCCCAACTGGAAATACTCCCCCTGTCATTGACAGCGTTTCAGAGAAAGGGGGCATGAATGGTAAAGATTCTAAAGAGATTCAAGAAAAACAAACCCCAGGGAATGGAGGTGTTCCTGTTCGTACCATTGGTTTAGAAAACCGTCTGAACTCTTTCTTTCAGATAGACAGTCCAGACAAGAAAGGCACCGAAACAAAGCCTCTGCAGAATAATCCTGTTCCTGCACCAGAAAATAATGAAAGTACTGTAAGTGAGCGTACACCATTCAGTTCCACTAGCTCAAGCAAACATAGCTCTCCCATTGGTGCTGTTGCAGCAAGAGTGACTCCTTTCAACTACAATCCAAGCCGCAGGAAGAGTAGCGTGGACAATAGCTCTGCTCGGCCATCGCAGATACCAACACCAGTAAATAACACCACGAAGAAACGTGACTCCAAGTCTGAAAATCCAGACTCCAGTGGAACTCAGAGTCCTAAACGTCACTCTGGCTCTTACCTGGTAACTTCTGTTTAAGTGCAACAAAAAATAGATAAAACTGATGTATTATATACAGCAGCTATTTAGAAATTCTGTTTCAAATGAAACTGAAACATTGGGGATCGATTTTTTTGTTGTTTTTATTTGTTGTAAATAGGTTAGATTCTTGTTAGAGGGTCCTTGTTCTGGAAGCCATATTTGATAGTATACTTTGTCTTCACTGGTAATATTTTGGAGGAATACCTGATTGACAGTTTGGAATAAAATTGCTAACGCAAATATATTTGTACAGTATGTTTAACATGTATTTAATTAGCGTCCCATCCCATAATCCTTTAAATATTGCTTGTCATTGAAATCATGGAACATTGCAGATAGAGATGATACAGTCATATTGCTTTATCAATCATTTCTAGATTACAGACTGACTAAACTACATCAGGGAAGAATTGGTATTATTTATGCAAAAAAGTATACTCAGTTTTAGTATCTGTGAGTCCATCTAACCCAATAATTAATCATGTGGCTGTGAAATTCACAGTAATATGGTTTCCGCTGAACAAGCTTTCCCAGCCTGCTTTTCTGCATGAATGGAACTGATGGTTCATTTTCTGAAGTAATGATTAACATTTCTGTGGTCACATAATGTGCATAGATAGTTATGGTGTAACAATTTACACTTTCTTTGTGCTCTGCAAAAAAAAAAAAAAAAGGAAAACTGTGTTAACTGTAAAACCTTGAACAAAATTATTTTACCTGAATTAGATTTTATCTTAAAGTAGGTAGAATTTTTTTGCTATGCTGTAACTTGTTGTATATTCTGGTATTTGAGGTGAGATGGCTGCTCTTTTATTAACGAGACATGGGGGATGTCTCAACAGAGACTAAAATGAACATTTCAGAATAAATTATTACTATATGTAAATTGTGTGTGTTACTTCTGCATTACATAAAAATACAGTATTTTATTTTGAGATGTCACCATATAATGTGTTGTATAATGCACTTACACTTAAGGCCTGATCCAGCAGAATCTTGCACCTCCAATATTTGTTCTTCCTTATCACTGACAAATGGCTGTTGTAGGATGCTTATAACAGTTGCAGGATCAGGCCCTAGGTCTTCTGTAATATATTTGTAATTGAGACAGTTTCACACATCTCAGGTGCATAACAAGGCTAATGGCAGGGTATTTCCAGTATCCAAGCAGTATAATTCTTTTCATGACTGCAAGCCTGAAACAATATTGTATCTATAAAAATAATATTTGTAAAACAAAAGATTTTTTTTTTAATTGGGGGAAATAATGTAGAATGTGAAATAGTGACTATAAGATGAAATTTTAATTCTATTTGAAATCTTAATGCATTTTTTTAATTTATTTTTTAAAAATTATGAAGGGAAAAATTTCACAAGAATTCCACGGCAGCAAGAAATTAGTTATCATAGTAGAAAAACAATTTTATACACAAACCGGGACACTTGCTGCCTCAAGCCTTTTTGATGCGAATATGGTTTGTGCTAGAACAATGCTGAAAAGACAAATTTGTGCTTTAAAAATGTAGTCTGAATTTAGATGAGAATTGGTTTAAAGTAGAAACATGAGAGAACAGAACATTAACCATTCTGTGCAGATAGAACAAACCATGAAAAGATATATCAGTTTTGTTGTATCTCAACTGGACTATTCTAAAATCAGCATTCTAAATAATCGATATTCAGGATTCAAAATGCCCTGATTTCAGGAAGCCCTGAAATAGAGCAATTTACCTTTATGGTAGCTTTAACACAGTTGCAAAGTGTATCACATCTGTGGCTTTTGTACTTCACCTGATACTGAAATTAATCAATTTTTATCTTGAATTCATCATAAGACTGCTTATGAACAGAATTGAGATACTGTCAGCAGACAGAAGGCAATTTAGAGAGTTAAAAGCCGATACCAAAAATACCTGTTTGGCAGAAGTAGCATCTTATTTGCTCTTTTGTTCTTTGCTTCCTGTCAGGTTTGTGACATGCCGTGTTTCTGTATCATCTGGTGAATCTGTTAACAAGCAGCGCTCCTCATGTTAGCGTTTGAAATATTTTGCATATAGTATCTTCACAAAACTCTTAATGTGAATATTAGTGTCCTTTTAAAGGTGAACTAGAGACAGAGATTACATGATGTGTTCAAAGTCAGGACTTCTGTTGGAGTAGAATACAGAACTCTATCCTTGAGTTTAAAATGCAAAACCACTTTTCTTATAAAGTATGTGATACTTTCTTTTTTGTTCTGAGCTTTTAACTACTACTATGAAGATATACCACATAACCCACTGACTCTACATCTATATCCTGTCAATTCAAGGTTTTAAAGGTAAACTCAATCTCAGTAAAGAAATTCTGATTTCATTTTTATAACTGAGGGAATCAGAAAAAGATGAGGTGAAACAATAAATAATTGTATGCATATCAAACACCAGAATGTCTTTGAAAATTTTAGTGGCTTCTCTAGATAGTCTTGGAGGTACTTCATGATCATTATAATTGGGAAGTTTCTCTTAGTATCCTCCTAAGTAACCTATATTTGTAGCAAAGACAGATGAGAGAAACTTTCCAACTATAAGGGTAGCGATACACTAAAATATGCTTCCCATGGGAGTTGTTAAATTTCCATTATAGAAGTTTTAAGAAGAGGTTTATGAAACATCTCATAGGGATGGACTATAGTATATTTCATATTGCCTGTATGCAGAGGTGATCTTTTGAAATCCCTTCCAGATCTACATTTCTCTGATTCTTTATCTAAAATACTTAGTATCCACTAAGAGCCTTTTAGAATATTTAAGGACATCCATGATGTTTGATTTATGTTAGTGATGAGGATACAAAGTTATATTCTAAGATTAACTATAAAAACAGATCCCAGAGATATAAAATGGGGGGAAAAAAAAAAAAAGGAAAAATGGCTGTAATAACTATATTTGGTCTTGGATTTTGTTAATGATGATAGTCAGATTTGATTTATGCTGCTAAAGATTTACTCTTATTCCTTGATTTTATGAAGTTGACACAGGAGGTAAGAGGACATTATTTACGTTGAGACAAAACAAAGAAAAACAAGGAGCTAAGGAAACCAAAACTTATTTTACTTATTTTCTTCTGGGATGCACTGCCTTTCTACAGATTTTTGGTAGAACTTTTGTGACTTGTGCTCAGACCTCTAGTTGTCCTTGAATTAGCTTACCATGTCCAGAACATATCAAACTTGTACTTAAAGATCAGTTTATACTGAAAATATACTCATAAAGCTCATTTCAGACTGACTTACAGCTTTGTCCTCTTGATGTGAAAAGCACAAATGTGACCTCCCCACAAATAGTCATTAGTTCTCTTTTTAAAATGTGCTTTCACTTCAGTTTTTTGCACTGTGCCACAGTTAAGGTTATTGCTCAATTTCTGTGAAAGTTCTTCCGACTAAACATTGCAAACTTTAAAGAGGAGCTAATCTATTTCTATTTTTCACATGCAATTCTCTTATCAGAGTATTTTCCCCTGAAAGCTTAAAGATAATTCTCAAAACTCTGTCAGAGATAACAGCTTAAAAATTGAAAGCCTTGCCAGGCCTTCCTGATGAGATGGGAATATTGTTTCAAGCAGGATTTGGCTGCAGGAGAGAAGTATAGTTTATGCTATAAACTTCAGTAAGCAACAGTATTCTTCAACATAGACTAGTATCTTTGATGGCTTTGGGAAATTAGTTGCTGTGTGATGGGTAAAGGGGGAGGGAAGGAAAAGGGACTGTTTCGGAGAAATGAGAAATTGAGATTTCCAAGAAGATAGCAGTGTATTGGCTTCTTCATTCTTCTTAAGGATAAAGATCCATATTATTTCTAGAATCGAAGAAACAGCACACGCTGTTGAGAGAAGTTTTCTTCTCCCTTCCATGCTCCTGGCTGTGAATCCTGGCTCTGCTCTGACCTTTCAGTGGACTAGCTTGCCTCTTTTCTAGCAGAACTGATGGGGGGCAGTAGGATTTGTGCTGCATTTAGTACGCTGAATTCGCTCTGTGCAGAGTTGGACAAGTGCCTCCTGAGCCAGCAGAAAAAAAAAAAAAAAAAAAAAAAAACAAACAAAAAAACAGCAGGGCTGGTAGACAGAGGTTGGGATAGTTTCCTTTATGGGTGGTCAGTGAGTTGGATCAAGCCATTGCAGGCAATTTTAAGCTGATATGCCAAATTTCAGACCTGTTCTTCACCCTTTTTGAGACAGCAAAAACAAATTAAAGTTGGGGATTTTTTTACTCTAAACTGTTGTTCACTCTGAACTTCTGCCTAATGGCCCCTGATGTTTTGCATTTAAATACATTATGTTCAGTTATGTCCTTTATCCTGGAAATTCTGACAGCTATCTTCAGAAGTACTACATAAGTCTACAGTTTGTGCTAGTGGAAAAGAAATATTTCTTCATCAAAAATATCCAAATAATAAATTGTTCTACCATATGTAAACATCTAGGTGACAAATTTTAAATTTTCAATATTAAATTCAACGCAGTAAATGCTTTCAGTAAAAAGATTTCTTGCAACTAGTTGCTTTCTGGAAGAGGCTTGAAGAGGGAGAGTGCATCTCCCTTCCCTAATGAAGACAGTACTACGTGCAGCAATAATCTGGAAAATGTTTAGGTGGACTCCTACAAGCTTTTCTATTCTCGTGTTACTAGATGCCTCCCAAAGTGTCTTTTTCTCATCTAGCTTTCATTAAATAGTATGAACAGCCACAAGAGTGTTGCTTACAATTTCCTGTAGACTTCCACCTAAACATAACTTCACATATCTACGGTATTGCCTTGCATCCACCTGACAGCTTTGTTCTTGATGAGATGTGTGATTTGGATGAAGCTGCAAATACAACTGAAGTGTCAGTTGATATGAAGCATGACTTCCTCCACATGCTTAAAACTTTGAGGACCTGCTTAATACCAAATTACTCAAATGTATTCACTCTTTGGTTCCACAGCCATCTTCTTTGCACTTTTATGTTTAACCAGAAGAGATGCCCACACTTTTATTTTCATTTCAAATCATGTGTAGAACTATGATTCCTGCTTCATAGTCTCCTATATGCAGAATAACAGATTGTATCTGAAAATGTGTTTATAGAGAATGTTATGTAGTTGAGTTTTTAGTCAGAATGGTAAGTTAACTGGTTACGTGTTGTGTTTGTTTACATATTGGAAGTGCAAGGGGATTTAACGTGGTGCAGAAGAGCTTAAGAGTTCACAACAGTAATTAATGTAGGTGTCAATTAATTTGTGATACCAAGATTAATATAAAGTATGGACTTAATACATAGGTTTTCTGCTGACAACTTTCAGTTTACCAGATGTGCTGTTTACTAAGACTGGGTAATGCCTCCCTAGCATATTTTTGCAAATTGCTTTTCTTAGGAAATTTCCACATACTAACAGCCTTATGTGTTTATGAATTTCTGCCACTTCAAGATTTCAGGAAACAATTCTAATTTTGCTGTTTGTGAAAGCATCCTTTGCTTGAGTGGCTGTGGAATTGCAATTAGGCATCAGGAAGATGTAGCGGGAGCTTGTTCACTCAGTGAAACGCACTTCTGTCCAGACCTCAAGCCATACATATGAACAGTGTCTCTAATGACCTACTTCTTGGTGGGATTTAACATGCATAAAGCTTGTGCTGGTTCTCTGCAAGTAATTAAATTGTCATCCAGTGAGATCAGATGCATTTTCCCACCTGTAAATGTTGTTTCTCTTGACAAACTCTGCCCACGAGTATTTTTACTTCAGTTTTGTTGTTTGCTTCTGCCTGAAATGCATTACTGTTTATATCCTAACTCTGTAATTAATTCTTTCTTCAACTATTCTAATGTATTTTGTTTCACAGTATACTTATTCTGAATTTAGTCTTGCTATGCATAATTTATTTATTACTTGCAGTGTTATATAAAATTTCCTTCTGATTGCACCTTGTGAGACTGGAATTGTTTTCTTGGCTACTACGGAAAGTTAGGTGTCTGTTTGCTGTATTAGCAATGTGATTTCATTTAAAAAGGAAGTGGCCGTTAAGACACTTCAGCAATGATTCAGAGTATCAGAACAAATGCTCTGAAAAAGCACACAGTTTTGTTTTGGTGGTAGTCATGTTTCAGATAACTAAGAAGTGGAAAAAAGAAGCTCAAAGACATGTGGTTCACAAGTAGAGCTCTCTGTTCTCTTCTGTGTTTCATTTGAGAACAAACTGCACAAAACAAGATCTAGTTGCAACACAGAGCAATTCCATGATCTCTCTGTTACTTACAAGAGGGTTGCAAGAAGGCTTATTTCATTATGACTCATAAACATAGAAGAGGCTCAGTTAATTCCAAAGTCCTTCTTTTCCATAATGAATACATTCTTTAGTCACCAATTGTATACAGACCATGAAGGGACCTAGACTGATTAATTCCCAACACACACACACAAACATGTATTTAAATATACATGTGTATTTTGCACCCTTACCTTCACTTTAGGCTTTGGCGTAGTTAGAAGCATTTCAACAAAAAAAAAAGGGCACTGTTGCTGATTTACTAAGATCCTTTGTTTTCTAGTATTTGTAGCGTTCTGTTTCATAGTTGAGTAGATGCGTTACAATTTCAGGACTGATTAGCTGGTACCTTATTTTTGAAGTGTTCTAGAGAAAGATGCATGTAAGTCTTGACTTAAATGCAGAAAAGGAAATTCCCTTGCTAGTAATTTAAACATTTTTATTCAGAACAAAGAAAAATCATTACTACTATCACCTGCAGTTTAAAGTCAGTAGGGATCATGAAAGCAAGGAGATTTTGAGTGATTACATTTAATACAAATCAAGGTAGATTATGCCTAATTCTGTTCCTTCTTCTAACAATCCTCTGTACAAAAAGCATATTGTTTGGGGCAGGGGGGGAAAGGCAGTTTGGATGCACCATAACACGGAATTGAAATTTGCATGTGCATCTTACCGAATTATTGGTAAGGTCTGTGATGGCATACATTTAGAGTGGAAGTAGCTATGCAAGAGTAGGAAGGTAGATGTAAAAATTAAGCCATAGTATCAATGTCAAAAAAACTCCCAATTTTTAATCTTTTCTAATTATTATTAATTCATTGTGTGATGAAAGGGAGTTGGCATCTTTTTTTTTTTTTCGTACTATAATTGAGCAGTTGAACTACCATGATGGATTATTTGACACCTTCAGGTGTTTTAAGTCATTTGGAATTCTTGCAAATAGAAATCCCCTAGCTTAAGTGAAAGCTATGAATTCAGTGCAAATACTGTATTACTGTGTCACAGGTGACTGATGGTTCCTTTTGATCTTACAAACTGACTGTACGCAACTGTGACTTTACACAGCTGTCGGCTGTTCTATAAGACTAAAACAGTAGGCCAAAGAATGACTGGGTGTAAAACTGAAGTCTATACTTAAGAGACATAGTCTTTGCAAATATGAAGGAATGAAAGATGGGTAGAAATCCTTATTTTCCTATTTCCATTTTGCCAGTTCTCCTGTTACCAGCTAAATAGGAGTTTGATAGAGTCTTAGCAGGTGCCTGACAGTCTCCTCTGTATCTCTGTGAAATAATATATATATTGTCTGCTGTGCTGTCTAAATTAATTCATATAAGTCAAGGCTTATAGGTGACATAATTCGAAAGACTTCTAGCTCTGAACAGCATACAAGTCAGGACAACTGTTCCAAGGCTACTTTGTGATTATCAGCTGCTCTTGTGGTGCAGTACTTACAAATTGAAAAAAGTAAGCCTAATGTGGCTTTAGGACAACCCATATAGCTTAAAAAGGCTATTGAGATTGTTTATAGGCCTCTACCATTGAGATGAACAAAAGTGATCCTTCTGCTGATTAATAAAGAAATTTATTAATTTCTTTATTCATGTAGGATAGGCATGTAGGATAAAGAAATTTATTCATCCTATTCACGTAGGATAGGCATGAGGTACTGCCTCTCCAGAAAACATGTAGAAGACAGGATTTCGGATTGTTAACACTGAAAGAACTGGAGTAGTCTATCGATTTAAAATAACCACTTCCTTGGGGAAAATGGTGTATACCGTCTTTTAAAAGTGGCCCATACAAGAATGGTGTGGTTAATTCACCACATTGAAGTTTCGTGGTAAGTAAATACCAGTTTTATGAAACTAAATAAAGGACAGCATTATTTTCTCCTCTATGGTGTTGAAAGTTCTCTGTTGGACTGACCTAGTTCACACCTGTCTCTTACTTCCACCTTAGGAGTTATATTTTGTGAAATATGTTTCCATTTTGAACAGTTTCTTTTTTTTTCCCAGCTCCTATATTTTATTTAAAAAATATATTTTTTGAATCCTTGCTTATAAAGATTGAGGAGAAAATCCTTCTCAGCTTGCCCCCTTGCCTCTGATGTCTGTTGAACCAAACAAGATTTCACTCTATGTCCCCTTTCTTTGTTCTGCGTTTTATCTGCAGTCCACTATGGAGCTGTTCCACCAATCTAGCTGAAAATATACCTCCTCCTAAATGACTTCACTAGTCCAATTATTGTATGGGCATTTCTTGCATGCTTAGACTATGCAGTGTAACATCAGATTAGATAAACGTGAACATGTAAGCTAGGTCTGAATAAACTGGCATCTGTACATGACACTTCCAGTAAAACAGAACTCTGTCGCCTCAAACCATCTACATTTTCTTGGGCTTCCCCTTCTAGTCAGGGCATCTGCATTTATCTCAGGTGAAAAGTACCAGCCTGTAACACAACCGCTTTGAATTTTTTTTTTCACACATACAGGGCTCTTGCTGCTGGTTTGTTTTGTTTGGGATTTTTGTTTTGCTATTTTTCTTCCCAGACACACTTAACAGTAAAAATAGAGTCTGACTAATGACACCTGACTTGCTGGTGACAGTGTGCAGTGAGGGAATTCTCTGCTTGAGATACCCGAGTGCAGCGTTCGCTCCCTGCCACTTCCCCTTCCACTGCTGTTACAGTAAATGAAATAACCTCACCAAGCTATACACAGCTTTCAGAGACCAGTATCCCTGCCACTAACCAAAGGCATTACTTGCAATCTTGAAATTTTGTTGCAGACATACATGAGTCCTATCCTCACCAGGAATTATATGTTCTCTTTGTATGGCTTTAAAGTGTTTAAAAGCTGTCAAGGTTTGATTGCTTCATCATTCATTTTCTGAGGTCAGGGACAGCAGATATTCGGGAAGCGCATGCAGCTACAACGTGCCTGAGCTAGTGTGCTTTGTGACCTACTTCTGTCTCTGAATTCCTCAGGCTAGAAATATGCAGAATTCAAGTTTGAAATGTATTTCTTATGGCACTAGTACAAATACAGTGACTGGATGCCATATACTTAATGAAGTCATTCTACAGTGATGATGGGGATTAAATTGACGTGTCTGTACCCGGTGCTTCATTTTAGGCACGCTAGTTTCAAGATATTGTGAATTCTAGCACCAATAAAAGAGACTGGTGTGTAATAATAGCATCTGCAGGAAAGAAGACGTGCTTCCCCCATTGTGGTTAGTCATGTATGCCACATGATCTAATCTGTAGCCCCACAAACTCCATTTCCAACATTTTTTTAATTATTTTTCCATCTGAAAAAGATGCTGAAAATAATTTTTGTCATCGCCACAAATACTGACACAGGCTATGTAGCTTTTGTTCTGTTACAGTAAGTTTAAATATTGTTTTAAAAGATAAGCTATTAATCTGTTGGTATTAAAAAGCTGTATGAATTCAAAGGAAAAAATAACATGCAATTGTCAAATATAACATCAAACAAATACACAACATCTTTCTCAGTGGCGTGAATTAAGTGGAGTGACTAAGAGCACACTTAATATGCAACAATGGTACTGTGCCACTCACAAACTGCAGCTGTGTTCAACACCTTCTTTAATGCAATGTTGGAGCAGCGTTTCTCAAGGTGCTGTCCAGTGGTAATCCATAATGCACCAGAAATTGCTTTACCAAGTAACTGAGAAGCTAAAAACACTCCAGAAATCCAAGGGCTGGTGGGGGGGGAACAGGGTTCATTAAGTTTTAGCCTATTTTTTATTTAATTGTATATGAAGCTACGGTAATACCAAATAAATATTTCTTTGCGTTTATTCCTAAAAGCATTAGATTGTTCTTCAATGTAAGCTCTGCTAGAGCAGTGTCCTTCAGAGGGAGATCTACATTTATGCTCTTTTGGTGGGTTCGAACCTATGTGTCCCAGAAGGAAAGGGCTATGCATATGATTTGACATAACCAAACAGCAATCAGCTTGGTTTGCAACGTGGTTTAGTGATGTTTCATGCAATGGTCACATCATAAGTATGCCCTGCATACTGCATGCCCACACAGAGACACAATGAATACAATGAAATCTAGTCTGCCCACAGTTCACACTGTACACAGAATTAAATGGCACAAATGGTTCTTGAAGCCTTTATTAGCTTTAAGATAAGACCACCTTCTCCCCAGTCACAGGGACAGGGACCACAGCCTGGTGTTTGGAAAGCACAGCCCGACCGCTATGGGATCTGATTGCCATGCAGGAGGCATGCAAGGGAAATACTTGCAGGCCAAGGCTACAAAGGCCGATGACCTGACCACCTCCCTCCTTCCCTCCCCTACAGCCCACCTTGGTCTTGCTGAATGCAGGTGACAAGAGCTGACGGACAAGCTTCTGTCACTGTGGCTGATGCGCAGATATAAGCACTGACAATCTGGACAACAGAACAACTCCCAAGGTAAGGACAGCTCTAACACTTCTCAGTTGGTGGGGATCTCAATGGAAAGTCATTTAATAGATACACAAGTGTGTATGCAATGGAGATTTTAAAAGAAAAACAGCAAAGAAAGAACAACATAGGAAATCTGTTACCAAGCCAGTGTTAACAAGATGAGAACATTTTTTTGGTAAGCAAAAGATGTGTAAGTAATTATTTGTAACAGATTACCTCTTAGAGAGGTACACTTAACACTGTATCAGCCAGCTTGATAGTAATTGGGAGATAACCCCCCAGAAATCTGTCTTTAGCACTGGACAACTGTTGCATCAACTATTCCTTCGTAACTTGACACACCTTGTTTATATAACCATTTTTTTAGCTGAGGAGCTTGTTGAGTCATGTTTGTGAGGTGCTGCCAAATCGCTGACTTGCTACCGGACAGCTGCAGTCACATTTTTGAAAGCTGCTACTGCTGAGGCTGCACACTTGTACTGTTCATATTTTCTGTTGTACTTTGTACAGTGTATTCACTCCTGACATAATGAGAACAAAGACAGGAGACAACAAAACTGCCCATCATTTAAAAGAATGAATAGACAAATAATTTGTTAATCGGTGCCAAATGCTGATTCTTTCTGAAGGTTTTCCGTAGCTCTTCAAGTTTTCATGACTGTACTGGCAGTTCTTCCCTAAGAATACCACTGCGTTGCACTGGGTCTCAGCACCCTCCTCTTCCGTATTTCATCATGGGGAGCTGCATGCTTTGGTGGAGCAGAAAAAAAATTTAAGAACATGGATAAATATTCAATAATTGCCTTCAGTTCTTTGTCCTAGTACGTAGCTGCTGCATGAATTTTAACTGGTGAGAGTAACTGCACAAAATGTGCCTTGTGAAATTCAGTGTGACTGAATGTTTGAGGGACCTCTGAAAGTCATCTGGTTAAACTCCCTGCTCCAGCAGGGTCACCTAGAGCTGGGTGCCCAGAACCATGTCCAGATGGCATTTGAGTATCTCCAAGGAAGGAAACTCCACCTTCCCCCTGGGCAACCTGGGCCAGTGCTCCATCACCTTCACAGTGAAAAAGTTTTTCCTGATGTTTGTGAGGATCCTCTTGTGTTTCAGTGTGTGCCCATTGCCTGTGGTCCTGTCACTGGGCACCACTGTAAAAAGCCTGGCTCTGCTCTTTTTCCACCCTCCCTGCAGGTATTTATATAAATTGATAAGACCTCCCTGAGCCTTCTCTTCTCCAGGCTTGAACAGTCCCAACTCCCTCAGCCTTTCCTCCTAGCAGAGATGCTCCAGTCCCTTCATGATCTTGGTGGCCTTTTGCTGGACTCTCTCCAGTATGGCCATGTCTCTCTCGTACTGGGGAGCCCAGAACCGGACCCAGCACTCCAGGTGTGGCCTCACCAGTGCTGATTAGAGGGGAAGGATCACCTCCCCTGACCTGCTGGCAACACTCCTCCTAATGCAGCCCTGGACACCACTGTCCTTCTTTGCCACAAGAGCATATTACTGGCCCACGTTCAATTTGGTGTCCACCAAGAGCCCAAGGGCCTTTTCTGCAAAGCTGCTTTCCGGCTGGATGGCCCTCAGCATGGACTGGTGCCTGTACTGGTCCCCACTGCAGGACTTTGCACTTCCCCTTGTTGAACTGCATGAGGTTCCCGTTGGCCCATTTCTCCAGCCTGTCCACGTCCCTCTGGATGTCAGAATGACCCTCTGGTGTACCAGCCCCTACTCCCAGTTTGGTGTCATCAGCAAGCTGGCTGAGGGTGCGCTCTGCCCCATCATCCAGATCATTAAGGAAGATGCTGAACAGCACTGGACCCAGTATTGACTCCTGAGGCACACTGCTAGTTACTGGCCTCTGGACTTTGTGCCACTGATCACCACCCTCTGGGCTCATCTTTTATTAGCGCTCGTAGTCCATTCAGGGTATGTATATCATCACTGCTGCACTCCCCTACAGCCAGTAAGATTTCACGCCTCACACGGGTGACAGGCAGAGCTGGCTGTGGCTGCCAGACCTCCCGCCGATTTCCCTCTGCTAAGCGCTGTGCAAGGCACTGAACAGGAACAGCACTCCCTAGCGTGCAGTGTGGCCTTCTGGCCGATTGTGATTCACCAAAGGCATCAGTCAGTCAGTCAGTCAGCTCGAAGTGAATCTTGGCTCGCTCTGCGCATCTCCTCCCTTGACGTGGTTTCTCCCAGTTCGCACAGGCCAGGCGGTACGGCCTATGCCGCCTGACGCGCAGCGACCTACCACGGGGACTCCTCGGCACCGGATCATTCTCCCATAACGTTCCCGGCACCGACCGAAGAATTTGTGCCGTCACAGGCCCGGCCGCCGCTGAGCTCGGTCCCATGAAGGGCCCGTCCCGCTCCCCTCGCTTCCCGCCAAAGCGCAGGCGCGGCGGAGGCTGCGCGCCCGCGCACGGCCCAGCGGCGCGTACGTCGCGCCTCCTCACAGGGTGAAGTGCTTTAGCGACAGCACCGCCGGCCAATGGAAATGACGGACCGTGCGGGAGGGGGCGGGATTTCCTGTCTAAGGAGAAGTAGGGTGAGGTAGGCGCGGGCCCGCGTCCGCAGCGGCGTCCGTGCTGCCGTTGCTATGGCCGCCGCCGCCACCGCCACGTCTCCGGCTGATAAAGAGAGGTAACGTGGGCCCGGCCCTATAAGGCAGTGGCGTGCCTGTCCAGCTGCCGTCCCCCTCCTGCCGGGGGCTGCCGGCAGCTTTCCGTGGAGCGGCGCGCGGCCGGGGGCGCGTTAGGCTGCAGCGGCGGTGAGGGGGCGGGCGGCTGCCCGAGACCCCAGCGCCAGGCTGGCTGCCCGGGCGGCGAAGGGAGGTGGGGGCTCGGGACGGCGGGAGGCGGGTGAGGCCTGCGGCTGTGACAACAGTGCGTGTGGTGATACTGCAGTAACACGTCACGTAGGTCATCTAGGAAGGTTATTGCAGCAGGTGTGTTGCAGCGGGAGGTCTGTTCGGCAGTTTCTGAAGCTGGAGTGCTCGAAGCTGTGTTGTCCTGTCGTTCTTTTAATATATCGTTTCACTTAAAGCTCAGGAAAGGTAAACTGAGCCAGAGGAGGCATTGGTCAGTGTAGTATGTTGATGGCTGTGAACATCAGTAATATTCTGCTCTTTCCCATCTCCTTTTTCCTTTGCAGAACTCTGCCACTTACGCAGAAGTACTGGTTTGCTCATAAAGAGGACTGTAGTTAATAGGGGAAAATACCAGCGAAAAGGTACTTAGGGGGAGAAGAGTAGCAGAAGCTCATCTCAGAGCTGAGGTGACAGTGGCTAGTTTTAGAGGCAACAAGAAATGTTTCCTGGGAGGCAGTAAGGATCAGTGATCCTTAACAGTCTCCAACCAGCTGAACATTAGTCTGCTCCAGGTTATTTGCTCACTTTCTGCTTCCCTGTCTTCTTATGCAGTCATAGCTCCTTATTCACATGTAGGCATTCTTCAGTCTCCGTGTAGGCCTCAGATAGTTGGTTTTCTTTATTGTCTAGTAAGAGGAATAATTGAAGTTCCATCACTTTTGTCCCCTGTATGTTCTTGACAGGTTTGAATCTACTGAAAAATCTTAACTTTTTAAGCACAGCTTTTCAGAGGCTTAATAACTTACACAAATCTGGGTGGTTCTGTGTGTGAATGGAGGGGGGGTGGGAAAAGGCAAATCCATAGCCAAAAAAAAACTTGCTTTTTGCTTCTATCAAGAACTTAGCAATTAGCGTACTGGAAACCTTCTTTAATTCTTTTCATGGAAATGTGTATCTTTCCTTCTAGGTTTCAGGAGTTTAAGAAAAGGGTCGAAACATTCTCTTTCAGCCTACTTTTTTTCTCAAGATAGATAGCGCCGTCCTTTCTACATGCTGTGCCCCAAAAAGTAGAGTTATGCAAGGAACACTTCAGCCAAATAGTCGTGCAGTGTCCTGAATAAAGCAAAAAGGAGTTTGCAATGCCCTTACTAATTCATCTAGGGAAAATAAATGGTTGTTCTAAGCTGCTGTGAGAACTTTTGTGTCGTAGCCATGAGGTCTATTTTTTGTTTTACTAGGAAACTACTGCATAAACAGTCAAGGAGTTGATACTACTTACTTAAAGTCACTATTTTCTCTTTTTAGATTCATCTGCATTTATCCAGCATATTTGAATAACAAGAAGACAATAGCAGAAGGAAGAAGGATACCTATAGACAAAGTAATTTTGTGTGTGGTGGGGAAATGTGATGTTTTGTTATGCTATGCAGTAATGTGTAGAGAGTTGGAAAATAAATCTCAAAGCTGTTGATTTTTCCTGTGGCCCATGGCACGTAGCTCAATAGCTGGAAATTACAGTGTATTCGAAGATAACCTAGTGTCAGCATATGAATTTGGTAGAAGAGCACTGGGTTTAAGTGTCTGCTTTCATGTGAACAGCACCTTTGGCAATCAGTGATGAAGAAAATTTATGAAGTTATGAGAAACTTAATGCATTTAGCCACCTACATAAGTAGTTTGCCAAATGTGAAAGTGGTGCAGAAAAGAATAGGTAGCTAACGATTGTTTTTTGGTGACTGACTATATATGCCTATATTCTGTACCCTGTCCCCTTTGCTGCTGTCAAAGATAGAACTTAAAGTGCACGTGGCATCTAGACTTGGTAGTTGATGTTGCTTTTAATCTGTCCAGAAATAGTTTTTGATCATCTCACTTCTTTATAATATTGTTAACAAGGACTCATGGGAATTTAAAGGGCTTTTCTCACTGCTTAGCGTTGGGGTTTTTTTCTGATAGTAGTTTAAAATCTTTCTTGAGTAAGCAAGTTGCCAATCAAAGATCTGTCTATGGGAGGAATCTGCTGTGCTTAGAAGGTTTCTATTCTTTTCTCCTTCAGTTCTTGCTGTAAGTTTGCTATTGCTGATTTCTGGCTTTTGGGTTTTTTTGTAAATACAGTAAATGCTATTTCATTTCAGTTACTCTTTCTAAGCAATTATTTCACTTGTTCCCCTGTCTCACTGTTTCCTATTTTACTGATATCTTATCTCTTTTTCTTTTTTTTTCATGTTTTCTAGACTGTAGGAGCGCTCACAGATGACTTCTACGGTAGATCTGTCATTATTTGAAGTACCTCCTCTTTCCCCATCTGCTTTTTCTAGTTATAGAGTGTAGGGTGGGAAACTGCTAACTATTGCTGTATAGGTAGTTCGTCATTGAAAAATAATTAACTGTAACACATTGTTTCAACAGGCTGTTGAAAATCCGACATCTACAGAAATCCAAGATGTATGTGCAGCAGTTGGATTCAATGTGCTATTAGAGGTAATTAAAAAAAAAAGACACAGCAAAAAAACACTACAGACTTGGTATGTGTCTCTATTTTTCTTTCATTATATCTTTTCTTACAGACAGGATAAATTACAATTGGGAGTTTCTTTAATCAACCAAGACGTTTCCTTGCTTTGAGTAATAACTGACGATAATGATGGAGTAAATGTAATGAAGTAAAACTGTATGCACAGCAGAAATAACCCAGATTTCTGAGACAACACGACTTTTAAGCTTATAAAGAGATTACTTTTATTTAACTATCCTTCTGAGAAGACTATCCTAGATGCTTAAAAGTGTGTCAGAATAAAAGGTGATTTTGCAAGCTGCAACTGCAAATTAAGCTTTTGAAAAGGCATATTTTTAATGAAAGTTTGTTACCTTTTGGAATGAGTGTCCTATAGGAATAGGATTCTGATGCTTGAAGTCTTCGGAGTCCTTTGGAGTTATGTTTTAACCAGAGAATGTTAATTTTTTTTACTCCAATACCTGCTTGCTTTTTAAATGGTTGAAGTTGGTTACTTTTTTCTTAGGGAATGAGTCTGGGTTTCTGGGGAGGTAACTATTCGCAATTGGTTTTCTGAAGTAATTAGTAATTTAAAATACTGTTAAATTTTCTAAGAAAAATTTAGATCCTCATCTAAGAGTGTGACTGGTATCCAAAAAACCAGTACAAAATGACTTTGCTTTTCAGAAGCCAAATATATTCCTATTAGTGTACACCAGCCTGTGAAACCTGTAGCATTTTAACAAAAATAGAGGCTATGATATCCAAAAGCAGTAGGCCTCAGACCGTGATGTATGACATACTGTCTCTAGGTGACCAGAAGGGATTGTGGCAGTGGAGACGAAACAAAAAATGGTGTCGGTTGGTCTAGACTGATGGGGAAGTAGAACAGTCCCTGTAGCAGCAGGTTACTCGCTAAATTGTTCAGTACCAGTAGCTGGTTGCAGCAGTGCTTCTGAAAAAGTTACACGATAGCTTTTGATACTACTGCAATGGCTAAATGGTGGATGACACTGTTAGAGAGCTAGGGTTATGGTTTACATCTGTTCATAATTCCAGGCTGCTGTGAATTAGATCAGTTTGCAGAAAATTATTCCAGTATTTATTATAATTTTCTCCTTTTGTATGATAGAAAAATAAGATGTATCCTAGAGAGTGGAACAGAGATGTGCAGTACAGAGGCAGAGTACGAATCCAGCTCAAACAAGATGATGGCAACCCATGTTTACCTCAGTTTCCAACGCGTGAGTAGAGTACATGGGTTAGGCACTTTATCTGTTAATAAAACAGACTGTTTATTTTGTTGTGTTACCAGATTGTTTAATTAGTTTTACTATTATAAATTTTACAACTTTACATTAAATCCCTTTGCCTGTGTAAGTGAACCAAATCAAGTTGGTGTGTGAGCGTTGAGTGGAGTTTGTAAAATGCTTGTTGTCTTCAATCCTGCTGTTTCTTCAGTGGTTGGATTGGAGGGGATTGTGGGGAGTGTTCTGTGTATGTTGAACAAAGCAGCGGTTCAGTTTTGGCCTACTGTTTGTTGACAGTTAAAACAGAGGATTTGGTATTGGAATGGCTAAATTCCACCTTTTTTTTTAGCTTACATATATCAGCTAGGCGTCAGTATGGACACCAAATTGATAAAGTACAATACTGAGTTCAGTTGAGTATTCTGCTGGCCTTTTTCATAAATTAACAATTGAACAGCTCTCTTCACGCTGACTAATAGGAATAGTTCATCTTGAATTACAAGTAATTTAGTCTTTTGCATTTTTCCTGAAAATTAATCAGTGTATAAAACAGAAGCAAATGCATATAAGAAGTAGTATGTATTTTAAGGAAAGAGTAAGGAGAATACTGAATCCAGAGTAGCGTAAGAGTGCTGTGGGTCAGGAGGAGACAATTTAAAACCATATTCCTGCTGGAAGACAGCACTCCCTTTCTAAAAATGCTTGTAGCTTTTTGCCTGGTCATTCTGTCCCAGATATCTCAGGCCATTAAAAGGTGAAGGGAAAGAGTAACAGGATGCATATAGATACTTTGGAAAATGTCAGGTTATGTGCCTATCTGCTGTAACATTTATCAGTCCTGCACTTTTTTAAAATTTAAAAAAAAGAAGAGGTTGAGAAGAGTTTTTCACAAACTTCTCGCTACATGAGAGAAGGAAATAGAGCTCCTAGGCTTTTTATCTAGTTTAACAGAAATCTAAAGGGTGCTGAAGTTTCTAACTTTGAAAATGTCGGAAATGTTCTTAACATAGTAACATTGATTTCTCCCTGTGTTTTTTAGGTAAATCAGTAATGCTGTATGCTGCAGAAACCATTCCCAAACTGAAAACAAGAACCCAAAAGATGGGAGGTAGCGATCAAAGTGTTCAGCAAGGAGAGGGAGGCAAGAAAGGTAAAGGGAAGAAAAAGAAATGACCTCCTATTTGGAATAATTGTTACATCACACAGTTGTACTTACAAGTGTGGATGGACACATTACTTGCTGCAACTCTGAAGTGAAAAGATACAAGCAAGAAATAAACAGGGGAAGCTGAGTAGAACTGCTTGCTTTTATTGGAACTGGAATGCATGTAACTGCCTCGCATCTGTGTAACAATAAATCTGTCTTCACACACAACCTTCTAGCATCCACTTGTAAAGGTGGAAGAACGTAAGCAAACGGGGCGGGTGGGAGAAATATTACTTCCAGAAGAAATATGCAGCTTTGAATAAATAAATAAATATTCTTATTCAGACTTAGATATCTGAAAACTGGTTGCCTTAGTAAACCATTTATCTATGCTAGTGAAGTGACTGTTTTAATTCCAGAGGGTCTTTGTTGCTAACAGAAAAACGTAATTTTATGGCTCTGTGCACTTCCCTTGCTAATAATCTTTCAAAACTGCCAAGTGTACTAATAAAGGTGACATGTTGATTTTAAAAAATATAATTTTATAGAATACTTTTTCCAAAAGTGTTAATTTTTCCTCCACAGCCAGTTGTAAAGAAGTCAGTGACACATATTGTAAGGATAATATTGTGAAGTTTTAAGATAACTTGAAAAAAATAGCTTCCTTTTCTGTCTTGCATAATATGGGATATATTACACTATCCTATTTTGGTTGTTGTTTGAGAGCTTAGGAAATGTAGCTTTGTTTTCTACCTGTCAAATACTATTTCAGATGTCTGGGGCTTGCAATATCTGTTAAGTTAAATTTTTTTTTTTTTTTTTATGTAGTCCACAGGCAAGGACAGAAAGTTATTTGGAGGAGATGAGTTGGTCAGAACAGTTGTCCACTAGCAAGGCTCCTTCGAAGTAATTAAGAAATGTACTGTGCAAGTTAAATGAGGGATAGTTCAATATCAGGAGACTGAAGAAGAAGCACCAATGCCTGTTTGGAGTTTAAAACCAAAAATCCTGCATGAGTTTTTTAATCCGTAGTATATGAAAACAAAGTCAGATGAATGCTTTCACAGATGACTACTGTGAGCAAGTTATCAGATTTTTTTTGATAAATTTCATGTGACAATATTCTCTTTTAGGATTTTTCTTGTTCATCAGCTTTTTCCCATTTTAAAGATAAAACAGCATTCAGAGTGTATCCAGACATTTAACAACTATTATTCTAAAGTAATGAAACTTGGTAAAATTCTTGATGATATCCCTGCTGAAGTTACTTGTGCTTGTAGTTTGAGTTTTCTTATGTTCTTACATTTCTTGTCTGCTCAACAGCATCTCTTTCAAGTAGATGGTAAGTTACCAGTGCCCCTTGAAGTTGATGCCGATAGGTACTGATAGCGCAACTGTGTAGAGCACATGACTTGTGAATAGTTCAAAGTCAGTTGTGTTTCCTGTCGTCTCTCTGACACTTTGTGAGTGTGGTTGTGGTCTTGCACTGTTTAACAAAGAAGGAGAATGCGTTCTCGTTCTCACTGCAGTTGTGCTAAATCCAGAAGTGTGAGAGCAGCAGTATGTAGGCTGGCTAAAACGGAACGGCTTGGGAGTAAAAATCCTGTGCTCTAATGCTGTAATTGACCATGGTGGTGTACAAATGTCTTGGTTTTTTCTGCTGATGTAAGCCGCCTTTGGAGTGTCTGGCCTTGAAAACACACCTAAATTTTGAGAAGTTAGTTAAATAGTATGTCTGAGAGTTGATGGAATGCCATGGGGTGGGAACAGGTGCTATCTGAATAGGGTTTTTTTTGTTACAGAAAACAACTGGATGTGGTCAGGGCTTGTTAGTTACGTCTACTCTATAGAGTTAGGGAAGTGCTACAGGTTAGTTGCAACATGGGAAAAAGTACCACGTGAGGTATGCCAGCAGGAGTGGAAGACAGACTTAAAAGACCATAAGTGCCCATGGATTGTGCGGCTCAAGTTATTCTTGACTTTTCCTGAGTGCTGAGTAACTTTCCTGAAACTTTATTTAAAGTGAGAGCTCTGTGAAAATTAATTGGTATGATAGCTTGGCTGCATAATGGTAAGTGGAGGGGAATGACTCCAGCCATGTCATGATCGTGTTAGGCCCAAGTATTGTAAATTGGAGCTTTCTAATTGGAGCTTTACGTTTAGACTACGGACAGCTGAAAAATGTGGAGGCTAAGTGTCATGGGAGATTTGTTCACAGTAGCCAGAAATGGGTGGGTGTCAGAAAAGGGTGGGTGTCAGGAGGATGGGGCCAGGCTCTTCTCAGTGGTGCCCGGCAACAGGACAAGAGGTAATGGGCACAAACTTGAGCACAGGAAGTTCCATCTCAACATGAGGAGGAACTTCTTTACTTTGAGGGTGGCAGAGCACTGGAACAGGCTGCCCAGAGAGGTGGTGGAGTCTCCGTCTCTGGAGGCATTCAAAACCCACCTGGACACGTTCCTGTGCAACCTGCTCTAGGTGACCCTACTCTGCCAGGGGAGTTGGACTACATGATCTCCAGAGGTCCTTTCCAACCCCTACCATTCTGTGAAATTAAATATCGTAAGAACTTGTCTGTGCTATGGTATGTATGTTGAGAAAGAATCTTAGTGGCATTGCTTACAAAAATTTCCCAATCAAAGAACCCAAAATAGTAAAGTTATTTTAAATATATGAAACTGGGATTTAATCAAGTTATCAAAGAAAGCTCTATGGGTATTTGGGTAAAGCTGACTGGTTGTTTTGTTTTGTTTTATTTTTAAGCAAATAGTGCACTGCTAGGAAATCAGATTATTACTACCATTAGGGAGTTGAAGTCTGGTTTCCCCCAACCCCTGCCTACTTATCCTCCCCATCTCTAAATGAGTTCATCATTTTGCTTTTTTTATTTTTATTATTTCTGGCTGGCTTTAGAGTAAGTACAGTGTGTGAGCAATATTTGTTCCTAAATGAGCTGTCACAAGATTAAGCACAACTCCCCCTTTCCTGACAGAGTTAAGCTTATAAACCAGACTTTAATTTCTGTATTTCCTGTTTTTTAATAAACTGGGTTCCTTAGAGGATTAAAAACAAGCAGTTCAAGGTAGTACATCAGATTCTTCTGCAAGTCTTCCCACCTTCTTCAGCACCTTTCCCCTCTCCACCCCCTCAGTTCCTGGGAACAGGGCAGAGTGTTGGAGGCCACTGTGGGACTGGGAGTGGAGACAGGGCTGCTGTAAAAATACAGAAGCACTGCAACTGTTGGTCTCAATGCTAACAATAAAAAAAATTTTGTTTGAAAGGAAAAACTTGGTGATAACGGATGTGTTTATTTCACTTGTCTTGCTTTTACAGTTTTCTGTGAATTTGCTCAAGCAGTGTAGTTACTAAAAAGACAGTGTGGTCTGTGGCTTCCTGTAGGTGGCAATATTAATGCAAACATGCATTGCTGAGTGGGCATTTACTCCACATCTGAGACAGGAGGAATATGGATGTTGAGCTGCTGTCACTCCAGGAGATAGTAATCCAGCTATTTAAAAGCATATACTTGTTATTTTCCTGTACTTTTTTTTTGCGGTACCTAGACAAAGATGAAAACATTTGGAATGCACGTGTGAGCTTAGAATCCTTCTCACAATCCTTCTAACACTTTCTGTGTCAGCAATGGATGGCAACGTTGACATTGGGCATTAAGCGGATCTGAAGACACAGGCAATCAATAAAGGAATCACAAAAAATGAAAGTTCGGCACTGCTGTGAGATAGATGTTTTATTCTTTTGGATGTGTGGAAGGGGGCACATAGCTGCTGTAGCAGAAGCCCAGTCATCGTTATTCATTTCCTACTGTAAAGAAAGTGGGTTTCAAAGGGTTATTTTGAAATGTGTTTTATCTTGGAAAGTGACAATAACGTATGGCCCTATGTAGTTCTCTGCTGTCAACCAGGAAGCAAATTTCCCAAAGGCCAGCTCTGCAGAAAATAGCTGTTCTTAAAAGCTTTGCCTTTGTGTATATCCCGTTCCTAGTGTGTGCTTAATGGTTACAGCCATTTATCCAGAACTCCTTTTTGGGGCAGCGTATACATCTGGGGTGTTCATATGTGCTGTACTGAGAGCATGAAAGGTGGCATGGCTCCCTTGTTTCCTTCTCTGTCTGTAGCTGCAGGTGTAGCTGTGTTGGAATGGAATGGAACAGAATGGACTACTTCAGTTGGAAAGAACCCACAACGATCATCTAGTCCAGCTGCTTGAGCCCTTCAGTGCTGACCACAAGTTAAAGCACGTTATCAAGGGCATTGTCCAAATGCCTCTTAAACACTGATAGGCTTGGGGCACCAACCATGTGTGTCCCAGTGTTTGACCATCTTCTTGGTAAAAAAATGCTTCCTAATGTCCAGGGTAAACCTCCACTCATGCAGCTTTGAACCATTCTCATGCCTCCTGTCACTGGATCCCACTTACTTAGCTTCTTCCTGTTACAGACTGACCTTTATGGGTTTGTTTTACCTCTTAGGATAAAATAATCTCGCTTTTCAAAGAGGTGGGTTTTTTTTCCCGTAAAGAAACAAAGACTTAATACAAATACTGTCTTTATCTATTGCTTTATAACTTTTGAGCCTGTTGAGTCATTTCGTTGACATGATGAAGAGTCAAGATCTCAAAGATAGTAAATTCCCACAAGCCATGAAGCTGAGTGATCAAATTAGGAGATAAGACTATGTTAATGCATCATCCAGTCAAGAGACTTTTTATGTCCCAAATGGGAGAAGGGAAGGCGAGGAGGATGTTTATCCTTCCTGGCTGGCAGTTTGCTCTGACCAAACGGCATTTAATATGTTGGGTGTTCAGTCAGCACCCAGGCAGCTACAGAGTAAGTACAGATTAGAGCTGGTAAAATAGCTACCAAATGAGCTGCCTTTTGACAAAGGACTTGAAAAGATGGCAAAATTGACTATATCATAGTGGCTGGTGTAGGGGAGAGAGGAGGAGACCATCTGCCATTGGTAGTGTGGGACTTGGGAGAGAGCAGCGCACACAGCAAGTAGGAACCAAGTGGTCCGTAGCACTGTAGCACCATTTCTTATGAAACACTATGTGTGTCTTTTTTCTCTGTTGAGGTTTGGCGGGTTTTTTTGTGGGGTGGGGTTTTTTTGTTTGGTTGTTTGGTTGTTTGGGTTTTTTTCCCCAGATAGAACTTAGCTATGTCTAATTGAAGGCTTTAAGAATTCTCCTCCTGCAAGGATGCAATAATAGAAAATAATAGGTACATAAGGTGTTACTCGTTTTGTGGAATTCCATAGCCTCAGCAAAGGCATTGACGACACGGCCTTCCAAAAGACACAATTCGAAGAAGTTCATCTGGAATCATTTTTACTTGACGAGTTCATCTGAGGATGTTTTGCTCTGGAATATCGTAACATTTTTATGTGCCAGTAGGAAATCCGTTCTTCAGAAAGTTCTGTCAACATGCTTGTACAACTGAGGACTCCCTCGGTGGCCCTAGGCTGCGACGCCTCAAGTACTGTCTCATTCCACCACACTGGAAGAAGTTCTCCATAAAGGCAGGACTGATGGTCACTGTATGCTCACGGCTGCCAGGCGTGCAGTTTACAGGAAATACTAACAGTCTCTCATGACCAGCAAGCATTTGTGATTTCATTCTTTAGAACACTGCTCTTCCTCCTTTACCTACGGAAGTTACTGTTGGTTGAGTCTGAAATGTGGGGGGGGGGGGTGACTAAGGAATTAGTCGTAATGTTTTTGTGTTGATTCTCAGACTAAACAGAGCTGACAAGACCAAAATGCAAATTCAAGGAAATCTCTTAAATTTGTCAAATAAAAAGAATTGTGACGGTTTCACCTGACAAATATTAGTCTACTTAAAAGAATTTCTATTCTTGGTGAACTATCTCGCTTTGGTTTGAAGAATTTGGTTTCATTGCAGTAGCACTGGCGGTGATGTTCACTGTGGAGTTTTTTTAAACGGTTTTCTGAACTTTTTTTCCTTTGTGCTGAGTTTGGAAATGTGTAAGATAAAGCAGAAGAAATGTCCTGCTTACAGTGGTAGCAAAAAGAACAGTGTAACACCCCCCCACCTGCCAATAACTATGCGGTATTATTTGTTTAGGTCATTTATGGAACACCAGAAAATAAATGGGCGAGGAAAAAACTTTGAAATCCCTGTAGTTTACCGTTCTTCCTCTCTACATTTCTAAAGAATGGTAAACTTTGATGATTCCTCAGGTTCAAGGCTATAGAGTCTGGAACGCTGCGCTGCATCGGCAGCTGCTCGTGGTGCTCAATACTGAGAACAGATCTGTAGCCCAAACTCTTCTGTTAGGGCCTGATGCTCTAAAACAGCTCAGTTAGTTACACCCCGAGATCCAGCCACAAAGCAGAAGTACTCCCTTCAGGCTTTTAGAGAGGCTTCTAATTCCACAATAATTAAGTTTGGGTTAAAAAAAAAAAAAAAAAAAAGTGAATATCCTGTAAAGCTCTTCTGCCTTCTTAAAGTAATTGGGTTTTCAGTGTTGAGGTATAGGGTTCTTAAGAAATACTGAGGCATCGTACCAGTCCTGTAAGAATCTCTTTATTTGTGTCCATTTTTTATTTAGCACATTACAGCTTGAGCACAGACATAGAGTAAATGTGTGTACCAACATTTGCACGTAAATGCTGTGAAGAAAGACTGAGAAGAGCACTGATCTGTGGGGCCAGCCCCGTGGAGTGACTTGCAGGAAAGGATAACTTGCTGCAGAAATTCAGTCCTTCCTACTTGCGTCAAGGCAAACAAGATCAAATTCTGTTAACAACAGACGGTAGTTTTATTTCAAGTAGAAATCCGACAAAAAGAAGCACTGAATTTAGCCGATGGTCAAGAAACAGCAAGTTGTAAAGACAGGAAGTTGATTTAAAGCCTGTTACATCACTCTTAGAGAATGTTTTAACACAACTAGAAATGTTTTATCCCCATTAATAACAGTGGAAGAACTGTTGAGTAGTATAAGAAATGAAACATAAGTTCTGTCTCTACTACAGACCTCATTAGACTTGGAAACTCTAAGATTTACCAGCAGCTTTTAGAGAACTAAGTTATGCAGTACTTTGTACCTAAATCAAATAGACTACTAAGTAACTTTATTCTAATTTATTACTTCTTGTTTTAAGAGGTGAAACTAAATACACTGACCACATGACTGCTCTGTACACCGTTGATAGTGTTTAAACCACAGCACTAGGATTTAGTCTGGCTTACAGAAAAGGCCAGTGAGTTTAAGACAGAGAAAAGACAAGAAATTAAACCACTTAAATGGTCTGTCACCTCAAACTTTTCACTCACATCTACAACTTTGCTGTAAGCTTTATCCCCTTCAGCACATCCACTCATAACAAAAACTTGTTATGGAATGATTAGCTGTGATATCTCCTTCAAATGAAAAACCATGTGCCATCCTACAGAAAATGATGCACTTTCCTACCCATGTTGACAGCCCTAAGGGCTGTGCTTTCCAGTTTAAAGCTTCAAATGCTTTCCCTTAAGACACTTTTACATCTCTTCTCATAATACCTATCTCTCAAATTTAAAATTGACCTGCTGTGCTTCACTCTTTTGAAGGTCTTGCATCTGAAAATATACAGTGAATGTTTATATACCAACTTGTTGCAAAAAGCCAAAAGTCTTCAAAAGTCCATTTTAAGATTAAATCTTTCGAATCTAATATTGCGGACCAGAAATCACTTTTTATCACATCAAAAGCTTAAGCTTATCTTCTGTGTGTTCTACAAGTTAAGAACTGTCATACCTTTACTGTGGGCTTTAAGAAACATCAGCATGGAGATGTGCACAGGGAGATTTCAGTAATTCATGCTGAATTTGTTGAAAATACTCTGGTGTGAAAAAGTAAATACAGGTTGAGATCTAAAAAAATTATTATTTTTCACTGATTGCAAAAAGGCCTTTAGTCTCTTAACAACTTTGGTTGCATTTTTACTGATTGGTCAGGAATATATCAAGTAACGACAACAGCACCTCCATTCGTGAACTTTCAGTGTTCATGCAAAGCTGTTCTTAGTACAGTCAGAAGAGACTGCAGATTTCATGAGCAGAAAAAGCTCATGGAGGTTGTAGTCCCTCCCATTAACAATGTAGTTCTGGGGAATGACACCCAAGGCAGTTAATATTTCAACAGGTCTTTAGGACCAAGTGATCGTAACGGTATCGCTCCTTAGTGGAAGGTGGTTTGTGCTTTTGAGTGTGATCTTAAAAGGCACTCTACTAACAATTTTAGATGACAACTTTATTTAGCAAGAAGAGGCAAGGAGTTGTACTTTAGTCATCTTGTGCTGATCTTGTGCAATTAATGTGTCCATTTCTGGCAAATTACTTCACGCTAATATAAGCTTGATCACTTGAATGAAGTTACTCTTCCCTATATTTAGTATCTATCCATTTAAGAATACACACACTGTACCAAATACTGCGTTACAACAAAACATGCAACAGCAAATAATGTCGATCATCAGATGCCCAGAACATGTAATTTCATCATTTACAACTTTATTGGTGGGGAATACATCCATTATGCCGTCTCTTACAATAATTCCCTGTATATTCAAGATCTGTTCAGACTGTATTTTCCTTATACAATATCTTCATGTTACCAGATGCACCACAGTCAAGTGTTAAGAGTAATTACATACGCAAAGAGACAACTAAAGTGCAGAGCCTGTGGGTTATATACTTTTTATTTATGTTACTGCAGAAAGAGATTACTAAAAGATTTCTTCTGCATGAAGATGAATAAAATATTGTCATTAAGCTTCAGATGCTGCCCACTGCATTGCTTTTAAATAAAAATGCTTACTTTCTATACAGACACAGCAAAGTAGTCAGCAAACTTACAACACATTCCTTTAATATATCAAAACGTTTCCAAGGCAAAATTCTCAAAATTATACCACAGCTCCCAGTAACATCAAGCTTCATAAAGGAGGTGGTAGGAAAACTTTATCCAGTTAATAGTTTAAGTGCTCTTCTTTTCTTCACCTAGTAAGTTCACTGTTGCTTTCTTGGCTGCAGGAAAATAAAAGCAAGTTTAATCTTAGAGGCCTACGGACTACATGGCTTACTCAGTGCTCCCGAGCTGCATAAAAAAACCCCAACAACTTCCTTTTAGGTCACAAAAGAAAATCATAGCTTCTGTATACACATACACACAGACATAGCGATATAGAACTGATCATACGAAGATGTAAAAATATAAACCAGAAGCAAGAAGCAGCACAATAAACAGCACAGACTGACTTACAACCATTGTATCAATAAAGCAGAGCTGCTCACAGCATTTAGGACGTACAGGTTTCCAGCTAAAAATAATACTACCAAGCTGATGAAACAGGGCTGGATTAACGCTAATGTGTGTCTGTACATGCATGCATGTGTGCATGATTTCTTAATACATGTACGTGGAAACCTTTATATGTGAAAATATGAAAGAGTAAATGATGGAATGAGGACAGAAAAACCCCATGTGCAACATGGAATAACATTATTTAAGATACCTGTCTAACAATAATGATTCGGGAAGGGTCATGCAGCAAAATTTCCAAGCGTAGTTAAGAAAGGCAGATCATTTAAATACCAACAGGAAAACTACTTAAGTTGGTAAGAGGAAATGAGACTATGCATTGTTTGGGGGGAAAGGAGACTTAAGGTGCTTTGAAATATCTTATAAATAAATTTCCTTTCAAATTAAATTTAAGTAAACTGTTATTTTAGCTACCTAATACATTTCCTTCCCTTATTAATAAAACTTTCATCAGACATTTTAAGAGTACAAGGGTCCACTACAGAATGCAAGGAAATAGAAGCAAAAATTAAGCAATTTACAGGCTGTGATAATATTTGTTCTAAACAAATAAAAACCTAAGCAATTTCTTTAAGAGTGGGCTCAGAATCCTTTGATGGCCAGAGGAAGGAAAAGTACAAAGACTTACAGATGGGAAAACTTCATTTCATATGTTGCTGTTTACTGGATCTGCTTGACTACAAATTGGCAGCCCTTCTATACTACCAGGTATTTGAGACGCTATTTTAGGAGATGCAAGAATACACTGAAACAATAAATGTATTTATGGAAGGTATCTTGTAAGGATGTTTGGACCTGCCTCTAGACAGAATATTTATAGTGATATAAACTGTGGTGGGAAGACACACAAACTAATTAGCCATTTCTTCCACTCATACAGCTTGCACTCATTCTAGAGTAGCTCCGCTCCTAGAACATAAGATCCACCGCAATCCTCTTTTCTTGGCATCTTCACCCAAATTTAACTTCTCCATTATAATTTACACCGTTGTTGTACAATTTTTTTCCCCCCAAATGATGAATATTAACTGTACTATTAGAGTTGCCCAGGGAAATTCCTCCTACTTATGTCATTAGTGAATGGTCTTTTCCTCACCTTCTTTAGTGATGGTATCTGCAGTCTCTGCAGCCTTGTCTTTCAGGTCTTTAACAACACTGTCAAGCTGAGCTTCGTGCTTCAGGAAGAAAGGCCGGATAATTCGATGATAGAGAAACTCTGCCCCGTTAGAAGGACTTGGAGCCATGCACCACAACAGGAAGCCACACTACAAGGAACAAGAACATCTGCATAGGCTGAAGAAATGAGCAGGAGACAAGGCGTAGCATGCCTTCCTAAATCTGCCACAGACTTCGGCATATTTAAAACAGTACATTGCCCCCTTCATTTTGTATGGTCACAGTCCCATAACTATGCACATCAGTACAGTTACATACACTGAATCTTTATATGGGAATAATTTCATGGATACTGATAGCATAAACGAGGAAGGCTGTAGCAGTAAAGCTAATCTGGTAACAGGTGTATCAAGATTACATGTGTTGGTTTTTTTTAAAGGTAGAAGTATAAAACCTGATTAAACAAAATATTAGTCTCTCTGACTACTTCTAAACTATGTGGCACAGGCCTGACTGAAGGTCTAGGTCCCTAAATCACTTAAATCCATCCAAAAGATATCCCTGTCCTCTCTGTCTCCCTGCTTTGAAAATGCAGCCAGGCAAAGAATGGGACTGTGTGCATCCCAGAGCTGAAGCGTTGAGAAGGAAAGATAGATCCGAGCCACCCATAGCGCACAGACAAGGGTAATGTTTTTGGATCGTGCAGTTTAGGTATAGGTTTTATAGCACAATCTACTCTCTGGGGGAAGAAAACCCGACCACCACAGTTGTGTAGGGTACTATTTCTGCATCTTACAAATGGGATTAGACAGACAGCTATTACATGTATTACAAATAGCTGTCTTCACTACTGAAGCACCTTTATTTGCCTTCAGTTCTGCTGCCATACACAATACAAACATAGCTATGTAAAACAAGATCAAAACATTTAAGGGACAGGAAGCGTCACAACCAAATTTGCTTGAGCTCTGTAAGTATATATAAATGATTTTACAGGATAAAACAGCAACAAAATTAAGCAAATTTCCTCACCCATTGTACAGTCATTTCAGACACAAACAGTACAGTATTATTCCATGTCAAAAGCCCCTCCAGAAAATAAAGGCAGAACAGCTTTTCAGACCACCTTTTCTTAAAATGCAACATAAAATGATCCCAGCCTCAGCCAAAATGTGCTTTTTTTCTTTTAATGTTAGACATGATTAAATATTTGAAGATTTCCACACATTTTTGGGAGGAGAGGGAGAGAGGAAGAAAACACAACAACAAAACCTCAACTCTTCCTCCTGAAAAAAACACCCACCACACAATTAGCTAAGTTAGGCACCAAAAATCAAACTAATCATTTAAACTACAATAAAACCATAAGCAATTTAAAGCTCTGCATTTAAATACAGTAGCACTTATTTAAATAGCTTAGATTTCAGAAGTTTTCTGGTTTTCACAGCAGTATCTACAGCAGCTGAAGAGATGTTTCAATGCATGCGCTAGAGCTTCTGAAAGTCATTTAAAAAATATGAGCAAAGTCGTACTTATCTATGAGGTTTCCAGTATACTGCATAGTGCAAAAGCATTTCCTAGCAACTAGTCTGATCATAGTATCCTTTCAGAATTCCACTGTGCCTAGCCAGACATTTCTGCCTCCTCTCCTTCCCTTCATACTTTTGATTTCCCATTGTATAACTGCAAAGACAGACCCACATCCAAGTGGTTTTTTTGGCATTATATAAGAAACTCCTAAATAACAATTTGACCATTACAAGGTGATTTAAGTCAAAAGAGGCTATTTTAAAAGAAAGGTTCTGATTCAAGTTTAGCAAAAAGAAAAAAAAAAAGAGTAAAATCGCTGTTGAATTATGAAAACCACACAGTCTTCTTCAGGCAAGCCTTCCAGGTATGTATTTTGGAATATATTCCCTCTATTCCTCCTCAGACAAAGGACCTTGAGATTGAATGTTCACTAAGTTCTGCTCTTCATACCTGAAAAATTCTGGCTTTGTCTTCACTGCAGCGCACACCACAGTAAAATTTATGCCCCTGATGCACATCAGTTGAAGGGAACACCTACTGTTTTTGGAGAAGATTGCTACTCCTTTTTGCTTTAAGGCCACTTCTCATTCCCCTTGCCCTAGAGAAAATCATTTATGATTTATTTTGAGCTGGAGAGGTTTCTTTACAGTTTGTCTCTTTGAAAAGGATCACTGATTCCTGGGGATAACAACTGTCTTCTACAGAAGATTTTGCCAAACCAATTTACCATCCTTTTAGGTAGGCTTTAAGCTTTCTTCTTTAAACTATTTGATTGTTGTGTCAGAACAGAATGGCTTAAAGGAGCGTTTGCCCAGAAGACAAAAAAAGTTTTTTCAAAGTAAAGTGTATACCAGTGAGAATGCCTACCAGGAACATTCCAATGAATTAAAAGAAATAATTCAACATGTAATGAAATTTGTCACCAGTAAGTAGCAACTCATGCAATATCATTAAGCATGGTCAGAGAAAATAAAGGCAAAAAGTGATGGAATATTAATTTTCAAAAGCTTCTATTATTTGGAACTTAATATAACAGAAAGAAGCAGAGTCAGAATGCCACATAATAGAGTCAGGAGTCTCCTTTCCTTCCCACTACCGAGAATGCTCCTAGGATGGCAACCTCTGCTACTTTCACTGGCTACAGTATTTTAATACCTTAATGCCAAACAAATCTTTAAATAATTAATAGAAGTATTGAAAAACAGATCACATACACATGAAAGCACGAGTGGCATGCGTGCCCTGTGCTTCAGAGAAAAAAAGCAGATAAATAAAAAGTAGGCATTACAAAAAAAGCCCCACAAAACCCAAGGAATCTTAAAATAGTTTTCAACTGGAGAACAAAATAATATGCAAACACCATAACATATTCAAAGGAGTTCTTGAACATGCCTTTCTCCCACCTACAAAAACGCCTAGTATGCTGAAAACTTTGGAGTGACAGAGCCTAGGCTCTGGATTTAGGGGAATATAGGAGCAGCTGTGATTAGTGCCTCCACCCTGCACATTAAGGTATGTAGAAATACTGAGCAGCTACAACCCAGTTTGGAGTGGAAGCTACAAGCTGTATGAAATACATGTGAATATGAGAATTTAGTATATTTGGAAAATGAAAGTGAGCTTGAAATTTGCACGAATGACATATCTGTGCTACTATTTCATAACGTCATAAAAGAGACACGGAGACATCACAAACTGCACTACCAGAGGTTTTAGTTGTGGATGGACTGAAAGTTGGAAGCTGCCTGCTTCCTCCTTTTCCCCACATGGAGTAACTTCCACCCTCCTACCCAGTCAGCAATGCTTTCTGATTCTCAGCCAACACCTTCTGTCTGCCTCTGTATGACAAAAGTAAACCTCTCCTACTACCCACTACTTAAATACTCCTATGTGCCTTCAGCAGCTATTGTAGAAAGATGTGCATTTACCATAATTGCTTCCTTGTGTTTGCTTTTGATCTGAGAAAAGTACCTTGCTGTTGATGCCATCACTACATGTAAATGTGGCACTTTGATACAGCATTATCAGAGCCACCTGTGGTTGGTCTTTATTTCCTAGGTCAACCTGAATTGCAGTTGCATGCTCTTCAGAATTAGTGCTGTGGTGGCATGAAGTAATCATTGCCACATCTTTTACCACTGAGAAGTTAGAAAAGAAGCTCTGAAAACACACTGTATGAATTCAGAACTGCAAGCATATATCCCTGCTGACAATGGGTAAAGTCATAATCCTGCTAAACTCTAAGGTGAAGCTGAGGAAATGAAATAACTGCATTAAGTGGTTAAGGACACATTCTTCCAGTGCTATAAGCAATTCTTTTGGATCCTATTCAAATCAGATGAACTTGCACTTCGCTCACTATTTGGCGTGGTCTTAATATATTAAAACAGTAAAACTTTCACATATGTGTGAATATGTGTGAAATTCACATATGCTAAATATCAAAATTATCAGGTTCTTCTTAAAAAACTTGCAAAACCTTTTAAGCTTAAAATGGAAAACATATTTTTGGTTTTGATTAAGGGAAAAAAATAAGCATGTGAGGGGAGAGAATTAACTTTGTGAGACAGGCCAGAACATTTTTAGTTTGAAGCAGAAGTTTAAATATGCGCTTTTTCTTAGGGAACTAGGAAAGTAAGTGTCCAAACGATTGCACAGTTGATGCCTGTTAAAGATTCAAAAGGAACAATGTGGAAGTGTAACTGAGCTGTCCAAGCCAATTTTTGTCCCTAAAATACTTCAGTTCCTGGAAAAAGTGACCCCACCACAATAGCTGGCAAGCAAATCCTTTCAAGAACTTTGATGGGGCTAAACCAGGCTACCAAAGGAAAAGAGAAGGAAAAGAACCGCCCATTGAAAAAGAAAATAGGCAACGGTTCTTTAAGCTAAACAACTGACTTTCCAGTAAGCTAGAATGTCTTCCACCCAATAGCATACACGGTAATTGGCTATCTCCTAGAATAATTGAACATGTTAAAGTTGATTGATGATACACCACACACCAGTTGACAAACAAGGCTTGGAACACATTAAGCAAATCATTGTTGGTAGTCAAACCACACTAACACATGCACAATAGCAACAAGCTCCCATGATACCTGTTGTTTCCCTTCAGGAAAGTAGGCTTAATTAAAAATGAAACCTGTATGATTCAAACTATTATTATGTTGCAGTTTCCTCCTTTGCTCCCAATAGCACAGATGTCAATACTTACTTTTGCTGCCTCTGTGATTTTGCTCTCTACTTCCACTAATGCACTTAAGCAAAAACAGAGCCACACTGTAGGGTTTACCATGTACTGTCATTTTGCCCAAATCTACCTGAACATCAAGACAAAGAACTGTCTTTCCATGCTACAGCTACACCACCTCTTTTTTCCTAAAACATGTCAGACCTTTCCCTGCCACCCATCCCAACTTGCCCTCTTGCCTCACAAAACCATCAGCCATAAACAGATCGCTTTCATAGTGTTAAATTACATGTAATTGGCATCTAAAAATAAGGTGTGGCCCAGGAATGATTCCAAGGAAATCTATTGTCATCTATCCATTCTTGAAGACATTAAACCAGTTATATCAAAGGTCTCATTTCACGAGAAAGGTCACATAAACTAACATACCTTTAGCATGTAGTAGAATGGGAACCAGGACAGAAAGATATCAGAGAAGAATTCCACTATGCTGAAAATGCCATACACAACCCAGTAAGTCAGCCACTGTGTGTCATCATCTTTGTTGGGACTTTCAATTGCCTTGATTCTGCAAGGAAAACAAAACAGGTGAGCAGATCAGTAGCATCAGTCTCATCTCTACTGGTCAAGTTTTTATGACTCAGATTTGCTGTTACATGTAAATCCTCATAATTTAAATACTCTATATGCTATACAGAAGAGAACTAGGTAGTATCTATCACACAGACAACGTGCCCAACATCTCTGAAGACCAAAGCTTTTCCCCACGTCAGACTTCAAAAAGAAAAGATACTCAAGCTATTTCTAGCTCTGTGATTAAAAAAAACAAAACAAAACAAACAAAAAAAAACCCAAAAAACCTGAGCATCTTGACCTTGTTCACAGGACAGGGAAGAGAGGGGATAATCTTTGGGCAGTTCCAGTTCTGGATGCATTGTGGTAATCCTGACCAGAAGACTGTTGTACATTGAAGCATCAGTGATCCATGTAACAGTTAATCTGAGTGAGCCCCGGCCTGTCCTGCACACAGCCTGGCTTTCAGGCCTGCGCTGCGCTGCACAAATTCCCTGATCACAGGATAAACTCAGCCAGCTCACTGAAACTGAGGATCCTGCAGCAGCTCCCGCTGGGTACCAGTGACTACACCGCCTGCGTGGCCTAAGAAAGATCTCCCTCCTTGACAGTTGGAATGATGAATAGAGTTGTTGTCTTGAAATACAAAAACTACAGTAGCTTAAATTATCAAGATGTGGTAACCTTGTCTACAGATGAGGTCTGCACAGCGTGCTGTGTGCGGATCAGAGGCCCATTCAGTGCCGCTCAACTCGGGGTTCCCAGCATCTACAGGGATATAAGACTGTCTATACTGTTCTCCGTTTCTTTTTAGTGTTAGCTCTAATAAATAGCATTTTAAATGAAGTTTTACAGAATTTAAATTCCTTTCTTACTGGGATCATAACAGACCAGCAACCGCCTGGTACAAAGAGCATCTAGATAAAAATTTTAAATCTTGTTCAGGATTTTGAAGTGAATCTCAAATATCTTTACTCATAATGTACATGCATTAGGTAAACCAAGAAGGTAAACCACAAGATTTGCTCTAACTACTAACAAGCACTTGGTCTACAGAAGCAGGGGAGATCCGGTACCCCCTGCACCATACAGTGCAGGAGAACATATCTGCATCACCAGTTGTTTTGCTCTATAAATCCATTCATACAGGACTTGCAAATTCTGACGTAGACTACGGTACTAAGAACAGGGTGGAGTAAAGTCTTGGGCTTTTTGCATACTGACTAACTGGGTTTTTGTTCCCCAGCTGCTACGAGAATGCAGTTCAAGTTTACACAGTTCTGAAAATAGGAAGTTGAAAGAAAGATGCGCATGTGCTTCCTTCAGAACAAGTAATGAAGTGGAGACTCTGGACTCACTAAGTTTCAGATTAGGACTGTAAGAAGTTTTAGAAGTAAATGTTAGCACCTGTAAGCCTGATAATGTGAAGCTTAAGAGTATTAAAAAGCATTTATCCTCTCCACTCATGCTGTAGGATTAAAATCTGTAGACTCAGTTTAAAGAATTTACTTTTAATTATTTTATAACTTATTTCTTTAATAACAGCTATATTGTTGCTGAAGCAGCATCTGTAGCATATATCAAGCTGCAAAGTTTACTTTTAGTACCTAAAAAAGATGGAGAGTTAGGCAGGTTTACAAAATAGAAACCAGACAGACGGCTGGCTGTGAGTACATTTCCTGGTTTGTGAATTAAGAAATCCTTTGGACTCTGTCACGTCCTAGTTCTGTAAATAAAGGAAAAAAAACCCTAAGGAAAAAAAAATTCAACCACGTGACATGCCTTATTTTTTAGCAAAAGCACTGTCAAACCCACCACATGCAGAGAGAATTGGTGTAGCTACTGAATTGAATTACTTTGAAACGCAATACAAGGATCTGATACTTAATTTATGCATTATTTCCATTAGAGTTTGTAGCTGGCCAGCAGGGTCCTGCAACAGGAAGAACAACAGCCCTTGCCATACCCCATCATGCACAATAAGGCGCTGTTATTGAGGTACTGCATCAGCACAACCAGAAGAACAGGTTTTCCACAGGTGGAGAGAAGCCAGGTCTGCTTACAGCTGTTCCTAACACAACACAATGTTAGGAAACAGTAGTCCAGGCAGCCTGCGCAAAGGCAGTGCCAACTTCATCTGCTCCTGCCCTCCCACGGGTATCAACCACATTTTTGCTATGCCCACACCTCTCAGGTATTCTAATACTGCCAGGTGATGGGGTCCTACAAAAATCCAAAACCAACCCAGACAACATGGGAGGTAAAGGAGAGGGCTACTGATCTATTTTCAAGGTGTGAAGTTTCACGGTACTTCTGGACAGAAAGAAAACATGCAAGTGACAAGTAGGGAAGTTAAGAGTGGTGGATGAATGGAGGAAAGGAACAAATTGCAAAGTTTCTCAGTATTAAGGAAAACTTGCTTAGTGGGGGTTCACTGTGTGAATTTCTCTGGTTCTGCTGACAGATTCTCCATTGGAGGCATACAGTGGAAGGCTTATTTTACCACAGTAAGCATGCTAGCTTGGTATTTGTGAGAGACCACTTTGCAGTGAAACCGCTAACAGTGTTGCTATTTTCCAGTCATCATCAGAAGCCATCCATGGATTTAAGGAAGAATTGTTTAACTTCCGTTAACATTGTTAAAGTCATCTTAGTAATCACGAAAATCAGTTTTCATAAAAGCTTAGAATCTCTCATTTTGTGCCAAAGGGCAGATGGCATATCACTGTGTTAATGAGGAACCCTCTATTATCTTCTCTCCTGGAAAAACAGATGGCCTTTGAGAGTTCCTAAACGCAGTGCCATGGGTGCGCTCCCCTTGAACGTTCACCATCTGCTGACGAGTTCCCTAAGGTGATGTCTTGAAGCAAATACAGAAACAAGACACTTTCATGGTCAGTCAGTCAGAAGCAACAGTACTACAAGTAGTCAAAACCCCATCTGATTTAACCAGCTGATATGCAGCATTAAATCCATGTCGTGTTCTTCTGCACACTGTAGGAAACAACGCATTTCGCCTCCCATAATGGTAACAGCCACGTCAGCTCTGAGGAAGGGCACAAACCGCAACTGCTAGCAATGACTGCAGTCCCAATCCCATTCAGTGGGAGGGGAGGAAGAGAAAACAACAGGATGTATCAGGGCCATCAGTGAATGAAAGTTTTAACTGAAGTCAAGGAAAGGCAAGTATTTTATAAGTATTCTGCTTCAGAATGGGAAATACGTCCCCCAGCTGAAACTGCCAGTGGAAATCCAGTCCCTGTTAAATAAGACAAAAGTTATCTCCATCCTTTGCTACTTACACACTATTTCAATAGTAAGTCACAGAACATACTCCTTACCCAAGAACAAGTAAGTACTGTAAGTTATGTAGAGTATCTGAACAGATAGGGGTTTTATCCATTTAAAACTATACTTCTTTCAACATGAGAATCCCACCCTAATTAAACTTATTCTTTTAAGTTATTCCCTAAGTTATTAGGTATTATCCTGGTGTAATGCTCTGCACAATTAACCTTACGAGATATACATGTTGCTTCAAGCCAAGAACATTTTATTCTTCCCCATGGTAAGTCATGAATCAATCAGTGTGATATTCAACATGCAATCTCCATCAACAAGTGAAAAGATACAGACCAAGAGGCACTGCCAGCGCAGCTAACTTTGGGACAGCCTTCTTGTAACAGTTACTTATACATTGCAAGAGCAAATAAGACAGTCTCATTAGCACTTAACATCAAGATTTCCTAACAAAGGAGCAAGCATCCAAAGCCTATAGTTTCAAATTTAAAAAGAGATACTGTCAAGTTTTTGTAAGTTTTTTCTAATACTGATTTGACTAAATTACATTTTAGTTATGTGTAGTAATTACACATCACGAAGGATTTTATATGGTGCTGACACACTGTGGGAAAATAACAGAAAATCCACGAGGATGACTGCAAACATGCTCAAGTGACCTGCAGCTGAGGTGTTGAAAAGTACATACATCACACATTGCTTAGACTTGTGAGCTTGACAAGTAGAACATCTATGCTTAGACAACACAGGCCCGTGATAGACTCCAAGGCACCCTATCGAACATGCTTGAGATTCCTGCGCTGCTGTCAGCAAAAGAAAGCACAGTGGAAAACTATGCCTGCCTGAATCCCCTATACACAGGCGAGAATCACAGTATGTGTTGGGTTGGAAGGGACGTTTAAAGGTCATCTAGTCCAACCCCCCTGCAGCAAGCAGGGACTTGTTCAACTCGATCAGGTTGCTCAGAGCCTCATCCAGCCTGGCCTTGAATGTCTTCAGGGATGGGGCCTCTACCACCTCTCTGGGCAACCTGTGCCAGTGTCTCACCACCCTCATTGTAAAGACCTTCTTCCTAATGTCTAATCTAAACCTACCCTGCTCTAGTTTAAAGCCATTACCCCTTGTCCCATCGCTCCATGCCCTTGCAAACAGCCCCTCCACAGCTTTCTTGTAGGCCCCCTGCAGGTACTGGAAGGCCACTTATAAGGTCTTCCCAGAGCCTTCTCTTCTCCAGGCTGAACAACCCCAACTGTCCCAGCCTGTCCTCATTGGAGAGGTGTTCCAGCCCTCGGATCATCTTTGTGGCCCTCCTCTAGAGGCAGGTTCATTACACTTTCTAGCAAGGACTGAGCTCTGCAGAGCCTGCGTTCCCACTTGCGTGCCTCTGCCTGGGAGCTGCTTCAGAGGCAGCCCAGTTTGCAAGGTATTGAGATTAAATCTACTCTTTGCACTTCATCCGTGGCATTGTGGTTGTTCCTGCATCCTGCCTGGGTCGGCACAGACACTAACTCTAGAGAACTTTCAATAAAGCCTCAAACAACTATTTAGAGTAGTTCCACATCTTGGAGTTAAGAGCAGTCACTAGGAACAGCTCCCAGTAGACTGGATGGTAAACATCACAGCTCAATTATTTTAAAAACAGATGCATGTCCAGTAGTGAAAACGTGTGCTTACATTGCACTTGTGGAGATAGATGGGGAGCCAGGTAAAAACTTCCTTCTTAGCCAGATCTGTCCCCTGATAATCCCACTAGCTGGTGATG
This sequence comes from Rissa tridactyla, assembly GCF_028500815.1. NCBI lineage: Eukaryota > Metazoa > Chordata > Aves > Charadriiformes > Laridae > Rissa > Rissa tridactyla. The sequence goes on along the minus strand of NC_071497.1, from coordinate 23,724,542 downwards.
CCAACAGGGAAGAGTAGAGGCTGCCGTGCTCTCCAGTAGTCCAGGGCTCATATCAGCTATGTAGCTACAGTATCAGAGTACCGGCTGAATTTTGACCATGTGCATCCTGGAATCAGTCAAACTGAACTCTTGAACAAGTGTGGTGACTTTTAAGACTAGTAAGCTGCCAAGTTGAGTTCTTCACTTAAAGCATCTGACTCATTTTGACAAAAAAATCAGCTCTTTTCAAATAAGAGACTGTTACACACTCCTGAACTAGCTCTGGCATAACAAATCACTGTTAGAGTTAATTCACACATACAGTACTCAATATTATAAGTACACCAGTTACAAGTTTGCGGTGGGTGTGGGTTGTTTTTTTTGAGCTGAGTCCAGATGTGGAAACCAGAAATAAAGAAAGAAATGCCAAATCAAAATTTTCTCTAGTCTCGTGTGATCACTCAAATCCAAGCAATTTACAAGATGTATCTGATGACTCTTGTATAAATAAAATCACAGGTTTAAGACAAAAGATTAGCCTCCATTAAGCCCAGTGCTCATGTTGTAGTTAGGGAAGACTGGACCATTTTGCGCTTCCTTCCTTCAGTTTTCTCATCAGTGTTATACTAAATGAGTAGGCAGGCATATTTGTGACCGTCTTAGCCAAGCATAACTCTTCTCCCCCGCCATTTAACTTAAAAAACCCTGGAATTACCTTACACTTACCAGTCTGCCAAAACTCTTTACAGCAGGTTGTGGTGATTAAAAAATAATTTACTTCAAGATAGCTGTCCAGACACCTCTGTGGGATCAAGACTCCACTGCATGACAGACTTCGTCAGTTTGGTGCCTCCCTGTCATCCTCATTTCAGACTCATCTTGCAGGCTGCCTCCTTGCATTATTTCAGTGAAATAACTACCTGCATATTTGCATTTACTTTATCATTTTGTCTCCTGCACTTACATCCACCAGTTAAAAGCCTTCAGTCTTCCATCTTTCATCCTCGTTACTAATTCCAATAGCAGAGTTGTGCATTTGCAGATACTGAAAACATCTTCCTGCCAAACGTACTTACTTACACAAGTGCTGCAGTCCAAGTCTACCATCTCCCCGCTCAAAATTTTGTGTAACCAGAAGATGGCAGGAGACAAATTCATGAAGGACAGCAAGGGGGGCTCACTGTCCATGCAGAAAGTTATTAGAAGACAACAACAAAGAACATGACAAGTAGTACAAAGGGTTCTACCTTCTTTTCTTCAAAGAAAATGGAGACTGAGGCAACAAAAGGAGCACATGCCGTTTTGCCCACCAGTGAAGCGAGTTCTACAGACTACATGTTAACTCATCACAAAGCTAGATTCCTACAAAAATGCAGCAATCCTCTCATTTCATTGCTCTCTGCTCATTCTTGGCCCAGTCTCTTCCGCAACAAGTATTTGTAGGGCCATACAATGAGTCAGTCCCCCAGTTGTGACTCAGGTTAAAACCAGCTTCCCCCACACATCCACGCACACACAGACTTTTTTTGCTGGGATTAACATGCATCAGTGCCTCAGTCCAGTCTGCCAAACCATTTGGTTACTGCTTGTTCTGCCACATAGGCCAGGCTACGTGGGCGGTGCTGTGCAGCAAGGGCTCCAGCAGGCTTCAGGTCTTCACTCCCAGAAAAGCCGTCCATGCACACTCTATGGAAGGGGGATTTCCTCCACTTCCACCCTTAACACAGGCAAGGAAAGTCACTGAGGGCCTCAGTGGGGCTTACCTGTGTATGCGGTCCCAGGCTAAGCTTTGCCAGCTTCACTGCTGACTGTACTCATCCACATTAACAGTTAGACCAGTACTGCTACACTGCCTGCTAGAGTCTGAAAGTCCCATTTTGGAAAAGTCTAATCCCAGGCTATATTACGTTGTCTTTCCTGAAGGTACTGACAAGAAGGAGAAGCGCCGTGAAGTGCGGGAGCTTTGGGAAAAGCCATATTTTACCTGCGTAGTGCAAACATGCCACACCCCACCAGAAGGCGGCACTTGCTAAGGATCCACAACACAGTGCTTCTCTGCTTGTGACAGACAATTTTGTCAGAGGGAGGCAAAAAAATGTTTCACAGGCTTTGGCTGCCTCTCCACAGCTGGTACTGTTTAGGGTGCAGGCAGACAGATCAAACAACAGTGTTGTAACCAAATGGAGAAGAACTGGGCTGTTGCCACATGCTTACAATACAGAAAGAATAAAAGTTACATTTTCCTGTCAACCTATGCTGCACTGTGGAGACTGTATTTCAAGTGTAATTTTCTTAAAGTTCTACTACTGTTTTTTAGTTCTGTTTACTACAATATTGGCTAAAGAATTATAGTATGGCCTTAATTTATACCAACGTACAGTAAAGCATGAAATCATGGTGCAACGCTTTCAGACTTGTCTCAGTAAAATGCTGATGTTTTGAGGTAATCACTGCGTAAGGAGTTTTTAACTAGAAATGAAAATCCTACAGCTTTAATTATCAAATGTAATTAAAAATTGATTCATGAGGGAGTGGGAAAGGGATTAGAGTTTTAGGCTGAGGACTAACTTCTGGGTTGAGGCTGGTTTGCAGAGACCTGAAGAATTCCCTTTATGAAATTTTGTACTTTATGAGTACAGTTGCTAAACCGTGTGGCAATAAAATTTTGAAATTTTTCTTTTTAAACAAAATTAAATTTTATCCAGTGTTCACAAACCCTCACATGAATGTTTGGATTTCTCTTCCTAACAGGCAAAGACAGCCTCATTATCCTCATCTAAAAATCGTGTACCTTGCTCACTGTATGCATAGTGACAAGTAGGCTTCCTTCCTTTTGGGATAGCAAGATGTTGCCAGCTCTCCTGTGTCAGGTAAGTCTCGTAATTGTGAAGAAAGACTTTTAAAATGTAACTAGAGTACATTACCACAACAAAACAAACAGGGAAACAAGAAAAGCAACTAACAATAATCCACATTTTTTTAATCTCACTTTTTGACTCCAGATCACTTTTTCAGCATTTAGGATCTGCAATTACACACATAAAATGTTAGAAGCACTGTGACTCACCAGGAGAAAGGGTACTTTAAAAATATACTCCAGCAAACCCCACTGATGTTAAGTCTAATTATTCCATTAACATCTGTAGGCCTACATCAACCCAGTTGCTAGAGATCAATGCAGTGAGAGAGGAGAGTCCATGCAAGGTGCAGTACTGTAGCGCATCAAAATGGTATCTACATCAATTATAAACTGGAAATCTTTCAATAAGTTTTATTCAGGTTCTGGACCCACCTGTGTAATAGAGACCTTTATATTTTTAACCTAAATTTAAGATATGGAAGATAAATTAAAATTTTCCTACAGTTATCACAATATCAGACTCTCTTTTGCATCTAACCACTTGCTGTCTCTAGAAAGGAAAGCACATCATTTGTCCAGCCAACAGACAAGACAGCTTTTATTTTAAACATGGCACTCTAAAACCTAAAAGACAAAAAGCAAGGATATTTGGAGGAACTGATCTAACAGAACATATACAAAAAAGTCAAAATACACTTTTTAGTATCCGAAGCCCCACGAAGAGAGTATCAGCTGGGAGAGGAAACAGCCTAAGTGCAGAGAGATTTGGAAACTTTCTGCTTATATTTACCCTGAGCGTTGTGAACCTGGCTAGATACACCAGCTCTCTCAAATCACTTTTAAAAAGCAGCAGCAGAGCATTACTGGTGAACACTAGCATATCATGCAGTGTTTTCCATGAAGGAAAAACATAAGCATTCTCCTGAAAACTTGTTAAAAGAAAGCAAATTTGCTGCCCTAGCTCTCAACAAATACAGGAACAATTTTACATTTCCTAAACAACTATGACCAAAGAAAAGCCATGTTCCCGTTTTAGAGGTACGGAAGAGGCAAAGGAGCTAAGAGACAGGCTCAAGACACCATGACAGTATTCAAATTAAGACTTGAGTTGTGCGTTTGTACAATCTAGATTGTTTCCTGTTCGTGAAGTACCACAAGCAGCACTTAAATTCAGCTCTTTTTGCTATTGTGTAAGTAACAGCATTACATCAGCCAAAGCAGAGAGAGGTATAATTGTACTATATTGCTTCTCTACCTTGAAGACACCAGTAATAAGTTCAGACATTTTCATGCCCTAAGCTATTTCCATCTTTGTGATTTTTAAACTGCACATGACAGCACTCTGAAATTTCCAATCCTTTGCACGCATTTCTTAGTCATCAAAGGCTGCCTTCCTGCTTGCACTCTCTCTAATTTTTTTGAGGCAGTTAACCACCTCTGGCTATGGGTGGAGTTACATTTAAACAGGCTAGCTCTGGAAAGTTTAGAAAAGCAGTGAAGATACTGGCAGTGTTGTTTACACACTGACAACACTCAACTCCTCCATCTACTAGTCTGAGTATTGCCTTGTGCAGTTAAAGCTCACTGTAAGTACAAAAAGTTGCTTCTATCATATGTGGTAAACTTTTCAACACTGGTCTACTGCAAACACAAAAGCCTTTAAACAAATGTTAGACTTCAACATAAGGTAACTATTCTATTTCATCAGACAGCACTTAACAAAATTTTAGGGAATAAGACTAGGGTTTTATGACAAACTTTAATCCAGATTGTCTGATTTACTGGGAAACAGGCAGATAAGGTTTACTTGGAAAACTACTGCTTAATTTGGCCTATGTCAAGAGCCTCAGGTGGGCCCTTGCTGGTGACATGGCATAGAAGACTTTGATTTTTTAAGGACATTTTGTATCACTAGAGAAGAAACTCCTCCTGAGCCACAGTGATGCGAAAGCTGGCAGCAGCGCAGCTGCAGCTGTACCACTTCATGCCAATAGCCAGGCACACCCCATCTGCTAGATCTAGCCCAGCGGCTACAGCCTCCAGCACCTCTCCACTGAAATTCCCACCTGCTGCACAGCACACACTGACAATGAATATAGAGAATGACATAAACAAAAAATATACTACAGAAATATACAAGGCCTGACAGGCAGACACCTGCACTTCCGTAAAACTGTCCTGGGTTTCATGTGTGAACAGGCTGAAATCTGAGCTGAGCATCCTTCTCTGGGCTTGTTTTTTTCCGACACATTTTCTTTCAGGCAAGCACAGAGATGAACAGTAACTACCATGATGAAGGTAACCCAGAACTAAGATCCTAATAAAACAGATTTAGAACATGCCTAATGGCTCACTCACCTGGTAGCCTGTTTGCTATTTTAAACAACTGTAAGGACAGAAGGCGGTCTCCCTTGCAGAACACAAGACATCAGTCCCTTCATGGGGGGAGACTCCTTCATGAATGCCTTTTCTGCTAAACAGAAGCCTGACCCAGTACTTCGTTGTTTTTCGCTTCACACAATTCAGTCACTGACAATGCAGAAATGATACACTGATCTATACACAGCAGAACAAAGTAAGTTAACCAGGGAAAAGTAGTCTCCTTTTTCTCTTTCAGTACCTTTCTGAGACGTTTCAGGCTTGGATCCATTGTTGAAACACCTGTGTAAACATCAAACTAACACCCTGCACAATACCTTATGTTTACCAGCTTCTGACCTCTACCAGAAGGCACAGCTTTTACAGCCAAAGCCATTTAAGGGTGTTTGCAGCTTTTAAGAGAGCTGAAAACTGTGTTCTGCCCAACGCTAGGAAGCAAATTCCACTACTGTTAGTTATGTATCAGGCTCTTCCGCTGTCTTTTCACACAGGACAGATCAAATAGAAGAGATGAATAAACAAACCACCCTGGCTAGTGTTCTTTATGCTTTGGGTCTTTATTCTTTATAAGCACGGGGGGCAGCACTTGGCAGCACCCTGACTGCAGTACCGGATCCAGCGCACCAAAAATGAAAGCAGGAGTCACTCTAATAATTCAGCTTCATCTTCTAACAGCTTAGCCCTGCATTTGGATAGAGATCCTACAGTAGATACGGAGAGTGACATGGCAGCACCAAGACAAAAAGAAACCCATATGGTGGAAGAAGGGTAATCACCAAAGAGGATTCTTACTCTTTTTCATGGTCAGGCAGCCTGTGTTTGATTCCAGACTGAAAGCCATCTCGGGAGATAGCACAGATGTCCTGGTGTGCTGCTGTCAGACTGATGCCGTAACACTGTACAGGCTAGCAAGGGCAATACTGCCTATCCCGATTCACACACCTCACTCCCAAAAAAAGGCAAACTGAACGGGACTGTGAAGCGTGTGCACTAGCACATGTCCTCTCACGTCTCCTCTGGACCCACACAGCTGGCTCTGCAGGCAGAGCAATGCATGTGGGGAAAATGCGTCGCACCAGCCCTGTATCAGGAAGGAAGGGAGGAGAGGGGAGGCGATCAAGACCACCTGTGCTGTCAGCAGGCTGCTTCATGAGCTGGAACCTGTCTGCAGGTTGCTACTGAAAGACGTGGGCACGCAGCACATCACACGCGTTTTAAATTAGATTTTCACCTGTGATTATAATTACCTTCTAAAACTGTTTCAGCATTAAAAAGACAGCTAAAGGGAAAGCGTTAACTGAGCATGAACTGGAAAAAACAGAATTGGCACTGTATTCATGTGCATGCTATTCATTATGGTTTTTTGTTTAAGTAAAATTTATAGCCAAGGACAACAGCATAAGCACACATTACTGAAAAAAAAAAACCCAACACCAGAACACCCTAGTGTACTAATGTCTGGGAGGTAACTTTTCACGTCAAGATATATTTAAAACCAGCTTCCAACATGAAAAAGGGTAGACACCCTACAAAAAAGATTTTAAAAATATATAATTTTCCAGATTTGGGAAAAAAATTGGAAGGCAAAAAACCCCAGTATTCATATTTGATTTACTACTGTCTTGCCTTCACAGCTCTAAGAGCTTTTATTATTAATTTATTCACCATAGTTGCATAACGGCAGATTTAAACTATAATCCCAAACCAGTTTTAAAACAAATTTAAAAATTTAAATAGGATTTTATACAGTAATTATGTAAGTTTAGAAGTGACCTGTCAGACACAAAATATTACATAAACATAATTCCTAGGTAGCTATTTTAAGGTTTTGAAGCTTTGTTGGCTGATATTTTCACTTTCAATTTTTGATGAAAAAATATCTTTTAACTAGTCCTTTCACAAAGCATTGCCTTATAGAAAATAAAACCTAAGTTTCTCCAGAGTTCTTGGCCTATAATGTCCTAAAATCAGTGCTCAGTGGAAAAGTGTTGCTTAGTTTTAAGCATCATAACCATATGATGTTTCAAGAGTGGGTAAAAGTATGTCAATTTCCCACATCTCTGAAAAAAACAAGAGAAAGAACTTATTTTGTATTGCCCAAGATCTAATTACAGAGAACATATTTTTAAAAGTCAATTTCCCACAACTCTGAAAAACAAAAAAGAAAGAACTTATTTTGTATTGGCCAAGACCTAATTACGGAGAATATATTTTCGAAAGTTGCTGACTGTATTTAAACACGAGTTACTTAAAAGGCAAGCACTGTGTTTCAACAATATAGCAGTATAGCTGGGAAGAAGGACCTCCATTTTATGAACGTATTAGGCTACACAGAAGGCTTTATTTAGTACACTTCTCAAGTCTTTTGGAACATACTCCACTGTGGTCTTACCTAACAGGAAATCCATTTTGGTCCATAACAATGTAATGCCCATGAAAGATACCACACATTGTTTTAAAAAAAGGATCTAAGGAGGCTTTCCTTTGAAATATTAGGTGGTTTTAAGTTCTTTTACACCCAAGAGGAGCTGCAGCATCGTCCCTCCTACCTCTCACCAGCTAGGTGGTTTTGGAGTAAACAGGACTCCTTAATGCATCTCTGTGTCCAGCCCATTACATTACCCAGTGCTTCGCACCAAACATATGCTGACACTGCACCAGCGCCTTTCTGCGTATCTGGGAGCGTCCTCAACTGAAAACATCGCTGAGTTTTCACAACCACTGTTACAACAGCGATTCTCCCTCCTGCTACCAGCAGCAGGTAAGACACAGCGATCCGGCCTCTCCCTGAAAACGACAAAGCTGGGGACCTGCAGCTGACACGTAGTGTGCTACAGGAACCGGTTTTCGAGTGTGGAAATTACCCAGCGTCTCCCATCTGTAATTTATTACGTAGCACTTGCCAGATGGCAGAAACCCTGCTCTTGACTTAGCAGCTTGCACCTATACACGCTAAGGGACGGGGTGGGCGGGAAAACTCAACATTTCGGAGCGGGGTCCTGGCACACCACTCTGACGGGCTGTGATTTTGCAGCCCTGTCCTCTCCCCGGCGGGTAACGCAGGCGATCATCGCGACAAGAGGGGGAAGAGTCGCGACACTCACGACACGTAGGCGGGGTAGCCGAAGCCGATGATGTTGCAGAGCAGAGACGCGCCGTAGCCCACCACCAGGTACACGGCGACCGCCCCGACGATGGCTGCGGGGGGGAGAGAGAGAGCAGAGAACCGTTAGGGCGGGCGGCTCCGCACGCCGGGGTTCGTCTCACCGCCCGCCCGCCGCCGGGAGAGAACGAGGAGGAGCGGGAAGGGCGCGGCCGGAGCGCGGCCGCCGCCATGGGCCGTTCCCCCCATCACCCCCCAGCCCCCCATGTGAGGCAGCCCCCTGTCCCCTGGGGGGACGGGGGCGGGGGGCGGCAGCTGGAGCTCACCGGTGGCGATATAGGTGCGGCTGACGCCGGTTTTGCTCTCGATCTGTTCGAGCACGGCGGTCATGCAGTTCTTCTCGTGCAGGAACCGGTCAAACCTCTGCCTCATCGCCGCCGTCATGGCTAGGCCGCCGCGGGCGTCCCGCTCCTCAAACCTCCACAGCCCCGGGCGCACGACGACTGAGCAGCAGGCTCCTCCTCTGCCGCCGTCCGCCCGCCCACAACCGCGGCAGGAGGCGGCCCCGCCGCCGGCGGTAAGCGGCGAGGCGGGGGCGGGGGGGCGGTGGCAGGCAGCGGGGAGCCATCTTCCGCCGGGCCTCGCAGCCTTGCCCGCGCCGCGAAATGGAGGCCGGGGGGCGCCGCCTGGCCTGGGCGCGGGGCCTCGACCTCTCCGTGTTTCTGGGGAGCCCCGAGCCCAGGCCGAGGAGGCGGGGGGCGTGAGGCGGCGTCCCCCAGCCGTCCTCGCCCCGCAGACGGGCGGTACCGCCTGGCCGCCTCCCCGGGCGAGGCTGGTGTTGAAGCATAGAGTGGCGGCCGGGGACATCCCTGCAAGGGAGGTGCGCCTTGTTTCAGTGAGCAGGTGGTGGATCCCCCGTGTAAGCGAAGTTAAGGAGAAGGAGGGCCCATGCATAGCCAGCTCTGGTCCCCTAAAATTGCTCAAAAGTTGTGTTTGTTTGTTTGTTTGTTTTTTAAAAAAGCCGTATGCATTATCACCAATTTCAGATGTGATGACCAAAAGTCAGAAACGGATGGTAGGAATTAACGTGATGTAGAAGAAAGGTTATGATAACATCATTGCACAGCTACCCAAACGGTGTGTTACGACACCAAGGGCAGCGGCTCCTGGCTGTAACTGTATCCTAGAATTTATGGAGTGCACAATGTTCTTGCCAACTAAATATAATTTATTGGCTATGATGTAGTCCTGGAAACTTCCTTGGCCGGGCTGACCCTTCCCAGCAACTCCTCTGCATCTGACTCAGCGTTACAACTAGTAATGCAGACACTCTATGCCTTCTTCAAATCTGTGCCACTCATAAGCATGCCAGAAAATACAAATCAGTCTTCTAAAGCTTTTGTGTGTGTGTGTCTTATCTTCACCTTGGAAAAATATTAAATGCACATTGTGCTTTCAAGCTATCATTGTTTTGGGGAAAAGCATCTTGCAAAGAATTTAAAACAAAATTGTTTGACTGCTGAAATACCTTTTCTTCTTTCAAGTAGCTGTCCTACTAAAGGCAGAGGTGATGAGAGGAGGGAGAAAAACACATAGTCCATAGCCCCGGCTAAAAGGCTCATCCTCTAATTTCAACTTGTTTTATGATAAAAGGATCTATCTTGTTTAATGGAATCGTAAAATACAGTCAAAAGGGATTTCTGCAGGTTATTAGTCCAGTCTGCTCAAAGCAGGGCTAATGCCCTGGTATTCAGGGTTTGGACCACTGAGGTCTGAAAATCCTCGTGGATAGAAATTCTGCAGCCTTCTTGGACAGCCCATTGCTGTCCTGAACTGCAATCACAGAGAAGATTTTTTTCCTCATATTTGAAATTGAAATTTCTCTTGATGTCACGTGTGACTGTTTCATCTTGTCCTTTGCTCTGGTCCTCTCTACCTCTGAGGAGGGTCTAGTTCTCTTTAACATCCAAACAGATAGCTGAAGGTAGCAAGCCAATGTCGCAATTTGGCTTCACTTATGAGACAAGCACAACAATCCCAGATCCCAGAGCCTCCTTCTATGCCATATGTTCGAGCCCCCTTCCTTTCCTTTTCTTTGTTTGCCATATCCATCTGATGTGTCTTGGCTTTTACAGGGAATTAGGTGGACTGTCTGGACAGGCGTTAGATAGCATGAAGGGATGCTGCTGCTTTTAAATTAATAATGGCTAGTAACAGTGCCAGATATCCTTAAGAAATGGTCCTTTAAAAGATGTGTGAGAGATTTAATTCTCAGCTGCAGAGAGAACAAAATTCTATACCTGCATTTAAAATACACCAATATTAAAAATGTTAGCAACTTCACTGACATTCCTTTTGTCAAGTAGCAAGACGTTGCTGTGTAGCAATTCCCCATTCTTATAAGAATACTTTGCTATTCCGATGTGCCTAAGGATTAATAGTGACATAAGGTAAGCATCACCAGAGGATGCAGAAAACAGTATGACTCCTATTTTGTTTACAGGTATGCTGGAATGTGGAGAAATTACAGGACCTGCTGAGTTCTAAGTGAGCAGCTCAAACTGAAAAGGGATCTGCAGACTCGGATCACATTTTGCAGGAGTGCAAGAAGCCCCATGGAAACTTACTCTGGTCTTTTGGTTTTTGTTTTCTCTCCCATGCTCTCTCTCCTCACGCTTAATAAAGTCCCTCTAAAAATTCTGGGTTTTTTCATCATACCTGTAAGACCAAGGAGGAGAGCAGATAAGACACAAAACTATTATAGAAAATGGAATCTAATAAAAATGTTAAAAACAACTGAATTCCATCTGACTTTTCATAATAACACTTTGTATTTTTGTTCTTTTATTCCAAAACATACTTTTAAATGTGGCATTAATATCTCTCCCAGTTGATCTGTGCTAGACAAACATTTTCAGTGTACTACAATGTGCTGAGCAAATTCCTTTTAGCAGTAACATGCATAACTGTTTTGTTTATGATGCTTTAATTGTTACAGAGCAAGAGAAGAATGGGTTGTTAGAAGCAGCAAACTGGAAAAGCAAATAGAAACAAAGGTAGGGTATTGTACTAGAAATATACCAATGCTCTTCCAACACAATACGGAGAACACACAATATTGGGTAGTGCTCCTTCTTGTTCCCGGAAATGGCTGAAACTGAGAATAAGGATGGAATACTTTAACTTGAAGGAACTGGCCTAGAGAGGAAGGTTAAAGGAGCACCGTGTGACCTGCTCAAGGAGCTTCTGCTGGAGATGAGGAAAAGCAGAAAAATGCAGCAGGACTACCCCGTGGAGGACCCAGAGACGAGTGCCTTCCCATCTTGCAGGTTTTGAAAGTAGTGGTGTCCTAGACATCAGAACCAAAGCACATGCAGTAGTAGACAGTTTGTCCAGGCTACTCTGCCTCTAGCTATAGATTATCACGAAATACCAAAGCTGACATCTTAAGTGAGAGGCTGCAGGACGCATCTGGGCTGGGAGAGGAATTGCACCCTTACACCACATGTAGACTGGCAGGCTGAGAGTTGCTACCTGCTGAGGGTTGCTTTCTGAAAGGAACTAAAAGAAAACAGCATGTAAGAGGGTTATTTCCTTTCTATTGTCCTCCATTATTAATTTTCCTTTTTTGTACCCTATTTTTTTTGTCTACCCTTTTTTCCCAGTTAATGCAAATTAGTATCTTTGCTTCTCTACTTTGATGTTTTAAGCTACTTAGTCTGATTTTAGGATTAGAATGGCCTAGGGACAAGATATGCTCACTGACTTCATCTCTCTTCCACCCTATGTATCTTTTCACCTTGAGCTGTAGTCCACTCCTATCCTCCATCCAGCGTTAAAGGTTAGCCTCTGGCTTTAGCACAGGTGCATACTTCCTCCGACAATCATCTTAACGTGGAGTTTGAGTGGATGATCATGCCCAAAGGATGTGTAAATATGTTACCTGGATAATCTGGTTAAGCCTGTTTGAGTTCAGTGTTGCCTTAAGTAAACCATGCAGTCATGCCCTGTAGCATGCACTGTGCTTTACTGCATACTTGTCCTGTATGTATAACAATGTACGTGTTACTGCCATTAAATTAATGATTACTTGCAAAGTCTTAAATCCCAAAATTATTAGGAGAAGCCTAATGCAGATTTTTCTGTGCAGGCTTACCACAGCTCTCTATACATAATGCAAACAACGTGATCACTGACTTTTCTTTTTCCACAGGTTCCCTACCTCCTCTGTAGGGTTCAGAGAAACTCACCAGGGTTTAGTTACCATACTTCATCCAAATCTTCTACTGAATGCATCTTATTATTATAATTTCTTGTGCATCACTACATGTGTGGCCCTTCCTGTAGTGCTTCTCATTTAATAAAAATTATTTTTATTTTTACTTTTCTTAACAATCAGGGAACTGAGACAAACATGGATTCAAGTCTAAATTTTCACTTACTTTTTGTGGGTGATTTGCTATACCTACACCTTGCTTCAAATTTTTTTAACTATTCATGTTTCTCAGCATGGGTTATATAGTGTTGGTTATATAGTATATCCACCATCCACCTGAAATACCGGTCTGTGTGAGCTCTCCCACTCACCTCATTTCCCATGTAACATGCTAACTGAGCAGAGCAGGGGAGGAGTGCTTGCATTGTCTCCTTGTAACTTTTACAGAAATCTAACCCAAAATACCAGTTTACAACAGCTGGGGGTGCTGAGCTCACATTGCTTATGAAAGTTAGATCAGTGCTTTCAGCCCTCTTTCCCTTTACCTACATTAGCTATCCTTTGCTGGAGATTTTAGCATAGAAACCATTTATTGAAGGGCTGAGCGGAATTAATGCCCTTTTCTGATGACCTAGGCAAGCCTCAGACCAGTTCACTTGGTTGCAGATTCTCCAGGCTCTGCCTCAGTCTTTATTCTAATTAACATAAACTGCAAATGCATGTTTATTGAGTTCTGGGTTTGGCTGGTTCTTGGCTTCTGAGACTATCCTCCTAGTCAATGCAATTCTATCCTCCATGTTGGTCATCTTCTTCAAGCAAAACTTTCTCCACCCTCAATTGTCACTTTTCCTGTGCAATCTAGCTCCTCTTCTGAGACTCCTTTCCCATTGCGCAAACGGCTGACCCCTTTTTTTATTTTCTGCTACCTTCTCTCCTTGTCCCCAGTGCAAACAGACAATTATGTTCCAAGTATCTTATTGTTGCCTGACTGACTGCCAAGGCTGACTGATAAACAAAGATTAAAAACCCGTTTGACTACATCACCGGGTGATTCTGCAGGTTCCTTGGAGCTGTGAGGTGTTGCCGGTACCAGGTAAACTTCTCCATGCTATACCTTGCCCTTCTACTATCCTAATTGCCCTTGCAGCTTGACAAGAGGCATTGCCAACTTTGCCCTCAACACATCTATGCACGCAAGTTCACTGGAGGGCCCTATGTGTAGATTTATCTCTGGGGAAATACTATAACCTGAATGTGTCAGCTTTAACTAAACTTGCTTTGCATGAGCTAATGGGTGAAAAGAGTGCATGGTATTTTAGCAAAGAAATCAGAAAACATAACAAAGTTCCAAGTGAGAAAAAAGAAACCGCAATGAGACACAGTTTCAAATCCCACTTGCAGACACATTTTTTCTTACATGTCGGTTCTGGCTAAGCAAGAGTCTTTCAGCAATGTCTCAAAAATGGAGCAAGCACAAATGTTCAAATGTGTCTCTTCTCACTTGTCTGTCCTGGAAGCTTAGGCTCACAGTCTATAAACTTCCATTATGTTCTTCAGTTAGTACGTTTCCACTATGTTAAACAGCTTATTATCCGAGAGTGTTTCATAACTTAGGTAACATTTGACACACAGATTTTTTCATTGTATCAGGTTTGGGTTTGTTTTTTTTTTTCCCCCCAGAAACCATGAATGGGATAATAGTAGCATAGATGACAAAAGGTATCAAAGTATATTTTCTAAAACACTTTTTTTTTTTCTCCTTATCAGTTGCAGGAGCTCCTGGTACCACATCCACATGGGGGAAAAAAAGAAAAAGAAAAAAAAAAGATGTAGCACAGCAGAGAAAAACACTAACAGGAAGAATACCCTGATACCTGAAAGGGATGCTGGTCATGTAACTTTTACAGAACCTCCTATGTCTACCCTTTCTGGTAGAAGCTGAACTCTCTGAAACCCCGAGCAATGGGATTTACCAGTTTGCACTCAGACCCTTCCATTTGTCCCTCTGTCTAGCCCTATCAGTACTATCATTAGTCCTTGACTTCCCTTCCTTTGCCAAAGTACTTCTGTAAGTCAACATTGACTTACAGATGTAAGCCACCCATCCTTTCAAACATCACAGCAATAAAGGTAGAGGGGCAATAGTCACTGCCAAATACCACTGCGTGGAGTTTGCAGGAGAGGTACCAATATATGTAAATGTGCTGCTTCTAGTAAGATTGTGCTCTAAAGTCTTCTTAAGATATTGTTCCTCCTATACCTGGTTGAATGCCCTTCCCTTGAACTTCTGGAGCTATCGTGGATTCTCTCGTTCTTTGTTTTAACTTAGGAAAGGACACAAAGGACACATTTCTCATTTTCTGTCCCTGTTAACAGTTAAAAAATGAGTTGTGTATATACATACTTCTTGCATCTTCAAGGTAAAACTAGGCTGGTGTCTTTGTTAGCTCCTTTCTTTATTCAAACAAGCTTGTAAGCACACTGAATTAATATTAAAGTGCTTAATTTCATAGCACAACCTCAGACAAAATTTCTCTAGATTGTATTCTTCTTTGTCGTATTTCTCTAGATTTTTTTGCTACTAATATTTTTCTTCTAAAAATATTGAAATTTGAACTGGGGAGTTCCATTGGCTCAGTACAAAGCCTGGTGGAATGCCAGAGGCAGAGGGAAGCATAAAATGTGACATCCTGCTTTTGGTGCTTTCAGTGAGTTCTACTGTGTAAATTCACCACAATTAAGCCGCTCCAGGCTGGTGCGCCTATCATCCCATCATCCTCCTGATCATCTGTTCTTATCCTCTCTCCTCTGCTGGTTTGGCTGCTTCTGGTAGCTGAAGTAGGAGACTATTCACTGCTTTATACATCAATTTTTCTACTGGTTCTGTCCCCTGTAGCTTCCTGTGTTCCAGTGCAGAGGAGGATGGGACAGCAGAGCTGTCAACCCCAGTGAAATTCCCGCGGAAGTGCGGTCAGAGGGAGCTCAGGCACTTTGGCGGGGAGGGGACACGGCGAGAAATGCTTTAAATATTCACTTCTAATCGAAATCTACGCCGGCAGCAGCAGCAACCTCCGGCCTGTGGCGGGTGAGGCTGAGCCGCCACAGCAACTGCAACGGCGAGAGCAGCGACACCCTCTGCCGGCTGCCGCGGAGGTGGCTTTCCACGGGTGCCAACCCGGGGACGGCTTCGTCGGGGGCATCTTCCTCTGGTACATCTCCCTCGTCCTCACTGCAGTTAAAAACGTTTCCCGTACCCGCTCACTCACAGTGCGAAGTCCGAATACTTCCAAGCACTAAAACTTCATGACTTCAGCCCAAAGCCTCGACAGCAGCGAAAATGCATTAACGGGAATATAGCCTGAGAGGCTTCGTGCTTCTCTCCCAAGGCCGTGAAGTTCAAAACGCGGAGGGTGAAGCAAAGCCCGACCGAGAGGAACCCGACTACCTCAGGCGCAACAGCGGGACGGGCGGAGGAACGGGAAAACGGTGTGACCGGGCGGCGGGGAGCTGAGAGAGAAGCTGAGGGGGCAGAATATCGCGCCTCGCCTCAGCGCCAACAGCACCCGCTATCCCGCCTACCGCCGCCAGAGGACGCGGCCTCCACCAACCGGCCACCAGCAACGCTCCACATAGGGCGCAAAGGCTCCGTGACGCGCTGTGACGTCTCGCGGCACCCATTGGCTGCCTCCCGCGATCACCTGAGGAGGGGGACGACCCCTTCCCCTCAGCAGCTCTCCAGCTGATTGGCTGGCCTAGTCAGGCCCGGGAGCCGCCGGCCCGAGGCGATTGGCGGAGGCGGCTGCCCCTCCGCCGCCTCCCCGCCCCGCTCCCCGCCGGGCGGGCGCCCAGCAGCTCCGCCTCCCCCACCCCCCGCCGCTGTAACACCGTGGTTCGGGCCCCGCCGCGTCGGGATGAGCCGTGTTTCTCCATGGAGACCAAAAGGGCCGAGATCCCCAGCAGCGTCTTGGACGACCTGTGCAGGTACCCTCCAGGCAGAGGCGTTCCTGGGATCGCCTCACGTTCACCAGCTCCGCCCTGCGGCCTGCCCCCCCCATGCGGCGTCCTGTGGTGCCCGTTGCCGGGGGCGGGGTGGGCGCCGTCTTCACACTCTGCCTCCCCCCCCCCCCCCCCGCCACCTTCCGTGGTGTGGGGTCTTGAGGCCTGGCGGGACTCCGAGTGGGGAGCAGGGGACGGCGGGCCCGGGGAACGGGGCGGTGCCGGTAGCCCCGCAGTGGCTGGGAAGCGGAAGGAAGGGGCTCTGTGCGGCCTACCCCCCCTCCTTCCCCCCGCCATGCCCGTGTGGGGATGCACCCGCCTCCCGCACGGCTCCCCGCCCCGAGGCGCCGCCCCCTCAGTGGAAGCGGGCCCGGCGGGTCGGGAAGGGTACCCGCCGGCTCTGCGCTGCTCTCGGCAGAGCCCGCTGTAGGGCTGAACGGGCTTCGGGGAAGAAGCCGAGTGCGGAAGAAACATCGGAAACATGGTTCGTGGGGCTTTCCCTTGCGGTGTTGGGTAGCTCTCGCCGCTCGGGCCGGGAAGGTGAAACCGCTTTGGCGGCGTTTGCGTGGGTGGGAGAGGAGAGAGAAGTGTTGGGGCTGATGTGGCGGGTGTAGTGACGAACTGATGTGGTCCTTCGCCGTTCGTAAGCCTGGTTTCGTTTAGAAGGGATGGCAGGGGATTCCTTCTGCTGACTTACCTCTGCTGGAAGAGACATGTTGCAGTGAGACTGAAAAGGAAGAGCCAGAGGAATTCCTTCCCTTCAACCTGAATCAGTCCTCTCCCGCTTGTTGGTCCTTTCAGAGTGGAATGGTTATCTTTGCTTATCCTAAAGACTACACCTTTAAATTTTCATAAAACATGGGTTCTGTTTTCTTGGGGAGGGGGGTGGCTCTTCTTCCCCCTGTGCTCTCAACCTCTGATCATTTGTGGCGTAGCCCTTTGGACTCCTTATCTAGTGCCCAGAATTTGATACCCCAAACTGGATGTGACATTTGACATGAAATAATCCTTCTGTTTTACTGTCTCAAAAGGACCCCTTCTGAAGTATTTATGTACAACAGGGAAAGGTTACTAGATGCGAAGGATAGTCTACTTACAGGAGTTAACAGGAATTACTGTTTTCAAATGACCGAAAAAGCTCAGAAGTGCTTGGGAAGCTAGAACTGCTCCACTCAGTAGTGTTTTGTCGTGTATCTGACGCGAGAGCCAGAGTTTGCAATACGTGAGTAGATTTTCAGTTTTCTAAGTCTGGCTTCTGAGGCATGTTCGTGTTTCCATCATGCCCTCTTTGGGCTCCCTACACAGGGATGGGACTTGTCTTTTAGATGCCTGCTCACAGGTGAAGTGAGGTCTAAGACTTCTTCAGAAAATCCAAAGGGGAATCACAGTGCTTACAAATAGCCTATTAGTGTGGGGTGAGTGGTAAAAGGGCACATGAATAATCAGATCTTACATGGTTATAAGGTCAGTCCCACTGTCTTACGCTGGTCCTCTGGGCTGCTGTTGTCTTCTACCTTTGAAACAGTGTTTTGTGTTATAATTGTATGAATGTAGCTGTGTGCCTTTAATAAAAAAAAAAAGCCTCAGAATGGTAGATCGGGGGTTTTAGTTGCTGTCTGTCTCACTCTTTATCTTGTCTTAATTCACCTTGTTGACTTTCATTAGTGATAACGTATTATCCCTGCTTCAAATGCGTTGCCTTGCTTGGATACGCGCAGAACAACTGAAAGGAGCAGAGAAGTCAGGCTTTCCTGTGGGAAAGAGAGAAGGAATTCTGGTGTGCACTGGAGGAGCAGCAGGGCCTGAATAGCCCTTGGCTCAAGGGAGAAGATAAACAAGTGGAAGATCAGTGGTAACGTGCTTCAGGCGTTTGGCTATAAACGAGATATGAAAACATCTGTCACTTCCCACATTCTTCAATCTATATATGATATTAGTGGAAATTTTGGTATAAAGAGCCAAGCGGTTTTTCATATTCAGTTATTGAGAAGATTCTAAATATTTTCTAGCCCAATCTATACTCTGTTTTTCTTTTTTAAAATTCTGTCAGCAAATAAATCACAGTACTAAAATAATTATAATTTCAGTATAACATGTTTGGAAAGTTACAAGAACCATACAAATTCTTTAGTATCTTTTTATATGAACTGTAGCAGTGTGAGCTGCAAATCTAAATAACTGTTAGTGAATTTTTAGGAGATGACAAGAATTCACATTACTCTTGCTAAGCTAAACAATGAAATAAACCTTGCTTTCAAGTCAAGCTTGGCCAGTAGCTTGAGATTATTTTTTTAGTGGTTTCTTCTTTTTTTGGTGTATTTAAAAAACAAAAAGCTAATTTAAAGCTTAGATGTCTGCAAAACAGAACTCCTGCTTTATTTCTATCCTCAGAGTGCTAGAATACCTGTCAGATTTCTGCACTTCGTCTTTGGACAAGAATGTTTTCCTTTGTCTTGAAGCAAAAGGTCTGGGTTCCCTGCAGAAAACTCTTACAAACAAAACCAAGAAAACTTGTTAAACGTTTGTGTACATAAGATATGCAATCATCAGTACTTCTCACTGGTTCTGTGATTCTGTCTGCCATTTTACCTGCTTGATACATTTCCTTATGACAGAAAGACCACCATGAGCTGGTGCTAATTCTATCAACATAATGCATTGCTGAATTAAAATGTGTTTACATTAAGCTGAATTCTTGAGATTCCTCACAGGGACTCCTGTCTGGGTGGAGGTTCCACACAGAGGCTACTCAGAAAGGCTCATGTGTAGGTCCTCAGATCACTTGCAGCTGTTCCAACTAATTCAGCCAATTAGTCTAAATAATAATTCCACTGTTCGGGGCAGCTACAGCTGTTTTCATGCCTGCAGGTAATTCTTATAGCAGTTGCCAGCTCCGAAGGCATACAAAGGTGCCTTAGCTGGTATCTTAATTTTGTGTGCCTTGAGGGAAGGGTGTGGTGCTTCTTTTGTTTGTTTTGTTTTTGTTGAGCCCAACGGGTTAAGAAAACCCCATAAGTACTGCTGGGTAACCTCTACCACATCAATTATTTTACTTTTGCAATTGTGAGTTAAAACTTCCAAGTTTTTAGGTACTGTGCAGAATGGCTGAATTTCTTTTTGTAGTAATCAATTTTGATCTTAAGTTGACAAATACTGTTCAATTGTATAGTTAATTGGGCTAGGACTCCACATTTTTATTGTCTCTAGTCACTTAAAGCCACTCAGTTTTGAGATACCTGAACTGCTAGAAGGGTCTGGATTGTGTTCTTACACTGGGTTTGTGCCTTGATGTTACTTTTACAAGGTTTCGCTTTCAGTATTTGTGTGATCTTGTATCTTGCTAGGGTAAAGTTTGGCTATTTAGTAGCAACTGCAGCATTTGGCATCGAATTAACTTTTTAACTGGACAAGGGAAATTTAGTGTACCTATTTCTTCCGTGGAAGAAAAAAACTCCAAACCCTGCAGGCTCAGTGTCTACTTGTGGGTATTCTGTCTGAATGATAATCTTAGTGTTTTTCTGTGCTGTGAGCAGTGGAATATGTAATAATTTCATATAGATTATAGCTAAAATTAAATGTAGAATTTTTAATGCATTTTACTGAAAATTCTCATGCACATTGGCTTTATTAAATCAAGTACACTGGCTGAAGGGCTCTCAGGCCGTGGGCTTTGTTTGCCGTGTGGAGCTCAACATATAAAGTTACCTGCTGTAATGGGTATGTTCAGAGTCAAACATTCATAGCTGACTTCACAGAATCTAATACTGAAATTATACAGCACTGAAACCTGTACTAGAGAATCGGTATAAGCTAGCTCTTAAAAAAACCCCAACAAAACCAAGCAAAAAAAAACACCAAAAAAACCAAACGCCAAAATGCAACAACCAACTCGCCCCCCGCCCCAAAAAAAAAAAAGTCCAAAAAAACCCAACAAACCAACCCCAAAACTAAACCCCAGAACTTTTTCCAACAGTATAAAATAACAATCAGGCTTTTATATTCAGCTATATCGATCTGTGTGAGAATTGAGTATAAGTGATAATAGCGATGGTGATTATTGTTAAATGCTTTAATTGCAGAACCATGCTCCTAAGGATAACAAAAATAAGATTAAAACAATAGTTTAATGCACTTTCATTTAATGGTTGGGGTTTTTTTGTGGTGGGTGGGTGTTTTTTTTGCTCCCCCACTCCTTGCCCCCCCCCACCCCACTGTCCCCCCCAAGCTGTCACAGTTTTTCCCCGTTTTCCCTGCTGGTAAACTAAATTAAGAGACTTCTACATTTAGAGTTCAATTCAGGGAGTAAAATGTTACAACTCTATACTTATTCACAGAGTAAAACGTTACTTGCCAGTACTTGAAAACAAGTTGAAAGCTAAACCAGGTACATAATGTGTTCAAACACTTGTGGAGTTCCTAGGCTGTTCTAGATCAAGTAATGCTGGGATACAATTTATCCTAGTTCTGGTAAGTTGTTGTGTGTTTAAGCTTCAGGTGTAGGACTGCTCTGACCCAGGGTGTTAAATAACAAGTCACAGGTATCCAGGTTGGGGTTTTTTTGTCATGCTGTCAGGTCTTACTGAGTAATTCTTTACTGAATAAATAAGTGGACGTACAGAGTAGTAATGTAGGTTCTGGGGCTTCTTGGTGCTCTCTTCCTCCTATAAGCAAGTGCTGTTACTCCATCTTTTGAGTTCAGGACTGCGGTTGGTTACCTCAGCCAACACCCAGATGCCCACTGAGCCACTCACTCCCCCTTTTCAACAGGATGGGGGGAGAAAATAGTATGTAAAAGCTTGTGGCTCAGGATGACACAGGAAGGTTGCTTACCAGTTACTGTCATGGGCAAAACAGACTCGACTTGCGGAAAATTAATTTAGTTTATTGCCAATTAAAATAGATTTGGATAGAGAGAAACAAAGACAAAAAAACGTAAACAATACCTTCCCCTACATCGCCATGTTTCCCAGTTTCAACTTCACCCCGTCATTCCAGACTCCTACCTCCTCCCGCCTGAGCAGTGCAGGGGGATGCAGAATGGGGACTGTGGTCAGTCTGTAACACTTCGTCTTTGCTGCTCCTTCCTCCCTGCTGCAGCATGAGGTCAATCTGATGGCCTGAAATTCCGTCAGGAATTATCCATTTGCTCTGGCATGAGATCCCACGCAAGCTGCAGTTTGCACACCTGCTGCATGGAGCACCTCCTCTCCCTCCTTCTTCTCTGACCTTGGCATTTGCATGGCTGTTTCACACTCTTTTTCTCTCTTCCTCTGGCTTTTTTGTGCTTTCTTAAATACGCTTTCCCAGAGGTGCCACTGTCTTGGCTGCTGGCTTCAGCTGTGTCCTGCGTTGGGTCCATTGGAGCTGGCTGTGTCCAACGTGGTGTAGCCCCGGTCTCTTCTTCCCGGAGGCCACCCTGCAGCCCCCTGCTGCTGACTCCTGGGCACCTGCACCTAGTACAATCTAGAGATACCTGTTGTTAGCACTTCAGTCACCCTAAGTAACTTAGGAGTTAATGTTTTGATTAATAAGTAGAGTTACAGTTGGCTTTGCTCTTGTTATTACTCTAAGCCTAATGCTGGCATGTTCTTATTCCTCTTTGGTACTACTTCTGCATGTTTTATCTTCAGGTTTATCTTCACCTGCGGTGCTGGGGCAAGGGAACATCAACTAGTTACAAAACAGAGTTTTATTTTTTTACCTTTAATCTACAGCAGCTTTATATGTAAGGGTTATTTTCAGCAGTAATAGAGCATTCAAAAAGAAAGAAGCAGTTGGGGGGTGGTATTGGCAAGTAGGAAAATTTTGTTGTTGAAGCGAATAGTGTTATTTATGCAAGGGAGACTGTCTGCTTCTTTAAGGGTATCTGGTCAAGGACCTTTTTCAATGTGAAAACAGGATAATAAGAAAAGGAGGAAGCCATAAAAAACTAGTACAGGGACACAAACCTGAGGGAGGAACGTTAAGGGAGGTGGTGATGAGAACCAAATCTGGCCACAGGTTGATGAGGGGGTGTGGGAAAGTTCATCCCAGCAAGTTTATCTGAGCCAGGACCTGCTCTTGGGAAACTAAGGGAAAAAGGGGGAAATCAGAACTAAAAATAAGCAGATACAGACCTAAGAAAACAGAAGGGGAGAAAATGACAAGAAACAAACGTGACAGTCACACTAATTGATGGGCTATGAGGAAACCACAAGCACCATTTCTGGGATGATCAGCCTGGCCTTTGCATCTGATAAGGTTGTAAACCAGGGGGATCCCACACACCGGGCTGCGAGGGATGTGGAGGGGGCAAAGCTAAAAGAAAGGGGTATAAGAGGGGCTGGTTGTGTGTAAAAGTGTGCCGGTCAGCAAGCTTGTCTGGCTGAGCCTTTTGCCTGATTGCCATGGACTGTCCTGTCTTCTTACATCTTATTAAACCTTTTCTTAACTTTCTCTGTGCGTAACCTCACTCTCTACCCCACATACATGTGTGCTGCAAGGATGAAGTGCCAGCTCTGTGTGTGAGCAGATGGGATGTCAGCTACTGGAAGGAGGGGGGATGTCTCGGTGCCAGATACTTGCATGGATGGGGATCTTGGCTTCCAGCCCCTGGGGTGGGAGCAGTGAATGTCCTGAAGAAGTTTCCTGCCAGGGAACTGTGTGAGTGAGGGGCAGAGTGCCGGCGGCTGGGCTGTGGGTCGCAGCCCCTGTGCCTGGTGCCAGCTGCTGTGCTGGTGGGGGGTGTCTTATCTTCCCCAAGCCTGGTGTGCACATATACTCACTAGCAAACTTCAAGCTGGACCAGCTGGCAAGGCTGGGACCTGTGTGATGGGTATAAGGGCCTGGGATCTGGGCAGGGGTAGCTGTACTGGTACCGGGGGGACCTGTGAATGTGCATGTACTTGTGAACCTGGAGAGCATCAAGTGTGCTCCTGCACTAGCGACCTTCTGCCTCTACCAGCCGAAGAACAGAAAGGGACTCGGCTCTCTGTGCCTGTCATGTGTGAGTCCTTATGTAGGTGCTGTTGAAGGCAGCACCTTGTCTGTGCCAGCCTGTGTGCCCAGCTGTGTTAGTGTCCTTTGTGTGTATGTGTCCCTGGGATACGTGCTGGGCTTTGCTACTGGTTGAACCAGCCATGTCCCTCAGCCTGGGCAGAGACCCTGGTGCACGGGGCTGGGCTCCAACGGCCAGGAAGGAGGCAATCCTTGACCAGAGTGCCTGTGACAGGTAACCACTTTTGACATCCCTTAACAATTTATACTTATCAATTTTTTAAATAAAGATGTTTCAAGTATTTCTGGTTCTGGCAGTAATATTGTGAGCTTTTGGAATGTGGCTGGTGGTACTCAGGAGCTGAATGTAAAAGATCTCTGACAAATGGTTTAAGTTCAATTGGGTGTATGACCTTAAATTTCTAAAAAGAAAATTCTGTTGTTCTTGATCTTACAAATAAAAAACTCAAGTAAAGCTGCTTCTGCTTAAGTAAACTAAGCTGTCACAGTGCTACTTATGCTTACATCTCTGGGGCTCTACATTTCTATGCTAGTATCTGAGCTAAAGCATCAAGGAGACTTGAAAAATAAACCAATTGTCCATGTTCTGTTTCAGACTGAGAAAATTAAGAGGATCGTATTGAATTTTAAAATCTACACAAATGAATAGTTTACTTTTGCTTTAAGTGAAAACACATAGCCATGTTTAACTTGTGTCCAGAAAAAATGCATTGACTTCTGTTATCAGAGTTTGCAGATGTTCTTTACTGGACGTGTAAAAATGCTTTCATCCTTGTAATATAGCCATTTACGTAGGATGTCCTCACCCTGCCTATTTTCACAACTGTTAATTTACTCAGTTTATTGTAATTGACTTTTGTGAAAGAACATCATGATCCATTCTCCTTCTGGATTTTAGAAGCTGTATTTTACTTTGATGTGAAAATCTTTTGCTGTCCAGTCCATTCCTGGTGGTCTGTTGCTCTGTGCTGAAGGATCAGGAATTGCGCTGTTGCAATGCATTTTTGTTGTTAGATTTATTTAAATCAATACATTTGGCTAATGTTACTCTTCTTTCTTTTCTGGCAGCCGATTTATTTTGCACATTCCAAGTGAGGAGAGAGACAATGCAATCAGAGTGTGTTTTCAGATTGAACTTGCCCATTGGTTTTACTTGGACTTCTACATGCAAAACACACCAGGATTACCTCAGTGTGGGATAAGAGACTTTGCTAAAGCTGATATCCTTTTTATTACTGTGATTGTTTTCCGTCTCAGTGGATAAAGTACAAACTATATATTGTTACCGAAATTTCATGCTTGCGTCAGGAAAATGTCAGTTCACGTGTTAGCGATTAGAAATTAATTTTGCTGGGTATGTGATTTTATCTGTTCATTGCTTCCATAATTTTGTGGCATCCACAAAAGAGATGTTTCTCAGACTGCTCAAGAACTATGGCAAACAGGTAATTTCTGATCTTTGAGGATTTTTCGTCGTGGTTGCACTTTGGCAGACTAGGTGGGTCTCAAAGATGAGCTGTCAAAGCTCTCCATGTTGTTTTATTTCCTTAATTTTAATCCCTTTCCAAGTAAATAGTGACATAAATGCTAATGTAGCTGAAGGTGGTATGTGTTCCTCCATGGGCAGTGTTATGTATTTGTTGGAAGTACTGTCAGTTGCTCCTAGAAACAGTTCTTTTGGTAGGGGAGAGGATGTGTTTTTACTGAATTCACACAGTTGGCCTCTGCTTTTTTTTTTTTTTTTGATTTCTTACAAGGGCTGCTGAGGTATACACTGTCTAGTCCTTATGTGCTTGATGTGGGATTGGAGTATTGCTTTTAGCTTTCATGATTATAATACCTGTGGTTTCACTACCCAAAATACTTCATGATAATATGATCTGTGGCTTCACTGCACAATGTACTTCTCTGTTAGTTTAATAACAGAGACTTACTTTGAAACACTACAGCTTTTGTTTTAACAATAAACTCTTAACATATGATAAAAATAAATAACTCTTAAAATAAGATAACTTAAAATATAATAAAATATGCTTGATATTATGTAGTTATTTTAAAATTTATTTTAGGTATGTTTTTAATTATAACTGTATTTTCAGACCAACAGAATTCTTCTAGTAATTGTATGCAGTGCAGGAAAAATGCAATGTAATAGATACTATTTGTTCATCCAGTCTGTCCCTCTCCAGCTCACATTTGCCAGAAATGTTAGTTCTGCTGCAGTGTCATATTTTTAAGCACTCTGCTATGGAATAATTTTTATTGGTAATATAATTTAATGTGTAATATATAATATTAATACTTTTATTAAGTACTTATGGATTTGCTTTCAGAGTTTGAGTTATAAATGTTGTTCATGTTTTCTCTGCATGGTGAGTTTTGGTAAAGTGTATTAGAATTTAGAACTCTGTAAAGTGATGCCATTAAAATAACTTTTTTGCATAGTAAATACTTAAGTACAGATTCTGTATCGCAGTCTTAAATGACTGTGGGAAAAATTTATCTCCACTTACATCAAGCAGGAGGTGAAACTGTGTTTTTGTTTCTTTCACATCAAAATGAAAAAAACCTGTTCAAGACTAATACATATTCAAAATAACTATTATGTGGTTACTTTTTCTTCAAAATTAGGGGAGAAGTTCCTTCAAACAAAGCAG
This sequence comes from Rissa tridactyla, assembly GCF_028500815.1. Lineage (NCBI taxonomy): Eukaryota > Metazoa > Chordata > Aves > Charadriiformes > Laridae > Rissa > Rissa tridactyla. Next base: position 23,698,356 of record NC_071497.1, on the reverse strand, counting down.
CTTTGTGCCATCTTTTTTCTTGTCTCTCCTTTTTTTTTTTTCCAATTGACTTGAAATTGCCAAATTACTTGATGCTTTCTGACCTTTAGAATTCGATAATGGATTATTCATAGTATTTTTTTTACTTCCAAGATAATATATCTTGGGGGCACGTAGGGGAGGGAATGTGGTTGTCGTAAATGTTGAGTGGATATCTTTTGTATGTCTACCTGTGATTTGGAACTGAATGCTTAAGTTTATCTTCCTTAACATGCAGCTGTACTCTTCAATCACTGCCCTTTTTTACTGCCTCAAGGTGAAGATGTACAAAAGGTTTTAGAGGAGTGGAAAGAATACAAAATGGGAGTGCCAACCTATGGTGCAATTATTCTTGATGAGACACTTGAAAATGTAAGTATGGACATAGTTGTAAAGGGCCAGAGGGAAGGATGTTGTATGCTGGCAGAAGTAATCTTTTTACTGTTTACCTTTTTCATCTGGAGGAGGAGGGAGGGAAAGTGCTTCAGATTCACAGAGACCTAACAGTTTCTTGACACTGTTGAGTGTGTACAGAAATATAATATGAGAGACAGTGAACACACTTCCACTTGCTTTCCTACTCAGTGCTTTTTTTTTTTTATTCTGAGTTGCATGATCCCATAAAAATTTTCATAGTTCTGGCTAGAATACAGATATCCAGGCTAAAGTATCTCTTTGGAGAAGCAGGGGACAGAGAAGGGAAGATATTTAATAGAAATTGGTTAGAACAGTAGGGTTTTGACAGTTGCATTCACTTGTATTTTGCAGGTTCTTTTGGTTCAGGGCTATTTAGCAAAGTCTGGTTGGGGATTTCCAAAAGGGAAAGTAAATAAAGAAGAGGCTCCTCATGACTGCGCTGCTAGAGAGGTAAGTTATATTTGATTCCCTTAAATTTAAGCTAAATAAATGAAATTTTGCTGAGCATGGGAGATATCTGTTAGATGAAATGACATTTTACTTAGGATCTCTGTATTGAAATCAGGTAAATTGTCTATTCTTGAAGGAGGCTTCTGCCCATGGCTTTTAGTGCTTTTCTGAGTTCCACAGTGATAATCAAGGGTGTGGTTATGTAATTTAAAAATCACCATTCGGTGTTTTTAATGATTTTGTACTAACTTGCTAAGTTAAGTGAGTACTACTTTTAAATCTCTCTGCTGAACTATCAGTTTACTTTTAAGTATTATTTTTGTTGCTTGGGAAATCTTATGTACTTCGTGGCTTTTGGAATATTAATTTCAAGGGCCACCATAACTGTAAAAAGGTAGAGAACGGGAATTTAGTTTATGTACACTGCGCTATGTAAAGAGGCTCAACAGTTAAGTTGGAGGCTGTAGAAGATTATGTAAAAATTGTGAAGAAACTTTTATATTTTTCAGCGATGCAGGAACAAGGATCAATGTATGTGGCAAGTAAAATCTGAAAAAGAAAATAATCTGTGGGATTTATTGCTGCTGGAGACCTATATATATATATGTAGTGAAGCTGTATATTAAAAATAGCCTAAAAAAGAATATTACTGGTATAAACTCAAATGTTCATGTAACATAATACATCCAGAATTTTTGAAAGGGAAAATTAAGATGAGGGAAAGTAGTAAGATGTATTAGTTTTCTTCATGGTTGGATGGGATCAGTATCTAAGAAATAATGGATTATTTTTTTTTAAATATACGTGTCAAAGACGCATGAATGAAAAATTCTGTATTTCTGATTCCCTGATGGTGCTTTCCATACCACTCATATATTTAATATGGACTTGGAAAAGCAAGATAAGGTGTTAAATTTTAACATTGCACTGTCATGCGATAGACAAAACATGAAATAAACTTTCGTGTTAGCAGTCACTGATGTCTGAGTGTAGGACATTATTTATATAGTATCAAATGACTTGCCAAAGAGTGAAACACCTGAGCTACAAATTCAGTGGGCTGTCATTGCAGAACTCAAGGGCTGGGGAAGGATGAGCAGAGATGTATTAAGGTTGACTTGATTACTCAATGCATGTCTTTTTCCCCTTACTCCACGGGGCTTATGCAGTTAAACTTTTACTTGTAAGGTTCTCTTAGGGTTGTTCTAAAGGACTGACCTGAAGGGAGAGGAGACCATAAAAATATATGGACCACAGCACAGTGTCCAGGACAAACTAGGCATAACTGCTACAGAAAGGAATGATGTGAAGTATGCCTTCCTCTTTACTTTGAGTTATGCTAGCAAAAGCTTAAAAGCATTAAAGTGGTCACAGTTATACTGGGGGAAAAAAAATCTTTTGGTGGTGTTTTTAGTTTTAGAATTGCTTTAGATTACACTAAACAACACCGTTGCTATGATATTTTTCCATCAGGGTAGATTGTCATTGTGCATAAATTGGCAAATTCTTCAAGGCTTGCATGTGGCCAGGAATCAGGATGTCTATAACATTTGTGCATAAATTTTTTAATTGCTTTTACTGGAGTCAGTGCACATCTAAAATCATAAACTGCATCTCTATAAGGTCTAATTGAAGAGGTATTCTCTGGGCAGTGCCTACAGTGCAGTGGAATTTCAGAACTTGATGAGGGCAAAACCATACTAAATGGATGATTGTCTTGGTAAAAGCAGTTTCTACAATGAATTAACTTAAATGATCTGGAAAGATCATTTAGGAAGGGAAGACATGGGAGTTAGTAGTGAGAGTAAGTACAGAGGAAAAGCATATCTTCTTTTAGTTGAGACAGCGTGTGGTGGTGGGGTTTTTTTTATTTCTTTTTTGTTTGGGTTTTTTCCCCCCTCTAAACTCTGCTGTTCTTAATGTAGTTAAATGGGAAGCTGGCTTGTTTTTTATTTTGATATAAGAGGGGTTGTACATGCTAATTTGAAGACTAACTGGTCAATTCTTTGCTTTGTCTTAAACACTTCTGTGTTTTTCGTATTTGTGCTTAATTTCATCTGCATTTTCAAAAATTGAACTTACAACTATTTTGCTGATACCAATATATACATTGGTATTTTGCATAGCATATTTTGAGTATTTCCTGCTATTATCATTTTATATACAGCTATTTGGTTCTATTTTTCATTACGCATACCCAGAGCAGATGGGGGTTGAGATGAGGTTTTACTGAAGATCCTGTCCCTCTTTTTAATTACAAATCTCGTCTTTAAAAAACTTAACTGTGGACTTCACCTTTGGATTATTGCCAGTGGGGCTTGATAGCCCTGGGGGCATACAGTTCTATGAGTGATTGTTGACATGCATGTCTGGGCCGAAATACTTTGGACAGTGGTATCAATCCTGGATGTTTTCTGAGTACTTGTATTTTCTATGGAGATTTCGAAGACTAGAAAGCTTCTAAAAATGAGTATTTACTTAGCAAGCTTAGAGACATGATCTGATTTAAGTTATTAGGTGTGTTTGACATGAATCTTGTTATATTATAAACCTTGTATATTTGAGAATGTTGTCAAAAGTAAATATTTCGAAGTAAGGCTTTGAGGAACCTGATCTAGCTGAAAGAAGTCCCTTGTTATGGCAGGGGAGTTGGACTAGATGACCTTTGAATGTGCCTTGCAACCCAAACGATTCTGTGAATCTGTCATCCTTCACTGAAAGACCATAAAATATGCAAATAAAATGTTCTTTTAAAATATCATTGTCTTTCTAGTAATCTCCAGCAGGTATAACACTCCTATTTTTTTTTCTTTGCAGTAGCTGACAATGCAGTTTTAAGCTTGCTTGTCACTGTGACTATGCTGTTTGAATTTTGTAGTAAAAGTTTTGCTACCCTATTGATGGGTTTTGTTGTGAATGTGAAAATGATTATATCTATTGGGGGTAGAAGGTTCATGAAGTAGAAGGACTGTTGGAAGAGAAGAAAAATTGAGGTGCAAGTAAACCTTGCTAGAATCTGAAGATGTCTTTACTCCCCAAATAGTAGTTGCTGTCAATAAGGCTTTTCCATGCATCCAGCAGCATAGAGGAGCAGCTAGAGACTCCCCATCCATATCGATAAATTGCTACATGAGGGTGTAATAGGGTTGTTTCAACTTTTATTGCAAGTCTGTCTGTCTTAGAGAAACATAAAACACTTTTTCTATTATTATGCATGTATCTATGTGTAAAGGCTTGTTTTTCCCATCAGTGGCCTGCTTTCATGGATAGATCTGAAAAATAGTTGTTCCTTCCCTTGTGATGATGGGTTCTGAAAAGATAAATCTGAATACACACACTGATTTCATCTATATGCTCCTCAGGTGTTTGAGGAAACTGGCTTTGACATAAAAGATTATATCTGCAAAGAAGAATACATCGAGCTGCGAATTAATGATCAATTAGCACGGCTGTACATCATTCCAGGAGTTCCCAAGAACACCAAATTCAACCCCAAAACTAGGAGGGAAATTCGGGTATGTGTTATCTTTTTTGAATTTATAGGAACCTTGTTGTGGAGCTTGATTTTTAAAGCTAGTGGTCTGTAAAATAATGAAACTACCAAGCATGATGAATACTTCAAATACTAGGTACAAATGGCATCTTTGCACTCTAGGGTCTTGTCAATTTCTTGCAACTCTTCTGCAAAGACTGATTCTTGACCGTCTGTCTGATGCCCCCATTCATCATGAAAACAACATTAGAGCATGCTGTCAAACTGTAATTCTCCACTTCTTTTCTTTTAGGTGGTGTATGTGTTAATCATTTCATGTTACTCTCAGTTATAGCTGCATGTGTAACTATATATTCTTCTGAAGATGTAATTATTAATTGGTGATACACAAAAGCCTACATATCAGAAGGAGAAACTAAGGATTGTGTTCTCTCTTTCATGGATAATACTATCCAGATTTAGAGAATAGTGTATTTTAAGGAGGAGGTTGGAAAGGGGACACAAAATGGGAACTATTTTGGATGGTTTATAGAATCACAGAATGGTTTGGATTGAAGGGGCCTTAAAGATCATCTAGTTCCAATCCCCCTGCCATGGGCAGGGACACCTCCTGCTAGACCAGGTTGCTCAAAGCCCCATCCAGCCTGGCCTTGAACACGTCCACGGTCTGTATACCATTAGGCTTTTAAAAGGTATTGTGAAAGGGAGAAGCAAAGACTCGGGTAGTAGACTTGTTGGAAACTTTGTTCCTGATAACCCATAATTTTTGAAGTTTGAATACCATTCTTGTATTACAATTCAGTTTAAAACAGCTATCCCTGTATTTTCATGCAGATGGTGCCACTGAGCCGGGCTCTGGCTTTCTAAATAGGAAAAGGTACTTGTAGTTGACTAGACAGGAGTCTCTTAATTTCTTGCATTAGAGACCTGTTTTTCAAAATATGAAGTTAAAGATGATGAACTCCGAGTGTTTTTAAAATGTGCAGTAAATATCCCCCTTTGTATAACAGTGACCATCTGTGTGGGAATCATAAAGAGTTCTTACAGATTTTTGTCTCCCTGCTGAAACACTGTCTTCATCTGATCTAATACAACCAGGCGTGCCATTTTTGTATTCCCTGTAGAATTATATTGAAAACCTGTACAGTTTGTAACTTCTTCCGATAATATGCGTCTTATTTGAACCTGGGGTTTTGGGGCAATAGAAAAGCTCATGTGGGTTCTTTTATACTGCTTATGTTCATAATTCCTGATTTCATTCCCATTCTGCAAAGTATACAGTTTACAGTTAAAACTATAATGTATAAATTATAACACAAATCCTATCCTTTACCCATGTTTTTTTCTTTTGTAACGAAACCTGAAATTTACTCTGCAACTTAATCCCCTTCTTTCTGATAATTTTTGAACTAGTATTGGTGGTCTGCTTTTGAAGGTGTTTCAAACAAAAATAGTAAGAATAGCAGCGGCTTTGAAAATTTTTTAAAGACTCTACCTTTACTTATGGCATTCAGTGTGCAGTGGTTTGGTTGGTTGGTTTTTGAAACCCTAAAATACCTTTCATATTTTAGGTGCCGTATCTTGTAATGAGTATGTGCTGTACCATCTCTTACTCTGTAGTTGCAGTCAGAAGAATGACCCCATTGTTAAATAACCTTTTGTGAAAAACCCTGTTGTGGTCTGTTAATTGAAGTCTTCCCTTATAATTTTTTAATTAAGGGAAAGAATTGTGGTTTATACACATTTTGTAAGGCTACAGTAGTGGGTATTTTGATTTTTATTTCTTGTTTTTCTAGAATATTGAGTGGTTTTCCATCGACAAATTACCATGCCACAGAAATGACATGACCCCGAAGTCCAAGCTGGGTTTGGCACCTAACAAATTTTTTATGGCAATTCCCTTCATCAGGTATGTTTGATTAGGTATGCTACACCAGTGACTTTCAGACAACTTTAATTTCTTTAGATTTGTTTTAGTAAGTAGATCTTGTTGCACTTCTCCGTGCTCACAGGCCATTGAGGGAATGGATTTCCCGAAGGAATGGAGATTCCACAGATAGTGACAATGGGTGTTCATCTACGGGGAGCACATCCTCTAAGCCCAACTTGGAAAAAGCTAGGTAAGAACCAGGTCAGTTTAACACCTCTATATCCTTTCTATAAAACACTGGTCATACAATGCTGCTTGTCCTTTCTCTTTCTCCAAGTATTTGTGTTGCAGTAATAGAATGGATTAATAAAAAAAAAAAGAAAAAGCATGCATATCTCCTAGGACTGTAAATAGGATGAGAAGTTAATTAATGTCATGATACACTCTTTTTTGGTAAATTCTCACATGTCAGAAGTGACATAATTTCATGAGTTCTTTCTATGAGAACCCAAAAAACAGAAGCTAAAACAAGCAGATAACTTTCAGTCCTTCGGGTTAAATGCTTTTGTAACTTCCACAAAGGAAAAATAGGACTCTCTAAAGTAGGACTGTAAAGTACTATCAGAAGTAGCTAGCTAGATAAAACCTGTGGGGGTCATTAGGGGAGTAAGTGCTGATGGCTTTTGATTCAGTTGAGCAAGTCAGGTAGAGCAAATTTTAAAACCTGTTCCCAAAGAGAAGGCTATGCTCCAGTAATTTGAGTCAGGTCAGCACCAGCACCACCAACAACAGGACAAATGTTAATATGGACCTGGCCTGCTGTCTATGCAGAACATAGGTTTCCTACCAGCAGGGAAAACAAAGTTGGGTGAATGCAGTTTCCATACTAGGTTTCTTAAGCTTGTCTTCCAGGTTGTTCTTAAAAAGCAGAAAATTCTTTCATATTTCTCTGCTGCTATCAATAGGTTTGAAGTTGTGTTGTAAACTCTGTGTGTTTTCCTGTACTAGATCCAAACTTCGCTGTAGTCAGCAGGTGTTTACAGATGGCTCTTCAGGAGAGCAGTGTGTGAAGTCAAAACAGCCACAGAAGCCATATAATCATCCTGAGATGTCTGAAGCTTTGAAAATAAAGGTAAGCAAACATATGCATCTAGGCTATACAAAACAGATGACTTTGTTCATAAGGATTCCTCTCTGGCATGAAAATATTGAATTTATCACCATTACATGCAAAAAAAAAAAAAACCAAACCATGGAAAAAAAAAATAAAATCTTGGGGATTCTCAGACTTATCTGGCGTTAGAGGTGGTGGGTATCAGGTGGTAGTTGTGTTGTTTCAGGCATAGATAGCAATTACTAATCAACGTTTTGGTGTCCTCTGTGTACCATTTTGAAAAATTTTGGGTACCACTAGTATATATGCATCAGTGTATGGGAACTCCCTGAACTGAATTTGTTGTGTAATACAGTGTATATAATAGTGCAGGAGAGACTGAGTAACAGCTGATTGCTGTTTGTAACTTGCGTGTATGTTTGGTTAATTTCAGTGTGCTTGAGTTTGTCTACAAAAGATTTCCTTTACATGTTTTGAGGTTATTTGGAAGAAAGTTTTAACTAATAAGTTGGAAGTGTCAGTGCAGTGATGTTCAGTGCTGCCATTTAAACTCTTTACTACGTTTTGGACTTAATGGCAGAGTCAGAGCTTGAGAAGCAATGGCAGAAAGCAGCATCAAGACACTTCCACCCAAAAGAAGCGAACAAACGGAGTCCACAGTCAACCATTTAAGCAAAACCATACCTTGGTAAGAAACGTGCAGTGGCTGTCTCATTAACTGGTTCCAATAATGCTTAACAAATGTCCAGGACAATGTCTGATGAAAGAAGGTAGAGCGTGCATCTACCAAAAGTATATTTGATCAGAATATTTGGTACGTATTCATAAAAATAGGACATTTCTTACTTTTTATGCATATACATCTATAGACAAGAACATTCTAAACTTGAAAGTTTTCAGTTTGGAAGTAAGTCTTATTTTAGCAGTTGAAAATTTGTCAGCTGTTTCAGTAGACAATCCCACACCTTTCCAGGTTCCTGTCAGGTAATAGCCTACTCTAGTGTATCATAGTAAGTCAGTGCAGTACATGTCTTATTTATTCATGTATGATGTATTATTGTAAGAATGGAGTTTTGTTATGCAGTGATTAGATACAAAGTGGTAATGCATATGCTTATTATTTCCCTTCTTTCTAGCAAAAATGTTGAGATGCAGACTTGACTTGCACACCAGAATTTCATATAATTTTTTAATCATAAAGTAAAACTACAGCAGCTTGTAAATTCCAATATGGCATTTTTGATTTGTTACTTTTTTTTCTTGCAGTAAGTAATTGTCTTTGTGCCCATAGTTCTGCTGGCTGGGAGAAGGCTTACTGAGATCTCTCTCTTTTTTTAATATAATGTCTTTTTGATCCCTCCCCTCCTGTTCTTCGTGGCTCTCTAATTCTACTTTGCTGGCTCTTGTGCAGCAGTGAGCTCCAGTTCTCCATGCAGCTCAGCTGGCTTGTCCAGGCTGTAGTTTTTTCTTGTTTACTGGCTGTAAGATAGATTCTTCCTGTTCTGCCTTGTGGTTTTTACCTTCCCTCCGTTTTTCATGTAAAAGTGCAGAAACCATAAATTCTTGTCCTGTAAAATTCTCACTGTAGCAAGAAATGGTTAGTTGCACTTGGGTCTGGGAGTAGAAGAATGAAAAGTCAAAGAACTGACTGCCCAGAAATTTGGCTGTATAGAAAAAACTGTAACAGGAACCTGTAGGATCTTGATGGAAACAAGTGGAACTGTTAATACTCCACAGTTACTTCGTAGGCTCTTCACAGATTTTGAAAAATACTTCTGTGGTGTTTCATTTGCATTTTCATGATTGAGAGTCTTTTGAAGTTTGAATATTTAATGTCCCAGTGATAATTTTCTAATACAATTTGTAGACCAGGGAACTCCTAATTCACACAGGCTGCAAAGGACCATACTTTTCTCCGTATTTGTGTACTGACAGCAGCACACCTGGGGCTAAAACTTAACTCTTCCCTGGCGAGTTCTAAGTTTGTGTCTCTAATACACACTAATTTAATTGGCAGTAGAAGCATGTTTGCAAATACATTCCCCATGCTTTTTGGAACAAGTCAATTGAAGAATGGGCTTATGCATGTGCAACTTTCATTCCACACCATTGTATGCAAGACCTTTCCAGCTTAAAACATTTAGAAAGTACTCAAAATTTTTCCCTAAAAGCCTGCATTTTAAAAATGGTTTGTTAACTGTTAAAAGGTTGCATGCTTCTGAAAGACTTCTGGACTTGAAGGACACTTACTAGATAAAGTAACATGACAGAACTTATGCTGTGTTATAGGTAAAAATAATCAGGAGGTGTGTCAAAGCAAATATAACCAGCATACCTTTTAGCTGATGCTTAAGCAATAACCCTAAGAAACAGAATGCCATTTCTTTATGAAGTGTGTAACATATGATCATTCTCTTAACCAGAAATGTGAAAAAAGGCTTAATGTGAGAAGACTTCAAGAAAACTTTGAAACAGGCAAGTGCAGTCTGAATTTTCATCCATTGTTATGCGTTACAGGTGGAAGGCACCTGAATAATGATGACTGAGGATGTTTCCTCGTATGCTAATCTACCAAATGTTATAAAGCCATGTTTTTCTAAGGCAGTCTCAGTTTTGTGTTTTGTGGGTGGTTTTTTTTTTTTTTTTACTTGGTTAACTTCATGTGCTGCTTAATTTTGGTTTTGCAGTTCTTCTCCTTAATTGTTAAGACAGTCAGATTATACCTGGTGGTTGAGGAAAAAGTAACTGAAAGCTGGTTTAGGAAAATAGCATCCGAGTCAACACAATGCTGGTTATTGAGTGTTGGTTTAAAGCTTTCTTTCCTGTTAGTAATAAGCTGCAGTTGATATTGGACTACTCTGGAGTGCATACACAGTTCTTTACTTACTGCTCAGAAAATAGGGCCATATTTCTTTCCTCTTTATTAAGAGATGACTTACAAAACAGGACCTGCGGATAAAACTGGCTATTGAAAGTGTCCCCAGACTGCTGTGACTTTAAGATTTGTTCTAGCCACTAGACGACTTGTAAATACGGCTGTTTGAGTTCCCTTCTTCTGTTTATGACCAGACATACAGATTTTGTCATAAATATTAAATGAATATACATTTGAGGTATGACTTTGTGCTGTTATTGGTACTCTTATTGATAACAATCTGTTTAAAATTTGTTTCATGCTTTTTTTCTCTTTAAGCAGATGCAGCATATGAGATGTGTTGCTCCAGTGAAGACCCACTGCCAGAACATGTAGAGGGACATTCTGTGGCATGCAATGGCCATTACAAATTTGCTTTCTCATCAAGAGCTTTCTTGAGTTTCAAGTTTGACCATGATGCCATAATGAAAAGTTTTGACCTCTGACAGCAAAATTATTAGGAGCAAAAATCAGACTTGCCTGTTGCAATTGAGGGGGTTTCTTATCCAGCCTTACTCTTTCTCAGGACTTTTTTGTTTTATTTTGTTTGTTTGTTTTTTAAATGCAATGCAGGGACTGACTGACAGTTTGGAAGGGTTTGTTCTCTTTGCAGTATGGGAGTGGCATAGTCAAGTGTTGCACTTTAAATGCAGTATAGCCTTTGTCCACAAAAGTACAAAGTACCTTTCCAGTGTTCAGTTCACTCGTTCCTAGCTGTGCGTTAGAGGGCATTCTCTTATCTTTGGTTGTTTGTTTTTTTTTTAACTTGCTGTGTGTTTTATAGAATGTCATTGACTTTTTTTAACTGTTGGCGTATACCAGCTTGCTAAACTTTTAACTGCTCTGATGTAAATTATTGGATTTGTTAGTCATTATTGTGTAGTACATTGCAATATTATGGCAGTGGCAATGAAACTGATTCTCAGAGGACTCCTCTGTCTTAGTGATTTTGAAACCAAGTTGCACATTTCAAACAGCCTCAGCCTGTCATCCTTTCTCTGTCCTGGTTGCTTGCCCAAAGTACCTTCCCTCCTTCACACTGATAATTTCTGTTGGCTGGCTATCAGTAGAACTTGGAGTCAAATCTATAGCATGTTGACTTCTTGTACCTACTCTGCCTCTGTCTTCAGTAAGGATACATAAACTGGGTAGAACTTACCCATTCAAAGTGTCTAGCTTCAACTCTTATGCATTGTCCCCAGCTGGGTAAGAAGGAGTTGCAAAGTTTTGTGTCAGCCCAGTTGCAGCTGCTTTCAAAAAAGAAAAGCTTAAACTTTGTTTGTGAGAGGTTACTTGTATAGAATTTATACTGAATGTAAATAAGCCTCTGTAGATCTTGCTGAGGAGGAAGGCAGGTGCATGGATAATAGAGTCATTGTGTGACACTAAACGGCTTAATCGGGCTTGCAATAACTATTCTAAGGGTGTCCAGTATTGTATTCTGTGCTGTTGTTCTCAGATCTCTTGTGTAGTGTATGCTCTGTATATATCCAGTAGTATTGAATTGCACTTGCAGTTAGCATTTAAATAATGTAGCCTCAGTCGTTTTCAGCTACAACACTTTCTTAGTGAAAATATCAAAGATGGGCGGGGGGACACACACACACCAAAAAAACTAGTAAGAGTTGAGGTGACAAACTGTTAAATCACCCTCATGATTAAAGTTAAGGGGTTTTGAACGTGTGCTTTGCAATTGAGAGAAATGCACTGAATGCTTGTGGTAGCAAGCATATTGTCCCAGATTTAAAAATAGACTTTTCTCTAAAATAAAGGTGAGTAATTGGTAACTTCATAGGTTGAATGAACTACGCCCTTTTCTCATCACAGTGTATGCTCATGCACTGAGTCTTTATGCAACTCATGTGTCATCCAAAACCAAAATCCTGGTCTTCCTTCAACCACCCTACTTCATCTACCCTACCTGATCTGTTACCTAGTGCTTTTCCTCAGAAATAGTTTTAGAACTATCTCCTGGTTTATTTACCTGCCTGGCACCAGGTATTTGTGGTTCTAATGCTGTAATAATCTTGGTGATAGGAATGCTGGACTTCTGTATCAGTCAACAAGAGAAGATGACTGCAGCATTTCCTCCTTCTGGAAGACAAGAGTCCTGAGGGCCTTGTCCTTCAAGACCAAATTGTGAAATAGCTCAATCTAGCTTTGTCTCACTTTGTTGTTTTTTTTTGTTTTTTTTTTTTTTTTTTTAAAAAAAGCATACAAAGGCCATTCAAAACAATACATGTTGAAGAACAGTAATTGAGAAGGTGGGATAATGCTGGAGGAGGTTATGTTATTCAGCTTCAGGTGATAACTAATCTTTAGTTACTTCTTTAGTGCAAGTAGTTGATTTCCCAGCAAAAGTGCCTTTACTCATGGTGAGGCAGAAGTTTGTATTCATATCCTGAGGCTGCTGCTGCCTGTGGAGTTAACAGGACTCTCCTAAGGCATGATTAAGTATCAGGCTGTGGAAATCTTTAATAAGTTGATTTTTCAGATAAATTACAGTTATATTTCAGCTAGTTCTTTGTGAAATAAGGGGGATATTGATGAAGCAGTGAACTTGGAGCTTCTGCCAACTGTTTGGGAAATCATGTCCTAGGCAGAGGGAAATCTTTACGATGAAGCAAGTGTGTCCTATGAATAGGAGTTGCTTGCTGCCCTCTGTACTCACTGGGTCATTTTTTTCTTCTTAGTGAATGGTTGGTCTTAGGAGAAATGAGTTGCTTCATTAAGCAACCCAAAGTGGGGCTTATACATATGTCATGATTTTAGTAAATCTAGCCTTAATGTGAGTTGCAAATAAATGTGATAAATATGCAATAACTTACTTATTTGTATAAGGGTACTGTTTCTTGTAGTAGCGTTGCTTTCTGCTTTCTCAGTTAAGGTTTCTAAAACAATGTAAGTGTGGTGGCATGTGATCTACCTTATGGGTTCTGTCATGCCATGCACTGTGAACATTTTTAATTGTTTACTATTGTTTATGTTCTTATTTCGCCATCCTTTTATAATTAAGTATATTTTTAAGTTTAGAAGTACAGTTTACATTATGTTCTGTAAAACAGTGAAGAAATAACAAGTGAGATATAGATTTTAGTTCTCTGAGGTTTCATTTTGTCGGAGCTAGACACAAAGAAACAAGTAACTGCATGTCAGAATTGAGAGCTGGTGTCAAGATACTTGAAAAAAAAAACATGGCTCAATTTGAGAATGCTTGCTTGTAAGGGGTTAATCACATTATGAACGGTCATTCATTGTTCTTGAAATTAAAGAACTTGTGGAATAAACAAACATTTAACAAAAAAAACTACAAATGTGTGGGTGCTGGGAATCTAGTACTAGTTTGCAGTTTCTAGTACGACACAAACTCCCTGCTTTAGTGTGAGATTTTAGCAGCATCTCTGCTTCACAGAATGCTCTAAACGTTGAACTCAGACTGAAGAGTGATCTGCCTAATTGAACGACATATGTCCTGTGCTGAAATCCTGTTAACTTCAACTCCTCAATGTACCTGCATGTGTTTGAAAGTAGCTGTGTCTTACATAGTTTGAAGTCTGGAAGCAGTGGTACTGGGAAGAAGAGGGGAAATAGCTTTATTTATTGCACAATCAAAGTATTTTTTTAATACAATATGAATTCTTTAGACCAAACTTGCATAAATAGTTTCTAATAAAATGTTGGGCCTAGTCACTGTTCCAGGCTTCTGTGCTGTGCTCCAGCCTTCCTGATTTAATTCAGTGATTTGAGAACAATTCTTGCTGTGTTTTTCCTTCACTTAGCTGTGGCTGTTATAAACGTAACAGTTCCTTTCAAAAACAAGGCAGGCTTTGGGTCTGGCTGTTCCTAACAGACTTGCTCTCAGATTGTAATTTCAGATACGAAATTATTTTTTCCAACTTTTAGTTACTGTAGTAGAGTTGCTTTTGTTGGTTTGCAGTTTATTGCAGCACTCATGTCATTCTGGTGTGAAGAGCAAGAGTCTACAGTAAGAATCCAAGCTCTAATATCCTGTGGTGCAAGACAGCACTGCTGCTCCATAGGTGACTGGCTGTCCAGTTGTTGGGTCAGTGGGCTGTTTAATCCTCAGCTACCTGTTTTTATATAAGTTCTGAGCAACAGAGGTTTTTTTCAGAGGTAAAGTCAGGTGCCTTCATCTTTTAAATTAGGAGGCTATACTCTATAAATGTGTTCCGAAGCTCAAAATTATTGAGAACTGATAGAATAGCCTCTCTTGTTGATTTAAAATCTGTTTATTTACAGAAAATAAGTCATGCACTGTAAATGTTAAATAATCTGGTGCTTATACATGACATCATTCTTTCAGATTGCTTTTGTTATTACAGTATTTCAGTTTTTGAAGCAACCAAAATTATTTAAGATACGGTAAATTTCTACAAGCTAACTGAAGGTGCTTTTACAGAAAATTAGGCTTGGAAATGTCACTACTCTTGCATAATAGGTTTTTGTTCTTATGCATTTATAGCAATAGTGTAGTTTGAGAATGAAAGTAGGCTAAATGCTAGTATTTGCACTGTTCTTAATCCTGTACATAAGCACTGATCGATGCAGTAGGATTTTTGCTGTGTGTGCATTTCACTGTTTCAAGTAGATTGTGAACTTAAAAGGAAGACAACATACGTAGCAATTATGTTTGCCATATTCAAGATCATGCAAGAGGAAGTATTCTGGATTAGTAGTAGTACACTAAAATTAAATGCTTGGATTTTAACTTGTCTTTTCATTGAAAATGTTAGGTTAAGCTAGACTTGTAGATTCAGCTTTACAGCAGCCCTTCTCTTTAACTTGTTCTCAGCTCTGGGATACTTCTGGGAAGGAAGTAAAAGTGTCTTCAGTTCCTCCTTCAATACTTGCAGGAGAAAAGAAGGCTTGCTTTTAAGTAATTATTAAAATTTCACAGGGTACAGAATGTTTAAATTGGAATAGGTCCACTATGAAATTTACTGAAAACACTATTTTGCCAGTGCTAATCACTTCTATTGTTGATCAAGAGAAATAGCTTCTAGTTTTCATTATGGGTTACAGTTCAGTGCCTTTAAGAAAATGATTACAGCTCATGCAGCGTTAATCATTTTAAAACAAGGCATTCATAGCTTTTTAAGAATATAGATCCTGCAAACTCAATTCTCTACAACACGCTTCGCACTGTGAGAAAAACTTTGCAAATTTTTTAAAGCATGTTTGAGCAAAATTACTGAACTAAGGAGATGAACCACTTGTATCTTAGTGGTTGGGTATATATTTTTGTTATGCAGGAAAAGTATGCAAAACTGCATGATTAAGAGCTCTCAGCAAATACTTCTCAAGCCTATACTTAAAACAGGATACTTAAGTAACTTTACTATGTCTGCATGGCACTGCAGTATGTGGAAGCTGCTCTTCAGCCCTGAGGAGCAGTTTAGCTGGGTTTGCAAGGCACTTTAACATTAGAAAGCAAAACGGACTCCCCATAAGAAGGTGTGGGGTTTTGTTCATTAATTTTGGCATAATGCTAAATTGCTGGATGTGTTCCAGGACCCAGGCTGACTCAAGTATTTCTGCCCAAAGATAACACTTTTCTGTGCAGCATTGCATGCCTCACAGAAAATAGGGAGCCAGTGTTCTATTATATGGCTCATTGCATGAAGGGTTATGTCTTCCTCCTGTTTGTTTAAAGCTCAAGAACTTGATCTGTTTTCTTCACTGGTATGTAAGTGGCATATCGGTGCTATTTAAGTAGAAAGTACGTACAGCTAATAGGGTTAAAACCATGTAAAGTTACAGATTTTATTCAATTTCCATTATGTTATCTTGAAGAAAGTTTGCATTAGTCAACTCATCAATTTTAGTAAATAAAATCTGTAACTACCTGTAACATCCGTTGTACTGATAGTTGTGATTTTATTTATTATTCACCGATTCAGAAACTGAAGCACACCATTTAAGAGGCTAAGACTAAACTGACATTTTCTTCCATACTGTAATTTTTCTCTGCAAAATTAAATGACTTTATACATAAACTTACTGAAGTACTGAAGTATGAATATAAGCATTGCTGATCAGTGTGAACTGTAAAGCCTGTGCTGCTGGTACAGGCTATTCTTTCATTGTAGAATGTTTAAATGTTGCCTTAAGCCATTCAGTAGCACTGATTATATATAGTGTCAGGAAAAGAAGTATTATTTAGAGTCAGTTTTAAAGGTGGACAAGGGGTGCATTGAACACAATCGAAAGCAAAAAAAACCCCACCTTTTTAAAAGGTTATTAGATGTACTGGAGAAAGGAAGTATGTGAACTGCAATCAGTGCTTTTAAACAATTTATGAAATAGTGATTATTATTTTTTTCGTCCATAGAACTTGTTATTAAAAGGAACTGGATGTGTGGAAACAGTTTCACATGTGCCCTTCCATTTCTGTAAAGTGTTCACTGAAGCTGTAGAGGGTTTGTGGCAAGTAGTAATGTTCTTGAGCTCAGCTAAAACCTGTGATCAGATGTCTGATGAATTCTTACAACTTTGTCAGGAAGGTTCCCGTAATAAGAATGTGAAGTGTCATACCATCTTAATAACTTATCTTGGAGAAGGTCTTTGTGGTACCAGTAAGCAGACCCATTCAACAATAAGATGACAAGGTATGGTAAAGCAACCCCCGAGGCAAAGAAACAGCATTAGAAATTTATTCAGAATATAAGAACATTTGTAAAATAAGTATTATAAATGTCTCTGTATAAATAAATGCAGTTTTTACAATTCTATTATCAAATAAACACAAAATAGCTATTTTACAGCAGCTAGGAAACTAAGAAGCAGCAACACATTTAAAGCTAAGTCAGTAAGGTGAAAAGTTTCTAAAATTACAATGTATGGTACAGTATTAAAGGAGGAGAAAATCCTAATAAAGCTAGTAGAACAATACTGACATTAATGCAAACTTACTCACATGTGCTTTGCAATAGCTAAGAGTACATTCAAGCTGGTGAAGATTTATGCATTTAATTAGAAAAAAAGTACTTTTTTTCTGAACACATTGTGAAGTACAAGGTTTTCATGCACTCTTGCGACTTAGAAAATCAAAAAAACACCCTAAGATTAATCTATGAGTGAAAAACTTAGGCTCTGTTGGCAAGAACCACCTATTTTTCTTGCTTTGCAAATGTATTATTTCTGCAACAAGTGTTAAGTGAGTTAGGCTGCTGTGACTCAAGGTGATTGCATGCTGGTCTGTAGGCTGGTGTGCTGGTATTTGGAACAGTTGCATAAAAGTAATTAGTTTTTTGTCATTTATTCTCAGGGTCGATGCCCTTTTAAGAGGTACACTGGAGCTGCAGCTAATCATTAATATTAAAACAGTTTTCACAATAACAGTAAACCTTTCACCACTTCCCTATTGGCCTTTTGCAGTATGCCAACAAATGAAGCAGTAGCTGCTCGCTTAGGCAAAATAACTGGTGGTCTGGCAAACTATAGCTACTGCTGAGGCTGTATCATAACAGTCTTGCTTTTTTTGTCTGTAAGCAAGCCCTATGGGAAGAAAGGGGCAGTGGCTTACATTTACTGTTGATTTACAATTTATTATAATATGCTTTTAGAGCATAGCTGGCAAAGAAGATATGCACTAAACGTAGGCCTGAAAAAGACACTGAGGAACACTGCAGCTTTTTATGCCTTTAAACCCAGATGCACGAATTTGTATCTTTCCTTTACCGACAGGTTTCAATTCAAATGCTTTAAGCTTCGTTATATTATGTTTAACATCATCTCTAGCAACCACGAAACAGAAAAAATTGAGCCTAAGAGGAAATACAGTGCAGCAGTGGTTTTTAGTCACCTTAAGTCAAAGGTATTTCACATGGACCGTTTAAGATGACCTCAAGTTACACGGGTGTTTTGGACGCAAGAAGACAAAACTGTAACTGCATTCTTGCCACAGTACACAGTGGATAATTTTCTATGTGTTTCTTCAGAAACAAGTGTGATCAGCTACCACTGAAGTTTATGGCAAAAACCCACATTCCTGTTGGTGAGAAACTTGTTGGCCAAGAAGGAAAACACAGTAGATAGATAGATACTTAGCAGAACCATAAAGAAATCAACGTGCTTGCTCCCTCAACAAGCTGGTTTGCAAAAATTTCCATTTGCATTATGAATTCAGAAGTGCAATTATCTTGAGAAAGAGGACTGATCAAAACCAATCCCAGGGCATGGCTACTTACAACTTAATTTTGAAATCAGGATTGTTTTTGCTATTGCAATCAACCGTGTGATATTGGCTTTGTAGTTATGTATCAGACTCCAGAGAAGTAGGAATCACTACTCTAAGAAGAAAACAGCAGCTACAGTAATAAGAGATGTCATGAACACCAACTGCTACAGTTTCAGGTGTAACCAAGACTTAACAATAATGCCATATTCCAAACACAAATTCCCACAGCTATTTTGGCTGCCATGCCTAACCCAAGAGTAGACAAAAACAGTTCGAGTCCTCTAAAAATATTTCCTTAGTACTAGAAATTGGAGAAATAAATGAGAGAAGTTATCATAATTCTAAATACACTAATAAAACTTGAGGTGCAACTCGACATGTAAAGCAAAAAGGAGAGCCAACTCCTGAAATCAGATTCACTCAAAAACAGGTGTAACACCATAACAGGCTAGCAAAGTTAATGGACTCTAGTTTGGCATGTTAAAGCAAACATGGAAGCTGTTTTATGTACTCAGTCAAAAAGAAGCAAATTCTGAATGAAACAGATGTTACAGCAGACTCCTGTATTTTGCTCCCCAGAGAAATCAACCGGATCCCCATGCTTTGCTTAATAAGCAAAATGTTCATTACCATAATAGGCCAATTACAGTAACATGATGTGACTTAAAGAAGAGAATGTTAGCAGTAACAAAAACTAACCTAAGAAGCTGTATGAAGACTTCACCATTCACATTCTGTTTGTGGCTCTATGTCCATACACCTACACATTTATAGTTTTGTGCCTATTAAATATTAAACAGGTACATTCCTAATAAGTACCTTTTTTGGTCAAAACAAGTATAAAAAGAAGACATTCTACCTCTTGATCACAGAAAGCTGTAATAAGCACTACACATGTGACAAAAATGGCCCAGCTTCTTAAAAAAAACCTTGGTTATAATGTATTAAACAAAAAAAAAAAACCAAAGCCAACAGTTTCACAAAATAACTGCAAACACCATGCAATATAAATACCAGGAAGTCTCCTATAATTTCTTACCCAACCTTGGCACAGACTATCTGTCTGGCATGGTGACACTAACTGGCTTTAGTCCTCTTTCTTACAAACTGTAAGAAATACACCATTATCACCGTTTTTCAGAGGTGCAACTGGAGTTTCTTGGTGGTTTTTTTTCCCAAATAAACAGGAGTTTCCCTACCTGGTCTGCACTATGAGCAACAGTACTGCAAGCATGGTGCAAAAAAGCAAGCCTGCCTATCATCTCACCACTCTGCAGCTGCCCGTTCAGTTGATTTAACCACAGCAGCAAGTCCTGAGGATAAAATATAGAGCTGTGTGCAGAGGGAGCTCAGGAATTGGGAAAACTCTCAAATTCTCTCCAAACTGCCCAAATTAAAACCTCCTAACATGAATTATTTTGCTATGTGACACTGTCACCCATGAGACATACATAAAATGGAAGAGAAGCTGTATGAATATAGACATAATGACACAGACAACATACATAATTATAGCATGATAATTCAGGCACTGCCATTTTACATTATGAAACAGTCCTTAAGGTTAACACTTGTATTATCCCCATGGCACCTCTCTGGGATCCCAGAGAAGGTGCTTAAGTGTGTCAGTGTTGACAGTCAGAGCTTTTAACGTTTGAAGCTACCTAAGAGTCAGCCTCCAAAAGACAGACATTTATAATGGCACTAAGCATCTCTGAAAGAGATGCATTTAAAGTGAAGTTTCATTGGTGTGTGGTCTAGAGTTCTCTTCTTCTAGTAAAGCTATTCTTTGCTTGAGCATCCTTACTTGTGTTTCATGTCTCTCCACCATGGCCATCATTTGCGATTCCAGTTTCTTCAGCTTATTTTGATGCTTTTTCTTTGCTTTTTCATAAGCTGCTACCAAGTTGCTGTTAAAAATACAAGGCAATAGAAGGTCATTCAAAAAGTCTTAATCATAGCCGGTGCTACAAAAATCCACCCCAGAACCCCAAAGTTTGGGTAGTCCTCATCTTCCTAAAATTTACTAGTGCTTTAAAAATCATTAGATCCAAACCCAGATCAATGCTAATCTCCCTATCTTTTTGGGGGGCAAGTACACCCCTTTACCAGTAAACCGATTACTGAAAACACTTTTAAACATGGTTCTAAGAGGCAGCTAGAGGTTGCTGATGACTGTGAGTCAGCATAGCACAACATGTCATGATTTACAAAAACATTCCATGGCCAGAATCTGCTTACAAAATCCAGCACTGATTTTGCATCTTCCATTGAAAGCAGTAACAGTTATATCCAGAGGATGGCATCTTGTACTAATTTGTCAGCTGCTAAGTATCTTCTGTGCGTCCACCTTGACTCAGGGGGAAATCTTGAGATAGGTACTGCTCCTCACCACAAGGGCTTTCAAGTGTAATTTATTAATGAAAACTACATTGTGAGCAACACGCTCCTTGCAGGAAGGGCAGCAACAGTCCACCATATATATTCTCAGTCCATCCAAACCCAGCGCCAACAAAATCTACCGAGTGAGCAATAAAATTTAAGTGATTATCAAAGCCAGTTTATTAATAAAGAGGCTGGAGCCAAAGAAAAAGGTGCAATTTTAAACAAAATAACAAGATTCATAAATCTGACTAAATGGAGATTTTTGTTTGTGTTAATAATAATGCATTTACTAGTAACTCATTTAGGATTGATGCATTATTTCCCCGACTCTGTTCTTAGCTGTGTAGTTTTCAGTGTCCTACATGGGAAGTTTATACCTCCCCCATCTCTAACTGCGACCTTAAAGAGTCAACTTGTGTGAATGCACGGATCCAGAAACTGCTCATTAAGGTAGGGGGAGGATTACAGTACATTACCAGAACACGGCAAAAAAAAAAACCAATGGTGCATCCATCTGCTGGCAGATCCTTTACCTGTTTGCCCTTTTGAGGTCATTAACAAATTCTGCAGACTGCTGATGCCTGATTTCACTGCTCTTCGTGAGTCTCTCCAAAGCACTCACTAACTCTTGCACTCTAGCTTTCAGTTTCTTCTCCCTGCATCAAGAGAAAAGGAGAGGGGAAACTATTTTGAAAACAGAAGTAATACTTCAGCTTGCAAGTGCATAAGTG
Source organism: Rissa tridactyla (assembly GCF_028500815.1). Classification (NCBI taxonomy): domain Eukaryota; kingdom Metazoa; phylum Chordata; class Aves; order Charadriiformes; family Laridae; genus Rissa; species Rissa tridactyla. The sequence continues at coordinate 23,676,764 of NC_071497.1, read as the reverse complement.
GTTGTCCTGTGCTGGGTTGATTGACAGGCTGAAAATATTTTTCTTACTACTACTTGGATAATACCGGAGGTAGTTCTTTCTTACACTAAACTTTTCCGCAGGTTGATTTTTTAACATTCAGTATTTTAGATAAAATAAGGGATCAGAGATGCATCAGACAAAAGAGAAAACAAACTTCTCTGGTGGATCATGGTCTTCTATGTATTCAATCACACTAAGGAATAATCACAAAGATACATAAAATTTAAGAATACTTGGCACATGTCACCTACTGTGTGTTGAATAAGATAGCAAAGAAAGCTACCAAGAGAAATCAAACATCATGGTAATCATATAGGAATTTTAATTACAAATAGCATACTATTGCTATTAAAGGTGATTTGCTAAACAAATTTCTTTTTACTTAGAAATTACTATAGAATAATAGAATGTGTTGGGTTGGAAGGGACCTTTGAAGGTCATCTAGTCCAACCCCCCTGCAGTTAGCGCGGATATCTTCAACTCGATCAGGTTGCTCAGAGCCCTGTCCAGGCTGACCTTGAATGTCTCCAGGGATGGGGCCTCCACCACCTCTCTGGGCAACCTGTGCCAGTGTCTCACCACCCTCAGAGCAATTCCACTGATATCAGTTACTGCCTCAAATTTACCCAAGTAACTATTACAGTAGAGCCAAGTACAGCCGAAAGTAATTATTACCCGAGCCTGTATTACAGTAGATCGCTAGGTTTTTTAGGAGGCAGCAGGTTCAGTCCATGTGGCAGTGGGAAACAGAAAAAGTTAAGAACAAGAGAGGGGAGTAGAGACAGAAAAGGGCAAGAACAAGAAATACAGAAGAAGAGAGTGCACAGGCATTTTCTTCTATGAGGTACTCTTTTCCTTTCAAATAAGCCACAGCAGTGAGGGTTAAAATGCTTATATAGTTACCAATAGTTACTTACCAATTGTGAACCAAAAACTAATTAGATGAAGTGTGCCAAAATGGAACTGAGGTACCTTATAATATTGTTACGTTACAAATATCTCTATGAGGGAAGGTAAAAGCGAACAAGGCAGAAGTTCTGGGGAGGACTAAGCATGAGCTTTAAGGTGGCTTTAAAAACCATTTCCCAGAGCAGGCGAGCATGCAGCATGGGGCAGGTGCTTCCTCCGGGGAGCTGCAGAGCTGGTGGCTGCTATACAGACACGGGACGGTCCCACCTCTTGTGCAAGGGTGCTGATGTGGAGACCCCGGAACCTTTCTCTGTGGCCCATCCTCATAGCGTAGGCAGCACGGAGAGAAAAACCTCAGATTTGAAAATAAAAAGTAAGGGTGCTAAGAATGGCTTGGAGCTGGGCTAAACTGGGACAAAGTTATATTGGCAGTGTCAGAGCTGACACTTGGGAACTTTGCGCGCATGGAGACGTTTGTCTGTGCTTTGCTGCCTAGAATCGCCTTGTGGTGATTTGCCTTTCCCTCCCGTTCTTGCAGTGCTGCTGAGTGAGTGACCTGGGTTTCATCTCAATAACAAGGCTACTGCTGGCTCCCACATAATCCCACTGAGCCCCGCGGGAATCAATACCCTAAAACTAGCGAAAGCTTCCCCACCTCTGCACAGACCACAGGGGATGCTCCTGGAAAGCCATCTCACCAGGCTGCAGTTCCGAGGGTGGCCTGGCAAGGGCAGCATTTTATAACCGGAGAGAAGGAGAGCACATGTGGCACGTCTGGCTGTGCCCGGCCTCTGCAACAGAAGGGCTTTCACAAAGTGAGCCGGGGAAATATTCCAAGTTAGCAGTTTATCCCAACACACTGCAGACGCTGGTTTACTGGCCAAATTAAAAAGGACATAAGAGGGGCCTTGTTGATGAAGAATCATCAGTATTCTTTATGCGTCCTTTCACTGAAGTAATATACTCTCAGTTTTCAAATTACGCAACCTTCTCCCCTAGTAGTTAAAAGCTCACTGCCACCCACCCCAAATATAAATTTTATTTTTTATATCCTATCTTAGCAGTCAGAAAGACTCAGCACAGTCTACAGTCAAAATCTGTGCTCTGCAAAGAAAACAGGAGCAAAAAAGACCCAGTTTTTACTTGCAATAGAAGATAAGTAAGAAAAGACCAGACCTGGCAGAGATCACTGTTACCTAACACGTGTGTGAGGCACAACTGGTATGACAGAACAGAGTAGGGTAAATCTGGTGCTTGTCTGCTCCAAAGGATGTCACACCCAGAGGCTCTGGGGAAGGCTCAGCACCATGCCCAGCAAGTGTTACCTAGCATGAACATCAAGGCCAATGGAATAAACATTCACAGTATTTGGGGGTGTTGGTGGATGAGAAGCTCAACATGAGCCGGCAATGTGAGCTCACAGCCCAAAAAGCCAATTGCATCCTGGGCTGCGTCAAAAGAAGTATGGCCAGCAGGTCGAGGGAGGTGATTCTGCCCCTCCACTCTGCTCTCGTGAGACCCCACCTGGAGTACTGCGTACAGCTCTGGAGTCCCCAACATAAGGACAACCCCAACACAAGAAGGACATGGACGTGTTGGAACGAGTCCAGAGGAGGGCCATGAAGATGATGAAAGGGCTGCAGCACCTCTGCTATGAGGACAGGCTAAGAGAGTTGGGGTTGTCCAGCCTGGAGAAGAGAAGGCTCTGGGGAGACCTTATAGCAGTCTTCCAGTACCTGAAGGGGGCCTACAGGAAAGACTATCAGGGAGTGTGATAGGATAGGATGAGGGGCAATGGTTTCAAACTGAAAGAGGGGAAATTTAGATTAGATATGGGGAAGAAATTCTTTACTGTGAGGGTGGTGAGGCACTGGAACAGGTTGCCCAGGGAAGCTGTGGATGCCCCATCCCTGGAAGTGTTCAAGGCCAGGCTGGATGGGGCTTTGAGCAGCCTGGTCTAGTGGGAGGTGTCCCTGCCCAGGACAGCGGGGTTGGAACTAGATGATCTTTAAGGTCCCTTCCAACCCAAACCGTTCTATGATTCTATGATTCTATTTGGATGGGGAGAGATAACTGAAAATCTCATGAGGTTGATTTAACGTTACATGCAAGAAAGGTGTAGCTGTGAAAACACTGCACACGGTCCCATGGGAAAGAACCCCGTAGAACCACAGTTTACTTCAGCTGCAGTCCTTAACACACCTGCAGTAACAAAAGCTGCGTGGAAAAGAAATGGAGTGTAAGGACTTGGAGGAACTTGTCATGCATGGTAAAGTTTGGTTGCTACGGTGACTGTTAACCTGATAAAACTATTACATCACCTTTTGTCTGTTTTTGCAACCCCACCTTTCAACCAGTCATGTTCAGTCTGAACTCAGCTAAACATTGAGAGATATTTCTTTACATTTGACCTGTAACATCCTTGTCTTGCTGCTTGCCAAAGGTAGAGAGCCAACAGAGTGGTAAGCACCCTGGGCCTCCACAGGCTAGTTAAACAACTTTCAGATGCTAGTTCTGAAGCACCTAGCTAAATAGGCAACAGTGGGTAATCCCTCAAATCTATAGATGCTTCAAATTTACATTTATACCAGTAAAACACATGTATTTCCTGAGCTGACAAGATCCACACAGTTCTTTTGGCTTTTCCTGGTGTCTGAAGTCAGTGAAAACAGCACTAGTTAGTGCCTGCTCCCACCTTCATCTCAGGGAAAGCAATGCGCGGTTTGATTGCATGTGCTGAAATGTCCCAAAATCTTACAAAACCAACACATAGTGAGCTACTTTTACACTTACTGTTCCCAATTTAAAACGTGCCCATCTAAATATCCTTGCTTCAAGAGACATTTCACAGAACAAGTTAAGACCTGAGCGTTACTTCACAGAACAAGTAACACAGCAGCAACAGCAGAGGCACAGTAAATACCTTGTTTTAGTCTGGGAAATGGCGATGCGTATACACTTGGTTAATGACTATTACACACAAAAAACATGTTAAGGTTTACCCCAGAGTGCTGTACCTTCTATTTTAGTAGCAGATGAGAGACGTCAAGCCTGTACCTTACTAGCTGGCCAGCAAACGCTCTACCCCTTTGTAAAAATCCCATGCCTCATAATGCTAACTCTTCCCACTTCTCTCCATTTCTATCGCTAATTACCTCAGTTTGGACAGAAAGAATTGTCCTTATTTGTGTCTCTCCAAAACTGATTGCTCAGTTGGGCAGTGAACAGGGGTGATAATGAATCCTGAGGTGCTATTTGTATTCCTCTAATGCATTAAGGGTTAGCTGTCTTTATGGAATTTCTAGCACCACTTCACTTTCCTGATTGCTATTATAAATCAGCAGGATGTGAAGAATCAGCCGCTACAGGCTTAATAAGACAGAATATTTCAAAACAGTAGTCCTAGTCGTACGCAGCATTTTTTCCAGGATGAGAACATGTCACAGCTGCGAACCAGGGATGGAACTGCATGTGATGTGACCACCATATGGACATCCTCTCGATAGGGATCGCCGTATGGCTGTGGCACAGCCGCCTGCTGCCAGACAGTCTTCCAGGGCCTGAAGAGCAAACTCACACAGACACTTACACGCCAAACTCACACCGATACCGTGCCCTAGGGCTGTAATACAGACCAGTGTGGATCCTGAGAAACCATTTATGCGTGTATTTTGATGGGAAGAGGGAAGGAGAATCAAGTGTTTTCAGAAGAACACAATTTCTGTGAGCCCCCAAGTCACAAGTCAATCGGACCGCAGGAGCCAGCACAGCTTTTGCTCCCAACAGTTCCTCTTACAACTGGCTACTGCCGCTGGAGCTGGGGAAAAAAACCAGCCGCAGCACCTCATCCATGAGCACATATTCCCAGAAGAGGGAACAAGCTTATGATCTGAGCTCCCTTCCAACACAAGGGCTCCCTGCTGTGGGGCACTCGAGAAGTCAGCTGGGGAAGTCCCTGACTGCTGCCTTTCCAAGGAAAAGCTCAGAGTTAGTGTATTTAGAAGCCTACAGCCTGCCCCAACATCTGCTAAAGGCACTATTTTCAGTGAAATGCCTGATGCGCTGGTAACAAAGACTTTTGTTTTGTATTTTCCCAATCAAAACACTCAGTGGGCAGCTGCTAAGTGGTTTTCAAGGGCTTTTTGTCTCAGACTTACAGGATGGTTTGAACAGAAAGGTAAGCTGGTAAGGGCCTAATGTATTCTCTGGTTTCAGGGCTACTGATGCCGAGAGAGAGCAGGGAATTCTGCCAGAGCCGTAAAGGAAACTACATAACATCGGGCACATTTCTGCAGTTTCTGTCAATTTGGCCTCCACACAATGACACCATGTTTGGCCCAGAATAATGTAAGCAAGGTCTTGCACACCTTATATTTTCCCTCCTGTCTGGGCTGTTCCAGACATGTTCAAGTTTCATGTGCCAGGAGTCTTCCCAGGCGGGTTTTCCCGCCCTTGCTCATTTCACCGAGAATTCCCCAGTGCTGCAAGCAGGAGGCTGCTCTTCCCTGGCATGCAGAAAGTTGATTTTTCTGCCCCTGGCTTGGAGTGTACCCAGCTAACACCCCACGTTGTGAAAACACAAGCTATCGCCCCTCTGCCCTGGGGTCAGGAGCACCCACAGCTCTTGCCAAATCTGGAGCAAAAGAGGCGTAACGAGCTCTCCCCAAAACAGAGGGTAAGAAGGTTTCCCACAGGTGGGCAGAGGAGCCAGGGGCCTTTGGGACCTGATTATCCTACGCCTCGCCATCCCTAGGAACATCCTTTTACCCACCACTGCCTAAACCAACCAGACTCCTTCATATTCTGGCTCCCCGGTCGGGGCAGCACCATTAACTTCATCTCAGCATCTGCCCCTCAGCGCTGCACACACAAAGCCCTGTGGCAGCAGCCAGGCAGCCAGCCTGGGGGGGCAGAGGCACAAGGTTTCCTGGCTGTAGGTGGCCATGCAGGCTGGCCAGCCCCAAGGCATGGGGGGTTTGGGAAGGGGAGGGAGGAGAAGCCTCTCCTGCACGGCCCCTAGCTTTCTGCATGATCCCCAGCTTTCTGCATGGTCCCTGCTTTGAAGGGGAGGCACACACCTTCCATCTCACACTTGGCTCCTAGTTCCTTTCCTAATATCCTCCTGTTATTCTAAGCCTGGCATGTTCCTGCACTCCCCTCTCTGCCTTTCCCAGTTCCAGCTGAACAGGGTGACACAGGATTGTTTTTCCTAGGCATTTCACTCCTCTCCTCTCAGGAGATAACAGCTGGACATTTAAAAGGAATGCAGATAAATTCTCTTTTCATCAGCAGTTTAAAGTAACATCTTACATCAGACTGGCACGCAGAATCCCCAAGCCAATTCGAATGCATGCGTGCCTCACTGGCCTGGGCTGGCCTGACGAGGAGAACAACTAATATATAATAGAGATTTTTTTTAAGAGGCAACAAAACAGGACACAAATGCCAAAGGAGTCTTAAAATCACCCTCTTCAACGCAATGTCTTCCCATCTCACCTCCTCAGATATCAGCGGGCTTGAGAACACCCGTGCTGCAGGCCACCCATGCAAAGGCAGCCTTTTCTCATGACGAAGAAGATGAAGAGTGCTTTAAAAAACGCTTTGGTGGTGGTGTAAAATACTGTACTGCTTTGTTGCTGATTGTCAGATGCTTAGAGCAGATCTGAAAAAAAACGGATGGTACCAGAGGCGGGTGCTGCACCGCCGGCAGTGGGGAGACAGGATCAGGTGTGGTCCTGGAAACAACGGAGCAGCGGCACGAAGGCAGAAGAGGGCTGGAGGGAGGCAGCAGTCAAACCTCCCACCCGGCTTCGTCAGCCCAGCCGGGAAGCTCTCCAGACCTGGAGCTATTTTGGAGCTCCCTGTGAGGATTATATCCGAGCCCACCAGCAGCTCAGCAGCTTCAGATAACCACGCAGTGGTAAGGAGGACTATTTATTCCACGTCAAAAATAGAGAAAAAGAAAAATTATGGTTGTCTGTGATGCACATATTAAAAAATAGCTACCCAAAGGCGCTTCTGAGGAATCTGTCCCTTGTATCACCATGAGTCATTTCTCTTCTTGCGAGAAGGTTTCTCTCAGTGGGGCTCTCCAGGGGGATTTCCAGGGAAAGGCCATGCCTCCTGAACCCCTCAGGCAGCCAAGGGAAACCACAGCAGGCGGCTGCACAGTCATAAAAAAAGACAGACATCCCTGAAATTCGCGGTGACTGCAATCCATGCCAGTCTCTGGCTTTCAAATGTCTGAGTTGCAGATCTCCCCATTTAATGGACGTGATAATGACAGAACAGAAATAGACAAAAGCAGACAAAAAGCAGCCAACGATGCACAATGGAAAAACTCATCAGGAGCTCCTGAATACCAACCCCTGCCTCTGACTGCGCCCTCCCCCCTTTTATCCACTGTGTGTTTATCCTGTACTTTGGCCAAACAGAAAGAGGGTTTTACTGATTCAATTCTTAAAAGCATTTTAATTCTGAATCATTACAATATGATGTGTTTTAGGCGCTTCTCTTTTCATTTCCAAGACTTATCCTGTGCATCAGAGATGCTTCTACCTACTCCTGGATCCTGCCATCATGAAAATAAGGGTGGCCCTTGAAAACACGTCCAGCTGAGATGTTGTCACACAAAGTTTGTGGAAGTTTAAAATAAAGGAAGGTGGCTTTATTTCTCTCTGGCTGACACTGTGTCAGGAAATAGTCACTGCCATGCCTTGGCACAGCTTTCTGTTGAACTGGTCTCTGTCTCAAGAAGTTTGGCGTAACACAAGGTTGTGGTCTTTGGACAGGCATAAGGACCTAAGACTGCAATGAACAAAAAACTGTGTCTCAAGAGACACATGGAAGCTATTGCAACAGGACGAATTTTCTACGTCCTACTAGAAATACCTGCAGTTCCCACTTCCAGAGAGGCAGGACCATAGCTCTGTGCAGAATGTACGTTTTGTTAAAAGAAAAAGAACTGCTTGACAGTCCTACTGATTACCGCCCTTTTCCCTCTCCGTGGTGACTTCACAATTAGTAACATCACTTACCAGGTTATCTCTCATTTCAAAAGTCATCAGATATGGTAAATATCTTCTTTGTTGTGTGGCCAAATGGAAAGTCACCCTTTTGTGAGGGAGATCCTGAAACACATCTAGACTGACACAAGTCACGTAACCCTGCACAGCCATCAGAGATCATAATTTTGTGCCAACTGATGACCCAGCTGAGGTCTGAACAGTCAGTTGAGTTACAGTGTTTTGTCTGCCATGGCCCTTTATCTATTATTGTGAGATCCTTCTTGCCCAAATATTTTGATGCTTATAAAGGATTCTCTAAATACAAACACAAAATACAACCCTATGCAGACAGGAAAGCTATCAGTGACTGGAAATACAAGGAGAGACTGCAGGACGACCTCAACAATCACAGCATTTCTAATAGGGCCTGGGGAGATGGAGAAGTTTTGGTCTTGCCAGCTTGCCTTTTTTTTCACAGAATGAAACAACTTAGAAGACAAAAAAAAAAGATTAACTGTATCACCATTATTGTCACCCTGTTAAAGCAAGAGCATTTCCTATCTGGAGTTCTTCTTACTGCCTCCTTCCTGCCACCTCTAATGCATTTATAACCTGGTGCGTGCCTACTAAGTTATAAACTCACACAAGTCAGCTACAGGGCTCCCTTCCCCTACCACAGCAGAGCAGAACACACCAGCAAGGAAGATGTCATTTTAAGGTCTCCCTCAGAGACTGCGTAACGTGCCTGATTTTGGGGAATTCAATCAGATCTCTCATAAAACCGGTCTCTGGCACAATCGTGAAGGTGTCAGTGCCAGGCCATGAGGCTGCTGGGAATACATTTTTGCCCTCCTAAGAATAAAACATTTGCTGCCAACAAGCTCATTTATGGATGTGTCAAACTCAAGAAAAAACTGAAGAGGCCTCACGTCCATTGAAACATTCCATCATTACACCAAGAAAGGAGAAAGGGGAAAACAAAACTGCTAAAGACTCTGGCAGAAAATATTTATGCTTGGCTGGAACAGGACGTGTCTCTAAATTTAGTGGCCTTAGCTTGCAATACCAGAAATTCAGCAACCTAGATGTAACTTTTACAACATGGAACTTGCAGATAATTTGCATTTCTACTAGTTAGCATAGTGGTCATGGAAAAGAAAAGCGATTTCTTTGGAAAGCCCATAAGATGTGTTTTAATGCTGAACACTGCTACGGGAAACCCTGAGTCCTACTAAAATAAATACATTATGAAACCATAAATGAAGAATTGCTCCTGCCTTGAACTTCTGCTGATGGGCACTACCAATGACAACTCCGGGAGCTTCAAAACACGCTTCTAGATTCCAGATTTATGAGAAAATCCACATCTGCAGAGAGAAGACAGGCTACCTCTGTGGATGAGACTGTTCTGCTGCTAAGCCATTTGCAGACTGTGAACAAATAAATGCTTCCAAACCACACCAAAATCCAAACCGTAACCGCGTCCCGCTGTTTTATTTGAGTTTCACTATTTCAATTAACTGAGAAGAACCTGACAGTTCTGCAGCGACAGAAGGACAGAATGGGAAAGCAGCAGAGGAGGGAGCTGCCAGCGCTTTCGACTCTGTGAAGACAGGATGGGGAGGGGGCAGCACACAGGGCTGCTGATTGATATCACATTCTCTGACAAACAGAAAGGCTCGAAAGAAAACAGAGTTTTTGCCCCTGTCTTTGCAGCTGCTGTCCCCTGCACTAGCATCTACTGCCTGGAGTCACAACAGATAGGTCCAATTGCTGGACGTGTGCGCTAATTGCAACCAGCACTTAAATACTCCTGAACATTGGCATTTAAATGTTGCCTCTAGACCACAGATTCAGCGTGCCATATTCACTTGTTTCACAATTCCCTCCTGCCGCCCCAGCAAACACAATTACCAGGCAAAATATTTTTTAATTCTGGTCCTACTTCTTTGGTGGGTGAGAAGGGTGCTAGGGGCAGCCACCAGGGTCTCTCCTAGTTCACACACAGTGCCAGCACTTGTTTTCCCATACAAGCGGGAAGAGCAATGAGGGATTGGCCCATGCTAAGTGCAAAGAGTTAAATCCACTTGGTCCCTAAAGGTATCACAGTCACTTCAGACCATTCTGCGTTGTTGCAGCACTTGCAGAGAGGAAAACGCACTTTGATTATTTTTAAAACTCTTTTGTGGATCCATGACAGTGTAAATTTCATTGTCGTATCTGAGGCTCTGTTTATCCAGGATGGCAGTTAGGAACCACTTGTACTTTTTAGCATAGCTGCGGCTAAACAAGTTGCAGTAAGCTTTCTCCATGTGCTAGGCAGACCTTCTACCGACTTTCAGAGAGAAGACTTCAGGATAAGGAGACTAAGCATTCAGCATGATTTGGCTGGCACACTGACTAGGGAGAAAAATACCCTGTCCACACAGCTCGCAGGAACTGTGCTTGAGCCCTACTGGCAGTAGCAATCACATTTAGTACAGTCGTATTTCCATTACACAGAGAGTCTTCACTCCAAAATTTATGTGCAGTTTAATCCGATTATTTTTCTTTCCCATTTCTGCCTGACAAACTGTACTTCTTAGGCCCCTGGCTGGAAATCCATGCTAATCAACTTAAGGACTAGTAGATAAAGCAAAGTTTTTTTCTCTGTGTTGCCAGCAAACCACATTTCATGACTATACTCAAGCCTCTGCTAACTAGGGTCACCGGCGTCTTCTTGAAATCCAGGAGCAAATAACAAGAACAGGAAAAGCTCCAGCTTGAGTGAAGACAGAAAATGCCAGCGGAGCGTCTCACACCGGGACTGGAATGTGGGGGGTATGGGGGAGGCCAATGGCTCTATGCAATGTTTATGCAAATTACTTTGTTGATGGGTTTTACCCGCCCCCACACAAATGACAGTTTTGATTATTTTAACCACAGAATTTTGTTTCCTGCATCAAGCAAACTAAATACTCAGCAACTGCCAGACTATTAAGCAAATGGTATGAGATGTATTGATTCTGCAGTGGTAACGATCTTACATTTTTACATAATGCCTCTCAGGCTTAAGTGTCCCCAGGCGCTCTACAAGTTGCACCTATGAAAAAAGCACTTCAGGAACGAAACACCACAGCTGCCCGGGAAGACGTTCCACCATTAGTGAGGGTGGCAAACACCAAAAAAGCAAAATACACTCTTCCCAGCCAAAATTCTTAGTAGCATTTTGGACAGGTTCTAAGCACAATAACCACATTAGATATTAGGCAGCCATGTCTTAGAAAAGCCGGAACAAGTACTGAAACAACTATCAAAACAATGAGTATCTTTGTCGTGAATTTTACCACATAGGTGGTGCGGCAAAAACTGCTGCACAAACAAATACCTAGTTAATGTATAACTGTACTGAAAGCTTTGGCTTAAAACCTGGCTGTTGATAAAAGCAGTTTGTCAAGACATCAATTTTCTCTCTCGTTGGAAAACTAATGCTTCACACAACAATGCCATTCGTAATTGAACTGTGGCTCTACTTACATACTCAGGAGACAAATGCAGCGTCTGAGTCATCAAAATCACTGCAATTCCCACTCCTGTAACTCCTACCCAAGTTCTAATCTGTGAGAAACCTTCTTACCCAAAGATCACACTTCACATCCTGTCTCCACTAAAGGTCTTCTGCATGCCCTCAAGCAAGTCATGTCACTCTTTTGTGCCTCATATTCTTGCCTGAAAATGGACATTCCTGACATTATGAGGGTTTCTTAGGGATACAATTAATCTGAATTTTAAAGAACCTCAAGGAGAAAGAAGCTGAGTACCATGTGAGGACCTTCATCAGCTGGAGAACAACAGCAAAAGAGAGAGGAAGTTTAGAAGAACTTTGATCCTTTTCTGTCCCACAGGAAAAACCTGTGATCACTCTCAAAATCACTTGAGGGTAAGAGCAAAGGCTCAGAACGAAACCTCGCCCTGGACCAACAGAAGTCACCACATCTCTGGTGAAGGAAGCTGCTTACCGCCGGAGTGCATTCGTCAGTTCAGCAGTCAGTTCAGTCTCGTTGTACGGTCTCAGCTCAGCTAGTGTTAACGGTGTTGCGGTGCCATCACTGCATTCCTGAGAAATGAGGAAAGGCCATCTAATTTGAAGTTGCCATTTTAGTGGGAAAACTCTGAAAACCTCTTAGTTTGCAGTTACTTTTAAAATGGAGGTGAAATAAACATCACGATGTCACAACAATGTGACAGTGTATCAACATACTAATACTTCACAAATCCTTCTAGATGCTTCCTAAACCACCACAGCTCACACATTTACAGAATTCTGCTATAGTGTGCTTAACTGCTGGTGCCTTATATTACTTTTGACACCACATTTGAAACAAAGAGGCACTGCATCAAACAACTCAGATGATGCTTTGCTAGAGAGAAGAAAAGAAACATGCATTTATATACTGGCTGCAGGTTTTGTTTTTAAACAAATTTTATTACTGAGGTTTTCAAGGGATATAGCACTAAACCAGCAGGCTTGAAGTTCTTCTAGGTATCACTATTTCTTCATGTAAATTATTAATGTAAATGCAGAAATCTGTTTATTTTGCATTACACTAAAGGGGGAATAATCTTCATCCTCAAATTATTCCAAACTGTCTGACTTGGAAAAAGAGACTGTCGTTATAACTGCTTCATAGAAATGAGCTCTGTTTTTTCATATTTTGTGTTTGGAGTAGGGGGAGGATGGTGTTTGGCTTGTATTCTCTTCCACTGTTTCCAGTGAGTGGCAACAGGCAAGACACAACATGCCCAACCACACAGTAGCTTGTGTGTTTGGCAAGAATAGCTTTGTAGTGCTCCTCCCCAAAACGACAACCTTATTTTAGCCCAGGCTTAACAGCAATTCTGCAAAGTCCTCATAAGTCACAGCATGGAAAGAACCACCTAACAACTGGAGAAGAGAGAAAAGACATACATATAGACAAAAGAGGAGAATGACTAACATGATAAAGACTGCTATTGGGAGGTATGATAAACCGTATTTACACCGATTTTGGAAACATTTCGACTCCTGACCTTGCCCAATTTGTCTTTGCTTCCGCTGCTGGTTGAGCTGAGAGACCTCATTCTCTGCTCCTTTTGCTCTTCCACTTCAGACTTCAAGTGCTCAATGTGGACAAGGTAGGCCTGCTCCTGGGCCTCTCGAGTGCTCAGTTTCAATTCCAATGCCTTCTTCTCCTTCTCTAGCAGGTAAAGCTGTGCCTTGAGCTCTGCCATCTCCTCCTGTTGAAGAAACATTATCAGCATGCTGCTTCATGGGACTACATACCTAAAGGAAGATGAGTTTAAACAAGGTCTTCATCCAGTCCTCTTACTTGAGTGTTCTTTCCATGGAGAACACTTACCGGCATCCAGAAGGGCTTTTATAATCACATAGTGTATTTGTCAAAAGACTGGTGTATTTTGAGAGTGAGTACGACAAGCTGTGCCATCCCTTAATCAGCCTCAGAAATAACCTCAGAGGCAACAGAGCAGCTATTGTGGTGCTGAAACCAGAGTATCAGGGATCTGAGGAGGCTGCCACAGTTGCTGAAATTTCTTTGGTTCTACCTTGCCCTTCGGAGACCATTGCCAGGAGTGTCTGACTTTCTTGTCAAACAGCTCCCTAAATGCCAGATTCCAGTTTCTTACTGATACATAAGAATTAAGAGTTGGGTTATTATCTCATTACAGTGGAATAGGTTTGAGGGACTAGGACAGCAAACACAGATCACATATTCCTGCCTCATAGTACCAGCCTCTGTGGTAGAATAAGTCAGTCAAAAAGGGCAACTGGATATGGCACTATCGGATGTCCATTTTTAATGTCCCTCTTCTAGGTGGCCAGAATCCCAACTATACACAACTGGAGGTTGACACAATTGCTCTTGCTAATATTCTTCCATAAATATAATCCACAGAAGATGGACACTGCTACTTCATAGAAAGAAGCTCAATTCTGAGAGCTTATTCTTGTACGTAATTCTTCTGCCACTCTGATATTTATGACAGGGCTGTCAACTGTTGTAACACAACCGCTATTTGGGGACAGACCTCTGCTTTAACATCTGCTCTGACAGTGGCTGGGCACAAGTGTAAGAACAAGGTATGAGCGCAGTGACCCTTTCAGCACTCCCAGCCTCCCAAAAAAAGCAGCTGATGGCTATCCTGAACCAGAAGGTTCTTTGTGTTTAACAACCCTTCGGAAAAGTTTCTTCTGTGAAATGTCTCATTATTTTCTGAACCCAGGAAAACCCAGCACCTACCGAACATTTAAAGAGATAGTCCTAGAAACACATAACATTATGTGTTAAAAAATCACCACCAAACAAACAAAAGACCACCAAAACAACAAAAAAAATCCAACCCAGAATCATGTCCCCACTGTTGAGCTTGCTGTGCCCTACGTCACCTCATGGGTGAATACTGAGTTCATGCAGCCATTTTCTGTATTATAGTTCAGATTTAGACTTGTTCACTGCGTAAACATCTCTGAAAGACAGAAGTTTCTTGTTGTGTGGCCTGCCTAGGAGAAAATCACTATTTTAAAATATTTTTTTAAACAAAAGAACATATTCTAGTCACAAAAATATCAGAGGTATCTTACCTTATCTTCAAAAATAATGCTCTTTGTATTATACCCATTATTATCTAAGATTATACAAACACGGATCTTGAATCATATTTAGACTTTTTCTATAGAAAAGAATCTACATTCCTACCAAAAATCTGCTGTCAGGATTAAGATTAAGCAGTGCGCACAGGTGTAGCACGATTACAAACAGCATATAGTAGTTACAGGTAATCATTGGCTTATTCAGAATCACCAACCATGCAAAAATAAAATCCATATCCTAAAAACCCTCAGGCTTGGAAATGTTTGTATGAGCTTTAACACCATTCATTTATTCATCTACTCGTTTGTGAACTGAAGGTCAGAGGTACAATCAGTTTCATTCAATGTGGTTTACAGAAATTTAGTTGTTAGGCAAACTTACCGTTAATTTCCTTTGTCAACAGTAAAAATGTAAATACTACTGATAAATAATGATGGGGAAATTTAGTTATAGGAGTTGAACTGGACTGTCTGGTATACTTAAGTGTATGCATTTAACTTCTTAAGCCTCCATTTCTAAAGCCATTAATCTACTTAGCCTGCCTAGTGAAGGCTGAGAAGTAATTTGAGCAGAGTATTTTGGCACTTATGTGAATAGGAGATACTCTTGACAGAGGGCTATCTATGTGGGAGGGTCATGACAAAATCTTCCCAGGCTGGAAGCTGAAGCTAGGCAACTTCTAGAAATAAGGGACACATATTTTGTAAAAGAAAAAGGTGAATTTAACCACTGCAGCAATGAATCTGTGGAACTGATTTTCCTCACCACTTAGAAGTTTTACCTTAAAGACTGGATGTTTGTACTACATACCCTCGTATGTGCTATATATCCTAGGTCAAAATAAATTTGAGGATCAAGGGTTAACTCCTTTGTTTATGAAGACAGTAAACTTATATCACCATATATGAATCCACAAGTTTGCATCCTGTCCCAGAAGACATATCATGGACTCCAAAAGCACCCCATATACGTTAGTTTTCTCATGTGAAGAAAATGTGACTTTGAAGCAGACAAGCAAAGACAAAGCAGGGGAAAAGTGGAAGAACTGTCAGCCAGTGCCTTACAGAGGCTCCTAGGGAAGGAGCAGGAAGAAATGGAAAGGCTGAAGTTAAAAACTAAAACTACAGTTGAGGATTCTGGTATGGACACATACAATCTGTGAGGCAGAGTGGTAACAGTAATGTTTCATGTGGGAAAATTTAAGCAGCTCAGGTTTACTTAGAGAGTTAATTAGCCTTTACATATGCAGTAATTTTTTCCATGAAAATATGTTTTCTAAAGATAGCATCTAACTTTAATTTCAATACCAACATCACCTTTGTATATTTACTATCCCCTTTTTTCCTAATTACAGGATGCTGATGAAATATTTTGCAATTTAACATATCTGCTTCTTCAGAGTGTGGGCGTAAAGCACAAGTGGCGTTTACAAAATGAAACCCTGAAGGAGGAGATAGCACGTGGTCACTCTTACAGTTGATTGCAGAAGACGTACGCAACCCATGCAAATTCACAAGCTTCAATCACCAAATCTAGCAGTCATTTCAGGACTAATTAATTGAATATTGAGGAATATTTTGTACTTCCAGTCATATTGTAATTCTGAATTTGAGGGAAAACTAAAACGACAATTAAAAACTCCTGACCCAATATAATCAGAAACACCACGGCATCCTCAAAATGAAAATTTGTGTTGGATGCGGTCATGTCAGAAGAATAAAACATCAAGGACTCTGAAGTGGCAAGAAGTCCTAAAAGTCAGGAAAAGGGAATCCAGGAGGATCACAGTACACAAGGTGGAACACACCAGCCTTCAGAAGTAAAACAAATATCAGAGCATATAAATGCCATGGTCTAGTTAACTGTATTTTACTATATACATCTATAAGAGCGTGAAATGCTGCAACAAAGGTGGACAACCAGATTCTTAACATTTTCCACAAAGAGACTGTAGTCTCAAAGCACATTATAAGCAATATTATCACCACCTGTACACAGAAGAGGAAAAATTATCAGTGTAGAAAGCTGAGACTTCTTATCTAGATTAAGTCCTTTGAAATGCAGAAAGGCTGTAAACCAAGAATTATTTACACCCATCAGAATTAATCTCCTTGCTAAGTGGGGCATGAAAACAACTGACCTCAAAGCAAGACCATTGAATGATGACAAACTGCAGACAAGAATATATTTGGAAACATGGTTAACTGTTGCTTGAAGCAAAGAATTGGATTTTACAGAAGTACTGGCAGACCACTATGCCTTACATGCTGGATCACTAAAAAAATAAACAGGGCAAGAAAGAAACCATCCCCAAACCACCTTTTTATGGGTCATATTCATCAGTAATGAAGAACTAATGGTGTAACGGCATTTTCAGAACATTATCAGCATAACACATAGATGCACGAAGCAATATGACTGATGCGGTGATCAGTTTTTACTGGTAGTCACAAATGAAGGTGCCAAAAGATGAAGCAGAGATTCCAACAGAGATACAAATTTCAGGAAGAGAGTAGCAGGTCGTAAGACCCAGCAAGGCAGAAAATCCTTGAGTAGCTCAATCAAGCTGTATCATCCTTCCTAAGAATGTGGAAGGGAGGGAACAAATTAAGAGCTGCTACATGATGAAGTCCTCTGCAGCTCAGACAAGTCCATCCCATGCACTCAGAAAGCGAAGACATCCATTGAGTTCTGCCCTTAGGTTCACCTATGTTATAGCTTGCTGAACATATCAGCAAGGTGTAATGCAGACTTGAGCAACAACCATGGATGCCAACAAGGTGGCACATTCTCTTGGGGCCAAAGCGCAGCAGAGTGTAGCTGTGCCTTTTGTAATGCATATGCATAGAAGGCAGGAGTTCTCAATTTCTATAGCACGAGACCACTTACCAACAAATCCATTCCAAGCTTTGACAAACTTGTTTTCACCATATCCTTTTCAGAATCCTAAGGATTTCCTGCGGTTGTGAATTCCAGCACAGTACAACAAATTATAATGAATAACAGTACTGTCAGTTTTTCTGTACCAGAAAGGACTGAAGGTGACTTCAGCCACCTATATAAAATGTATGTCTGTTTTCGCATACACTGCATACAAACGAACCAAGATTTCTTCTTCTTTTTCTAGGGACAATTCCTGCACTGAAAATCCAATGTGCTAGGTCCAGCCAGAAGTTATGAGTCAAAAATAGTTACATGATCAGTTAATGAACAAAAGGATTACCAGCACTCAAAACTGTGCCAGAATGATGACATGCAAATGTTGATGTTCCTAATCACAAGGGACAGCTCTGCAGTTTGCTTTTACCAATCAATTTAAAGACAGAGGTAAGAATGGCGTACCAGAGATTTCAGCAAAGATCTGGACGCGAAAGAGGAGAAGGAAGTCTGATATCTGAAATATACATCTAATTATCTACAAATGTCTTCCAGTACATCTTGCATGCTTTAATTATGGGGAGTATGTGCCTGTTGGCGACAATATATTCAAACAAGTACCATAAGTTTAAGTCTTCTGACTGGTAGCAGGCAATCTTTTTTTCTGAACCGCAAATATTGACTGCATTATTGCAAAATTGTATTTGTCATCATGAAAGGCAGCACCACTAAGAACATAATTATCATTACTAGGCTACCAGTTAAACACCAGTAGCACATCTGAACAAAAATCTATAGCTTTAGAAGCTTACAAACCTATTAAGAATTGCTGTCCCACATGGTACCTGACATATCTGCCATTAGTTGACTAAAATAGCACTTGCTAACATGCAGAAATTAAACTTGTTTAAACTGAACCAAACACAGACAATTTCTAAATGCAGACATGCACTTGTATTGCCTTTAATATGTTCCTATGTTTTAGTTCGCCCTCTCAAAGTCAATACAGAAGCCAGATTTAAAATGATGTAAGCTCTATACCTGGTCAATAAAGGTCAGTTTTTCTAGATCACATCTTTAGAACTGGACGTATAAACCAGGCCCGAGGGACCAGAGTTTTCTCCGAAAACCTCTGTTACTGCAAGTCGTTACGCACCGCAGCCTTTGCTCGGGCTCTGAACTGAGCTATAGATTGCAACACAGTGCCTAGAACAGCTCTGGACTTGTGACCAACCACTGGAGAGCATTAGGGATGGTAGTTTCTGACAGACCATTCCTCCTCCCATGGCAATACTAAAAGGAGGTGAGTTTGTTCTGCTTCAGTTCGCGAATATTCAAGATGCACATTTGCAAGCTTCTAAGTAAAGTAATGAACTGTCTCTTGGGAAGTGCTGTATCATGCTTTTGGTCACCCTCAAGCAAGTCAGTTGCCATATCTCTTAGAGAACACATCTGGTTTGCCAAGGAGAGCATTCCAAGTTTAGAGCCACAGATGAAGCCCTCGCCTAATTCAAAACACACGTAGCTCATCACTGTTAATGCACTGCCTTCTGTCACTTTCTGACTACTGGATTTTCAGCTCTCATTATTTGTTTGAACAAAGTTACCCTTTGTTACCCAGTGATCACCATCAAAGCCTCCCATGTGTGACTGAGCATGTTTTGCAGCGCAGGGGCATTGCCAGCAGTGCAGTTAGCCTGTTGGATATAAATACAATACCTTCATTGCCATAAGCTCCTGCATCAAGACCGCATTTTCCAGGTCTAGCCTCTGGCTGTCTCCACGAGGTTTAACGTCATAACTAAGGGGATCAATGTGGATGCTTTCCAGCTCCAGCATTGTCAGTTTCACTGCTGCCCTGTCATTTTTCAACTGCTGGATGTAATCTTTCAGCCGCTGCTCATCCTCCTTTGTAAATTCCGTATCACAACTGCTTGCAGTTGAGCTGGTAGTACTGGAAAGAGAAAGAAAGGTATTAAAAAAACATTTGGAACAAAATCTACATTTTTTACACCAAAACACTCTCCCAATACTTCATTCACACATCTGAGTTTTACTTAAAAGTTCATAGAAAGGACACACGCAGCATGGAGCGGATGGTGTAATGTTCAGAAGATGCAGAGGGGTGTGATAAATTCAGAAAATAAATTAGTTCTCTAAGCTGCATGAGAAAATTGAATCATGTGACAGCTTCCCTGCAAAGCCAGATATTTAGTGACATGTAACTGAATTACTTTTTCTGGAATTGTGTCTTCTGAAACAAGTCTTTTTTTTAATTAAAAAAAAAAAAAAAAAGGCAGCTACTTAAGATTTCTTAGCAAAACCCTAGCAGGGCAAGCTTCTCTCTGCTGCTCAACCACTGAGTCTTCATCTTCTTTGTGAACAAGCATCTGCTAAGGAAAAAGAATCATCGCAGACCTCATTTATCTCTGCTGATGGCAATACCAGCTATCGTCTCAGATATTTTTAACGGATACTCGTAGGAATCAACCTGAGCAAAATTCCATGGGCAGATGCCAGGAGGTAGCATCTTTCAATTCGTGTTAAGGTGTACTCCTCGGAACACTGACATTCCTTCAAGGGCTGGAGGGGTTTAAAACCAACCCATAAGTTAGCAGGATTTTCAATAAAAAGTCATCATCAGACTTGGCAGAACTTCTCCTGTCCGCAGGCATCAAACAAATGACTGCCCATTAGTCTGCCCCACAGAAGTTTACAGAGAGATAGCAAAAAGGGAGAATTAATGTCTGAGAGCAAGGGTGTCTCAGTGCTGCCTACCCACCTACACGCATGCCAGTGCTGCAGGGGGCCGAGACTGATACAGCCGTAGCATTCCAGGGCTGAATATAGTTGCAATAACACTAAAAGGAAAATAAAATGCCATGTTGTTTCTATAACCTCACTCAGAGCTGCCTGCTGTCTCCTGAGGTCCTGTAATCAGCTGCCGGGTGAGGGATAAGTCATCCATTAACCGTGCTTGTCTGGAATGCTAGATGATCTCAGTTATCAGCAGGGGAATAAATCACTTTCTGTATCAAATTGCACTGCTGTTCAACATTTTTGTAGGAAGAAAAAAAGCCCCACCCGCTACATGCTGTGAGAGTCAGGATGATGCCCTAAAATATATTATGCGTTATGTGAAAAAGGGGAAGCCTCTCAAGATAGGCTTGATTTTTCTCTTTTCTTTTGGTTCTACTTCAGCTAGAACTACATTGATTTTTAAGTGCCTCAAATAATTGCCAATCTTCCCACAAATTCCAAGCACAGCCTTGGAGGAGATGGAGAATTGGCAGGTCTACAAAGATTTCTCAAAATCCTTCCCTCTCATGAAATATCACATTACAGTTCTTTGCTACAGTTCTCTGTCAATTTCCCATTATTCCTTCCTTTTCTTAGGGATAATAGGTGCCATATTTACCACAATTGTAAATTGGTCTTTGCTTGTTTTCGTCCATTTCCACCTGCAGTGAAGCTAAAAACAGCCAGTACCTACACCACATAGAAACCCTTTAAGGCTGAAACAAATTTTTGTTCATACTTTCTTCTTCATTGGAGAATCTTGAAACACTTAATAAATCTTGCTTTACTGAGTCTAAAGATACCTCTCCGAAGTAAATATTGATATAAAAATCACGGGGGTAGACAATGTGAGAAATACTTAATTCTGTACTGAAGTCATGTTGCACATTTCTTCAGCACCCAGAGACAGCAATTGCACAGTTTTTCTGGATTAAATGTAAAACAGCTGTCGCTGGAGGAAGGACAGCTTTTAAAGCTTACACAGGCTTCAAATCTTGGGACACAAAGAGCTCATCTCAGTTTTCGCTTGCAAAGGAAAGAAAGCCTAGCTCTCCTGCTGGGAATGAAACCTAAGCAAAAATGCTGAAAGTCTATTGTTTTGCTGCACTGGACCCCCGTACTCACTGGATATTCACAGATTTTGGCCCTTGAGGGTCCATGGCTACGGATGCATATTTTAGGGGAGAGCAGTCCAAACTGAGGAAGGCAGTCTGGGCTGTTGCCAGTGATTCTCAGGCTGCTTTTACTTCAGTCCTGGCTGCCTGCCTGCCTGCCTGTCTGTCTGCAGCTGAGTTGGCTCCTCTGGTGGATTGCTAGCAAGCTGCTCTTCTTCTTTTTTTTTTTTTGAATATATTTTTTTAAGAAGGTGAGGGGAGCTTAGCGAGGAAGCTGTCTCAGGCAGCACACACAGGTACAAGAACGCTCCCTCCACCCCCACATTCAGCAGCAAGCCCCCCCACGCAGAAGACTGGAAGCAGTACGGTTTGCAGAAAGCCAGGGTAGAAAGCACGCTTTGGAGTGCTGTAAAAATGAGGCTGCGTGATGAGGGATGGAAACAACGCTGCAGTGTATCTGAACTCCCACAGCACCGCTCTGCCAGGGCGTGCCCCCCCAAAAGCCCCACCATGCAGCTCTCCACAGCCATAATGCTAGTCCGTTGCTGCTCTATTTAAGGGCCCACAGCTGTTGAGCATATGAATTTCAGATATTGCTCTCCCTTCTAACAGCAACCAGGACAAAGGAAAACAAACCGAGAGAATGCATATGCAGTATAACGCATCCATCCAAAAACCACATGGAACTGTTGCAAAAGATGTGCAGTTTCTCATTTCTCAAGCACATAGGTGAGGATAGAGAAAGGATCACAATTTCACCACCTGGAGGGAATACAACATCAATCTGCTCGTTCTAACTGCTGTTGTATTCAAAGCAAGCAAAGAGAAATGTTCTCCCCACTCGCTTCATCCCTCAATCCCTTTTACAACGATGTCATGCCTGGATGACGTCAATTTAATTTTCACATACAGCTTGTGGAAAATATGCAGGTTGGTATAGTATAGTATAGCATGCAGTTTTATTTGCTAGCACGCATGTATGTGTTCGCATGCACGTATGTGTGTACAAAATGCAGTGGATGCATAGGAATGAGGCTTCCAACAGTGCCTCTGCGCGAGTAACTTCTGTACGCTACAAAATTGTGTCCATAAAACCCCGTGTAAGCTTCAGTTCATCTGTTAAAAATCAAGTCAACAAATAAATCTGCAATTCAGCAATGGCTGATAGAACTAAATAACGCTGTTGGAACTGAATCCACAAAACTTGCTTGAACGTCTGTACGCAACCTTACACTTTAAAGAATGCATTTGATGCCCAGCGTACATGGGCCAGCCATCTCCTACGTGAAGGTTGTGGCTTGAGATCTAAAACAGCACAATGCCAAAAGATAGAAACTTCCTGAGAAACTGAAGAATACTCCCAACCAGCCAAAAGACAAACAACAGTATACTTGGTTAAAATCAGAATCTTTGGTGAAACTACCCTGCTTCCTCCTGAGACTAGCTCAGTCCAGCAATGAAGCGTTACATAGAGAACATTAAGGTATGTATGTGTTGGGATATTTCTAAATAACTTACTTGCACACTTCAGCCAAGATAATCTTGTCTGTCAGCTACTTATCTGAAATCTTGAAGTGATTCTGATGAGAGATATAGTCCTACATTTGGCTGAGTTCAGATATTTTGTGACACTGCATAATACTGAAAAGGATTCCCTTTGCATGTAAGAGACCAGCTCTTTACCCCGTGAATCCAGAGGTAAGGCCAGGCTTACTAGCACTGCAGGAATAAAATCCACCATTTTCAGCCAGTGTTGCAACTGGAGCCCTTCCCTTTTGTTTCCTTCTTTTTAAGGTGCAATCAGTCAAACCTCGTTGGCAATGTAGGTTCTATAGTTAGCTTCTGTCCACTAAAATAATTATGACTTCCAACTACACTGCAGACCTTTTTCTATTTTCAAAAAATGAATTGGCAACATTATTGTCCTGCTGCCAGCAAAATAAGTTGAGATGCTTGCTATTATTTTTATTCAGTTCACCAGTAACAACCTCTGTGATGCTCTTTCATTGCATTTCATTTCTTTTCATTTCAGTTGCTCCCTTTTACAGTCTTTAACCACTTGTCACTAGTGGCTCACCAAGCATTTATTCTCGGTAATGTGTTCAGTGATTTGACATTCAGAATCTCATTTGAAATGCCAAAGCTAAAGATGGGTCAACAATTTCATTATAAGTCCCTATTCTACAGGATTTCGAACAGCAGGGAGAATTACTCATTTGTCACAAGTCTCAGCAAAGGAGAGTTTTCATCATCCCACTACCTCTTTACTCAGTTGGTTTCAAAGGGAAAAGGTAGCAATACATATCTGCAAAACTAAAATCCCGCAGCACTAAAACAGCTATGGCAAAAGATCAGTCTTGCAGATTCAGAGTATGTTTGAACCACATAATGTAAAAATGTTTTCATTCCAGTGTAGTGGTCCCCAAATGCTGGTTCACACAGCGCTCACTAGTGATGTGGGCTTGTTCTACTCCCCAGTTTTATAGACTGCAAAGTTCTTTAAGACAAATAAAAAACATTAAGCCTGCAGGAGCAGCTAGAAATCTGCAGTCTGCTTTCCTATATCTGCTTGGATTGCTATTGTAATGGAAAAGGAAAGGGAAACCATCAACATCAAAGAATCATAGCGGGCTGGAGGTCTGCGGCATTGGGATGTCTGTCTAGAGCAGCAGGGAGCCGAGTGGCAAGGCAGCACGCATGAATGGGTTGAGAGAGCTGGGAACACAGGCAGGATAACGCCCAAAAGCAGGAGTAGGGGCCTGCAGAGAAACAAAAAGGATCCAGAATGATAGGGAGAGGAGGGTTAAAGACAAAATCTTCAGTTTTTTAAGTCTGAGACAGAACATTTACTGATAAATATAGAAAAGTGTGTGCCTTTTGAACCACCACAGATTTTCCACTCGTGGTCTGGCACAGTGTCACGTGTCTGTAAGCTGAAAAGGGGACGACTCTATTTTGAGACAGGGTCCCCAGGAAGGAGAAATCTGAAAACACCTCTACCACCTATCACTTGAACACAACAGAGGGAAAGGAGAGAAGATTTGTGTTTCATGGAGAAGCTAAAGTTTCAGAAATATTTTCACCAGTATCTATGTCCAGACAAAGACAAATTACACTGGGCGTGGGGGCAGGGGAGAGGGATCACAACATGTAAGTGATGATCGGATCAGGATGCCCACATGACAAGTTCCTCACTTGCTGTGTGCCCTTTGGGTGAGTGAGAGAAGCTTTTCTCTTTCATGTTCCACATACATCAAAGCAGATAATAATAGTTACCTTATTCAGTTCGATATCTTGCTCCATGCCAGAGAAAAATTATCCTACAATGATAATGGCTCAAGCTACAACCTCCCCCTTGCACACAGAAGCACTGACATTTGCATTCATGACACAGTTTATACTGATGAAATTTGAAATCCTACGCCATTTTAATCATACTCTGCTGAAACTTTACTCGGCCAACATGTTAGGTGCACACATACACATATTATCAGCTGGCCACCAAAAATTCATGGTAAACAATGAGCATGAGGGATGATTTTCTTCCCCAAAAACACACACTTCCCTCCCTCATCCTCCCCCTCAAAAACCCAAAAATTATGTTGAACAAAGCAAGGACTATAGAGACTATATTCCTACCAAACACCGTCAATGAAAAGCTAGGAGAACAAACACTAAAACAAGAACACCTTCCCCCTCCCCTCCAACTTCCACTCTGTCAATACTGGAAACTATCTAAATTATTTTCAAGAAAAAAAATAATATTATGCCTTAACCAGGTATCTCACAAGAAAAACACTAAGGTAGTTATGAACAACCGAAAATGACACTTTCAAATAACAGAATGGAGAACAAGCTTAGTCTAGGTATAGGTGTTGCCACATGTGGCCACTTACAACAGGTTCATGTGCAGGTGTAGATATCACGTAAGCACACAGGAATTGAGACAAGTCACATATATGAAACAGTTTTGTGTAACTTCTTTCCAAGGCCAGTAAATACTTCTGGTACAACGAGTGATCGATGCGTTACTAGCGCAGATGCTGCCACATTAATTTCTGAATAAAGATACAGCTTTCTTTGGACTGGAAGTGCACCATAAAACTTCTCTGAATAAAACATTAAAATTTACCCCACGTTTGGACCCTGTTCCCTCAGGTTACCTTTTTGCTCACTTTTTAGCTATTCCATGCTAATCACAGGCAGGAAATAAGATCCTTTGGAGGAGGCATCATCAAGAAGAGGAAATGATATAGTACTAAAATAAACTTCTAAAAGTGTCAAAAAAAAATGACAGCATTTGAATAAAGAACTGGCTCAAAAACTGAATTAAAATGACGTTTTAGAGTGAATCTGAGAAACCAAAAATAACTTTTAAAAAGAAAAATGTTCATCTATATTTATCCAGGACGCTTGCCAAATTCGTATCCATACACAAGCACGCATATTCACTGCACAGAGTACAATTACACTGCAGGCAGGCAACGACTCAAAATGAAGCTGCAAGCAGATGTATTTGAACGGGAACACTTCTGCAATAATAGCTCATTTAAGTTTAATTATTTTATAGTCCTTCAGAAAAACTGCCATATCCAGCCTTTCCTGGAAGAATGCACTCTGTCTGTCACGATGCTCATTTGCCACTCCATGTGCGAAAGAACAGCATGGGAAGGAAGAATTTGGAAGGGGGCAACAGAGAACGAGAAGGGAGAGGAAATAGTTTAGAACAAAATGTCTAGATTTGCAACATTTAGAAAACAATTCTTGAGCACTCCAAAATGCCAATGGAAGCATACTTCTGATCTCTGGTTTTCCATAGGTCTGTGCTGTCTGCATACAATAGATATGAATAAGTAGTACATGATTTGAGTTCCAATAAAACAGCAAGAAAGTCACTGAAGTAAAACAAATGTAATGGTTTTGCCCTTTATGAGGAAGATCAAAGTTCAGAATCACCCATTTGCAATAAATTTACACAAAATCCTTCTTGGCTGGAGCTGCTCGAAGTCTAAAGACAATCAGACCACTGAGGCATGGTGACTAACAAATCAAAGCAAAGAAGCCAGTGGACTGAGGTGAGGGAGGTAGTTCAGCAAATACAATACAACACAACGTTTGGTCTGAAATCAAACACTTGGGGGTCAGGGCAGCGGAGGAGTTGCAGTTACCTTGTGTGGCTGTTGGATGACAGGCTTTCCCAGGGCTGCACGCTACAGCCAGTGACTGCATAGGCTCCCCCGCAGCTCCCGTCTAGTTTCATCAGCAAGGCTTTCGCTGCGTTCTCAGCTGTCTTCCTGCAGTCGTGAGCTCTCTTAAGCATCTGAGTGATGTTTTCATCACCTGTCTGGTCCCCTAGTTTTCAAGCAAACAATCCGATTCAGAGCTTTGAGGAGGGGGATAGAAATTACAGCAAGAGTAGAGATGCTTCTACGCGCTCTCAGTTTAGACCAAGACGATGACAATGAACTAGCAATCTGTGATGTAAAAGCAACTTCACTTCTGTGCGAGTATCAGTGGTAACTACTGGCCTGAAGGCATCTCCCTTCCCAGCCACAGGCTCCAGGTACTTGTTGCTCCGGGTTACATGTCTTAAGTGATGTTTTGTCTTAGCTAGCTTCTCTGTTTGTAAGGGTGTACATTGTGCATTAGGATTAGATTAGGGCGCTCACATTAATAATACACTGGAAAAGCCTCAGCCTAAATTACAACTCTTACTCCAATCAGTCCAGTGCTGTTTCACAGTGTGGTCATTTCCAGTGCTTTGTCTCACAAGCACCTTTATCTCAAGCCTGACAGTTTGCCAGAACACTTTCTTACAGGTTACCTTTCCAGCTGGAAGCATTGCCTTACTGCTTAGAAGCAGCCTTTCAGAGTTTACAGCCATGCATACTAACTCAAAAGAAAACTAGCACTGGTGTTTATTAATTTGCTATAATTTCTAATGGTTATGCAGCATCTATGCAGCTCATAAGCTGTCCCTTCAGCAGAGGCAGGACAGAAACCACCTCTGTCACTACTCTCATAGTCCTAACTCCAGCTGGACTCAACTTGTTAAAGACAGACACGTTAGTGGCTACACTGAAAGTCTGAACAAAGCTACAATATATTCATACTTTACCAAACACCACGCAAAGATATCAGAGAGTATAAAAAAACCCCGTTTGCCCAATGTCAGATTTTCATTTCATCCTTATTTGAGTCAAAGACCAATTACCAGTACTTCACACTCGCTAAGTGAAGTGTGTGCACTAGAAATAACATTAATGCGGAAGAAAGGACAGAGAATGTTCTGCTAAGAGCAGCCAGATATGCTCAGCTCTAAGTGATGCAGAAGCAAATCCCACGAATTTTCCACTCACAGATGTTGATATAAAACTTGACTAATCTTCAAACCAAAAATCTGCTATTTTATCTAGGTGTTTTAATCAAATTTCATGGTGAAATAAAGGTACATAAACCAAACACTACTTCCTCACAGCTGTGCTACGTAATGGGAAATTGTCACTATTTCTATCACTGGGCTGTAACTGATAATGCCATAATTAAGACCTGTAGACAGACACCTATATAAAAACTCAACTACGCTCTCTTTCATAAAATGCACGCGAGATGAAGTCCTACTCAAACCCAAAGTATTTCTCCCTTCTAAGACTTCTTTCTGCCATCTATGTGAATAGAAAATCCAAGTCAAAATTCACTTTTGCTGGCCACTGATTTCTGCCAGCAGGGAAAGCTCCCTAGCATATGGAGCAAAGGAATGACCAGAGTCTGGGAGAAAGGTGGATGAAAATCTCAGACATCCACTCGAACGTTTACTGCATGTCACACACTGCACAGGCCAAGATAGGTACACAAGAGCCTGCTTCTTGCACTGGGAGAGATACAAAATAAGGGGCACGGTTAGCAGCACAGCGACTGTGGGCTGAGTGCATCTTAGTCATCTGAAACAAGAGGCTGACCATGGCCAGTCCTGTGGCTCTAAAGCCAGATGGTCACTGTTGTCTCTAAAAGCTCTGCGTTTACATTTCGGTGATTCCTGAGAAGCTAGTGCTATAACACTGCTTCAACCAGGCAGCTACCCTGCCTCAGCACAGTACAAAGTGCTATTCTTCTCTCTCTAAAGATTTCCCCTCTTTGTACTTGAAGATTACTACAGCTACCTTCTCCTATCAGTAAAAGGAACAGGACTATAAAACAGAGATTAACATTCATGGTGCAAACACCTCTTTCTATCAGAAAAGTGGAGCCAGCAGCAATAACAACCTCCAAACACTTCAGAATAGTGATTCCAACCTCCAAACACTACGGTAGTGGTTCATTCCATTACTTAGCCAGCAGCATATTAAAAAACAACATCTAGCCACAAGATTAACTATCCACAAAATAAAAAAAAAACCCAGAACATACAGGCTAATATCCCTGACAAAACAATAAAACATACGACAGAATGTTTTGAAATTTCAGAGCAAAGGTAAAATGTGGGGTGAAAAACTAGAGCCATTTTGGGGGTTTTTTTTTGGTAACTACTCAATGCTACCCTTGTACTTCCTTAATCCCAGTTTTTCATAGACTATACTCAACTTCTACAGGGGTCATTGTTGCTGGTTCAAACAAAATCTGTACTTGCAGTTACCACAGCTGTATGGCCCTAAGCCACATATGCTCATAAGTATTGTTTAATAATTCCACTCTGTACAGTTGCATGCCCGTAACAGCCTCACCACTGCCAGAACAGGCATCCCCTTGTAACAGTATATGTAGGTTAATTTAAATTGATGGTGAATTTTATTATATAATTCCAGTCTCTCTTTTTCTTTTCCCCTATTTTTTGGGTGTGTAAAATGATCTAATTAGTTAAAAATGAGAAAAGACCGGAGAGCAGTCTTAAGTGATGGGTCATGAGATGATTCACCATTACAACTGCCTTTAATGCTAACTGTCACCCAAAAAAAAAAAATACATAAAGTGATTCATTGACATCTTACCAACAGAACCAACACCTGCAGCTCTGAACTGCCCGAGAATGAGACTCTGCTCACTTTCTGCCAATGCCAACAGCAGCTCATATGCTTCTATGCATTGTTCACTGAAAGAGAAAAGAAACCACAGGAAAAAAATATCAACACAAAATATACCTGCAATTTAGACAGAATACACCCGCAAGAGCAACAAAAAAAGAGGTAGCTGAACTGCATGATTCCCTACTATGTGTCTAGCAGCAGGGGTATTAAATGACATAACACAACACACATGGCTTCTATCGTAAGCATGCAACAGTCTCTCCTTCCTTATGATGGCCCCAGGTTGGCCTCAAGTAATGTAAGAAATTAAAACAGAAAAGAATGGCCTGATGTGAAGTGAGCTCCAGAAGCATGTTTGAAACAGTCAACAATATGAATTGTGGTCAACATGATCCCTTTGAGAAACTTTTTTCAGGCCTTCTTACTATACAAAATACAGTACCCTACTATATAACTATACTACACAAAGTATATTAAGAAGAAAAGAAAAGACAAGAAATATATTTGCTGCTCTGTCCTGGCTGTAAGATTTTCCTCCTTACAACACAACAGCTTCTAAATACAAGTGGCTGCGTGGTTGTAGTTGCTGGCGGGGGTTAAACCATGACAACAGAATACATTCTTTAAAAAGCACACAGTTTGCCTTAAGACCAGACTGCCTGTTCCAAATTAGTTGCAGTTGAAGGAGTTAAACAACACCATCTTCTTTACATATAGTTTAAAGCAAATTTAGATACTTGTAACCAAATAGCAAGCAATTCATCCACAATTTCAGATGATGTAATATAAAGTCACTCTGAATTATGTGGAGTATAATACTACTCTTGGACCACTGCTCTTGTGAAGGGTGTCACCCTAATACAGAGAACCTGTATCTCAAGACCAGATACAGCAGAGAGAGTTTAAGCCTACACACAACCCCTAATTCAAAAGTTAATTCAGTATTTAAAAATTAAAAGATAAATCCCTATATTTCTATTAGACCAAGTTTGCTACTGCTGGTTGAAATTAGGGTTGAACCACTTGTATCAGTAACTTCAGTTCTGTAGTTTGTCAAGTAGTTTAACCAAAGGAGCATTTTTTTCAGGGAGGAAACAAAGAGAATCAGTGTTACTATGGCACAGCAACAATTTCACTCTCAAAGACTTCCATCAGGTCTCCCCAGCTCCCTCTTTTTCTGGCTGAGACACCCCCTGCGTAGTTTCGTACCTGTACTGCAGCGCAAGCCTGAGGGCGGTGGCGTTGGACTCGTACTTCCCAACAAGCATGCTCATCCTCTCGGCATTGCTCTTGCACTCTTCCAGTGTTATTGTCAACAAGTCATTCTGCGATTTCAAGTGCTCAATGCGGCTGTAGAAAAGGAAGTAATTTGCAACCTTCAAACTTAGCTTGCAGACACTGACCTGAAAACTCTAGAACAATCATAATTTAAAACAACAAATACCGTTTGGTCTAGATAAGGTTTTTAATGAAGATGTCAAAATCTATCAGTTCTGTGTCCCACATCCAGAGCCAAGAGGATAGTAATTCCTCTTAGGACAGATTCTTCCTCCTCCTCCTCTCCTCCCCGTAAAATGTACTCATAACCCTGTGCAACAGCAGCAAGCAGAAAGCTGTACCCTTATTTTGTAAGCCACAAGACTGTGTAGACAGTTTCATATTAACCTTTTGCTTAATTTTTCTGCCTCCATTCCTCACTTCCCGCCGCCACATTTGCTTCTTGTTCTAAGTGGCATGTTCATCAGTGAAGTGTGTGGGTGTGTGCAGGGATCACGCAGCTGCATAAATGCCCCCTTTCTTTGGAACATCCAGAATAACCATTTCACCTGAAGCAGTATTTTGTTGTGATTAGAGAGGTAACATCCAAAATACGAACAAAGTTCCAATGAGGCAAAGAAATCTCCAAAAGTTCTGGCAATAGTCAGACAGACATATCAGAACTTAACTGTAATATTCTTCTCAATGAGGTCAACTCTGAAGCTGAAAGGGAGGCTTCAGGATATCAGTGTTACTGTTTATTCTCACTGCTGATAACTGCACTCACTATACAGTTGTATACACTGTACACTGTACAGTGTACTATGCCTAATCACAAGAGTTGGACATACACCAAAAAGAGACAGGCAAATGATTTCAAAATTTGGACAGGTAGCTAATGAAGAAATCAGTGACATCCAGAACAACTCTAAAATCACTGACTTCTTAACAGACACAGGAAGAAAGGCTAGTATACCATTTATTCAGCTATAGGAATAAAGCCCTGACTTTCCCAGCTGCTAGAACTCTCAGATGCTTCATCTCCTATATCTGCTTTGACACCTCCTATAAGGATGCATGTTGTCACAGCATAATGCATTGTGCAGTGCACAGAAAAAAGCAAAAGAAAAAAAGGGGGAAAAAAAGAAGAAAAAAAAAAGGATCACATTTTGCAGCACTACAAAAACATGAGCTACAAATAAAAGAGATATTGTACTGATCAGACTAAATCTGAGATAGCCATGGGGAAGAGAGAACTTGGAAGGAAACATGCAGAGACATGATTCTCACATTCCTGATCCACAGGTTTGATTTTATGTGCTGAAGAGGACATGAAGCACTGATTTTGACAGAGTGTATTGAAGGATAGCACCAGCAGTATTTTACCTGCAACCAGAAAGCTGCCATCTTTCTTCTGCAGACAGAAGTCTATTTACTGATACATATGCCCCACCACCATACATAAGTACATCCATTGATACAGTTAATGCTATAATTCCGTTTCTTCAGGACAAACCAAAACAAGCTAATTACAGAATGATGGAGAATAGGTTATGGGAATCCTTATTTCTAGCAGTGATGTGTTTTATGAAAAGAAGATGCGCTGTCTACTTGGTCAGCCATAGAGAAGGACACTCCACAGCACAGGCTGTCACAGGTGCCATGCTGACCTAATAACGTGTGACCAAACCTAATTCACACTAATAAATCCTTAGCATATGATTCAGTCTACTCTTTATCAACTACATTCCATATTTATCTGGAGCTGCCACAGTTGAGCTGGGACGGAACCAAGAAATGTTCAAAAAGGATAAAAATGTAGTAACTTTAAGAAAGCTAACAGCAGACAACACATCTGAGCGTATCTAACTTTTCACCTTACCTATTTAATCTCTCTGTCTCCACTTCAAACTCTCGGATTTTACTTTCAGAGATAGCAGATCCATGTGAATAAAGAGTCTGGAAGATTTCCTGGATGTTTGAGCAGTCTTGGAGGGAATGTGCCAAATGCTCAGCCACAGTACTAGACACCTGCACAGGGCAGTTGATAGATCATTGTGAATAGATAACCACTGGATTCCTCCCACAGGCAGTCTGCACTGAGAGCTGCATTTGCTTGCACGCGCTCACTTCAAGGCATTCATTATTCAGTTTTTACTATGAATTTTACACTGAATAGAACATTTACAAGTTTCCACTTTAAGAAGCTATTTTGATTTAAAATTCTGCTAACCAAAGGGTGAAGCCCACTATTTCATCATACATTTAGAAAGCCTAATATGCAAGTTATTTACTTTCTTGAAAGCTTAGCAAAAGGTCAGAGCTAAGTTCTTCAGCGAAACAAATATTAACACACAGTAACAACAGCATTATGGATTTACATTGGCATTACAAAGCAGACCCCAGTTCTCTGTTGATGAGAAGCTGCAAAATGCAACTGACCAGTCTTTTCTTGAAGAACAGTATTTTGGAGGAATTGACTCCAAAATTACCCTCTTCAAGTCACTCAGAGAATGGTTTCTAGCCACCAGCTATTAGAAAATGAGATCTTAACACTGGGTGAAATATTCTCTGTTTAAATGTTTTTCTCAAAATAACTTTTGAAGTATTTTCACAGTTGGCTCATATATTAATTTAGTAAAAAAAACCAATGCTGCTTTCAATGGAACATCCTCAGAAGGTATCATGCATGCACGTAATTATCAGTCCTTACCCCTATGCTGCTGATTTCTGATCCTAAGACAGGTCTATCAGATGATGAAGACTCCGATCTTGTCTTTGACAGCTTCACTCTCTCAGCAATCTGTAAGTCAGAATGCTGCACAGGTTACACAGGAACCCACACTCCACAAAGATCACACAAAATGCATTTGTTCATTAGCTACGCTTGCAAACCTGAAGTAAACTACGTAGAATTGGCACCTGTGTTGTAGCTGAGAGAATAACAATCATTAGCACACAATTCCTCTCTACAGCTCAAGTTCATGGGCCTGCTTAGGACCCCAGAAAACTCTCTGGGGATTCCAGGTATCTCGCAGTTAATCGCAAGCCTGCACAGCAGCTGTGCAAAACGAAACCCGCTTCTCCCAGGTAACGAGAAGCGTTACTGCCAGACACAATAGCTCACCTTGGCTATGGGAATGTCATTGCTACTGCTGCTTGTGCTCAGCTCTCCTGTGCTGGGGTTAATGGGCCGATTGGCAGGAGTGAGACGACTTGGGCTGGATGGGCCTGTTGCCTGCACGCTTTGCAAACGGGTTTGCAGTTCCCGAACCTACAACAAAACATAAGGTTCTGTTTT
Source organism: Rissa tridactyla (assembly GCF_028500815.1). NCBI lineage: Eukaryota > Metazoa > Chordata > Aves > Charadriiformes > Laridae > Rissa > Rissa tridactyla. The sequence continues at coordinate 23,642,828 of NC_071497.1, read as the reverse complement.
TTTCCACTTTTATGGTTTAAATAGTTCGGAGATTTTCTCATTGTCTAGCCAAGCCTAATGGCTTCTGGCTCAAGCGTAGAAGTTGTATTTTGTCCTGTGGCGGCCATGAGGTTTTCATGTGGGGAGCAGATGAATGGAGGTTGTTTTAAAATTCTATCGTCAGTTTTTTAAACCATTTGCAATGTGGAAATATGCAAATGTAATACTGTAGAGTAATTACTCAAAGTTTCAGTTTGTTTTATATAACCCTTTCAGTGCAGCTGTACTATATGCATAGAAATTACTCTCTGGGGTGAAGCTAATGCTCCAGCCCAAGATTATGATGCCTAAACAAACCAAACGAAGATCCTGTTGTTAATGGAAAGCTCCAGTGTTGAAAAAACCCTTGACATAAATATACCATAGGATAACTTTTTTATATTTAAAGGTCAAAGAAATTCAAATGTTAATCATGCTTTCATAACTACAGTTAAGTAAAGCTACCATATAGTGAGCAATGTACAGACAAGAAAATACCAGGAAAGTACCCAGCCAGCAGTCTGCAGAAGCACTCTATAAACATACGCTGTGAACATTGCATGGTCCTCAGAACAAATCAGATACTTGCAGAAGTGACGTCAAAAGATTTTCAGGACTAAAAAATGAAAAAATAAATAGTCTGCACAAGCCAAACTATAGCGGAGCTAAGGATTATCATGTTTACCTTGGAATAATTTTTAACAGACAAAGAATAAATGGTCTGCTTAACACAACAATTATGCCACAAGGTAAAGTGACAGGGCTCATTTTTCCCACAGAACCTCAAACAAAGAGCGTGAGATGAGAGAAGGGGTAAGAAACCATCTGAAGGGGAAATTTCCCTGAATATACAGTATTTACTTTTATACGCAAGTTTCTATGCCAATTTTGTTGGAACAGTCCATCTGCAAAACAGGACTGGTGAAATTTTACCAGAAGTCCAGTGAAATAAAAGTTCAGTCCGTTTGATATTCCCCTGTAGCATGAAGTGCAACTCTGACTCCTATTCTCTAGAACAAGGTGGGATTTTATACTAAATATAATACATTTACACAAAGAGCTGATTAAGCAAGCTGAAACCCCGTAGTCAAAAAATATCAACATTAAAGCCTAAGCTTGCTTCAGCTATCGGCCCACCAAGTGCATGGTCAGTGCTTTAGCAATCTCTGCTTGAAGAAGTGTCAGTCAGCAAGTTCTCTGCACAACTTATACGGATGCCTTCAACCTACTGCACCGAGGAAAGAGTTCAAACTGGAACTGTTTCCAGTCACCAAAGCAGTATCTTACACCACCTACGATCCCCTACAGTCTGCTTCTCCTTCCCTATAGGGTACTCGCGCCTCTTCCTCAGTCGTATGCAAACTGAAGGTCAGGTTGCCTGAGGACTTACTGTCAAAATAACAGAATTTTGAGGTATGTGCAAATTACAAAAAAGAAAAAAAAAACCCATGTGTTTTATGTAACAGAGCAGAACAATTTCATGTTACTAATAAAAAGCTGTAAATGGCAACAGTAAGAGCACATAAAAGCTAACTATGCTCCTAACTTCCCAGTTCAGATGTAGAGGAGTGCTACACCTTAAACAAAATGAATCCAAACAACTCCATTGGTCCCTCTGTTAAAAAAAAAAACCAAACAAAAAACCCCCAGATAAAGTACACAAAACCTCAAAGCAAATCCCCAATGTTTAAAGTAACTTGCTGCAAAATGGATACTGGTGCTCGCCCCAGAGTTATACATCTTAACTGTAATTACATCATGAAGTTAACTGAGCAGAGTGTATAAAGTGCACATTCATAGCGTGTATCTTCTACATATTTGCAGCTGAGGCCTTGTTTGTTCATATAGACATATATAATTTCAACACGGGTATAGCTGCACTAATGCAAACCTTAAGGACAGAAGTGCTCCACTGATGCAAACCAATCGTTTCAGCCTGCTGATGTGCATAAAACTGAAATAAACCATGTATGCATGTTTCTGCTTGCAGATATGGAATGCCAGTGCAGATAGGATTTGTACTGTGGCATTAATACTGGGGAAAAAGAAAAAAAGCAACCCCAAAACTTCATTAAATCAAAATCACATTTATTACTATTTCTTTTAACCTGAGCTGTTCCAAATTAAATTCCCCAAGTGCTTAAGTTACAGCATTATTTAAAAGCAACCAAATAGGAAAGCCGCTAGGGATGTATTCTTCATAAAATCAAATCCCTGCCTCAGTGTCTGACTTAAAAATTGCTAAAATATTCATCTATGCGCAGAGGCTAGTTCTGGAAGACTTCAGTCCAAAAGCAAGTAACATTTTAAATTTAAGGGCAACCAGGAAACAGAGTGTTAAAGTTGCTGAAAATGCTAGGCATTCGTTGAGTCCAAAGTTTAAATCCACCTTATGTAAGGACAATATTATATAAGACTGTAATCATATCGTTTTCCTTTAGGCTATGTTTTATTACTGAACAGTGACTACTGGCCACGATTACAAAGCCAATTATTCTTAAGGATCTGTAAAATAACATTAGCAACAGAAAGAAAAATGAACACAGCTAAGACCATAGCAAGGCAAAGCTTTGCTCAGGAAAGCATTTATAAAAGAAAACTCAGAGCACAGCACAGTTATCAATCTATGCAAGTCATTGCTTTAATACTGTACCATAGAAGCCACCACAACTTAAAGAAACTGCCTGCTTACTCATGCTTCTTGATGCGTTTACCGATTCAGGCCTTCATTTGAGAAATTACATGCTGAATTAATTGCTATAAATAACTGCACTAACTTTAGCAACGCAGAGTACTGGATGGTAATTCTGAGCAGGATAACAGGGCAAGTTTGTCTGACCTCTAAAATCACCCATCTCACAATTCACACATTCACCAAGCCAGAACCTCATGACTGGGTTGCCCACCCACCCACCAGACTGCCCAGAGACCGCTTAGGTAACTATTTCTGGTCACCAAAACCTCCGACATAAATAGAGCAGTATGTACTACCTCCTTGGAAAGTACTTTTCCACACTAGTAGTAATTCTACAGGAAAAATAAAGGAAGACCAATGAACAGGAATTAAGAAAAAAGAGCTCAGAAGAGCTAGTTCCTTCTCTGGATTGGTGAATGCACGAGTTATGAAAATAGTTTAAAAAGTACGATTCAAAATTGTCTGACCACCTCTGCTCAATATTTCTAACAGTCTGCACTGTCGTTGTAATATAAATTATTCTGAAGGTTACGTTTATCAGTAGAATGAAGGCAACTGCAGCCCTGCACAAGAGACACAATAAACACTTGGAAATGGGAGAGAGGGGAAGTGCAGATCTTACAGGAAATGGATCGGCCAAATCTGACGGGTGAAGACAAGCAAAGAAAAAAAAACAAAAAAGTTCCACTGAAAGACAGGAAAGTGGATTTGTGAGTTGGGGAGGAATAACAAGGAAAGATTTAAAGAAAAGATTTCTTCAGCCCTTGCATCACGCCAGTTTAAAGACGGAAACACCCAGAAGGATATAAAAATTGCCATTAAGTCCTAAACTCTAAATTGAGATGGAAAGTGGCTGACAGGCAGATCTAATTATATGACCAGGGGAAAAAAAAGGAAGAGAGAACAGAGGAAAAAAGGAGAAATTCAGGGAAACATCTGTGAAGCCCACAATTAAAATAAGGAAGGAGCAAAAGATTTTCTAAACAGCTGGAGGAAGTCCAAAGGACTACAGAAGTAAAGAAGCACTGGAACCTTGTAAAGAGCAGCAGCAGGGGCCTTAAGTGAGGCACAAGGCAACAGAGCCGTTAAGACTTCAGATCAATGGATAGCCTAGATACCAAGGTAAGTCAGGTGCAAAACAGACATTCTCAAGTTATTAATATAAACTGAAATAACTGGAAATTTTATTTATTAATATTTAATGTTTAGCAATATGAAGCGATTGTTTAGCTGCATTTCTAATTTTTTCCTTCGAATGCTGAGAATGGGAGTAGGAAATAGGGAAAAATAAAGCATATTTTCTCATGGGTACCTCAAGAGCTACATAAAATCATAGCAAGGGTAGAAGAGAAAAGGGGCTGACACACTACAGTGACGTTGGATTTATGAAAGACTTCATAAGCGACTAACAGACATCATGGACACGTTTGCAGAAATACATAGTGGCTTATAGAAAATCCTTCAGCAGAATATGCTCATTATCCATAATCATGTATTTAAGAAACATGTTTTTAGTCTTTGTATTTTACACATGCATACTCACAACTACATGATTTGTTAACATATCCTAAACAAAAAACTACAGCTACAAACTGCCTGTTTTTGTCACTGATTTCCACATCCAAAGGACACCTGCTGCTTTTGTTCCCAAACCAGTTTCAAATAAGGAGTATGCCTGTGATTCTTTTCCTTCTACCCTACTTGTGACCTGTTTCATCATGCAGTATCTTTGAACCCTTCGAGTAATAACATTTTTTTCCCCCAGCATTTTAATACCACTTCAATTTTTTCCCCCTGCTACGCAGAGGAGGAAGATGAAGTACCACAAACCACAGGAAGTGTGTATACCTCCCCCACTTTCTAATTTATTCATGCATACAGCAAATCTGTAGAGGGGAAGATGGAAAATGAAGTATCAGCGTGACAATTCAAGCTGCTCTGAGGGGTGAGGGCCCTTCCCAGCCTAAAGCATCCCTAACCTTTCCATCAGGCGTAGTGGTGATTACGTTCAGCCAGATAATTTTCAGCCCCTCTTAAATTGTTAGCACCAGAGCTAACAAGGTCTGACTTACTACAAGTCGTCTGTTGTGGTTGACTGAGTATGGTAAAGACGTTTTTCCTGGTATTTATAAGGGCAATCTCCTCCGTGAATTCTCTGGAACTGAATGAGGTTAGGCCTGTTACTCAAGAGTTCAAAAGAGACATTTACAGAATCTCTCTCCTCTGCAAAGATGTCTCCTTTCAAGGAACAAGTAAGAACTCAACTGTCACTAGGAGCGCTACTCCTCTGGCAGATCTGAAAAGCAACCTGCAGTTTGAAAAATTATTTTGAGGAACACAGAAAGGGAACACCACACAAACACAACACGGGAAAACAGGTACTCTGCTAGTGTTTATACCTGCAGCTTTTTTGAGTAGCAGGAGAAGCTGCAGTGCACTGGGTGATACCAAGCAAGCACCCCACTGCTTTTGACGCCTTTCAGACAAAATCCCACATGCAGTGCTCCACGAGGAAAGATCTGGGTGCTGCACCTCTATAAAGGATGCAAAGCAAGGAAAACCACGGACATGGTAGGACGTGGCATGGGAAGTGAAGGGTGGATTCCCTAAAAGCTCCGAGCACAACTGACATGTTTTGATCCAAGCGAGCACACAGCGGAAACAAACACAAGCGAGGACAGTAAGCCTATCTCAGGCTTTTTTTCATTTATTTTCAGATTAATCACTGAGCATTTGCATACAAGCCTGGAAACAGAAGCAAAGCCCTAGTTCGTTAACAGCTAAGCAGAGATACTGCTGCATAAGCAAATACCATGCAACTGAAGGAGGCGGAGAATGGAAATAGCTTTTGGCTGCTACCTCAGGTTTCTGGTGCGCACCAAGAGACGGGGAGCCAGAACAGTTCAAGGATCGCTTTAAGCTGTGCAAGCTGATAATAATCTCTGAAGGCCCATAACATAATCAGTGTTCTCTGGCAATCTGGAATGATACCTTCTGATCCCAACACAAATGACGCCAAAACAAGGACAGTCGAGCAGCTTGTGCCAGTTTTGTGTCATCTGAGAACAGCGTGGGCTCAGAACGCCTGCGAGGCCAAGGACCTGACTCCTGCTGTGGTTTGGGTAGGTTTCAATGCCTCGCAAGAAGAAGGTATTTTGGGACAGCCCTCATGCTAAAAAATGAAATTTCTTGGAATGGGGGCAATCTGGCAGCTGGAGGGATCATGCATTAAAATGGCACTTTTCTACTCCTCTGCACACTATGTTTTCATGAAGGTCTTAAGTTGAACATAGGTAAAATATTAAGTCTGGTTTTGTTCTGGTCAGTTTGGTGAATTAAGTTGAGTTTGGAGCAGGTACAGAACAATCCTCCTAACTACAACTGAACAAGTTGACGTATGGCTTATGCAGAGAACACACTTCACAGACTTCCAGAGCTGGAACCGCCTTTTCACCTTAGACTTAGTCCTTCAGAACAGCCTCAGGGAACCCTGAACGCTGCCTGCACCCGCTGCTTCTGATGACAAAGGGCTGCTTGGGACTGTGCTGAGGCACTGCTCATCCGGCAACTTTATGGGCAGTAACTAAAAACCCCACAACTTTTACTTTGCAGTTGTGATGGAGTTTATATGCTGTACCAGTGCTGCTCATCCGACTCCCCCGGAGAATATAAGAGATTTTGTGTAAGAACACAAATATTACTTTTTCTACTACTATTTAAGCCTGTTACTACATATAGAAGCTGTAAATAGTGCTGACCTGATTACAACCTTATTCTCATGTAATAAAAATATTAATCCCATGAACTGGTACAGAAGTTCCCCAACATCTTATCTGTATTACTGACTTCAGGATTACGGTCAGCTGTGTGTAAGCAGTTTCTAGGGCATTGACTGGCCCAGGTTTAAATAAATTTTATTTTTAATATGGCAATATAATACAGAGGTAAAATAAACCTCTGCGTTATGAAATTAGCTGCTACACTGCAGGCACCCTACAGAAATAAGTGATTACCTCATTTACTAATGACTCGTGAGAAACAAACTCCATATGTAGGTTGTTCCTTAGCTACTGTTCTAGAAGGCGGCTCGATCTGTTAACTGAGCACAATAAATACCTAATTAAATTAAATCTCCAACAAGCCTGAGAAAAATGTATTGAAAGCACTCTGCTTGATTACAGACATTGGTCTAACGTAACAGACCTATTGATCTGGTCGACTTCAAGCTTATTCACTTCACCCAATTTAATTTGAGAAGAACAATAACTAAATTTTGGTTGGATCTCCTTTCCCACTCTCCAGGGAAATAATCTGAAGTGACTCTGAGTTCAGGTGGCATACAGAAAATATTTAATAGGTCAAAGAAAACATTTATTTTGTTGCAACTATGGACGCAAAGTTACATTAAAAATGCAAATACGTTTCCACTGCAACAATTACATAGTGCTGCTGACAGGGTCATACACCATGAACAAACTTCTCTGGCGGGGGCAATAAACCAGTTGTTCTGCAAGTTCAGGATGATATTAAAAACCATATTTCAATAAAATACTGTATAGGTGCAAGCTAAATGAAAACAACTGAAAAAAAATCCCCAACCTGCCAGCTGAATATAGAGGCTGCTTGATTTTGTGATGCTTTGTGTCGATGCCACATTAACCCTCCATCTACTGGGCAAGACAACTACCCCATCTGTCTACGAAGAATTTCCATAATCAAAGAAGAATTAACATTTTAAATGGCTTGCTGTATACGAAAGACAGCTCCCAGTCTCTACAGAGCACTTCAAGACTTGCCCTGTCCGGGGTCACGGGTCTGAACACAGTTCGGGTCAGTAATGCCCCGCTGCTGCTGTCACCCGACAGTTGCTCTAGCCACTTGCAGGAAACAAGCCGATGACCTCAATTCTGTTTCCACCCGAGATGCTTCCATAACAGAGAGACAACAGGAGCACATGCAGCATCCCTGCTAACAGTTCCAACAGGACCGGCCAGCAACTACTAGATCATCGTGTTTAACATGCTATCCTTTCAGTCCCAAGCCCTGCCTATACTAAGGAAATTGTGAAATATTCAATAACATAGCCAGTACTTGGGTGGCTCCACAAACACTGGGTTCACTGGGGATTCCAACAGACTGACCAAGTCAGCCAGTATCCGCACGCACAGAACTAAACAGCATTTTCCTCATCATCTAATCCAGCCCTTTGCTACTGCTGTCAGACAGACAAAACGTAACAGTTTGGTGCAGAGATACGAACGCTAGCTCTAGAATTAATGCAGCTGTATTAACTGCACCAATTTAAAGTACATTTTTTTGATTTCCTTTAGACACAATCCTAACGTAACGATCCTGGTTTTAATAGGTATCCCTGCATGGTCATACATTCATTATACAAACATATCTTTAATACTTTACTTCTTAAGTACTTTACTACTTAAACTACTACTTCAATACTTTAATACTTAAAGCTCCATTTTCAAAGCAATTAGTCTTACTCCTTACTGTTTCTTTAGAACCACAATCCTCTTGTCTGTTAGACACATCATAGTCTAATTTCTGGCCTAATATAGCCAGATGTGGCTTATATTGCTCTGCTCTTGCTCCAGTTTTGTCCCTGAGTCTGAAAAGACATTAGCTCCCATTCTTACTTGCTTTCTCCAGCACTTGTAAGGAGAAATCAAATTCAGATTTTGCTTTGTCAAGTTGAACAGGACACTCTCTTTAAGTCACTTCTCCATGTAAGCTGCCCATTCCTCTGACCATCTTCTACACCTTTTTTTTGCCAATTTAAACTGAACCTCTTCAAGCATAAGAGATAAGAACATTCCACATCAGATCTCACCACTCTTCCATTAGTCTTTCCAACGTCTACTGGAAATACCTTCTCTGAATTTGCCACCATGCATCAACGGCTCAGCCACACTGATGCCTGAAGATACAAACACCAATTCCTTCCCCTTTTCTGTTTTTCAACTGAGGAGCTTCTGGCTGTCAGCACAAATTCTTTTTACCAGTCTTTTCAGCACCTTAACTTGCACTCCATACTTCTCAAAATTTATTTATTTTCTCACTTACTTCTTTCTTACTTCTCAAAATTTATTTCTATTAATTCTGTCCTCAAGGTCACCTGTTTTTCCCTTGTTTGATATCCCAGTATCGATCTGTATCTTCTGTAGTGTCAATATCTGCATTTATGTAAGCAAGTTTCACAAGCACACGCCTCCATTCTCTGCCTGCTTCCCGTGCTCCAATCCTACAATAACTCACCAGGTGCATAAATGCTGCTTCTGTAGCTCAAGGTGTAGTACTGCCTCTGTTTGAAAAGAAGCATCACTATAAAACCAATCCACAACCTTCAGGACTGAAAATGACTTACACTTAACGGTATATAATTTTACAAAGGAATAGGTGAAGTGGTCTTGTTTTGATATGATAGCAGATGACTATTCTTCCCTCATCACACATACCTTTTTTCAGTGTTAAGAGAGGCTAGAGAATTTGCCAAGGCAATTTGTGGCTCAACATCTGAAGACTGGAAGTCTCACAAACGCAGCGTCATGCTAAAATGATACAGTCACTACAGAACAACGTTGTTTTAGAAACACAGCATTTGCATAAAAAGTCAATCTGCTCCTAGGAGGTAAAGAGCAACACTTCCAATAATTTTACCAAGATGCGGTGGTCCAAATTGTCGCTCAAATTGAACACAAACTTGAAACTGCCTGTTTTAGAAACAAAATTATTTCATATCTAGCCAAAACTCTGCAGATTTAACAGGGACAACGTTAACACATTTTAAAAGTAACAGAGACTGAGATCACATTCTCTTGGATTTTTCATCTTTTCTGTGAACAAGTTTCCAGTTTTTTGTTTTGCTTTGTTTTGTTTTTTTACTTTGGACTCCACACAAAGCACGAGGCCTTTATCTGACCTTGCAGCACCACAAAATGTAGACAGGGAAGCAGGACATGGCTGGGACTACTCATTGTTCAGTTTTGAGAATTATTACCCACTGACAGGAGTCCTGCTCTTTTTCCTTCTCCTAATCACAAATTGAATTACCATCAAAAACAAAGAAATATTTGTTGTTTACAGGAAAAACAAAAAAGCCTCACAGGAAAATTCACTAAATGAACATCTGCTTTCTCTATAGACAAGTTACATATGCTTCCTTGGAGATGAATATCAGGTTTTCTGTTAAGACATGATTTCTGACGTGAGGTGGTTGTACACCTTGGCTGTTCATCACAGTTTTGTCCTAGTTCTGTAACTTGTATAGCTCAACTTTAAAAACAAAGAGCCCCTGAGCCAGTACAGGAAGTGAGATTAAAGAAAAGCCTATTCTGGTGACAAAATTACACAGTCTAGAAGCCACCATCATCTACGCGGCAGCCTTACCCTTCTACGCAGTCTGTCCCTTTCTTCACGAATAGCGTTCATGGTGGCCTTGGTCCTGTTCAGCTCCTCCTCTTTGCTACACAGCATGGCCGTGAGGCTCTCATTCTCTTCCCGCAAGCCAGCGAGCTCCTTTTCCCATCGAGACCTCTCTTCAGATAGATTTGGATAAAGGTCACGTCCCAGAACACCCTCAATCTCTTCCACGGTCTGCAAAAATACAGTCATCAAAAACCAGAAAGAAGCAGAGAAAGGTGACTGAACAAGACTAATGGTACACAGGACAGAAGCCTGCAACAGGCAACTATATATACTTATATGTACATACCCAGCCCCACAACACCATTAGTTTGCTTCTTTTGCTTGGTAAGTAGTATCAAAAAATATTATTGCTTATTTTGTTCGATAGTTTGACCATTTTATTAAAATATTTCATACTGACCAACACCAAAGCAGATGGATGTTTTATATGCAAATAAAACATATGTTACCCGTGAGTGACATAATGAAAAGTTGGTTATTTATTGTTATCAATACATTAATCTTAAAGAATAAATCATGGCTACAGCAAGATTCCTTAGCGAGGAGGAAAATACAAAAGGAAAAAAACCCAATTTTTAACACCTACTTCAAGATGCCTCTATGGAAGAAGCAGGCACAAAGCTTTTAACTTTTGTCAGGTTCAGTTTATCCTTTTAAATCCTATTTCATGTCTCTCTCTCACAAAACTGCAATATGTTTAGAGTCATAAATATAAAACTCCACTGAGAGTATATGCACTATAATTCTTCTTACATATTTGGTAGTAAGCCTAAATTACTCTTCTAAAAGAGCAACGCTTTGCAACATCTCTGTAAGATGAAAGAAGCCTTATATTAGTTTCACTTGGACCTATACGTCTCAAACTATGACAAGGTAAGTTATTTCAACACAACATGAGGATGAGTTCAAGTTCTGAACAAGCATAGGGCGGTTAATCTCACAATGTGAAGAAAAGCTCTGTAATGGCAGGAGCATTCTCACTTGAGGATGCCAGCTTTATTTTAAACTGTGCCTCTTGGTTGCTGTCTTCTCCTCTGTCTTCTCCCCTCAAAACTCCTCTCCTCTTTCACACAATTCCCCTGCTGTTTCCTCACCCCTCTAATGCCAAGTTCTGCTGCTGCCTCCTTCCTCCTTATTCCCCATGTTCCTAGTGTTGCTATTTTTCTAACAGCTTCCTTTCCCAACCCTCTTCTCCTCCTCAGAGTGCTACCGCGTGTGATAAGCCTGGAGCAACACTGAAAGAGGAAGGACCGTCACGAGGACACAGCAGCTGTGGCTTAACACCACAGAGGTATCTTCAGACAGAGAGGCTGGTTCTCCAGAGCCCATTGCTACCATCTGCCCACACAAGTACAAAGTTCAGGCAGTGAACAGCAGCATCAGCATGGGTCTGACTCTCGTACTTAGGGCCACCCTACAGTCCTTAACAAAGCAGAGGGACCTCTGTGCTTGCTTCTACGCTCTTTCATTTTGACATGATCAATAACATTTGGCTGACTAAACTACTAATGCAATCCTCCGGTTTGACAACCAACATGCTACCATCCTCCATGGTAAATAAAACATAAATATTGTACATGGATATATCTGTTTAAACTACTGGGTTGTTTTATTTTTCTTCAGAGCAGTATCACAGAGCAGTTTTATCCAGCATGCTGCTGTACAGCAGATAAATTCAGGTACAATTTCATGCATTATAGCATTGAATTACAATGTAATGTTTGGAGCACAGGGCAGGATGTCCTGCCGTGGTAATTCCAGTCTTGTCCCTGACACTGCCATCAGTACTCTGCCTTAGTGTTGTGTTACAGACATGGTATCAGATTAAACCAGCAAGTATCAGGTTTAAAAAAGCAAAAAGCAGCACTTTTTCACAAGGCGTAACTCAAGAGTAGAATTTATTCCTACCAGAATTTACGGAGGCCAAAAATTTAGTTATGTTAAAAAACACATTAGATACAAACGTGGAAGAAAATTTCCGCCCATGATTATTAAACACAAAGACATAATCTCTGGCTCTCCTAAACCCACCTTGCTGGAAGCATCTTTGAAGGAAGGAGAAGGACACACTATGTGTGTCCTTTTTGATGCAGTTTTTCCATTGGCATCTGACACTAGACAGATGGACTTTAGTCCAATCCGGTGCAGCTGTTCTCATGTTCTAAACAGTTCAAGTTTGTAAATATTTACATTTTTTTTAATCCATAGAGTTTTAGTGGTAGGTGTCTGTTACTGATAGTTATTTACTCTTCAAAATATACGAAGCATTAACCAGCCTACTCTGTGGAAATTTTCTTAAACAAAGGGTAGTTTTGTAACTGTTCAATTTATCAGACAATCTGATAAACCTCATTTCAAGGTCTTTTTGTTCTTTGTGGGACAAAACCAATTGAGCTAGCCAGTGTCACATGATTTGTACAACGAAGCAAAAAATAAATTTACCAGCAGCAGCATTACAAGAAACCCAGTGAAATGTAATCATCAAAGCAGAAGGATTCAAAATGTTTAAATGCATTAGTTCACTGCTGAAGAAAAAAGTCAACAGTCAAAGTAGAAGACAGTCAGAATGTTTCAGGTTTCCATTCATGATTACACCTGTTTTAAAAACCTCCCAGTTCCCTGTCTGAGGAAGCAGGAAAGGAGAAATGACCTGCAGCCGCGGGTGGAATTGTGGAGAGGGGCTCTACGTGTAGGTTTTGCTATATTAAACACATTGGTGACAAACTTCCCTAGCACATCATCAGAGCTTGTCAGAGAGATTCCTGTCTTCCTGAAAAGTTAATAACCTTTGCATGCTTTCACTTGTCAAACAGAAACAATCCCAGGCTCTACAGCACAGGCAGTGGGGAAAAGCCTTCCCCAAAAATGGCTATGCATGTAGAGATCCCATGAAAATAAAAGGCCTGCATTTTGGACCAGGAAGAAGCTGCTGACAGCTACTTATCATTACAAAAGTTTGACTGTAGTTAATTTGAATTAACAGTAAATAATGGGGTTAAAATAAAAAGCCTGCGAATTAAGCTTATGGCAGCTATTCTGACATTTTATTGAATCCATCTCCTGCAGAATTTTTCATCTGATCTTACTTCAGAGACCTGTGTGGACCTCACACAGACCAATCTCTACCTGTTTTCCAGGACCCATAATCTCTGTCTTGGTGAACACTGACTTCTGAGAGCACTTAACCTTGAAACTCCAGATAATACTGGGTAACATTCAAAGTATTGATCCTAATCCTCCAAGACACTCAAATAAACTGCCTTAAGAAGGTTCCCAAGAGTCCCAGAAGTCGGTCTGTCTCTATCAAATCTATCAAATATACCCATGTTCTTCAAACTACTACTCAACATTAATTTCTTTGTAGGCAATTATATTCCTCAGGCACCACCAGGGACAGAGGGAACCTTTCCCAGCAGTATGCCAAAGGGCTGTCTAAGCCATCTAGAACGGTCACAGAGCGCTCCACTTAAGAGAAAAATGTCAATATATTTGTTCTGACATAAATGAGTCACTGACACCTTTCCATCTGACACAAAGAACTTGCTCAGCGCTTCCCCAATACAGTGAGACACGCTACAGTTCCCTTGCTTTCAGGTTCTGAATCGCAATCCCTTCATTACATGTGCTGTCAGGCATCCCTCCTCTTCTTCTCTTACATGCACAGTAAAACCAAGACATACAAGTATCAGTTGAACTATTTGTTCCTGTGTCTGGCTTGTCTCATTAGAATTAACATACCACACACGATTTGTGTTAAATACTAGCTTCATGTTTTAAGACAGCAAAGTCACAACTTGCACACAGTTTATGGCATCTTACCTTCAAATTTCAGCGAGTTATTACATATTGTGTTTTCGGTTACTGGTCAATGACTAGCTGTGTGACCAAGTGATAACTTGTTTGCAAGATAACCTTCAGAAAGTAAATTAACTGCTGAGTGTCCCCGTTTCTCTTATCTCCGAAATAAGCATAAGACAAATAGATTTCTGATTTGAGATTGAAGGTCTATTAGTAGCTCCTCCTGCTCCTTGGAGAATTCAGTGTAAAACAGGTGTACTACTGCTTACCCAGCACACGCTGTGAGCTGGTGTTGATTTCTGTGAAGTACTTTGACACTTTTGGAAGTAAAGCGCTATTACTACAGAATGCGATCAGGTGTCTCAGGCAATGTACGTGCTGCATTTAGAGCCTAAGGTTGCCGTTACCTTAATGGCTAAATCACAATGTTCACTGGCGGTAGTGAGTTGTTCAATATGTCTATCCACTTCTGCCACTGATAAACTGCAGCTGCTTTTCTTCCTCCCGCAGACAACATTTTCCAGACCTGTCAGCACTCTTTGCAGTTCTGAATTCAAGTCACTACAGTTATCTAAAAGAAAGCAAAGCAAAACAAAACAAATATCGCAACAATTAGTGACTCAGTGCAAAAACAAACTCTAACCCAGGAAGCGCCTGCTGCAGAACAGCTAGGACTGATATTGTTCTAGGAATGTCCTTGCAATCCCTCACTTTTTCCTCACCAACTGATAGGCTTGAATACCACAACGACATTAACTGAAATCACGAGTTACCTCCCATCTGACAAATAACACTCCCTCTACTTATCTGTAGTGTTTATTCTTTCTTCAAAAACCTCTCTTTTCTAAAGGTCAACATTTTAAGACACCATGTGCTCACATGCTACGCTATTTCTTTTTTCTTTTTCTTTTTGCCATTCAGGGCCTATTATCCTGATTTTATTACCCTCAAAGCTTTTCTTCCCTGTAAATTCAACATTTGCTTTCTGCTAGGTACATTCATTGACATTATGACTTGACATTTTTCAGAGGAATTTTTGTGGTTGTACTTAGGTACTGCCTGATTTTAAAAACCCTGGTGTTCACAGAAATGATCCCTGCTCACTATCTGAGAGCCTATATTTCATTTTTATAGCTATTTCTTCTTCAAATCCAACTGAAGAATATTCAGGGATCATAACAGCACACCTTGCTGTTTGTTATGTTCCGTACTACAACCCTATTAGCAGCATACATAACACCGCTATTTTAATTATAAAATGCAACAGAGAATCACTTTGGTTTCTGTCTTTAGGCAAAGCTCTTCTAGTGCCTTGGGCACGGCCACCGCATCCTCCGTTTCTGTGAGAACAAGTGGGTCTCAGTACCTTGGTAGCTCACTTCATAAATTGTTTTTGGTTCTCTTATGCTCACATCTGGCAACAGACAGTGGCAGTTCCTAAGACAGACACGTGGTAGAATTCACCCTTGTGCCATCATGGATGTCCTAGTTAGTTCTTCTGGCCTACTAGTTAAGAGTTTGCAATAACTACCAGCAGTAGAGCACACAAGGGGTGCACTATGAGACAGCAGTGCAGCAGCAGTTCCTATACCTTACTGAGAACAGCAGCACGCGCTCTTGCTGGAGGGTTTTATTTCTACACTACTGCTGCAAGTGTTTCACCATGGTCAAGAGTTCCCTAGGAGCCTCATAGCTGTGGTTCTTATAGGGGACTAAAGCAGCATGGCATTGAACTGCGTCTGAAATTTAACAGACATGAGACACCAGATTATTGTAGACTGCCTTGAAATCTCGCTGTACAAGAAAAGACAACACCAAAGCCCTACCCCCAAAACAAATGCTGAAAAGTAAATTGCTTTGATTTTTTTTTTTTGTAAAAATACGGGGAAAGAAAAGGAAAGAAAACTAAAGGAAACAAAAGTCCTCACATTAGAATCTGTTCAAGCAGAAACTTAATAATAACCATTAACTTTTGAAAGTAAAAACATTCATTTTTTAAGAATATAAAAACCTCTACTAAAATATCTTGACCCCATACAGTATTTTGCTAAGTATACTTTGAATTCTGTATGTCAGACACTTTGTGATTACATTATTATTGATATTGTTCTATCAATGTTTCTAGAAATTAAAGACACTGAAATATAAAAGTGCCATGGCAGGTCCTGCATTTATAAACAAATACAGCTCCAGAGCTGATGTATTCATTTCAATTTAAGAAATCATGCAGAATATCTCTTTTATATAGTTGCTTACAATATCAATATGTTTTCTATATTATTAAATTCCACTTGAGGGCAATGAATACTATGCCCAAAAGTTAGCCTACTCTTAGGTCCATCCCTCTAACAGGCACTGTATTGGAAAAAAGAGCAAAAAGTTCTCAATAAGGAAGTGCACTACTCCAAACAAGGGGAAACTGTTTCCGTACAGTTTCTTATCTCTGGAAGCAAATATTGCATGTTGCATTAAAACCATCAAAGCCTCAGGTAGACTTAATAGCTTAATATTTAAGGATCACAAGTTCTGCAACAGGGCTTATGACTGCTGTTTCAATGATTTCCTAAAGCACTGCTCGTGTACAATACCACTCACAGAAGTTCCCACGCACCCAGCTAGTTTACCTAGGGAAGAAAATGAAAACAAATTATTTGGTTTTAAATATAAATCAAGAAAAATAATATTCTGAAGAGGATTCTGAAAATTAGTCATAGTGAGGATTACACCAGGTTCCTGCTAGTCTATACCTATGGTGCTCAGCAATTGTGCCCAAACACTTAAGGATTATCATCCTGAAGGCCTAGTATCTCCTGATGCTTATATTGCAAACTTTATGGAGTAATTACTCCATACTTGGATGTTCTTCAAACGTAATTGTGCTTGGATGACAGATGAAATTCTGAAGGGAAGATGCTTGCCCTCTTAGTTCTTACCCAGAAAAAAATTAGTTACAGACTGTAACTGGAGTTGCTTCCTCCTTGCACTGTATTTGAACAGCTTGCGTCAGATTTATCCTTGTCTAAATCCATTTCAGTAAGCTATCCCTTTAAAAAGGCTCTCAATTTTCAAAGAGTGCAAACATCCTTTATAATTAGGCTGTAAAAGAACTGGACAGACAGCTCCCTTCCCCATGCTTTTCCGCCTAACTTTTACTCTGTTTGCAACTCTTTTATAGAGACTACTTTACAGGCACATTTAAGGTACGTGAATAGCTTTTTCCCCACTCTTTCCCAAAAGTCATGAGCTCTCCTGAAACAATCCTTCCATTTGAGACTCCACAGCTACCCTACATCATGGCACAGAGGTTACTTCACATGTAAGGTTATAGTCATGGAGAAGGCCAGCATTTGTTGCAATTATCGCAGCCTAGATTCATTAATTTCCTCACCAACCATTTGGATTTGCGTTTCAAAGGCTATGATGCCCTTCTGCAGTGAGAAGGCATCATGTCTACTAAGCAGCATAACTCACCCATGTCGGCAGTGACCATGGTGGACTGATTCTCTGGTACCGAAACAGAATTCTGGTCCATGCTGCGTGAGTCTTCATTAACCTCATGCTGGCTTTGGCTGAGCTCTGACCGCAGCTCTGAGTACTCATCTTCCTCCCTGGGAGAAAGAGCAAAGGCAGAAATAAAATCCTCCAAAGAAATACATGTCTCTCTGACACTTATTTCAGACCTATAAGCCGAGGCACAGGACACAATCCATGCCAAGTATAAGTGTTTTGTCCAGCCAGTAAAGAAGATTTTATACCCTTTACCACAAAGCAACTGTGCTATGCCCATAACACCCACTTGCAGAAGCCAGTGCCAGGTTTCCACTTCTTTATTCCCAATTTCATTATTATTCCCAATTTCATTATTATTCCAGACCCCTGTACAAGGAAACAATGGGTGGAATGGAGCGCAAGCAAGGATGTGCGCAAGAAGGACATACACTGCAAGAACTCCCCAGCTGACAATTCTTAATCAGCACAGTGGCTTTTGATCCCAAAGTGGATTATCAGTAACCAATTTTGGTCTCTTTCTCAGTTCGAGGATGCCATCACCTTATGTGCAAAGCAAGCGTGCACATGCACGTACCCACATGTGCATATCAAAATGCTCCTGGGGACAGGCAGGCTTTTCATTTTCCCTTCCCAAAAGGAAGAGAACAGATAAGTGAATACAGCACTGAACTGCTGGAGTTAGTGGAAAATAAAAAGCCTCGATTACCTAGGTTTTAACTTATTTGTCAAGCTGGTTCTGCTAAAATAATTTGGGACACAGAATACTTTAGCTAAAGCTAATGAGCTTAAAAAATCAGGGCTTTTCCCTCCTGCCTCCACACGAAGAGTTCAAAGCACTGGGAAAGAAGATAAGTAAATGAATAATAGCTTTGCCTGAGAACATTTGTAAACATTTTTTTCTTTTGATCCACTTGCTGATTCGACTCAGAATTATTTTCTTTACTTCCATAGTAACTGTTTTGACATTAAAGTATATATTTTAAACATGAGAAAAACACCAGTTTATCCAGGTGCAGAGCCCCCCTGATAAGTAAGCGAACAGACATCATGTCATTACACACTAAATCAGATACAGAGATTCATTTTGCTGCAGATTCAGCAGAAAAGTGTGAGAATGCAACTGTCTGGATTTGGAAACAATCAGAAATAGTAAAGAGCTATCTGGGGATCTGCGTCTGGGAGGGGCACCTGTGATGTTAAGTCTGCTGTGTGTATGCTACACGGTGATGAGTGTTTCTTGCAGAAATATTGCAGGATTTAGCCTGGAGGAGTGTCTGGATTTGCCAGGCAAAATAGAGAGAAGATGGCCCATACGTACAGGGAACAATGACAGAAGTAAAGCCTGCTTTCAAAGTAGCAGAGGTGACAATTTATGAACCAGGCCAACTCAAAAAAGGAATTTCAGTTTGCTTGCCAAGCAGGGTTTCCCAAGGTACTGTGATGTAATTTCTACAGGAACTATTATGCTCTTCTACCTCTTAACATTTGCTTCAGCGCAAAGAAAGTCTGACTTTATCAGAAGCACTTAATGACTATTATTAAACAAAAATGCAGGACAGCTGGTTAAAACTGAGATTTAATCAAAGAAAGGTCTTTAAGGTACCATGCCATACATGTTTAAGAAAGTGTGAGAACTAAATCATGAATAGCAGGAATTAAAACAGTGTAGTGAAGACACAAGCATGAGTTAATGTTCCATGAACTTGTTTATTATTAGCCACAGCGCAAGCCAGTAGTAATTAGCTTTAGACAAAAACAATTACCAAGCACTCAGTTGCATTTTTTTGATCTGAAGGTCATTCATTTTTTCATTTATGAAACAATTAGCCCTACTTTTTTAAAACCTGAATTACCTCTACAATTGGACAAAAACTGATCATAAAACAATGCCACACACAATCATTTCCCACCACTCTTCTTTTGTCTCTTGTTGCATAGATTTTCTGTTTCAAATCCAACACGGCTTCATCTAGCTAGCACTGGTGCTCTTACTGTTCAGTTTAAGGACCCTCAGTATTTTGGGGCAGTGGAAAAGTATGTCAGGTGGCAGAACTCACGCCCTTCTGACGGCTCAAGCCAGAAGTCAGTTTCTGAAATGAACTAATGCTTCTAAGACCTGACCAGAAAGATCAGAAATCCATTTCTGGTAAAGCAACAGCAAGGTCAATTGGTCTCTCCACCACCAATCTCACAGGGGTCAGACTGAGGGCTAAAAACACAAGGTGGAATTCAAGGGGAGCGATGTACCACAAATACAAATTCTGCCTTTAAAACTCAAGTTGGCAGTACCAGATGACGCTGTTTGATAACCCTTTCCCCAAAACAGGAGAAGAGTCCTCCAGTGGCACTGGAAATGCAAGGTGCTCAACAGCCAACGGTGACGAGCCATTGAGCTCCTGCCACACCACCCAGAAGGTGGAGGCGTTACAACGCCCTTGTTGCTGCCACCATCTAAGCCCTGGCTGGAGAAGGCAGGTATTTGTTCTCCTACAGGCCCTGGTGGTTCCCAGTTCCTGGACCGTCATGTGGAGGCAACTGAGATCAGATCAAGCTGTTCTAAACAGAGTGGCCTGGGATCAATGTTTGTCCCAGTTTCAGCTGGGATAGAGTTAGCTTCCTAGTAGCTGCTGTATTTTGGATTTAGTACGAGAATAATGTTGATAACGCATATTGTTTTAGTTGTTGCTAAGTAACACTTACATTAAATCAAGGATTTTTTCAGCTTCCCGTAGAAGTTGAGAGGGAACACAGACAGGACAAACTGGCCAAAGCAATATTCCATATGACAGACATCATGCTCAGTGTATAAATGAGGGTTGGCCAGGGGGCAGGAATCCACAGGTGTTGCTCAGGACAGGCTGGGCAATTGATCGATCGAGTGAGAGTGACTTGTGTTGCATCACTTTATTTAGTATATTCTTTTACCATTTTTTTTTTCTCTTCCGTTACTGTTCCGTTTTTATATCAACCCATGAGGTCTTGTTCCCTCTCCTTTTTCTCCCCCTTCTCCCTGCCCTACTGGGGGAAGACAGTGGGGAGAGCGCGAATGGCTGTGTGGTCCTAGTTGCTGGCTGGGGTTTAAACCATGACAATGTTGCACCAAACAAGTGTGTTTTACAGATAGGTCTGCACTTATTGCTTTACTTATGTTCGGGTGCAACCAAGGATCACAACTGCTGCACAGACACTGAGAAGAACTTGATCAAATAGTGAGCAAAACAGCACACTATCAGCATCCTTTCACGCCACTGACGAGTTCTGCCGGGACACTGGCGAGGTGCACATTCTCTTCGCAGCTGCAAACAATGCACTGTTTCACAACTTAGGTGCCAGCAGTTCTTCAACAATCACTTTACTTGAACAAGTATTTTCAAAGCATTCTAAGACCATCAGATAGAGAATACTACAGGTGCATGTGTGCGACTGCTCCCTGTGTATACACACTTGAGGTCCCTCTGAACCAGTTCTCTTGTGAACAAATAGAGACACACTTGAGACAACATGGGAATTAATCACTGAAGGCAGGTGGGGCAGGGCACTGTATGCTGAAGCCAACACTATCACACCCACACTACCATGTGAATTGAATCCAAGCAGCTTCCACCCAGCACGTATTTAAAAGCTAGAATCAGAACTCCAGATCCTTGTGTAAATATGACTATACGTACCATGTGTTATTTCTTGTCATGCTGTAGTCTATTCTCTCTCCTTCTTCCTCATTAACTCCAACACAACCTACTTTCTGAATATATTTCAGATTAAAAGCTGTAACTCTGAGCAAATGGTTTTACAGCAACGGGTTACAACCTTCTTGACAACTGTTTCAAATAATCCTTCGCAGACCCCAATGTTCAATGGAGTATATTTCTGTTTGGTATTGGCAATAATAATAATTGCTTATTATTTTTAGAGTTGCACAGATGTACCCAGCCAGCCACTGGTTTAGAACTGAAAGCAATTTGATCTCTTCCTTTTTCCTTTTGCTGAACCTCAATTTGACATCTAAGAAAGACCATCAGTTGGTAGGCTGAAGCTGTTTCCAAACAACCAAGTTACAGATGATTTTGCCAGCCAAAGACATGGTTAAGAAAAAAAGACCTGAGTTTGAATGAATTTAAGGCAATAGGAAAAGCTTTCAAGTCAAGAATATTCACTTTCAGTGTAGACATAATTCCTTTTTAGTACGCTACTGTGTAATTTGTAAATCCTTTCTGTGCTTCAGAGTTATCAGGTGTTCAAGTATTTACAATATGCCTACAATTGGGAGATTGGCTTTGCTGTCTTGTAAATTGGACGCACTTGGAGTGGAAATGGGAGTAGGCATACACCTTGTCAAAGGACAGAGAACCTTTGCAAGGCAAAAAGTTTGTCTACAAATTGAAACAGCAGAAGTGGGGGTAATACTGCCACCAGCATCCATTTGACACTCTAACAGGAACCCCAAGCTAGGACCGCTCACTTCTAGAGTGAAAGGTGTTCACTGTAAAAGCAGCAGACAAAATGTGCTCTGCACAGTCATCACAGGCTCTTCTGCCCAACAGGCTTGCAGGGATTGACAAAAGCCTATGACTTGAGTTTTACAATGAACTTAAGCAAAACACCAGCCACCTCCTGCCACTCTCTCCCTAATAATGTAGACAAGAACAGTGAGACACTGTCACACAATTAAAATTTTCCAAGAAAAAACAGAACCAAGGTTTATGTCTCCAGACTGCTCAAATAAAAAATAATAAAAAAAAAGCATCCTTATCCTAGTAGACCACTTCTTTAGTGTCTCTGTGCTCCCAAATTGCCACCTTTCTAGCTGGTAGTGGGTAAATTCTGCATTGCCACACATGAAGAACTAGGCAAGCAAGAGGCTTGTCCACTTGCACAGTATGAGTATAGGCAACTCTCTTTTTAGCCTTACTATCAAATCAGTTACAGCTGTATTTCAGCTTTTTTTTTTTCTTTCCTTTTTTTTTTTTTTCGGTGAGGTTGGGCTTCCAAACCAGCTGGGCTGTCCAGAGCAGCAGCAGGGAGATAAGACAACTGCAGATGAATGTTGGCTTGCTCCCACAACCATGGTGACCTAATTTTCCTTAGGGAATATTGGAAGAACATAGTGCAAGAGCAGCAGCTAACTTCATGTGGCCACACACATGGAACTTGTTGTACCCAAGAAATGGCCAGCAAACCTAGAACAATCCTGGAAACTTCTAAAAATACTCCTGTAAGATTACCGTTACTAAGATCAGCACATCAGATATACCTGGGAATAGGCAGAGGCACTAACAATACGACTCAAGCCCTCTAGAGCTGGCATTACTAAACCACATGAGCAAAAGCCATTACACTTCAAGCTGTGTAAAACCCCTGACATTGCAAGGGACAAAAAACCACAACAAAACAAAAAACATCAAAAGACAAAGAGAGAAAAATTCTTGGTATGGAGAATATTAACTAGCTTATACAGCCTGCCAATGCTCCTCAAACTGTTGCAATACCTTATTTCAGATTGAAACACTCTTTCTGCTTACTTTCTGCCCTACTTTCTGAAGGTACTACTCACATTGAAACAAAGAGCTACAAATTTAAAGATAACACAGCTTAAGGAGGATAGTCAAATACTCTCCGTGAAATTCTGGTTTCTTCTAATTGTTTCCAGAATATTTTTGGGTTCTGGAGGGAACGACAAAGAATGTCATAAAGCAGCAGTACGTCAAGCTACATGTTAGTTTATTTTTACAGCCTAAAAACGACACACGAACATACTGAACAATCTCTGTGTCAGCACTGGGGAAACATTTATGTGTTATGCAGTTAATGGAAACTCAAGAAAACTGTTTCCAGAAAGACAGTTGTGACAGGAAGAGTAAAGCCTCCACTCAGTATTACTTGCAGGTAATCAAGAGTCAAATCAAAACTGAAATCCCTTCTGAGTTCTGGTTTAGAGGAATGTGTAAACGCCGCAGTTCTAGCAGGGCCGTGCTCCCAGAACCCTGCCTTCTCAGGACTGTTCTGCTCCAGCTCCGGGGCTCGTGGAGCGCTGTGAGTCACACCTGTCCCAGCAAGGACAGCAAGTACACTGCCCTTGCTCTGCCCGATGAACGGCTCCTCAGGAGTGACGCAAGCCGATCCCAGAGCAGATTTAGCAGGAAGTATCAGTTCTCCTTCTTTCAGTTGTCTTTACAAACCCTATGGAATCCCTCCAATTCTACCTCTGCTTGACATTTTTAGGAGAAATATTACGCCTCTATTCCCCAGGCACCAAATTATAAGCCTGATAAAGATAACAAGCTATTCTAATCATTAGAGGAAATAAAAAATCCACTAACTTAATAAACATTTTTGTTCTTACTAAGTAAAAACAGAGGAGGCATCCTAGCTCTCTGAGCAGGACGAGCTCTTATATGGTAAGACCAAACAGGTAGGGCATGACAGTGGTGTGGCGTCTGTTGCAGCAGCGTTGTTCTGATGCCTTCAAAAGCCTGCACGCCCCTAAAAGGGGCAGCAGAACTGCACTCTTCCCAAGAAGCAGCAGGCACTTCATCAAGCTCAGTTCTTATGCCTCACTTTCCTGTGCGTGCCACAGCTGACCCGTTTATGGGCATGGCTAAACATTCACACTATCCACCCGATTCCAGTATTTTGTAAATGAACACCAAAAGCTTGCCACAAGGACTCCAAACAAACAACTTTTATGGATTCTATGTAATATTTTTCTTGAATGTCATAGAGTTCTTCTGCCACTCAAGAAAAAAAAAAAAAAAAAAAAAAAAATCAATGCAGCTCTCATGCTTCTCAGATTTTGCTTTTCAACCGGTCTTTTCAATTGGTAGAGCTTTACCACAGAGGAGGGTGGGATGGACAGCCAGTATCATGCTGAAAGGAAAGGTGACTTGAAACAAGACTAACGGGAAGTCTGTCTGCAGAGGTATCGAGCATGAACGAACAAGGGAGCCACAGGGATTTTTTTCAAAGAAGGACTAACAGTTTAGAAAATACTTACCTGAAAAATCTCACCATGATCATCGATAGTTATGATCATCTCAGAGTTGGCAGTATTTATTTTCTTAAATAACATTAACATAATGTGATATGATCACTGCTTTTATAGTGGTATATACGCGTGATGATACTTTCTCTTATTTGTGCATATCAATATTTTCATGACAGGTTAAGTGAGCAGTTGTAACAACACTAAAGGAATATTTAGATGGTACAGTGCAGTTCTTTGCAGGGCTCATTAGTCTTTGCAAAGTGTGATTTTGCCATAGAGAATGTAGCACTTTTGAGCTTCAGGATGATACTCTGCAGAACACGTACTTTAATTACGGGCAGCTACTCAGTACCAGTCCTAATAAGCCTAACTACCTTAAAGTCATCATCAAATCATATTTAGAGTATAATTCACACCATGTTTTGCACCATTCTTACATTGGCCCAGAATTTCCAGGAAGCTGCTGTACCTTATTGTTGTTCCCTGTAGTCGATCGATTTTCTTATTTAATTCAGCAATGATACTGTGCAGCTCTGTAATTCGTTCCTCATAGCGTAGCGTTGTTCGCTCCTGCACGTCTTCATGCTCTCTCATTAGGTGGGATTGTTCACACTAAAGCAGAGAAAATAGGAACAGAAAGGGTCGTATGAATAACTGCACAGAGAGCAGTTTCAAGGCAAAAGCACACACCATTACTCGTTTTCTTACTCATCAAACCAACACTGCCTTAGCAAGAGAAAAGACATATGCAAAATACTGACAGGTATGCAAAGATATGTAATTACAGGATTTTAGGAACTGAAAGCCTGTGCAGTTCCCTTTATACTATTTTTTTTTTCTAAAGGGTGAAAGTAGCCCTTCCTGCTTGAACAAAAAACGCCATTTGCAACTCAAAATAGCTATAAATACCACACCTTTGAAGCTGTGAGATTCATGATACTTCATGAATCTCCAAAGATCTTCCAAACGTGGTCTGAATTAAAACAAGTCCTAAGGCAGAAACCACCCTATTATAAAGAAAAGTAACCAGACTTTGAGGTTATGACTTCTTGTCTAGTATGAGTATTTGTTTTTATCAGCCTTTAAAGATAACACAGCATATTTTTTATTATTTTAATTCTCTACAATAAAATGCTTATTATTTGAACAATTAAAAGGCTACCTGGCTGCTTGTTTTTTCATACGTATCACAAAATCCTCCTGTTTCTTTCCAATATAATTTTAAATCCAGCGTCTCTGGATTACTCTTCATGCCAGCAAACACTCCACTTCAATTACAGCAAGCAATTACAATCTACTGCAATTACAATCCAACGCTGCATGCTGATTGAAGTTACGCTTGGTAGTGTCTGAAAAGAGCAGGGCTTGTAACTTTTTGCTTCTGACTCCCTGCAGGAAACAGTCAAGTCTCTTTGCAACCACAGAATGGAATGTACTATGCTGTCAATAAAAGAAAATTCACAAGCCAACTGACAGTATAAAAACCACACTCTTTAACTGAAGACCTACAATGCAAGACCCTAGTAGCATTTCTAAAAGCTACAATTTATAGTAATGTATGAGGTCCTCCAACAATGCTGCATCAAAACTTATTTTTTCAGATCAAGTAAACAGTCTATACAGAGGTAACTCCCTCAATCCTTTGTATAATAAATATGAAAATTATACCCCAACTAGCAGCTATGCCACAATTTTCATAGTTTGCCCTCAGTTTTTTTTGGCCACTCACATTTACAGCTTGAGAACATCATCCGCATAAAAGTCTGCTTGAAAACTAAAATTTACATTGAGCTTCAGGAACATATTTTTTTAAATATTAAATAAAATTTATTTCAATATTTTTACGTTCCAGGAATATGCACGTTGAAAGGTAGCCCAGACATTGGAGCACCCTTCCGCAGACTACAACAAAATAGCTTCTTACTCCAGCTGGAGTCAAAAGCACTTTCACCTAAACTAAAACAAACAGACCATATCTTCACACTGAAGAGGAGAGCAAAGGGTCACATTTTAGGAGACTGATCATGTTCACCTGGCTTTTAAGACTTCATGTTAGGAACTGACATGGTTATACGCATAATGACTCTACTGCAGGATCATTCCACATCTTATTTCTTATGTTTCCCTATCTTAACATCGCATCTGGGTGAAGAACTACCACGGCTTTCAAAGAAATAACACAGAGAAAATATTTAACAGAAGTTCTGGAACAGATTTAAGTGCAATAAAGAGTTGCTTATTCTGCCTTTCTAATCCTAAATTTCCTCTGAAACATTGATACCCACAAACACTGCCTAAGCATTATCCAGATCAATCAATTATGTGCACTGTTTTGTTTTTTTTTTCTTTAAAACCAAAAGGATGTTTCAGCTAGATTGTGTAATAATTATTTTCAGACAATAAATAAACCCCCTATCACAACAGTTTTTGCCTTTCTAAGCTGTGCACTGAAAAGTAGAATTTGTTTATCTTGACTGAAGATATATGGACTCTTGCTAATGGACCTCAGCCACATTACCAGATTTGCTTTCTGTTTTCTACATCCATTTCTCAGTTACCATTTTTCAGGATAACCATCATTTAGTGACAGACATACTTTGTGAACAACCAGCACAGCAGTCTGGTAATGTAAGACAACAGCTTCACGCTTGATTTTTTAAAAGCGCTCTTGGATTATCTTGGGCAAAAGTAATGGGAAAAGGCAGAAAGACAGGACACGATGTTAAGAACGACTGCTGTGCCTTGGAGGTGGGTGCAGAGTTAGGTCTCGTAAGTTCTGGTCAGGTCAGACATAACAAGTCTAAGCTCAAAAAGGCAAAAGCATCCAAACAATGGAAACATAGTTCAGTATAAATCCCAAAACGCAGCAACGGAAAATTCTTCTGGTTATACAGGGTTGCTCCTTATTACGGCATATTCATCTCAAAGCTTAAAAGGGAAAAGAAACATGCATGTTTTGGTACCCATTGCTAAAGTTTTTTTCCGGGATACTGAATCTGTTTGTCATCCTCTTTAGCTTCTGTGTCCCTTGAGTCTCAGAACAATGATCTGCCACTTTCCAAGCAGTACACATTCAGCTCTTGCAGCTTATTTCCATGCCAGCACACAAACTTTTAAAGATACACACCTTACACCCTTTTCCTCATCCCTCTTTGAGCCTCCTACTTATTTTCTGATCACAACCATTAAGAGCTCTAATTCTCTGAGAAAGCAAACACGGGGATAATCCGCTGAGAGGCTGCAAAAGATGAGCAACTGTTAAGGTCAGGAGAGAAGTTTCCATCACAGTTCACAGTTTATGTGACCCTTGGTTGGTTTTTGGTACAGACCAAAAAGGTTACTTCAATTACAGTATAAATTAACAATGCCTGGAAACACCTCTGTCTGACCTCCTGATGCTGGGAAACCACCACAAGAGCGAGATGACTATGAGAGAGGATGATGATAAGTGAAAATATTTTAACCCAAGGATATTGTCTGAACACACGATTCTACTGCCTGTTACTGTACACAAATTCCTAGCACAAGAAACACTACCGGTGCAAACTTTTATGTTAAATTTGCAGTGTTTAGTCAGAGGATAACAAAAGAACCACCATCAGCAGTGCTCCTAAGTGATTCCCCAGTGCCTGGGGCCCTGCAGAGACAAACACTGCTATGGCATTGTTCACCAAGAATACAAGTCATCGCCTGAACTAGCCTCAACACAAACCTGTTTAACAGGCTCACAGGAGCTAAAAATCTTCGCTCAACTAATACAACATTTTAATCTAAGAGGACTGGCAGATTTTAAAGTGGCAATCCATTCACCTAATTTTAAGTATAAACACAAGTCCACTGTGCCAGATCCCCTATCACAAAAACATGCATGGTCAGAACTAGTTGTCTGGTAGTATATTCTGTGTATACTTGATATGGAAGAATAATACAAGTACACAGGGCTAATAAGACATCACACAACACAATGAGTAATTTCAACCTTCACCTGCACACCATGCATTTCTACTTCAAGTTACTTTGTTAAATGAGAAACTGAAGCCTTCCTGTGAACTTCTCATGTTCTTACATGCCTACAGAGTATTGGTTTTATTCTTACACTGAAAATCTGCTGTCCCCCGTATATTCTCAATAATCAAAAGGATAGTAAAGAATTATTAGTGCAGTTTTGGGACTTATTGCCATGTGACAGAGGATCCAGAATGATGCAGCACAGACTTTGTTACCCTGTCTCTACAGCTGTTAATTACAAAATTACAAGGACTAAGCACAAAGAATGAGAGAGCAGGACTACCTTGTGAAAGGAGATGAAATGAGAAGAAAGATGTAGTAAGTGAATTGTCTATTCTTGTTGTATTTGCTGAAACGTTCAGCATGTACTAAATCCCATGTTCTACCATAAAACTGCAGAACTCAATGTCACAGGATGTAGGAAATGCCAAGAATGTAGATGGATTAGAAAGAAGATTAGATAAATCCATGGAGGATAGGACCATGGAGGACTATTAAATGTGATGCAGCCACCTGCTCACAGATGTTGGCAGAAAGGTGGGGGGGTGTGAAGGAGGACAACTCTTTATATGCGTTCCTTATGCTTTCCCTTCAGACATCCACCATTTATCATTACCAAAGCCAGGATACCGTGCCAGACAGAGCTAGTAGAAAGCACTACTTTTCTTCTCGTAACCACAGAAAGATTTTTGGAAGGAGACATTAGTTGTGGTTGACCAGTACTTTACAGCAAATTTCATTCAAGGGATCACTCCCTTGCCAAATTGTACACCGATACAAACACAGAGACAAGGAGATCTGCTGTCTTACTGAAATAACAGAAGGGTGTAGGCAAATGCTATAGCCGGTCTCCACAGACTGCAGTTTTGGAAATGAGCATGATACAACAACCAGTAACCAATTACGTCCTTTTACAAAATTTTAAGCACAGGTTATCCAACTATCTTTCTTCACCATTTGTCATCCATTACTGGAATCTCCTCCACTCTGCAAATCACTCATCCTTTCTTCCAAAGGGTCTCACATGCCTCATGAAATGATGGGAAAGGTATTACCAAAAATACGTTTTAAGAGCTATTTGTTCCAGAGAGCATTTACCATTCCAGATGAAATAAAACATGTGCTGCCTTTGTAAGTATAGTCCAGATGCAGAATAGAGACTTAATACTTACCCACCAGCATCTGAATATGGTTATGCAGAACCTCAAACACCTCTTATTTAATTTATGACTTCTGAACCTCTGATTTGCATTAGTGAGAAAGAAATGCATTAGACGGAGGTTGTACAGGAAAAAAATGATATGATATGATATGATAGACGATACAAATTTGGATGAGTATCTCTGGAGTGGGAGGAAAAGTTCAAAAAATTATGTTAAATGGAGCAGCTACTTGGAAGTGATGCAGCTAGAAAAAGAAGAAAACACAAAGTGGCTTCACCAGAGTCTGTCTCAGTACATAAACACAGCCAACACATTAAATACATAAATTGTGCTTGTTTAATGGTTTATTCCTTAAGAAAGATTGTATTTTTTTGAATAAACACCCCAAAAAATTCTATCCATTTGAGGGCTTTAAAAAAAATTGAAAAGAGCTAAAACATTAAAACTTTATAGAAATTGTTCATTAAAAAGTATTTTTTTTTATCTGAAAGCTAGCTAGCTTTCAGATATCCTGATTTTGTGTTATTCACAGTTTGGGTAGCAGTGGTCACTACACTAGTGTCCACAAGCACACAGCCCAAGATCATGTACAAACCCTCAGTATTACAAATTGAGCACTACATACATATGCATAATGGGTAACCCATCAGAGAAAACACCAAACAATCTTGTGCTAACAGAGCACGTGTTAATTGGGATTAAGTCCTTAACCCCAGCCACCATCAGTGGGGATTCATTACTGTATGGGAGCACCTACTAGGCAGTCTTCGTTGTCTGAGAGATGATATATGTGTTTTTAAATAAAGATCTGTAAATAAAACCAAAACACTGATAAAAACCTGTGGTTAGCACAAGACCCTGCAGAGTTATAAATAACAACAAAGTCAGTGTAGTCATGCAGAATGATGTGGAACGTTTGGATACAGTAGATCCATCTGACTAACGATTGTCAAATGCAGCCTCATATCACACTGTATGTCAGAGAGAGGACTCTCACCTCAGAGTGCAGCAGAAACTAGAAAAGGCTCTCAGGGTTATAGCTGATAAACAATGTGTGGCTCTGGCTCACATATCGAGGGGAATAAAATCATTGAAGTGTTTATTTCTGGATGTTGCATTGATGGTCTGCAATAACAGTATCACTTACAAGCCCCAAAAGCCTTAAAGATAGCTGAAAAAATACCAGGAAATGCAGACAAGGGCCAAAATACTGTTAGAGGACTGAAGTAACAGCCTGAAAATCCAGACCGCTTAAACGTTTCCACATTTGGCTTGAGTTTAAGTAACACAGAAGCCCCTACCAAAATGCACTGAAGACTCTAAACATGCAAAATCACAGAATGGCTGAGGTTGATGACAGGGACCTCTGGAGGTCATTCATCCAACCCCTTACCCAACTCAAGGAGGGTCACCTAGAGCAAGCTGCCCAAGACCAGGTCCAGGTGCCTTGATTACTTCCAAGGCTGGAGATTCCACAGCCTCTTTTATATTTTACAGGACAAAATGCTTGGATGGTCTCTATGCAAGTATAAATGAGCATTAATTTTGAGTGAGTTTTGAAATGTAAAGTACTTATAAAAGGTGTTTGCCAGAATGACAGTATCTCAAAACAAAGGTTTTATTTATAGAAGAGAGGAATCTTAAGAATAATGGTTCAGTTCTCACTGTCTGCATTTGCCTCTCTACATTTATCTTGATCTGAAAATTTTTTAATTTTTTTTTTTTTTTTTAAGAGCTGTGAAAGCATTAGAGTTCAGACTTTATTCTTATTTAATCCCTTGGCTTTCCACTGACTGTGTTTTCCACAACAGATACATACAAACTGGCTTACTAGAAGCTAGGCTGAGATCACAAATACTTTCTCACATACCACCAAAGTACTGCCAATTCGCAATAGCTTTTGATCAGTGTTAATTTGTTCTGTGTTTGAATCTGACCCAGGAGTGGAAGGTCTGCAATCAGTTACCTAATCCGCTGAGAGTATGTAGCAATTTTTACATTCTAAAATATTTCAAAGCAGTCACTTTTACTTTGGCTTCAAAACAAAACTAATATAATTCTTTCTTGCTATTTTTTAGAAGAATGTCATCAGCACATGCAACTTAAGACCCACGGCAACTGTGTTTCTTGCAGTCTTAAAATTCTTTTCACTTGTGACATTGTTCAGATGTTTTATCCTCTCCCCACATACCATATTCCTCTTTGAAGAGCAAGGACAACACAAAATCAACAACCATCTTCAGAATCTTGAACTATTGCTCACCTGTGCTTTTGCCAATTTCTTTTCCAACAGGTCACGCTCCCTTTCTGTTTGTTGTAGACGTTTATTAAGCTCCACTATGTCTCCCTTTAATGAAGCCAGGGCTGCTAAATGAAGCTAGAAGACAAAAGAAAAAAAACCAACAAATTATCCAATTCTGAAGCCATGTAGCAGTAGCATTTGAAAGAAGAAATGGTATTATACAGCAGCTACAATATCTGTGGATTTCTGCAGTAGTTAATAGGAACTTTAATGTAACAAAAGTCTGAAAGAAATCCACACGCAGCTATAAATACTTTTTACATGGAATTCTCCTCTCCGGACAGCACAGACATTCCTTCTTCAGAAAACACATTATGAGGATAAATACAACGAAGCATAATTCAGCTGGAAATGTGTAGATTAGTTCTAACGTTAGCTTAATAGGAAGTAGCTCGAGTCTTGTGTTATAGAACCTTACATTAAATGTTTGACTCAGATTTGTACTATAAAAGAATGTATATCACGTTTTGACGCCTCCAGACATACAGAGGTTATGAGTTTAGTGAAGGGAGTAACTCCATCCCTAGGATTTGGGTTTATTTTGCAACTAAAGCTTACTCCACTTTGAGCTACTGCTCTATAGCTGTTTTTCTCCTCGGTCCCACGTCAGCGAGTTTCAATGATTCTAATCTACTGAAACCACACATGAAGAACCTGAACTATTTTTCTTTCTGCAGCAGATCCTTTTGATGAAAGACATGTTCTACATTTGGAAATACACAATATGCTAGGATAACTAACATAATCTAAATTATGTTAGCTACGTAACTTAGAAATCAAAGACAATTCTTAAAAGAATCCTACACCTGTAACTCATTCACACTCTCTTCCTGTCCTTAAATACCCCATTCAACATTACACCGACGGCATCATTTGGAATTCACCACTCAGTATTAACAACTGCGACCGAAAAGTCCGGGAGGAAAACTAGTCACTAATACCAAAGTCTTTCTTTGTAGTATTAAAGAAACAACTCCAAGTTATATTGGGTGAGAAAACAAAAGTGACCTTTCACACTGGACCCAGTGACGTGGCACACACCGCTCCGCTGCCAGGACAGTCTGAAACATAAACCCTGTTTCTAGTCCTCCAGACAGGTTCAGTCCTTCACTCTGACATTTCATCCGGCGGGTCACTTTTATGTTATTTTTCTTGTTCCATCTCCAGTCAATCTGCTAATGAGTCCTATTTTGATATCAGTTTTGCTTTTACAATACGGGAAGCCAGCAAAACCATAGGTGTTTTCAGATATTGACATGTGAAAATAGATGTGTGTCAGCACAGAGACTGGATCGTTTGGCAACAGCTCCTTCACATACAGTATTCCCATTGTTATAGAAAAGGCCACCTCTGGCTTCAAGACAGAAAATGTAACTTTTTTATAAAGATTTTTAGATGTGACTTCTGCAGTTTTAAGTGCAGCGTAATTATTTATGCTAGAAGCTCTAGACATCCTCATTTGTGAGTTCAGTCAAAAGCATTTTTATTATGTCAGCTACAAAAATGCCTTATGCATGTACAGTTATTAACTTCAGTACAAATATACACATACACAATTCTACGTTGCAGTAGGTTTAAGATTCTCTAGGCAGCCTCATTTTTCAAGTTAAAAAACAGTAGTTCAGGCCTGCTACAGGCATATACTACATAGCTTCTTTCAAGTAAGTATGCTGAAATCTATTAATAGACACAGAAACTCCCTGAATATCTTTAAGTATTCTTGGCCTTCAGCAGAAGGCCTTCCTTTCTGCCACAGGGAGGTACGCACTGGTTTTACAGTGTGGAGAAACAAGAACCAGCCTAATTGTACCAATCTGTTCATAATTGACTTCCAAATTTCAGGAAAGCTAGTGAATTTATAAGCCACTGTTTCATTTTCTTTCCTTAACAGAGGAGAAATTCTGCAATGAAGCTCACCATTTTTTTCATCAGATCTTGCATACTTCACCACAGCTTTCAAATAATAAATGAAAGAATGTCTACAATTCTCTAAATTGAATAAAACAATGCTACATAGTCCAGTAAGTATCATTCCCTTTCGTACACTATAATTAAATGATCATCAGCTGCGGTTTTAATTAAATACCACACCAATAATGTCCACACACATGGTGCTGTAATATAAAAGGACACCGTTAATTTAAAAATCTCAGCGAAAAACTACTTGTTCTCTGAACAGTGGAACCAATGAGGCAGACTTCCTATGGCTTTGTCTTTGTCCTCTTCCCACACTGCAGACAGCTCAGCTCTTCTTCACATCCCCTACCACACCCCAAACTGGGTAAAAAACAGCATTAATTGCGTCTGGTTTTGTATCGACGCTGCTGCCTGGCCTGGTGACTCCTGCCCATACAAGGGTATCCAACACATCAGTTACATCAGGCTCCCCATTCAACACAGGGTCTCTCCTCTCCAAGTAACCAAAGGATTTCCTTACTAATTACAAGGAAAGGTTCTTACATCTTTTACTATCCAAAATTATCCTTTTCTTTAATAAATTGGACCAGTCCAGTTCCCAAGTACTAATAAAATAATAACGAAAAAAGGAAATTACTGAAAGTGCAGGCTAGTCAATGGGAAGGTATCATACACCAGGAAGGGATGCCTGGGGGACTCTGCGGTTTCATGTATGTGCCCAGTGCACACAGCAGTAAGTCTACTCTGCCCTGGTGAGACCCCGCCTGGAGTACTGCATCCAGCTCTGGAGTCCTCAACACAAGAAGGACATGGACCTGTTGGAAAGGGTCCAGCGGAGGGTCACAAAGATCCTCAGAGAGCTGCAGCACCTCTGCTATGAGGACAGGCTGAGAGTTGGGGTTGTTCAGCCTGGAGAAGAGAAGGCTCTGGGGAGACCTTATAGCAGCCTTCCAGTACCTGAAGGGGGCTACAGGAAGGATAGGGAGGGACTCTATCAGGGAGTGTGACGATAGGATGAGGGGTAACGGTTTTAAACTGAAAGAGGGGAAATTCAGATTGGATATGAGGAAGAAATTCTTTACTGTGAGGGTGGTGAGACACTGGAACAGGTTGCCCAGGGAAGCTGTGGATGCCCCATCCCTGGAAGTGTTCAAGGCCAGGCTGGATGGGGCTTTGAGCAGCCTGGTCTAGTGGGAGGTGTCCCTGCCCAGGGCAGGGGAGTTGGAACTAGATGATCTTTAAGGTTCCTTCCAACCCAAACCATTCCATTATTCTATGATATGCAAGTAGTGCCTCCAGCTACTACTGCAACACAGTATAAGGTTAACACTGCTAGCGTAGCTCTGTATTCTTGTCAGAGCCAAGCTCTCCTCCCCAATTCCTTAAAAAAGCTGTTAAAAAGTATTGCTGCATCCTCCCTTAAAGCATGAGCATTGTCACAGACCATGCTTCCCAGTGTGTTTGTATAGCACACAGCAGGGTGGGAACTGGAACAGGGAACTTTGGGTGTTCCTGTAACACAAACAAGGAAACATCTGAGCAAAGAGCTACAGTCAACAAAAAAAGTCATTCGGGGGGTGGGGAAGCTCACATTTAGAATTCAAATTTAATAATCCAAACGATTGACGTTGGAAAGATTCCATTTAAAATCTCAACTGGAAGGCAGTGGGTCAGTCACGACTGTAACTCTGCAGCGCTGAATCACTATGGGATATGATAATTGAGAAAGAGAGAGGAGAATGGAGGTAGCCATATGGCATACTGCTTTTTTTTTTTCTCCCCTCAAGCAAACAGCGACAGACAAGGCAGAGTTACTATCACTAACATTCATACCAGACATTTATAGTTCAAGGTGGGCTGCCTCTTAATGACACAAGATCATGAAACAGATCAAAACCTTAGTAGCTCGTAAAAATTAACACTGACGCCAGAAAGATTCCTCTTTGTACAACATATTGGTCTGAACCTTCAAGCAACAGCTCCCACAAAGAACTACTTCATACAGAGAAAAGAGTTCATTGACAAAGTCTATATTGTTCATAAACTTTATATTGATCCAATAGCTAGAACTGAATTCCAGCAGGTAAAAACCCACTATGTGATGCTGATGCACCCAAACTGTCCAACAGGACAGACAAGGTCAACACATGCAAGAACAATGACTGAAATGGGATCAGAGAAGCCAACCAACATGCTTCTCTACCATCATCCAAGTAAATAAGAATTATTTCAGAAAATCAGACACACAGTATTAATAAAAAAATACACCACCTATCTTAACTAAGAAGCTACAATTTCTATGAAAGGACAACAGAAGGTTGTTTACTGGAACATATATAGACCACATTTTATACCCAACACCATCCTGCCAGATTTATATATATTAAATATATAATAACAATTATTATTTATTATTATACATTTTAATAATAAAAAAAACTGTGCATAGCATTCTATCTCTAAAATGCAAACCACTTTACAGCTAAGTTTTGAAAGATGAATAATTAAAAAAAATAAAAAAAGCACAAACTTAGGAAAAGCAACCTCCTGACCGCACTTCCAGCCTCCTTTACGACTGCAGTCTCATCCCCATTATACCCGCTTCTAGAAACATCTCATACAATACTGTAGACATGATTTAATGACCTGTATTTTGCACAGTGCTTTAAACACTGCTTTTGGTGCCGGGCTTTGTGAAATATTCTATGTGGGTACAATTAAAAACAATATTTGCTGGCAGTCAGATTTCTCAATGATTTTGTGGGGAAAAGAACACAAAAGCAGATGAGATAGTAATATGAACTGAACGCCAAGGAAGCAGGGGACTACTGACATGTCAGTATTGCTGGAAGTGTTCTAAGGCCATGAACAAAACAAGAGAAAGATGCAAAGGGCAATGAAGGAGGGTGCTGAAAACACAATAGGTTAAGGTTAAAACACTGTGAAGCAGTATAATTACTCTTATATTCAGCATTTTTCCCTACCATTGTGAACTGTGATCCTCATCACCAAGTTTGATCCACATTTTTCTTTCCCTCAGCCTGGAACCAGACTAATTAAACCACATTGCGAAAAACAGTTGTAGTCACTGCATATATTTGCTATTTTCAACAGAGAAATCACAAAAAGGACCTAAGCACATCCTTCTCTGTGAAGTTAAGGAACTCGTCTTACCTTTTTCCTCTTGTTTCCCTCCTTTCTCGGCTAGGAGGAATAGAGGCAATTCAGGTTCAGAAATGCAACCTCTGACACAACAAGGGAGCCACAAAAGCATCAAGATCATGGTAAGGAGACATCAACCCATATACCAATACCAATCAGCCAAACACCAAAAGACCAATTTACTTGTTCTATGTGTGCCTTGTGCGACTGCTGGTAAACCCTACCATGGAAGAAGGCTCCAGAGGAGATGTGCCATGTGAAGGGCAACGTGCCTGTGGAGCTCCGGGAAGAATGCAGGGTTTTATCAATCACAGCAGTTGCAAAGAAGCTGACTTGATCCCAACACCAAGGGGACCTGAGGGTGGTCTTTGTTTGAGATAAACAGCTATCAACAGCTGAGTGGATCGGCTGGTGGTGCAACGGTTTCTCCCCGAGTTCATTAAAAGAGTGTGAATGTCTCCCTGCATTAGCCAGACCAACAAGGGGGAGATGTGTATGTCCTCAGCACAACATAGTGTATAAAAATCAGAAAACTAGCACAAGAATTTAAAAGAGAGCAATGGGCTTGAGCTGGCTTCAACCCATGGATGCCTTCCTAGCGAGACTGGGGATGCCCAGCACTGTGAACGTATTATAGAGACCGGTAACGGGAATCACATTAGTATCATGACTGAACTGTGTATTGCAATTGCTATATTCTGCTACGTGTGACTCACATTTGTATTGTGTTTTCACGGTACGTATCACTCTGCTAAATTAGAAATTGCATGTAACATCAACTATCTTCAAATAAGTAAATCTGATGCTAAACATGACACCCTCCATGTGCGGAATATCGAAAAGAACTTGGTCAGAGAGTACTGGGCTCCAACATCCCCTCCTCTCTTTTGTTTTCTATTTGCATTTCACCTGGTTTAGTGCAAATAGCCCACAACACAGACGTTTTCTTTGTATTGCTATTACTTATTTTAATGACAGGCAGTATACACAAGAACACCTGATCAAATATTCAGAATGCTGCCTCACCTCTGAAAACCTCCCCAGGTTTTTGGTTGAGGTTTTTTTGTGTGTGTTTTTTTTTTGTTGTTTGTTTGAGGTTTTTTTTTGGTTGGTTTTTTTTTTTGGTTTTTTGTGGGGTTTTTTTTTGCTGTCAAATGACACTGGACAGTACACTGGATTTGAAAACCCAAGCTGCTTTGTAAGATGAGAGATGGGAAGCGTAGAGGATAGCATGGAAAACACAGTCAGAATCCCAGCTAAAACTGCAGAAAGGGCAAAACAACAACAAATGCCTATACATTGTATTTTCTGACACCCTTCCTCTTCAGGGAAAGAGGGAAATATGACTAAAACCTACAACTGCTGTCAAAGAAATAAAAAGTTTGTTAATGTAAGTTCATAATGAAAAACACATTTTAGGACACAGAACAATAAAACCATGTCTGGATTTTGACTCCAGGAATCTTAGGGCTGTGATTGTGCTGTGCATTGCGAACATTCATTAATGGCAGTAGAGAGCAGTATCAAGGTTAGCCCAGGAAAAGCTTAGACAAGGCTGTCACTTGTCTGCTGATGTGAATGAGACCCTGTCATGCTGACACGTGGCAGATGTACTTAAGACATGTAATAAAGGTACAAGAGGAAAAACACAGAAGAAAAAATATGAAAGAAATTACAGCACAGGCTCACGCAAGCAGGAAATATCTTAAAAAAAAATTCAAAACAAAGGAAAATGTAGGCAAAGCTTAAAAAACTTTTAAGAGGAAGTTAAAGATACAAAACCTGTGTTAAGACATTTGCTGTATGTAGAAACTCAAAGGCATTGTCTAGTTTACATTTTATCAGAAGCACAGATCAGCACTACTTGCAAATAATACACTGACTTAAAGTGATCATTATATAAATGTGTAGCTACTCTCAACTATTTTACTTCTCAGTTCAACACAATTTTCATGCCACCTTTTCCTGGCCGTGGTCCATGAAAGGTGCATTTTTATGGTTCAAGAGATGAAATAAATGTAATCAAAGTCCATTTCTGTGAATGTACTGACAAGATGGGAGTGGAAAAACTTAAAAGAACAACCATCTCCCAGAACCAGTGACAGAACAGCTTGATATTCCCTAGACAATTTCAGTTATGATCTTTAGAGCACAGCCCCGAAATACCACAGTCAACAGCCCTTTCAGTAATTGCCTAAGGCAAAGTCAAAATGACTAAAAAAGCAGCACCATTGAATTGTTGGATGTGCCCACACAAATGCCCTGAAACTGTAAGTTTGAAACAACTGTTATGTGCTAATAAAAAGCCTACAAATTTTTAGTGACATAGAAAATGGACATTTTGTGACTACGGTGCTGAAGCAATTATTGTCATATTAAGCACTAGACAGTTACTTCATATGCTTGTGCAATACTAAACAAATAATGTGCCAACACAAGCCAGGATGGAGCCATCCAAATTCCAGAAAAACAAAGATGAAGTGTTTGTAAGACATACTCTGTTATAATTTGAAAAATCTGCAGAAGATGTGTTCAATCTGTTTACATTATTTATAAACAATTTCAACTGAGATTTTTTTTTTAAACTGGAAATTAACATTTGCAGGCACTTGTGAATATTTCAAACCATTTTTTAAAACAAACAAACACAAAACTCCCAGCAGAATCACAGTAAAATTGTTTGATAAAGAAAATACACTACAAGATTGTTCAAAAGGTGTCATGGAATAGGTAATCTAATGCTATTCCAATGAGTAGGATCAGTTTTAGAAAGTATCAAAAAAAATAATAAAGGATGTAATCATGAAAATGATCTTCCTTTGAAAAATTAATCTGACAATTCACACTTGATGAATGGAGCACAGTGCTACTTTGTACTTCTGAGTGTGCCTGAGGGCTAGACTAATGGCTCCACTTCTGTTACAACAGATGTTTACACCTACATGGAAAAGAAAATTTTAGGTGATGTGAGGAGAAAAGCCTAATAGAAGAAACCAAAAGAGATAAACATCTGAATTTAGAGATTGCACTAAACAACTACACTGCAAAGTTTACTCTTTTGGGATTCCTAAGAACCTTAACTGTCCCTCTGCAGGGCAGCCCGTGTGTCCACACGGATAGACTCTTACCTGGCCTTGGCACCATGTAGGAAAGCTCATCCTCGCTTTTGCTCTCCAAAGGAGGAAGCTGCTGCCGCCTCCAGTCCCAGCGAGGGACCAAAGTAACAGCAATGCAGGGGGTGGAAATGGGGCGGGACGAAGAACCGTGCTTAGGGCAAAATACTGTCTTCATTTCAACTCAGTCTCAACACATTGTCTGCAACCAGAGCCTTGCTTTAAGTAAAAATAAAAAAATGATATTAATACCATTATGAGGTAGGCAGGGGTTGATATGTCCATTCTAAGCAGGATTTGACCCTATTTCAGTGAACTTATTTAGCATTCCTACCCTCCTTACAATTACTCTCAATATAATTTAAGCAAGGCAAATTATCTCTTTATCACTGAATTGATGGAAAGAGGAAAGAGAGAAACAAACCTTTTTTCTTTTTTCCCCTGACTCCCTTTTTGCCCAACACAACCGGAGAAAATGAACTGAGAAGGGAGATAGACAGTGAGGTTCAGTGCACGTCCTTATCCCTTGTAAATCTCAGGATGTCAAAACCAGTTTCTCTGTTCCTTTACAGTTTGCAAGGATCACTGCCGAGCTGATGGGCACGCAGTCTTCCACTCAGGAAAAAAAAAAACTAATCCCAAGAATGCACCTCACTCAGTCCCCTGCATTTAGCATTAAGGAGACCCACACTCTAGTGCTGGACACAACAATGTCACAGACAGACTGAGCTCATCCACATTGACTTGTTTTCCAACAGCCCCACCATTTTTTGTATCACCTTAACTTGCTCCTTCAGCCTCTTCTGACTGAGAACAATCCATATCTTTTGAAACAGAGATCACCATGCAAGAGCCGCTCAAAAATCAGATACTACTTATTATGATAATTTAATAATTTTAAAAGGCATCCCATGGTTCTTGTGTTTCCTTTCAAAACTTCTCAACCAGACAATTATTTCTGATTTCCAAAGATAAGACTGTGGACTAGCAACAAAGCTGTACTTACAGTGATGCAAGGATCTTTGTCTCCAGCATGACCCCCATGATCTGCTGTCACCATAAATTTAGAGAAACAAAAATTGTATTGCCAGGTCAAATCAGTGATCCACCACGTTCAGCAGTCTGTTTCTGCCATAAACCAAAATCTGATGCTTCAGTAAGGACAAAAAAAACCCCAAAACAAAACAAAACAAAAAAAACCCCAAAAAAACCCAAACCACACCAAACTCATCAGCTAAATCCTCTACAATGTGCTTGTCCAATTGAAGTTCACAGAAAGAAAACATCTTCCCAGCTTTTCTCAGTCAGCTCATGCCCTAAAGTGCTTTATTAGAACATCCGTTATGTAGCTTTCAAAACTACAGCTCTAAAATGATTTTTAAAAGCAGCTAAACAAACAACTTCAGAGCCCCTAGTTGTGGCAGCAAAATCCCCTGGATGAGTATGTGCTTGCTTAGCAAAATACCTTCAGTTCAGCTCTTAATTACTTCAACATTCCAAGGTTCACTGCATCTCTGAGACCTTCATGTTCCCCTCGCTGTTTCTTTAACCTCAGGCCACCAGCCATCCCCTCTTCATAGGGCTTCTGATGGCCACTCCTCCCAGGACCCCTGCACCTGTAATGGCACCCACCAGTTACACGTTCTCCAGAATGAGTGGAGAACA
Source organism: Rissa tridactyla (assembly GCF_028500815.1). NCBI lineage: Eukaryota > Metazoa > Chordata > Aves > Charadriiformes > Laridae > Rissa > Rissa tridactyla. Next base: position 23,601,055 of record NC_071497.1, on the reverse strand, counting down.
AGCGGAGAACGAGTTGAGGTCTCCAGTGAAACTCCTGGCTTACAAGAAAGTAGCATTTTTTAAAATGTTTTTAGAAAGATAACATACTATAAACACTCAAGTTGCATACAGCTTGCCAAGTATCATCCACCTTTACTCTCCTGGCTGCAAATCTCAGACTTGTCCGTGATACATTCCCAGGTCAGTGTCTCACTACTGCAGGTCAATTCTTGGCACAAGCCAACAGTCCCCTTGGTCAGACTTGCTGTTTTAGGCAGATCTGAGTTCTTTTGCTAAGCAATCTTTACCAGCCAACCAGTTCAAAACCGGATGCACAATTTCCCCAACAGGAATTAACTTCTTCAAGCTTAACACAAATCCCTAGGCAGGAAAATGACTTACGGTACTATAACCAGTTCCTACAGGAAGCTTCCACAATTTCCGTCTAGCTACATGCCTTATACCTTTGTAAAAGTCATCTTTCAGTACTTCACTCATAAGCAACATCCAGTGCATTCTAGCACTTCCAGACTTCTCAAGCCCTGCATCTTTCATGGACTCCTCTTTCTTATTACCTGGTCAATACATCAGTGGAAAGCAGACTGATTTTACTGAAAGCTTTGCAGATGCATGGCAAACTGTGGGAGACTTTGCATTACTTCTTGTTGAGTTTTCCCACTACACTGGACATTATTAGTGAAAGTGTAATTTTAACAAATTGGATAGAAAACAATCACTGTTGCAAAATACAGCCCTGATAAGGCTCTGTGATGAATCAGCTTTAAAAATAAGTATGTTACAAAGACGAGGTTCAAGAAGACAGTAACTACAACAGTGGTAGAGGAGTTTGTTTGCAACACAAAAAGCTAAAAAAGCATCTGCTTAGCTGGGTTTTAGTACATCAGTAACTAGTATTTTTTTTTTATATTCAGATGAACAACTAACCTCAATTCTTCATGAAAGCATGTTAAATAAAGAAAACTCTCAAGCACAATTTCTATGTTCTATCCTAACAAACTCCCTTCCTTTTAAAAACAGTCCACAGGTCTATCCAAATAAGCTCTTACTCTCTATGGCATAACTCACTTGAAATAAACCTCTTATTGAAGAGCTCCACTTAAAACCTCTTCCTCTTTCTGGAAAAAAAACACAAAAAAAAAATTGCATTCGTGAAAACCCCTACATTTTTTTCTGTGAGGCCAAAGCAGTGAGTTGGGGGACTGAAAAAGTGGAAATGCCCTCTACCACCTGGTTGTCCTCCAACTGATACCCGTTGTTTGCATGTTCATATCTGGTGCTAACCATCAGAAAACCTTATGCAAGATTTCTGCATGATGCCTCAAACTCCTGCCTGATATTAAGTACCTTTAGAAGGAAGCAGAGAGCACAGAGATACACCATTTGTAAACCAGACTTTTTGAAAGAAATTCTATTGCATGAATGTATTTTTCTTTTCAAGTCACTATATGGCTTACATTTTAAGCAACGGAACCTCCAGTGCACAAACAACGGAAAAGGTCAAAATAAACACTGATAAATGTTTATTATCAATTGCACTAGCACAGACAAGTCTGCACAGCTGGCACACTTCAATCTGCTTACTGAACAGGAACTTACGTAGATAGGTTTTTCAGTATTTCAGTAACACTTGGATACATTATTCCATTCAGGAGAAATATTTGGTTTTGTTGTGCATAGAACTAACAATCCAACACGGTACCTTTCTCTGCAGCATCAGGCATAGCATTTTGTTCAAGTAGCTTCATACTTTTTCAGCCACCTATTTAACAGGCTTCTCCAAATATAAAAGCAAGTAGCGGTAAAACTTGCAGAGAATCAAGTATTTGTAGCATGGCAAAACCGTAACAGAATCTTTGAGTCAACTGGTGATAGCAATTTGTATAGGCGGCATCGAAAGTAATTCAAAGGTACAAGTAGGCAGTAATTAAAAACCTGAAGCTAATCAAACTAAGTGTCATTCATGAATGTAATAGTTAGAATTTCAGCCCAGTTCACAACTCTGCCTGCACAACTCACGGGTGCGAAAAGGTGTCTGGTAAATCCTAGTACAAGATTAAATCTGTTTCTCAAATCTGTCTCTCCTCCCACAGCAAGCCCATTTTTGTTCTTTTGTATCGTAAGTTCAGATGCAGGGACTTGACAGATGAGCTTTAGTTCTTCTTCAAGTGAGGACACCTTTATTTTCCTTTTCAATTGACATAGAAAAAAAAAATAAATCCCTTGTTCGTCAGGAAAAAGTGCATAACAATTTTCTTAAATGTCAATAATTTCTGCGAATAGAAAAACAATTTTCTAACGACACCACTATGTATTTTGGTTAAGACTACTGATTTTACGTGACCTTTTCCCTGCAATTTCTCTGAAAAAGAATAAAAGTTAAGATTTAAATGTTTTAGAGTGTCTACTGGACAATTAATCTTCACTGGTATAGAAACACACTCAAAATGTAATTGCACTTGATGAAATTACAGATGCTTATAATTAGCAAAATTGAAAGCTTCAAACAAACATTAAAAATAGCAATTTAGAGATTAATTTACATAGCATTTCCACCATTACGTACCTGTCTCTGCTAAGCCCAAGGCAGGTTCACTCTGTACCCTGGACTCTGAATGCCAAATTTGACCCCGTATTTCACCCATGCAATCCTATTAAATAAACAGGAGTCGCATAGATATTTATGAGTCCAGAGCACAGTTCCATGGAAAGTGCACATCCCATGAGATTGTCATTCTCTCCTTGAGTGTAATTTTCTTTGCTTTAAATCATCAAATAATAACACAAAAAACATTACTAATTCTCTAAGGAAGTCAGGACAGCAAAGGAAATAACTTCTAAAGCATTTAATAAAATACATTTTTTATGTTTATATCATACAAATGCATGCCCACATACGTACATATCCAAAAGAAAATCAGGGGTCACGATAAGACAAAATTTATAATTTAGAGGCATTGTACGTGTCACACATCCCACTTAACACTTCAAAATGTCTGCATCCTTCTTATGACCACTTTCACTAACATACACAAAAAAGGACTTGCTGTGAACGTGGCTCACAAAGAGCTTTCAAGCAGTAACTGGCACAGCAATAAATCTACATATGGTTCAGGAAATAAATCTTGTGCTCTCTGCTGCCCATATAGGAACATTAATCTTAAGAGGAACACAATACAGTACCTCCTTATCTGTTTAAAGTGGGGCAAATATTTTACTCATGTTAATTGTCCTGACAGAAACGGATCAACACTGCATTAATCCATTTAACACATGGCTTATTTTTCACCCCTGCACATTACATAGGCCCAAACGCTTGCTTGTGTTAATTCTTCATAAAACATGTTGCTCACTCACATAGCATTCTCCTTTGTATCTTTATATGGCATGTGGCACATTATTTACATAATTTAGTAGAATGAAAGTGGAAGTTACCTTTTTCATATTCCGTGCCTTCACCATTTGCGTAACACAATACTTCACAATTCAGGTGAAGAGTTACATTGCTGCATTATTTTATTTTTAATTTACATTCTCAAAAATAGTTTCTGTGGGCTCTAAAATCATGACATATTAAGAAGTATTATCTTTAACATAATTTTAATAACGAAACAGTAACCACTCCAATGTAACTGAAGAAATATTGGTGAAAAAAAATAGGGTCATATTTTTCCCATCTTAAAGCAAGTTTCCTGGTTCAAAGAGCATACTTAAGAAGTTGTATCAAGCCAGACCACTGGCTGACAGTCCAGCATTCTGCCTCTGAGCGGTGAATCACTGGAGTTGGACAAAAAGTGTTAAGAACTGGGTACGCATTTGTAATGCTTCCCTGGTATTGCTTTGCATGTTCTGCACCTCAAGGATAACTTTTGTCCCTTTTAATCATCTTTGTATCACTCATGAATTTATAATGCTCTCAAAACACATACCTCTTTTTCTCCCTTACCTTCTAAGGCTGACATGCCCTAATTAACAGAAGGTGCTCTTTCACTTTTGATCCTTCCTTTGCCTTTCCTTGCCTTTCTTTGAAGCACTCTGGTTTTACAGTTCTGGTTCTTGACACCTTACGGCCCTGTGGGACAGTGCTTGGCCCACAGCTGACAAGACTAACCATTTCTTGCTGTCAGCAACCTAAATCTATGCATATATTACATCACTGGCCTTTGCTATATTAACATTTGGGTAAATCTAGCCCATATGTAAGCAGTTCTTGAGTTCTCAAGTATGTCTCTGGGGTATATTCCATGGTTCTTTTGTGGAGAAGTTCGAAGTTGGTTTCTCCCCGCTCCTCAGCAAACTGTATCAAATGTCTTTAGGGGAAAGCAGTGGGAAAGACATTAGCAGTTTCCTCTTGATGAAGTGGGTAGGCTCCAGCTTAAGCTAAAGCATTTCTGGGGCTCTAATGAGTATTCTCAGCCATCAGTTCAAAATGACACAGAGGCATCTGGTGAAAGTTCTTGTGTGTGAACACCGGTAACAACTACTGGTATGTAAGTAGGAACACAAGATATGTCTACGCACAGGACAGGTGTAGAAAGAAAAGAAGCCAGCTTTCAGGTGACAACATCGTGGTATGTACCAGAGATGACAGTTAGCCAAATCATTCATATCCTATAGAGCTGTGGATAACTTGACGCTTGTGTTGCTGACATCAATGAACCTATTTTCGTTCATATTTTGACATCAGAAGTACGCAGTTCTGGTGAATCACTGCCACATATACCCAGCATCCATCCTGAGCAACATTCCCCCGCTTTCTCACAGAGCCAGCTAGCTCCGCTAAGCATGCCGTTACCACACCCGTGCTGTTTCAATATCCAAGCACACCTACAATATACCATGTTGACTTAACTGTAAGCCCTGACGTGCACACAGAGAGGTCAAGGGCATGCAGGTGGCTGTACCCTCTCCTCCAGTCTGCAGCTCCAGCCTGAACTCTCCCTTCCTTCCCTCCTGCCTGCTAAAATTTCCCCTCTCTCAGGGATCCAGGCCTAGAATACTTTTCTATGTCCTTTCTTTTCTGGACTGTTGATTGTCTTCCCTACGTACTGCTCTTCTCCCGTTCCCTCTCTTCACCAAAGCTTCCAGGCTCACCACAGCATTGCCCTGTGCAGCCCAGAGCCTGCAGTACAGCAGCTGGGGTCCCTCTGAGGATGGAATTAGCCCCTCATTAACCCTCTCACTCCTGCTGCTATGCACCGATGCAGCTAATTTACCTAATTGCAGGGAGGGATTAATGTTGTCTCTGTTTGCAGGCACCATTTTTGCCTACTTCAGCTGCAATGCTGAGTATGCAGCAGAAGCAGCACTCTCAGCTGCCACAGATATCTAAGCCCCAGAGAGCGTAACATCTCAAAGCCTCTTTCTAGAAATCGAAGTCGATAAACAGATTTTTTAAAAAAGACTTTGTGACAAGGATCAGATTTAAAACAGCAAGGGCCAAGTCTAAAATGTGTTATTGCTGGAAAAGAGCAGCAACATTAAAAAGTAAACTTTTTTTTTTTTTTTTAACAAGCTCATAATTGTGGAACGCATCATGATTTAACTTGGCTGAAATGCACCTAACTGCCGAATCCTGTGCCAGAATTTTGGAACATCTATTGAAAAAAACCCACTTTTAAAACCCTGCTGAGATAAATCTGCTTTTTAAAAAAAAGTGATAGTTGTAGGAAACTAACATTAAGCAAGCTGTCATTAATTCTTCACAAGGATATTCTTCCTCTGCAAAAAGAAGGTGCTCGTTCCTCCTCCTCCTAACCCCATCCCCCATCTTTCTCAGTCCATTTTCAACTAACATAAAAGCATTTTGCCTGTTTGAAGAACCTAGACAAGGTACTGCTGGCTACCTTTCATACACAGCTACACCTCAGGCGTCCCACCATAGAATCATAAAATGTGTTGGGTTGGAGGGGAGCTTTTAAAGGTCATCTAGTCCAACCCCCCTGCAGCAAGCAGGGACATCTTCAACTCGATCAGGTTGCTCAGAGCCTCATCCAGCCTGGCCTTGAATGTCTTCAGGGATGGGGCCTCCACCACCTCTCTGGGCAACCTGTGCCAGTGTCTCACCACCCTCATTGTAAAGAATTTCTTCCTAATGTCTAATCTAAACCTACCCTGCTCCAGTTTAAAGCCATTGCCCCTTGTCCTATCGCTCCATGCCCTTGCAAACAGCCCCTCCACAGCTTTCTTGTAGGCCCCCTGCAGGTACTGGAAGGCCGCTATAAGGTCTTCCCGGAGCCTTCTCTTCTCTGGGCCAAACAACCCCAAATGTCCCAGCCTGTCCTCATAGGAGAGGTGTTCCAGCCCTCTGATCATCCTTGTGGCCCTCCTCTGGACCTGTTCCAACAGGTCCATATCCTTCTGCTGAATTCCAATTCTCGGAAGTTGAATCTGCCATTAAATGGACTCAGAATGGTTTTTTACACAAAACTATTATCAAAAAATAGTCAAGCTTGAAACAAGTTGCACAATTGTCACTGAAGTACAAGCAGCAAAGCTGGAAGCGACAACCCGGGCAGAAGCAGCAACCCTCCAGTGCTGGCAAACCAGACCCTGATCAGCCAAATGCACACATCCCTCCTTCCACCCTCCCCACGTTCCTGGGGACAATCACAGGATAGCATTCTGTGCTTGGAACAACGGTTGCTGTCCTAGCAACACACTTTCACCATCACTGCTTCTTTCACTCTTCCTCTAATCCCACCAGAGGCTGTTTCCCCTTTGGAGGAAATCTCACTGCAGAACCTGGGACTCACAGAGCAAACTCTTGGCATCACATGACTGATGCTGAAACATATGCTTAAGTGTTTACTCAATTTTCCCTACATGAACCTAAGATTGTATTTGGGGCTCTTCCTTCTAGCCACGTTGATGTTGAAATTTCTGAGAGGATTAAGACTGGGCAACAAACTAAAAGCATGCCAAATGTTTCCTTCTGAAGGATGAAGCCTTACCTTGTGATCTCAACTTAATGCTCCAGACACCGTTCCATTTCAGTCACAGAGCACTCAAAGCACGCTCAAAATACTCTTGCAGTCTTAACAACTGGAAGGGTAGAAGAGCTATAGATGCCACTGTGAATTTGCTCTTACTTGAGCCACACAATGGCATACCTTCCTGCCAGCTCAGTTGCTCTGACATCATTCTAAGGCAATCTAATCAGCAGGAACCCAAACATCCACTAGAACAAAGAGGAACAAGTAAGATTGGATTTTACCCAGAAAAAGGGGAAAGTAGGTAATTGTCTTCTCTTGTTCTAAGGTTCCAGAACCAGACAGTGTATTTGAAAGTCTGGGCCACTCTAGATAAAAAACTACTGATACACACTATATATTGCTAGAGTAAAAAGTTGTCAACCTCTGTTAGGACACACTTTGAAAGAGCTATTCCTAAGGCCTAGACTGAGACAGAAAGTTTACAAAAAACGTATTCCACCAAACTTCCATAGCGGAGAAAAAGCAAGCCTCAGACCTACTGTTCCCTTCCCACTTCAAAGAAATTGTAATCACGAAAGTGTAAGTGTACGTACAGTGTAGTTTAGCTGTAAGGATATGTAAATTTCAGTGCAATTTTTCATGTTCCTGACACCCCATATATCTACATCCAGTCAAATTTAAGTGCAGGTATTTCTTGAAGAAAGGGAGGTGAGGGGTAGGAAGGGAAGAAACATTTCCTCAGATTGTGTCCACCAACTATATGAGATTTTCAAATTTATGTTCTCAAGTAACTCCAGTAGAGTATTTCTGTAAAAGTAATTTGTAGTGCTCTTTAATCCTGTCACTGAGATTTCCCATTTTTCCAGTGTCAACAGCCGAGAACCGGAGAAATTCATAATCTGCTTCTCCGAGCTCTGATCATGCACAGTTCATACACACTCAAAACCTCCACTGAAGCTCCATTTATATACGTATTATGAGACCAAAACAGTCCTCCTTGCACCAGCAGAACATTACATAGTCCCCTCAATGTACTGTGGGTCAAAACTGGATTCGTATTAGCCTGGTTAAAACTTTTTCCTGAGGTCAGTTCCACTGCCTGGCAAAAGCATGAGATTCAAGAGTAAGACTACAAAAGTGCAACATGCAGGATACCACAGGAACCCTTATCTCACCTATCTTTCCCCCTTTTTCACATTTGTATGAGAATAAATGCCAGTTTGGGCTGCTGTTAGAAAACAGAGCAGGAATGCTTATATATCGTGACTAGCAGAGCTTTTTCTGAGTCACCGCAGTCCAAATTCTCCAGTGGTGACAGAAAATTTGTAACTCCTATTTTATGGCCCTCCTTGCAGGTAGAAGCAGCTGTCTCCATAATTCAGTACCGTCCACCAGCCATACTCTGGAATCGTCAATTCTGCCTTCTCTTCCTTTTCATATGAGGATGCAGCAACAGCAGCTCATAGCTTCCTTATCAGGCTGTGCACAAGCACCTACGGAGACATTCGGCTGTAGAGCTTACCTACGCTTCCTCTGGAGTCACCCCCCCTTTTCCCAAAGGCTGCGATGGCAGACTGTGCGGACGTGGTCTGTAAATGGTGCTGTGAATTAGACCACCCTGTTCTGAATTAATAAACTTGAGTTTCCTGAGATTTAAGTTAGCTGCTTTTCTTGAGTAAGGACATTAAGGGCTTTTCTTTTCTAATTAATAGCAAATGTTCCATTACATTAAAAAAATCAGAAAATAAGACAGAGATCTGGAAAAGAATTTGAGGACAGTATAAACCAGATGGCTCTAGGCAAGAACATTACATTTAAACATAAACATCTTTCTGCACAACTCATGGACATTTTTGCAGTGTTACTGACTTAAGAGTTCCAGCATTATCCCATGTCCCAGAGCTATATGCTGCAGGAGATATAAATGCAGCACAATCAGCCAAGGGAAAATTAGGTTGGTTTTTTTTTTTTTTACATCCTCAGCTATCAATGGACAGATTTGAACTGCCAAAAAAAATTATGGAAACTGTGAGAATCAACCACTCCGTCTGCTCAACCCACTCCTCAGCCACAGGCAGAATGTATGCAGATGGAAACGTCCCAACCCTCTGAAATCCCAGCAGGCCTTACACATTGTAGCTTAATTTCTATCTGAGCTGATTTTGGGTTTCTAATCCTTACAGATGGGATGGAGCTGTTTCTCCCACCAGTCTGAATCATCCAATTTAAAACTATTACATCCTCCTCCTCCACGCTCCCCACAGACCACGGGAAGTCTGGAGACTCTTCCATGCCCAGTGTGACAGAATTACACTAGGATCTTTCAAACAATTTTAAAAAACTATTACATGGGCAGAGATTTAAGAAAGTCCTCAGCTGCCCTTCACTTAAGTCTCTCAGCTAGGTAAAACCAAAGTAGCATTGTGGCATTTAACTGATGCAGTTTACATGCTGCACTAAAAAACCCTCAACAACAAACCAAACCACACAACCCCCCCCGCCATCTCCCCAAAACAACAAGAAAAAAACCCAAGATAATTTCATATTCCTGGTATCCAAGTCATTTAGTCTGATCTTCCAAATAATACGAACATAGAATCACAGAATCATGGAATCACCTAGGTTGGAAGGGACCTTTCAGATCATGTAGTCCAACCATCACCAATAGCATTACATCCAAAAATTCCTGTATCGCATTTAAAGACAGAGTTGGGAGGCTCATTATGGTCAACTCTTCTGAATTAAAGCCTGCAAACACCACAAGCTACTGGCAAAGGATCTTTGGGATTTCATAAGATGAGTCAGAATATAAATTAATAATACTTAAAATATTATTAAATAAAATAATGCTTAAAAATCTTTGAGTGATAAGTACCATATAAACACTTCACACAAGTAGGTAATGATATTTTTCTCCATAAACAAGAATAAATGAGATTGCTTTTCTTTTGCAAACATCAGACAGGGAATGGCAGACCTGGCACTGGAAGCCAGGTGTTTCATTTCCCAGACCAGTGCTCTAAGCATTCAACCATCTTGGCCCCCAATGAATTTTATGAATAATTTTGGCAAGCACAACATAGTGTTAACACTGCTTACTATCCTATTCTACTGTGCATGAATTATATACTATAGCATTGATATAAAAATGTTTAGTTCTTAGAAACTAATAAAACTCTTAAGTCAATAATCTTTTTTTTTTTTTTTTTAAAGTGAGGTGACATTGCCCGGTTTTTGGTGACAAATAATGGATTTTTTTAGATTAGGACAATGGAATTAGCAAGCTTGTTTTGAAACAGTAATTGAGAAAAGACATTTCATTCACATAAAACCACAAATGCACCAGTGATTTTATCTGTCTGAAGCAAAAACATGGAGGGAATGAAAGAAAAGCTTTTATTGTTGTACTACAATGAATATGGAAATGAGGTTTTTTTTCCATTGCAGACATTAAAATTCGGTAACACTTTTCTTGGAAATTGTGTAGTAGGTATTAAAGTCAAGATATTTCAACCTGTCTTTGCAGAACAGGGAAATGAGAAAAGCTTACACAGCCTCCCTTGTACCTTTGTACCAAACAAAAAAGACCTTATAGATCAACACCCTATACCTTAAAATATTTTAATGCAGCAGCTATAATGCAGAAGGGAAAGTAAACTAAAAAGGAACAAAGATATACACAAGCTACACTGAGCACTAGTGTCCAGAACAGAGTATGTAAAAGGGGCTGTACATTATTTATGGTTAAGAAAGCAGGATCTCAGATGGGAATTGAAATAATAGATATTGCTTATGTTAGTTCCAACTTGTTCACATTTCATGGAGGCTCTGTGGTCGCTTCAGAATGCCCTGTTTTCTATTATAAATTAATCATAGTAATGTGCTCTGTTGTCAGACATCATGGAAATATAGAACCAGCTGACAAACAGAGTTCTTACCCTCATGTGAAAGATGACCAAATTAGTTCTTCACAAAGCACCCATCAATAGATAAAAATACATCTGTCAGTGTACGTAAGAGGTATGATTGGAAATGCAACCTGGATTTTAAAAGGCCTGCGAAACTAGGGCAAATTCAACGCACTTACTGTTATTTGACCAGGGAAGCAAACCCTGACACACAAACAGTCTGAAAGATCAGCAGTGGTATAAAGCTGATGAATGAATGGTACAGAACTATAAGATGATTCACGTTGGACAGAAGGTCTCTAGCCCAGTCTCCTGGTCACAGCAGAGTCAAGGTTGTTCAGGACTTTCTGTACAGCTGGGTCTTGAAAACATCCATGGATTTGAAGGTTTGAAAGCCTCCCCGAGTAACCAGTTCCCTTGCTTGACTGTCCTCACAGGGAAGTTTTTTTCCCATATATTCAGTTAACCCTCATTTCAACTTATGCATGTTGTCTGTGCACCCTCCCACTGTGCACCTCAGCAAGGGCCTGACTCCCTCTCCACGATAACCACCCTGCAGGCACAGGGGGCTTCTCTTACATCCACCTGAAGCCATCCTTTCTTCAGGCTGAATAAGCCCCGATGCTCCCACAGCAACTGCTACCTGACCATCTTCGTAGCCATCCACCGAACTCACTCATCTTTATGGTACTGAGGGGCCCCAAATGGGATGCATAGCCAAAATGGGCATAGAAAATAATGGATCTAGAGTACAAGGTACAACTGATTTAAAACCACAACAGCATGTATTTGTTAGCTAAACAGCTTCACCAATAATGCCCAGCTGCTAAGAGATAAGAAAAAACATTGGAAGTAATAATGAAAAGTCTTTCCAAGGACCCTTACAGAAATGCAATAAGGCTATATCAGGAAGTGGCTTCACTTCCATTCTGCCACCATTACTTTATTAAAAAGCAAACAAACAAAAAAAACCACATTCAAACACTCAAACAAAAAAAGCCCTAGATGTTGCAACCACAGAACACGTTCAATTTAAGTAGATACTTCAAGTATCTCACGAACACTTCATTTCCCATTTAATTAACTTATACTTGGACATAAACAATGCCACAATACAGTAAACAAACAAGGTACTAAATTGTGCAGAGATACTTAACTGGCAAGTCCCATCTTAGCGAACTTCTTCAATACCTATGAAAGGGAACTAAAAATGAACTAACGACATCTGCAAATGAGAGCAAATGGGGTGGTGCTGCAAACATCAGTGAAGACTGAGAAACAATACAAAAGACCTACAAAGATGTTTTGGAAATTAAAGAGAATTTGGAAGAAGGCCAGATAATATAACATGAGGGGATATTACTCTAAGAGTGAGTTAACATGTTGGAGGGCCCTGAGGGAGGCACAGAGGGAAAGCGAAGCAGCAGGAGAAAGAACTGTGAATTTATGGAAGGGTTCTTGTTAGGGAGTCAAGAAGATGACAGCTCTTGTCTGTGCAGCTCAGGTAGGAAGCCATCTGGAATAATGCGTTCAGTCCTGAGAAACTGAATACCAAGCAGAGACTGAGGTACTGAGGGAAATTCAGAAAAAAACCCAAACAACGAGAAGCACAAAGCCACGGACCTGATTGCTTTGTGTGTCTATCTACCTGCTCTCAACTGCCATTTTCATCACAGCAGATTTGAACATCGGGGAGGCACGTGAAGTTGAGATGCATAACCTGAGTAAACAGCAAGGAGCATGAGCAACTAATTCCAGGGTATGGAACCAATGAGGAAACGCATTTTGGCCCATAAGAATTTAGATACGGAAGAGTAAGAAAAGGCTGTATGTCACCATTTTTTTTCTAACGATATGATTTCATTCAATTCAAACAATCTCCAAAGAGACATTTTTGAGTTTCCATTATTTAAAACATGTTGAAGAGTTGGAAGAGGCTCTAAAATACTACACAGTAGTAGTAGACAAAGGTATGTACAAGGTACACTGAGCACTAGTGTTAGGAACAGAATAGGGAGAAATCCTGCACTAAATGCAACACCTGAGCAAATAATCTCTGAGGCCTTTGCCACATCTGGTGTTCTATGTCACCTTTAAAAACTGCCCCTGCATTTAGTCTTCTTAATCTCTTTAGAACTTAAAAGTATAGGTGAAAACAAAAAAAAAGGAAAAAAAAACAACCCAAGAAAAAAAGAAAGTATAGAATTATTCTTTCCCTGAAAGCCTTTAAAAATATAATTTACATGTAGAAAAAAAGAAAACTTACCTGCATAACTAGATTCATACCAACAGATCTTTATTACTATACTGCATTCTAGTGCATAAGCTAATAGCTTCTCTTAAAATACACCTCTGGTAAGAATAAAAGAATTGTGCCTGAATTCTTTAGAAGAGTCACAGTTGTCACACATCAGGAACACTACGGGAAAGCATGTAAATCCATTAAACGGGTCGCCTAGTGTAGTTTTGATTTGCGTTCTTGTAATCTTGCTTTAGGTTGGCGTTATTTCTGGCTGTCCGCAGAAGGCACCTGCAGAACACCTGCCCTTCTGATTCTCTCCCCCCATCCTGCTGGAACATCTCTCTTATGAAGAAAGGGATTTGGGTCTTTTTGGTCTGGAAAAAAGAAGACTGAGGGGGGGTCTTATCAACGCTTATAAATACTTAAAAGGGTAGGTGTCAGGAGGATGGGGCCAGGCTCTTTTCAGCGGTGCCCGGAAACAGGACAAGAAGTAACGGGCACAAACTTGAGCACAGGAAGTTCCACCTAAACATGAGGAGGAACTTCTTTACTTTGAGGGTGGCAGAGCACTGGAACAGGCTGCCCAGAGGTGGTGGAGTCTCCTTCTCTGGAGATATTTAAAACCCCCATGGATGCGTTCCTGTGCAACCTGCTCTGGGTGAGCCTGCTCTGGCAGGGGAGTCGGACTAGATGATCTCCAGAGGTCCCTTTCAACCCTACCATTCTGCGATTCTGTGGGGCAGTGAGCGAGGGACCGGCTGGGGGCTTGGCTGCAAGAGGGGGACAACCCACCGCAGTGCTCTACAGCATGGAGCCACCCAGCGCATTCCCATCACGGACAGCAGCACCTTGATCCACTCCCTTCCTCCAAATACACTCCCAAAGACTAATTTCATTTCGGTACATGACCATAACAGCAACAATGACAAAGAAGGCAAATGAGTAAGGAGAAGCAGGAAGTTACTAAGTCCAGCAGTGGTTTGGTTTTTTTTTTAAATCTACCTAAATTTAAGAACTGAAAAGACACGCGAATCCAGCCTGTTAAAATGAACTTTCCAAAACCTAAGCAAGATGTTATATAACTCACCAAAACGCAGAAAAAACCCCCTGTGCCAGAGGAGAAGACTGCAACAATCGGCTAAAAATAGCTTTTAAAAAATGAGGGAGTTCACTTCCAAATGAGCGATCCTGACTTTGCTGCTTTCATGCTGGCTGTAATCCAACACAGCAAGGAAGAGGTTTGCTTCTGCAGGTCTGACTAATGCACAACTAATTTCAGAGAGAAGCAACTTGCAAAACCATCAAATACCAGTCTGTTCCTCATTCTGTAATGGCCAGAACACAAAATGACTTATGGGTATAGCACATAGGTAAAATACAGGTAAAGCACACATGCACTGTAGCTTTTCACAGCTCATCTGAAATGGGTTTTACCACATCCAAAAGGTTCCTTCTATTGGAATGAAAACTGCCAAAAAGCCATGGCCATAAAACCTCTTCCAGATTCTTTACAATTAAACCTCTGTTTTTTATGGAAGCTCAAACAGAAGAAAAAACTGGACAAAAATGATAGCAAAGCTAACGGTCAAATCATAGAGGAAGCAAGCAAACTCTGCTTAGGAAGCAAGCCCAGGAGATTCTATAACTACAAACCTTGCTTCTTAGTCAAGAACATGGAATTAGCCTGCAGTAAAACACCCATCCTAAAGATCAAGGGGGGAAACGCTGTCTCCATTGTCAGAGAACGGCATTTCTTTCTCCTTCTGAAAGGCTTCTCCAGAACAGAAAAAGACTCTCTCAGCTGAGATACTTCAAGGAAGCACCTACTTCCTCAGTCCTCATGACCATCCTTCATGAGTCAGTAGGAAATTCAGTGGGTCACAGCTTAAGCTCTGTTTCATGTTACCGATGTGTACCTGCACCTTCAGATACTCCTACAGATCTATGTTGCTGCTTCCTACCTGCACTGTGTTTGGAATCAGTCTCAAATCATATTGCCTACTCTGTCCATATCACCATTAAGGGATGTATCAATTACCTCTCCTTTTGGCAGCACTCATCAGCAAGACAGCAGGGCTAACTCTGCTTGCTTTAGAATGAGATTCTTCCTGAAGCTTGTCATTTCTTCCTCTCCGGTGCCTTCCTCTATCGTTAAAAGACCTGCTTTGTGCTTTGGTCATCTTGAGTGCTCCCATAAGTGCTCCCAGCATACATAAAAAGGCATGGAAAAATGCTGTTGTCTACACATCCTAGACTGTACCACCTGTCAAACATCTCCGCTGCCTCTGTGGTGAATTTTTTGACCCTGTCTTCACAAGGTGTTTTATTCAGGTGTTGACGGAGTTCCATGTGGAAAGGCTAACTTTTGCCTGTTTTTTGAACTACTGAAGCCATGCACCAGAGGAGGAAAAAAAGCTGTCAAGTAAGCAGGACTGTGACAGATTTCCACAAATTTAAATCTGAAAATTAACGGTGTAAAAATAAATATGGTGTACCCAAATCCCGAAAAGCAGAATGGCAACACAAGTGAGAAATGAGCAAGTCTGCTACTGGTCCATGATCTCGCTCTCTCTCAGCCTCTAGATGCTTGCTTATGCCTCCCAGAGCATCCTGTCCACAGGATGTGGATCCTGTGACACTTATCCCCTCTCTGAGTGACAGAGTGTGAGAGCAACTGGGTTGGGGATGTTAATAAAAGACAGTCAGAGAGAGCATGTGAGCAAGCAAGAGTGCCAAACCATGCATGCCTGCCTCTCCAGGCACAGACCAGCATCCCAGCAACAGCTGTAAAGCATGCCATGAGTTCAAACAAGGAAGAGGAAGAATGTAGAAGAGGAAGGCCCGTGGACATGGCCGAACATTTAGACCACACATACAAGCTCTCTTTGTTCTCTCTGCTACAGCATCACACAGTGACAAAGGGATGGGAAGGGAGGTCTCCAATAGAAACCATAATGTGTACTATTTTGGCTGGTAACAGAGGATTTGTCACACTGGGTCAGAAAAGCAACCTATCTGAGGGGTTGTCTTTAGTGTTGACTAAAATACTACATTTCAGAAGAAACAAGGACAATAAAATTCATGTAGTAAATAAAATACCCTGTGTGGAAGATTAAAATTGTTCCTTATTCCCTACTGTTATTTGGGCTGAGGCAGTCTGTGCCACATCACCTTCTAATACTGAGCAGGACTAGACAACGTACTGGTAAAAATAAAAATACCCGAATTCTGTCCATGCAACAGCTGCCCTCATGATAGCAATGAAGGAAGTGAATAATGTATCTGAACTTCTATCGCTGCTGATGCAAGGTGACGAACTGAGTTAATAACAGAGTGGTTAATGGTGAAGGTGACTCCTCTAAGTCCAGAGCGGCATTCTTACTCAAAGTTTGGAAAGACCCTCCTTTAACAGGAGAAAAAGGAATGTAGCAAAAATACAGGTGGTGGCTTCTTCTCTAGGTGTGAAGTTTTGGTGTATACTGATTCATACAGGATGGATACAGTGCTAATGTCAACCAGCCCAAGCACCTCCAAAAGGAAGTGGAAAAAAAAGAAAACAAATAAATAAGGTCAGACACATTGAGAGGCCCGTACCAATAAAAACCATAAACGAGGGATGAAACAAAGCAAGAACTGTTTGCAATGTTACTTAGAAGATGCCAAAGAAACATACAGCAAAAGGGAAGGCTGCTCTACACCTTTCTCTTATCGTAACTGCTAAAAAGCCTTCAAGCTTGAGAACCAGGCTGGAAAAAAAAATATTTTTTTTAAAGCAAAGATATCTTTGGAAAAGAAAAGATTCCTTGGATTTCCCAAGAGCATGTTTTGGAGCACAGCTCCCTCCCAACTTCCTCAACAACAGGAAAGTAGCTAAGCCACAGGGAGGTAAGTGGAAAAGAGGATCCTGCACTATAAATCCTTTCTGCCTTGTCTCAGCCTCCCAAAACTAGTATCAACTATTTAACAAAGCAGAGGTAGTAGCATTCTTCAGAAGCACTGGCCAATGTAAAGTGAGAAGTGACGTTTAGAAGCAAGCCTGGATGTAGCGCAGGCACATTCATTTATCCAAACAGACAGGTGGAAGGAAAGAGTGAAATGGACTGCCCTTTTCTACCTTCTTCGTTGTGGACTTGGTAGCGAGAACTTCTCCTGTTTGAGCAAATCACGTACAATTCCCCCCCCCCACGCACACCCGCTCCAGTCCTCATGAGCTCTGTGGCTGTCACAGTGGTGCTAAACTAGAGAGGGTTCCAGGAGTTCTTCACCATCGCCCTGTGCACCCTTTCTCATATGAAGGAAATAAAGGAGATGCCTTACAGGCTGCTGGGGCTTACCTGTGCAAGCATGCACGAGAGCTGACTGGTGAGGTTTGCTTTGTTTTCTAGTAAAAGAATCTAATGTATGCAAAGATGTGGAAGGAGGTTAAGGCAGGAACAATAGCTGTTAGACAATGATTGAGATTAAAGGGGAAATGCTTACAGAAAAAAAACAAACGTATTTTTAATCAGAAAACCTTATTACCATTATCTGTTGCAACCATTTTGCGTAGGCCCTGCCACACACCAAAAACACCCACGTAGTCTGGCCCAAAAGAGTTTACCCTCTAGATAAGAGTGTGCAGAAACTAAGTTTCCCTCAAATACAGTGTATTCAGATGTGTGGTCTAAATGCTAATGATTATTGTAATTAAGTATTATCTCGTATTTTTTATTTGTCTCTAGCTGTTCTGTACTGCCAGGTAGGTTCACATCAAAACACCATTTACAACCAACCTGTATTTGGCATTCCAATAAATGTACTGATGGGAATTAAAAGGACTGATAACAGGTCTATTCCCGCAACTGACCTCTGCCCTGTTTCCAGTTGGCAATGCAAGTATAATGCCGATCAAAATATATGGTATGAATACTTAGGTAAAATTTGGTAAAAAGCCACTTTAAAATGTTGTCAACACCATATTCACTGCAAACATTACTTTAACTCAAGCGCAGGCAGAATTTGTTAATTACTTTAAAAAAAAAAGACATTTTGAGTTAAGGAGTTCAAGATGCTGTATTTATTTCCACTACATAACTGCTGCAAAAACTTTCTGAACATTTTATATAAAACAAGCTTGCTAACTGCTTCTGTTGTATTAGTTGTGGGGATGGAGGTGATTAAAAGCTATGGAGAAGCTTTCAGATCAAAGGAAAGAACAGATTTACTACAACATGAGGTTTTGTTTGGTTTATTTTTCAAGAGCACAAAGTTTCCCTGTAACTCTAATCTTTCACTGATTTAACCTTCCTAGTAAGCCAAAATTCTTTCTCATTTTTAAAGTTTCAGTGGTCATCTCAGTCATGTAATTCATCTCACCTGTATGTCCAATACGTGACCTCCTTCTGTCCTTTCGCTGCAGCTCCCATTCCCAATATCTCACATTTGAAATCTTTATATCCAGGCCACTTAATTGCCACCAGCACTTCCTCTCCATGTAACCTACACTTACCTCCGACATACAGCGTAGCAATCTCAGCGCACAACTGAGAGAGTTTATACAACTGCTCCCAATCCTTCCTGAGATACTCAGTGAGCTAATTACTCACTCTCTTGTTCATATAAAGGTAAAAGGTATTTACAGCGCAGGAAAAAAAAAAAAAAAAGCCAGAATCACGTCTTAAGTTGCTGGTTCTCCTAGTTAAGACCACGCAGAGGTTAAACTCGCAGGGTGGGAACACCGATTATCCAAAGCCCTACACTCGGCATGTTGAAACTTAGATTAAAAAAAGTTCCGGTTTGTTCACACAGGCCGGCACCTGTCTGAGGTCCCCCTCGGTACTTCTCCCGTTATGAAGCGGGGGGGGGGAAGCTTTAGCTGCAGAAAATGGAAGGCGGGGTTGGCATAAACCCTCCCGCTGCCTTACCTGGCTCTCTCATCCTCAGCGCCGCGGCGATGGCACACGGCCGGGGGCAGGGATGTCCCAGCACATCGCTCCTTGCGGAAAAACGAGCTGTCCCCCTCCGCCGACTTCTCCTGCTTCTCCTCCTCTCCCTCCCTTCCCTCCCCCACCTCCTTCCCCGCCTCCCCCCGGCCTGGCCCCGCTCCCCACGGCCACAAAGGAAAAGCGGCCGCTCAGGAAACACGCACCGCGAGGGGACCGTGAGGCAACGCCAGCGCCAAATAAAAGTTGTGGGAGTAAGGAATGGGGGGCGGGGGGGGAAGAACACAGACTGGTGGAAATAAAGATGCCTTAGTATTCTGCCCTCGCGTCTACAGAGCTTCAACGGGACGCAACGGCGGCTCCATCCTGCTTTTAGAGGAGAAATAAATCAATAAACTCACCTAGAACGCACAGTTTGTGGTTGGCTTGTTTGGGTTTTTTTTTTCCTTTTCTTTTTTTTTTTTTTGTTTGTTTTTTTTTACCCCGAGCGGTATTTCTGGCTGCGGGTTTTCCGCCGCCCCCGGCAGGCACAGAGGGGGCTGCTGCCGACCGGAGGAAGGGCCGGGCAGCCCCCGCCAGCCCTGCCCGCCGCAGCGCCCACCCCGCACGCGTCCTTAGGAGAAGAAGGGTCGAGAGCTAAATGCCCTGGAAGAGAGGAGTGGCCAGGCCAGCAACTAGTCCTTCAAGTGCTCCCCAAACACCATCAAAGTTGCCTTCTTCAAACAGGAGGAAAACCTCCTCCGGCTCTGCCCCCTCTTTCTCCATCTCCAAACCTCGGGCCCTCCCGTGTCCCCAGCGGGGACCAGCGTGAACACCCTTCAACACACCTCTCACCAAGCACCTTCAAGCACGTGAGTCCAATGCTGGAGCGGCACTTTGCATAATTCTGCATTTTTGGCCGCTCGTTTCTCTCAGTGCCTTCTGCACAGCCCTCCATATTCTACAGATTCTTATTTCTGCTTCGTTTACAATTTGTACAGAATGTCACAAAATGCAGTAGAATACTGATTATTTGTGAGAATTTCTGTTTTCCTGTTTCCTTACGAAAGCTCCTTATCCACATGAACAGGAAACCTTGTGGTAATCAGCCTCCTCCCTTTTGTCAAAAACACTGATGCTGACTGCCTGGGAAGCAAAAACAATTCCATCCTGAGTTCAAAGGCATTTCTGCATTCCAGTTGTTTCTCTGACAATGCTATGTTACAGAGCAGCCAATTTTTATTTCCGATAGCAAAGCAGCAAACTGCACTTTAAAAAAAAAACAACGAACATATACACAATAAACACAGCTCCTCATATCTGCTTCTGAAGAACAATGCCCTTACCTTAATTAACTGCTTACTTCTCCCATTAGCAGTGAACAGAGCATCTTACGACTAACAAACTCCGCAATTTTTTAATCAGTGCAGCTTAATGAAGCACTAGCTCCTTTCACACCCTCAGTCTCTGCAGCATAGGAAATATCTCAGCTTCAGCCTCCTCTCTGAGTAGAGCCCCCTGCCCTCAATCGGTAAATGATGAACATGTGACAGCAGGACTTCTCCATTGAGACTCATCTCATATCAGTAAGAGCTTTCACGATGACCCAAACCACAGATTACTTTACGTCTCAATGGTACTTTACAGACCTTATCTGGAGGCTGGGGAGTGTTCCCTTTGCATATCACATTTCCAGATCAGCAAAAGATTTATTTTCAGGTGCTCACATTTGTAGTAAATGTCCAAGTAACAAACCTTCAAAAATAAACATGCATATACAACAACAGAGGACAAAACGCTCTACAGTTGAACATAAGGTTAGAAGTCACAGGTTAGAAACAGAGGAGAAAGGCAAACTATTATTTTAATCTAAAGACATGCACATTCTTCTGTTTTTGCAGTGCTAAATATCACTTTGACAAAAAAGTAATACATTATTTAATAAGGCAAATTAAAACACAAGATTTTTCCATTCAAGTGGCATCCAGAACATACTGTAAGAAGTGTAAAAGCACAACAGGAAGATAGTCTCCTTTTCTGTGATGTATTGGAATTCTTAAACCTTTATCTATAGTTGTCATTGTCATTAATGAAAAAAATAAGGAACCATGAAAACATGAAATATACAAGATGATCATTAAGCTCAGCAGAAGACCAATAAAATGAACATATATCATCGCCAATACTCAGCTTACAAATGTCACCATGCTAAAATCCATTCCAAATAAAGTTCTGCGTTGCAGATACTAACAACACAGGCAACTTCAGTATGTCACAATGTAGACTGTCATGTTACTATCCACGTATGATCCTTTATATTTGAAAACACACATGTTATTTGTCACTGCTGCTTGCAAGCCTTTGTTTAGAAAGGCAACTAACTAGTCATCAGACTAATATTTTTGTCTCTTTCCCTATGGTTTAGTACAAAAATAGTACGAAGCACTTTCTTATGTAAGGAAGCCACTCTAAAAAGAGTCAATAATTTGCAAGAGAATGCCCATCTCTCGCACAAATTGTCACAAAAAAATCTGCATTGCTTGGCACTGCATGGTTGGATGATAAATTTCATCACAGGTTTGGTTTGAATATGAATGACAAAATTCAATTTTGAGCTATTTTACTGAAAATGAATTCCCTAAATACATACACTCGCACACAGGGAGTTAAACACTGGAATACATGAATACATTTGTATAGATATGTGTTCCTTTTATAAGCAGTAATTTGGAAATTTGATTGAATACCATAAAGAAAATTAAATTTTGTTCATTATTTCAAGATTGCAACATATTTACACAAAACTGAATTATTTGACAATACATCTGTAAATAATAGGTGTTAGCTGTCGAGTGACATGGAGCTTCCTTGGATAGAGAGTTTTTGGAGTTCCTAACCTCACCCACCAGGTGAATGGCACTGGTAGTCATCCTCAGTTTATATCTCCAAGTCATTGGCTCCATATACATTCGACAATAGTCCTGCCTTGCAAGCTCTTACCATTACATGATTTTTTTTTAAATAAAAATACCATGTTTCCACATAGTCCTGATGTTCTACTATGCCAGTATTAAATGCACAGGCACCTCCAGTCTATTCCTCGTAATTTCTCTATAATTGCTCTATTCCAAAGCGGTTCCAGAATCTGCCCCTGCCCCAAGTGCCATGCTACCACTGAGTTGTGCATTTGTGACACGTGACACGTTCTTCCAGTTCCCTTCCTCATAACTGATACTGGCATGCCTCTGTAACCCTGAGGAGCTCTTCTGGGTTCATCACCAAATTGTGATGTTTTAACAGGTGGTTTAGATGATGTGCAGCTTCTCAGGATTTGTTTGCTTCAGACACTTGTGTGCTTAAAAGCTTCCTTCTGGGTTTTTCTCTCCTTTTGTGCTGTAAATAAGTAAAAATCAAACCAACTGAAATCAGTGGAACACTCTCTCTGATATCCTCATTTAAATGTGTCCTCAAAGATACAAGGTTCTGACCAGCACATTGACATCATCAAAGCACTTTAATAAAACTGTTTTGAAAGAATCAGACCAGAGCCAGGTGCTCCTGACAATGGTTTACGTCACCGGGAACAACCAATTCTCATACTATCAGAAGGAACTTCTGAAGAAAAATAGTAAAAACTTCATATTTATAGTACAATGAAACAGCCAATGAGCACACAAGTGTGTGTGTTATGGCAGACCAGCCTCTAAAGCTCTCACATTTGGAAAATATTTGACATGAGACACAGACAGGCATGCTGCCAACCAGTAATGATAACCCTAAAAGCTGTAAGTAGCTATAACCACCTCCCCACTCCCAAAATATATCTGTTTATAGCTAACAAACAAGTAAAATAGTACTACTGGAGTAATCCCTGGGCACCTTGCAGAAATGGTAAACTCAAAAATAGCCTCTGTAGCAAATCTTCTTTTTTACTTTCAGCCCTTAAATCTTCTTCCTGTTCTTCTAAAAGCAAACAGGATTTTACAAAGATTTTTTTAATCATTATTTTTTAAATCCATATTTTTGTTTCAGAGAAAATAAATCAATATCCAGCCAAACCACACCAAATATCCAGCCAAACCATATAAACAAAAGCAGCAAGGGGTGTCAGAAAATACAATAAAAGCAACTGCTCTATACACAAATTTCCTTTGGAAAGGTTGCAACATATTCCTCAGACAATAATCCGAAAGATGTGCTGTTGTACCAAAAAGCCTGTGCTATGCCCAGCGCTCCTGAATTACATTAGAACAGTTAGCAGCTTCATCTGACCTATTTATGTTCCCTCTTTTAATGGGCATAGCTGATTCCACAGAAGAGCTATGCAGACCATCTGTCGGAAAGACATTTAAAAAATGTTTGGAACATATCAAAGATAACAGCGAGTGCAGTATTTATTCATTTTTCCATTAAAAATAAGCCTTCTCAGTAATTTTTTAATGAGGTTTGTTGAGTAAAATTTATATACCGTCTCAAAAGGAGTATTTGTTTGACTAAGAAAAACACTCAATGGATTCATCATCCTATCCCAGACGCTGCAAAGAAAGGAGGGAAATCTACAGTTACCAGCAAACTCATTAATATTACATGACAGTCGTTCTACCCGTAGCAACTCTACCATTTGCATTGCTCCAAATAAAACTAAGTATTCTAACAGACAGGCAAATTGGGGCAGGGCAGTAAGTGCATAGAGCGGCGCTGACTGAAACCTTATTAAAATGAGAGCAGTGCTCTGACATGCATGCCAGTCTTGTCCTCCTTTGAAAATCATGTCTTCCCTTCCCTTCTTCAAAAAGCAATGTGCCTGGCGAAACAATTATTTCCGGGAAACAATGAACTCGGGGAGAGGAGAGCTTCATATCTCACAAACACGGCAGACAGCGCAGCAGTAACATTAACCAGTTCAATATGACCAACAGATTTTGATCTGCACAGCTAAGAATTAACTCATACTTGTGTAAGCCAAAAAAACCCCAACAAATCAACAACTTTTTCAACAATTAGTTTCTTCTTTTGTATATGTATATATGTACATTTACGTAACAGCTTTTACATATTTCATGCATACAAGCTCTGTCTGAAAACCTAGCCTTTTATCTCTCTCTCGGTAATTCTCATGCAAACAGAGTTAAACTTTTGCCACTCAGGCATTCAGATTTGGCCTAAAATTGCATGCACAGGTAAATTCATGCCTGTAACCAGCACTTGTAAAACAGGGAGAGATGAAGATTTTCCAGAACAAGTATAGGGCTGCTCACACATATCTGAACTGCAAAAAGGCATTATTTTCAAGAATACCAAATACATCCGATTGAACCAATCTTTTGGCCAGTCCTGACCCGTACTCTGAAATCCCAACGACGGAAACAGACTAAATGTTCATTTGAACGCACCCAACATCGTACAAAGGGCTTTCATGCAACAGCAGTTTACTGCAAGCTGACCCATCTACTTTGTCCTTAATTCTGCATTAAGAACATAATAATATATAATAACAACGTGTTATATGTTATAATATACATGATATGTAATAATAACATACACAATACATAATAATAACAAAGTAATTCTGCGTAACACACAATTCTGCATTGTGTGTTTTTATTAATCCTGTTTCTAAACATGAGCGAAGAGCTGCCTCAGTTTAAAACAGGTTCTACTCATTTAGCTTAAGTTAGTCAAGAATACCTGAATTTCTAATTCAAAATTCCGTAATTTTCAGTTCCCTTCTCTCCCTTAAATTAACTCCATGTCATGCAAGTATATAATTTTTAAAGTTGCATTTTGCTTACCAGGCTGACCTATGGGAAAGCTCCTCATGCCCTGGAAAACAGGCAGCTCTATTACAGCGCAAGCCACGTAGGGATGCAAGCCGATTTGGGTGTGTCAGTGATAAACAAGTATGGACAGTGATCGCGTGGAACAACTGGTTGCATTACAGTCACAGAATTTAAAACCAGAAGAAACAGTGATGATCTAATCTGACCTCCTGCATAACACAGGCTGTATAACCCCACCTAGCAATTAACCTGCCTCTGTGACAAGTTTGATATGGTAACTCAACCAACACTGGTTTTGCCAGATCCATTTTGAAACATTCACCTACAATGCTAATTTGGAGCATGCTGCATCAGGCAGGTTCTGCACCTCCCAGACGCGCTTCCCAGAAGACAGAGGGATGTCCTCTTCTGGATCCAGAGATTGCTGCCCCGCGTTACCTCAAACCAGGACACCGCCCCGTGGTTGTGCCGACTGGCTAACTTGCACAAAGCAGCCGAATTAGCTCACCCTCCAGCAGAGCAACCGTCTGTCCAGTGCCTCGTGGAGCACACACACTGGATGCAGCAACACCCAGGCATTAGCACCAAACAGTTGGAACTGTCAATCTGGCAGCTGTTCCGACAGGGGATAAGGCCAAATGTGCTGTTTTGGCTCAAGGACTTGCATCACACCTCAGGATGAACACCTGGGGATGACCCAAGGCGGTTGGTTCTCTTGCATGACTTCAGTGGGCTTCCACAAGCCGTGTGAAAGCAAGGTATCCCACAGCTGTAACACCTAAGTGAAACAACCCCAGCAAAACATTTATTCAACTTCTAATCGTTTTTGGCATCGCCAAATAAATTATTCATATGCAGTAGTGGACACCTACCCTTTCAACACAAACATTTGAGTAAGATTTATGT
Source organism: Rissa tridactyla (assembly GCF_028500815.1). NCBI lineage: Eukaryota > Metazoa > Chordata > Aves > Charadriiformes > Laridae > Rissa > Rissa tridactyla. The sequence goes on along the minus strand of NC_071497.1, from coordinate 23,575,387 downwards.
TGCGGGTATGTTCTGTATATACTAAGACATTTTTATGTCACAGAGACAAAACCAATTAGATTGACAAGATAAAATTATTTTGGGTTTTCATATTCTTCGTTAAATTAGGTTTTGTACATACCTAATCTCTTACATGATTATTTCAACCAATTTGTTTGACAGCCTGAGCCCATATATAGAAAGAAATATATTTAAGATTGAGTTTTAAACTCTTGCTTTCTTTAGAACAGCGGAATTTCCAATGAATTAATGTAACTGTTGTATTTTACAAATCTACAAGATTTTACAAATCTACAAGATTTTACAAACTTGCCGCTTTTTTTTTTTTTTTTAATTTAATACTTTCCTTATACCCACGGCCATTCCAATACTGAGAAAACTCTCCCAGAAAAACATTTGCCTTCTGACTGCAACCTACTCGTACTCTCTGCTCAGGACTTGCTCCTTCAGTATTTATCATGAGTAAAACCAAAAGAAGATAACCAAAGTGGTCTACCTCAGAAATCTATCTTCAAGTTAACTATCTCTCCCGCCCTTTCAAGTGCAGTAGTTGATCAGCAGATCAAGCATTAGACAGAAAGCTTTTGCATACTGTACCTATCTTCCTAGTCATTTCACACAATAGAACTTGTTTGGAAGAGCTGCAGCACTACAAATTGCTCGGAATGTGGAGGCAAAACAGCTGAAGCACGATTAGAGTTAGAAAACCCACACTGCTGTAACTGCACTGTTCAGCTCTGTGTACCTCCTCCTGCCTCCTCAGGTAACAACAGCTTAATTGTACTGTTAAACAAAAGGGGGTTTTTCTGATATTATTTTTTTCTGGTGCTGTACGAATTATTAAATTAGCTACTGTATTCAATTCTGCTTTGTTTATCACTAATAAAACCACCAGTCAAGTTCTAAAAGCAGAAGTATTTCCGTAGGATTTGGAACAAGACCACCATTTGCCTTTTATATTCCAGGTTTTCGTGTTGAGTTACACATATGGCTACACGTTTACTACCAATACAGAAGTGCAAAGATAAAATCTTTAAAAAAATACAAGGGCTTTTCTATTTTGCAGATGTGTAGGTAAGTCTTTTGGCAGCTTTCAACCTGACATCCATCATACTGAGGGACACATTATGTCAGGTCTCTGTATTCTGGAGACACATCTGTCGAATCCCTGTTCAACATCAGACTCAGTCCACCATAACTTTCAAGAACATTTTCAGCATTTATCAGAAACAAGGTCAACTCATAAGTGTATAATAACTAGAAGTGTATGAACTGCTGTGTTTGTTGGTTTCCAAATACAGTAATCCTTTAGGGGAAACACTGTCAGCGTAAAACATTTTATGCAGGAATACTATTTTCATGCTTTTAATTTTTATATAAAAATACAGAGACAGAAAATGCGAGAGCACGTAATCCTTAAGCAAACAGAGATGTGGTTTTATGGGCCAACAGGCAATATGGCTTAAGGGAGAAATTTCCGGCAGAATGCTCTGATCACAGGTCACTTGATTTAGTTGTAAAAAGTTATCCAAGTATTCTCTCAGCTTCTAATTTTTTTAATCCTATTGAATTGTACTGTCTCCATACTTCCATGATATCACACTGCTTTCCACATTTCAGATGGGGAAATACTTTTAAGAAGATGCATAGTTGAAAAAGCAAGGTTTCGTGGATGTCAGTATCACCATCTTAACTACAAAAAAGATGTGTTTTGGTGTTCAGAAAACTTGGCATATAACAACTCTTGCATTTCAGTTTTTATTTATCACTGGATAAACCAGGTACAGTGGATTACAGCAGATGACTGCAGAGGTTTAGCTCAGACAAACAACCTTGTCTCCTCTCCATTAGGAATTTATAATGAAACACAAACACATCTCTTGTTGTAACAAAACCTGCAGCTGTATCCTTTCCGAACTGTCTAAGGAGGGCGGGAGGCACGGCCAATGGTGCTGACTCACACTGACAGGAAGAGTTAGAGACAGTGCAGCTGAAGCAGCTCTTCCCTCCTCACCGACCTCTCCGATCACCTCCAGAATACATACCTCTTCCCGAGCCACTGCAGCTCACAGCCATCGCCACCGAGTATGAATCATTGCCGGCTCCTGGCTGCATCACCATACAACAACGCAAACCACGTGGCCGACAAGCCCAAGTGATGTCCAGCTGAGACGAACCTCTTAAGACAACAGCAACCTCAGGAAGGCGGTAACAGCAGCTGGACAGCCTCAGCCATAAAAACTCACTCTGCCTGACAGCATGACTGAAAACTCAAAATAACCTCTTTTAGAAATGCTTTTGACTTTTCCCCAAGAGGTTCACATACTGTATGAGCAGATATATGTCCACTGTATGCATATATATTAAGAACAGATCACATGGTCTGCTCAGGTGTGAGACAAAAAAATAGTAATTAAGTAAATTTCGCACTTGCATTTTTCAGTAGCATATGTGATTCTTACAGTCTTTATTTACTACAGTTACTAAAAAGTGTGATCCTGATAGCTTCTGTAACTTTCTCAGGTCAGTTATACTCCTGAAATAATCTATATACTTATATATGTATACTTATATAGATATAAGATATATATATTTGTACTGTTGTATAAGCATCACAGAGGTTACGGATTCTAGTCTAAATTTAAGCCTAAATCTAAGCCATTCATTTGTCACCCAAAACTATTACTGCAAAAATATTTTCCCATTACAAACAGCCACATTTTAGAGTTGATTTCTCACTGGTGTCACAAAATTATTCCTTTTTACAGTGTTGCATAAGTACAATTACTATTATAGAGAAATCTCCCACTGATTTTCCTCTTGCATTGTCTCAAAACTTTTCCCAGAAATATTTCAATACTTCCATCCATGTAAAACAATTTGTGTGCACATGCACTAAACACTCCTGAACACATTTTATCCAATCAGCAGTCATATTAACCTTATTTCAGAGTATTTTAATAAACAAATATTTACAGAATCATGTCGCCCTCCTATCACTATCCTTCATCTAAACAACCTTACATCTTGAGTTTGGAAACCTTACATCTTGAGTTTCATTTTTCTGAAGCTCTTTGACAAAATTAACCCCCATTGCTCTTTTCTTTCATTGCTAGGCAGTTCTCATTAACAACATTCCCAGCAGTGTCTGGTAAAAATCTTTATTAATGGTAAAAGCAGCTCCTCAGATTAATATGCATCCAAGGTAATATTTCATCATAACATTAGCCCTTTATAAAAAAATCACAGAACGACCGAATGTTTGAGGGGATGGAGGGGACCCCCGGAGGCCATCTGGTCCAACCACCTGGTCAAGCAGGGTCACCTGGATCCGGTTGCCCAGGACTGTGTCCAGGCAGCTTTTCAGTACTCCAAGGATGGAGACTCCACGACCTCTCTGGGCAACCTGTGCTAGTGCTCAGTTACCCTGTAGTAGGTTGACCCTGGCTGGACACCAGGTGCTCACCAAGACAGGCTATTACTCCCCCTCAACTCGACAGGGGGAGAAAAAATACAGTGAAAAGCTCACGGGTCGAGAGAAGGACAGGGAGAGATCACTCAACAATTACTGTTGCAGGCAAAACAGATGTGGCTTGGGGAAATTAATTTATTACCAATCAAAAGTCAGAGTAGGCTAATGAGAACTAAAAAGAAATCTATAAATCACCTTCCTCCCACTGCCTGGGCTCAGCTTCCCTCCTGGCTTCTCTGCCTCCTCCCACTGCCAAGCTGCACAAGGGGACAGGGAATGGGGGTTCCTCACATGTCTCTGATGCTCCTTCCTCCTCACACCCTTCCCCTGCTCCAGGGTGGGGTTTCTCCCATGGGAGACAGTCCCCCGCAAATTTCTCCACTGTGAGTCCTTCTTCACGAACTGCTCCAGCATGGGTCCCTTCAATGGGGTGCAGTCCTTCAGGAACGCACTGCTCCAATGTGGGTCCCCTGTGGGGCCACAGGTCCTGCCAGCAAACCTGCTCCAGCATGGGCTCCTCTCCACAGGGCCACAGGTCCTGCCAGGAGCCTGCTCTAGCTTCCCACAGGGTCACAGCTTCCTTTGGGCCTCCACCTGCTCCAGCATGGGGTCTTCCATGGGCTGCAGGGGGATGACCTGCCTCACCACGGTCTTCACCGCAGGCTGCAGGGGAATCTCTGCTGTGGCACCTGGAGCACCTCCTCCCCTTCCTTCTTCACTGACCTTGGTGTCTGCAGAGCTGTTTCTCTCACATATTCTCTGGATGCAATTGCCGTTGCGCAGTTTTTCCCACACCTTCTTAAATATGTTCTCACAGAGGCACTACCACCGCTGCTGATGGGCTCAGCACTGGCCAGTGGTGGGTCCATTTTGGAGCCGGCTGGCACTGGCTTATCGATTGGACATGGGGGAAGCTTCTGGCATCTTCTAACAGAAGGCACCCTTGCTGCTCCCCTGCTACCAAAACCTTGCTATACAAACCCAATACGGACCCTTCACATGGAAAAAGCGTTTCCTGATGTTCAGGAGGAACCTCCTGTGTTTCAGTGTGTGCCAAAGCTGTTAGGAAGAATGCTGAGGTGATGCAGCATGATCTCCACTGAACTACAGACTTTACCATATTGCAAAGCTGTATCTGAGTTAATATCATAGCTTACTGCAAATCAAGCAACTAACATTAAAAACTCAAATGTTAATAACTGGTTCTGGTTAGAGGCTTTTGGCCATTACCATATATTACAGCAGATGCAGCAAATAATTTTTCATCTTTTTTAAATCTTTATAATTAAAAACAATGCTCTTTTCATTCTGTTTTAATTAAAGTGACAGTGAAGCACTTGCAACACCAAACCATAATCCCTTTTTACACCTCTATCTGTAGAATCTGAATATAGACATGCTCTATTCCCCAAGAAGGTGGAACCACACACATTCTATTAAACAATAAAATGTTTAGAGAGTTGTTGTGGACAATCCAAGGCTACAACAAGAAAAGTAATTAGACTAGGGAAGAGCTGACTGTTAAGGAAATCCAGACACCATCTGAAACCAGACCATGGGGTAGCTGGACTTCTGGTCTACTGTCATATGGTCTTAGATTCAGCTTAAGAAATTATCTTCTCATTTATCAATTTAAATTCTACAGCTCCCAGAAGCTTGTTTTCCTTATTAAAGCTTTTCCATTTCAACATGGAGCTGTTGGTCCCACTCCCACGAGTTTGTTTCCAGACCCTCACAGGACATGGTGCCTTGGAAGCAACAGAGAACAAGCCTCCAGAAGCAGGGCAGCCACCAATGAAACAGAAACTCCCCTCTTAGGGCAAGAAAGCTCCAGCCCTGCTCCTGCTTTCTGCCCAGAGCATTCCACCTCCTCACCCATGCCAAATCGTTTGGCTTGTACTCCAGCTTGTTCAGCTGCTGCCTGAGCGGGCAAGCACAATTTCTTTTACCTCACTTCCCCTCAAATGCAGTGCTGCTTGTTTTCACTAACATCAACAAACTCCAGGGGAAAACTGGCTGAAAAGGAAAAGAATCTGGAAGAGCACAAAGAGTAAGAGGAACAGGAGAGGAACACAGAGACAAGTTCTTCAGGAAATTGAAGCTGAGGACTGGAAGTACAACACAGTATAGCAGAAGCAGCAAGCGATGAGATGAGTGATCAATCAGCAAGGAGGGCACTTTAAACATACGCACTGAGGTTTTACACCAAGGTGTCTTTGGGATTTAGGCAGCTAAACAGCACATAAGCTTACTAGTAAACACTATGGGAACGGGAAAAAATGTAATTTTAAAAGGAGGATTTTCCTTTGGGAGAATGCAATACGGAGCGGTTAACAGAGACTGCAAAACACAGAGGACAAGATTAGGATTTCTGAGGTGTTTAAACTCCTTGAAGCTGGGATCACATCATTATACAGGTTTCATACATCAAATCAGCCAAGAACATAGCGTGTGAAGGAAGAAAGGACAGCTTGGTTTTAAACAACCTGCATTTGAGAGAGTGTAGAAAATATCGTGGGAGCAAAGAGAGATAAGCAGCAGAGGTATTTCCATCCAGCTGCAGTGTCAACTACTGCTTCAGCGATGGTATCGGAGGAAACCACTCAGTGAACATTAGAGGAGAGTAAGGCTTGTGTCTACAGAAGGAAAATGTTCACTGGTATGCTAAGAATGGCACTGTTTCTTTCCGCTGCCAAAGAAACCAGAGAATCTAATCTAAAGAGGTAAAGGACAAATTCTGCACAGGGGTTTCTCCAGAGCAGGTCAGCAGCACAAACACGGCTGTGAAGATGAGTGAATAAGAGTGGAATGCTCGTCACTTCCAATTAATGAACCAGGCCCCCAGGACTACTAGTCCTGCTACCAGGAACATTCTGGTTGTTCTCTGTTTATATCATGCCCCGATGAGACTAGTACTGTTAGAAGTACTCCTGGAAGAAAGGATTGCAGCTGAAATTAATTAGCACAGGCAGGTAAGCTATGTAACAGCACTGTGAAACCCTACAGTTTACATCCCAGACAAAATTTACCCCACAGTGGGTTAACTGAAAGCTAAATCTCTACTCTATTAAACATACAAGACCTAGACAAATTTTGTCTACCAAAAAAATAAAAAAAGTCAAATTTTCTTCATGTGTTTAGCAGTGCATCAGCAGAAGTTTAAATCATCATTAAAGTTTAAACATCACATGAACCCTGTGTCATTAAAAGAGTTTCCACTCTGCAACAGCAGCAACGATCCAGTAACACTAAACAATGGCACTCAAGTGAGAACAGAAGCAGAAGAATCCTTTAATCAGTGGCCAGCAGCATGAGACATCAGAAGTGTGAATATCTTTGTCTCCATTTAGCTACTTAGCCATTTCTCTCTGCACATCTCTTCCCAAAATAAAGCAACAGGCAATGTCTCGAAATGACTCAAAGAAGGCAATATGCTACCAACTTTTATTCAGAAAAATTCAAAATATAGAGAAGGGTTGAACCAGACATGCTGGCAAGCCTCTTTGTTGGCAATGAAAGTTTTCAAGCAGAAACAGAATGAAGTCTGTTTCAGAAGAAGGAAATACTTGTCTGTAACGACAGTCCATTAAGCTTAAGGGAAAAACAAAGCTGACACAGAGATTTTTGTTGATGGTCTCATGTGATGCCTCAAGATCACAGGCATACTTTTTCATGAGACGTAATATAACTAACAATTCAAAAGCATTTTGTGTATGAAATAGAATCATCTGTTGTCACCTGACACTCGGGGAGAGACATGTTCTTTTAGGGATCCTTGGCAGAATGATGATGGCACTAAATTGTAACAGAATATTATGATTAGTATAGCACAGAATTTGTGATTAGAATGGCACAGGATTTCTACAAGCAGAATCAGTATCGTAAAATCTGTAAGTAGCATAATACAGAATTTATAGTAACAACTTAACTTATAACTTCTCATTAGCTGGACCCTCTGCGCATTGGGTCAGATCTTAATGCATGGTTTGCTGTATCAGTTTAACAATCAGAATCTAGATTTGAAAATCATATAAAAGAATACGAGTCACTCAGTCTGCGGAGGAAGCAGATGACAGTGGAAGCGTCCCTGGCCACCAGAGGGTCCCGGGTCTCACTGTCCAGCAGCAGCTCTGGTCCAAGTTCCCCACTTAGGACTCGTAACTTGTTGGTTTTATAGACCCTCTGGTGGGTGCTGTTACGCTGCCCTGTTCTGTGATAGGGTCATCACCACCACCGGGTTGGCCGGCTGCCTGGGGCCTTCAAGGCCTGTAATGGAGAAGTAATCACCCTGGTGCCCAGAAACTTTGAGGCTGGTAGGGAGGGGAAGAAGAAATCTGTTTGGTTTGTCGACTTGGTGCACAGGACCTTCAGAGCCTGAAAATGAGGGGAAGGGAACGAATATGTGATCAGGGGTCAGGAGCAGGGGATACTGGTCACACCTGTGCACTCAGGTGTCAGCAGACAAACAATGATACATTTGAGCACATATCTGAATAGAATTCAAGTGTAACCAAGCTTCATGATCTTTCCCTTACCAGAGCCAAATACATCACTTTGAAGTTCCCCATAGTATTCAGGAGCACGGTACTCCCTGTGAATACTTAAACAGAGGGCAATACCCATCAGAGCAACCTTGCCACAGCAGAGAACAATCTTGACTCCCACAAAGCCGTCATGAAACCACACGCTGACAAAGCACTGGTGTGTACCCATGCCCAACGCAGACCCTCTGGACATGTCCAGTAAACCAAACAAAGCTCAGAAGAGGTTTTCAGTGCATATACCTTGATTTCCTGACCACTTCCCAGCATCAGAAATTGGACTGACACAAGAACAATTCACACAGCCTGCTTCTAGCTACCGTTCTTCCTACAAGCATTTAAATGTGAGCTGGAAGTGAAGCAAGACAAACTGTTCTGCTGGGGGACACAACTGTCCCCAGGAGTCTATGATACCAACTTTTCATCAACAATGTAGGTACAGTTGTTCAGTGATTGGGATGTCTGCGTTTCAGTCATCCAAAAGGAAAGAGTCATTCACATGCAGATCACAAAACATAATGAGCAAAACAAGAACAATTTTCAATATCAACAAATAAACCACTAGATGATAAAATTTCTACCCATATTCCATCACTGAAACATTCTGTGTAAATAGCAGCCATGTGAATTTGGCTAAATTTAGAACAGAGGGGTTTTTTTTATTTTTTTAAACTACTAGGAGTATTACTAAGGTGATTTTCAGTGACTGAAGCTATGCACAGTACTCTATGACTACATGAAGAGGAACAAACCAGTAAATGTGCAAGCTTTGTGAAATCTACCCACGTGTTTGCTTTTTGCAACTACCAGGGAAATCATCTGAAGAAAAAAATATCACAGGAAGCTATAAAAAGAATAGCAGAAGGATTCTTTTGAATGCTGAACAATCCTCAATCATTGGGTCAGGTATGTTTAAAACCTTTTGAACTTGTAGCAAGTCCTCCTTCAACCAGGCCCACCTTATCCTTACACATAAGCAATTCCAAATAACGTCTATTTTAAAATAAACGCAAAATACCTAACCATTCCAAAAACAAGCTAGCATGCAAATCACCAGTAAACTGAAATACGCAATACAGTATTACTTCTTAATTTTGTTCAGGTACTTTCAAAGTCTAAAGTGGCAAGAGAAGGAGGATATTATGCAAGTAGAATAAGAGAAGACACACTGTCACTGATTTTCCACAGTAAACATTCTGAAAGAAAAAAGACCTTTCCTGGTAGCAAATATTAACCATCAGATTTCTGCTTAAATGTTGCTTGGGGGTTTTTTTGTTCACAAAAACGGCTTGTTGTCCCAGCTCCCCATCTCCATTTAAAATAAAACTATGAAGACAGGAGGACTTGGCAGTGCATCTGACAAACATTTAAAATTACTTGATTTTTCACCTGTGAGAGCATCTATTCTCTTTGCAGTTTAAGGAGATGGTCTATTTGTTAAATTGGCAGGGCTCAGATAGCAATATCTAAAGCAGCCCTTTTTCTCCAGAGCTGTAACATGAGCGAGTAAACGTGCATACACATGCACATATACAACAGGTAACACACAGTCATACACAGCCAGCAATTCTTGTATTACAGCAGGATCAAGACCCCAAAATATTTCAGTAATCCAGTGCAATGCTCCTGAATTATTAAACTTCAACCTCAGTATTAGTTGAACCCACAATTAATTACTGCTTTTGATCAATTCTCACTACCATTTCTTTATGCAAAGCTTTTCTACATATGCATGGAACCAAAGAAAGAGTAAAAGTAGAAAACTAAGCTATAAACACAACAGTACCACTGTCATCACATTGCACAGATAACTGTCTCTGCAATTGCGCATGTATTTTAAGGGTATCATGAGATAAGTGTTCTGTTTGATGTAGTCTTTAATTGTAAGACAAAATGTTTAGTCAAAATAGTCTTTATCTTCAAGATAAAAAAACATTCCCAGCTGAAAACAGAGGAAGATTGTGGGTAGTAATGATGTAACAACAAAAAGTCTAAGGTCAACCAAAAGAGATTTCAGGGCCCTGGGAAGAACGCTAAAAAATACAGGAGCACAAGCAGCGTTTTCCTCAATCCTCCCAGTAATAGGGAGACTTTGGAAGAAACAGGTGAGCCCAAGATATCAAAACCTGGCTCCAGGACTGGTGCCTCTGCCAAAACTTTGTGTTTTTAAAACATGGAAGAGTCTTGGAGGCACAAGGTATGCTGGAGCCTGATGGCATCCACCTGTCCAGGTGGGGAAAATGTGTCTTTGTACATAAGCTGGTGGGACTGATCGAGAGCGCTTTAAACTAGAATCAACGGGGAAAGGGGATACCAACAGAATTTGCCAAAGGTAAGCCAAGGATTGGCATGGGATTGTCTGAGGGTGGCGATACTAGCGGGAACATTTACGTTGCTCCTGGGAGCTACAGAGGGTTCAGGAGCATATCTGGAATGCTTGTACACCAACACACGCAATACGAGAAACAAACAGGATGAACTGGAAGCGTTGGTTAGTTCCCAGAACTGTGATATCATTGGTATTAGTGAGACTTGGAATGAGTCCCTCGGCTGGAGCGCTGGGATGGAGTGCTTCAGGCTCTTCAGGAGGGATAGGCAGGGCAGGCAGGGTGGAGGTGTCGCACGGTATGTAAGGGGGAAGTCTGATTGCACAGCCCTTACAGTTAGCGGTGATGTTCCTGAGAGCCTCTGGGTGAGGATTAAGGGGATGGAAAATAAAGCAGATGTTGTAGTGGGTGTCTACTAGCGATCACCCAGCCAGGATGTTAGCACTGATGAGTTATTCTGTAGGCAATTAGGAGAAATTTTGGTAGCCCCTCTTCTTATGGCTGCACCTGGGGAGGTTTAGACTGGACATTGGGAAACATTTCTTTCCTGAGAGGGTGGTCAAACACTGGAACAGGCTTCCTAGAGAGGTGGTTATGCCCCAAGCCTGTCAATGTTTAAGAAGCGTTTGGACAATGCCCTCAACAACGTGCTTTAACTTTTGGTCAGCCCTGAAGGGGTCAGGCAGTTGGACTGGATGATCATTGTAGTCCCTTCCAAATGAACTAGTCTAGTCTAATCTAGTCTAGTCTATGATGCCAACATTATTATTGTTTTCGTAAAATCCAAAGACTGCTATACCTCTATGACACAGTAATATTCACTGAGGAACCCTTTTTGCATTTGTGTACGTACTTAATTTTAATAATAGGTTACACACATGAGGTGATCAGTAAGTTTTTTCTTTTGGTGTTTAATAGATGCAGTGCTCTACGTATGCAATTACCCTGTTTCTAAAATAAGCACATACCCACCTTTGTTTTCTTGGGGAAACTTTTCCTGGACTTTGAACAGCAAAAGCATTTCATGCTATAGTGAGGTACTGCAAAGGAATACTAATCCCTGTCTTCCAGTCTTCAGCTGATTCACGTCTTTATCTCTACCCTATTCTACACACTTTGTAATTATTCTGTTACAAAAAGAATCACGGCACACTGCTGTCAGTTGGTATACTCCACTGCACCTTAGCCTTTCTTGGTTCTCTAGCACAGCAGCTGACAGTTTCACTAGTACTTCCTCTACACTAGGTAATAAACTAAAGTAATGCCTAAATTACAATTGTAACAGCATTGCAGGTTCAGAAAAAGCCCTACTATCTTAGGGACTTTGATCTTAGACTCAACCTCTACCCACAAAACGCAACTCCTGCAAAGGAGAATTACCACTCAGAAACCAGCATGGCGAGCTCCAACATGACATCAGCTCCTTTGCAAAGCTGCTTTCTCATCTCTGCGTTGCAAATTTAAACAATAATAACTGGTCTTCAGCTGTTACTATCACAGTGAAAACTGCAAAATGTGATGGGAATGTAATTGATGCAGAGGCAAGTCTAGAGACTGACAAGTTCAACTTCTGAAAGATGTGAGCAACTGATCTCTGACAAGAAGTAGCATAGTTGCTAGTGATAGTAGTGATCTGTAGAGTGTGAATCACTAACTCCTGTACTGCTTATTTGATCAGGGGATGATCAGCAGTCTTCCTGGCACACCGCAAGTAGCAACTGATTGGGGCAGCAGAAGGCAAGCGGCATCAGATACCAACTTTTATTTTTATTCACTGTTTGAAAGGGGAAAGAGCCCATTTCTCTTTTTGCAACAGAGCATGACATTATTTTAAGTTTCACTGAGATGGAGAGAGCATAAAGGGACCTGGTGGATCACACACACTCATACTGCTTGAGGTATTTCTCTTTTCATAGAGGTTTATTTTAGAGAGACTCTTCTAGGGTCTCATTTAGAAGTGTACCTGTACTTTATTCTCTCGTTGTGATACTATTGTGATTAGCAATATTGTTCTAGTGAGCGTAATCAAGATCATGCTCTCAAGAGTATAGCCTGAATAGTTTGCTTTGGTTCTGGTCTGCAGAATCTTACTCAGTTTTAAATTATTTGTGAATCAATCTTCTCACAAGAGTCAAAAAGGGGAAAAAAACAACAGGAACAGAAACAAGATGTATAAAAGCTACAGAAATATTAAGTGACAGCAGAAGGATTCTCAGAACAACATAAAACCTGTTTCTAATCCAAAGGCCTGTTTTTCCTTCATAAACCATGCTTCCCTTGGAGACAGCTGATGCTTGTTGTATTACCCCTTCTGTTTTACCCACTATTTTTATAGGCAAATAGACTTCAGTTCACAAAAAAACTAGTCTAGACAGCAGCCTCCTAAAATCCTCAATCCAGATAAAGTACCAGCCTAGCAACTGCTAGCACTCGCAAAGGTCAGGGTAGCCAGCCATCTCTTCCCTCCTGGGAGACAATGCCTTGGCTGGGTCTCCTTCCCATGGAATATTTTAAACATTCAACCTCGCTGTGCTCTGAGAGACTGTGTAGAACCGACAAATAAGCAGGTTGACTTTTTCCAGTTGCCTATGCCATTGGTGTGCAGTGGCACAAACATACAGAACCAAAGGCCACAGGGTTCTGGTATATACCTATGTCACAAGAAAAGAAATCCGGCTTTGCTCCGGTAGCTAAAAGTAAGTAAACAGATTAAGAGCAACAAGGAGTTACAAAATCAAAAGGTTTATTCTCTACTCTGTGTAATCTGTATTAGACGCCTCCATTTGATGTACACAGGATATGAAAGTGCGCATCAGTATGGCATTTGCTCTTTAAATCTCAATTCTGAATGAACTTCATTCTAACTGAATTCTAAACTATTTTAAGTTCTAACCCAACTTTCAAGAGAATTTTTCTACCCATATATGAGCAGGCTTCTGAAATTTCTTTATTTTTGAGGAAAAAAGGAGTGAAGGGAAAATCACTGGATTTACCTTGTCAAAACAGACAAAATATTGTCCTCTGAAGCAATACTGAGATTTTACTTTTTTTTTTTTTCCTTAACGTAATAATGATTAAAACCGGTGTGTTTTCTACACCCAGAACAGAGAGACAGCAAAACATGACTTCCTCTCACACAAAGCTTTAGAGAACACCGCCACACACTTACCTCCTATATCTTTCCAGTGGGTTCTAAAGGGGATGGTCTGGGCAGTGAGTGGGTGAATCAGTCTATAGTTTTTCACCAGTTCCACTGGTGTGGGAACAAGCAGTTCCACTCATTATGGAGGAATTCTATTACACAGCAGGTCCAGACAAAAGCAACAGTTGTGCATAGACTAAATTCACTTGATTGTGACAACGCTGCGGTACTCTGTCAAAGATGAGATTTTCATTATCTTAGAAACACAGAAAATATCCTGGATTGCTATAGTGTCTTCCACCAGTGTCTTCCAGGTCATGCTAATATTTGCTTATATCCGGCTTTATTTTCTGTAGGAAGCAAAAAACTGGCTGACGTGACCACGTTAATGCTCAAACTATGTTGCACCATCAAGACCAGCACTATTTTTCTTATCAAAAAAAAGTCTTCATGCCTCCATATTCTACCTCAAGATTTCTAAACTTTTTTTCCGTAAGCACTACAGAATTCAATCAATCCGCTAAAATCTTCTCTTAGGATTCCACATTCAACCACATTGCATGCTGTATGTAGTTACAATTCGTTAACTACTGGCAAGTGAGAAATGAGAGCTTCGTTTACAGGATATGACCTTTTACCTGTTACATTCCTTCTGTGCAGCCAAGTCTGTTACAAAACATCATTTAACCACTTTTGCTACTTCCTTGTTAGTCTGATTTCCAGAAGGAAATCCTGCTCAAATTCAGGCAAATTTTCTTGACAGCTGTGAAACTTTAAACAGTGTAGTACAGTCTATGCTTGCCAACTTGTCAGTAACTCTGAAAAGAATGGCTTGGGAGGTTGTGATTCAGAAGTGGAGTTTAATAAGTAATCAGGAAGGTTTTAATATATGTTCTGTTCTAAATTTGCTTTGAGATTATTTAACCTGGTCAGCATATCTTAAAATGTCCAAGCTACAGCTGACTATACCTCAACTCTATTTGCACTAACATCAGGTCTCTTCTATGACGAACAACTCATTAACTGGCACTATGCAAAGCCTGTTCAAATTTGAAATTTTAAGAGGCAAACTTTTCATTCTTTTTAAGTGACTTCATAAGCTATAGTTGTCTTGATGTTTTTTTTTCACTCGTAGCACCAGGAACCACGTGTTATTTTCAGCATCTTTCATTCTTCAGAAAAAAACCACAACCCTTCCCCTTTTTCTGCCACATAAAACACACAGAAAAAGTTTAGGATGTCCTGTAAAATTGACAAAATTTAAAAAGGCACCCAGGCATGAAAAGCCATAGCCAAGCTTTGGTATTCTGCCATATTCATCTTCATATCAACAAATACTGTATCCTATTCTTCAATTACTGTGGCAAACTCCAGGTAACCACTATAGTTTCAAAGTTAATCCCTAATATGATATCAAATTTACATGGCTAGAACTGCAAAAAATAAAGCATCCAATCCCCCAATTTCAAGTGACACTCAGGTATAACTTCTTTTCAGTGAAGTCTGACTTCAGTATTTTTTCCTGTAATTTAAAAAACAGGGATTTTAATTGGATTATGTATCCAACCTCTGCCATCAGTTGACTTTTTAAATTCAGTTGTTCCCTATGTGTTCATGAATACCTCTGTGATCTACTAAAAAAAAAACAAACCAGAAAACAAAGTCTTTGAAAAGCTGGCATTATTTACTTATTTGGGCAAAATCCTTGCCAAATTAAGATGACATCATACTTAAATTCAGTTGACCAAACCCAGCTTATTCTGCAAAAGGTATTTTCACATAGTGCTTTTTGAAAATAATTTCTGGATGCTGCATCTACCAAACAAAGGTAAAAATGGAATCTGGAAAATAGGTACCCTACCAGGAACAATCTAGAGTGGTCACCAAAGACCAAGAAAGTTACAAGAGCAATTCTAGTAAAAGCAGTTTTTTGTTAATCTGGAAATGCCCCAAACCAGAAGATTCCTTTCCTATTTCAATAAAACATTCTTCATTATTTATTAACAATAGCCAATCACACATTTACAACTGATACAGTGCTTAACACTGGGACATTAAGTTGCTCATTTCTACAGTCATATTTGCTTTAGTAGGCAAACTAAAATAAGAGTTAAGCAAGACATTTCAAAGCTAATTAACCAAGGCAGCATGTCATAACAACCAAGTAATGCTACACTAAAGATGCCAAAATGAGGACTTATAATGAAATCAAAAGTTGTACTGAAATTTAATCAGTAAAGATTCATTACAGGAGGTCACAAAGAAAGTCCTACAACACATCTCTGGAACCTACACAAAACTGATCCCTAAACACACCGCTAACTCATTCCCTGTGCAAGAGAATTCAGGTCCTGTGAATTTCACAGAAGGTATTACAAAAAGGGGCAAATATGACATGGAGAAATTACAGAAGAAATATAGACCATATGAGAAGAGGAAAGAGGTTTCATGCATAAAGGTCCATATAATAAAAGATTTTTTAAAAACCTTCCAAAAGAAATAATAGCAACAACAAAAGTCTCCTAACCACTGTCCCCCCACTTAAATATGTATCAGTGACTTGGATATAACTCTGGCACTCACTGACAACAATTACAAACTTTGATCTTCCTGGCACTCCTTATTTTTCAGAATTTTTAAACTATACTTGAGCCATACTTTCAATACTTCACCCATAACAAGGTTTTAATTTACTTCTAAGTACATCTTTTTTTCTTAGAAATCTTTATAAAAACCCAGGCTACATGCATAAAAGAAAGCTTTATCTTAAATGCTTTTTTTTTTTTTTTTTAATCTTAGGTTCCCATTGGCACAAATGGTTCCTCTTTAGTAGAAGTATTCCCAGAAATATTTCTCATTATCTATAACAGTTTATCAGATCTTTGACTCTAGACAAGTGTCCTGAAATTAACACTTCACAGTACTTTGTAACTAAGCCATGTAACTTTCACAGTATAGTATATGATTTAGTACCAACATGGGACATTTCTCTGTAAGCTTTATGTAACCCATCAAAGATTTTTTTCATTCTTTCTACTTTTCTCAACTTCTCATTACATTTTGTGACTTCGTATTTCAGACAGGGAAAGCAGGCACTAAATAAAGCTTTGATGACACACACACACACACATAAATACGTATCGCATTGGGAGTTAAAAACTAGGCTTATCTTCCAGACCATTCCATTAAGAATAATGTAGGAACCCGCACATAGTATCTCCTACATAGCAGTGTACTTTACATACAAGAATTGATGGTTGAAAACAAACCCTGTAACTGACAGAAGCCAAAGTACGTTCAGTGCTAACACAGAAGCTATGTGACAATGGAAAAGTATCTCTGTGCCTCAAGATAACCACGTTTTCTTTTAGCGAATACAGAGGTATATTCACTTCCTCCAATTCACCATTCACAGCTGCTCCATGCATTGTAGCACTGTGCCTGAAAATGGCTATATTTTAATGGAGAAGGTATCATACAAAGATTATGGTATTTTTTTTCCCTGCTTCGATTAAACTTTGGTTATCATTATTAACGATGTCTGTCAGCCTCCATTTCAATGATACACTCAAGGGCAGGGTTACCATTGAGAAGGACATAAACAGGCTGGAGAAGTGGGCCGGCAGCAACGTCATTAAATTCAACAAGGACAAATGCAATGTCTGGCAAACATTTCAGACTAAACTTTGCAACTGGACATGCTGGGAACTGACTGACTGGGCAACAACTCTGCTGAAAAGGGGCTGGGGGTCCTGGTGAAGAGGTAGGTAACCGGAGCCAGCAGTGCGTGATGGCAGCAATGAAGACCAACAGCATCCTGGATTGAACCAACATGAATGAAGACAGGAGATTAAGATAGGTGAATACTCTCATTTACTCTGCACTCTTGTAGACCACATCTGGAAGGGTGTGTTTGGTTTTGGGCCTCACAGTACCTGAAAGATGTTAAGGAACTTGAACAAGTCTAGCCAAGGGCCAACAAGACGGTGAGGGGTTTGGAGCACTTGAGGAAAGGCTGTGAGAACTTGCCTTGTTAAGACTTGACATGACAGCTTTGGGGAACCTCCCACAGCCTGCCGATACCTACGAGAAGGTTATCAAGAAAATATAGCCATGCTCCCTACTAAAGTGCATTGTGGGAGGACAAGAGAGTATGGAAATAAGTTGAAACAGAGGAGGTTCCAGTGAGATGTATGGAACAACCTTTTACCTGTGGTGACAGCCAAGCAGCACAACGGGTTGCCAAGAGACGCTGTTGGAGGAAATCTCCTTAGAGGTTTCGAGACCTAACTGAATAAAGCCTTGAGCTGCCTCGTCTGAATTCAGCGTTGACTCTGCTTTGAGCAATAAGTCAATTTACAGATACCCTAAGGTCCTTCCCAGCTTGAATAATTCTGATACACAACTTCTGCTGCATGAAACAGAACCTGGCAGAACTTAGTCAGAGACAAGCCACCAGCTATCACAGGCTCAGTATTAAAACACCATTAAAAATTAGCCTGTATCTATGAACGCCCATGTCTTCATTGTTCAAGCAAGTATTCAAAACCCTGAGTGGAAGAGAAGACTTGAAAAGGACAGCTACTAACTTTGTATTCTATCTTGTTTGGAAGTATGGGATAAGGAGAAGCCATTTCAGGCTTCTGAACACCAGGCCAGGAATCAAACATTACCAATTATGCATAGTCCACCTCCCATACAGAGGCACTGTTGAATCCTTGGTCCAGTTACGGTTATTGGTCCAGCTGTTTAGTTATCTGTGCAGCTGTACAGATCACAACAGACAGTTACACAGGTCTCAGGGAAACCACGTCAGTAAATCAAGTCCCCAGAAGCTCCCTTTGTGTACTGTACTACAGATCTGACCCACTACTGGTGGTGCAAAAGCTCCATCGTCATCTAATTCTAGAAGAGCATTTGTCACTGACTCTGCAGCTGTTCAACAGAAACATTATCTTCTGTAAAACACAAAGTATTTTATCACCATGAACTGCTGAACTGAACATGAGAAACACTTTTAGGTAGTTGTTATTTGCCTAAGTAGATTCTATTAAACATCCTCCAACATTTATGAATTGGCAGAGTAAGGTTTACTTACTGCTCCCATTGTGTACTATTTGTAAAACAACTTTTGGTAAGATTTTTTATCTTACAGAAAGGGCCAGCTTCTACTCAACAAAATCCGAACAAAAAGAGGAAAGACCAGAATCCTTGTCAGAGCAAAATGGCTTTAGGTCCCTGGATTACTGGAAAGGAACATAAACTCATTTTAAGGTCTATATATATAAATGCATTAGGGTTATTTTACTAAAGTCTATGATCTCAAAATAGGAGATCAGAGGCTGAATAAAATGATCTAGGTTCAGACCTGTCATTGAGACAAAGCAACAGCTATAATATACAAACACAGCCAGATATGAGCAGAATGCAATTTGAGAAAACCGTTTCTCTCACTGCCTTCTCTTTTATTATGAAGTATACTGATATAGGAAAGCTAAAGAAAAAATGTAGATGCAAGCAGGAAAAAGTGGTATGTGCCACATTTGTCCTAAGGGGGATAAAGAAAAACCTGAAAAATTCTTAGATGGAATGGAAATCTTATTGCAGTTGCCCTGCATCCTGTATCTGAATTACACCCTTCAGCAACAGCAGCAAAATCAAGTGAACTAGGAAAATAAAAGTTTCTTTCAGTATTTCCTGTTCTTCCTCTTGACTGTCATTAGCACGAATCTAATTCTGGCTAGATTAATATCACAAATCATGAAACAAAAATGCTGCTCAGATCATTGCATGGGAATATCATCAGTCAAGGCAACAGATTTGTGTGTGCCATCTCAGCAGTGAGATTAAAAAGAAATATAAAAAAATCAGTATATAGATAATATCATATTCCATTATCCATTGAGGATTTTGCATTTTAGCAATGATATAAAAATAAAGAAGAAATATAATAAGTTGTGTTTCCTCAAACAAAGGTCGTTTGCCCAGAGGTAGCAGTAGCTGTTTATATTCTTTTAGTCCAGAAAGCTTTTCTCAGGATGACAATTTCTTAAGCTTCAGCGTTGGGACTCTCTACCAGTTTTGTTTGGGTTTTTTGTTGTTTTTTTTTTTTTGTTAGCTTTTTTTTCTAAGCAGTAGTAAACTCAACAAAGATTAGAATTAAACTTTGCTTTTGCATACCTGTTGATAATTTTCAGTAATGATAATGAAAGGTCCAACTTCCTATAACATGTCAGAATTTGGACCACAGAGCAAAAATAAATACATATGCTTACTTTTGAAACCTGGAATTCGCATCTATGAAGATAAACAAGCATGGGTTTATGAAAGGCAAGTCCTGCTAGACTAACTTGATCTCCTTCTATGACAAGGTGACCCACTCAGTGGATGAGGGAAAGGCCGTGGATGTTGTCTACCTAGAATTTAGTAAAGCCTTTGACACCGTTTCTCACAGCATTCTCCTGGATACACTGGCTGCTTATGGCTTGGATGGGTGTACTCTTTGCTGGGTAAAAAACTGGTTGGATGGCCGTGCCCAGAGACTGGTGGTGAATGGAGCTAAATCCAGCTGGCAGCTGGTTGCAAGTGATGTTCCCAGGGCTCAGTACTGGGGCCAGTTCTGGCTAATGTCTTTACCAAAGATCCTGGATGAAGTGATCGAGTGCACCCTCAGCAGGTTTGCAGATGACACCAAGTTGGGCAGGAGTGTTGATCTGCTTGAGGCTGGACTGATGGGCTGAGGCCAGTGGTATGAGGTTCAACAAGGCCAAGTGACAGGTCCTGCACCTGGGTCACAACAAGCCCATGCAACGCTTCAGGCTTGGGGAAGAGTGGCTGGAGAGCTGCCTGACAGAAAAGAACCTGGAGGTGTTGGTCAACAGCCATCTGAATACGAGCCAGCAGTGTGCCCAGGCGGCCAAGAAGGCCAACAGCATCCTGGCTTTTATCAGAAATAGCGTGACCAGCAGGAAGTGATTGTCCCCCAGTACTTGGCACTGATGATGCTGCACCTCGTGTACTGTGTCCAGTTTTGGGCACCTCACTACAAGACAGACATTGACACGCTGGAGCATGTCCAAAGGAGAGCAATGAAGCTAGTGAAGGGTCTTTAGCACAAGTCCTACTTGGAGGAGCAGCTGAGGGAACTGGGGTTGTTTAGTCTGGAGCAAAAGAGACAGAGGGGAGACCTTACCGCTCTCTACAACTGCCTGAAAGGAGGTTGGAGAGAGATGGGGGTTGGGTTCTTCTCCCAAGTAACAAGAGAGACAACAAGAGGAAACGGCCTCAAGTTACACCAGGGGAGGTTTAGATTGGATATTAGGAAAAATTTCTTCACTGAAAGGGTTGTCGAGCATTGGAACAGGCTGCCCAGAGAAGTGGTTGAGGCACCATCCCTGGAGGTATTTAAAAGATGTGTAGACGTGGTGCTCAGGGATATGGTGGTGCTGAACTTGACAGTGTTAGGTTTACAGTTGGACTCAATGATCATAAAGGTCTTTTCCAACCTAAATGATTCTATGATTCTATGAAATTAATGACATGCACAAATGCTCATCACATTATGGCTAAATCTAATTTTAGGCATGTTAAATGCTGAAAACCGAACATTCCTCTTCTCCAACACATCATGTTTTGTAATACAACACAAAGTATTTGAATGATGAAACAGGAAAACTAACTACGATCATACCGGTTAAGTCAACACATCCTAAGACAATTTTCTCCTTCAAACAGTGTGAACATGTTAAAAATGATTTTCAGCCGCTGGTCAACAAAATAATGAAGACAACATAGTTTGATTCACAAAGTTAATGCATCAGTTATCATCCACTGCTCTACCCTTTAAAGAAACAACTCTTCAAACCAGCACCAACCAGTAACGAGTTTCAAAAATTAAAGGGCTTGCACTTCCGCATAATTAGAAGATTATATAAATGCTGATGAAAGTGCAACCTACCAGCCAACCCTGCTGCCCTAATCTTTACTCTGAAAGTCCCATATGGGTTCGGATGGGATTATGGGGTGTAACTGGCGTGGTGAGATGGGAAGATTCCCAAATGCAATGTTTCCAATGAGAACTGCTTTCTTATGTAATTCTCCAACAAATATTTTTTGCACCTTTTCTCTTGTGCCTGCACTGGTGGCTACCCAAGGATGTTTCTTGTAAGGACCAGGAATATTCAATGACTCTTTGCAGCCTTAGGTTAGAAACCTTCACCAATGTGTCAGAAACACAAGACAAGAAACCGATGAAGTAGTAATAAGCCAAATACTGACACACAGGATGCAATTCTGTGTGCTAACATAGATTTTATTTCATCATTAAAGAAAAAAAAAACAACAAAAAAACAACAACCAAATCCTTGGCACTTCTATCCCCAAACTAACAAATAGACTTCCCCCTCATATAGCTTTCCATCCTCTCTCCTTTCAGCCTGCCAACACCATAGGGGGTAAATACTGCCACCTTAAAGTGAACATAAATAAAAGTTTGTATCATTTCCCAAGTTTATGCAATATTCCCATGGGAAAAGACAGTCACTAGAAGTTATTCTTACAAAAAAAAAAAAAAAAAGAAACTCAAATATACAGAATATATAGCGAAAGATGAGACATACTCTGGCCTATATCCTGGAACAACTTTCCTGCTGTGAAATTACACAGGGCGTAATTCAAGAGTTGTAAGTGCTCTTCATAAGAAAGACTTCTGGTCTAATGCCTTCTCTCATCGTCTTACAGTGTGACTGCAAGACTATATAACACCTCTCCAACAGCATCCAGATGTAAAGATGTACACAGCCACACATATATGTAGAAAAAAAGAGCACTTGTCTTGTGAAAGAAAACTCTTACGAAAGAAATGACTTCAACTTTCCTCCCTTCACTGGGAGGAGAAGAGGCCACTTTGCTCATTTTCCTATTAGTGAGGGGCTTGTACCACTTGTACCAATTCATTAATGATGTGGTAGTTAATAAGAGCCAACATGCAGATGAAGAAAAATATGACCAAGAGCATTTATAAACAGTGGGAAATCTCACTGAAAGGCAAGAAAGTAATTATGATTTTGAGAGACAAAGGTTACTCCACTGAATGGTATTTGGTTTACCACTAATTTACCATTATGAGGTGTTTCTAGGTACAGGAATCTATCTAAGCAATCGTGTAATTTAACCATATTAAGGATGGGAAGAAGAGAAAGAAAAGAGCAAAACCAGTTTAAAGACTGGGAATGAATGATCGTCCAGGAGAAACTACTTTGCAGCACTCACATTAGTATCACAATTAAAAAAAAAAAATCAACTCTGTCATGCACATGAGAACACAGAAATGCAGAAAGAGAGGTTTTTTTTTTTAAAAAAAAGAAGGTAGATTTAAGAATGTTGGGGTAAAACAAAGACTACTTAGACAAAGTTTAAAAAAGGGGGTTCCTCACAACAAAATTCAGAAGAGTTGTATAATGACCTCCCAAGGGAAATGCTAAAGACTCCATGACTTGTGAAGCATACATGTAGACTGGATAACAAAACGTACATTAGGAAGCACTCTTATACTGGCAGAGATGTGGAATAGATGATTTTATGGATCTTTCCATCTGTAACTTCTAGTTTTCCAGTTCACATGATTTCCAAGGTCATCAAGAAACCATAAAAAAAAAATTATCTGTATCTTCCAAAAAAATTAAAAGCAAAAATACCAGCTGTACCAGATTGCAAAGAACTTTCGAAGTGACTTAACTTAGTTATATGACCAAGATACCCAAAGTAATACAGAAAAACAGATTAAGAGACAATTCCTGCTGCATTTCATGTCTTCTCTTTTTCCATTTTTTTCCCCAGCGCTGCAGCATCAGCAAGAATTAGCCAAGTCTGCAGTAGACTTTTTAGCTTATCGAGAGTGAGTTTGATCTAACAGGACAGACTTGAGTTGCAGAGCTTGCCACATGGATATTTTTAATTTCAGCTAAATGTTAATAGGATTGTATTTAACATCTGGCATTAATACAAATAAATATTATCCATCCTGTAATAAAGGTGATACAGGTCAGAATACTGCCCTTAGGTCTGCTTTTGCACTACAGTTGTACACATGAACTCTTCTGCAAAAGAAGTCCTCTAGGCCAAGCAAAAGGTCTGTAATGTATGTAGAAAAGGGAGAAGACAGTGGAAACAGTAATACAGTATTAACAAGTATAACGAACAGTGACACAAGCACATTGCTAACATATTCAAGGCTTGTCTAGCCAGGAAAGCTATACAGGATGAGGGAAATGATTAAAACACTATAGTTGCTGAGTATAACTTACTGTGTATTTGGTCTTATTTTTGGATTTAGCGAAAAAGCGGAGGTTGTTTTTAATTTTTTGGCTCAGTTCAAATTACTTCCAAAGCAGTACACCTCAAATGAGGAAAGGGCATGTTTCTACTCAGCGGAGAGTCTCACTCAGGGAATTCTACCAGTATAATTACAGCTGTTTAAATACAGCAGTGAAATGGCTAACAGCACAACTGCAAAACAGCCCTGTGTAGACAAGCCCTTACTGTTTTCTCAGATATAATATGGGAATAACTCTACTTCCTTTCATCACAAGGGTGTTAATTAATTACAGCACTCTAGATAATAGAACATGCATTTTTTTCACACGAACATTAAATCTCACCATGTTTCTTTCCAGATGGGACTGTTTTCTTAAGCTTTTTTTCAAAAATTTCTGGCTTTAGCAGCCCTGTGGCATGACTGCTATCCCTGTAGCTAAGGGCGATGTGCCTTGCATGAAAATATTGTTGAAGTTGTTGTTCACCTAAGTCATCTGGAAAGATCATTAAAAAAAGTGAGTTGTCACTAACCAGAACTGAAACAGCTGCTGGGGCTCCTGCCACCACTGGAATGTTCCAAGCTTCAGACATCCCAGGTGCACTGAAGCCAGGCTGGCACACAATGGGTTACCAGTAACTAGCTAATGCGCCGCACACACAGGAGACTATGGAAAAACAAGACTTCTGTGTTTATTCTTTAAATGAGCAGACGATGGTCAGCAAAGTTCTGAGGTCAAAATGCTTGACGTGGGCTTTAAAAAGATGCCATTAAAGGATTCTGCAATGCCAAGCAAAGATATACTGTATCACTTCACCTCTTTGATCATCATCTGAAACGTGATATCAAGTGAATCTGCAGAAATTTAAAAAAATGACAAAGAAAATATTTAAACACTTGGTTACAGCTACCACCAGCTCTTCTGGAAGAAGATGAAAACTTGGACCAGTATAAGGATGGCCACCTCAGATGTGAAACAGTATCATTTCGAACCATCTAATGGCTCAAAAGTTAACAATATTGCTCATGTGGACCAACAAAAAAGAAACAGATTTGGGAGGACTGAGGAACACCTGAAAGAATACAGAAGACCATCATAAACATCTCTCCTGGTAAGTCTTGGGATAGGCTGCTTTTTCAAGAAATAAATTAAGAAAAGCAGAGAAACTGACTCGATTTACTGTTTTTTGTGACTTCATTGGACACATACATTAAAAGTGTATTTAGCCATCTAACTTAGGTATTTCAGGCCATCAAATTAGCACCCTGGCTATTTATATATTCGTAGCTATAAATTGCTATGTGGAGAATAGTAGAGCATGCACTCACCAATACCATTCCTGTTTTGTTTCTATATGGAGGCTAATATTGGACTATACTGGTACCTCCCTTAAATGTCACAAGGAAACTTATGACACTTCTGTGAATTGAAAAGGTATGGGTGAAGAAAGCTCACTTGAAACAGGACTACAGTCTTGCACAGATTTAGAGAGACAATCT
Source organism: Rissa tridactyla (assembly GCF_028500815.1). NCBI lineage: Eukaryota > Metazoa > Chordata > Aves > Charadriiformes > Laridae > Rissa > Rissa tridactyla. The sequence goes on along the minus strand of NC_071497.1, from coordinate 23,550,093 downwards.
TGGAATCTACCTCCAGAAATGCAAATTGGAGTTTTCCAAGAAGTCTAACAATTTCAGAGTATAAACTGATTTCCCTGGGATTTAGGTATTTAGCTTCCACAGACTTTAAAAAAAAACCTCAGCTGTAAAGGAATACCACATTTATTTCAAATTACAATAGGGACTACTACAGCCTCCAGAGACTCCTAGCTGCAAGGCCCCTGCTTGTGCTTCTCGGCATATGAAGCACACTTAACAGAGGTAGGGGTACCTCCAAGGGATGCACAATTAATTTCATGGCCTAAATACCTGAAAGTCAGTAACAAACCAGATCATTAATGTGAGGTATGGGAGTTCTTTAGCAGGGAATGGGGAGGCGAGCTGTTATTGGGGGGGGTGTATGTGATTTTATAACTTAAATCCATAAGGGTAGGGTAGGAGAACTACACATTGTAAGTAAGAAAACCTGACATACAGTATACCTCTTGTCCAAGACCAAGTAATAGAGGATGATATACAGGACTAGTCAATGCAACTACAGAGTCTGTAGATAAGGCACTATGGTTTTGTCAGCATAGGTCCTTATGTGAGCACACTTGTAATGGGAATGCCTTTTCACCATTTTTGCTACACTTCTATTTTGTAAACATGAAGTATATTCTCATTCATAATTGTGTTGGACTGCCATGTATGAACTAAATGGATTCAAATATAAGAGGATAGACAGACACTTACTCTACTCTTATACTGTCTCCTACTCTTTTGCTGCTCCATCAGCTGGAGACTCAGGCACTTTATTAACAATTAAGCCCATTTAGACCATGACAGTGTGTATTCATGTGTACTGTAGTCTCACTTTTCTCTCCTCCCTCCGACTGCAAATTCTTTTTCCTTAAAAGTGCTATACCTGTTACTGCTGCTCTTGTTGCATTGCAAATCAGTCACAGGTAACACACAAGTAACCTTGCTACTTGCAAGTACGGGTTAGTATCACATTGGTCTGTTTTGCTAGGCTTTGGCTGAAAGTCATACACACTTGGCTGCACGAATGGTAGCTTGACCTGGAAGACAAAGTACTTGAAAGTTCAGGTCTACAAACTGTACAGAGCCTTGAACTAGATGTGAGATACAAAGGATGAAATTTCCCCACGACCTGTCCTGTCCTTCCTTTTTACCCCTTGTTTTTGATTAAACCATATCTGATGCCTGCTTCCCTAAGCAACAGATCAAAAAAAAAGAGTGACAGAAATCCATAAGCTTTCTTGTAAGCTTCATGGAATCACAGATGGAAGTTCATGATGTTTTCTCCTGTATCCACTTTGCATATACAGTGGCATTTTACTAGAAGGAAAAATACAAATAACAACAAATAACAATAAAAAAAAAACAACAGAGAACTCCCTGCACTTAAATGAAGGAAGTAGTTTTAATATTCATTCTATACTACTGCTTTTAACTTGTGCTTCTCCCTTGCTTTTTCAAATTGTTTGTTTTTAAAAAATCACATCTGGATGCTTGCGCTTAAACATAAGCATATAAGGTAAGTATCTCCATAAAAATACCAACTGTAAAACATACTGTATCCATGAAAGAGGGAATTCAGAAGCAGAAATTATGCAATTTGATTAAAACTATCTACAGAATCAATGGCAATGCTGTAGTGAGAACTAGGCAATAGCATATCACTGGCAGCAGCGTTTAACTTCAGAGCAGGAAAAATCTGAAGAGTAGGAGCAATTTCATAATTGACATGTTATAGCTCAGTTTCACTATTTGCAAAATAGGTAATTCCTCAGGGTTTACACAAGAATGAAATAAATATTCATAGTTGTAAAAATAATTTTATGATTAATAAAATATATAATATTATTTTTACTTAGATAAATTTTAAGCCTAAACAAGTAATTTTAGGGATATAAATGTGCAATTTTAACTTCCTCCCAAGCCAGCCAATAATTCCTAGTATTTGTTTTAAAATTAAAATGCCAAATGGATTAATGTGTTGACAGCACTATTTTTATCATGGTGTTCTGTTGCACTTTTGATTTCCTTATTATGTTATGAACTCCTTAAGACAGAGGAAAATTAAGACGCAGTCCCTATGTACAATGCCTTGTAGAATCCCAGAGCTTAATATCAACTCAGGGCAGCAACTGTAAAAAAAAAAAACTGTAAAAAAAAAAAACTGTAAAAAAGTGTACACTTTTTTAGTCATCTTTTTTATGAAATCTGTCTTTCAGTAAACAGGACAGCTGTAAACTGGTATTCAAGAATAAATGATTACATGTACATATGAGTCTCCATAATAAGTAGAAATGTTGAAAAGTTAATTTAAGGAAGAACTGACCCAGAGAAGTGCCCAAAACTAGGTGACCTTAGGACTTTTTTTATTGGACGGGATACTCAAACTGTACAAGGGGCAGAGTATTTAAGTCCTGTGAGGATATTTCCAAGATGACTGGAAACCTTCAGAACATCTCACTATCTTCACGATGAGTTTGTGGCAAAACACGTAAGGGAAAAACCGTCCTTGCGATTTTTTTTTTCAAAAATTTTTTTTTTTTTTCCAAAAGAGCAAACTACAGATTAATGTTAATAGAGCAGGCCGACTGTTACTCAGAAGACACTTTCAAAGTAATGTATCAATGGAATGAGCTGCTCGACCCTCCTGCTAACTTCAGAAAGTGAAAATATTAACACTACTCTGAAAAGAATTAAGTTATTCATGCCATTAACTTCTAAGCCTCAGGAATCTGCTGTAGACAGGGACTAGTTTAGTGCAATAAGCACTCCGTTTCTGACTGGCAGATGTTATAACCACATCAGAGTAGTCTGAAATAAGTTCGTTGGAGTCAAGAAGAACTTACTTTCAGAAATGCTGCATACTTGCAAAGGGAATGTCTGGACTGTAAAAAGTAAGTAAATAAAAGCTACAGATGTAACTTTTTCTATTGAAATATAATGTAAACAACTAAAGCCACTGCTGTGTTTAAAAAAACCTGCAAAACCAAATAAAAACCATTATTTATTAAAGGTTGGTACAATAAAGTTACGCTATATAGGAAACGGCTTACTTAAAACAGATGGGTTTGTAAGTTTTAGAAATTATTTCTCCACAATAATTTTGCAACCTCTATTATCTATATTTCATTTAATAAAGTGAACTAGTTAGTGGATTTCCTTTTTGCTTATTTAAATAGATCTGAGACATTTCTGGTGGCAAAGGTAAAAAGTCACAAGAAAAGATCCGTAAGCTAACACACAGGCAAAAACTCCATCTGGCTGAGACACTCCAGAAGGGAGTTTGAGGATTTCCATGTAGAACAGAGCTTGCTTGCATTGAAGTATTAAGTACATTTGAAATCATGACACTTTGTGTCAACACTTAATTCTGCAGAAAAAGATCTGAACAGAGTTTTACTCTCCCGAGTAAGGCCACAAACCCCATGACTCACACTATCTGGTCTGATGCGCAGCCTCCTTCACAGAGTCTCTCTGCTTGGTATTGCACAAGGATCTTTACGGTGCAAGGGGTGTGGTACGAAGGGTGTCACGAAGTACTAAGAGCACTGGAAATACTTCACTGCTCTTTCTTCTGCTACCAACAGAGGCTGGCTGGAAAAACAGCAATTCAAGTGAACAAGAAGAGTTTCTATTCTGATTCGTGGAAATTGTGATTAAAAAAATACATGCTAGGTGATATGAGACTAATTCTAAAACAAGTATCAAAAAGTTATGTGCAAAAAGTAGCCAACAGTTTTGGGATGCTAAGAGTTACAGCAGCCATGCTGGTACCTATGGTGTCAATGCATAGTTTCTCTAACAGATTTTATTTTAAGCACACTCAGTTTGTTTTTGTAAGGCATTTTGCATAACGCTCCCTAAGGTGCCCACTTCATTTCAAGGAAGTTTTCTGTCCTCGTGTTAAGGTGCTGGGCACGCCAATATGTACAAAAAGAGGGGTAAGAAGAACCTAGGCCTTTGCTACTTTTGCAGCTTGTTTATAATCAGTCTCCTCAAATATTTGGCACGGACCAAGCTTTCACAGAATATCCAATCTCCGTGAAAATATTTCCAGAAAATCTGGCACAAATTACACGTAAAAGAAAAAAAAAAAAAGTTATTTTGTTGCAGAAATTGATTGATGCTGCTTTGAGGGGGTTCTTCCTGTGTATTTTTCTGCACTGCCAAGCGAAGTACAGTTAGAGCACAACTTTGCATTCCTCATTCAGGTAGAGGAAATAAATGAGAATTCCTCATCAGGTTTAGACTTCTGGAGTTTTGATAGCACACCTACCTCAACCAGCAACAAAGAGAAAGCATGTTTCTAGCTATCCTAACTGAGCTGACAAAAACATATCTGCAGTTAAATTGGCAAGAAGACAAAGAATGATTATTCTGGATACATACTATGAGCAACACATCCATTCCAAAAGTCAGCAAACTCACTGACATAGACAAGACCGAAGAAAAAGATGCATGCCTACTAGGATTAAGCCTTTCACAACTAGAGTAACAGCTAGAAAACTTTACCTGAGAGCACTCCATTCGTGTCAATAACCATGATATCCCTGTGATTGCACCCATGAACAGAGCACAGAATCATGGAATCACAGAACGGTTCGGGTTGGAAGGAATCTTAAAGATGATCTAGTTCCAAACCCCCTGCCATGGGCAGGAACACCTCCCACTAGACCAGGCTGCTCAAAGCCCCATCCAGCCTGGCCTTCAACACTTCCAGGGATGGGGCATCCACAGCTTCCCTGGGCAACCTGTTCCAGTGCCTCACCACCCTCACAGTAAAGAATTTCTTCCTCATATCTAATCTAAATCTCCCCTCTTTCAGTTTGAAACCATTAACCCTCATCCTGTCGCTACACTCCCTGATAAAGAGTCCCTCCCTATCCTTCCTGTAGGCCCCCATTAGGTACTGGAAGGCTGCTATAAGGTCTCCCCAGAGCCTTCTCTTCTCCAGGCTGAACAACCCCAACTCTCTTAGCCTGTCCTCATAGCAGAGGTGCTCCAGCCCTCTCATCATCTTCATGGCCCTCCACTGGACCCATTCCAACAGATTCCAGCATGTTTATGCTCAGTATGGCATTTGCACAGTTTGGAGCAATACAACCGAAGAGAGACATTAGTGGCGAACTTGGCTTCATGGAAGTCAGACAAGCCGTCATGGAAGCCATTTACAAAGGTACCAGCTGTCCCTTGTGCCACAGGCTGCCATTCTTAGAACGGAGTCAGCAGAACCTCAGTGACTTCCTTACAAACCTCGATGTTTCATATGATCTCATGCTAATCTGTGCTCAAACCTCATTGACAGGCTTTACATGGAAGTGGCATTAGCACATGGTCATTTCAGTACAGTTCAGGCAGAGGATAGTGCATTGACCAAAACATCAATTCTTTTGCTAAACTTCAGCAAACGCTGGCAATACTTGGCACAATATCATGTCCTTAAAGTCCCCGATGAGTGAAATAAATGGGATGCATAAATATGACAATTTTATCTTATGATTATCTATTACAACCTTAAATGCATTAAAATAAATTTATAGCATTTTGTCTCACCAAGACTCTAAAAATCTCAGAAAACAGAACATTTATTTGTGCATAGTTATAAAAGTCTGTGGAACAGCTTGTGCAGCCTCGAAGCAATGTGCAAACTGTGACCAACAAAGATACATGGATGGTATGATTCCACTGAATTTGGAGAAAGGGTTTAGTTGCCCTATCTTTGTCAGACTAAATCACTATTATACCACTGGAAAATCACTGTTAAAACAGCTGACCAAGTAGGTACTTAGAAGAGGAAAGAAATGGACACTTCTCAAGACCCAAGTTCATAGCAAGCAATACCAACAAAATATACTGTTACTAGAAATATTGCACAATCCAATCATCAATACAAGAATTAACAATACAAGAAAGTACTGGTTTATGTCTTACTTGAAAGTATTTACAAATATACTTAACAGACATAAAAACCCATACAAATATTCAAAATTTATTTCTTGAAAAAATCCAAAGATTGTTTCTGGGATTTTTTTAAAAGATACATTTAAAGTGTTTTCAGTTACTGAGTAACGTACCAGATATATATCTAAAGATTAATTTTGTTCAATGAATTTGTAATAGCATCGATATCAGCTGCTGTACTGATATTCAGAAAACGCAACTGAAAGTTTCTTCCATCCTGCAGGGAAACTTTGCTCCTGATTTCAATGCAGTCAGTGGCAGGATACTGCTCTTTAAAACAAGGAACACAATAGTCAGCATCTGAACCTCAGGCAACCACTAACTTACATGTCAAACACAAAAGGGTATTGTGCAGTGTTTCAAGGGCTCACAGCAGCTGAGATGCATTTGCAGAACACAGCTAGGACTTGGAGGACATCAATGGGAACGTGCATCCATGGCATATACAGTTAACAGGCACTACAGGAAAACAAGGAGTTGAACACAGATACTGGAGGACGTATACTGTTCTGGAAAGAAATAAGGGAAGAAAACAAGCAGAAGCATGTGTTGTAAACTATCTGCTGGGCTATAAGAAGGGAGGTCATGGACGAAATGGAACCTGAGGATCATTTCAGAAAGAATGAAAGTCTAAGATTCAATTGGGAGTTTATGATAGACCAGCCTGGCTGCATTTAAGCAAGAACAGAAATCATTGTATTATTTATGGGGCCTCACAGGAAACTAACTGCTCAGGCATCAGTGGCCGAACAAGCACCCCCAGCAGTGGTGAGCCTTAATGCTTCTGGATGACCTACCTGGATTCTTCACGGGTTGCTGAAGGGAGGGCAATACTTCCACTGAAGAGGGATTTAAAATAAAAGGAGCTGGGCTTTAGACTGAGGAGAGTTAAAGCAGAGGCATCTGTTGGAACGGCGGCCTCCAACAGGGGAGGCGCAGACAGCTGGCGAATGGCAGCCTCTCAGACTGCTGCAGCAAGGTGTGCAGGAGCTTGTCTCTCAGCTCCTTCACGCAGCACGTTCGAAACTGAAGTTTCAACTAACTAGTGAATGTAGTATTTTGTAACAAAAGAATCGAGAATCTAAATGCTGAGAAGGTTCAGAAATTCCTGAGATTAAAATATTAATAATAATAATAATTATTAATAATAACAAATTTGAGGGCACAACACCAGATCTTACCAAGATTAATACTTAGTTGGGGAAAATAGTTAATGTATGTATAGTACATATATATAAAATACATACAACCTATGTATTTTACCTTTTGCATATTTTATAAAACTTATTATACACTAAACAATTTTCTTATTGTTTGCTGGAAAGAAAAACACCTTGAAAAAAGCAAAAACCAAAGCGGCCATGAAATCACAATGCTGGCAGGGGAATTGGCATAGTCTCTGAGGCTCCTCTCAACTGAAAAAAAAAAATTAAAAAAGGAGTGTGTTTCATGTCGACAGCATCCCTTTAAATTAAGCATTTATTACTGCATTTACTTAAAGCACGTAAGACAAACCTCCAGCAATCAAAAAAGAAAGTTTACTTTGAATATATACCGTAAATCCAAACTCCCTTGATGATTAATTCCATTGCATAATTGTGGCTCTTAAAAGATACAGTCAATAAGACCAAAAAGACATGGTTTGTGCAAATTATGATTCCTCGTGACTCGCACAGACCCCTGAACCCTGAAAGCCATGCTGATTACGCGAGGATGTTTTTTATGAAATGAGCTTGACATTCTTGTTTTATTTCATCCACAATTTTCATCTCCATCAAGACCAATCACTGTCTGTTAAAGAATAATTTATTGCTGTGTCAAGCCCTTTTGTTATTCTTTAGGAGATGAGTCATCAAGGGAGAGCAGCTCTCTTAAATCTTTGCTTTATCAAGATAGTGAACTTGTAGTCAAGAAAGCATGACGTAACCATCAGGCTCAGATAAAACCTGGACAAAATTCAATGCAAAACAAATTCTTAATTGATTTGAGATTAAAAAGGCATTAATATAACAATTTTTTTCAAGAGAACCAAGTGCAAAGCAGAGATGCTAAGATCATGTGCCCTAGAGTTAAAGACTCTCATCCTAAGAACCTCAGCCAAAGCTACAGAATTGCACTATTATCAAACAATATAATTTCAATCAGAGAGAAACATGGAAACACTGAGCTTGTGAAAGAGCTAGTTACTTAAAAAGAAAATCTAAAATCTGCTAAAGTCTGCTATGAGAGTGAAAACTCTCCTGTATTGCCACCTGCTTTAAAGACATGCTGCATAAACGGATGCACTAATACGAGTACATTTACTTCCCACATCCTTTATTGTGAGTTACATATCAGAGCAGA